>NC_090921.1:603422834-604674396 GCF_040938575.1 Ambystoma mexicanum | reverse complement strand
ATAGATATTCAGTACATTGCAGACAATTCCATTGCAGTTGCACGATATGTTCCAGCCTACTTAACAAAAGCAGAAAAAAAAACAGAGCTTCAAGACCTCTAATGACCTATCATCAGACAAAACACTATCTCAGAAATTGTACAGCCTAGGCATAAAAATGCTCTCTCAGAGAATGTGGCGCTTATGAAGCTGCAGATCGTTTAAGCGGTACTGCTTTGTATGAAAAATCTGAAAATTTTGTATGGCTAAGTCTTGGTCCTGCTAAATCTAGAAAGAGTTCTCAAATCAAAAATGATCCCAACAGCCAAAATATTTTAAAAAACAATTTACTAGACACACACTACCCGAACAGGAGTACCACTTTGGAAACCATGGGTCCATACCACATAGCCCAAAACTTTGCACACAAAAATAAAAATAAACACGATGAAAGCAAAGGTATATATAGAGTGACAGTTTGTGAAGGCAGCTTAGTGAAACTTACCAAACAAAGCTTAATTAATCATGTCAAATTGTCATTAAAAACTCCTCAACAGAAAGAACTATATTACATGTCCATGCTACAACTTATTAAACCATGGAGAAAAGAGGAAGAGATACTAGATAACTATGACTGCTATGAAGATGCTTTCAAAGCAAAGGAAAGCACCATCACCGATGTGAACTTTACGCAATACAAAACAATGTTGCACAATTAACAGCAACACGAAGAAGAACTCCAGGCCCAATTAGATAAGGACACTTCCGACAGTAGTCAACCTTCTCCAACAGGAAATCAAGAACCACTAGGACAGCCACTAATAGCAAATGAGGCAGAATTAGCTATGACAGAAGTGGAAAACACCATGTGTCACTATGAAGAAAATGTAGAAGACAACTATACTACAAGCAAAACAAAGATCAGCGCACCATTTTTGAAGAAGAAAAGAAATTGCACATGGTGTACAACACGAAAATAAAGAATGTACCTGCCAAAATTACAAACCTATACTGCTGTACGTCAGTGGTGAGGCTGGTTCAGGAAAAACATTCTTTATCAAAATCATCAGCAAGTTCCTTCAACAATTGACAAACAACAAACTGTCAGCTGTTGTAACTGCCCCCACAGGTTTAGCTGCCTACAACATAGGCGGTGTCACTTTACACCGATTACTACTCTTTCCAGTAGAACACCAAAACAAATTAAACTATTACAAAATTTCTGCAGAAGCTGCAATGGAACTACGCAGAGTATTAAAAAAATGAAAATACTACTAATAGATGAAGTGAGCATGGTTTCCAACCTAATGTTGACTTTGATTCACTTTAGATTGCAAGAAGTACTTCTACGAAGAACTCTTTGCAGGGAAACACATTATCGTTTTCGGAGATCTTCTACAATTGACACCAGTGAAAGGTGAACCTATTTTTAAAACTTTAGGACACAAACTGTGCCGTAAAACTGTTAGCAGCATAGGAAATGTCAATCTTTGGCAACATTTCCAATATAAAGAATTAACAGAAAACATGCGTCAATCTGCAGACCTCACTTACACCAACATTTTAAAAAGGATTAGAATTGGCATACTATCTGAAGAATCACAAGCAATATTGAAAAACCGGCACATCCATGCACTATATGGCAATAACGCATGTGCTACTGATGTTATGGAACAACTGGCGCACAAAAATGTCAATTGTATGGCCTTAATGCCAACTCTTGCAAGTTGTTTCAAATTCAATGAAACAATATTTCAAAAAGAAATGCAACCAATAATTGAAATTTGCTCCACATACAAACTGGACGTACATGGTATGACGCTACCCATGTGTCAGCAAGCCACAACAAGACTAAATACCTTAGAAAATTCAATCTCCAACACAGCTGGGTTGGAAAAAATATTAAAATTATCCTTAAATTGTAGAGTAATGCTTAAACGTAACCTTGACATGGAGCAAGGACTAGTTAATGGGGCACTCGGTACAGTTGTTGGCTTTCAAACATACTCACGTGACAACAACATTCAGTTTGTCAATATTCTCTTTGACAAACTTTCAGAAGTAAAAAGGATAGGGCGCTCTTCAGCTCAATTCCTTCTCTTCAAAGACATGTATATACGTAGAAAACAATTTTCTCTAACTCTTGCATATGCAGTCACCATTCATAGATCCCAAGGTCTTACCCTAGACAAAGCATTGATAGATATTGGAAACAGTCTTTAAAGAAGGCATGTGCTATGTAGCACTACCACGCTAACGTACCCTTGACGGTCTATTTCTAATCAACTTTGATGCAAGTAAAGTGAACGCCGATATTCCTTGCATTTTAGAATACAATAGACTGCGTTCACTGTACACCCATCATCTGAAATCAAATCCTCTTCCAGAAAAAGGAAAACGTAAAAGAAAACTAATTCAAACAGAAATGCAACAGGATCTGACTGCAAATCCTTCAAAGAAAACAAATTAAGCTAATACTTCATCAATTACCACAAGCAAAGAAGAACCTATCAGTGAAAGTAAATCAGGTACTTCTTCAAAGGACAGAACCTCCGAAAAAAATCACCCGGACACAGAACTATCTGGTCCATTCAAATTTTCTAATGAAACTGGTGTAAGTTGCTACGCCAATGTAGCAATGAATATTCCATTTCAATTACCACCAATTGTTAATAATATTTACTTACACAGTACAGACCAATTGTGTTTGCAAATGTTAGTCCTTCACAGAAACGCAACTAACAATCCTGACAACACGTATAGTGTTCACGGAATATAACAAGAACTGGACTACTGTGCTGGAATGGTGACATTCACTATAAAATCACAAGAAGATCCACAAGAATTTCTAATGTACTTACTACAAGTACTCGAAAACAAAAACATACCTATAAATGAAATCTTCCAGATTTCATATGTGTGGAAACATACATGGACCCTCTGTATGTGACACAGGAACAAATCCCTAATGAGCGATTTGTGTATGTATCCATACCTAATTGTGAATCCATTCCATTTCATTTCAGCAACTTCTACAAAATGCAAGCCATGGAAGATTATGTACTATATCTGCAATTCAGATAATCACTCCACCTTACTGATACAAACACATAGTAACTACATAATACTAATGCTTCTACGTTACAATGCAGATGGTAACAAAAACAACTGCAAGCTGACTGGATTCACACACGGTCAAGTGTCACTTGGTAAGAAAACCTTCACAACAATAGGTATAATCTACCACGCAGGAGCCACAACCAATGCAGGTCACTACACTGCATATATTAAAAAGAAATGTGGATGGTTTGAATGTAATGATAGTAGCATTACTCTAAAGCAGAGATTACCAGCAAATCTTACAAACGCGTATTTAATCTTCTTAAAGCCAGTACTTCAACATTAACAAACATTCAATTAAAAGAATATAACAGATAGAATACGCCAACAGGTATCTAACTGGCCAAGATTGTATAACAACCACACAGATAAATGAATACCACAGATTTGTAACAAAAAATACACAGATAGAATTCGCCAACAGGTATCCAACTGTTTAAAAAATCTGCAACAAGCCAACATACAGAACATTAATCAGAAACAACAAGTGAACACTCAAAGGAAACAAAGAAATAGTTTGTAGCATAGCAAAGAAAGTTTTTTTTTTTTAATCCGGCAAGGATTTTTTTTCCCCCCAGACCCAATGATTTGAAAAACAAACACAGAAACTGAGCAAAATGCACAGTACACTAAATATGAGGGTAAAAAAAAGCTAAAATGTCTATTATACAATGTAATAAGTTTTTATAAAATACAAACACTAAAAAGCTCTTTTCTTTTATCACAGAAATTGAAAAAGAATATTTCCTCCAAGTACTAAAGTCATGTAAGAAATATATTGAATCTCAACAAATTAAACAGTAAGTATAATTTCACACATTTCATACATACTCGAATCTATAGGTCTGATCTATGGCAGTAATATGGTGCAGCGGCTGTAGGCAGGGCCTAGAGTCCTGGATGTACAACCTACGGCCTACACCCTGCGGCCATGCAACTGTAGGTCCTACCCACAACCACTGCAGCATATCAAAACCATGGTGACTTATAACTTCACTGCTTATAACTTTGGTCTTGGGTGCATGGCCTTTGGCCATGCACCCAAGACTCTAGGCCCTCCCCACAACAACATGATCGATATGCGATACTAGGGGTGTATCTATTGCTGTGATACGGCCTACGGCCATGCACCCAAGACTCTAGGCCCTGGCCACAACTACTGCAGCATATCACACCCATGGCGGCTTATAAATCAGTACCACACCCATAGAAACAAAAATTTTAACTACAGCATGTACTCAATTTTAATATTCGCTAACATCACTCATGTCCTTAGAACAGTTTTAAGTTGCATGCGCACAGCACGGACGAAAG
The DNA here is from genome assembly GCF_040938575.1 of Ambystoma mexicanum. Taxonomy (NCBI): domain Eukaryota; kingdom Metazoa; phylum Chordata; class Amphibia; order Caudata; family Ambystomatidae; genus Ambystoma; species Ambystoma mexicanum. Next base: position 604,669,983 of record NC_090921.1, on the reverse strand, counting down.
TACTAGCCTTATGAGACCCCTCATTTTCAGTAATTACAAACATCCGGGACAGTGCGGGCATGGCGAATACATCATTAGCACCTGCCGCCTAAACAAACAGTATTTCACCCATCTCTTACTCTCTGAACCTCCCCAAGCACTCTGACACACCAAAAGACTTTCCGAAACAGCATTTCGCTTCTGGTCGCCGCCGCGCTGTCGGCGGATCCAAGATGTCGGGCGCATCCAAACAATCTGACACACATCATGCCTTACTCCAGCCAATCGGTCGGACACGTCGCGTGTCTGCGGTCAGGACGCGAGCCCCTTAGCCAATCGGTATTTTGTCCGCGGAGCGAACAGGGAAGTGTGACCGCAGAGCGGACATAGATACTCATTTTTTGAGACATACTTTTTGGTCGTTTTAAAGAAAACTACTGGACGGATTGGCACCAAATTTACAAAAGCACGGTTTCGGGACCAAGGTCGTCCTGCCGCAAATTTGGTGTAAATCCGTCCAGCGGTTTGGTTTTTCCCCCATTCCCTCTATGGGAAAAAAAAAAAAGACATTTTGGGATCCATCCCTACAACTTTAACCCCCCTGGACCAAACTTTGCAAAGAAATTCAGAGTGGCTGAATATAAACTTAGCAAGATAATCTACATTATTCTCTTTTCCCAATAGATCACAACACCAAAGATTTAATTTAAAAAAAAAAAAGATTTTAGCATCATGACCCCACATACAAGAAAACCATCAATACAAAAAATTCTCAGTCTGTCGGTTTTTCCAGTTCTAGAATATTAACAAAAAATTGCCTAAGCGTAAAAATTGATTTTTTTTATCTTGGCCGCTCAGCAACTGCGCCAATCTGGATGCAGTCTCTAATTGATGTGTCAAAATCTTGAAGAAAGTACCAAAGAGAGCTCACTTGTGGGGAAGGGCAGAGCAGATCATGGTTAAATGATGTATTGTTTCAGAAACGTTTGGATCCATACAGAACCGACAATATCGTACTGTTCGTGTTAATGGTCTGATTTCCGTTAGTCTTTCTTGTGTTGGAAGAATATTCAACTGGATTTTCAGAACTATTTCACAAACCTTTGGATCTGGAAATAACCTTAGTTATTTAGGAAGATCATTGATGGCTTGTATATCAGCATCACAATGGATATTGAGGTAATATTTTGATTTCTCTTTGATACGTCTTCAGCCAATCATTCCTTTGCAGCTTTATTTTAGCATGTTGGGGGCGTTGTATTAACATTTCAAGAGAAATGTCTTCTTTTAACAGTTCCTCTTTCAGGTGTTTTATCTACTTTTTCAGTTTGGTGTTCATTGTGTAATCGGTGCATCGTAGTATTTGGATAGCTGGTGTTTCTTCATCAGCGAGTACCTTTCGCAATAAATCCAGTTGTTTCCAAAGGACTATAGAGGCCAAAGACTGCGTTGCGATTTCATGCCTTATTCTAGGCATTGGATAATTATTTGGCAGTTTCAGAATTTTCCGCCAAAATAAGGGTTCGAGTTTTTGCCAATTGATATTTCCTGCGCTGATCAATGCTTCACTCGCATATGTGATAATGGGGACACTTTTTGTCTGTAATAGATTGTTATAGGTTTCACAGAAAACTTTCCATTTTTTCCAATTTAAAAAGCATCCCTGTCTCGCCATAGACGGCATTATTTCTTCTACATTGAGCATCCATTCCTTTTCGTTCGTGGATTCGTTAATTAGCACTTCTTGGTACCTAAAAGGTAGTCACCTCTTCCATTAGTTTGCTGTCGATTGACAAACAGCCAAACAAAAAAAGGCCCCATACGTTTTCAAAGTCATATATTTCATTTTTTTATTTTTCATTTGTAGGTCGTTGAGATCCATGTATTGAGCCAATTTATGCAAACTCACTTTTAGACCAGATAACGTTTTGTCCAATAGTATATCATCCGCGTAAATCAGTACAGGGATCGGAACATAGTTGATTTTTGGTGGATTTAAGGCAGGATCTTTGATAAATGCTTCAAAATCTGTTGTGTATAGCCTGTACAGGGTTGCCGGAAGCGGGCATCCCAGTTTCAATCCATTCCATGTTTTTATCAGCGAATTGGTCAATCAATCTTTGGATAATCTGATAGTAATTGTCATATTTGAATACAACAGTTTGATTGGTTCGATTATCTCTAATGGGCAATTCCAAGCTGTTTGTTTGTGCAATCATTTTTGTCTATTTATGGAGTCAAATCCCATGTTAAGGTTGAATATTGCGTATATCAGACTTTGACAATAGAGATTCATGTTTGATTAGGTTCAAAGTCAAGAGATTGATGTTTGTACCTACGTTGACAATGAAAGCAGTTTGTCTCGTCGCAAATTGTTTTTTTTGACTGGCCCACTCCTTCAATTTCTTGAGGAGGAATGTGGCAAATAATTTGCCCAAGGGGTCAAGGAGAGCAATGGGACGATAGTTGGCTAGGTCGTCTCTTGCACCCTGTTTGAAGATTGAGATTAGTGTGGCCTTTCTCCATGAAGACGGGATATGATTTAGTTTATTTATCAAGACAAATAGTTGGTCCATCACGTTTGCCCAGGTCTCAGGGTCTTGCTTTATGATCGCGTTGGACAGGCCATCGGGCCCGGGGCATATGAAGCTTTTAGCTTGAGAATCATTTCCAAGATGTCTTGATTTCCCCAATAAAGATTCCACTTTTTTGAGGTATTCAGAGGGCAGGCATCAAGTGCTCGTTCTCCATATAAAAAAAGAGAAGTGTCGAATCCGATTTCTGAGACGTTTGGGACAAGCTGTTGATATTGAGAGTTATTGTTAAAATTCCAAAGGCCGCTCAAATTTTGATTTTTTAACGTAGCCAGTATAGTTTCTGCATCAGTTTGTAACATCGTCATCATATGAGTTTTTTTCCAATTATTTATGCTTGTTTGGCTATTTTTATCTTTTGTTTGTTTTCTGCATACAAATTACTTACAGCATACATATGGTTCAAAAGAAATACCTACACCAAGAAGTATTGTAAAAATACATTTTTATTTTAAATACAAGTAGGCCAAGAGAATTCTTGGGGAAATCAAACAAAATAAAAATGCAACAGTGCTAATGGTAGGCAAACCGGAGCATAAACCTTAACAACAACATTAGGAATTCAATGCAAGTTAAACCTAGTGTAACTCATTTGGAATGGTGAACAGCTATTCATTGGGAGTAAAGACACATTAGTTACTTTTAGATTACATATGTAATTCAAGGGCAGTGTACCCCAATGGTCATAACCTTCCGAGTTATTCAGTAGCAAGAAAACAGCTATACTAACAGTGTTGCAGGTGGACACCTTACAACCAATTTAATTTATTCTACCTTCCGAGTTCATAGTTACAACTAAATTACTTTTCAGAACACAGTTAAAACCTAGTAATATAACACATACTTTTCAGAATAATGGAATACAATTCTAGGTTAAGCATGAACTCAGAACTACATTTAGGATAACCTTAAGTTAAACAAGGTGAGTAAAGCCTATTTGGTCATAAACTATTACAGTGATACCAAGCTTGCTTTTCAGATCAGTGAAACACAGAGTTAAGGTAAGAAATAACTCAAACTCTTTTAGAATGGCACACAGCTATTCAAGGTAGGTAAAACCTAGTTGGTGGACTTATACACTTGTTCTATTACAGAAATAAGAAAGTAGACTCAACTATGTTACCTTGTAGATGTGTGGAACACAATTCATAGGCAAGTAAAATAACCTCATACTTTCTACAAGGCAGAACACATTCACAGTTAAGTAAGAACTTTCGCAACTTTTCCCATTAGAGAGATACAGTTACCAAACCAACTCATTCACAAGTAACACTTGTTATATTTTAAGACAAAGGCCCAAACCTTCTAGGTCCATCCCTATTCTTGGAGCACGAGTGTTCTCAGTGGCAGAGTTCCTTAAGAACTACTCTTCCGAAGGATATAGGGATACTTTTTATTCTTCTTAAACTTATCCTTTTGAGAGATCAGCACACATCACCTTATGTGAAGTGCTGAGGTGATACCTAGTATACCCCTGATCTCTGCTCCTGTAAATTCTGGCTGGTGGCAGTGGACGTGATCTACCGACTTTTGTGCCATTTTCCACTGCAGGCTCTATTGACAGCTGTGGCTATGCACAAGAGGGTCACCGAAGTTCCAACACATTCTTTTTTTTACCATTTCTTGTGTGGTTCTTTCTTGGCCGTTCTTCCGCCATCCAGGCAGCGTGAGGTGTTGTGAGTTTTGTCTTCGGCAGGAAGCCTTTGTGTAGCCCGTGAGGACAGGAAGCATGGGAAAATCCCAAAACTCTGCTATCCTTTGTCTGCTGATGTGCCTGAAAGGAAACAGTTCCTACTGGGGGGCTGGCTGTCCTGATTGGACAGCCAACCACTCACTTCTGTAAACCACAGGCAGAGTTTGCAGAGGATGAATGGGAAATTCTGATAAAAGGTGAGGTTCCTGAGGCAAGTCAACCACTGGAACAGAAGACCCGATGTAGAAGACGGCCAGATCCCTCTGCAGAGCACTGGCTTCTCACTTCATATCTAAAACTCATGACATCCTGTCCTCACTCTCCTCCTCTCCCCTCCCTCCCTCTACTCACTGATCTTCCTGTGGCCCTTCTGCAGCCGCCTCTCCTCCCTCCCTCCCTCTCTGCCTTTCCCCTGTTCTCCACAGACAAGGATTCTAGGCAAGTCTGATCTATCAAAGTCTCGTCAAAACAGGTTCACCCCTGTTCCTCCAAAACCATCCAGGACCACATCAACTCCCTGGCCCATGCCCTGGCCAACTTCTGCAACCACTCCTTGGCCACTGGAGTCTTCCCATCCCCCCTGAAACACTCCCTTGTGCACCCTCTTAAGAAATCCTCTGCCGACCCCTCCTGCCCGGCTAACTATCAACCAATCTCCATCACTCCCTTCCTGGGCAAACTACTAGAAAAACTGGCCATCTCCCAGCTTAATCTCCACACTGAATCTGTTGGTTGCATTCATGACTATCAGTCTGGCTTCAGAGCTGCCAGAAGCCCGGAAAGGTGTCTAGTCAAAGGATCGAAAAAAAAGGGCGACAGGACAAAGGATCGACACCAAAGGGTCGACAGGACAAAAGGATCTAATTTTTTTTTTTATTATATTTTTTTTAGGTTTTCATATAGGTAAAAAAAATGTTGTTTAGCAAAAAAACAGGGGTTGGGGGACTCACCCCCCTGCCCCAAAACAACTAAAAAAGTAAAAAGAATTTTAAAAAAATTGATCCTTTGGTTTTCAGTCCTTTGGTGTCGATCCTTTGGCCTACAACCGCACGGAAACTGCTCTCCTGAACATCCGTAAAGACCTACTCTCCAACCTTGATTCTAACACCCCGTGACCATCTTGATTGATCTCTCTTCTGCCTTTGACACTGTCAACCGTGCCATTCTAGTCAAATGTCTGTGATAACCTGGCCATCCCCGGTCAGGCCATGCCAGTAAGACTGACATTCTCCCCATCGGCACACCCGCTCCCTCCTTTCCTGTTGCTCTCTGGCCGGCCTCTTGGCCCTCCTCCTGCCCCTACCTCCGATGCTAAAAACCTTGGGGTCATCTTTGACTTCACACTCTCCTTCTCTCCTCACATCTCAGACTTCTCCAAGTCGTCACACTACTAGCTGCTCCTCCTCAAAGGTATTCTTGCTTTCCTCTCCTTCCAACAGAAGCTCACTGTCTCCAGAGCTCTGGTTCTCTCTAGCCTGGACTACTACAACAGCTTCTTTCTAAATCTGCCTGCCTCTACTCTCCGCCCACTGCAACTCATCCAGAACAGGACTGTAAGACCCGTCTTTGACCTCAAGCCCATGGATCGTATCTCACCAGGACTGAAATCTATGCACTGGCTCCCAGTGGCTGTGAAGATGAAGTTCAAAACCCTCTGCATTGTCCACAAGGCCTTCTGGGGCCTCAATCACACACACCTGCACTACCTGCCTGGCAACCCCCGCACTTGGGGACTGTTTCTGTATACCTTCAGTCCCAATACCAACACTTGGCACCCAATGTCTGAACTTACCTTGGCATTTGCCACCTGCTGGCGGTTACTTTACCTATTGTTCTTATTCTATGCAATGTACTGCACTTTCCCCCCTTCCCCCTTCCCATGCACTTGCGATCTGAATGACACCGGGCCTAGTAGGATCGTTGTCTGTCCTCCCTTTGTTCCTCCTCCCTTGCCTCGTCGCGCCTTGAAACACTTGTGTATAGGCACGTTATAAATGCAATATCATATCAGAGACACCGGCAGAACTTCCAGTAAGGAACAAGTTACTTACCTGTAACTGTTGTTCTCCAGCATGGGTCTGGCATGGATTCACATGCTCATGAATATTCCCTGTCGTCAGGCTGGGAATCCTCGTCTTTCGTAGTAGTAACCAATCACTGATCTCTGCATCATACTGACCACAGTCAATGACTGCCATCTCCCTAAGCCCCGCCTCTGGAAGCCATCTTCAGATTTGGTAGCACGTGAAGTGGCAGTATGACCAGGTGAAGAGCCGCAGAGGGGTAGGCGGGAGGGTTCGCATGTGAATCCATGCCAGACCCATGCTGGAGAACAACAGTTACAGGTAAGTAACTTGTTCCTTCTCCAGCATGGGGTCTGGCATGGATTCACATGCTCATGAATAAAAGAATACATAGCAGTACACACATGCACAACCACGGGAGGTGGCAACAGGCTCAACATTAAGCAATACAACAACTCAACATTAAGCATCTCTTACCTTCTCACCAGGCTCACCTTAGGCGAACAGGTTGCGCAGCACTGCTTGGCCGACCCTGGACTCCTCCCTGGAATCCCGGTCGACACAGTAGAATTTCGTGAAGGTGTGCGTCGACCTCCACGTAGCAGCCCTGCAGATGTCCAGCAGGGGCACACCAGATAGGAACGCCGTGGTAGCAGCGATCGCTCTGGTGGAATGGGCTCTCGGACGGCCGGGCAGAGGTCAGTTTGCCAACCGATGACAGTACATGATACAGCCGGAGAGCCATCTGGAAATGGAAGCCTTTGAGAGAGCCTTCCCCTGATTGACAGGTCCAAAGTTCAGAAAAAGTTGTGACGTCTTCCGAAAACCCTTTGTGCGGTCCACGTAGAACTTCAGCGCTCTAGCCACATCCAGCGAGTGCAAAGTCCTTTCAGCCGGCGACGAAGGCACAGGAAGAAAACAGGCAACACCAAGGGTTCGTTGAGGTGGAAGTCCGACGGCACCTTGGACATGTAGGAGGGGTGCGTCCTGAGCACTACCCTTGTGTCGTGAAAAGTCAACTACGGGGGCTTGCAGGAAAGGGCCTGGATCTCTCCTACCCGTCGTGCGGAGGTGATGGCCACAAGAAACGCTGTTTTCCACGACAAGAAATTCAACGGAGCTGAGTGCAGAGGCTCGAACGGAGGTCCCATGAGCTTGGTCAGCATCACGTTGAGCTCCCACGCCGTGGCCGGAGCCTTCACCGGCGGGAACGACCTCAACAGTCCCTTCATGAATTCTTTCACCAGACGATGAGACCACAAAGACGTCCGTCCCGTAGTTCTGGTGTATCGGGAGATCGCAGCAAGATGAATCTTGATGGAAGTGTGCGCCAGTCCAGCCTTGGCCAGCGACAGTAGGTACGGCAGTACTTGAGGAGCCGTAATCCGTAGAGGGTTAATCTTCTGTACGTGGCACCAGACAGAGAACCTCTTCCATTTGTGTCCGCAGAATTTAAGAGTTGAGGACGCCCTGGCCTTTGCAAGAACATCTCTGCAGTCGGCCGGTATGTCGTAACCTCCGAACTCTAACGCTGCAGGAGCCAGGCCTGCAAGTTCTGCGACTTCGGGTCGTGATGGAGGATGGCGCCTCCTTCCCTGGAGAGAAGATCCGCATCCACTGGCAGCTTGATTGACGGGGACGCTGACAAGTCCAGAAGGTCCGGGAACCATATCTGCCTCGGCCACGCAGGTGTGACGAGGATCATCCTGCACCGTGACCTCTTGAGCTGATTGATGAGCCGGACCAACAACGGCAATGGAGGGAACGCGTATAGAAACAGGCCCTTCCAGGGGAACGAGAAAGCATCGCCCATGCTCCTCGGCTGGGGAAACCTGCTGGCGAACTTCCGGCACTTGGAGTTTGTCGCCGTCGCGAACAGATCGATCTGGGGTGTGCCCCACCGTCATAGTTCCCACTCGTGGCACGAGCGCAGCTCTCTGCTGAGCGAGTCGGCGATGGTGTTTTTTATTCCTGCCAGATGAAACGGCACCAGAAACATCCCTTGGGCGACAGCTCAATGCCACAGATCCTGCGCCTCCTGGACAGGGCTGGGGATCGGGTACCGCCCTGCTTCCTGATGTAGATCATGGTGGTGGTGTTGTCGAAGATCCTCACCACCTTGCCCTTGAGGGACGGAAGGAAGGACCTGAGGGCCCAAAACACTGCACGGAGCTCCAGGACGTTGATATGGAGGGACTTCTCCGTCAGAAGCCAAAGGCCTCTCGCATGCAGATTTTCGGTGTGCGCTCCCCACCCTTCCAGGGAGGCATCCGTGGTCACTGTCTTCTGGTGGCCCGGGGTCTGGAAGTCCATGCCCACCGTCAGATGTGCGCGGGTGCCCCACCACCAGATCACTCGTCGGAAGCTCTCGTCGAGTGTGATCCTGTCCTCGAAGCTGCCCGTCGTCTGGATCCAGAGAGCGTCCAGGAACTCCTGTAACGGGCGCATTCGAAGCCTGCACAGGCGGATGAGATAAATGCAAGAAGACATCATTGCGAGGAGGGATTTGATGTACCTCACCCTTGCCGCGTCCGCAACCAGCATCCGCTGCACCTTGCCCAAGATGGCCCTCGTCCTTTCCTCCGACAGAGAGGCCAGAAGTGCCACTGTGTCGAGTTTCGCTCCCAGAAACAGTGCATCTTGCGCGGGCACCAGGTGGGACTTGGCGTAGTTTATGGAGAATCCCAGGTTTGTGAGTAGTTGGACGGTCCTCGCCGTGTGCTCCGTGGCGAGCTCCCTTGTCTTTGATCAGATGAGCCAGTCGTCCAGGTAGGGGTAGACGTGGATCCCCTCCAGGCGCAGCCGCGCCGCCACCGGTGCGAGGCACTTGGTGAACACCCTGGGTGCCGACCTCAATCCGAAGGGAAGGGCTCTGAACTGGTAGTGGTGCCCTTGGACCACGAATCTGAGAAACTTTCGGTGTCCCTTTAGGATGGGGATATGGAAGTAAGCATCCTTCAAATCCAACGACGACAGGAAATCGCCCTCCTCCAGCTGACCCAGGACGTGCTGGAGGGTGACCATTCGGAACTTCTGTGCCTTGATGAATTTGTTCAATCGTCGTAGGTCCAGGATGGGATGCCATCCTCCAGTCTTCTTCAGAAGTAAGTATCTTGAGTAAACTCCGGAGCCCCGAAGCCTCTTTGGGACGAGCTCGATGGCGCCTTTCTTGAGCATTGCCTTTACCTCCAAGAGAAGTTGAGGGACGTGATGTTCCTTCCTGGCCACAGGGGGGACGCGCGGGCACTTCTTTAGAAACTCGAGCGTGTGACCCTGGGCCAGGGCATCCAGCACCCAACGGTCGGTGGAGATGGACTCCCACACGCTGACCAAGTTCGCCAGCCGGCCTCCCACCGGGATGCTTCGGTGGGGGCCCGACCCCACGGCCGGTTCAGTCCTGTTCCGACGAGGCTTTGCCGCCTTGTCCTCCCTGGCGACGACGTCGGGGTCCGCCTGACTTGCCTCGTCCCCTGTAGGCTTCCTGTGACGACGAACGGGCCACTTGACGGTAGGTGGAATATCCGCCGCTGGAACATTTGGAGGCACCCTGCTTGCCTCCGGTGCTCCGAAAGGGCGGCCGTCGCTGCTGGAGAACACCAAGAGCCCGGGCCGTCTCTGTGTCCGTCTTGATGGCTTGTAGGGAATCGTTCACTGTTTTCCCAAACAGGTTGCTCCCGTCGAACGGCATGTCCAAAACTCTGGTCTGCACGTCCTGCCGGAAGTCTGTTGCCTTGAGCCATCCACGCCGTCTAAGGCACACGCCGTTGCCCAACTGGCGAAATCCAGTGTCAGCGATGTCCGTCGCTATCGTAATGGCGTGGTCCGACGCCACTTCTCCTTCCTGCAAGATCTCTAGGGCCTCCGCCCTCTTGTCATCCGGTAGGAAGTCCAGCAGGGGGGCGATCTTGTACAACAACTCCCTGTCGTAGCAGGCTACGATAGCCAAGGCGTTGGCAGCCTTAATCGTCGTCGCTGCCGATGAGATGACTCTGCGTCCCATCGTGTCCAATTTCTTTCCCTCGCCGTCCGGGGGGGGAGGTTGATGTAGAGGCCGAAGCCCCCCCCGCTTTCTTCCTGGCCGCCGCGGAGACGACCGAGTCTGGGGTCGGCTGTGCCCGAAGGCACAAGGGGGCCGCGTCCGGGACCCGGTACTTCTTCTCGTACCGATCCCTTCTCGCAGGCGTTGTAGATGGGTTCTTGAGGAGGGCGAGACCCTCATCCCAGATATCATCCAGTAGAGGTACAGCGAGGACCGTCTTCCTCTTGGTCTTGCGCCGTTGATAAAGGAAACCTTCCTTCTTTTCTTCCGGGCAGGGCTGCAAAAGCTTGGATGCCCTGGCGATCATGGCATGAAACGATCCAATCTCGTCGGGCGGGGAAGCCCGGGGAGGAGGTGACGACGGAAGATCCTCGTCGTAAACCTCGTCGTCTGTACCCGTCGCGGCCGTGTCCGTCCCCGTATCATCCCCACGGGTCGTGGACGGGGAGGAGGGCTGAGCAGGGTGCGATGGTTGTAAAGGAGGTGGAAGATGAATCCTTCACTTAGGAGGAGGGCTCCCAGAAGGGCCTGGCTCCGGGTCCCCCGTCGGGAGCGGTTCCTCCGTTGGTGGTAACGGCAATCTCGTCCTTATCTCCGAGCATAAGGACTGTATAGCCAACAAAATGGCCGCCGAGTTGTCTTGCGGCACTGGTTGAGGGGATTCTGACGGGCGGTCAGGAGCCTCGTCGGCACCCTCGACGTTCTCGTCGTCTCCTACGTCGGGGTCCCTTCCGATGGGCTGGTTGTCTTTCACGCCAATGCCATGGCTTAAGACTTCGATCAGCTCTTCCTCAGAGGTTGAGGCCGAATCCACGACGACCTCCTGCCCCCCCTTTTAATTCTCCGTCGGAGGTTTCACGGGGGTCCTGTCGATGGGCTTGAAAGAGGACTCCCTCCGCGGTGGCAGTGAGACTCTGGGCCCCGAGGTCGCCTCCACTGGTGTAGCCTCCACAGGCTGAGCCAGGGCCGCCGCGACTGTCTCGATAGAGGTCTTGGCAGGGTGGATCAAGGCTTTTACCACCTTAGGTGCGCTCACCGCCTTCTCCTGGGTGGGGGGGTCACCGCCTCGCTCCCCCTCCGATGGGGCCTTCGAGCTCGACCGGGTCTCTCCAGGAGCTTCGCCGGGTGCTCGGCCTTCCTCTTACCCGAGCCAGAGCGTTGGCTCGTGGTCGATGGCGCCGGGGAGGATGCGCTCTGCCTGGCAACCGTAGAGCCCGACCGTTCGGCGCTTCCGGTGCCAGCGGACTCGCGGTGCTTGGCCTTCTGTTGGGCCCCCGTCGCGCCCTCAAAGGTCTTAGAAGACCGCTCAGACTTCTTTTTCTCGCCCAACGGGCTCTTTCCTTCCAGCCAGTTGGTGCGACGCAGATGGCGGTCCTTCATGGTCCGCTCCGACATATTGCCGCAAAACGCACAGTCCTTCTCCACGTGCGTCTTGTCCTCATGCAGGCAGTATAGGCAAAGTGAGTGTTCGTCCTCCTTAAAGACATTCTGACGCTGGCATCCAGGGCAGACCCTGAACAGCTTTCTGGGCGTCGAGCTTCCCTTCTCCTGGGCCATGTCCGAGATGGGCCTGAGAAACTTCTGGAGTCCTCCAAAAGTGTGGCTCGACGAAATCTTCACCCTTGAGGGGCGTAGAAGAATCCGACATGGGTCCCTGTTGATCGGATAAAGAAACGGTGGAGCTTGAGGCTCTTTTGACCGAAAAAAGAGAATTTACCTATGAAAAAGCACGAAAACGCACTAAAGCTCGAGAGCAATAGCACGAGGATCCCAACACGTGAACGTGCAGTAAAAATCTGAAGATGGCTGCCAGAGGCGGGGCTTAGGGAGATGGCAGTCATTGGTTGTGGTCAGTATGACGCAGAGATCAGTGATTGGTTACTACTACGAAAGACAGATCAGAAACAAAACTGATACTGATTTTTCTTTACCGAGGATTCCCAGCCTGACGACGGGGAATATTCATGAGCATGTGAATCCATGCCAGACCCCATTGCTGGAGAACTGCAAAGAGACCACTGCTGTCCTGACCCTCTTGCAGCTCCTCTGTTGATTGGAAAACGTTCCAATCAACAGATGAGCTCCAAGAGGACGCTTCCCTTTGGCTTGTGGGACCAACTAGCCATAAAACGGTCCATCCCCCGTCGTGCTGTGACCTTCCAGGGCTGAAAACCACCAATACAGGGGGACTTCGAGCCCGAGTGAAGTGCAACCTATTCCTAAATCCCATTCTTGGTCTACATAAGGGGTTCCCAACGAAGATAAAGATCAAACCAGGACCTCCCACACCTAGAACAGCAGAAGGAGGACCAAGAAAGGACAAGTACACTAAAAATGGCAAAAAAGAAAGAAGCTACCATGCTGGTTACATTTTCATTTTTATGCTAAATCTCCCTCATCTGCAAGAAGCCCAGAACATTTTGCTGGACTTTTGGATTATTTTTCCATGGGAATCTTCCTCCCCCCCCATCCCCACTCACCATTACTTTTACTCTTTTTATGGATGTCCTCGTTTTGACTCTATACTTTATTTTTTAAATTATACTTTGCAATAACTTCTTGGGCATCTGCATTTTCCTATTGCAGCACCCAGCACGTTCTGGGCAGTGTTGCCGAGGAGCCCCTAGGGCTCTGCTTTTATTTTCTATTGGGTTTTGTTAGGATGCACCTTCAGCTCCCATGCCTACCCAAATGATTCAGGCTTAGGAAAATCAATAAGAGCAGGCACAACTCCTCCACTCCTAAAACACGAACACACCTAGACTGATCAGTGATTGGGAAAATTCCAAGTATGGTAATATTAGATAGGCCCCCCAGGGACATTCCTCACACGCACTCAGGACCCAGAAAATTACAGAGAATGCTTGGTCGATTTAGCAGGAGACGGAGGGTGGTGGTTTCGGACTGGCACTCCAGAAGAGTATGCCCGCGGTTGGGGGGTGGGGTTATGTAACATGTGCAGAGAATGGGTCCCCAAAGATGAAGAGTACAGAAGGACGAAGGATCTTGGGTTATTCAATGAAGCAATAACTAAAGGGGGAATGTTTGGGTGCACGTTCAGTTCCCATGCCAACCCAAACGATTCAGGCTCAGGAAAATCTGTTAGCGCACAGGAAATTGAACATGTGCACCTGCAGGTAGGTTTCACTTGCAAAGTGGGAATAGTAAATATAGTTTTTAAGCATAGTTTTTAATATAGTATATAGCAAGGATGGCGCAGGCTGTGGTCCCAGGGGCGAGAAATACCAAAGCACTGCAATATTGGGTGTGAATGATTTCCCCTTGAGGTTTTCCCTCGGCCACCACTGCAGAGATAGAACTAGAGACTGAGATAACTACTAGATCGTCCTACTGACCGCTTCCTCGAGACCATTGTCTTGGAAGGCACTCTTGCATCGAACGCAAGCGGTTGAGGGGTACCAAGCAAAATGGAGGAAGCCAGAATTCCAAGCAGGCGCATTGCCTAGTGTACAATTTTCTGATGATCAGCTATATATTGTGGAATTTGGAATAGCATGTTTTGGACCCTCTTGTTGGAGGGGAAGTATCAACACTCCAAGAAATTGTTTTACTTGAGGGGGGCACAAGACATTTTCTCGTGTAGAAGCCCAACTGGAATACTAGGTTGATGACATCTTGGGTATTTTTGAGACATGCTTGAGATGTGTCTCCGGTTATAAGCCAGTATACATAAGGACACACTGGAATGGACATTCTGCGAAGGTGGGCTGCCATCACTGCTGCTAGAACCTTGAACACTCTTGGCGCTGAGGCTATGCCGAATGGAAGCACTCTGAACCAATAATGAGTGTCCACCACTTTGAACCATAGGAACTTCCTGTGCATTGGCAAAATTGAAATATTAACGTATGCATCTTTCATGCCTAGTGTTGCTATGTATACCCCCTGTTTCAAAAGTGGGATTACCTCCTGCAGTGTAGTCATCCTGAATTCAGATCTAATACAGGGCACATGGTGAAGTCCTTTTTGGGTACAAGGAAGTAAAGTGAAAAAATACCCTTGTTTACCTCTGGAAATGGGACGAGTTCTATAGATCCTTTCTGCAGTAATGTCTCAACCTCTGTTTGCAGGATGCGTTGATATTCTTGCAGCATCCTTCGGTTGTTTGGCAGATGGTAACAGGGTTTTAGTAGAAATTCGATTGAGCAACCGTGTGACGGTAGTCCGTACCTACTGTTCGGAGGTCATTTCCTTCCATGCATGGGTGAATGATTATATTCAACCTCCTACTGGAGATGCATAGGAGGGAACCTTGATGTTAAAGTCACTTGCTGGCAGGGGAGCCTCTACAGGCTGTACTTCTATCTCTACCCTTTCCTTGTCAAAAACTTCGCTGCTGTGAGGCTTGGCAGGTGGATTGTGTACCACGAAAGAGGACCCCGATGAAAACCCTGAATGAGTGGGTCTGGAGAAGGATTGGTTACGAAAGGTACAACGGGTGTTGAAAACTCTGCATTGGGTAAACAGCTTCCTATGAAATTTGACTAAGGGTCTTAAGTGAGTCGCGTTCCTTCTTAGCGGTTTCCAAAGCCTCATCCACAGCCTTGGCAAACAAGACTGATTCTTCAATGGCCTTGTGTTAATTAAGGTGGCCCGAGTCTCTGGTTTGAATCCAGAATTTCGCAGCCAAGAGTGCCTGTTTAATAAAATTCCCTGTGCAAGGACACTGCCTGCTGTTTCTGCAGAGTTTAGGGTATTGTGGGTAACTTGCCTACCCCCTTTAATGATAAGTAGTTGGGACTTGGTTGCCTCGGGGACATCAGTCAAGTTGTCTTGGAGCAACCCCCACAGAAGATCGCCATAGCTTGCCAATAGCGTAGTATTACTGGCAATGAGTGCAGAGTAAGCAGCGGAAGCAGTGATCCTCTTGCCAAAAGCTTAATGCTTCTTACATTCCTTGTCTGGAGGTACCTCGGTATTGGAGAGTGGCACTCCAGCATACTTCATAGTGGTAGTCACCACCAGCAAGTCAGGTGTTCATTGACACTGCAAATATTGCGGGTCAGTCGGCGCAGGTTTAAATATTTTCTCCACACGTGGATTAACTGCCCGTGTGAGGGAAGGTTTAAACAAACAGAAGATACAAGCCTTTTCCTAATAAAGTTTAAGAGGGGGATAGACTAGCTAACCATATTCTCCTCTTTTAGGATGTACTCTACAAAGTCAGTAGCAGACACAGTTGGCAGAGTTTGTATCTGAAAATGCTCTGCTGCCCTTTTCAGTAAATGATTAAAAAGAGGTGTTGATAGTCTATGGGTGACTAGTCTCTCGGCAACTCTAAAGGGTGGTTGTCAGTCGGAAACATCTGGGTAATCCACAGTATCATGAGTGGGATTTGCTGGCCAAGTCCCTAGATCAGCGTTCCCTTACCAAATAATTTGAGCATCATCCCCCTTTGTCTGGGATTAAGTATAGATCATCCTGATTGTGTTGGAAGTCTTGAAAAATATTCTAGGTGTCTTCAGAGACGTGGTGGACAATGATGAAGTCAGACCTTTGGCAGGTGGCTCACCCTCATCTAGGCAAAGTGGTTTGTTTAATTGGGTGCGTTTCAATAAATGACAAATTCAGATGCACTATCCATAGTTCCTGTTATATGGGCTTAGGAAGAGGAAACAATTTCCTCTAAATCTACAGATCTTTTACCCTGCAGGTACTTAAAGTATCAGTAACCGCAGTATATTGCGATGAATCCTGCAGAGTCATCACAGAATCCCCACCTAAAGTATCCTCCCACGTGGCAAGGAAAAGGCAGCGGCTACCTGATCCTAACCCAGGGTCAAGTGAATGTGATGACTGTCGAGAGACGTACTGTTCATCCTCTTCTGAGCACAAGGTTTCTGTAGTGCCTGTTTCATGGCATGTCATCACAGTAGGGTTTTCCCTCCCAGACCTACCCAAGGTGAAAAGTATGAAAACCCTTTTTGTAAAGAAGAAAAATTATGTATAAAAGGGTGAGGGAGTGAATTCCACCATTTCTCGTAGTTATGATTCTACATTGTGTTTGGTTTATAGACCCAAGAGAAAACCCTTACTTAATTTGAAATTTTGCCTTAAATATACATCCTTTAAATCATTCAGAGTGTGTTAAATAATATGAAAAGAAAGAAGAACATTGTTAGAGAGAATTCTCAGAAATGTGCTAATTCCTCTCTACCTTAGAGACCCCCAGCAACTTTGCTGAATTTTGAAGACTTTAATTTTTAACCTGGGGAGACGGACCCTTTTTCCCCCACACTCATGTATTTTAATGTGATTTTGAACACTTTTTCTTTTGGTTGTGGAGTCTGACAAACCCCATAGGCATCTTTTTAAAATCATGTCACACAGCACCTTCAGATTTCCCCAAGGTTTAATTACCTTCTCTTGGTTAAACTACTGTTTCCATGAACAGTGAAGTGAAATTGACTTTACTTGCATTGTAACTTTTCTAGACCCAGCACACACTATCTTACAACAGGGTGCTGGATGGGGTTTAGTATCCCCTTTGTCTAGCATCTCATTTAACATTTTTATGCTACTCCTTCCTTGATGAATGGCTGGTGGCAGTGGTTTACTTTTAACTACCGTGGTGTGCATTTACAGCAGGCTGCGTTCGCAGCTGTGGTTTGTAAAAATGGCCCCGGTCTCCTTTATTCACCATTTCTTTGTGGAAAGGTCCTTCTGGAGATTTACTGTACACGCCAAACCAAGTTTGGTCCCTTTGTTTTTGTCTTTGGCGAGATTCACGAATGAAGCGGGCGTCTGGCTCCAGGGCGTCTGGCTCCAGGGCGTCTGGCTCCAGGGCGTCTGGCTCCAGGGCGTCTGGCTCCAGGGCGTCTGGCTCCAGGGCGTCTGGCTCCAGGGCGTCTGGCTCCAGGGCGTCTGGCTCCAGGGCGTCTGGCTCCAGGGCGTCTGGCTCCAGGGCGTCTGGCTCCAGGGCGTCTGGCTCCAGGGCGTCTGGCTCCAGGGCGTCTGGCTCCAGGGCGTCTGGCTCCAGGGCGTCTGGCTCCAGGGCGTCTGGCTCCAGGGCGTCTGGCTCCAGGGCGTCTGGCTCCAGGGCGTCTGGCTCCAGGGCGTCTGGCTCCAGGGCGTCTGGCTCCAGGGCGTCTGGCTCCAGGGCGTCTGGCTCCAGGGCGTCTGGCTCCAGGGCGTCTGGCTCCAGGGCGTCTGGCTCCAGGGCAGGAAGTGAGGGAGGTGCCCAAAACTCCCTCTGTTTAATCTCCTAGGAGACAAGCATGCACTCTTAGGTGATTGGCCGGCTGGCTGTCCGGCAAGGACAGCCAACCTGCTGGGTGACTGACAGCTATGCTGGAATGAATGGGAGAAACCTGCATAAAATGCGAGGCTTTTTGGTAGAGTCGACCACTGGACAAAGGAATCCGAAGAACAACTTGAAGAGGACGCCTGCTGAAACTCCTGGACCGTTGGTTTGCCCGGTAAAGCCCTGTTGCTGTGCTGAAACTCCAAATTCGTATCAGAGAAGCCCCGCAAGGACGAATTCTCCCGAGTTGGTGGGACCAATCAACTCGAAAGTAAGCCACCTGGACATCCTCTCGGAGCTAGTCGAAATTCCACTGCAGTTGCTGCTGGAACCGAAGAGCCAGGGAGAGGAACACCAGATTGTGTGCGTTGCTCTTAAGCTGGACAAGATCCTGCGGACTCTCAGGAAGCAGGACTGACTGAGCCTGAGCCACCTCAGAGTGCTGGAACCCAGAAGCAAGGAAAGCCCACCTCGACAGCCGGGAACCACAGTGTTGTTATTTGCGGTAGACGCGAAGAGCTGAAACACCAAAGTGCCACTTGTTTGAAGATTGCCGGTTGCAGTCGGTGACCACCCCATTGCAGTGCAGGAGTCCCTAGACGTCCTCCATCTTGTCCCCAAGACTGAGGCCCAGGAACACCAGGATCTGCAGAGCTGCACAGGAACAGAAGCCATCTCCTACACTTTTCTTCAACCTAAAGGTACTGTACAGTCTAAGAGAATTTACCTCTTGTTGAATAGCCTCACTTGTCCTCGTTGGAGACTTATTTTGGTTACTCTGTAGAGTTGCCGCCAGCTCCTTTACCTCACAAGCCTAACCTGCTTGTGGCCCTACTTTGATTTCTTCTTTTCTACAAAGACTTCTAAAACATTGTGCAAGACTTAACTTGCCTGCATGAAGTGTTTCAATTCACCTTGACTTTTGCTAACTTAACATTGGCTGGCCTAGCTCCCTGAATGACTCTTCCCACCCCCCACACCCCCCCCTCTGCATAGGTGTTGTGTCTTCCTTCCAGAAAAGGGTGAACTGACTTTGCATTGGGGGCAGGGGTTATTTTGCGAATAATTACCTGCTTAAGAAGAATTGTGTGAATACTTGCCTTATTCTGAAACCTCTTTTCTTTGACACTACTCTGTAGAGTATTCTAAATGCAACAGTGATATTAATATCCCCAGCACCCTAACTATTTGAAGTCACCTGAGGGTTTATAGTGTCTGTGGGCCATCCCAAAAGGGTACTTACTGATTTAGAAATATTAAGAGTGTGTATTTTGGAGTGTTTTTATGTGCTACTATTATATTGCCCCTTCTGAAGAAGGCTTACTCTGACTGTTAAATGAATAATTGTTTAATCAAGAAACCTTGTGTGTAAGAGTGTATTAGAATACGTGTCACTGTGAATCTCTAACTCCCCTACAGCTCACATTGAACCCTCTTAAAATGAGCCTGGCTGCTCACTCAAGCCATCAACCTGTGTAGTACATACTTATACCAAATGTTGGGTTCCTATTGCCAGGAGGACAGGTTTGTTGGAGTGCACCCAAAGGCTACTGTATACAATCTAGCCTAACAAACATTATGGACTTCAAGTTTCACAATGCACTTAGTACTGAGATGAGGAAGAGGGGTCCAGAGTTGCCAACCTAATGAGCAGTCTGGCTGCCGTAATGACCCACACCTGAGCGGGACATTGAAACATTTAAAGTCCTTTCAGGTCTGGCACAAGAGGGAGCAACAGGAAGAAGCAGAAGTTGGAGACACTGCTGTGCTGACATCAGGGCGCCGTGCAGAGAACGAGGTGGAGGTCAAGATTCCTGTTTTATGAAGAGGACGCACAGCGGAAAGTGGTATTGAGGCAAGCTACCCAGAGGGAGAGGGAAACCATCTGCGTCCTGGAACCGTCTCCAGTGTAAGATTTTCACCAGAATGCGTAAGGAGCCGCGAAAGCTCCATTGACGTACAGCGCAGGCAGCAGCAGACTTGCAGGAGCTGTCAAGCGCTGAGGAAGTCCTGACGAACGAAGAGGCAGAACCGGTGGGTCAAAAGGAGACGCCATGACATACAGGGGAGTTGACCGGATGCAGGTAATCCAGGGGCACTCCAAAGGAGACCGCTGTGTAATAACGAACATTTTGAACACCAAATATCTGAATGTAAACAAACTGAGCGCAACACTCCTAAGATAGAGTAGGGGAATATTGTAACCCGCATTGCCAAAGCCAGAAAGCAAAGTGAATACAACTTGCCTAAAGGGGTATATCCAATAAGGGAATATTATAACCCACATTGCCATAGCCAAAAAAAAGGGCAATAGTAAAGCTAAGGGAATACAGCTTTCCTGAAGCGGGATATCCAATAAGTGGACATTATACCCTGCATTACCAAAGCCAAAGAAAGTGACACTAAGGCAATTAGCGTAGAACAGTCCCAGATCAAGATACCCCAAGGAAGTTGTAAACCAGATTACAGACAAAAGGATTGTGTAGATAGAAATCAGACTACAGGAGAAAAACCGTCCTTGTAAAAAGGATCAAGGGGGAAGAGAACTGTAACCTGCACAGTCTAACAGATGAAAGTGAGAATCATTGTCCTTTTGTGCAGTATACGGGTGAAAAAAGGTGTAAGGCAACTGCGTTGAAAGCCAAAAGACTAACTTGAGAAGCAGTTGTTGATTCAAGCAGAAAAGCGCTTTGGGGAGAACATGAGAACCCTGGGAGCACAGGGGGTGAACGTTGGAGCATATGGACGAAACCTTTCCTGCAAGTATTCTACCACCTGGCCGTAAAAGGCCCGATGGAGAGATTTAAAACGGACCCGTTTTTGAACTGGCACCCAGTGAAGCATGCATAGTACAGGTGAAATGTGCAAGTAATAAGAGGCCTCAGTGGCTATATGGCGTGCCAGGTTTTGAAGCATTTGCAGGGGGTGGATTAAGTACAAAGGTTGGACAAGAAAGTGTGTTACAACAGTCTAGGCGGACGAGAGTAAGAGAAGCAACCACCAAAGGACGCAGATGGCTGGTAAGGAAGGGCAAAACCTTTCTGGGGACTCTTAACTGAAAGTAGCCAGCCTTACGGACGGCGCCATCCTGAGCTGCAGTAGACCAAGATGACAGGAATTTGAAGCCTACCATTTTGACCTCAGATACCCAAGAGGGACCAAAGCCTAACTCTGAGGGTCAGAAAGCTGGGGACCAGACAGAGGGAGAGAGAAGGTGGTCAGAGCAAGGTCTGTGAGGGGTATTAACCACCAGTACCTCCGTCTTGTTACAGCCAGTTGGTGCCCATCCATCTACCCACAGCTGCCAAGCAATCCCTAAGTTGAGATGGTGTGTCCGGTTGAGCCAAGTCCAGTCAGACGATTTCAGTGTCGTCCACACAGTAGCAATGGAAGCCGCGGGAGTGGATGAGCAAAACAAGAGGCTGAATGTAGATGTTAAACAGGGATGGAAATGAGGCGTCTCCCTGGGGGATCCCGCAGGCCAGCAAAGTAGGTGGAGAAGAGAAAGATAGAACTAGCATCCGTCTCCTGTCTGTCAAAAAAGATGCAAACCATGAGAGGACCCATCCCGAAAAGGCTGGCCAAGGTGAGGTGCTTAAATCGTGATTCACTGTGTCAAAGGACGCTGACGGATCTAAAAGAAACAGGTTCCCCCCCCAACCCACCTTGGTCCACTAGACAAGCAAGATCGTCCAATACTGAGAAGAGTACACTTTCCATGGATTGAAAAGGACGGAAGCCAGACTGGAAAGGATCATGAAATTTAGAGCGTTCCAGAAAAAAGGTGAGCAAAGGAGAGATTAGGGATTCTAGCAACTTTATGAAGAAAGGGAGAAGTGAAATAGAGCAGTTTTAGGGAGAATTCACATTTCTGTGCTAATTCCCTTGAACCTTAGAGACCCCCATCTCTTTTGCTGGGCTTTAGGACTTTTAATTTTTATCCTAAAGTGAGTGAAACCTTTTTCTCACTCTCTGATGTATATCTGATCTAATTTGGACTGTTTTTTTGGTTTTGGAGTTTGACAAACTCCAAAAGGCATCTACATTTTGTATTGTTACACACAGCACCTTCAATGCAGTGTCACAGAGAAGTCCTTTGGATTTCTCATAAGGTTTAAATACCTTGCCTTCTCTTAGGTAAACTACTGTTCCCAAGATTAGTAAAGTGAAATTGACTTTACTTACCTGTTTTTCCTATGTAGGTCCAATACATCCCATCTTATGTGGAAGTACTGGGGGGTTACTTAGTAGCCCTTTTCCCACTTACTCATGTAACATTTTTTTATGTTACCCTCACTACTTGTAATGGCTGGTGGCAGTGGTTTAATTTTCCTACAATTGTGTGTTTTTACCGCAGGCTGAATCCTCAGCTGCAGTATTGCACTGATGGGTGCCCATTTTTTCAAAATAGCCCAGGTCCTTTTTTTTCCTCACCATTTCTTCCTTGTGAGATCTTTCTTGGGTTTTACTGTGCGCGCCAAACAAGGTTTAATCCTTTTGTTCATTTTGCCTTTGGCAGGCTTCAGTGCTGAAACCCACCTCCGGCTCCAGTGTGTCTGGACGGGCAGGAAGCGAGGGAGGTGCCCGAAACTCCCTGTCCCTAGTCTCCTTGGTTACCTGAATGCACCCAGTGCACATTGGCTGGCTGTCCTTGTAGGACAGCCACCCTGCTGGTTGAGTGAAAGCTAGGCTGTGCATCAATGGGAGAAACTTGCATAAAAGGCGAGGTGTCCTGAACAGAAGGCAGAGTCGACCACTGGACGAAACATCAGACGAAGGAAACTGGAAAAGAAGCTTGCTGCACCATTCTGGACCGATGAACTGCCCGGTGAAGCCCTGCTGCAGTGCTAAAGCTCCAAACCCCAAATTGACTAGAGAAGCCCTTAACAGACAACTTCTTCCCTTGGATTGGTGGGACGAATGGACCCCAAGACGAACTTTGCTGGAACTCCTCTCCCTGCTGGCTGTACTTCCTTGCTGCTGGAACAGAGGGCCAGGGGTCAGGAAACCCAGAATAGAGTTCATCGTCTTTAAGCCAGACCCGAGCTCCAGAAAGATCGCAAGGACCCTCCTGAAGCAGGACAACCCAAGACTGAACCACCTCAACAGAGTGCTGGACCCCAAAAGCAAGGAAAGTCCATCTTGTCCAAGAACCACAGTGGTTCTATTGACTGGTAGCTGAAACCGCAAAGTGCCACTGATTTGGAAGGAGCCTGTAGCCGCCGACGACAACGATGACCTTTGAACTGCAGTGCAGGAGTCTTCCAGACGTACTGCCTCTTGTCCCCACGACTGAGGCCCAGGAACCTAGGATCTGCAAGAATGCAACCAGAACAGAAGCCAGCTGGATCCTCTTATTGAAACCTAAGGTACTGTCTTGACAAAGAGGTACATACCCCTTTTGTCTGCAGCTTGCTTGTTCTTACTGGAGACTTGCAGTAGCTGCTTTTTGCAGAGTTGATTCCGGCTCTACCCTTCACAAGCCTAACAGCTTGTGGCCAAACAGTGATTCTTTTTCTACAAACTCTCCAATAACATTGTGCAAGACTTTTGTGCTATTTAAAGAAGTAACTCAGCTCCCTATACAGTGTTCACATTGACTGGCTGTTCTAGCTCCCTGCAGACTCTTTGGACCCATTGACTTTGGTTTTAACTGTCCCTCCCAAGTGGTGCATAAGTTTAACTTGTATTGCTAGGACAGTTCTAACCTAGACTTCATTGAGAGATTGAAAAGCATTCACATGCTCTGATAACCTATTAACTTTTTTCCTTCCCTAACCTTTTCCACAACCTCAGAATTGCATTAAGCACAAAAAATTATATATCAATGTCCACATTGTCCTAATTGTTAAAGTCATCGCAGGGTGCAGGAATAGTGTGTATGTGTGACATCCCAAAAGGGTATCTACTTGCTTATCTTAAATCTGAGGAAGTGTTATGAAGTGTAGTTTTATTGTTGAATAGTGCCCTTTCTAAACAACTATTTTACTAGAAAACCTTGTGTATAAGTGTTTTTTGGATACTTTTAATTGTGAATCTCAGTGTTACACCTCTACAGCTCACATTTACCCCTCTTGAGATTTGTCTGGCTGGTCAGTCACTCTACCAACTTCTGTAGTACAGACATATACCAACAGGTGGGTTACCCATGATCAAAGGGATAAAGCTGGTGTAGTCTCCCACAGGGTTACTGCATCCAAGCTTGCCTAACAGGCGGAAGATGGCGAGTATAGTGGGGTCAAGATAGGGCTTTTTCAAGACTGGGATAACAAGAGATGGTTTCAGATCTATCATAATAACTCCTTGTGACCAGGAAAGATTGACTGCCTGACAAATCCATGCAACGACTTGCGGCATAATATCCTAGAGGATCCTCAAAGGAATTACATCAACAGGCAATGCAGATGTGAGCCGTGTAGTTGCTCTCAGAATATCCTCACAGGAGAAGGTGGAACAGAACACATCTTGATGCGGGGCACCAGAGGTATCAGATAGTCAGGAGAGTCCGTATCCAGGTTAGTCAGGTATATCACTAACCTTTTTTACGATAAAGTCAGAGAGGCGGTCACAAAGAGACGGAGTGGGGGTTATACCAGCCCAGGTATCGGTTTTAACAGAACGAGTGAACCAAGGCAAAGAGTTCCTTGGGCTGATTCAAGGCACTCGCCACTTTTTGGATGAAGTATATCTTTTTGAGTGAACCATCCTGACTAAGTTGTTGCTTATGAAGGAGAAATATGATGCGATAAAAAGGGATTGGTCTCCAGAAAAGAGAAGAATAATATTGACTTCCGAGTTGATGTATGAAGAAAAAGTCTTCTTGGTTTGCCAAGCCAAAGATTGTGGAAACTTTAATTGTCCAAGTGTGAGAAACACTTTGGAACTGAGATAGTCACTTTGCCAAGTGAAGAACATATTGAAAGAAAATGACTTTATATTATACCTGTAGTGGAACTTGACTAGTGAAATGAACTTTCCTGAAATTGAACTTTGGTTGGAAACATCATGAATTGAACCAGGGGAAGGGGATCCAACCCTGGTAACAAGGTTTTCTGTTTATAACTTTTGTGTTTGCATGTATATGTTCTTTGATAAATGTTAAACATCAAAATCAATCCTGTATGATTTGTTGTATGCATTAGTGTGAGGGACAGATGCAATTGTGTTAGGAGAGTTTTCCTAATGTCCACTTGAGGTAAAACTTTATAAAACTAACCCTTGGCACACAGGTCCCCAACTCTTAGTGTAAGTCTATACTACCCAAAGGATCTTGGTAGAATGGCAGAGCAAGCAGGATTACCATAGAGGGAGGATGGGAGCTGTAGGTAACAAAAAGTGTTTAATCTATCGACACTTCCGTCCCCCGCACACTTAAATGCTGTAATCAGCTAATAATTAATAATTCTTAATACATTTTAGAACTTTTCCAGGTCAGTCTCCAATAACATATTCAATACACACAATACAATACACACAATTCCAATTGGGTATTCGGGACATCTTTATTCTGTAATTTGCAAAAGGCCAAAAAAGTGCTCAAAGCGTTTCAGGGATGTTTTCCTCTTATTCAGGAGCAAATAAAACTATAAAGAGAAGCTCTATAAAACAAAATCAGAGGATCAATGTTCTATGTATCTCATAACACATATGAATCTCATATCCTGTTACAAACCATCAGAATCTTGTGAATATTACACCCATCACCTGTGGCCACGCGCCAGGGAGTGTACAGATAAAATGTCTATGCTGCGAACAATGGTGCATTGTGTATAGTTGGTTAAATGCCATTGATGCCGATAATTACAAAAAGATTATATAGCATACACCTTCACAGGGCTTCAAAAAAGATTATATAGCATGCACCCCCATATATAGCGGGAAAAGAATCTAAAGCAGGCCTACCTGGCCTTTTATATTCGATCCAATCTTAAGTGAAGACAGATAGCTGAAATCTGGGAGCGATTGGCCACTTTGTTGCATTTTTTATCACAATCTCATGTCAGGGTTGTTGTTCCTCCCCTGCACCCAAACAGTTCTAATATTTTCTAAAGCTTTAAATACTCGAGTACGAGTGCACTGACTGTTACATTTACTCAGTAAGTACAATAGTCCAAAACAACACTTACACATAAAACATTATCTTACACATATACATTTATGATATTTACACAAGAAAGGTAGATAAATACTTTATTCACTTAACCAACACACATGAATTCTTAACACTTTTCAAAGGGCATTACTTCAATAGTGGTTGCTCGAGGCACAATTTTTACACAGTTTGACACTAATGGCAGTTCTAACTGATTATCTGTACTACCGCACGCTCATGTTACATCACAGATTTACAGTAATTGTATTTAGTTAGCAACCCCATAAGATAAAGTCTTTTAGGAAGTAAAAAGATTGGTTAATCACACAGCAGCAGAGAGTAACATTCTAGAGACACTTTTCAGTCTAATGCTTTTAAAGTCCAAGCCCTTAACCATTTGAAAAAGTTAGTTTAGGAGTGGATAAATAGTGTTAATAAGTAGCATAACAGCACAATTTCCTCAGGATACTTTCTGTCTCTAGGATAAGTTACTTAGCAATATAACACAACAAGGACTGCCTAAAGGGAAACAGGCTGGCATGCCTGGGTCAGAGGTAGAGTGGACACCCTGGACACCTTCATTCACACCAGTCACACTGCAACGACTCTTCGGTTCAAGGTAAGTTATACCATTCACCCAACAGTACCTTGGGTTAGAAAAATTACACGGAGCAGGTTTCTCCTCTGTGCAGCAGCGACTGACTCATCTCCTGATCACTCGGTCTGGTGACGAAAGGAAGGACTCTGAATGGGTCTCAGCAAAGGCTTCTTCAGTCTCCTTGGTCGGTCTGAGGTTTTGGCATCTTTTTCTCAGCACCAACAAAGGATGGTATTCACCCAGTCTATCTTTGCTTCTGAAGTCCTGCACTCTGGTGAGGGGACTTGGATGAGTCGGATCGTGCCTCTGGAGATCCAACTGGAGCTCACCAAAGTTCTGGACAGATTCAGCCTTGCAAAGACGTTGCACTGCAAATGGGTCGGAGGTCTCCTCGTACTCGCGGTCTGCAGTTCTGAAAATGCACGGCACATCGAGGGATGGCTCAATTTGTAGTACGTCTCAGGTTGGTCCCAACAGCCAAAGGGAAGGAGTCCTCTTCGGAACTCTTCTGTTGATTAGAAAACAAAGTGATTGGAAGGGCCGGTAGGCATCTCGGGCAGTCTTCAGCTTTGCTTCTGCGGTTCAGTGGTCGACTTGCCTCACACCTTCTGTTCAGTTTTCCCACACACTCCTCTACAAACTCCCCATTTTACATAAAGGGGTGGGTGGCTGTCCGATCCGGACAGCTACCCCCCCTGTGGGAACTGGTTCCACTCAGGCACACTGGGAGACGGAGGGCAGGGGAGTGAATAACTCATTCCCCCACTTCCTGCCTGCCTAGACCCACAGGAGCCTAGGCGGGGACACCTAAAGGTTCTCGCCAAGGGCAAAACACATACACAGACCTCCCCCTTTCAGAATGGTAGAAGGGCTAACAAAGACCAACCACAATAAAAATGGCGAAAAAAGAAAGAAGCAACCATGTTAGAACATAGGTGACCCTATTGTGCATAACCGAGATTGTGAATCCAGTCTGCGGTAGAAAATAGCGCAATAGTTGGTAGAACACGTCCAATGTCACCAGCCATAACATGACTGAATGTGAACGCCGCAGGGGTTGCAGGTGGCGGTGGTCTAGTGATCAGCAGGTGGATGTCCATAGCTCCCATCGCTACATCTATCGGATAACTGGGGCCCCAGGGACGTATGTCACTGGACATAAAATGTAAGGCGGTGTGCTGGAGGCAGCAGTGCCCCCCGGCCCACCTCCGCCCACCTTGGAGAGACTGAGCACAGATCCCTCCATGCTGAGATGATCAGGGGGTAGCGCTCAGGGCCGATACAGCAGGCCACTAGCCCGTTCATGGCAGGAGACGGCCAGGCACAGTAGCACAATGGGCCCCTGAGTGGTGATCCCCAGTGGAGACTAACAGCAGCTCCCCCTCCCCCCTTCACTCTCAGCACCGGCAGCTGGCTGGGGCAGAAGCACAAGATGTAGCTTCCCCACACCATGCCACCCGGGGCGGGGGGGTTGCATGCAGAAAGAAGGCAGGCGAAGGCCCAGCGGGGCAGTAGCAGACCGGAGGTGAGGGGGCAGGAGCCCCAGAGCTGAGAGGTGGAGGCAGCCCGCCCAGCAACCGGTGTAAGGAAAGACATGGGTGCTTGATCGGGCCAGGAAGGGCTGTCTGAGATACTAGTCCCCCCCCACCATACCACGCCCTGCAATTGTCTGGTGGAGGTTGGCCCAGAAGACGAGTTGGCAGCTTTGTGTGCCTTGAAGCAGTAAAGCCTGACCTAAAGACTTTCGGCGGTGGAATGCGAACAAGGTGCAGCCCGTGCAAGCCGTAGCAGCAGAGCACTGAAAGGGAAGACAATTACCAGTTGTGGGAGTGTCTTCCAGATGCCAGGGTCAAAAGTGAGAAGCACTCCAGCTCGGCAGAAGCATACCGCGGGGCCCACGATGGACAACTGAATCAGTGCTGGAGGCAGCGCAGTCAAGAGGAGCTACCATCGGGAGAAACACAGAAGGGGTTGGAAACATCCAGGCGAGATCTACTATGGCCCTCAGCAAGGATGACCTCAAAGAATGCCTTTGCGACTCGGAAGGTAGGACGACTACCTTCCAGGACCAGATTACATCCCTAAGGGAAGAGCTGCGCAACTATGAAGGAGGTCAGAAAGGAGGTGCAGAGCTTGGGGGACAGAGTGGACACCACACAGCAGGGATTGTCTGAAATCTCAGAAGAATCCATTTTAACTGCAGCTGTAGGATCGTGCCGGTCTAACATATGAGTGAAAGGTTTGTGCAAGACAGTTCAAGACATGGAGTTGAAAGGCACAATTCATCAGTGCTTTGGGAACTTACTGAAGGACACGCAGCCAGAGGCAGTCGGGATTGACAGAATACACAAAGTGGGGCCCAGGAGGGGGGAGCCAGGAGTGAGGCCAAGGGATGTTCTTGTGGCCCTCACCTCCTATAGTCAGAAGGAGAGTATTCTGAGAGTGGTGCCAGGCCTACGGGACATTACAGTGAATGGCTCGCAGATTCAACTGTTGCAGAATCTAGCGTTGTCAACTTTGCCCGCGATGACACCGGGAGCCGGGAACCTCTGACGAGGCTGGACCTTAAGGGCGAGATGCAAGCCCTAGGAGAGACCCTAGCCAAAACCTTTCAGGAGCAGTTCCAGATGTTGAGGTCAGACTTAAGTATGGCCCTGGGGGAGCTGAAGCCAGAAGTGGCCCAGTTAGGGGAAAGAACGGACCTACTGGAAAGGGGTTTGCAGGAAGTGGAAAAGGATGGTACGGCTAATGGGGAAGCTATTGATCGCCTGGACCTAGCAACCCTTAACTTGGAAACCCAACTGGAGGATCTTGAAAATAGGTCAAGACGGGTCAATGTTAGAGTGAAACTCCTTCCAGAGTCAGTTGTGGACAGGGACCTGAAGGGAGAAGTTCAAAGAATCTTCGTGGATCTGCTGGGGGAAGGGGACCCCGAGGCAATCGAACTAAACAGGGTGCACAGAGTGGGCCAGCGTCCCTGACACTAGACCTCAAGATGTTCTGGCTGCGTTTGCGCGGTATGCCCAAAAGGAGGCAGTGCTGCGGGCTGCAAGGCTTCGTAAACCTATGCAATATAAGGGTCGAGAAATTACCCTGTTTCAATATTTGGCAAACAGCACCCTAGTGAAAAGGAGGACCATGCGACCCATCCTCAGTGAGCTCGCGAGCTCGCTAGGAAAGGTGTTCTTTCCATTCGGGCTGGTGTTTGAGTGGGAGGGTGTTCAACGAAGGGCCACTACCTTGCCGGAGGTGGCCAATATTCACCTGGATCTCGAGAGCAGTGGGGGGTGGGGGGGTGTCTCTGGGGGAGCCCAGGCGGTTCAAGGAAATAGGGTTAAGCCATGGGCATGGTCGATTGTGGGAGAGAAAACAAGGAAGAAAGCCGCCTGGAAGCGCCCGCAGGGGGGACGGGGGGGAGGAGATTCCCCAAAGCGGGGGATGAGGGGAGGGTGCCGGGCCTGGGATGACCCTTCCTCAGAGCTATGACTTGGGTTGGAGCATTAGCAGGGGGTGGTGGGACAACGGCTGTTAGGAGAAAATTGGCAGGGGGCGGAGGTGCACTTCTTGGATCACGCAAGGACTAGAAGGTCCGGGGAAGGGCGGGGGTTTGGGGGGCGGGGGGGACTCGGACCGCCCTCCAAGTTGGGGATGGGAGGGCGGGGGGAGGGGCAGGGGAGGGTTGACCAGTTGGGGGAGGGGAAGGTGGGGGGGGAATGGGGGGAAGACGTGGGGAGTGGTCACAGCACTCAGCGTGGGAGAGTTGCCCTGAGAGGCTGGCAATCAGGAGGCTGGCGAGTGTGGGAGGGAGGGGGAGGAATTTGGGGCTCTTATTAGATAGGATGGAGGGAACAATAACCGAGGGCCTTCTTGGCACTCCGGAAGGCTGGTTGTTAATGGCGCACAAGCAGAACCGCTCCCCTGAGGTGGCAAACACATAACGTGAGGGGGCTTAACTCCCCCCTTAAGCATACGAAACTGGAGCAATTTGTCAGGTCCCACAAGCCAGATGTGTTTGCATTTCAGGAGACCCAACTGAGGAGGCGGGATCAGGGTCGGCCGCGTTTTAAGGGCTTTCCCCAGATCTGGTTTGCATCTGGCCCCACGAAGAGGGGGGGTGTGGCCCTTGCCTTTGGAAGGAGCATTGACTTTAAGCTCCAGGAGGTTCTCAGAGACAGCAACGGAAGGTACATTGTGGTAAGAGGGACTATAATGGACTCATGCTATACTATTGCGTCTATATACGCGCCGAATTTTGGCCAAGACCAGTTTCTACGTGACACCCTGAGTACCATCGAGAATCTTGCCAGGGGCCAGGTGGTTTTGATGGGGGACTTCAATCTGGCTTGGGATAGAGTTAGAGACCGCTCCAGACGTGAGGAAAGGGGGGGGGGGCAGGGCAGGGAGGCCTCTCCCCAACTGAAGGACAGATGCGCAGGGGCTTGCCTCTACAATGTCTGGCGATCATTGCGGGGGAGTGAGGAGGGCTTCACATTCCTTTCTGATGTTCATAGGACACAATCCCGTATTTACTATATTTGGGTTTCCGCCAGTCTGATAGGAGAGGTAGAGGCAGTGGAGGTGGGTCCTCTAGGAATTGCTGACACAAGGTCGTACAAATGAACCTGAGGTTGGGGAGACATAAGCCAGGGGTGTGGGGTTGGAAATTTCCGGGGGAGCTTCTGAGGGATCCCGTGATATGTAGTGAACTAGACGGTAAGATTCGGGAATTCTTTGTGAGGAACACGGCCTCTGACACGAGTCCGAGTACGAGGTGGGATGCCTTCAAGGCTACTTTGAGAGGGGACCTCATTGCCTTGAAGGCGGAGAGGGATAGAGTGTTGAGAGGCTCGGAGACCCAGCTTGAGCGGGAGGTCGCGGCAGCTAGAGCCCAATTGCGGGAAACCCCCACGAGGAAGGTTTTTAGGGCCTACAGATTAGCAGAGGGCCAACTGGGGATCTTTAGAAACAAGAAGGCGGAGGAAGCCATGCTTAGCGCGAGACAAACCTTTTACGCTAAGGCAAATAAGGCAGGCTCTCTCCTGGCCCGCCTCCTGAGGGGGCAGAGGGAACGGAAAGTAATTACGGCCCTTAAGGACCAAAGGGGTAGACGACTGACCCGTGTTGAAGAGATAAAGGAGAGATTAGTGGAGTTCTACGAGTCCCTTTACTCCTCTCAAAGGCCGGCCTCTCTCCCGCAGAAAGAGTTCTTGGGGAGCTTACCCCTCCCGCAGGTATCCAGGGAAGTAGGTGAGGAGCTTGGCCGTCCTATTACGGAAGTTTAGGTGAGGGCAACTATTGCCTCTCTCCCCCGGGAATAAGGCCCCTGATCCTGATGGTTATCCCACCTCCTTTTACAAGGCGTTTTTCCACCTTTTGGTTCCGCATCTAACATAGCTGTTTAATTCGTTCCGTGGCGAAGGCGAAATTACCCGGTCGATGGAGGAGGCGAAGATCACCCTTATCCATAAGTCAGGGAAAGATCCGAAGGACTGTACCTCTTATCGTCCCATTGGCCTTATTAATACAGAGGCAAAAATCTTCACAGAGATTTTGGCAAGGCGACTAGAGAAGCACCTTCCCTCCCTAATCCACCAAGATCAGTCAGGATTTGTAGTGGGTCAGCAAACTGCTGACAACATCAGGAGGGTGGCTCACCTGGTGGAGAAGTCCCGTAAAACGGCCACTCCGGCAATCCTCTTGGTGCTCGACGTCGAGAAGGCGTTCGACCGGGTGGAGTGGTCGTTTCTATTCCTGGTGATGGAGAAAATGGGGCTCGGGGAGGGTTTCATTGACCTGGTTGCCGCCAATTATAGATACCCTACGTCACGCATCCTGGTTAATGGGGAGATGTCCCGGCCTTTTAGGCTTCAGAGGGGGACGAAGCAGGGGTGCCCCCTCTCCCCCTTACTCTATGCACTTTATCTAGAGCCTCTCCTGTTGGCGATACGTCAAATGGTGGAAATCAGGGGGATCCCGTTCGGAGGGGCGCAACATAAAGTAGCGGCCTTTGCCGACGACATGCTGCTCACATTAACTAACCCGAAGGAGTCCCTCTCATCATGCATAGCGCTACTAACCGCCTTTGGTGAAGTCTCGGGTTTGAGGGTCAACTTCCAGAAGTCGGAACTGATGAATCTCTCTCTATGGGCGCTTGAGGCGGGAGAGGTCTCCCCATTCAAGTGAAGCCCCCCCTGGGTTGCGGTACCTGGGAGTTAAGATCACCCCTTCACTAGCCGGCTGGTATGGCGCAAATTATGAGCCAATTCTCGTAGCTATCAAAAAAGACCTACGGAGGTGGGGTTCTCTGTCCGTTTCCTGGTTGGGCAGGGGGACTGTCCTTAGGATGGTGATTCTCCCTCGGGTGCTCTACCTCTTCCAGGCCATCCCGTTGAGGGTCACGGAGAGCTTCTTCACGAGGCTTGACGTGCTGACCAGGGGCTTTGTCTGGGGGGGGGGGTTGCGATTTTCCAAGCAGTTACTAATGGCCTCTAGGGAGAGGGGGGGCCTGGTCTTCCCAGACTTTCGCCGCTATCATGACGCGGCCCAGCTCAGGATAATCAAGGAATGGTTCTCGAAGGACTACCTAAAGCACTGGGTGAAGATGGATAGAGCGGTGGCTCGGCATCATTTGGGGGAGGTTCTTTGGCTCCCACGACGGCTGCGATCTCCACATCTCTATTTGGGTGATATTACGAAAAGTGTAGTTGATAGTTGGGATCGGGCTGTAGAGAGGTGGGGGACTACGACTTTTCCATCGCTGTTTACCCCTATTTTCCAGAATGGGGACTTTACTCCGGGAATGGAGAGGGGGGCGTTCCTGGATTGGGAGGAGGGGGGGGGGAATGTAGAACCCTGAGGGACATGTTTGTTGGGGATAGGGTGAAAACATTTGAGGAATGTAAAAAGGAGTTCGACTTGGGAGAAAGGGAGAGGCTTTGGTACTTCCAAATCAGGCATTGGGTCATGTCCCTGAGCATAAGGTTGGCCGCAACTAGGGATCTAACCCACTTTGAAAGGTTCTTAACAACCCATGAGGGCTCTAGGGGGCTTATCTCAGACTTATACAAGCAGTTGGAGAGAGGCAACCCATATGTTAGCTGGTCTTACATGCCAGACTGGGGGCGGCATCTCGGGGTCCGGATGGAGCAGAAAGACTGGAAAAGGCTGTGGGCTCAGATCCCCAAAATTGCGAAGGCGATCCAGGTTCGGGAGGTTTGGTACAAGTGCATGGTGGGATGGCATTATACACCCGCCCGACTTCACGCAATGAACCCTGCAACCCTGGGGGAATGTTGGAGGGGGTGCGGGGAGTGGGGCACGGCTTCACATATCTGGTGGGATTGTCCCATTTTGCAACCCTCCTGGGTCGAGTTCAAGCGGGCTATAGCTCAGGCTTTGGGGGAGGAGCCCCTCGGGACCCTCGGGCAATCTTGATGGGAGGAGGTGTGCAAGGGGAGGAAGCAGGGGAGCGTGGCCGCACCAAGGCAGCTGTGATATTCACGTTGGCAGCTATGTCCCTCATCGCGCAAAGGTGGAAGGGGCCCTCAATTCCTACAGAGCAGGATTGGCTGAGGAAGATGTGGGAAATTGGCTCTTTGGAGTGGGCCACATATGCCGCGGACAATAAACTGGAGTCCTTCTACGCAGACTGGGGGGGTTACACTGGAATACTTGAAAGGGGACTTTAGGGAACAACAGTGCCCTCAAAGACTTAAATTGTTGGACATCTATAGTTAAGAAAACGGGTGGGGGAGCGGACGCGAAGGGAGGACCGTTGATGCTGTGCCACGGGGGGTGGGGGTAGGAGTTATGATTTTTTGTCTCCGTCTTTGTTACTGTTGATTTATACTGTTTTTTCTTCGTTAATGAAATAAAAAAAAAGTTTAAAAAAAAAAAACATGAGCGGAGGGCCGGGCGCTGGTGCACATGGAGGAGGAGGGAGATTCGATGCAAAGACCTGGACCATCTCTCCACTGTGGTCTGACAGTGGGAATGGGCCAAAGAGCAGGGGAAGATGGGGGTCAGGGGGAGGCGTTTTAAAGGGGCAATCGACTGAACACAGATTGAAAAGGGAAAAAGATGGAGGGGCCATCAGTGAGATAAGAGGAGTGGGGGATGGTCTGTGGGGAAGGCATGATGCATAGGGGGTGAATGGGCAGATCATAAGCGGGGATGGTAGGATCCAGGAGGGATGCAGGTTGGCTAGGAGGCAGCCACTGAATCTGGAGGGGGAGGGTCAAGGGAAAGGGCTGTTGTGGGTCAGTTACCTGTTGAAGGGGAGGGTTGGGGGAACGGGGGGATCAAGGTGGGCCAGGAGGGTAGGAGGTGACACCAGCAAAAATGGGTGGGGTCCGAAAAGAGCATGGGCATAGCAAAGGGTGTGGAGTGAGATCTAGCCCCAGCAGAAGACATTCAGACTATAGTCCTATAATGTGAGGGGGTTAAACTCCCCGGTGAAACTCAAAAAGGTGGAGGCACAAATTAAGAGGTGTCAGGTGGAGGTCATCTTGCTGCAAGAGACATGTAAAGAAATCAGATAAGGGATCTATCCGATTTAAACAATTCTCACAAATATATCAGGCAAACCCCCAGGGGGAAATAGCGGGGGTACTGATGGGGTTTAAAGATTCCTTCAATGCTAATATAGTTCAAACTCAGGTGGACCGGGAGGGCAGATACATTTTCTTGCAAGTACAACTGGAACATGCATAGGTGACCCTAGCAACAGTATATGTGCCCAGGATGGCTTCCTACAAGAGGTAGCGGCTGAACTAGAGCGGTCCGTGGTGGGGGATATCATTCTAACTGGGGACGTTAACTTGGCGTGAAATCCAAATATCGATAGGAGCTCTGGGGCACATCGGGGGGAGACAGGAGTGTCGAGAGCCCCGGTACACAGTTGACAATATGGCCTTGTGCGATGTGTGGCGGACCATGAAGGGAGAGAAAAAGGGGCTACACATGTCTCTCGCATGTACACCATTCTTTATCCACGATAGACTACGTATGGGTGGCAGAGACCCCGATGGGCGAGGTGGACCTGGGGTCAATTTCACTTTCAGACCATGCCCCGATAATGGTGACAGTAAAAGAACGGGGACTGTGGAGGAGGCCTATGGAGCTGGAAGTTCCCTAGCGAGCTACTGAATGATACATTGATGGTGGATGCGATAGGGGGGGGGGGGAGATCGAGGACTACTTCGCCGTCAATGACAATCAGGACGCAACGCAAAAAGGTATCTCGGATGCCTTTATAGCAGTAATGCGAGGGGACATCATCTCACTCAAAGAACAGAGTGAGAAACAGAGAGGGGCAAGGAAAGAAAAAAAAGAGCTAGCGGCCCAAATGAGAGTAGTGATGCAGGCTACAGCGGGAAAGAGGACCAGGGTCCTATATAAGCAATTGAAAAATGTCAGGGATCAACTGGAATTACTGCACACCTTCTAGGGCCGAAAGGTCCCCGTTGGGGGTGAAGCAGAGCTACTATGTACTGGCCAACAGGGCGGACAGGCTGCTAGCTCAGAAATTGAAACGGGGAGAATCAGTCAGGACAGTTCTCTGATTTGCGCGCCCAGACGGGTCCAAGGTGACGGGCTATTGTGGAGACCTTTGCCGATTTCTACAAAGATATATCGCTCTGAGAGCCCATATTGAGCAGCAGTGGAGGGGTACTTCCACGAGCTACCAACACTGAAAAGAAAACCCTTGGAGAGGGAGAGGCAGGAAGGGGAGAGGCAGGAAGGGAACATACGGGAAGAGGAGGTGGAAGCAGCCATTAAGGCACTCACTGCGAACAAAGCGCCCGAGGCCGGACAGCTTCCCGGCGGTACTTTATAATAATTTTCACCAGAAACAAATCCCTAGGTTGATAAGCCTATTCAATTCGATTGCAACCAAAAGGGTTGAGGGGGTGACGCAGTGTATGGCGGAAGCAAAGGTGATAGGCTTTGGGAAACCCAATAAAGATTTGACTAAGTGTGAGTCATATAGGCTCATCACTCTAATGAACATCGCAGCAAAAATATACACAGGCATCCTGGCAGCGCGAATCAGTCGTTGCTACCGAAACTGATCAACCCAGACCAGTCGGGATTTATAATGGGGCGACAGGCATGTGATAAAATAAGAATAGTTCACCTAGTGGAGAAAGCCAATATCCAGCAGATTTCACTGGTGCTGGTCTCCTTAGATGGTGAGAAGGCATTCGACCAGGTTGAGTGGCCCTTGTTTACTGCTGAAGAGCACATGGGCGTAGGAGCCAAATTTGCACAGTTAGTGAGGGCGAACTATAGAATACCTACGATACACTCATCAAGTTAATGCCCACCTGTCCTGAAGTATCTGTATACTATGAGGCACGAGACAGGGTTGCCCCCTCTCCTATATGTCATCTATCTAGAGCCCTTCTTGATAAAACTTGAGCAGAACGCAGTGATCCAGGGCATAATGTTGCGGGGGGGGGGGCAAGGTGGCCGCATTTACAGACGATATGTTGATGACCCTATCACTCCCAGAGTCCTCGATCCGCATTTAGTGGAATAACTTTGGGTAATCAAATGGGTGGGCGGTCTTAAAGTTAATGTACAAAAGTCAGAACTGAACTGTTGGCTCTGGTACTCCCCCAGGGACAGAGGGTAGCTTTAAGTCCCGATGTGCCGTTTACAGTGGCTAAAGATAGTATAAAGTATAGCTGTGAATATAGCAAGTACAGTACCGCAATTGTATGATATGAATTACCCAAAGCTAGCAGGACAGGTGAAGACGGATCTGGGAAATGGTCTCTGCTGCAAATCTGGCTGGGTCGGGCTGCCTCAGTGAAAATGGTGTGTTGCTGAGGGTTCTTTATTACTTAAAGGCGCTCCCGATCCAGATCCTGTGGTCCTTCAAGTGTATACAGAGGCTGGTGTTGCGATATATATGGCCGAAAAAACACCAGAGAATAGCCCTACGAAATCAGATGGCTCCTAGAGGGGAAGGGGGTTGGTCTCCCTAACTTCATTAAATATTATGAGGCGGCCCAACTGAGAAGTGAGAGAATGGTTCTTGGGAGACACGACCAAGGCGTGGTCCAGGATGGATAGGGCGGTGGCCGGAACTCGACCTGGAGGGAATTTTATGGCTTCATATGCAGGATGAACCATGGAACATACGTATTAGCTAGTGGTCCAAGTAAGTGAGTGTTAACGGTTGGGAGCGGACTTCCACTACTTTTTGTTTCTTACTGTAAACAGTTACACTACTTTTTGCAACCATTGTCACCATTACGAACTGTGCTTTGTGAAGTTAAAGCACATTTTTCCACTTTACCACGAAATAGCATTAACAGCTCAACTGAAATCTGTTGCAACTGAATTGGCTGTCTAACAGCATGGCTGAAACTCTTGAGAAATGTGTCGCACCTTGCTCCGCACTCAGTTACAATTCCACTACTCTTTTTTGGTACACTTTTACCACTGGTAATAGCCCACATTTAGCAGTGGTGTGCGATATCTGGGATTGACTGGTGGATCAGGGTCCTCTATCCACAAGGCCGCCCCCCCTGTACCCCATTATTCGGTAAACCGCAATTTTGGCCGGGTACAGTGCAGGGATCCTTTAGACAGTGGCATAGAGCAGAATGCAGGAAACAGATATGTATACGTTTGAAGAATACAAAAAACTGATAGGAATATCAGAATGGGACAGAATGAACTATTATCAGCTAAGGCATTGGATAATGGGCCCAGGGATAAAGTAGGCAGCGAGAAGGAAATTGACGCCATTCGAGAAATTCATCACTGCACATACAGGGAACAATCAGGACACACCACTCCAACCAGATCTATGTCCCCTCCTTCAACAGAACTAAAGCAGGAGGCTCCAACTCTCGCACCAATAAACTGGAATGCTCTGCCCAGAGCACTCAGAAACAAAACATCATACACAGTCTTCTGCAAAGTGCTGAAAACCACACTCTTCAACTAATTAAGCAATGTAATGTTACCGATTTTGCACTAATTGCTTCCTCTATTAATTATTTAGACTCCACTGTAACCCGTCATGTTATCGTGTCCCACTGTAACAAAAGGGACCTTATTTCTGTGTTTTACTGACTGTGTAATTGTACCCATCCTGAAACCAAGTAAGCTTTCTGTAACAGCGCCACAATGCCCAAAATCTGTTTATAAATTTAAATAAATAAAAATAAACAAACAGATTGCATCTAAGCTCTGTTCAATCCTAATGGAAATGTGAACCACGCCTAATTGGGGCTATATGAATCAATGGGAAGGCACACTGGGGAGGATATCTGCAGGGATCATTGGGCTACCCTATGGAGGAATATCCCCAAGCTAACGAGACCGAATCAACTGAGAGAAGCTTGGTACAATGTTATGATGCAATGGCCCTACACCCCCGACTGGCTGCACAGCACATATAATACAACTTCAGAGCTATGCTGGAGGGGATGTGCGGGAAAGGGAGATTGGAGGCGTATCTGGTGGCAATGCCCAGAGCTGCATCTATTCTGGCCAAAAGTCGGTGCACAAATGAAGTCGATTGTGGCGCTTGATGTAGCGCTAACCTCCAGGGAGTGGCTTTGTGGCCTCTTTCATCCGGCGAGCAAGTGACCGCCTGAGGCTCATTGCAAGGTCTTCATGGTGCAGTTGATAGCGAAACGATGGAAAGAGCCACCAACGGGTCTAGAGTGGCTTCAGTAAATATGGGCAATACTAGCAATGGAGTGGGTTACATACAGCATACACGGATGGGGGGGGGGCATTTTGGCAGGACTGGAGAATGGTATTGGAGAACATGCAAGAGGATTATGTGAAACAGTGCATCCTAGACATTTTGTAAGGTCCATATCACTATAATGTATGTGCAAGAGAAGCATGGAAATGAACAAGCTGCTGATGCCAGGGGTTGGAGGGGGTGGGAGTGGGGCTGGGGGTAGGTGGGAATGTTGCATTGTGTACTTCTAAAAATATGCTTAAAAAAAAAAAGGTAATATATGGCAATTCAAATGCAACAGAAATATCAGTTGTACTCAACATACATATAATAACTATCTGTGTAACCTGGGATGGATCCCCTTAACCAGATATGAAATAAAGCTTCTCAATCGAAGGTTCAAATAATAAAGTTCCTTGTTGTAGCCTAGTTTTGATCATCAAGTCCTTCTTTCTCCAAAGGTCTTTCACTTGGACTTTAACAAATCTTCAATCAAACAATAAGTCTTTCTCTCTCCACATATAGAAACAAAAATGTAACACCCTCCTTAAGAAAGCCAAAATACTTTCAAAATTCTTCTTTATCAACGATATTTTGTCAGGATGATTCCACAACAGTGTTGCAAACAATTTAGCGGTCTTGCGACCATTACTACTTCTCCACAACCTTCAACCACAAGACAGTACACTTCAATGATTTCTTCCTGGTCCACTAACCTGCCAGGACAAGCACTAACAGCTCCCTAATCCTGGTATACTCGCCTGCCAGGACAAAAGCTCCTTACACTACTAATATCACTCAGTGGTACGGTTTCCTTCAAGCCTTTTGGGAAATTCACTTTCAACATCAAAATTCAAAACATCTTTTGGGAAGACATGATACACATTGGTGCTGTTTTGTTACAAAGTTATGTTTGCCACAGGCAATGCAGGTTATGCTCCTCTCCTCCTTGATACTTTCTACCAGGAGGGATTCTCTTCTGACACGTTTTCCCACTTTCACATCAAGTAAATGCTGACAATGTTTCCGTATTACACTTCTCGCTTTTTGGCTTGGGCAATGAAATCATGTTCTCTTGTTATTTTGTCAATGGGAATTAAATGCTTTGTGAGGCATTGCCCCCTCTTTATGTTCGCAATGTTGGTTACAGTTAGCTTGCTTCAGTCTTGCCCCATATTTACTTTGGCAATGATCGTTCTAGTTAACTTTCTTCAATTTTGTCCTCTTTACTTTAGCAATGGTGATGACTTTGGTAGCAATAATTGTAACCTTCCTCTATTGGCCTTTTTACAAAGTTCTTATTACGCCAGAATGACTGCCTTATTTTAGTTTGGTATTCAAAATTGTTATCAGTAGCCAGCGGTCGATTAGTGAACGTAACGGTATTACCCGACAATGGTAAACTCACCGGCTTCTGCATACGCTTGATCCGCTGCCACTGATAGTTCTGTTGCCTCCTGCATGGCAGACAGCTTTGGTTTCCCCACAGCCCATTCCGATTGGAATAGGACCCTTTCTAACTCCTAGTGCACACCGGTGCTAGTCAGCCACTGGGAGACAGCACAAAAACAGGAGACCCTCTCTCTCCAGGAGGAAAGCATGCAACACTGCTTCTCGCTGTGCAAACTCTGCAATTAAGATCATCAATCTTGGAGACCCGCTCGGACCAACATCTGCTACAAAGATAGCGGCGGCTACGGTCACTTTCTCCTTCTGCTGCAACTGCAGGGTCTCTGCAACTCCACCCATTCTAATGGCCTGCACCAGAAGGTGCCATGTATATTCAAAAGTCCCATTCAGGTGCGAGTCATTAGAGCAACTAGACTGCACCTTGCAGTTTAGTGCCTCTGAATCCATCTTCTACGTCCCAGTTCTCAAGGCATTGTGGGACTTGAAGTACTGAATGTTCTGATGGCCTCTTTCTTCATGAATATAAACTTCAACTTTATTGGATTTACATTGTTGCATAGATCCCAAGGGAAGGATTTTAAAGGGGTTAATGGTTGAGATTTAAGGAAGGAATTATTAGTTACTCACTGTAGTGATTAACGTACTCCTAGTCCACAGTCTAATTTCCTCCATACTGCATAGGGTCCCTCACTAGGGACGGGAACTGAACCTTTCACCAGAAAAAAAATGGTATTTCCCCCTTTAAATTCAGTTGTGCATGGGGGCACGGCCCTGTGAGCATGTGCTTCCCCTGACGCCACCCTACGGCACCACACCTCAGTCCCCCCCCTTTGACACATCGGCTGATTGAAACTGCCTAACGACATTTTTTATAGGAGGGGGGTGAGGGGTGGATGGTGGAATGTATGGAGGAAAGGGGACTATGGACTAGGATTATCACTACAGTGAGTAACCTAGAATTACTCATATGTCCAGTTCAATTTTCCTCCATACTGCATGGGCGATTACAATGGATTGTAGCCCTAGGGAGGGGAGACATGACGCCACAAGAAAAGAGGTTCCTCAGCACAGCCTGTTCGAAAGCAGCATCTGGAGTTGTGCAGCCCTTCCCTGCTGATTGTTTACATATCTCCGGAAGGCAACCGCCGTTGCTTTGGCTCAGACTGCATGAGCATGCAGGTTTTCTTGCACCTCCTTCGTTGTCCCTTGCAGGCCTCCTGAATAGCAGCGACCATCCACCTAACTATCGAGGCCTTGGACACCCGACAACCTGGCTTTGACCCGCCGAAGGTGATGAATAAGGCATCCGACTTAGGGAAACCCTTTATCCTGTCCAGGTAGAACTTTAATGCTCTCCTAGTGCAACACCATTTCTGCCTCCTCCTTGGGGTTAAGAAAGAATGTTGGTAGGACCATTTCCTCGTTGCGGTGAAATGAAGACACCACCTTCGGGAAGAACGAAGGAGGTGTGCGGAGCACCATCTTGTAGCAATGGTACGTGGTATAGGGTTCAGAGGCCAGTAGGCCCTAATTCTTGCTGATCCTACATTCTAAAGTAAGGCCCACCAGCAGCGCGGTCTTGAAAGTGACCAATTTGATGTCAACTGACCCATGGGCTAGAATGGTTGATGCGCCATGGCACCCAGCACCACATTGAGGCTCGGGTGTGATCA
Organism: Ambystoma mexicanum; assembly: GCF_040938575.1. Taxonomy (NCBI): domain Eukaryota; kingdom Metazoa; phylum Chordata; class Amphibia; order Caudata; family Ambystomatidae; genus Ambystoma; species Ambystoma mexicanum. The sequence continues at coordinate 604,627,902 of NC_090921.1, read as the reverse complement.
CTTGATAGGGGAGGGGGGGGGGGTACAGCCTTGTGAGCCCTGTGAGATGTCTCTTGACCACCAGGTTCGAGTTACAGAATGAGCCGATCAAATTTTTGTAGGTCACGATAGCCGCCAGGAAAGTACTGCATGTCTGAACACCTGACTGTCAGATGTGTCGAGAACGACAGCACCTACCTAATCCAGTGTGCACGTTAATGGCTATACCCCTCTTTCCTTGGCCCAGAAGGAAAACCTAGTCCATTGTATTGGTTCCAGGTAGAGCCGCTTCTTGCCTTCTCAATTATCCTCAGTTTGTATGCAGTGTTATGTGCTCAGGTTCCAGGCTGCTGGGGCTAATTTATCCGGCAATGGGGGCACCACTGCCCAACCAGCTGGTAGAGGAGCAGTGCCCCCATCAACGGAAGAGGCATCAGGTCTGAGCTGAGAGTCGTAAGAGGTCTGAAAATTACGGTCTGGCCAGCCACGGCTGGGCTATCAGTATCAGCCGCAAGTGAAGCGCTTCTCTGACCCCACAGATAACTCTGGGTACCAGTGGAGTCGGAAGGAATGTGTAAGCCCACATCTTGTTCCACTGAATTGGCAAGGCATGCCCCAGCTAGTCTCTGCTCCGTCCCAGCCAGGAGGCAAACTGCGGGCATCGCTGGTTGTGTTCCGTGGCTATGAGGTGAATCTGGGGCTGGCCCCACCTCCTGAAGATCTCCTGCAGGACGTGCTCGTTCAACTGCCACTCTTAGTTGTCCATGCCCAATCTGCTCAGTCTGTCCGCTTCTAGATCGGACTCCCCCGGCAGGTGGATTGCAGACAGCTATAGGCTCCGGGCTATGGCCCATTCCCATATCTCGATGGTGAGCCTGAACAGAGGAGGCAATCCTGTGCCCCCGTTGAGGTAGTACATGCAGGTGGAGCGGTCGGACAGAGCGGTTCTTGATTAATGGTAGGAAGGCCCTGTGAGTCAGCTGTATGGCTGTTGGTTCCAGCAAGTTCAGGATGGTTCCCACCCCTCCAGGGATGAGTCTGTCATGATGGTACGTACCGGCAGAGGCTGTCTGAAGGGACTGTCCGCCATAAAATTGGATACCTGCCTCCAACAAACCAAGTCCTGGTGAAGTCCCACCGGGATGGAGACTGCTCCCGCTTGAGAACCCGTTTCCTGGTTCCAGGAGGCAGAAAGGTGTAGCTGCGCCTCATATGTGCGACAGCTAGGAGGCATGCTGCCATAATCCCCAACAGGTGTTAATATCACCACGCTGAGCTTTCTGACTTGCTGAGACAAGGACCTGTAGTTGCTTTCAGGGCAGCCCCTTTTTCCATGGTGGGGAAGCTCCTCTGACCCTTGGTATCCCACATCAGGCCCAGGAAAACCAAGGTTTGGGTAGGCTGGAGCCGAGACTTCTTGTGGTTGGTGGAGAACCCAAGATCGTAAAGAATATCCATTAGCCAGGAGGGCGTATTCGGAACTTCCTCCACGGGATTCCACTCGGACTAACCAGTCGTCGAGGTATGGGTAGACCTGGTGGCCCTCTGACCTGAGAAGCACCGTCACTGCATTCATGAGCCTCGTGAATGCCCTTGAGGCTGAATTGAGCCCGAATGGAAGGACCCTGTACTGAAAGTGGAAGCCCATAACTCAAAACCGAAAGAGAAGGAGTGGCTGCCATATTGGAACATTTAAGTATGCATGTAGGGAAAGGTTTATGGAGGACAGATCAAGTACCACTTGTAGGCCTTTCCTGGTTCTTCTTGTGCATTGCAAAAATCTGCGATTAGAACCCCAAACCTCTCTGCAAGAGGGGGACTTCCTCCACTGCCCCACTCGTTACCAGTGAGCGGATCTCTGCAAGGAGAGCTGGTGTCAAGATCGGAGGAAAGGGAGGGGAGAAAGGGGGGTTCAGAGGGAGGGGGAAACCATAAGAGATGACTGATCAGATCCATGGATCTGCAAAGAGTTTGCCAGGGCTGAATGTGCAGAGGAAGCCTGCCCCCACTTGAGAATTGTGGACCCTGATGACAGCGTCATGGTTTCTTTCCCTCTAAGGCAGGCGGCTCAGAGAGGGACTGCAAGAAACCTTTGTGGGAGGTTCTTTGTTTCTTGCGTCGGAGTTGGCTTGGGGACCTGTCCGGTAGCCTAGCTTTCCAGTCCTGAAAAAGCCTGAAGCAGCCGAATGTTCTTCCGCCGTCGGAACCGCTTTGCCCCTGCCCGAAGGTCTTGGAAGAGGGCTTTGCCAGTATTACTAACAACTTAGCGTCAGATTTGCTGCAACCAGCATAGCGTCAGCGTAAGCTTGATGCAGATGGAGGTCAGCGTTGGAATATACCTTCTTGCCATATACCTATAGCAACTTCTCCTTGCCCAATAAGCCACAAGTAGATAAATGATGTAGATGTCTGTGGTTTGGCATACATGGAGGCCGCTGCTATGAAGGATGAATGAGGGTGAACCGATAATTTGAGTGTGTCTGCCTGCCTGTAATAAACATACAGCTGTTTATTGGTGTGGTGCGTAGAACGGGGCTTGGACCAGCCCTTTTTTTGCCAGGGCTTCCACGTCCTTTTGGAGCATGAGGTCTGATCTGGTAGCCACTTTTATCATCAGCGCCTACGCTAGGACCCCTGCTACTGGCTGTTCCTTTTGAGGCTGAGGGATGCCTGGTACTCTGCCAATCCCGCTAGCCTATTGTGGATGGCCCTCGCTGACAGGGACATGGCTGTGATGGTGGGCTGCACGGGCACCGGTGTAGGCGAAGAAGCCACCGTGACCGTGGGTGTAGTCTGCTGCAGATGGACTGGAACTGAAGGCTGTGTCGGCGTAGGCCGAAGCATGTCCTCAATTCCCATCAGGATGCCAACTATTTGAGGAGACCTCATAAGGGAGAGGAACTTCGACAAAACGTACCTTGCACGCTGGAGCTCCGCATTCCTGTGCCAAATACGTGAGCGGCATGGAGGGCTGCAATCTTTGTCGTGGAAAGGGCTCTGGCCTCTGCCGGAATGCTTGAGTGCGTAGGCTCAAACCTAGCCTGCTCCTCAGGTATTGGCCTGGTAGGCTGATCGCCCTTGGACATGGAGCCGGTAGCGCTAGTGCTTGTAGGTGCCCCCTCAGGCCTAGGCCTGGTACTAATGTGGAGCCCCTCGGGAGATTTCCCCAGTAAGAGAGCCTTCCGCCCCGTCAGCAATGAGACCATGAGGATCCGAGGATCCCTCACCCGTGAGGCCGGTAGCTCTGGGAGCCTCAGTATCCTTGCTGTTGACAGGGCATGTATGGCCCCTCCCGCTTGGCTGCTTTCTTTGGAGAAGAGAACACTTCCCTTGGCTTTAGTTTTTCTACGTACCTACTCCTTGATTACCTCGTGCGGAGACATGAAGATCAGCTCCCTCCAACTTGCAAGCTGGTTCTTGAAAGACAGGGATTAAAGTGCGTCACACGCCGAATAGCTGTCCCAGTCATGGTCCTCACTGAGGCAGAGGAGGCAGAGTGCTTGCGGTTCCGAAGTCAGAAAGAATCGGTCACAGGACTGGCACCTACTGAAGCCTGCCAGAACCGATATGCCGGGGAGGACCGAGGCACTTAAGGCCCGTGTAAATTAAAGTTCCTAGGATGAGGAAAAATTAAGTAATAAAAAACAGTGGGACAAGTCTCCCCGGGGAAGACTGGAAACATGTGGAATTAGGAGGGGGAGGGGCAGCCTCAACCACAGCAAAGGTGAAGCACGTGTGGCGCCGAAGGGCGGAGGCAGGGGAGCGCATGCTCCGAGTCGCAGCACAATCACAACAAAATTTTAAGGGGAAAAGAGATTTTTTTCTGGTGAAGAAGATTCTGTTCCAGTACCTAGCAAGGGACGCCCATGCATTATGGAGGAAAGGGGACAGGCAGTAGTATTACATTCATCAGAAGTCAGAGTGGTAAGGTTCTGATTCCCACATATATTGTTTCCCTGTGGATCACAAGAGCTTTCACTACCATCAATATGTGTAGCTTTAAGAAGCAGTATTACTCGGACAACAAGCCATTACATATTCTGGCACCATAGAAATCTCCCTTCTCAGGAGAACATAAATACTGGGGCTACTATCACCCGCAGGGTTAGGATGAGATTGCGGCGGTCTTCCCCTGGAGACCTGGGAGGAGAATTTAGGCAGGGATTCCGTGAGGATTCATCACATATGCCTGTGGTATATAATCTTTTGCACTCCTTATCGGGTGGTGCCTCAACATTTGACAGTGGCACACCCGCTCTCTTCCCTGCGGTGGCAACGACAAGCGAATCAGGCTTCACATGACTGCTAATGCAAAGTGGGTCTGATAGTGCTAGCTTTAGAATGTTTTCTATCCTAGCGTTGAGTGCCCGAGTTGGTGGAGGCATAACTAACGATGGGGCAACTGCAGAAGAAAAATAGCTTGGCTGACTGTTTTCCCTTCATTTAAAATCTCGTCCACAAAAATCATGTCTGAGTTTCGATATTGAAATTGTTTGCAGCACTTTTAAGAAGGTTATTAAATAAAAGCTGTTCAATGGGGGAAGTGTGACCTGCCTCAGGTGTAACAATAGCAGGGTCTATATTGCTGATGTCAGGATCATAGGGGTCATCATACCATGTGTCCTGATTTCACTCCACTTGATCTTGATGGAAGATTGAATCATGAGAGCTGTGTGTGTCATGATGAGGCTGTTCAGGAATGTCAATAACGGTATGTGTAGGAGACGCCTGATGCCTTGGGGATTTAGTTAAGGGCTGGCCCATTTCTAAAGCAAGTTTTTTTTTTTTTAATGTAACTGGATAACGTTCCTGTTAGGCAGATTGTTTGCAGTACCCTTTGGGCGCACTACAACAACCCTGACCACCTGGCAATAGGAGCCTAACCTTTGGTACAAGTCTGTACTACACAGATTGGTAGCATGATTGAGCAGCCAGGCCTATCTCAAGAGGGGTCAATGTGAGCTGTAGGGGAGTTACAGAGGTTCACAGTGACAAGTATTCAAATAAACGTTTACATACAAGGTTTCTTGATTAAACAATTAGTAATTTACATATCAGTCAGTTTGAGTAAGCCTTCTTCAAATGGAAACAATACAACAGTAACAGTCAAATATACTTCACAAAATACACACTCTTAATATCTCTAAATCAGTGAGTACCCTTCCCACAGACACAACCTACACCTTCAGGTGACTTTAATAGCTAGGGTGCTGGGGACATTAATATATCACTGTAAAGGAAAAGGTTATTAGAATATTCAAGAGACTACATGTATTCTTAAGCAGGCAAATAATTTCAGACACCCCCCCCCCCCCCAATAAGAGTAATTCAGTGGAAAAGGCCAAGCCAAATTCAATGGGCAAAAGTCTATATGAGCTGAAGCACTTCTTTAGGTAAGTAAGTATTTAAAAGTAAAAGTATTTGCACAATGTTTTAGAAGTCTTTGAAGAAAAAGAAGAATCAATGTAGGGCCACACACTGTTAGTGAGTAGTAGAAGATGCAAGCAACTCTACAGCAAAGTTCTCTCAGACTTTTACAGTACCTTTGTTTAAAGAAAAAGTGCAGGAGAGGACTTCTGTTCCTGAGCAGCTCTGCAGATCTCACTGTTCCTGGGCCTCAGTCATGGGGACAAGCGGGAATACTTCTGGGGACTCCTGCACTGCAATAGGACGGTAACCGCTAGCAACCGACAATCTTCAAACAAGTGGCTGTTCAGTGCTTCAACTCCTAGCGTCTACCGCAAATAGCAACACCACGGTTCCTGGCTGTCAAATTTTCCTTGCTTTTGGGGTTCAGCACTCTGCTGAGGGGGCTCAGGCTCAGTCAGTCCTGCTTCCTGGGTGTCCAGAGGATCTTCCTGGAGCTCTTGGCCAGCTTAAAAGCAACGCACACAATCTGGTGTTCCTCTCCCTGACGTTTCGGTTTCCAGCAGCAACTCTGTGGAAATTCAACCAGCTCCGAGAGAATGTCCAGGCGGCTTACTTTGGAGTTGATTGGTCCCACCAACTCAAGGGGACAAGTCGTCCTTGCAGGGGCTTCTTTGTCGATACGAATTTGGAGTTTCAGCACAGCAGCAGGGCTTCACCGGGCAAACCAACGGTCCAGAAGGTGCAGCAGCCTCCTCTTCAAGTTCTTCTTCGGTTCCTTCGTCCAGTGGTAGACACTGCCTTCCAAGCCAAAAGCCTCGCCTTTTAGTGAGTTCTCTACCATTCATTCCAGCCTAGCTGTCAGTCACCCAGTAGGGTGGCTGTCCTTGCCGCACAGTCAACTGGCCAATCGCTATAGAGTGCATTTGGGACTCCTATGAGACTAAGCACAGGGAGTTTCGGGCACCTCCCTCACTTCCTGCTCACCCCAGACACTCTGGAGCCAGGGGCGGGTTTCACTCGTGAAGCCTGCCAAAGACAAAACGAACAAAGGGACCAAACTGGGTTTGGCACGCAGAGTAAATCTCAAGAAGGACCTTTCAAAAATGAAATGGCAAAAATAGAAGGCCGGGGCCATGTTGACAAAAATGGCACCCATGGTTGTTTTACTGTGGCCGTGAACGAAGCCCGCGATAAAATCACCTAATGGTAGTAAAACGTAAACCACTGCCACCAGCCATTCATCGAGGAAAGGAACATTTAAAATGTTCATGAGAAGCTAAACAAAGGGCATATATACTAGGTAATCCCTCCAGCACCCTATTGTAAGATAGTGTTTGCTGGGTTCAGAAAGTTACAAAAGTAAGTAAAGTCAATTTCACTTTACTGCTCTGGGAAAACCGTAGTTTATCCCAGAGAAGGTATTTAAACCTTGGGAAATCTGAAAGACTTCCCTGTGTCAGTGCACTGAAGGTGCTGGATGACATAGTAAAAGATGATGCCTATGGAGTTTGTCAGCCTCCACAACCAAAAGAAACAGTGTACAAAATCACATTAAAATACATGAGAATGGGGGGAAAAAGTCACTCTCTCCAGGCAAAAAAAACAAGTCCTCAAAATCCAGCAAAATGAGGAGGTAGCTGCCGTATATTGTGGTACTTTCTGTGGGACAGATGGTGCGTGTTTGGTGTTTCCCTGACAAGTCTGTAATTCCCCTTGCAAGAATGTGTTTTGTGAGATTTCGACTTGTTTTAATGGTCGAGGGACTTGATTGCACAACAGGAGTCTTCCCCATAGTAGCACGATGTGTCTGCATTTCGGGGTTGGGGACCGACATGTAGGAGCCGGCATGCTCCTTCGAAATTTCTTCGGCCTCCGAAACGGAGCTGTCGCTGCCTTGGCTTGATTCACCTTCTTGGTTTTATTCCAAAGTGCCAGTAGGGGTTTCAGACTCGGCCATCAGAGCATGGGCCGCCCACAGTTTAGTGCTTCTCCAAATGTTTTGGGCTTAAACAACTGGCACAAAGTCCCACTGCATGGTCTGGGGGAAGGCCGTGGTTGCTCACTCGATGAGTCTTTTCTATGGGTACTTTTCTCTTGCAAGATGGACAGAATTTAAAAGGTGTTCTCTCAATTGTTATATATAAACGAAAAGGCAGCTAGACAAAAGCATAGTATAAATGAAGTGAAAGGCTGCATTCTCTAATAGATAATCAACCCCCCCCCCATTCTCCCTACTGCAAGGCTGAAGCCTGGTGTAGGTCAAAGGCGGTCGTCGAATTGGAGGATTCCTCGAAACCAGCAGTCGAAAGGACTTCAAAGATGCTTGTCGAAATGTGCATACTGCGACCGTGGAAAATTTGATAAAGTAATTATAATTAATTATCCAAGTAGCAGCGCTACATACTCTGCATATACACAACCAACCACAATAGCAGAACAAAACAATGAAGGACCTCACCATGTGAGGGCTCATGGGTACAGTAAACATCACACTAGGGATAAGATTACAAACACGCCCAGTCAATGTCCCTTTTTTAACTTAAACATGTGCAATACTCCGCCCATACCACTAGATGTCTGCCTATGCATAGCATGAGATTCGAAGCAGATTCACAAGCCTCAGAAATATATACACACACACACTTTCAAAGATAATATCACTTACAAGTAGTCATCAGGTAAGAGAAATAGACTATCAGTCCAACCTCAATTTCCACCATCTTAAGATGTCCAGCCCTGCCAAATGTCAGAGGTTACAGTTCCTTCATGGAAGAGATATCAGAAAAAATGCAGTGGGCTGTGTCAGCGATTCAAAAGAGTTCTGAATGTTTCCAAAGTATTCCAAAGTGAATTAAGTGTTTTCCCAAACTCTGGTAAATACTGTTCTCTATCCTAGTCCCAAGGTTAAACCGAGATTAGGATTCTGGACCCAGGCTCAACAACCAAAGGTCAGGCCAGAGTGAGTTAGGGGACAAGGGACGTTTCACCCAATACTACCCTAGGAGGACAAGGAGGGGGGGCAGGAATAGCTAGGTTTACTTGCCCGACCCCAACAACTCACATCCAGGTGACACTCAGGGTAGTCAGGGATTCGCTGGGTACACTGTTCACTATCCTTTGTTCGGGGGAGAGAAAACCATTGGTCGAGGGTGCGACGGCCATTTCAGGAGTCAGGACAGTTTCCAAGTTGAGGTCCAAAACGATGTAAAATGAAGACCTCTGCAGGCCAGACCCCTTTGGGACACCTCGCAGGACGGATGGTCACAGTGATCCACTCAGTGGACTTACCAGCCCAGGAGAGAGCTGGTAAGTCCACAGGGCAGTCCAGGGACACTTTTGAACGCTCTGCGGGCACGGATCCTTGAAAGTCACACTACTGCAAGGGCCAAAGCACGGACGAGAGGCTTCAGAGCAGGGCTTCAATTGGCCAGTCACTGAAGCTGATGCTGAACAGCTGCAGGAGTAGTCATCTGGTTGTCAGTGGGCTGCTCTTCATGGAAATCTTGGCTCCAACGTGGATCTGAAGAATGGGTGCAGGAGTCCTTTTATCCAGGTTTGGGGCCGGAAGCAGGTCCAAGCCCACCAATAGCAAGGATCTGCCACACTCCTACAGACAAAAGACTTTCTGGCACCAGGGAATGTGGACTGGGTCCAGACAGTCATAGACCCCTCTGGCTCACACACAAAGGGTCATTAGCCCGCAAAGGAAGCAGTTTACCCAATGAAGTGCAACAACATATATGGGGTTTCCTGACCCAGAGGACAGGAAAAAGCCTGAACTACAATCTGGCCAAATAAGAAGTGAAAACCCACATGGCCCGCCATTTTTGGGTGTTAGCCACCTTTAGTAGCCATTTGCTGTAAACCCGAAAAAGCATGAGTAGAAATGTATAAAAACAGTAAAAATAACACTGCTGACACCAGCTTGTCAAGGGCATATATAAAAAGTAACTTAAGGTATAGAGTTAAGGATTTAAAGCATCCTAAGTGCACTCCACTGTAAGGTGGTGTGTACAAGAATTCCAAATAGAGAAACAAAGTTTCTCCGTACTGAAAGTATTGGGGACTAATCAGTTTCCCAATAACAATGAGAAAATGAAAGGAAATCTGAGTGCTTTACTTACCTTAAAAAAAATCAGTAGAGAGTTCATAGACAAGCACACAGAAGGGTGTCCCATATAAATCTAAGGAGAGGGGCGGTGCAAAAAAGAAAATGTTTATTAACAAGCACTTACCTTGAAAGAGTTTTGCTAGATTTCAGTGCCAATTAGTCTGTTGTTCAACTAGGGTGGCCTCTCACATCACATTCATATGGCTAGATGTGAAAATCCATCTTAATAGCACTCAAAGAGAAATGCTGGTGCCAAACAAATTCATGAATAACAATTGAACTAAGCCAACAAGAGGTGGAGGGAGGACTTGAATGCAAATGCTGACTTTGTCGAAGGAAGATGGCCTTAGGGTTAGGTTTGAATTTTTATTTAGTGATTTTAGAAGGGGGTGGGACGGTAAAGAAATTAAAAGAAACAGTAAAGTGGAGGAGGGTGATAAGAGGGTGATGGTTCAATAATTGTCAGAGAGGAATACGAGATGGAGCGCAGGGCTCGAAAATAAGATTCAATAAGCTCTTGGGTGTCAGGCATGAATTACCCTGTAAGCAGGAGCTATCGCAGGGGAACCAGCAGACGCTACTTTAAGTTTTTGCGCATTATGTATTATCCACTGCATTTAAATGTGTATTAGATGTGTATTAGATGTGTTCAAATACTTCTTTATTCAAATTCTCACATACTCCAAATTAACACCACATTTGCATGTTTGTAAGGTCGGAGGAGCCAAAAGTAGCTCCTTGTTGTTGGTTGTTTCCAACTACTGGCTCTCCAAGGCTAGAAGCAGAAGTTTAATTGCTCCAAGCAATTTAAAACGATGGAGCAAGTTGCCACGACTGCGGACCAGCAGGTAATGGATGGCGATCAGAGAATAAACTCCATCTGGATTTTGTGGGCATTGGTCATATTGGGGAGGTTGAAGATCGCATGAGCTTTATTAACTGGGATTTATCAATCGCTGACGGCTAGTGGAGAGTGCACGGTTTAAATAAATGTTACTCTCTTTAATAACTATGCTCATGCCCAACTGTCATTGGCTGAGCTCTTATCTATTTAGAAATAAATACCATTGCATATGTACCAAACTTAAATTATTTGGTCAACAAAAATAGGCATCTCACCTGGCTCAGAGTCAGAGTTTCCAGTAGAAGGTTGACCAAAGCTAGATGGCATGAAAACATTGTTCTTTGATACTACATTCAGGAACATAAAAGGGAGAGAAATCATCACTACAGGAAACAAAATTAGTTGCATAGACAAGGACAGGAGTGAATTTGAAAAAACAACAAATTACTTACCCCAGGCAATGTTCTTTCTACTGAATTTTCTTCCCACAGATTACACATCTTTGATAAACCGATATCCTGCTTGAAGCAGAGGGCATTGTGGAGTTGATGGCCCTCGGCGGCTTCCATTCCATCGCTCGGATCTCGATGTTGGTATACATAAAATGCACTGTGCCCGTTTCCTCAGTTCTACTCTTTCCCCCCTTTCGCACAGCTAACTTGATACATAACCGGCATGGGGATGAAAAACAGTAGTATATATATTAACAGATTCACCCACAACCAGAGGGGTAGGCGATAAGGAATTTGTGGGAGGACCATCCAGAAGAAGTAATAATCCCAGGGGAAAGTAATTTGTTCTTCTAATCGATTGTGTCCTTCCACAGATTCTTCATCTTTGATAGACTCCCATAGCAGTTAGATAGGAGGTGGCACCAGGGGATTTTGTTACTGGTGTATATTGTGTAAAACAGCTTTCCAAAACCTAGCTTCCCGCCCATATAAGGTATCCAGACAGTAATGTTTTGAGAAGGTGTTTAGCGAAGACCAAGTTGCAACATTACAAATGCGCTACACTGGTATACCTCTTTGCAGAGTGGTTGCCACTCTCCTGGTGGAATATGAACTTCGATTTTCCAGGACCTCTTTCCCAGCCAAATAACATTCTGAAATGTACAGAATGACCCAGTTGGTGTCCGGTGTAACCAACCGAGTTAATCGTTTTGCATGACATTTACCATCCTGGTAATCTAAAAATGTCAGAACCCTTTTAGGGTCAAGTCTATGCAACATCTCTTTGTCGTTGGAAGGACAAGAAAGTGTATAGAATGCCAGCAAGGTAATATTTTGTGTCAGGTCAACTTTAGACACCACCTTGGAAAGGAAGGAGAGATAGACCTTCAAGACTACCTTCTCCTTGGAAAATGTAGTGAAAGGAGGTTTGCATAAAAGAGTCGGTAGCTCACTCAATCTGCGAGCAAAAGTGATTGACTTTCAAGACAATTTTCCTGGTGGCAACAAGAGTGGACAGGTATCGAGAGGCTCAAACGGACCTGCCATTAAAAATGTCAATGCCACATTCAGATTTCAGATCCCCTATAAAAGAGACCAGTGGAAAAAAAAATGTAACAGTCCCTTCAGAAACTGTATAATGAGGGGTATTTTAAAATAAAAGCCTTTTTCTGGCATAGATTTGAAGATGGCGAACGCTGCCATATTGTCTGTGGCCCCTGAAGCAGAAAATAAAGCAATGTAGGTGTATAACAAGCTACAGGATCAATATCTTTAGCTCTAAACCAGCTGCACAACTCAACGGCAGTGGTATAGTGCTTTTGTTGCTGGTCTTCTAGTCGAAAGCAACACCTCCATAATGTCTTCAGGAGGTCCAGTTTTTGTAACTTAACCTCTCGAAAACCAAACGTGAAGGTTCAGAGTACTCATTTCTGGGAAAAGAAGGCCTCGCTGTTGTGAGAGCAGGTCTGCTCTCTGGGGACGACAGATTGGAGGGGAGATTTTCAGTTACCACATCTTCCTGGTCCAATCTGGAGTAATCAGAACCATGGATCAACCTCCTGGTGACACGACGAATGACGGGGACTGGAGAGAAATTCCCTGGAGCAGAACAGGTTGAATTTATTGTTGATAATGGATGTGAATACATCTACTTGAGGGGTTGCCGAAAGGGTGAAGATCTCTAGAAGGACTTCCTGAGGCAACTCTCACTTATGGATATTGTGCTCTGCCTGCTAAGGGCGTCCACCATTGTATTCTCTTCTCGGAATAGTTGGACAGCAGACCGAGATGAACAAGTTACTTACTCCTGGTAAGGTTCTTTCGACTGGATGTTTCCTCCAACGTATCCCTCATCTTTGACATTTAATGTCCAGCTTAGGCTTCTTCGGAAATTCTTCTGCAGCAGGCGCCCAACATCGAAGACGTCAAGTCGATGTCTCTCGAAGGCCTCCGTCGAGGGAGACGTCATCCGATGTTATATGTAGCACGCACGGCACCCTTTGGCCTCAGTTCTGTTTTCCCTCCAAGTGCCTTAGAAATGCCCAGCAACACAGGCAGGACCGTATTCAGCCTTGCGAGAATGAGAGCTGCAATTGCATGGGAAATTCTACAGAGGGGTAGGATGGGAGGGCGATGAGGAATACGTTGGAGGAACATCTAGTCGAAAGAACGTTACCAGGGGTAACTTGTTCTTCAAATGGATTGTGTCCTCCAAAGTATTCCTCATCTTTGACAGACTTCCCAAAGCAGTATCCACGATAGTCAGATGGAGAAGAATTTAGACATGCCGTATTTTAAGAGGGCAGAATAAAGGACTGCCTTCCCAAAAACAACATCCTGAGAGTGGGCAGTATCCAGAGAATTGTGCCTAGCAAACGTGTGAATAGAGGACCACGTTGCAGCATCACAGATATTCTTAATATGATGCCCTCTCTGCAGGGCAATCGAGATGGCCATGCCCCTGGTGGAATGGGCACGCAAACCTTCAGGAGGGTCCTTGCCTGCCTGTCTGTAGCATTCAGAAATCATGAGGATGATCCACCTGGACAAGGTCTGCTTGGAGACAGCCTGGCCCAGTCTGTGTCTGGTGTACCTTACAAAGAGCTGGACGTCCACTCTCAATTTGGTGGAAATATAAAAGCTCAGCGCACTCCTAGGGTCCAACCGATGTAGCATCTCCTCCTCTTTGCTAGGATGCGGAGGAGGGTAGAATGCTGGTAATACTATATTTTCGGCCGTAGGTGAAAATCCGAAACCACCTTAGGCAAGAAGGAGGGTTTCACACTCAAAACAACCCTGTCCTTGTGGAATATAGTAAAGGGTGGCTTGGAAGAAAGCGCTTGCAACTCGCTCACTCTTCTTGCAGATGCAAGAGCAACTAACAGTATAGTCTTGAAGGTCAACAACCTCAAAGGACATGAGTGCAGGGTTCAAAAGGAGCACCCATTATATATTTCAAAACCAGGGTAAGGTCCCACACCAGAACCTGAAATGTAGAAAGCAGGAACACATTTGTGAGCCTGTTTAGAAGCTGATTGGCTAGAGGGATCTTAAAATAGGAACATTCCTCTGAAGAGCGCTTAAAAATGGAAAGCGCAGCCAGGTAACCCATAATGGTACCAACCTGAAGACCTTTGTGTGCCCATGAGAGCAGAAAAGATAGAATATTCAGTGTTTTACACTGAAAAGGATCAACATTCTTGTCTCTGCACCAGTCACAGAATGTATGCCAACGGCAACGGTACAGAGACTTCGTTGCTGGCCGTCTGGCCGAAAGAAACACCTCCATCACATCATCCGGGAGGTCCCAATCCTTGTATCTCAACCACTCAGAAACCAAGCGTAAAGGTTGAGGGTGTTGACCTCTGCATGGAGAACCCAACCCCCCTCACGCAATAGAAGAGTCTCCCTTTACGGAAGACGTATCGGAGGACAGATGGACATATCCAGAATATCCAGGTACCACATTCTCCTGGCCTAATCCAGAGCAATGAGGATCATGCGGGTCCCGAACCTCCTCAACCTCCTGATGACTAGATGAATGACGGGGACTGGAGGAAATGCGTACAGTAGCCGGAATTCCCAATCCACCACAAATGTGTCGCCTGGAGCTCCTCAGAGGAAAATCCCCTGAGCAGAACAGTTCGCACTTCCGGTTGAGAATGGTCATGAACAGATCCACCCGAGGGGTTCTCCAAAGGGCGAAAATCTTAAGGACTTTGTGAGCTAGTTCCCACTCGTGTGAGACTGCTCTCCCTGCTCCGAGCGTTCACCGCCGTGTTTTCCTCCATGGCCGGTTGAACCGCCGAGAGGGAGATTCCTTTTTGAATAGCCCAATACCAGAGCTGCATTGACTCCCTGCACAGTGGTAGTGACCCTACGCCTCCTCTTGTTGAGGCCACTGTGTTGTTCGTCAGTATCAGGACATTCCTTCCCCGTACAGACGGCAGAAAAGCCTTTAGCGCTAGTCTGATCGCGCGCACCTTCAAAAGGTTTATGTGTAGCATGGACTCTGACGGAGACCAATGACCGCTGACAGTCAACTCGTTGGCATGAGCTCCCCACCCTGTGAGTGAGGCATCGATCACTACAGTGATCTCCGGCCATGGTTGCCAAAAAAGTTAGCCTTTCATAACATTCTTCTCGCAGGCCCACCACAGAAGATCCTGTGAGACACTGGGCGGAATGTGAAGGCGGTCCAACATCCGTCCCGAGAACTGGGACCATTGCGAGCGGAAAGCCCATTGAAGGGATCCCATGCGCAAGCTGGCCTCCAGCACCAGAAAAATGCAGGATGCCATGAGGCCGAGCAACCTCAAGAACTCGAAGGCCGGGAGATTCTGGGCAGTCTGGAATTTCGTTACCATCTGGAGAATGTCTTGAGCCCTCACCTTGTGTGGTGAGCACTTTCCTAAGGAAGTGTCCAAAACAGCCCTGGGAGCTGTTGGGAAGGTGTCATATGGGACCTCTTGAAATTGAGGGAGAAGCCCAGTCTGTGAAGGGAGTGGGAGGTAACGTTGAAATAATCCAAGGCTTGTTCGGCTTGATCAGGCAATCGTCCAGGTAGGGTTACACGTGAATCACCATCAGTTTGGCGAAAACCCCTCGGGCGGAGGTCAACCCGAATGGCAGGTTTCGAAATGGATAGTAAGAGCCGCCAACAGCGAACGTCAGGCATTTCCTGTGCTCGATATATATTGGCACATGAAAATAAGCATCCTGAAGTTCCAATGACACCAACCAATCCTGAAGCTGGAGGGCGTGAAGGATCAGAGAGTGAGCATCTGGAAATGGTCTTTCCTGAGGAACTTGTTCAAGTATCTCAAGTCCAAGATGAGTCTCAGTCCCCCGTTCTTTTTGGGAATAAAAAAAAATGGGGAATACCAACCCTTGTTCCTCCGCCACAGGCACTGGTTCTATAGAGGCTTTCTCTAGAAGGGTTAAAATCTCCTGCACAAGGAGCAGATCCGCAATCCTCAAATCGTTTTCCCCCCGGTGGATTGGTCTGATGCTTCCTTAGAAAGGGAAGGCAGTAGCCGTGGGGTATTGTTTCCAGAGCTCACGCATCTGAAGTAATGGCTCGTCATTCTTCGAGATGCTGAGACAATCTGCCCCCCACTGGAGAACTGTGACTGAAGCCTTCAGAGCGGTTTTGAAGCGGCTGCTGCAGCGACCGATGCCAAAGAGGCTGCTGCTGGAGCGGACTTGGCATCTCTGCCTCGTCCACCATGAGGGAACTTTCACTGGCCTCTTTGACTGGCCATTCAAATAAGTAGTAGCGAAAAGACCTACCCCTCCAGGGTTGCCCGCTGGAATGAAAAGGCTGAGGTTGCCTAACAGCAGCGCCTAAAGATTTGGCAGACGCCTTGGAGGTCTGCAACCTCAAGGCTCTCGTCAGCCTTGCAGCCAAAATGGAGATACTGGTCAAAAGGCATGCAAGATGAGCGAGCACATCAGGAGCAAAACCAGACTTCAGCAATCACGCAAACCTGCGTATCACGGTGCTCGTAGCCATGGCGAATCCAAATACAGACCGGAGGGTCTCACACATGGCTTCCTTGCCGTCATTAACAATAGCCAGAAAGCCGTCCCCCTCATACCCTTCTGGAATATGCTCTGCTGCCATGGAAATGCACTCTGCACTCAACAGAGTGTACGAAAATCTTGCAAGCGCACAGGTGGAGTTGGCCGATTTTAACGCCATACTCTCCACCCTCTTACCCCCCAAAATACCTTCTGCGCCCATCCATCTACGCGCTTATCTTCATCAGGAGGGATGATAGGGTATGCGGCCTGCTTTGAGGTAGCTGTAGCTGCCTGGACCACCAGACTCTCGGGAGTGGGGTGTTGCAACAGATAGCTGGGGTCGATACTGGAGGGGCAGTATTTTTGTGTAAGACTTGTTCACAGCCGGAATGGTCTCCGGGGTCTCCCAATTCTTGGCCAGCCTCTTTTGAAGAGCCACATGGAACGATAACAGGATCCGTATGCAGACCCTTGTCCAGAATATCTGTAAGATCATCTTGATCATCATGCGCCAGAGGCCTCGACAAGCCCAAGTACTCCACCACCTTAGACATAAAAAGGTGTCTATATGAAGAGTCGGCATGCTCCAGAGGGTCCAGCTTGCCGAACTCTAACTCCGGAGAGGTATCAATACCAATTGCGTTATGTAAAGTGTTAAACAGGTCCTGCATCCTGCTCTCCTCTGAAAAAAGGCACTCTGTACATTTGAGTCCCATACTGTAGCCCAAAGGGGGCATCCTCCCCCTCCGAAAGTTCCTCTTCCTCAAAAATTGAAGTACGGTTCCTAAAAAAATCCTTTTTAGTAAGGGGGGCAAAATACTTTTCTGGCACAGAGCCAAGAAGCTTAGGAGGCATCGATGATGAAGGCTTGGACTTAGTCAGCCTTCTTAGGCGGGCCACTGGACCTGAAGGCAAAGCCGGTAAACTAGGCTCCAGCGGCGCCAATGGCTTTGGCGTCGACAACGGCACCAATGGCTTGACTGGCGTCGAAGACTCAATGGGCACCAACGACGGCGTTGATGGCTTTGGAGACGTTGAGGGCTTCATAGACCGATGATGGAGATCGTGACCTCTCTCTACGTCTCGAGGGAACCCAGGCTCGAGGGCGCGCAAGTGTCAGGCCAAGACCGCTCCTTGCCAGCCTCCTCAGACAGCACAGACAAAACCCTGCCCTGCTTTTCGAAAAGCTCCAAGCAGAAAGCTTCCCACTCTCAGTGTTGACGTTTTGGTCGGGCACGTCGGGCACGTCTCCCTCTTAGGGGTACTTCTCGACGAAGACGACCAGCAGTGCCTTAGTCGATGAGGAGGAAGAGTGGCGGGAACCACTACGGGATCGTGAGCGCTTGGCTTTCTTCCGACTAGGAGAGTCGCTCCTCGAGTCGTCGGACGAAAGCCACCCGGTCGGGATTTTCAGGGTTTGGATACCTTGTCTACCTTCAACTTCCCCCGTCGTCCTCGCAAGGCCTGCCCAGTCATGGACTGACACTTCGAGCAGGTATCCATCTCGTGGCCCTCGCCCAGGCACCTGATGCAGATCTGTAATTGACCTCTTGGAGCCGTAGCACTCCTTACATTTCTTAAACCCGGAACGAGGAGTCGTCGGGGTAGAAGACGAAGTAATAGTCATAACTAGAGATAACAGCAGTACTTCAGAAGTACGAGGCATGCTGAGTTTCACGAAGCAAACACGTTTGCTGACAAATGGAACTGAGGTCAACGGACGCTGTGCGTGCTACTTATAACATCGGATGACGTCACACTCGACAGAGGACTTCAAAGGACATCGACTCGATCGACGCAGGGTGCCCTCTGCCGAAAAATTAAGCTGGACATCTTTGGACATGTCAAAGATGAGGAATACGTTGGAGGACACACTCCATTCGAAAGTTTGCTTTGAAGTGCCCAAAACCAGAGCTGCATTATCCCCCTGAACAGAGGTAGGGGCCCTACACCTCCACGTTTGTTGAGGGTACTGCGTTATCAGAACGTTCTTCCCCTCCATCGAAGGAAAAAAGGCAGACCATGAAGAAGGTCCATCAACCTGCCCCGAGAAATGTGACAATTTGGGATCTGAGCCCAATTGAGGTAGTCATCCATAGGCACATCTCGGGACCAGAAAAATGCAAGATGCCTTGAGGCCCATCAACCTCAGAAAATTGAAAGCCGGAAGATATTGAGCATTTAGAAATCTTGTCACCATCTGCAAGATATGGTGAGCCCTCAACTCGGGAGGCAAAGCCTTCAGAGAGGAAGAATCCAGGACTGTTCCAATGAATTGCAGCTTTTGGAAAGGTTTCAACTTGGGACTCTTGAATTTGAGGGAGACGCCCAGTTTGTGGAGAGAGAAAGCATGTGCTGCTGAGGTATTCCAGAGCCAGCACCAGAGAACAAGCTCTGATTAGCCAACCGTCTAGGGAGGGAAAGATGTGAATCCTCCCCACCCACCTTAGATTTGCTGCCACCAATTCACTTGGTGCAGACCCTTGGGGCGGAGGCCAGCCCGAAAGGCAGTACTGGAAATTGAAAGTGAACTGTCAATGGTGAGCCTCAGGTAATTCGTGTGCTTGGTTTATATAGGTACATGAAAGTAAGCTTACTGAAGATCAAGTGACACCATCCAATCTTGAAGCAGACGGGCCTGGAAGATCTGCGAAAAAGTGACCATCTTGACAGTGTCCTTCCGGAGGATCTTGTTCTAGCGTCTCAGGTCCAAGATGGGTCGCAGTCCTCCGTCTTTCTTGGTAACCAGAAAGTAGTTGGTGTACCAATCATAATATTGCTCTGCCACATGGACACTTTCCACAGCACCTTTCTCAGCCATGCGAACCTTCTTGCAACCGCACTTGCTGCCATGGAGCGACCAACGAAGTTGGAAGTATCCAGTCATTGCAGAAAATGATATGCAGCATCCTTATTGCCCTGAATGATGTTCATGAAGCCATCTCTCATGTCCCCCTGAGGAATATTCTCAGCTGCTTTGAAGACCACATCCCATAAGGTGTAGAGGTATTTGGCTATTGCCAAGACAAGTTAATGACCTTAAGCTCCATACTCCCAGCGGAGAAAAACCCTTTTCCCTAACGCATCATATTTTGTATCATCCCTTATCAGGTGGGATGGTTGGATAGGCAGTAGCTTTGGATGAAAAACTAGCAGCTTAAGGCAACAAGCTCTCAGGGTTTGAGTTACTTGAGAGAAAATCAAGACCAATAGCCGATGGCTTGTATTTCATTACTAGCTCCTTGATGATGGAAAGAGGTTTCCGGCTTCGGCCAATTCTTTAAGATATTATTCAATGCCGAGTGAAAAGGAAGCACAAGTTCTTAATGGGGGACGGTGGTGGGCCCTGTCCAGAATATCTGTGAGATCATCCTGTATAATATACTTTGCAAGACGACCCCCAACCCAAATATTCAGTGGGTTTAATTCATCACTGACCTGTACGCCGCACTGGGATGAGCAGCCAAGTCTGGCGTGGCAAATTCCACTTCTGGAGATGTGTCCAACCCACTGGCTTCCTTAAGGCAAGCAGCCAAGCCCTCCATTCCAGACTCCTCTGAAATGATTTCCTCTGGGACATGGAGTGTGGCAAAATGTTCAAATCCAAAAAGGTGGAACGTCACCCTTCTCCTCAAAAATCTACTTAGCCTTTTTCAACAGGGGTGAAAAACCCATCCATGGATCAGAGGATGACGCTGATCGATGTAGAGTCCTTTGATGATGAAATCCAAGCTGTTGGCTACGATACTGCCTGAACGGCAGACACAGTCGACGCCACTCGAGTGGGCACCTCAGACATTTTAACCCCAGCTATTGGGTGTGCGATTCGGGGGCTGAGACTACTCCCTGCCAGCTTTAGGAGGGGCAGTGGGGTCCGGTAGCATTTTATCAGCTCTTTCGAGCGACTACAAAGG
Organism: Ambystoma mexicanum; assembly: GCF_040938575.1. NCBI lineage: Eukaryota > Metazoa > Chordata > Amphibia > Caudata > Ambystomatidae > Ambystoma > Ambystoma mexicanum. The sequence continues at coordinate 604,607,706 of NC_090921.1, read as the reverse complement.
CCGCCTTCAAACACACGTCCATGTTGAGACCAAAGTCTGCTTCAGCAGCAGATTGGAAAGAGTTTCAGGGAAACGTACCTTTCTCCTGTCTGGCAAGGAATCCGATGAAGAACAATGGTGTCTCCTCTTGGAGTTTAATAGAGAAAATGAAGAGTGACGCAAATCACTCCTTGACCTCAACCGCTTTGAATGTTTTGAGCGTTTTTTAGATGTAAGGAGACATCTCTTCCTGTTTGAAGGAGTAGAGAACCAGAATTTAGACACCGACTGGTCAAGGTGAGTTGACTTACTCTCCTTCAAAGCCTGGCTAGTCATGAACTAACAAGAACCACAGTGGTCTACCTGGTACTCCTCACGGAGGGACCAGAGGCATATGGTGAGCAGATCTGTGGTGGACATATTCGAATAACAGTCCGCACACCTCTTGAAATCAGTCTTCTGAGTAGATTAAGACATTTAAACAACGCAACAGAAATAAATTGCTGGGGCAAGTGGAACCGTTATTAAAGCTTGCTGTGCATGGAGAAAAACGGAACTGAACAATGGGCGCAAAACGCTCCATTTATACCAGCATCGTTTGTTTGTTTATTTGGTAATGCGCTCCAAGCCTGTGGGCAGCTGGGCGCAACAAAACAAGTAGACTCGAAACTTAGTTACAAAGCCTGACAAAGTCGTCGTCACATCCGTGTGCGTGAATGGAAGTCGCCGAGAGACAGACTCAACAACACCCTCTGCTGACGAATATGTTTCCGAAGCTGCAAGCAGGCAATCGGCATATCAAAGATGAGGAATCCGTAGGAAGACACTTTCAGAAATTGACATTTTTAAAAGGTCGTTACAAGAACAATTCATGGACATTTCAATAAGGGGACAATGTGCACATTATAATTATCGTTCAGGGATAAAATCATTCTCCATTACTATGAGCAAAACCAAATTAAAGAAAGGTGTTGTTAATCCACTTTTATAATACACCAATCACCAGCCTTGTGACCTCACAGTGCTGTAGCTTGTATGAAGTGTGGCAAATTGTGCCCTTGCCCACAATATTGTAGTGAGTCAGAAAGAGGACACAGACTCTGATTTTCCATTTTTAAGTGGTCTTTATTAACAGAAAATATTAACTCCCAACTTCCCCTAAACTATGGATGTTTCCTACCTAACCAAAAGTAACTAGGGTGCTCATATATTGTCCGTAAATCCAAAAGGAGCATTTGTCCACTGTCCAAAATAATATAACCTGACCCTACCACTACTCAAAAGAAAAAGGGCACAGGAGAATGACTCCCTTCTCCTGTGAGCTGCTTCCTCAGTAAGTTCAGTCTAAACACACTATCTTTAGATAGTTCATAGCAACCAATATCAAGTCATATAGTTTCGATACTGGATTCTTCTTTTTCTATTTTACACACTGTTTCTTCCTCACTCTCTTAGGAATTTAGAAATGTTATCTTCTCTCCTTTTGCAGAGGTCTTTTCTTCCCCCACAAGTCAAACCTGAGCTTCTCTCTTGGCTAAATGGCCAATCTCTTTCTTGACTAGGATACCTGAGGTGGTTTCAGTATTGATTCCTACTCTGGTCATTGGCTTGCCCCATTTGGGTTTCAATGGGATGATTGTAAGAGTTCCTACAGGAATTCTCAAGCTTCTTAGGTAATCCCAAATGTTCTCTACTGGGACGAGGATGAGTATTCCAGTAATGCTTCCCATTCTCACTTTTCAAACAAATGTATCCTTTGCTGGGACAAGTATGAATACTTCATTCTTTATAAATCGGGCCCCCACCAGGGTCTCCTGCTCTCCCAGTTACCTTGTTCTCTTGGGGATCGCGTCACTGGTTCTGCGTTGCGGTCTGGGAAATTTACACAATTTGTCAGGTTGGCTTCTCGGTTGGTTTCCTCCACGTTTAGCACGCTCTGTGGCGTCTTTAGATGTGTGGTCACAGCGCTGTTTAGGGACTTCCAAGTCCACCGTCCTTCGTTCACACCACCACTTGGTATTCTCAGGCTCATCTCTTTCTGCATTCGCCCTTCGTTTTCTCTCCCCACAGCTTCTCTTGGGTACTGCCTGCTCGGTTGAACACACCACACACTTTCCAACATCAGAGGCAGCATGATTCAACTCATAGGAGGAGCACTTTTTGGGCGTCTTATAACTTTGCTCCCTGTAGACGAATCCTCACCAAACTTGGCAAAAAAATGGTTGGCTCATTCAGAATTTTAGACATAATGGGAAAATGTCATTACAAGACATGGACCGCTGGACGGATTTTAACCATATTTGCGGCAGGTGCGGCAGCTTGATCTCGAAAGCGTGCTTTCGTAAATTTGGTGTAAATCTGTCCAGTAGGTTTTTAAAAAAATGACAGAGTACGTGAAAAACCCAATTTAAGCTCAATAAACACATTTTAACTGTGATCAAGGTGTGGGTGGGGGTGTGGGTAGGAGTGTGTGCTGAGTCAGTAATATTCAGAAGAGAAAAGACTGAAGAATATTTCGATAAAATTATCTTCTGTCTTTTCTCCATCGAACATTTCTAATTAGGTCTTTCAACCCCAATCCGAAATCTGCATCTTGAACAGTTTCATGTGTTTGAATGTGAACATTATTTGCAGCTTCTTTAGGAAATCATTGAAAAGGATCGGGTCATCTATTGGTGAATGGGCAATGGTTTCATCTGGGACATTGCAGCAAGTAATCATCCGGTCATTCTCTGAGTAATTGTAGATTGTATCCTGATCATCATCTCTGTAGCTTGCTTCTGATCAATATTAACACTATGTGTATCTACTCTTGGTGATTTTGCTGGAGGTTCCCCATCCTCCCCCATGGACACTTTTTAATGGGGTTTGTGAAGGCATCATGAAGGAGGACAGACAACAGATTCCAAGTTCAAAACAACAAGTTTTATTAGCTTAAAGGTCAGGATGAAAATGGGTCCAACTTGCCCTATGCTTAGGTGGGATTTCCCTACCTAAATAAAACTAAGGAAAGTCTGAGTCAAAAAGTTCAACTTAGGAATCGCTATGTGTCCAAACCCTATACCTGCCCTCACAACTATAACTGTACAATGCGTAGGGGTGTCGTCGACCAAAAAAGAAAACCATGTTCAATAAAGTTCTGAACTTCTTACAGCTCGCAGTTTTCTTTCGGCTACCTTCCCCAAACATAAAACAGTTCTGTACAGAAAAAAGTCTCAGCATCATCTTTCTTGCAGTTAGGGTACAATAGTCCTTTCCAGGTCTCTCAGTCTCCTTCCCCAAGTCAGGACTCAGGGTTCCCTTCCCCAAAAGGTTCAAATGACAGTTCACCAGAAAAAGTAAACACAAAATATCCTGTTCTCCAGATCATTTGCAGCTTTCACACAAGTTGAAAATGGCACCATAAATCAGGCTTCAGCATCCATTGTTTGCCCGTTCTTAGATTTCAACATACCGTGGTCTGTTGAAAATTATATTCATTTCAGCACTTCAATATATGACATGCATTACTTACCATAACAGCATTTCTGATGATTGCATCTGCTTAGATTCACATGCTGTGCATATAGTCCGACATCTAATGGTAATCGCAGAGTATTGCATCTGGTCTTTCGAGGATCAAAAAGGGGACGGCGAAATGGACATGCCTGTAACACGATCTCTAATGTGCAGTGTACGCAAAATACCTCACGCGTCGAAGTCCCTCCAATTGTTTTTTTTCTGCCATGAGGGAGCCTTAGGACCATTGTGAGTTAGTACAGAAAAAGAGAAGTAGTAGTATGAGGTCTATGTTCCTTCACTCTGAGCGGGGAGGGCGCGCATGTGAATCTAAGCAGATACAATCATCAGAAATGCTACGGTAAGTAATGCATGTCTTCTGATGCTTGTGAATCTGCTTGGAATCGCATGCTGTGCATAGTCTGGCGAGCAATACCCAGAGTTGGAGGAGGGAGATAAGACAGTAGTGAAGAGATGCTTAGTACCGCTTGTCCCACCTGAGAATCAGACCTAGAGTGAGTATCCAAGCAGTAGTGTTTTGTAAAGGTGTACAGAACTCCAGGTTACTGACTTGCAAATGGCTTGAGAGGGACATTTGCAATGAATGCTATGGAAGCCCAGGTGCCCCGAGTAGAGTGTGCACTAGGCTTGAAGGGCAGATCTCTCTTGGCAAGAGTGTAACAGAGTGTGATACAATTGACAATCCATTTAGAGATGGCTGATTTAGAGACAGGGTCCCCTTCTCTACCAGCTGCCACTGAGATGAAAAACTGGTTGGTTTTTCTTAGTGGTTTAGTCTTTTCCAGATAGTAAATGACCGCCCTGAGCACATCTAGTGTGTGTAGGCTTCTTTCTGCCATGTTAGTGGGGTTCTGGAAAAAGGTGGGTAGATCTATTGACTGGTTCACATGGAACCTGGAAATGAATTTGGGCGCAAACCGTGGGTGAGTGCGCAGAACCACCTTGTCTTTGTGGATAGTGACAAATGGGTCTAGAACTGAAAGGGCCTGTAGTTCACCAACTCTTCTTATTGAAGTGACTGCCACCAGGAAGGCGGTCTTGTGAGTGCGTGCCCTAAGGCTAGCCTTATGCATCGGTTGAAAGGGGGGGGATCCAATAAGTCTAGTTAGAGCCATATTTAGGTCCCAACCGGGAGCCGGGTTTGAAATAGGGGATGAAGTCTTTTAACCCCTTTCATGAAAGCCTTAAATCACTGGGATCTTCCACCACAAGACCTTTCTCTGGAACATGGTACATGCTGAAAGTGCAGCTACGTGGACCTTCAGGGAATTAAAACCCAGGCCTAAGTACAGAAGAGGAGTCAGGTATACTACAATATGTGTTGGTGAACAGTCTATAGGACTGATGCTCTTGGAATTACACCAGATGACAAAGCGCTTCCATTTATTGGAGTAGCAATGTCTGGTGTTAGGCTTTCTTGCATCTTTAAGTATGACCATGCATCTCTGAGGAAGTTGGAGGTGCCCGAACTCTATGACCTCAGGAGCCAGGACACTAAATTTAGAGTTTGCATGCATGGATGTAGTGTCTGCCCCTTGTACTGCGATAGCATGTTGTATGGGCAAGGTAGTTTCATTGGAGGGAAGATTTACATCGCCACCAGATGGGAGAACCAGGGTTGGCGTGCCCACATTGGGGCCACCAATATCATTGTGACTGGTTCCTGGTGCATCTTGTGCAATCTTGTGGAGTAGGGGAGTTGTAGGGGTGAAAAGCAAACAAATTTCCCTGACCACGTTATCCACAGACCATTCCCATTGGAGCGGTTCTGAGGGTACCTGGAGACGTAATCTGAGGTTGCAAACAAGTCGATCTCTGGGAAGCACCATTCAGTGAAACCGTTGGAGACAATGTCTTTGTGTAGTCACCATTCGTACTCTGTGGGTAGCGTGAAGTCTCTGCTGACTATGTCCGCCAGAAGATGGAGTTCCCCTGGATCATATTGAGACAGGAGCAATATCTTGGGTTCTAGAGCCCACTTCCATATGTTTTGGGACAGTTTGGATAACCCCAGAGAGTGTGTGCCCCCTTGTTTGTTCAGGTAATTCATGGCCGTGGGGACTAGTACCCTCTTCCTCTAACTGTCTGAAAGGCCGTCAGGGCTTTGAACACTACTAACAGCTCCAACAGATTTGTGCGGTTGGACGCTACTGCTGGGGATCAAACGCTGTGTCCGTCTGTTGGAGAAGGTGAGCCTCCCAACCCGTGAGAGATGCGTCCGTAGTGAGAGTGGCTTCCACTGCGGGGGTGGTGAAGGTCTTCCCCCTTGAGAGGTTTTCCCTCGACCACCACTGCAGAGAGAGAACGAGGGCTGCCGAGACAACCACTAGATCGTCCCAATGTCCGCTTGCCTGACACCACTGACTGTTGAGCCACTCATGCATGGGGAGTGATCGTGGGTGAGGGGACTAAAATGCAGGAGGCATCATTCCTAACAGTCAAATGGGTTTGCCGTCACCTCCCAACTGGCTACATATTGAGGGATTTGAAACAGCACGTTTTGAACCGTTTCTTTTGAGGGGAAGACGACAGTCTTCTGTCCGAATCAGAGCTCCCATAAATTGTTTGACTTGGCTGGGGTCTATGCTGGACTTCTACTCTTCAGTCTGGGATTCTCAAACGAGAAGATCTATAGTCTTTTGGGTGTTTGAAAGGCATGTACCGTACAAATCCCCCTGTTATGAGCCAGTTGTCGACGTAATAACACACTGGGATGGATGAGCTGCTGCTACTGCCAGCACCTTTGTAAATATCCTTGGGGCTGAGGCAATGCCGAAAGAAAGGACCTTGAACTGATAGTGTTTGGTCTCGATCATGAACGTTCGCTATTTTCTGTGCGCCGGCAACATTGAAATATGAGAGTATGCATCTTTCATGCCCAATGTTGCCATGCAATCCCCCAGTGTTAGTAGTGGGATTACCTCTTGCAATGTTATTCGAAAGTTTTGTGGTTTGACAAATTTGTTTGCTGGGCGCAAATCTAGCACAGGGCGCATGGTGAGATCCTTTTTAGGTACAAGGAAGTACACTGAATAAATACCCTTGTTTACCAGTAGAACAGGGACGACTTCAATTGCGCCCTTTTCCTGCAGCATCTCGACCTCTTGCAGTAGGATCGTTTCAGATGTTCCGGTGACAACGGCCTGGTTTTCGGAGGTCGGTATCGAGGTGGTCGGCTGAACTCGATACAGTAACCGTGGGTGACGGTCTTGAGCACCCATGCGTGGAAGAATGATATTAACCGCCCCCCGACTGAGGACGCATGTGAGGAGACTCGGATTGGCGAATAATTTCTGATTGGAGGCCGGGGAGCATGTAGGGGTGGTGCATCTACCCCTTTCTTTGCCACGGTGCTGTCCTCTAGACAGATATTGGTTTGAGGCAGCTAACCCCTGTCCTGAGGACCATGTCTTTTCTGCGCCACACTTATTACGAGGGAAAGATTTTCCGCGAAAGGAGCGGCGAGAGCTTCCACCTCGCTGCTGAAAGGGCCTTTGAGTTAGCTGGTGTAAGGACTTGTTCTTTATTCGCGGTTTCTAGTGCCTCATCTACCGCTTTACCAAACAGGTTAGATTCCTCCACTGTTTGGTTAATGAGGCCGTCTGAGTTTCTGGTTTGAACCCCGAATGTTTGAACCACGCATGCCTCTTCAATAGGGTACCTTGGACCAGAGTTCTCCATGTTGTCTCTGCAGCATCTAGGGTATTCTTAAGAACATTACGATTCACCTGCCTCCCCTCTGACACAATCTTCAGCAGGTGTGACCGTGTTGGTTCGGGGACCTCTTGCAGGCCTTCTTGGAGCAGATTCCACTGAACGTCGCTGTAGCTGGCCAACAACGTGGTATTGTTGGCATTTCTGGTGGAGTAGGCTGCCTCAGTTGTGACACGCTTCCCAAGGGCATACAACATTTTACAGTCCTTGTCTGGCAGTGCTTTGCCGGTGGACAAGGGTACTTCTGCGCTTTTCCTGGTCGTAGTCACCACTAGCAAATCTGGCGTGGCAGGTCCCCGAATGTAGAGATGGTCTGTAGCTGAGAGGTGAAAAAGCTTCTCTACCCGTGGGTTCACAGCTCTTGTTCGCGATGGCGTTAGCAAAGAATGAGCGATACGCCGTTTAATGGAGTTCAGTAAAGGTATAGCCTGGCTTTCAGGTTGTTTCTCCTTAAGGCTATCCTCCACAAAGTCGGTGTCTAGCACTGCTTCTTGCATGGCAATCTGAAAATGTTCGACAGCTTTCTTCAGAATAGCATTAAATGCAATCTGGTCATCTATGGGGGATGCCAGTTTTATAGGAGATGAGGGAGGATCCATGACCAATGTGTCTGTATCAGGTGTATTGGTTGGTGACAGCCATGGTGCATTATCCACTGGCTGCTCCCACCCACCCCCACAATCTGGGGCCTGGTCAATAGGGTCCTCAAAGGGATCAACTTCCTGAACATACGAGTCCTAAGGGACCTCCTCTGGTTCCGTCAAGTCAAACACCTCCTCATGAAGGGGGCAGGTGGTGCATTGAAACTTCAATACAGTAGGGTACAGGTCTTCTTCACTCGGCCTCTTAGGTGTGGTAAATCTTTCTGAAGAAAGGCCACAAATTTGGAAAGTCTATCCATACAGCCTTCAAATCTGTCTCTGGTCCATAAGGAGGAGCCAGAGGGGTCCGGAGGGGCTGGGGGGGCCTCCTTTTGGGGGTCAGAGTGCTTAGTGCATCAAGATTTATCTGCAGAAGTCTTAACCAGAGGCTGGGAACCTTCAGAATAGTCATCCTGCCTTTCTCATGTGGACGTATCCCTCGACCTGTCTTTAGGCTTATTAGCCACTGAGGCAATCTTCGCGAGACACTCGCATATGTTCGGCATCTCTGGGAGATCTTTAGAAAGTTCGAGTGGCTCTGCCGTGGTCTTTGACGTTGCCGGTAGTTTATGCGTCGGCATGCCCTGAAGAGGCATCTCAGCACTCTTGTGAAGGTGCTAACGGCCTTGTCAGTAGAATGCCCGGACGCATGCCGCTTAGGCGGTTGCTGGGAGGGCTGCCGACCCTGCAGATCGGCGTGTTCTGCAAAGGAAATCGATGAAGCGGGGCTAGAGGGGTAGGGAACGATCGGAGCATGGCCGCTCCAAAGAAAGGTTGATGGCATCTGTGTCGGAGCCATGGCTGTCGCTCAATTCCTTGTTACTCTCAGCGCCTGCGGAGGCGAGGGAGCTGTCCTCAGCCTGCATCATGGCATGGGCTGCCCACCGTTTAACTCGCCGTTCATTATGTCTTAGGACGCAAGAGCTGGCAAACAGACAGGACTCCTCGTGGTGATCTCGAGGGAGACACTTCTTGCACCTCCGGTGCATGTCCTTCCAAGGGTACATGCCTTTACTAGAAGGGAATTTAAAAAAGTGTCCTGTCCATAGCTCAGGTTTATAGCGACAGCAAAACCAGAAGGACAAAGCAGGGAGAAGGAAATACATTATAGAAAAGAAATAGAGCCCCGGACCCCAGTCTCGCTACTGTGTAGGCCGGCCAGAAGGCCCAACCATGCGGTCGTCCGCGTCAACTGGAGCACCAGCCGTTGAAGTCTGAATTTAATTTAGCATTTTTAAGAGCTCTGCATAAGGCGACCAGCTAGCTGGATGGAAAAAACAATCTGAGGGACCTCGACGCGTGAGGGTTTTTGGGTACACTACACGTCACGTTGGGGATCGTGTTACAGGCATGCCCATGTTGACGTCCCCTTTCAATAGACAAGATGCAATACTCTGTGATTACCACAAGATGTCGGACTATATGCACAGTATGTGATTCTAAGCAGATTCAAAAGCATCAGAAATAATGCTATGCATGGAAAACTTTTCCTCTTTCTGGATTCCAACTGTTTTAATTCTGTTTAGTTACAAAAGGTTTTAGTTCAGTTCGGTATTCAATAATGATATCTATTGCCTAGGGTTCGTTCTCACTTTTTCAGTAGTTCAATAGTTGCTGGTTTCACTTTGAATTGAATAGTTAAATGTACGGAGCCCTTCGAAAATGTGCGTCATGCTACATGCAACCATTCCCATACAAAGTATTTCCTCGATGTTTGGTAACTGACAAATGTACTAATTGGAGACATTCAAAAACATGCTGATCCGCAGCACGCAACCACTCTGATACAAAGTATTTAGGAAATGTTCAAGTTCATACACTGGGTTTCTCAAGCATCAGAAACGCAATGGTCACTTTAAGAGTTAGCGGTGCAGCACCAATCACACATCCTACCTCCTCTCGTGTCAGAACTCCAGACCCTGCCCATCACACTCTTGGGGTGGTCCCCACCACAGGGGAATGAGCATGTTAAGTAGAAATGAAAGGGGCAGCCTTCCTGCATGGCTCCCTTCGTGTTTTCTAGTCTGCTCCAGGGAGTCCCATCTGCCACGCTGCATTGTCTGATTCTCTGCTGCAAGCACTGGCATCCTAGTCCTTCTCCTATCGATCCCCTCAATCTCTACTGCACTGGGCAGGGCTCCATTTATACACCTGCAAACCCTTGACCGGCTGCAGGTGTGGATCATTACTCAACCTTGCCTGACCACAATTAAAGGGACATGCCTGACCTTCACTGCTTAGCAGGCACCTTCCTCGTCCAGTACTACAGTGGTAAAAGAGCATAGTCTTCATTGCTCTTAGTTGCCTCTTCTTCGTCACCGGACTATCAAATGACAATTGCGAGGAGATGATGGGAGCTGGCTTGCACAAGCACATAAAGGTTGGGGAAGGGTTAGCTTGGTTGTCAATAGGGACAAGGGGATACCAGGTCTCGCCCAATGGCACCCCTCTCCCAGTCCACACAGACCCTCCACCCAGGTGATTCTCACTTCTCCTAGGGTCGGGATCCAATAGTGATGGCCTTTCCCTGGCCACCTGCGCAGAGGATACAAGGGGTCTAGGAGTGAGAACACCCTCAGGTTTCTCACGGGTGCTTTTCTAAAGGTTAACAAATGAAGAAACGTTGCACATTGTTTCTTCAAATTGTTGCTTGGTCCATGTGCCTGTCTTGGGTGTGTCTTTTAAAAGGAAACTAGGTATTCTGGATGTAAATGAGAATCCTGGTGTAAAGCCTGCAAATGTGTGGATGAGCCTTTTGTATACTGAGTAGTCTCTAAAACTACTAGTTTTTGACAGCTGTTTGGAAATGCTTGCACCAATCGATTGACAGTTGTTTTGATGTGCCTGCACTAGTCGACAACTGCTAGGTGTCTGTTTAATACGACTCGTGTCCCATACCGGAAGTTGTAGGCTTATTGGACTTCTGATGAGTCGAGTCAGTAGTACTAGCAGTGCTCCTTGGTACTGTGGGGCCAACTTTCGATGACTATCGAATTGTGGCTGGGGGTTGTGTGCTTAGTGTTTATGTGTAACCCTCTTCGTGTCTATGGGTGCTTTTGTCGCCAAGTGTCTACAGCAGAGCGAGAAGCATGCCCTACGAAGCTGGGGACCAGAAGGCGCGAGTCAGCCAACTCACTTGTCTTCGGCATCGCTAAAGGTGCCGTAGCTGCCCCCTTCTCCATCAGACTCCTCCACGCCAGTGGGATAATCTGAAAAAGGCCTCAAACTGCATGGTTTAGGCCATCCACCGCTTAGTCGTCTAAATTTAAACAGCTTTGAACAAAATAATTTGTATGCTCAACATCACTTTTCGGAATGATCTAGAGGGAGACAGTATTTACACATGTTATGTGTCTCCTTCCACGTTAACATCCTGTTACAAGAGGGGCAAAACTGAAACCGTGTTTTTTCCATGACTAAAAATAAGGGCAGCCAGACCATGAGTATATAAGGAAAGTGTAAGCAGAGACATTCTCTACTGTATATAAAAGAAATCTTGATTCCCCCCACTCTCCCTACTGTGAAGGCCACAGTCTGGTGTAGGCCGAATGCCAGTGATGGGCCATCGAGACATCCATCCAGAAGAACTTCTGTTGTTTGAAGAAGCATCGCCGAATACTGCTTTATCAATTGATCGTTGAGAAGTACATGATAAGCGGGGGCAAAATATTAAAATATGTATCGCGCTAGCTCTGAAGTTAGGAACTCTGACAAGAGGGAACGACTATGACTGCGGGCAAAAAACAATTGAGGACCTCGACGCATGAAGCACCATGGGTACAGTACACATCACACTAGGGATAGCATTACAGACACACCCTGTCTACGTCCCTTTTTGCATTTTCAAAACAAGCCTTGCAAAACTTGGAATCAACCACTAGATGTCGGCCTATGAAAACCATGCGATTCTAACCAGATCCACAAAGCCTCAGAAACATATATACAGTCACCTTTTTGTTGTTAGGAATGCATTCAATAACTTATTCAACAAAAAGATGGTAAGTAGTGATGAGCAGAATGGAACCAAGTCTCGAAATGTACCTCTTACGAAAAGGGTCTGATTTAGGGAGAGTTCTTGTGTTGGTGAAATGTTGCAAAAGATAGTCAAGAATGTTACTGGTAAGTGAAATTATATTTCATCTTTAGGATAGATGTAATTATCAAAAAGCAATGGAATAGAAATAACCAAAGTTTATTCTAAAGAGAACAGGATTGAGGAAAATGCGTTGCGATGACTTCACCCCCACCCCCTTGACTCAGATTTTACAGGCGACTAGGTACAAGTTGGGGTGTGGCGGTGTGTGGGCCCCAAGAGGGGGATTGAGGGGACCCTTCCAGTCGCAATTAAAGAAGACCTTCCAGAGCAAGAGCCCTTGAAATTGGGAGGCTGAAATTTGTCAGGAAGGTGACTTACTGGCAAAAAAAGAGCAGCAACGGTTCTAGCGAAGTACTCCACTGGAGAGCCCACTGGGTGGTCCAGGGACACTCACAAAGGCTCAAGACAGCTGGCTCCTCGAGAACAAGTCAATACTGGTTGGTCCTGTTGGAATGAATTTCTAAACGTTGGACTGATGGACGGATCTTTAGGTCACCCTTGTTAGTGAAACACGGGACACTTCTGGGAAAATAGCCAGACCAATTCATGGTAGCTTGGAGAGAAGACAAGGCTAAATCTCAAGAGGAATGAGGGTGACTAGAGGTCTTCAATGAGCGCACACAGTGAAACACCAAGAATAAACGTTCGACAGAAGTATACGAAAATATACTATTATGTAAAATGGATATAATCACTGGAGTCGATGCAATCAAGTTAATAACTCTGCCAAAAACAGCAAGAGAAAGGGCAAATAACTTTGAGAATAGACTAATTTCAGAAGTGAAAAACATAACTTTAGAAATCCAGCACTACGATGAATGGAGCCTTGGGCTCCATGTTCGTTGCACGCGTAAAAGAGGTTGGTCATGTGTAAAAGTCACAACATATCTTTTTAGAGAGCCAGGAAAGTTTGGGACAGAATTCAGAAGGGTCAAAACAAATTCCAAGAGTCTGAGGAGGATTTGCTGTGATAAACAAAGGTATTCCCAACTTTCAGAGGGCTTTACGAAGTGGAGGCTACCTAAGCCAAAGAACACCACAAGGAATCCTTTGTGTGTAAAATGACATGGATGAGCAAGGAGCCACCGGTAAGTGGTTTCATTATTTAACGCCTGTAGCTCGAGTTGGGTAAAAAATTGGCAGGTTGGGAAGGGGTCGTCAGAGGGTTTTTTCCACCCTCGGTTCGTCTTCAAAGTGCACAGGCACCGAGGATGCAGATGTGGGGTCTGGTTTGCAACAGGAGCTGGATCTCTCGATTTGTTTGAAGAACAAAGGAAGCACTGATGCAGCTGGTCTCAAGGCACAAGAAGGAACACGGGAAAACCGCCTTCAGCAACTGTCGCACAGTGACGCAGGGGCACCCTACTCTCACGATCTGGTGCAGCCTTCTCTCTCGTGGCCCAAAGCAGCTTGGACAATGAAATTCAGTGAACAGGTGCCGTACAGAGCAACTTAGGATTCCCCCAAATTGCAAAAAGAAACTAGACACGTTGACGCCCCTACACAGTGGTCAAAGTTTGAGCGGGATAGTCTGCTGGATGGCCCAGGTACACTTCCGTACACGCTCTTTTGCAGGGTAACCAGGAGGCGTCGAGACGGATTGGTCCCCCCACTCCAAAGGTTCAAAGCACGTGACCTGCAGTAGCCTGTGAAAGAAGCATCTTTTGCGGGCACTGCAAGCCCAAATGAAGTGCCGGGTTACAAAAGACAGGGGGAAGGACAAAGGACAAAATGGCCAAGGGAACTGACAAAAGACCTTGTGGTATGGCCATGACAGACGCAATCCACAGTCATGAGCCAAATGCAGGAAGCACGGCATGGCTCTGAATAAAATTGTAACATTACAAGAAAACGCTTCTGCTGCCAGTCTGTTCCGAGGCACACCGCCCAATCACCAAAAACTCCTTACGGGAAGACTAGTGCTTGAAAACACAAGGACCCCATTGTGCAGTACATTAATGTACTTCGCGCAATGAGGAGCAAGTTAATTACCTGTACTCCTGTTCTCCAGCATGGGCACATGCTCCTTGAATACTCCCCATCGTCAGGCTGGGAATCCTCTGTAAAAGAAATAAAAACAGTTTTACTTTAGCTTGAAAACTATTTCTCCGATAAAACAATCACTGTCCATTGGGTCATACTGCCCACACAATGACAGTCCTCTCCTTAAGCTCCAGCCCTGGTGGCCATCTTCAGATTTGGTTGCACGTAAAGAGACAGTATGAACCAAGAAGAGCCACAGAGGGGAAGGTTCACATGTAAATCCATGCCAGACCCATGCCGGAGAACAATAGTTGCAGATAAGTAACATGTTCCTTCTCCAGCATGGGGTCTGGCATGGATTCACACACCTGAATAAATATTACAGAGCAGTACATATACACAATGGGAGGTGGCAAGGCGCAACTGAAGTAAACGTGCATCCCTGGACCAGACTCAAATCAAGTGAACAGGCTGCGCAATACTGCTTGGCCAACCCAGGACTACTCCCTGGAATCCCTGCCGAGGCAGTAGAAGCTTGCGAAGGTGTGTGTGTGTGGACTTCCACGTAGCAGCCATGGCGATGTCGAGCAGGAGCACACCAAACAAACGCTGTTGTTGCTGCAATGTCTTTGCTGAAATGGGCTCTCGAACAGCCTGGCAGAAGTCTGTTGGCCAGCCGATGACAATGCATGATGCAGCCGGAGAGCCATCTGGAGATGGAAGTCTTCGACACGGTCTTCCCATGATTTACAGTTCCAAAACCGACAAACTATTGAGAAGTCTTCCAAAACCCTTTTGTGCGTGCCATGTAAAACTTCAAGGCACGAGCAACGCCCAGCAAATGCAAGGCCCTCTCCGCAGGCAACTATGTATTCGGGAAGAACTCCCACGGCACCTTGAGCATAAAAGGTGCGGTTTGTACGCAGTACCACTCTTGAAGCGTGGAAGGTCAGGTACGGATGCTTCCAAGACAGGGCCTGGATCTCCCCGACGTGCCTGACTGAGGTGATCACCAAGAAGAAAGCAGTCTTCCATGAGAGAAACTTGAGCTGGGCATGATGCATCGGCTCAAAAAGGTAATAAGTTTAGTCAAGACCACATTGCGTTCCCAAGCTGGGGCAGGCTGTTAGGGAGAATTCTCATTTATGGCTAATTTCCCTTACCTAGCGAGTCCCTCAGCAGCTTTGCTGGATTTCTGGGGTTTATTTTTTCCACCTGGTAAGAGTGTGAGCCCTTTTCCCACTCTTACAGTGTATTTTTGTGTGTGTGCTGTACTTTTTGTGCTCATGGCCTATGGAGTGTCACCAACTCCCTAGGCATCAACTTGTTACTTGTGTGTCAGACAGCACCTTTAGCACAGTGTCACAGTGATGTCTTTTAGACTTCCCCTGTGAACTCCATTTCTGGGGATGACTACTGTCTCCCAGAAACATGTAAAGTCACCATTGGCCTTACTACTCCTTTTAAATACAGATCCAGTACCAACCATCTTGCAATGGAGTACTGGAGGGGAATATCTTTTCCCTGTCCTTCTGTAGCTCAAGGGGCACTTTGTGTCCCCCTTCCCGACTCGACATGGCTGGTGGCAGTGGTAACTATCATTTTTAAACAGATTCCTGTGTTAGTGTTCTGGCTGTGGTGACAGACGTGAACATAACACCCGCTACCCCATATAATTATTATTTTGGGTCCTAGTGTGTTTTTTCACCATTTCTTGTTGGAAAGGTCTTTCTTGTTTGCTTTTCACTCCAAACCAGGTTTGGTTTCTTTGTTCTACGTCCTTTGGCGGACTTCTGCGAAGAAGCCCTCCTTTGACATCTGGATGTCTAGGTGGGCTGAATATGAGGGATGGGTTTAGTCACCCCATGCACAGGGGCTCCTTGGAGACCCAAGGCGTACTTTGTGTCGATTGGCTGAGGTGGTTGTCCGGGCTGGACAACCCCCCTGCTGTGTCATTGACAGCCAGGCTGTGTGAATGGGGGAATTTGGCATAAAAGGCAGGACTCTTTGGCTGGAAGTGAGAGTCACCACTGGAACTACAAGAACCGAAGAGAAGTGGAGAAGACGACGGCTGCTGCAACTCCAGGATCTGCTGCAGTCCTGAGCTATCTACCCTTCAACGACAGAGGATCCAGTCCGGAGTCTTCTTCCCTTGAGCCTGGTGGGATCAACCAGCTCACCACCTACAGCCAGAGAACACTCTTCTGGGTCAAAATCGGTCGGATAGCCATCAGAAGAGCCCTCTCCTGTTTTTAAAGAGCGGATCTTTTATTCATTGTTGCTTTGCTGCTGCTGGCCTCATTACTGGGTAGTGCAGATCACTCCAGACGTCGTCCTTGTCCCCACGACTGAAGCTTCAGGAACCGCAAGTCTGCAGGAACTACCAGGAACAACTGCCGTAGCACCAGCTTTCTTCATCCATTTTTCTATCTGTCCGACCTTGAGGAATCGGGGTGAACCCTTTGCCTTTCCGAAGGCTTGTTCTTTCTTCCTTCCCTCCCTCCCTCCCTCTTATAACTTTTGCTTCCCTTTTAACAATATCCAGTACTCCTGGCAACGTTCATCTCAAACTGTTCTCACCTTGTGATCCTCGAAAACAGAGCCCTGTTCCATTTGACACTGGCGCAGGCCTATTGACTTTTATCTGCCTCTTAGAACACGTCCCCTGATTCTATTGCCTTGACAAAAGTACTATTATCTTGTTTTAATTCTATGTGCCAAGTGTGTTTGACTACTGTTACATTTCTTCCCGCGGGTACGCTTTTCTTTCTTAAGACCGAACTGTCATTACGGTCAAAAAAAGATTGCGTATTAACCCAGGGTAAAGTCTTTGTTTCGCAACACCGTATGTCAAATCCTAATGTACTTACCTTGAATTGACCTGAAAAAAAGGAATTGGTTGTGTGTAGTATATTTAGAGTGTGATTTTATCTAATAGAAGTAAAGTGTTTTGTGAACCGATGTTTTACAAATAAATGTACTTATATTTTTAACCAGAAACCTTGAGTCAGTGTTTGCTCGAGTCACAGTAATTGTGGTCCTTTGTGTAATCCCTACTACTGCTCATTTGCTATTGAGATAAGTCTGGCTGCTCAGCCATCTCTACCACTTTACTGTGTAGTACAGGCTTGTACCAAAGGTGAAATTGTACTATCACTTGTAGTCTTAATTGTCTGTAGTGTTCCCTAAGGATACTGCAGATGATTCTGCCTAACACAGAAGCCTTCACTGGTGGAAAAGTCCTGAAGAGAACCTTGAGGAACTCCTTGACAAGCTTGTGTGATCACAAGGAAGGCCTAGCTGGTGTAACGGCATATCGCGGCCAGGTGCACCTTGAAAGAGGCTTGGGCCAGTCCAGCCTTTGCCAAGTAAAACAGATATGGTAGGAGCTGTGGGGCTGAGACACAGAGGAGCAATCTTCTGAGCCTGACATCACAAGGAGAACTGGTTCCACTTATGGCAGTAGGACGTCAACGTTGAAGAGGCTCTGTCCCAAGTTATAAAGCTGGAGGAGCCAGGTCCCAAGTTTCAGCAAAGCAGAGCAGTTCAGGAAGAAGTGGCAGCCTGATAGGCAGAGCCGCCAACTAACGTAGCAGGTCTGCATACCAGATTGGCTGCCGGAGCAATGATTATCATCCTGCAGTGACACTGTCTTGAGTGTTGATCACGTCTCCTGGGAAGGAGGGACTTGGAATGGAGCCCCTTGCATGAGATGAGAGCGCACGCCCCATCACTATCACTTGTCAGAACTCCTCATCGAGGGCGATCATCCCGAGACTGACTGCCAACTCGCATCCAGAAACTCCTGAAGCAGTCTCACCTATGGTCTGCAAAGGAGGACGAGATTGATGCAGGAGATCATGGCCGGAAGCGATTCGAGGACTTGCACAGTAGCCGACGGCGACAGGCGCTGCACCTTCCCTAGGATGGCCATCACCCTCTCTGAGGGAGACGGCAGACATGATACTGTGTTAAGTCTGGCTCCAAGAAACAGAGCGTTCTGTGATGGCACCAAGCAGGACTGCGGATAATTTATGGAGAATCCCAGGTCCGTCAGCAGACGCACGGTCCTCGCTGTGTGCTGGATCGCCAGTGTGTGGGATCGGATGAGACAGATAAGGGTAGACGTGGATTCCCTCAAGATGAAGATGTACCACCACTACAGCCAGGCATTTTGTAAAGACCCTTGGGGCTGATTTCAGGCGAAAGGGGTGCACCTTGAACGGACAGTGCTGCCCCTGGAACACGAACCCCAGGAACTTGCGGTGCTTCCGGTGGATGGGAACATGGAATTGGGAGTTCTCTAGATCCAGTGAAACCAGCAAATCACCTTCCTCCAGCTGACTGAGCACGTGCTGCAGGGTGACCATTCTGAATTTCTGTGACTTCAAGTACTTGTTCAGGTGTCCAAGGTTCAGGATTGCCCCTCCACCCTCCTGACTTCTTTCGGACCAGAATATCTCGAGTACACTCCGGAACCCATGAGCCGCTGAGAGACGGGCTCTATCGACCCCTTCCTTAACATTATGTGGACTTCCTGCAGCAGCTGTGTGTGAAGTTCTTGTCGAGCCACTGGGGAATACGAGACCACCGGTGTTGGAACTCCAAGGTGCACCCCTGTTCGAAAGCGTCCAGCACCCATCTGTCAGAGATGTTCTTCCAACCACTGACTAACTTAACCAGCCGCACTCCGACTGGGGTGGGCAAGTGGGGGCCAGAGTCCACGGCTGGTTAGGCTGGTTTCGAGCATCTGCCCTGCGGGTGGCACAGACTCAGTCCTCCGCAGCCGTATGCCTGCAAGCAACGTCTGTAGGCCTCTTGAATAATGGAGCGGGAAGGCCGTTGATAAGGGGTGGTATATACCTTGTAGGACCTGCCGTACGTCCCTCTCGAGGAACGAAGGGACAATGACCACTGCTACTGTAGGGTACCCAGCGAACGCGTTGTCTCTGTGTCGGTCTTGATAACTTGCAGAGACTCATCGACTATCTAGCCAAAGAGATTCTCTCCGTCAAATGGCATGTCCAATACCTTGGACTGGACGTCCTGTCTGAAATTGGCGGCCTTCAGCCATCCCTGTCGCAGAAGACACTTGCCCATTTCACGGAATCCGGTGTCAGGGATGTCTACCGCCACAGAACTGGTGAGGTCCGAGCCACCTTTCCCTCCAGATTCCACCTTCTAGCTCTCGGGTAAGAAGTCCAAAATAGGTTCCAATTTATACCACAGTTCCCGATCATAGCAGGATCAAAAGGGCCAGGGCGTAAGGGCCATAGTGGTGCTGGCAGCAGTAAAGGCGATTCGTTTCCCTCATTGCATCCAGGTTCTCCCCGCACCCCCTTCCTGGTCTGGGGGGCACCGTGGACAATGAGGACTGGTTTGCAGAGCGCTTCCTGGCTGAGGCCACAGTCAAGCGAAGGCTGGGACCTCAGGCACTTGGTGGCGGAGCACGGGACCCTTTATTTCTTCTCAAGCCTATCCCGCTTCAGTGGAGCGCTACTCTGATGCTTCATTAGGACCAACCCCTTGCCAGATGTCCAGCAAGGGTCTGACAGTCTTTCGTCTGGCCTCCCATCGCTGGTACAGGAAACATTCCTTCTTAGTCTCCTCCGTCACCAGCTGAAACAGTCCGAGACTCTGGACATCATAGGGTGGAAAGAGCCGACCTCATCTGGAGAGGCCCCGTATAGATCATCCGCGCCCACTGGCTTCCAGTCAGCTGCTATGAAGTCATTTGCTTAATGTCCATCACCGTAGACGCCGTATCTGTGTCTGTCTGTTGTCAGATTCCCCCGAATTTAAATCCAGAGGTGGAGGTGTCGGTTGATGCCTTGGGCCAGCTGGCACGTTGGACTTGTGCTTGCAGCGGATAGGACTCCCGGGAAGAGGCCTTGGGGGATACCTAGGCTGAGCAGGGCCCGGTGTGTGAGGCAGCTTTTGTTGAATTTCCAGAACAAGCGTGTGAAGCGTGGTCAGAATGTCCAAAGACACGTCCCTCGGCTGAGGCATGAAAAAGGAATGAGGGGTGGAAGTTCCAGATGATGTGCCTCCGGTGGCGAGGTGTGGGACCCGGATCCCCTGCGTGGTTCGACTAATTGTCTTTGTGCATATTATCGTCACCATCCTCAAAAATCTGCACTGGTTCGACCATGACAGCGTGTGGCTTCGACCTCCTTAGGGCCAGCAGAAGCATTACCCCTTCTCTCGAGAGACTTCATGGGCAGGCTAGTCCCCATATAAGGGGTCTTAGCCAACGCCACTGCTTTACACCATGGTAGTAGGGTAACCAACTTCGTAGCCAGCCCTCCCCTTTACAAGGAAGTAGTGGGCATCAACAGGGTTGTGACCGTGAATGACGAGATTGTCTTGGCCGGCTGAGCTGCTGATGGAGTCGCCAAGGGTGCGTAGCGAAGGGCCACTTTTAGATTTCTCCTTTGTAATCTTAAAGCCAATGGTAAGCAGAGCTTTGAAGGAGTCAGACTTTTTCTTAGAGGGAGTGCCCCTCACAGGAAAGCTCGCCGTAGAAGTAGTCATTGACGGCGACCTTGTCCTGCCTGAGTTGGGACCCGCAGCCACAGCAAACCCAGTGGGCCCAATGTCACATGGCATAGCCTTCTTTTGGACCCCCGTGGGCGGGGCGTCCTTATAGGACTTCGACCTCTTTTCTGAGGGGGGGTGGGGGGGGGGGGGGTTATGGGTCCACAGGGAAGCATAACAATGCCCAGAAGCAGAGTCAGAGGCCCTGCCAGATTTGAGCCACGCTGCCAGCATGCTGCAGCGGTCCTTCATCGTTTTGGAAAGTCCAGGGCAGACCTTGCATACTTCCTCATCATGGTCCAGATGCAGGCAATACAGACATTTATGGTGTCCATCTTCAACGTATAGATTCCTCAATCCAGATTTTGCGAATAGTTTGAAGAGGCATCTCGTATCCTCAGTCATGGGGGGGATGCCGCAAAGTAGGCCCAAGCCCGAGCTTTCTCTAAACTTGATGGAAAATCAGTGATGTAGAAAGATTTTTGCCAACAGCAAATAGCCGCTGCCAAAAATCCAGCTTCGGTTGAAAGATGAGAAAAAAAAAAAATAAAAGAAGGAAGTAAAAAAAAAACAGAATTTACTAAAAAAAAAATAAATAAAAAAGAAGTAACATGAAAAAAGAGCAAAACGAGGACTCCCACACTGAAACGTGCAGTAAAAATCTGAAGACAGCCACCATGGGTGGAGCTTAGGGAGATGACCGTCATTGGATGGGGGCAGTATGACCCGAAGGACGACGAGTGGTTTAGAGGAGAAGAACAAGTTACTTCTTACCTTGTAACGTTCTTTCGACGGGATGTTCCTCCGACGTATTCCTCATCTTAGATATCTCCTTCCAGCTCTGCTGGCCTCGGACATTTTTTTCTCTCTAGAGGGTGCTACGCGTCGACATCCTTCGAGTCGGTGTCCCTCGACAGCCGCCGTATCGGCGCCGACGTCATCCTGGCTATAAAGGCCGCGCGCAGCGCCCATTGCTCAGTTCCGTTTTGTAGCCCACAATAATGCTTTCTGGACAAAACTAATCACCCTGAAGGAGCGTAAGCTGCAACAACAAGGGAAGTAGAACTGCGGGGATGGATGGGAGGGTCGATGAGGAATACGTCGGAGGAACATCCCGTCGAAAGAACGTTACAAGGTAAGAAGTAACTTGTTCTTCGAAGGGATTGTGTCCTCCGACGTATTCCTCATCTTAGATATGCTCCCATAGCAGTATTCTATTATTGGAGGAGGGAGTACTGACTTCATGCTGTCTTCTATTGATGAATAGAATGCAGTACAGCCCTTCCAAACCCAGTCTCTTGACTGGAGGAGGAATCCAAATTGTAAAATCGTGTAAAGATATGGACAGACGACCATGAAGCGGCCGCACAGATGTCTTTAACCGGCACACCTCTTTTGAGGGCCGATGAAGCTGCAATACCTCTGGTCGAATGAGCCCTAAGGTTTTGAGGGGGCTCTTTTCCTGCCAATTTATAACATTCCAGAATGATCCATCTGGAAATGGTCTGTTTAGATATTGGTAACCCCAGCTTGTGACCTGTGTAACCTACAAACAGCTGGTCTGCCTGTCTTATCCTGGCTAGTCTACTGATGTAAAAACTTAAAGCCCTTCTAGGGTCTAGCCTGTGTAACCTCTCTTCCTCTTTCCCCGGGTGAGGAGGAGGATAGAAAGATGGTAGGGTAATCTTCTGAGTGATATGGAATTCAGAAACCACCTTTGGGAGGAAATTAGGCTTCACTTGCAGGACAACTTTGTCTTTGTGAAAGATAGTGTGAGGGGGTTTACAAGAAAGAGCTTGTAATTCGCTCACCGTTCTAGCAGATGTAAGTGCTATTAATGAACAAGTTACTTTCTTACCTGGTAACGTTCTTTCGATGGGATGGTCCGACGACGTATTCCATATCTGTGACAGGTAATCACCACAGCTGTGCTGCTTCGGAAACTTTTTTCGGCGTGTGCGTCCTGCGTCGATGACGTCGATGCGCCGTCGTCGAGGGCCTCCTCCGACGTCCGACGTCATCCGATGTGATAAGTAGGACGCACGACGCCCGTAGCCTCAGTTGCAGTTTTTTCCCCCAGAACGTGTGACACTAGTCAACTGCCAGTCAGACACAAAGCCTTGCGGAACGTAAGCTGCAATCGCAAAAGAAATTCTGCAGCGGGGAAGGCAGGGCGGGAGCGATATGGAATACGTCGTCGGACCATCCCATCGAAAGAACGTTACCAGGTAAGAAAGTAACTTGTTCGTCGAGGGGATTGGGTCCTCCAACGTATTCCATATCTATGACAGACTCCCAAAGCAGTACCAGAGCAAGGAGGAGGGAAAGAATTTAGAATCAAAATTTAGAATAGCCAATCAAATAGCAGAGCAAAGGACCGCCTTGCCAAAGGCCAGATCCTGTGCTCGGATGGAATCGAGGGAATAGTGACGTACAAATGTATGTACTGAAGCCCAGGTGGCTGCATCACAGATGTTGCGAATAGGAACACCCCTCTGCAGGGCAGTAGACGCAGCCATATCCCTGGTAGAATGGGCCCGCAAGCCAGCCAGTGGGTCCTTACCCGCCAAGCGGTAGCACTCCGAGATGGCCAAAATAATCCAGCGAGACAAAGTCTGTTTCGTCACAGCTTGGCCCAAACGCTTTCCAGCGTAACCAATAAAGAGTTGATCGTCCACTCTGACCCGGGACATGCGTGAAACAAAATCTTAAAGCTCTCCTAGGATCAAGCCTATGGAGCCTCTCCTCTTCCTTACCAGGATGCGGAGGAGGATAGAATGCCGGAAGAACAACCTTCTGGGCCAAATGAAATTCCGTCACTACCTTCGGAAGAAAAGAAGGACGAACTCTAAGGACAACCCTGTCCTTGTGAAACAGTGAAGGGTGGCTTAACTGAAAGTGCCTGTAACTCACTCACTCTGCGAGTGGAAGTAACCGCAACTAAAAACACAGTTTTCAGAGTTAACAGCCTCAAAGGGCAAGAATGTAAAGGCTCAAACGGAGCACCCATAAGAAACTTAAGAACAAGGTTTAAATCCCAACCGGGCACCAGGAAAGGTGACGGAGGGAACACATTAGTGAGCCCTTTCAGAAACTGTGAAATTAAAGGGATTTTAAAGTAAGAACACTCTTCAGACGAGCGCTTAAAGATGGACAGCGCCGCCAGGTAACCTTTAATGGTACCCACTTGCAAGCCCCTGTGGGCCAAAGAAAGTAAAAAGGACAGAACCATGGGGATGTCACATGCAAAAGGATTCACATTCTGAACTCTGCACCAGTCGCAGAACTTACGCCAACGGCAACGGTACAGAGACTTTGTTGCTGGCCTTCGGGCCGAAAGCAACACCTCGATCACGTCTTCAGGGAGGTCCCAATCCCTATACCTCAACCTCAACCTTTCAGAAGCCAAGCGTGAAGGTTGAGGGGTCTGACCTCTGGATGGAGAACCTGTCCCCCCCTCCCGTGAGAGAAGATCGTCTCGGTAGGGAAGATGACGCGGAGGGCAGATGGACAAGTCGAGAAGGTCCGGGTACTACGTTCTCCGAGCCCACGCCGGAGCAATGAGGATCATCCGGGAACCGAACTTCCGTAACCTCCGCAGCACTTGCGGGATGACGGGGACTGGAGGAAACGCGTACAGCAGCGGGAATGACCACTCCACCACGAACGCGTCTCCTAAGGCTCCTTTTGGAGGAAATTCCCGCGAGCAGAACCTTTCGCACTTCCGGTTGACACTGGAGGCGAAGAGATCCACTTGAGGGGTCCCCCAAAGGGCGAAGATCTCCAGGAGAATCTCCTGAGCCAACTCCCACTCGTGAGAGATCGTGCTCTGCCTGCTCAGAGCGTCCGCCGTCACGTTTTCGTCTCCGGCCAGATGAACTGCCAAGATCGAAACTTCCTGATGGATGGCCCAGAACTCGAGCTGCATCGCCTCCCTGCACAGAGGAAGTGACCCTGCCCCCCCCCTTTTTGTTGAGGTAGTGCATGGCCACTGTGGTGTCCGTCAGGATCCGGACACTCTTTCCTCGCACAGTCGGCAGAAAAGCCTTCAGGGCTAGCCTGACGGCCCTCAGCTCCAACAGATTGATATGGAGTCTGGACTCCGACTGAGAACAACGACCGCTGACTGTCAGCCCGTTGGCATGAGCTCCCCAACCCGTGAGTGATGCATCCGTCATGATCGTCACCTCCGGCCAGGGAAGCCAAAATGGAGCCCCCTTCATCAAGTTGCCTTCGACGGCCCACCACAGAAGGTCCCGGGCGACCGAGGGCGGCACCTGAACCGGGTCCGACATCCTGCCGGAGGACTGCGACCATTGCGTCTTGAGCGCCCACTGCAAAGATCTCATCCGCAGGCGAGCCTCTAGCACCAGAAGAATGCAGGATGCCATGAGGCCGAGCAACCTCAAGAACCCGAACGCTGGGAGCGTCTGGGCACGCTGAAACTTGTGCACCATCTGCTGAATGTGAAGAGCCCTCACCTGGGGAGGAAAACACTGCCCCAGGGAAGTGTCGAGCACTGCTCCGATGTACTGGAGCCGCTGTGTTGGCGTCAAATGGGACTTCTTTAAATTGAGGGAGAAGCCCAGCCTGTGAAGGGAGTGGCAGGTGACGGACAGATGATCCAGGACTTGCTCGGGAGAGCTCCCCCTGATAAACCAATCGTCCAGGTAGGGGTAGAGGTGAATCCCCCCTTGCCTGAGATGCGCTGCCACCACCACCATGAGCTTAGTGAAAACCCTCGGGGCGGAGGTCAATCCGAACGGCAGGACCCGAAACTGAAAGTGCGAGTCGCCAACCGCGAACCTCAGGTACTTCTTGTGCTTGGGATGGATCGGCACATGGAAGTAAGCATCCTTGAGGTCGAGTGACACCAACCAGTCCTGAAGCTGAAGGGCCTGGAGGACGTGAGAGAGAGTAACCATCTTGAACTTGTCCTTCCTGAGGAGTTTGTTCAAACCGCGCAAGTCCATGATGGGTCTCAATCCTCCGTCTTTCTTCAAAATCAAAAAATAAGGGGAATACCATCCCTTGTTCCTCTCCGCTACAGGCACCAGTTCTATGGCGCCTTTCTCCAGCAGGGCTTGAATTTCCTGCGCAAGGAGCGGTTCCGGACTCTGCAAAGAGAGGTTCCCCGGTGGATTGTCGCGAGGCCTGTGCCGAAAGGGAAGACAGTAGCCGTGGGTTATGATCTCCAGACCCACACATCTGAAGTAATGGCTTGCCACTCTACAAGATGCTGCGCCAGCCTTCCCCCAACCGGCGAACCATGGGACATGGCCTCATGACTGAGTGGGAGCAGCCGCGGCGTTACCTGAGGGCAAAGAGGCAACCGCCCGAGCGGCCTTGGCACCACGGGTACCCTGTCGTCCACCTCTGGTACACCTGCGTTGGCCTCTTTGACTGCCAGCTCCTCTCGCTTTACTGAAGGAGTAATAGCGAAAGGAACCACCCCTCCACTGCTGTCCCCTAGGACGAAAAGGCAGAGGTTGGCTAACTGCAGCTCCCAACGACTTCGCTGCAGCTTTTGAGGTCTGCAACCTCTCGAGGCTCTCATCAGCCTTGCTGCCAAAAAGGTGTTCACCGTCAAAGGGCATGTTGAGGAGCCGGGACTGCACATCAGGAGCAAACCCCGACTTCCGCAACCACGCAAACCTGCGTATTACGGTGCTCGCCGCCATGGACCTACTGACGCATTCAGCTAAGTCCAAACCCGACTGAACGGACTCACACATGGCATCCTTACCATCCTGGACCATAGCAAGGAAACCATCCCGTTCGTCCCCTTCAGGAATATGTTCAGCCGCTAATGCAACACAGTTCCACAGAGTGTGTGTGAAACGAGACAAGGCACAAATGGAGTTGGCCGCCTGAAGCGCCATACCACCAGAAGAAAACACTTTCTTCGCCCAGCCATCACAACGTTTGTCGTCCCTATCAGGAGGGATGGTAGGGTACGACGCCTGCTTTGCCGGGGGCCGTGGCCGCCTGCACCACCAAACTCTCCGGAGTGGGGTGCCTGGTCAAGTAGCAGGGGTCGCTACTGGCTGGACGGTATTTTCACGACAAGGATCTGCCCACCGCCGGGAGACTCTCCGGAGCAGTCCAAGCCGCCGCCACCCTTCTCTGTAAAGCCATATGGAACGGCAGTACCGGATCAGTTGGGGGACCAACATCAAGGATGTCCGTCAGATCATCCTGCACAAACTCCCCTGGGGGAGCAGACCATCCCAAGTACTCAGAAACCCTAGCCATAAGGCGCCGGTACGAGGAATCGGCATGAGAGCCAGGCTCAGGCCTACAAAACTCCACCTCCGGAGAGGTGTCCAGTCCACTGGCATCATGCAGTGACTGTCTCAAATAGTCAAACCGACTATGGCCCGAGACAATTTCATCTGGAACCGGACTAGGAACCAGGCCATCATAATCCTCATCTGCCTCTGAAATATAGTCCAAGCGGCGAAAAGAAGGCACCCAAGAGTGCTTGCTCTTAACCAGAGCCTTCCTAGAGGGTTCTCCCGTGCCACGGGGTACCTCCGACACGAAAGGCGTTGATGGCGTCGAGCGAATCGGCGTCGAGAGAACCGGCATTGGTGCTGAGAGGATCGGCGTCGAGGAAATCGGAGTCAAGGAAATCGGCGTCGACGTCAGATGCAGCGCCTCCAGCATCGGCGGCGTCGACAAAGCCCTCGAAGCCAGAGCCCCGAGCGTGTCCCTCGACGACCCGAGCGTCGACGGCTTCGACGACTTCCGCGGAGCCGGAGCCTCGAGAAAGCTTGTCGACGCCCTCGACGCCCCAGACGTCGATGTCTTCCTCGAAGACCTCACAGGTGCATGCGGTCTCGAATGCGTCAAGGACCGGGACCTGGAACGGGTACGGCGAGAACGAGTCTCCTTGTCCGAACGGGACCTCTCCCGTGACTCGTGCCGACCACTCTTGCGAGCGGTGTCTCTCGACCTCTCACGACCGACCCCACTCGGGGGCGCGGACGGCTTAGTACCCTGCGACTCAATCGCCAGCATTTTCTTCCCGAAGGAAGCCCATTCCTCCGGCGTCGCACAGCAGGTGGGGTAAGCGACGTGCCGGGCAGAGTCCTCCGAAGAGGACCTGGAAGACGACCGGTGTCGGCGCTTCCGAGAATGCCTCGAAGAGGCTGAGGAGTGGCGAGACCGACTCCTAGAAGGAGACCCACGAGACTTCCGACGATGACGCGGAGAGTCACCCCTCGAATCATACGTCGAAAGCCCCGCAGTCTTCGACTTCCTGGGCTTGGACACCCGACCTACCGACAACAACTTCTTACGTTCGCGTAAGGCTTTGGACGTGAGCGACTGGCAGTCGATACAGTCATCCGTGTCATGGGCCTCCCCGAGGCACCAGAGGCAGGCGTCGTGCGAGTCCGTCACAGACATCTTGGACCCACACTCCCCGCACTTCTTGAAACCCGGACGCGGGGTCGAAGACTAAGTAGAAGACATCTTCACACGAAGGATTTTCACAAAACAAACAGGTTCGAAGAACCGAGAAGAACAGAACTCCAAAGAGTCAAGGCGTGAACCGAGAATCACGAAGCAACACGTTCGTGGAAAAAACGGAACTGAGGCTACGGGCGTCGTGCGTCCTACTTATCACATCGGATGAAGTTGGAGGAGGCCCTCGACGACAGCGCATCAACGTCATCGACGCAGGACGCAGACGCCGAAAAAAGTTTCCGAAGCAGCACAGCTGTGGTGATTACATGTCATAGATATGGAATACGTCGGAGGACCCAATCCCCTCGAAAAAACAGTTTTAAGGGTAAGGAATCTTAACAAACAAGAATGGAGTGGTTCGAAAGGTGTGCCCATCAGGAATGTTAGGACTAAGTTTAAATCCCATAGGGGAACTTGGAATTGTCTTGGGGGATAAACATTGGTTAACCCCTTAAGAAATTGTATTACCAAGGGTAACTTGAAATAGGATGGTTCTTCCGCAGTGCGCTTAAAGATGGATAGCGCTGCGAGATAGCCCTTAACGGTGCCAACTTGAAGGCCTGAATTTGCCAAATATAGTAGGAAGGACAAAACCATTGGTGTACCACATGAAAAAGGGTCGATATTCTGTTCTCTACACCAGCTGCAAAATCTGTAACGGCAGCGGTATAAAGACTTTGTTGCTGGCCTCCTTGCCAAAAGCAACACCTCCATAACATCATCAGGGAGGTCCCAATCCTTGTACCTCAGCCTTTCAGAAGCCAAGCGTGAAGGTTGAGGGTTTTGATGTCTGGATGGAGAACCTGACCTCCCTTCTGTGAGAGTAGGTTCTCTCTGAGTGGAAGTCGAATTGGAGGGCAGATGGACAAGTCTAGAAGGTCCGGGTACCACGTTCTCCTGGCCCAATCCGGGGCAATTAGGATCATGGTTCGCCGGAACCTTCTCAACCTCCTGACCATTTGAGGAATGACAGGGACCGGTGGGAACGCGTACAGAAGCGGAAACTCCCAGTCCACTATGAACGCATCTCCCAGAGCTCCTCTCGGGGGAAATTCCCTTGAGCAGAACAGATCGCATTTCCTGTTGAGGCTGGTGGCGAACAGATCTACCTGAGGGGTTCCCCAAAGGGCGAAGATCTCTTGGAGGACTTCCTGAGCTAGCTCCCACTCGTGGGAGACTGTGCTCTGCCTGCTCAGAGCGTCCGCTGTCAAGTTCTTCTCTCCGGCTAGGTGAACTGCAGATAGAGAGATTCCTTCTTGGATTGCCCAAAACCAGAGCTGCATCGCCTCTCTGCACAGGGGTAGTGATCCTACGCCTCCTCTTTTGTTGAGGTAATGCATGGCCACCGTGTTGTCCGTCATTATCAGGACGTTTTTCCCTTGTACAGCTGGCAGGAACGCCTTCAGCGCAAGTCTGATGGCTCTCAGCTCTAACAGGTTGATATGTAGTCTGGACTCCGATGGAGACCAACGACCGCTGATGGTCAAGTCGCTGGCGTGGGCTCCCCACCCCGTGAGTGAGGCATCCATGACTACTGTTATCTCCGGCCAGGGTTGCCAAAACTGTTCTCCTTTCAGAATGTTCTCCTGACAGGCCCACCACTGAAGGTCTCGAGCTACTCTGTCGGGAACCTGAAGAAGATCTGTCATTCTCCCTGAGAATTGTGACCACTGAGTCCTCAGTGCCCACTGGAGGGATCTCATTCTCAGGCGAGCCTCTGGCACTAGGAAAATGCAGGATGCCATGAGGCCTAGCAACCTCAAAAAGTCGAAGGCTGGGAGATGTTGGGCATGTTGGAACTTGGTAACCATCTGTAGAATATCTTGAGCCCTCACCTCTGGTGGCGAGGCTTTTCCCAGGGAAGTGTCCAGGATCGCTCCTATGAACTGGAGTCTCTGCGATGGTATCATTTGTGACTTCTTTAAATTGAGGGAGAAGCCCAGTCTGTGAAGGGAGTGGCACACGTGATTTAGCTGGATCTGAGCTTGTTCCGAAGAAACAGCCCTGATCAACCAATCGTCCAGGTAGGGGTAGACGTGAATCCCTTCCCTCCTTAGACTTGCCGCCACTATCGACATTAACTTGGTGAAGACCCTCGGGGCGGAGGTCAGTCCAAATGGCAGCACTCGAAATTGATAGTGAGAGTTGCCAATTGCGAACCTCAGGTATTTCCTGTGTTTGAGATAGATAGGCACATGGAAATAAGCGTCCTGAAGGTCCAGAGATACCAACCAGTCCTGGAACTGAAGGGCCTGGAGGATCTGAGAAAGAGTGACCATCTTGAATTTGTCTTTCCTGAGGAATTTGTTCAATTCTCGCAAGTCCAAGATGGGTCTCAGTCCTCCGTCTTTCTTCGGAATGAGAAAGTAAGGGGAGTACCAGCCCTTGTTCCTCTCCGCTACAGGTACCGGTTCTATGGCACCTTTCTCTAGCAGATCTAAAATTTCCTGCAAGAGGAGCGGATCTGGAGCTTTCTGAGAGCTGATCCCCGGTGGATGACTCTGAGGTATACGTAGGAAAGGTAGGCAGTAACCTTGGGCAACTGTTTCCAATGCCCAAGCATCTGACGTGATAGCCTGCCATACCGCCAGATGTTGAGTCAACCTGCCTTCTACAGGTGTCCTGTGAGGGAAGTCCTCAGAGTGGTTTTGGGGCGGCTGATGCAGATGGTAAAGAGGCACCTGCTGTTGCTGCGGCTTTTGAATATCTACCTCGTCCACCTCGGGTAGTTCTTCTTTGTCCCCTTTGAGCAATTCGTCCTCTACCTCTTCCGAATGCAAAGTAGAAGCGAAAGGACTTGCCCCTCGCAGAGGTTCCTGTGGGACGAAAAGGTGTCCGACGGATTGCAGCTCCTAGGGATTTTGCTGCTGCTTTTGAAGTTTGCAGTTTCTCTAAACTGTCATCCGCCTTTTTCCCGAACAAAGAAGAGCCATCGAATGGCATGTTCAAGAGCCTGGCTTGCACATCTGGGGCAAAACCAGACTTTCTCAACCAAGCGAATCTCCTAGTTGTTGTACTTGCCGCCATTGCTCTGCTGATACTGTCAGCCGAATCAATGCCCGTCTGGAGGGATTCGCACATAGCGTCTTTACCGTCCTGTATAATATTCAGGAACGCATCCCTTTCTTCTCCCTCCGGGATGCAGTCAGCCGCTGTAGAAGCACACTCCCAAAGTGTATGGCTGAATCTAGCAAGGGTGCAAGTAGCATTAACAGATTTTAACGCCATGCTACATGCCGAAAAGACTTTCTTTGCCATAGCATCATATTTTTTATCGTCCCTGTCCTGTGGGACGGTAGGATAAGCCGTTTTGACATCGGTAGAGGATGCTGCCTGTACCACCAGACTTTCTGGGGATGGGTGTTTAGACAAAAACTGGGTCTGTAGAGGATACCCTGTACTTTGTAGACAGTTTTTTTATTTACTGCTGGTACGACATCTGGGGTTTCCCAGTTTGTCATGATCTTCCTCTGAAGAGCTTTATGAAAAGGCACCAAAGGATCCTCCTGTGGGCCTTTGTCAAGAATATCCGTGAGGTCATCTTGTTGGAAAGATTGTGAAGGTGCAGACCACCCCATAAACTCTGTGATCCTGGCCATTAAGGCTCTATAGGGGGTTTCAGCATGTTCCCCCGGGTCTGGCCTAGCAAACTCCACCTCAGGGGAGGTGTCTAACCTACTTGCCTCATGTAAGGAATCATGAAGATCCTTTAACCTGCGTTTTTCAGAGGAAAATTCCTCTCTAATTGGGGTTACAGGTCCCTGCAACTCAAATGTGTCTTCCTGTTCAGACAATTCACCTTTTTCCAATATTGAGGACATAGTTCTCAATTGTTCTGAACTCATAAAGGGTGTAAACCCCATTTCCAAGGCAGAGGGTGCCGAACTTGCCATAATCGGCCTCGAAAACGTCGATGTCGTCGACGTCAAAGGCTTCGAGCGTGGTGTCGAAAACAAAGGCGGAGGCCTCGAAGACCTCGACAGAATTGGGATACTACTCGACAGTCTCGAAGCCATCGACGTCGAGGACCTGGGGATAGACACTGGGTGTGTCGTAACCGTGACTTTTCTTGGCGTCAACACCGGTGTCGAAGCTGGCGTCGAGTCGACAGACTCGTGTGTCGAAGGTCCCTTTGACAACGGCGTCGAAGACATCGACCTCGACGGAACCTTCGAGGAAGGTTTGGAGATCATAGTCCTGCTCGAGGGTTCGTGACGCGCTCGAGAGGTTTCCTTCGCCGGGTACTGCGACTCGCGGCGTTTTTGACCTTTGGCTCTTTCGACCAGAGCATCGCTTCTCGGCAGTCTTCCAGGGGGTCGAGGCCGCTTTCTCGAAGACGCTCATATTTTTGCGGAATTCCTCCCATTCAGCCCGGGAACTATGTTTCGTGGGGCACGGGATTCTCTTTGGCGAAACAGAGGAAGAGGAAGACGGAGAAGGGGATCTTCGACGTCTCCTCTTCGAGTGCTTCGATCTCGAGGAGTGATGAGACCCACTCCGAGATCTGGAGCGCGAATGGTGACGAGGAGACGAATGTCTCGACTTCGTCGACGAAGAAGAAGCTTTAAAAGTCTTACCTTTCTCCAGCTTCCCCCTACGCTCCTTCAGGGCCTTAGCTGTCATGGACATTCCGTCCTCGCACTCCGAACAATGGTGTTCAGCTCCCAAACACCACAGACAAACTGAGTGTCAGTCAGCGACATCTTTTTCCCACAATCTCGGCATTTTTTGAAGCCGGATCGAGGAGTTGTCGGTTCCGACGAAGAAGCCATCGAGTACGGATCGAATAACTCGAGGTAAATAGGTTTAACCTGAAAAAACTGAGCAACGGTATTCCGAGGCACCGAGTACGCGCGGAAAAACGGAACTGAGCAACGGGCGCTGCGCGCGGCCTTTATAGCCAGGATCGACGTCGGCGTCGATACGGCGGCTGTCGAGGGACATCGACTCGAAGGACGACGACGTGCACCGCCCTCCAGAGAGAAAGAAATTTCCGAGGCCAGCAGAGCTGGAAGGAGACATCTAAGATGAGGAATACGTCGGAGGACACAATCCCTTTGAAGAACAAGTTACTCTCTTACCTGGTAACGTTCTTTCGATGGGATGGTCCGACGACATATTCCATATCTATGACAGTAATCACCACAGCTGTGCTGCTTCGGAAAATATTTCGGCGTCTGCGTCCTGCGTCAATGACGTCGATACGCCGCCCTCGAGGACCTCCTCCGATGGCCAACGTCACTGGATGTTATAAGTAGGACGCCGTAGCCTCAGTTGCAGTTTTTTCCCAGAACGTGTGGCACCAGTCTTTTGCCAGTCTGACCACACAAAGCCTTGCGGAAACGTAAGCTGCAATTGCATAAGAAACTCTGTAGCGGGGGAAGGCCGGGAGGAGCGATATGGAATATGTCGTCGGACCATCCCATCGAAAGAACGTTACCAGGTAACAGAGTAACTTGTTCATCGATGGGATTGGGTCCTCCGACGTATTCCATATCTATGACAGACTCCCAAAGCAGTACCAATGCAAGGAGGTGGGAAAATAATTTAGAAAACAGAAATTTAGAATGCCCAATCAAATTGCGGAGTAAAGGACTGCCTTGCCAAAGGCCAGATCCTGCCCCCGGATGGAATCGAGATGGGAAGTAGCGTACAAAATATGTACCGAAGCCCAGGTGGCTGCATCACAGATGTTACGAATAGGAACACCCCTCTGGAGGGCAGTAGAGGCAGCCATACCCCTAGTAGAATGGGCCCGTAAGCCGACCGGTGGGTCCTTACCCGCCAAGCGGTAACACTCAGAGCTAGCCAAAATAATCCAGCGAGACAAAGTCTGTTTCGTCACAGCTTGTCCCAAACGCTTTCCAGCGTAACCAATGAAGAGTTGATCGTCCACTCTGACCCGGGACATGCGTGAAATATAAAAGCTTAACGCTCTCCTAGGATCAAGCCTATGGAGCCTCTCCTCTTCCTTACCAGGATGTGGAAAAGGATAAAACGCCGGAAGAACAACCTTCTGGCCTAAATGAAATTCCGACACAACCTTCGGAAGAAAGGAAAGACGAACTCTAAGGACAACCCTGTCCTTATGAAACACAGTGAAGGGTGGCTTAACTGAAAGTGCCTGTAACTCACTCTGCAAGTGGAATTGACCGCAAC
Source organism: Ambystoma mexicanum (assembly GCF_040938575.1). Classification (NCBI taxonomy): domain Eukaryota; kingdom Metazoa; phylum Chordata; class Amphibia; order Caudata; family Ambystomatidae; genus Ambystoma; species Ambystoma mexicanum. The sequence goes on along the minus strand of NC_090921.1, from coordinate 604,573,605 downwards.
CAAAAATACAGTTTTCAGAGTTAACAGTCTCAAAGGGCATGAATGCAAAGGCTCAAATGGAGCACCCATTAGAAACTTAAGAACAAGGTTCAAATCCCAACCGGGCACCTGGAAAGGTGACGGAGGGAACACATTAGTGAGCCCTTTCAGAAACTGAGAAATTAAAGGAATTTTAAAATAGGAACACTCTTCAGACGAGTGCTTAAATATGGACAGCGCCGCCAGGTAACCTTTAATGGTACCCACTTGAAGGGTCCTGTGGGCCAGAGAAAGCAAAAAAGACAGAACCATGGGAATGTCACAAGTAAAAGGATCCACATTCTTAACCCTGCACCAGTCGCAGAACTTAAGGCAACGGTACAGGGACTTTGTTGAGGGCCGTCTGGCCGAGAGCAACACCTCCATCACGTCTTCAGGGAGGTCCCAAACCTTATACCTCAACCTTTCAGAAACCAAGCGTGAAGGTTGAGGGATCTGACCTCTGGATGGAGAACCTGACCCGCCCTCCCGTGAGGTCAGATCATCTCGGTAGGGAAGACGACATGGAGGACAGATGGACAAGTCGAGAAGGTCCGGGTACCACGTTCTGCGGGCCCACGTCGGAGCAATGAGGATCATCCGGGAACCGAACCTCCGTAACCTCCGCAGTACTTGCGGGATGACGGGGACTGGAGTAAACGCGTACAGCAGTGGGCGTGACCACTCCACCACGAACGCGTCTCCTAAGGCTCCTTTTGAAGGAAATCCCCGCCAGCAGAACCTCTCGCACTTCCAGTTGACATTGAAGGCGAAGAGATCCACTTGAGGAGTCCCCCAAAGGGCGAAGATCTCCAGGAGAATCTCCTGAGACAACTCCCACTCGTGAGAGATCGCGCTCTGCCTGCTCAGAGCGTCCGCCATCTCGTTTTCGTCTCTGGCCAGATGAACTGCCGAGATGGAAACTTTCTGATGGATTGCCCAGAACCAGAGCTGCATCGCCTCCCTGCACAGAGGAAGTGCCCCTGCTCCGCCCCTTTTTGTTGAGGTAGTGCATGGCCACCGTGTTGTCCGTCAGGATCAGGACCTTCTTCCCACGCACAGTCGGCAGAAAAGCCTTCAGGGCTACCCTGAAGGCCCTCCGCTCCAACAGATTGATATGGAGTCTGGACTCCGACAGAGATCAACGACCGCCGACTGTCAACTCGTTGGCATGAGCTCCCCATCCCGCGAGGGATGCGTCCATCACAATCGTGACCTCCGGCCAGGGTAGACAAAATGGAGCCCCCTTCATCAGATTGCCTTCGACGGCCCACCACGGAAGGTCCTGGGCGACCCAGGACGGCACCTGAACAGGGTCCGATATCCTGCCGGAGGACAGACCACTGGAGCTTGAGTGCCCATTGCAAAGATCTCATCCGCAACCTGGCCTCTGGCACCAGAAGAATTCAGGATGCCATGAGGCCGAGCAATCTCAAGAACTCGAACGCTGGGACACTCTGGGCAAGCTGAAACTTGTGCACCATCTGCTGAATGTGATGAGCCCTCACCTGGGGAGGAAAACACTGCCCCAGGGACGGGTCGAGCACTGCTCCGATGTACTGGAGCCTCTGAGTCGGTGTCAAATGGGACTTCTTTAAATTGAGGGAGAAGCCCAGCTTGTGGAGGGAGTGACAGGTGACTGACCGATGATCCAGGACTTGCTCGGGAGAGCGCATCCTGAGCAACCAATCGTCCAGGTAGGGGTATACGTGAATCCCCCCCTTTCCTGAGGTGCGCTGCCACCACTACCATAAGCTTGGTGAAGACCCTCGGGGCGGAGGTCAATCCGAACGGCAGGACCCGAAACTGAAAGTGTAAGCCGCCAACCGCGAACCTCAGGTACTTCTTGTGCTTTGGTTGTATTGGCAAATGAAAATAAGCGTCCTTGAGGTCGAGAGACACCAACCAGTCCTGAAGTTGAAGGGCCTGGAGGACTTGAGAGAGAGTAACCATCATGAACTTGTCCTTCCTGAGGAGTTTGTTCAAACCGCTCAAGTCCATGATGGGTCTCAAAACCCTGTCTTTCTTGGAAATCAAAAAATAAGGGGAATACCATCCCTTATTCCTCTACAGGCACTAGTTCTATGGCGCCTTTTTCCACCAGGGATTGAATTTCCTGCGCAAGGAGCGGATCCGGATTCTTCAAAGAGATTCCCCGGTGGATTGTCTCGAGGCCTCTGCCAGAAAGGAAGACAGTAGCCATGGGTTATGATCTCCAGAGCCCACACATCTGAAGTAATGGCGCGCCACTCTGCAAGATGCTGCGCCAGCCTTCCCCCAACCGGCGAACCATGGCCTCATGACTGAGGTGAAGCGGCTGCGGCGTTGCCCGAGGGCAAAGAAGCAACAGCCCCAGCGGCCTTGGCACCTCGAGTACCTTGTTTTCCACCTCTGGCACTCCTACGGTGGGCCCTTTGACTGGCAGCTCCTCTCGCTTTACCAAAGGATGAGTAATAACGAAAGGAACCTCCCCTCCATTACTGTCCCCTAGGACGAAAAGGCGGAGGTTGTCGAACTGCAGCGCCCAACGACTTTGCTGTAGCTTTTGAGGTCTCAACCACTCAAGGATCTCGTCAGCCTTGCTCCAAAAAGATGTTCCCCGTCAAAGGGTATGTTGAGGAGCCGGGCCTGCACATCAGGAGCAAATCCAGACTTCCGCAACCAAGCAAACCTGCGTATCACGGTGCTCACCACCATGGACCGGCTGACGCAATCTGCCATGTTCAAACCCGACTGAACGGCCTCACACATGGCATCCTTGCCATCCTGAACCATGGCAAGGAAACCATCCCATTCGTCCCCTTCGGGAATATGTTCAGGCGCTAAGGAAACAGTTAAACGGAGTGTGCGTGAAACGTGACAAGGCACATACAGAGTTGGCCGCCTGAAGCGCCATAACCCCTGAAGAAAACACTTTCTTCGCCCAGCCGTCAAAACGCTCGTCGTCCCTATCAGGAGGGATGGTAGGATACGACGCCTGCTTTGCCGGGGCCGTAGCCGCCTGCAACACCAAACTCTCCAGAGTCGGGTGCTTGGACAAGTAGCAGGGGTCGCTACTGGCTGGGCGGTATTTTCGCAGCAAAGACTTGCCCACTGCCAGGAGACTGTCCGGAGCAGTCCAAGCCGCCGCCACCCTCCTCTGTAGAGCTATATGGAAAGGCAGTACTGGGTCAGTTGGTGGACCAAGGTCGAGGATATCCGTAAGGTCATCCTCAAGAAAATCCCCTGGGGGAGAAGACCATCCCAAGTACTCAGTGACCCTAGACATAAGGCCCCGGTACGAGGAGTTAGCAAGAGTGCCAGGCTCAGGCCTACAAAACTCCACCTCCCGAGAGGTGTCCAGCCCACTAGCATCATGCAGGGACTACCTCAGGTCCTCAAATTGGCTATGGCCCGAGAGAATCTTGTCTGGCACCGTATTAGGAACCATGCCATCATCAGACTCCTCATCCACCTTTGAAATAAACTCAAGATGGCGTTAAGAAGGCACAGAATGTGAACCCAAAGCCATGCTTGACCTTCGCCAGAGCCTTTATAGGGTACCCCCATCGACACAGCCTCGAAAGGCGATGAGGGCATCAAATGAATTGGCGTGGACGCAGAACGTGGTGCCGACAGCATCGATGACATCGACACAGGCCTTGAGGCCGGTGCCCCGAGCGTGTCCATCGACAGCCTGGGCGCCGACGACTTCTTCAGAGGTGGGGCCTCGAAAGAGTCCGTCAACGACCTCGGCGCCACCGGCGTCTTCCTCGACGACAACACAGGTTGACACGGTCTCGAGCGCGTCGAGGAATATGACCTGGACCGGGCATGACGAGAACGATTCCCCTTGTCCGAGCGGGACCTCTCCCGCGAATCGTGCCAACCACCCGAGCCCGAAGGCGTGAGAGTGGTATCTCTCAACCGACCCCACTCGGAGACGCGGACGGACCGGTGCCCTGTGATTAGAGAATCGCTAACATTTTCTTCCCGAAGGAAGCCCATTCCTCCGGCGTCGCCTGCTTGGTAGAGTAAGCGACCCGCCGACGGGCGGAGTCCTCGGAAGAGGACAGGGAAGGCGACTGATGACTGCGCTTCCGGGAGTGCCTCGAAGAGGCAGAGGAGTGGCGGGACTGACTCCGGGACCGAGACCCACTGGACTGACAACGACGCGGAGAGTCGCCTCTCGAATCGTCCGTCGAAAGCCCCGCAGACCTCAACTTCCGTGGCTTAGACACCTTACCTACCGATAACTTCTTGTGCTCCCGCAAGGCTTAAGACGTGAGCGACTGGCAGTCGAAACAGTCATCCGTGTCATAGGCCTCCCCGAGGCACCAGAGGCAGGCGTCGTGCGAGTCCGTAACCGACATCTTGGACCCACAGTCCCTGCACTTCTTAAATCCCGGACGCGGGGTGGAAGACGAGGTAGACATCCTTCACGAAGAAGAAACTTCACAAAACAAACAAGTTCGAAGAACCGAGAAACAACAAACTCCAACGACTCGAGGCGCGCCGAGATTCCCGAAGCTAACACGTTCGCGGAAAAAACAGAACTGAGGCTACGGGCGTTGTGCGTACTACTTATAACATCCAGTGAAGTCGGCCGTCGGAGGAGGTCCTCGAGGGCGGCGTATCGACGTCATTGACGCAGAAAGATTTTCCGAAGCAGCACAGCTGTGGTGATTACTGTTATAGATCTGGAATACGTCGGAGGACCCAATCCCCTCGAAATACAAAAGTTTTTACTTTTACCGAGGATTCCCAGCCTGACGACAGAATATTCATGAGCATGTGAAACCAGGCCAGATCCCATGCTGGAGAATAAATTGTTACCAAAAGTGGCAACAAAGTCGAAAGACTAGGAGAAACCAAGTTTCTCCGTACTGACAGCCTGAAGGACATGTCAGGTTTCCCATAACAATGAGCGAAAGCCCAGTGGAGTATAGCTGAAGGCTGTGCTCCATTGGAAATTCAGGTCAGGACACTAACAAAAAGCAAAATGTTTGGGGGGTGGTCCATAAATGGAGGCAATGTTGCATTCAGAAAATTCTTTCCAAACAGGTCCCACGATTCCAGGCAACCAGTCAGAGCAGCAGACAGGTCAGTTAGCAGGGGAGAGGGAGAAAGCAGAAGCAAAAAGGAAGGTGTTTAGCTGCTTCCGGAACTTCAGGTGGTCTGGCTCGAGTTTGAGAGGGGCAGGGAAGCAATTCCAGAGGGAGGTACCTGCAGAGAAGAGATCTACCCCCCCACTCTCTGACTGGAGAACCGTCTGATCCTCAGAGGGTTTGAGGTAGCTGAGCGAAGGGCTCGAGAAGGAGGGCGGTTAGGAAGAGAGTTGGATGTAGTGTGGGACCAAGCCCCAGAAAGCCTTGTGAACGATGCAGAGGTTCTTGAACTTGATCCTTTCAGCGACCGGGGACCAGTGGAGAGATTTCAGGGCTGGAGAGATATAGTCCCTGGGCTTGAGGCCAAATACAAGTCATGCAGTCCTGGTCTGGATTAGTTACAGAGGGCGGAGAGTAGAGGAAGGCAGATTGAGAAAGACGCTGTTGCAGTAGTCCAGCCTTGAGAAAATGGGAGCCCGGTGTGAACTTCTGGGGGAAAGTGAGAAAGGGAAGAATACCTCTGAGGAAGTGCAGCTCGTGGGCAATCTTAGCAAGGTCTGTGATGCGAGGAGAGATGCAGAGAGATGGGTCGAAAGAACACCAAGGTTTTTAGCCTCACAAGAAGGCTAAGAAAGAGGACCCAAGGAGGGCGGCTAGAACGAGAGCGAAAGTGGGAGCAGGGTCCCAATGAGAAGGATCTCAGCCTTACTGACATTAAAGCATAGATCGTTGAAAGGCGCACCACTTCTGAATCGCAAATCGATGGGAATGAGCGAGAGAGGAGAGGCGGCTGAGGGGAGCCTGAAGGAGAGCAGAGTCATCCACATAACACTAAGTTAGAGGAGAAGGTAGAGACCAGGTGGGCCAATGGGGCCATTTTAGGGTGCTCCCCTCCCCCTTCGGCTGACTCGCACCCTGACACAGCCCTTGCTATACTCCACTCTGCTATATCTGATATTCTCAATGTTTTGCCCCGGTCATGAGGATCTGTTTGAAGCCCAAAGCCAAGTGCAATTCAACAGTTAAGGATGGCGGTGTTCTTTAAAGTCTCTTGCCCGTGTAGGCCAGGATGCAGAGCAGGACCCGGTGAACGTCACGCTGCAAAGCAGAATAACGCGAAGCGCGTGCCTCGGGTCGGGCGTGGTTTAAATACCCGGCAGGTATCCCATGTGCCTTTGGGGCAGACCCCCCCCTGATGCTAGACTGCTTGTTGCAGTTCCCCGATTATCCTTGTGGTGGCAGCCATGTTCACCCATTGCCCATTGGAACCCATACTCAACAAAGTGAGCCTGATGCCAACAGCGCCAGGATTGCATCCAAGGCACCCACGACGGGCTGAAGTGGGCCTTGCTGGCCTTGTTTAAGTTCTGTGGCGGGGCCATGGTGCCCGAGTCCCATGGTCTGGGGTTAAGGTTGTGACAGTTCTCCCCCAAATGAGGTTTCCAGACAAGTCCCATCTATGAAAGTCTTGTCAAAACAGGTTCTCCCCTGTTTCTCTAAAACCATTAAGTATCACATTGACACCATGGCTCCTGCTTTGGCCAACCTCTGCAACCACTCCTTCGCCAATGGAGTCTTCCCTTTACCCCAAAGCACTCTGTTAGTCTAGAAGGAACAAGTCACTTACCTGTAATTATTGTTCTCCAGCATGGGTCTGGCATGGATTCACATGCTCATGAATATTCCCTGTCAGGCTGGGAATCCTCGGTAAGAAAAATCAGTATCAGTTTCGTTTCTGATCTGTCTTTCGTAGTAGTAACCAATCACTGATCTCTGCGTCATACTGCCCCCATCCAATGACTGCCATCTCCCTAAGCCCCGCCTCTGGCAGCCATCTTCAGATTTGGTAGCACGTGAAGTGGCAGTATGACCAAGTGAAGAGCCGCAGAGGGGTAGGCGGGAGGGTTTGCATGTGAATCCATGCCAGACCCATGCTGGAGAACAACAGTTACAGGTAAGTAACTTGTTCCTTCTCCAGCATGGGGTCTGGCATGGATTCACATGCTCATGAATAAAAGAATACATAGCAGTACAGACATGCACAACCACGGGAGGTGGCAAAGGCTCAACATTAAGCATTACATCCAAAACTCAACATTAAGCAGTTCTTACCTCCTCACCAGGCTCACCTTAGGCGAACAGGTTGCGCAGCACTGCTTGGCCGACCCTGGACTCCTCCCTGGAAGCCCAGTCGACGCAGTAGAATTTCGTGAAGGTGTGCGTCGACCTCCACGTAGCAGCCCTGCAGATGTCCAGCAAGGGCATACCAGATAGGAATGCCGTGGTAGCTGCAATCGCTCTGGTGGAATGGGCTCTCGGGACGGCCAGGCAGCGGTCGGTTTGCCAACCGATGACAGTACATGATACAGCTGGAGAGCCATCTGGAAATGGAAGCCTTCGAGAGCGCCTTCCCCTGATTGACAGGTCCAAAGTTCACAAAAAGTTGTGACGTCTTCCGAAAACTCTTCGCGGTCCACGAAGAACTTCAGCGCTCTAGCCACATCCAGCGAGTGCAAAGTCCTTTCAGCCGGCGACGAAGGCGACGGGAAGAAAACAGGCAACAACAAGGGTTCGTTGAGGTGGAAGTCCGACGGCACCTTGGGCATGAAGGAGGGGTGCGTCCTGAGCACTACCCTCGTGTCGTGAAAAGTCAACTACGGGGGCTTGCAGGAAAGGGCCTGGATCTCTCCCACTTGTCGTGCGGAGGTGATGGCCACAAGAAACGCTGTTTTCCACGACAAGAACTTCAACGGAGCTGAGTGCAGAGGCTCGAACGGAGGTCCCATGAGCTTGGTCAGCACAACGTTGAGCTCCCATGCCGGGGCCTGAGCCTTCACCGGCGGGAACGATCTGAACAGTCCCTTCATTAATTCTTTCACCAGACGATGAGACCACAAAGACGTCCGCCCCGTGGTTCTGGTGTATCGGGAGATCGCAGCAAGATGAATCTTGATGGAAGCGTGCGCCAGTCCAGCCTTGGCCAGCGTCAGCAGGTACGGCAGTACTTTAGGAGCAGTAATCCGTAGAGGGTTAATCTTCTTACGTGGCACCAGACAGAGAACCTCTTCCATTTGTATCCGTAGCATTTAAGAGTTGAGGACGCCCTGGCTTTTGCAAGAACCTCTCTGCAGTCGGCCGGTATGTCGTAACCTCCAAACTCTAACGCTGCAGGAGCCAGGCCTGCAAGTTCAGCGACTTTGGGTCGTGATGGAGGATGGCGCCTCCTTCCCTGGAGAGAAGATCCGCATCCACTGGCAGCTTGATTGACGGGGACGCTGACAAGTGCAGAAGGTCCTGGAACCATATCTGCCTCGGCCACGCAGGTCCGACGAGGATCATCCTGCACTGTGACCTCTTGAGATGGTTGATGAGCCGGATCAGCAGGGCCAATGGAGGGAACGCATATAGGAACAGGCCCTCCCAGGGGAACGAGAAAGCATCGTCCAGGCTCCTCGGCTGGGGAAACCTGCTGGCGAACCTCCGGCACTTGGAGTTCGTCGATGTCGCGAACAGATCGATCTGGGGTGTGCCCCACCGTCGGAAGAGGCGGTCCACTAGATCCTGTCGTAGTTCCCACTCGTGGCACGAGCGCAGCGCTCTGCTGAGCGAGTCGGCGATGGTGTTTTTTTTATTCCTGCCAGATGAAACGGCACCAGAAATATCCCTTGGGCGACGGCCCAATGCCACAGATCCTGCGCCTCCTTGGACAGGGCTGGGGATCTGGTACCGCCCTGCTTCCTGATGTAGAACATGGTGGTGGTGTTGTCGGTGAAAATCCTCACCACCTTGCCCTTGAGGGACGGAAGAAAGGACCTGAGGGCCCATAGCACTGCACGGAGTTCCAGGACGTTGATATGGAGGGACTTCTCCGTCGGCAACCAAAGGCCCCTCGCGTGCAGATTTTCGGTGTGCGCTCCCCACCCTTCCAGGGAGGCATCCATGGTCACGGTCTTCTGGTGGCCCGGGGTCTGGAAGTCCATGCCCGCCGTCAGAGGCGCGTGGGTGCCCCACCACCGGATCGCTCGTCGGAAGCTCTCGTCGAGTGTGATCCTGTCCTCGAAGCTGCCCGTCGTCTGGATCCAGCGAGCGTCCAGGAACTCCAGTAACGGGCGCATCCGAAGCCTGCACAGGCGGATGAGATAAATGCAGGAAGACATCATTCCGAGGAGGGATTTGATGGACCTCACCCTGGCCGCGTCCGCAACCAGCATCCGCTGCACCTTGCCCAAGATGGCCCTCGTCCTTTCCTCCGACGGAGAGGCCAGAAGCGCCACTGTGTCGAGTTTCGCTCCCAGAAACAGTGCGTCTTGTGCGGGCATCAGGTGGGACTTGGCGTAGTTTATGGAGAATCTCAGGTCTGAGAGTAGTTGGACGGTCCTCGCCCTGTGCTCCGCGGCGAGTTCCTTTGTCTTTGGTCGGATGAGCCAGTCGTCAAGGTAGGGGTAGACGTGGATCCCCTCCAGGCGCAGCCGCGCCGCCACCGGTGCAAGGCACTTGGTGAACACCCTGGGTGCCAACCTCAATCCGAAGGGAAGGGCTCTGAACTGGTAGTGACGCCCTTGGACCACGAATCTGAGAAACTTTCGGTGTCCCTTTAGGATGGGGATATGGAAGTAGGCATCCTCCAAATCCAACGACGACAGGAAATCGCCCTCCTCCAGCTGACCCAGGACGTACGTGCTGGAGGGTGACCATCCGGAACTTCTGTGCCTTGATGAATTTGTTCAGTCGTCGTAGGTCCAGGATGGGACGCCATCCCCTCCTATCTTCTTCACGAGGAAGTATCTTGAGTAAACTCCGGAGCCCCGAAGCCTCTTTGGGACGAGCTCGATGGCGGCTTTCTTGAGAATCGCCTTTACCTCCAAGAGAAGTTGAGGGACGTGATGTTCCTTCCTGGCCACGCGGGGGGGGCGGGTAGGGGGGGCGCGCGGGCATTTCTTTAGAAACTCGAGCGCGTGACCCTGGGCCAAGGCGTCCAGCTCCCAACAGTCGGTGGAGATGGACTCCCACACGCTGACGAAGTTCGCCAGCCGGCCTCCCACCGGGATGCTTTGGTGGGGGCCCGACCCCACGGCCGGTTCAGTCCTGCTTCGACGAGGCTTTGCCGCCTTGTCCTCCCTGGCGACGACGGCGGGGTCCGCCCGACTTGCCTCGTCCCCTGTAGGCTTCCTGTGACGACGAACGGGCCGATTGACGGTAGGTGGAATATCCGCCGCGGAACCTTTGGAGGCACCCTGCTTGCCTCCGGCACTCCGAAAGGGCAGCCGTCGTTGCTGGAGAACACCAAGAGCCCGGACCGTCGCCGTGTCCGTCTTGATGGCTTGTAGGGAATCGTCCACTGTTTTCCCAAACAGGTTGCTCCCGTCGAATGGCATGTCCAAAACTCTGGTCTGCACGTCCTGCCGGAAGTCCGTTGCCTTGAGCCATCCACGCCGTCTAACGCACACGCCGTTGCCCAACTGGCGAAAACCAGTGTCAGCGATGTCCGTCGCTATCGTAATGGCGTGGTCCAACGCCACTTCTCCTTCCTGCAAGATCTCTAGGGCCTCCGCCCTCTTGTCATCCGGTAGGAAGTCCAGCAGGGGGGGCGATCTTGCACCACAACTCCCTGTCGTAGCGGGCTACGATGGCTAAGGCGTCGGCAGCCTTAATCGTCGTCGCTGCCGATGACACTGCGTCCCATCGTGTCCAATTTCTTTCCCTCGCCGTCCAGTGGGGAGGTTGACGTAGAGGCCGAAGCCCCCTCCGCTTTCTTCCTGGCCGCCGTGGAGACGACCGAGTCCGGGGTCGACTGTGCCCGAAGGCACAAGGGGGCCGGGCCGCGTCCGTAACCCGGTACTTCTTCTTGTACCGATCCCTTCTCGCAGGCGTTGTGGATGGGTTCTTGAGGAGGGCGAGACCCTCATCCCAGATATCGTCCAGTAGAGGTACAGCGAGGACCGTCTTCCTCTTGGTCTCGCGCTGTTGATAAAGGAAACCTTCCTTCTTCTCTTCCGGGCAGAGCTGGAAAAGCTCCGATGCCCTGGCGATCATGGCATAAAACGATCCAATCTCGTCGGGCAGGGAAGCGCGGGGAAGAGGGGACAGAAGATCCTCGTCGTAAACCTCGTCGTCTGTACCCGTCGCAGTCGTGTCCGTCCCCGTATCATCCCCACGGGTCGTGGACGGGGAGGAGGGCTGAGCAGGGCGCAATGGTTGAAAAGGCAGTGGAGGATGAATCCTTCTCTTAGGAGGAGGGCTCCCAGAAGGGCCTGGCTCCGGGTCCCCCGTCGGGAGCGGTTCCTCCGTTGGTGGTAACGGCAATCTCGTCCTTATCTCCGAGCATAAGGACTGTATAGCCAACAAAATGGCCGCTGAGTTGTCTTGCGGCACTGGTTGAGGGGATTCCGACGGACGGTCAGGAGCCTCGTCGGCACCCTCGACGTTCTCGTCGTCTCCTACGTCGGGATCCCTCCCAACGGGCTGGTCTTCTGCCACGCCAATGCCGTGGCTTAAGACTTTGATCAGCTCCTCTTCAGAGGTTGAGGCCGAATCCACGACGACCTCCTTCCCCCCTTTTTCTTCTCTGGAGGTTTCACGGGGGTCCTGTCGATGGGCTTGAAAGAGGACTCCCTCCGGGGTGGCTGGGAGACTGAGCTGCGAAGTCGCCTCCACTGGTGTAGCCTCCACAGGCTGAGCCAGGGCCGCCGCCGCGACTGTCTCGATAGAGGCCTTGGCAGGGTGGATCAAGGCTTTCACCACCTTAGGTGCGCTCACCGCCTTCTCCTTGGGGGGGAGGGGGTCACCGCCTCCTCCTTGGGGGGGAGGGGGTCACCGCCTCGCTCCCCCTCCGATGGGGCCTTCGAGCTCGACCAGGGTCTCTCCAGGATCTTTGCCGGGTGCTCGGCCTTCCTCTTACCCGAGCCAGAGCGTTGGCTCGTGGTTGATGGCGCCGGGGAGGATGCGCCCTGCCTGGCAGCCGTAGAGCCTTACCGTTCAGCGCTCCTGGTGCCAGCGGACTCCCGGTGCTTGGCCTTCTGTTGGGCCCCTGTCGCCGGGGCACCCTCAAAGGTCTTAGAAGACCGCTCGGACTTCTTCTCGCCTGACGGGCTCTTCCCTTCCAGCCAGTTGGCGAGACGCAGATGGCGGTCCTTCATGGTCCGCTCCGCATATTGCCGCAAAACACACAGTCCTCCACGTGCGTCTTGTCCTCATGCAGGCAGTAGAGGCAAAGTGAGTGTTCGTCCTCCTTAAAGACATTCTGAAGCTGGCATCCAGGGCAGACCCTGAACAGCTTTCCGGGCGTCTAGCTTCCCTTCTCCTGGGCCATGTCCGAGATGGGCCTGAGAAACTTCTGGAGTCCTCCAAAAGTGTGGCTCGACGAAATCTTCACCCTTGAGGGGCGTAGAGGAATCCGACACGGCTCCCCGTTAATCGGATAAAGAAACGGTGGAGCTTGAGGCTCTTTTGACCGAAAAAAGAGAATTTTCCTATGAAAAAGAGCGAAAACGCACTACAGCTCGAGAGCAATAGCACGAGGATCCCAACACATGAACGTGCGGTAAAAATCTGAAGATGGCTGCCAGAGGCAGGGCTTAGGGAGATGGCAGTCATTGGCTGTGGTCAGTATGACGCAGAGATCAGTGATTGGTTACTACTACGAAAGACAGATCAGAAACAAAATTGATACTGATTTTTCTTTACCGAGGATTCCCAGCCTGACGAAGGGGAATATTCATGAGCATGTGAATCCATGCCAGACCCCATGCTGGAGAAAATACCCTACCATAGCATAGATGGTATATTATGTTAGACGAAAACCAACCACTTCATATGCCCAGCATCGCCAGTTACAGAATCGTCAGCATAACCATAAAGCGTCCATTTTGTGCCCACAAAATACACCATTTTGCTTTCTTTTGCTTTTCTGTTCAAACGCTTTGCATCAAATGAAAAGAATTTTGTTCTGCTCCTGCACAGAGCAAGGCCACAAGTTACATACTGAGAGACCAGCCCAGACAGAAATATATTGTTTTCCTCCCTCACAAGTCCTTAAGGTGAGCAGAGAGGCATTTAATCACCAAGCCAGGTGCCAGCCGGTCTCACTGAAGCTGCAGAAACTATAGAAAACAGGCCGTTAAAAGGCATGAATTATACTCTCCTCACGGCCCCCCCCTTTCTGGGTCCACTTATATCAAGCTGACCCTTAGCTCACGAATAGACACTAGAAGATGGCGTGCTTTGGAATGTGTCACTACTACGAACACAGGTAGCTCGCAGAACAAGAGCATTATGTTCACTGTAACAAAGAATCCTGCCTGCGCCTTTGCAAACTGCAACTGTTGCTAAATCAAGTAATCTAGATTAACAGAGAAAGGTCTTAGAAGGGGTCATACTCGTCATAATTGTCAATCACGAACCCTTGCTTAGGAAGATACATTATGGGCGGTTTTTGTGTGTCACAAACCGATTGTATGATGGGCTTTTTGAATATATGTCACTTTTGTAGAATGCTCGCTCTTGCGTCTCACGAGGTCTGGGTGAGACACGTTGCGAGACGCGAGATCCAGTCGGCCGACAGACTATTTGCTTTGCAATAAACCCTAGATTTTGGGAATTGAACCTCGTGCCTGGCGTATCAGTGTATGGTTATTGTGCCTCGTTTCCCTGCGCGAGGGTCTTCAGGGCCTATCAAAAAATGGCGCCCAAAAAGGGACCCTTCCCCATTTGCTCCATCGTGTACGTTGAAATTCAAAGGTGGAAAAAAAACGAATCGAGGACGAGGCCGTCGAGCCGGGATCAAGAGGTGTTCGGGGCGCCCCTGTGAAAGTGACTCCTTTGCAGATCTGTACACAGCCAGTCCCTGATCGACTCGTCCGGCCAGAGAACAAGATGCGACGGTCCCGAAACGTGGCAGATTGAGCCAGATACGCAGTCACAAGGATCCTTGCTTGCATCTGTATATGAAAGACTTGCGTCTTGAGACGCGAGCTGATTGATCAGGTGAGTCGTGCCCAGATTCTTAACAGCCCTGATATTGGTTAAGAGTTGCTCTTGCAAGATCAAACGCCCAGGGTAAGGTGCGAATAAGATCAAACATGCCTGGGAATTTGTCTTCCTGTCTAGTGGGTTTTTTCCACTGCGGTAGACAATCTTTGGAAACTGGCGAGGCTGTGCCACCCCTAGGGTCGCCAGCATTCGAGATGTATGTAAAGTATGGAGTAGGGGCAATAATGTTTAATGAAATTTGGCATAGGCAAACCAGACACGTAGAAGATTTGCAATGGCCGAAGCATGGTAGTTTTGAGATGCCTCGAATAGAGCATTTGGAATCAGTATTGCTGCGCAAGAAAGCTCGCCCTGCGGCATTTGACGTCATTAGAGACTGTAGGAAGGAATCTAACCTCTGTTTAAGAAGTAGAGAGAAACATGCGCGTAGGCACAAATCTAATGCAGACAGAGCACTAGAACAGGAAGAAAAGCAATGGGATGAGGATATCAGAAGGGCGGATAGGAGTCTTCAATTAAGCATACAAAAAATATATCCACAACAAGAGTTGCATGCATCAGATGAACTAATCAATAAGATTTTAAATGAAAAAAGGCAAGAACGCCCTAAAAGAAAAATTGACAATTGCAGCAGTGCCCTTTGCTCAACCTCAGTTGCCACCCCCTTCCAGTTGTTCCATCTGCGCCAGCCCCTCCTGAACAAGTGATCCCTTTTCCCCCTCCACCTATCGAGCTTGAATCAGCAGCTATCAGAAGGCAGCGCTGCAGAGGCGGGGCCTGCCCAGAGAGTAAGCACTAGAATAACCCGTAGTACGGTTAGCAGGGAGAGAAAAAGAGCTGAAAAAACAGGCAGAAATGTACATTGAAGGCAATGATGAGGGATCAACGCTGGGTTCAATGTATGATTATAAGAAGCTGAGCGAAAAACAGTTACTGTTAGATTGCATGGGAGAGTATTTTATGGATAGATGGAAGCAATTAACTGGTATGGTACCGCCGCAGAAGTTACGGGATTTAAATGCCTTTTCACATCTGAGGGAAAGTGATTCAGAGATGAAGAGCACGTGGACAGGCTATTTGAGTTTAAAGATGAACTTGATTAATTATATTCAGAGATGTTTTATGTTCCTGGGTTTCGGTACAAAGAGGTAAAAAGAGGGAGAAAAGAGAATGCACCATATTTACAGCAGCGATTTTTCCCGCCATCAAAACCTGTTAGTGAAGAAATGAAAATATGTACGCGAGAGGCGCTTAGATGGATTATGGATGCTAGTGTTCCTATAATGGAGGTGTAAGATACATTTGAACTGTATACGATAGAGATGCAAAGGAAAGTATTGCAAGTAATGGTTGAATATTTGCAAGATAAATACGTTGAGAGAAATGACTGCTGTCACTCTGAATTAATGACAGTATACAAGAGAGCGTGTTTAACTGAAACTGGGAAGACTGCTCTATCACTTGATCTAGCTATAGTGCTTAATAAGAGAGGAAGGAGGGAGGGCCAGTGCAATATTTCCGATGAGAGAAGTCCCTCCCACTTTTGTGTCGAAACCAAAAATTCCAGGTGTTATGCAGCTCCAGCACAAGTAACAGAAGAAGCACATTATACAGCACAATAAGTGCATGTCCCTTTTTCTAGACAAGAGGTGAATAATATAAAACAAACAATCCCTGATATAAGAAAGTATCCGGCGGGATTCTATAAAGCAATTGAATCCCATTTGAAATTGTCCATTTTAATATGAGCGACATTGACCTATTATTCTCTGCAATTCTCCTAGCAGATATATGGAAACAAATTAGGAATGTAGACGATCATGAAAGTTTGGGTGCTACTTGGGAACATTTCATAAAAGAGGATACGGACAGAAAAGCTGGCGAAAAGCCATTGTCAAATATGTTAGCATTACCGGCACGAATAGTACAGAAATGGAAGGTTACAGTACCTGAAAGAAGAATTATATGGGACAAACTAACTGCATGAATGCAAGGCCAAGATGAGATGGCTACTGACTATTTCAATAGATTTGAAAAGTGTTTGCAGATTTTAGCAGTCAAGATTTAAGCACAACCTGGCAAAAGACTATTTGTTGACAAATATGTGAGAGGGTCGTTACCAAAAATCCAAAATTTGATAATGACATCTGAAAGTGCGTGGCAAATGGCCCAATACTATGAGAATAGAGTAAAATCAGAGAAAGAGAAAGAGGTGAGGGATAGGGTGAATCTAAAAACAAGAGTGTTACTACAGCAGGTAGCGAATAATAGGGGCAGAGGAAATGCAAAAGGGAGAGGGAATTACTCCAACATGCACGGAGGTCCAATTGGACTAAATCAATGTGCATATTGTAAAGAAGAGGGTCACTGGCGAGCACAGTGCCCACATTTGCAGAATAGAAATGGGAATGCCCCGAGAAGACAGAACAGAAGTCGCCCGGGGGCACAGGGGCAAAATAGAAACACTAGTATGCCACAAAATCAGAATAACCAAGGAAATAACAACCAGAATAAGAACCAAAATCAAAAATCATCAGAAAGAAGCAGGAGATGGAAATGTTTTTGATACTCAATCAAAAACATACTATTCTGGTGACTTTATATCGGATGATGTATTGTTCCGCTAGGACAGCCCAAGACAGGGGTTGGAACCAGTGTCTATTCCCGTTGATCAGAAAGGACCCTACGTAGAAATGAAAGTTGGGAATAAGCGGCACACTTTTCTAGTCGACACAGGTGCACAGAAGCGCTCAATAGACCATCACTTGGTTCCAGAGATACCACTGTCAGGGCAAAACAACGTTTCAGTAGGGTTTGCAGGCACCCCAGTAATTAGTCCAGTGTCACAGTCAGTGCCTATAACACTAGGTCCATTCGCTGAGTCTTGCCTGTTCCTTTTGACACAAAATTGCGGCAAGAATCTATTGGGTTTAAATTTGCTGAAAAAACTAAGTGATTATTCATTGTTCTCCTGATGGTGTTTTTGACGATTTCACCACAAAAAATGCCAGTTTCCCAATTCTTGTCCAAACCTCTGCCAACAGAGTTAAGTAAGGTCCTGACTTGCATATGGGCAATGAATGATAACTATGTTGGTTGTTTGAAAATAGAGCCGGTGAAAGTTGTTTTGAAAGAGGGAGTCACATTGCCGCATATCCCCCAGTATAACATTTTGGTGGAAGGTGAGAAAGAATTGAAATGCATTTTCAGATTTGGTTAATGGTTGATTGAAGATATTACTGGTAGCACTTGCAATAGTCCGATTCTCCCAGTTTATAAGAAAGGAGGTAATGAATTACTGTATTGTTTCATAATTAATTTGCGCGCATTGAATAAAGTAGTTGATCCCCAATTTCCATTGGTCCCAGATGTCACTACCATTTTTACAATTATTCCAGCCTCTGCAACACATTTTAGTGTTGTCGATCTTAAGAATGCATTTTTTTAGCATCCCAATAGCAGATATTTATTTGCTTTCACACTAGGGGGGGCGTTCTTTCACATTCACACGAATTCCACAAGGTTACACCAAGAGCCCAAGCATTTATAGCAGAGCATTAAAAGAACAACTAGACACGCTAGAGCTACCAGCGGGCTGTGTACTATTGCAGTATATTGGTGACCTATTGATTGCCGCTGACTCAGAAGACATTTGCAAGGAGCGTACCGCCATGTTATTGACACATTTAGCAGTGCATGGACCTAAAGCTTCATTGAAAAAATTCCAGTATTGTCGAAAGGAGGTGGCCTATTTGGGCTACCTACTTTCGAAAGAGGGAAGAAGACTGACACCAGAAAGGATAGAGAGCATCTCTGGTATGCCTATTCCAAAGACACAAAAAGGATAATGGGCATGGCTTCATATTGCCGGCAGTGGATAGCGAATTTCGCTATGATTGTGAAACCAATGGTGGCATTGACAAAGAAGGATGTTGCCCTGCCTTTGCCATGGAGTGAGGAATGTCGGAATGCATATGATCTGATCAGGTCAAAGTTACGTTGTGCTCAGCTCCAGTTTTGGGAACACCAAATTATGAAAAGGTTTTTAAATTATTTGTGGATGAGAATGATGGTTGTGCGCTGGCTTTTTTGACTCAGGAACAAGGTGGAAGAAATGGAACAGGTGGTTATTTTTCTTACGCGCTGGATCCTGTTACATGCGCTCTGCTGCGTTGTTTACGAGCTGTCGCTGCCGCGTCAGTAAAACAAACCGAGGGAATGGTTTTGGGTCACGCCTTAACCTTAATGGTGCCTCACACAGTAGACATTCTTTTAAATACATTCTTTCTATTTGCACCACATATACAAATTCAGAGATGTTGCGCTTTGAAACCTGCAGAGTTAATGCCCCCTCCCAATTTATGATACGGGTGAGAAGAAATCACCACCCCATAATTGTATAACAGTTACTGAACAAGAAACGAAAGGGAGAATTGACCTAACAGACACCCCACAGAAAGAGCCAGACTGCGAAGTGTTTTGTGACGGTTCCCGTTTTAAATTACCGGATGGCACGTCAACTGCCGCCTATGCCATCACGACACTGAAGAGTATTGTAGAGAGAAAAAGAATTCCATACAATTCAGCGCAGGCCGCAGAGATAATCGCATTGACAAGAGCATGTGAAATTTCTGAAAATTTGAATGTAAACATATACTGACAGTCAGTACGCATTTGGGGTGGTACACAATTTTAGTCGACTCTGGCCTGAGAGGGGTTTTCTAACATCACATGGAACTAAAATTCAACATGGCCCTTTGATAGTGCGATTGTTGTCTGCACTCGTGTCCAAAGCGACTAGCAATAATTAAATGCGAGGCGCATAAGAAAATAACATGTAATGTTGGAAAAGGAAACGCATTTGCAGACAAAATTGCGAAACAAACTGCCACTGATTTGCACACGAAAATGTTGATAGTTCAGTCAGAAGAAGTGCCCTGCATGACAGAGAATGGGATTGCCACAGTCAAAGAGATGCAAGCGGAAGCAACTGCTCATGAAATAAAACGGTGGGCTGAAGGCTCTGCAAAATTAGACTTGGAAGGTTGCTGGGTGGACAAAGTATAAAGTGGATGCTGCCCAATTCCTACAAAGAAAATGATTCAGCATCTGACTACAGTATGGCAGAACCCGCACATTAGAAGAAATGCTGAGAGGCTAGTTCAGAATTGTATGACTTGTTTGCAACATAATATTGGAAAAGAATCAGCCACTCCAACAGGTAGTTTTGGCCCACCCTCTATGCCCTTTGAAATCATCCATTTTGATTTCATAGAAAAGGAAAGATATCAGAATCTTAAACACATCTTGGTGGTAGTCTCTGCATTCAGTAAATGGGTGGAAGCATACCCACTAAAGGACTGCACAGCAACAAGCACAGCAAAAGTGATGCTAAAAGAGTATTTTTCCAGATTTGGCCTGCCACGGGTCATATGGTCATACAACGGCCCACATTTTGTTGCCGCCGTGATATTACAGATTTGTGCAGGCCTTTAGATTGAAAAACGATTCCATTCCAACAGGCACCCGATGTTGGCGCCAGGACTGAACCCAGATTAGCCCCTAGCCGGGGCTGCTGAGGTTTTACTAAATGTCTAGATGCCTGTTCCCGGGGCTGATGGGCTTGGTCCGGATGCCTGGGGGTAGGCATCATGACAATACCCTACCATTGCATAGATGGTATATTATGTTGGCCGAAAACCAACCGCATCATATGCCTAGCACCGCCAGTTACAGAATCGTCAGCATAACCATAGAGCGTCCATTTTGTGCCCATAGAATCAACCATTTTGCTTTCTCTTGCTTTTCTGTTCAAACGCTTTGCATCAAATGAAAATAATTTTGTTCTGCTCCTGCACAGAGCAAGGCCACAAGTTACATGCTAAGAGACCAGCCCAGACAGAAATGCATTGTTTTCCTCCCTCACAAGTCCTTGAAGGCAAGCAGAGATGCATTTAATCAACAAGCCAGGTGCCAGCCGGTCTCGCTGAAGCTCCAGAAACTATATAAAAAACGCTGTTCAATACGTGAATTATACTCTCCTCACGGCCCCCCTTAGATCAAGCTGACCCCTAGAATAGAAACTAGAACATAGCATGCTTTGGAATGTGTCTCTCCTACGAACACAGTTAGCTCACAGAACAAGAGCATTATGTTCCCTGTAACAAAGAATCCTGCCTGCGCCTTTGCAAACTGCAACTGTTGCTAAATCAAGTAATATAGATTAACAGAGAAACGTCTTAGAAGGTGTCATACTCGTCATAATTGGCAATCACCGAACCCTTGCTCAGGAAGATACATTATGGGCGGTTTTGATGCGTCACAAACTGATTGTATGATGGGCTTTTTGTATATATGTCACTGTTGTAGAATGCTCGCTCTCTTGCGTCTCACGAGGTCTGGGTGACAAGTTGCGAGATCCAGTCGGCCGACAGACCATTTGCTTTGCAATAAACCCTAGATTTTGGGAATTGAACCTCGTGTCTGGCGTATCAGTTTGTGTATGGCAATTTTGCCTCGTTTCCATGCGCGAGGGTCTTCAGGGCCTATCAACTCCCTTGTGCACCCTCTTCTTAAGAAACCCTCCGTCAACCCCTCCTGCCCTGCTAACTACCGCCCATTTTCCATCACTCCTTTCATGGGCAAACTCTTGGAAAAGCTGGCCATCTCCCAGCTTAAACTTCACACTGAATTGGTTGGCTGTCTCCATGACCATTTGTCTGGCTTCAGAGCTTCCACAAGCACAGAAACTGCTCTTCTGAACATCCGTGAAGACCTGCTCTCAAACCTTGACTCCAATACCCCGTGTCCTCATCTTACTTGTTCTCTCTTCTGCCTTTGACACTGTCAACCATGCCATCCTGCTCAACCGTCTCCGTGATAACCTGGGTATCACTGATAAGGCCCTGGCTTGGCTGACCTCTTTCCTCTCCGATTGATCCTCCAGGTCCAACTTGGGTTCTTCCTCTCCTCTAGCTCTACCAGTGGTATTGCCCAGGGGTCTAACCTCTCTCCAGGGCTGTTCAACTAATTCCTAGCACATCTTGCCCACCACACTGCCACCCTATGCCCCAACCTTCAGTGCTATGCGAACGACACTCCGCTAATTTTCAGGCTCCCTTCCGCCACCTCTTCTTCTCTCATCTCCGACTGTCTGTCCTCTACCCAGGAGTGGTGTGCCGCCAATTATTTCTGCCTTAATGCCAGTAAGACTGAGATTCTCCTTATCGGCACACCTGCTCCCTCCTTTCCTATCTCGCTCTGGCCGGCCTCCTTTGGCTCTCTTCTTTCTCCCACCTGTGAGGCTAAAAACCTTGGGGGACTCCACACTCTCCTCACATCTCGGACGTCTCTAAGAAGTCACACTACCAGCTGCACCTCCTCAGAGGTATTCTTCCTTTCCTCTCCTTCCCCCAGAAGCTCTCAGTCTGCAGAGCTCTGGTTCTCTCTAGGATGGTCTACTTCACAAGCATCTTTCTAAATCTGCCTGCTACGACTCGCCGTCCTCTGCAACTCATCCAGAACAGGACTTGTCCTTAGCCTCAAGCCCAGGGATCGGATCTCTCCAGGGCTGAAATCTCTACACTGGCTCCTGGTGGCTGCAAGTATTAAGTTCAAAACCCTTTGCATTGTCCACAAGGCCTTCTGGGGCCTGCGACCTCAATACCTTCAACTCTCTTTCCTCACGTGCTCTTCGCTCATCCGCCTCCAACTCCCTCAGGGTCAGTCGCTTCGCCAAGCAACGAGTAGGTGGTAGATCTGGGCTGGGGCCTCCCCCTGGAACAGCCTGCCAGAAACTTGAGGAGAACCATCTCCGGTTCTGTAAGCACCTCAAGACCTTCCTCTTTGCTTCTGCTTTCTCTCCTCCTCGCCCCTGCTTTCTCTCCTCCTCTCCCCCTGCTGAACTCCTGACTGAAACTGCACTGGTCACCTGGCAACACTGTTCTCGGGCCCAGGTTCCCTCCCCCACCAACTGCACACCTGCACTGCCTCCCGGGCAACCTCTTCACTTGGGGGCTGTTTCTGTAGCCCTACAGCCCACACCAGCTCTTGACACTAATGTCTGTACTTGCCACAAGCTGGCCGCACTTTTCACCTATTGTTTTACTTATTCTCTATCCATTACTGTTGATCCTATGTACTGCACACTCTCCCCTACCACCGCACTTTCCCTTTCCCCTCCTTCCCTGCACTTGGTGATCTCAATGTCACCTGGCCTAGTACAATCATTGTCAGTCTACCCTCCATTCACCCTCCCTTGCCTCGTAACATTTGTGTATAGGCGTGTTATAAATGCAATATATCATTTAGCGAGAATGCAGAAATGGTAAACATCCATCTGCTGAAGAGAGGGTAGGGACGCACCTTTGAAATTATAAACTAGATACGCGTGAAATGTATAACATTCAGGTGCTCTGGGGGCAAATCCTGGATTAAGCGATTCACAACCAATTAGAGAAAACATCAACGAGTAATGATGGGAACCCTTGATGAGCTATTTTCTCCAAAATGTATCTGCTGCCACCATCTTGTCTTTGGCACAGGTTAGAATTATGGTCTTTATTTTATGCGGTGTGTCGGTAGGTGGAATTAATTTATGTATCTTGAGGGTGTTTATATAGGAATGTCTGAGGGGTTATACACTGGCACTCATGACTATGTTGAGACATGGTAGCTCTACAAAGCAATGCGTTGAGTTCTCTTATGTACCTTGTTAAATGAATTCCATGATTTTTCAATTGCACAAATAATTGCAAATAAATTACTGTCTTATGTAAAATTAATTTTGCGTCTCTAAATGCTAGAGGGTATTCTACAGTGTATTCCCCCTTCTGATGAATATTATACCCTAGCATGTTTTCAAGCAATCACACTACCTCCTTTTTTTATGTTGATATTTTGTGTTGATATTTTGTGTGCAGCCCTTGGCTGCTGTGGTATTCTTGAATTCTAAAAGTTTTTTTGGCACTCCATCCGGTGCAGTCCCTTGTGCCCCCTAGAATTGACATGTCAGAGTTGGAAAGCCTGAGTTACACAGAAGCACAAATTCAGGCAGCAATAAGCGGGCCATTGATTTTTGACCATCTACCCACTACTACTACACTTCCATTTCAATAGACAAATTACTTTGTCTTAAACAGAAAGGATATCGTAGGCATTTACCGATAATATATTTGAAAGTCAATACAGATCAATACACCCCCAATAGTTTTACTGGAGGATGACGAATGTAAGATTTCATTTAGCCAGATTGCGACGAAATGCAGCCGCCATTTAATTCTGTTGACGGACTTACGAATAAGGCAAGACAAGAACTGTAGCTACAAGTGGCAGCTTTTTTAGGCAATACTAAAAGATCTAACAAACTTAACCCTATTAGTAACTTTGTGCAAGAATAAGTTTATCCGTACTCTGCGGCAGATCATAAACCACCCAATTGATCATTTCGCCCTTTCTCCAGTCAACAACACATCAACAGATGGACTACTTTTTCAAACACCAGCAAACCAGCAGGAGACTATTCAACCCACCAGAATCAACCTTCTACTCCCTATGGTCTTTTGGGACACAGACAAGGTTGTGGCCGTCAACCAGCGTTCGACATGAACCACCAATACGTAGGTCGGGTACAAACCTTCAACACCAGACAACGGGAGTAACCCAGTAGCCCCCTCAATTTTCAATCTGTCCTACCATTCTCTAACCGACGCTGAGAAGAGTATCCTGACCAAAGGATTAGCATATGTGCCTACCCAGACTCTGTCCTTGAACACATAGGAAATAGAGTTAATGAGATTAAAAGCATATTTTATTGACAAAAGATAGGCCAAAAAATGCTAACACAAGGTTTAGATCAAAATCTTCTTTTACATCCCAGTGACAATGATATTCCATCTGAAATGGGCTTTTTTGAACATATGCTTCTTCGGACGCTCTCTGCTATGGTGGCCGACTGTCCGAATGATACGCCATACCGAAAGTTGACTAAACGTGAAAGGGAGGCTCTTAAAACTCTCTCAACTAACAAGGATATTATCAATAAACCAGCCGACACAGGCTGGGGCATTGTGATTATGGGTAACGAGCAATATATGAGTATGGTACTCTTTAGTAAACTACACTGATCATTACACTAAAATCACTGGATTCTACAGAGAGGCTCATGATTCAACTACAGGCCCTCTGCGATAGTGCGATTAGATTGTTTCTTTTCTCTACAACACCCACTGCCTGCCGTAGTCCGGTTATATATGCCCTTCCTAAAATACAAAAAGATTCTGTGAATCCCCCAGGGAGACCCATTGTCTCCCTAAGTGGATATATCTTTGAAGCGGTTGGTAAGTACATCGAATATTTTGTGCATGAATTTGCTGAAGAGGCTTTCTTTTCTTAAAGATACAATGGCTGCCATAAATGCATTTGAAGGCCTCGCTGTTGACACAAGTGAGCAGTTAGTGTCACTTGGCATCAAAGCTTTTTACACCAACATTTCTCAAAAAGAAGCTTGCACCATAATCCAGGATAAATTGGACAATCTACCAGCTCCGCATGCAGTTCCTTCTTGTTTCACATTAGAGTTGTTGAAGATAGTTCTATCTAACAACTTCTTTAAGTCTGACAACCTGTTTTTGCAAAAACATGGAGTAGCCATGGGCGCATCATTTGCACCATCTGTTGCCAACATCTACATGGCAGAATTTGAGGCACGGCTTATCTGGAACAACCCCTTTACTCAACAAGTGTCACACTGGAAGCGTTATATAGACTAGGTTTTATTTGACACGGCCACGCTGAAAATATTGCAGCATTTGTAAACTGGCTTAACCAGTGTGGCATTTTCAAGCCACTTTCTTGAGAGGGTACGTCCATTTCTAGACAAACATCGAGCATCAGGAAGGCAAGATTTACACCATTTTGTTCAGAAAGGAGACCGATAGGAACACATTGCTATTACATACTAGTCAACACCCACAATCACTCAAGGACAATTTACCCTACGGACGATTCTTGCGGATTCGACAGAATTGTACCTATGTCAATGACTATGCACAACACTCATTTACTAGCGGATAGACTCACTTCAAGAGGCTACCCACGCAAGGTAGTTAAACAGGCAGGCAAGAGAGCACGTTTTTCCATTTCAGTTTAGAACGCACCTCATTTCATAGAATACAAAATAGAGATGTTTAAAATTCATGATCTTTAAAAGCTAAATTTTCTCACACTGTAGTTCATTAATAATGACATGATTTCCGATCAGACTCTAGCTTTGCACTTTTACACTTTGCAGCCAGGCTCTATTTAAGTACTAAGAGACAAAAACTGAATTTAGGTGCGCTGTACTTTTACTAAATGTAACTGCTAATTCTGTATGCGGTACATTTACAAAATGTAACTGCTAATTGCGTAGTTCTAATACCCCTCAGGCAGAATAGTGGCAGCAAGTAGTATTTACTCAGTCCACTGTATCCTGGACAGAATAACAACAATGTTGTATAGATTCCTCCAGGTTTCCACACACGTTATATTGTACATCTGTTGCGTTTGACCATCTTGCTGTAAAAACTGCCACCTCTAGGGTATTACTGCGCTGTTGGACAAGTAGTGCTCCGGCACGTGCAGGGGCCACACAATCCAAATAAGGTGCAAAGCCTTCTAATTGCTTAGACATTAGATATAGGGCACCCATTCTTAATACAACACACGTCCTCTTCATTTTCCTAATAGTGGCTTCATGGCACTTTGTCTTAGCCAACATCTTTGAGCTAGGTGGTAACCCCTTTGATTAGCCCATATGCCAATCAAGATCAGTTCCTCAAAGCGCTTTTGAATGGACCTAAACCACAGGAGCAAGCCAAAACCAGTAACGCTTTGTATGTTTGTAAGCATTTCTCGGTACTTCACTAGCTCTGGCTCTGGCGTACTCCACAGTCTGATCCAGTATTGTAGTGACTTATTTACTAGTACTTCACAGGTGGCCTTCAAATCGCATTCCCAGCACAGGCTGGCTATAGGGGCACCCTTGGATGGCAGGAGTATAACCTGTAAAAAATAAAATAATCGCGGTCAACTATATTTAGAACAGTAGTTTTGCAATGCCCCGAGAGACGAGCCCTGTATGAGAGAGCTGCCCAACCCTGGGCTTTGTACAAATTTAGTGCTGGGGAGATCGCACCTCTGCCATTCCTATTATAGAAACGGCGTATTCAACGGCTATACTTTTCCAGGGTTGCCGTGGCCTTTGCAAGATGGGCCAGCAAGGTAAGGTAGTTTGAAAACCTGATCCCTAGGTAATCATAGTGACATACTTGCTCCAATTCTTACTCTACCAAAATCCACAATTAGATCTCTTTACGACTTTTCCGTTCAAATACCAACACCTTTGTTTTTTCCAGGTTGAGCACCATTGAAAGCTCTTTACATTTCTTGATGAAAACCCTCAAATTATGCCTCAACCCCCACCAGGGTGGTGGACAAAATAACATCTGCAGAAAACAATGCAGGGAATTAGTCGTTACCAAGCCTGGGGCAATCTAGACCGGAGACCAACAGTTCTTCTATAGTGTTAATATATAAACAAAAAAGGAGGGGCGGCCAAAACACACCCCTTGTGGACTCCTCCCCTCTGTACAGCAAAGGAATCTGAGCTCACCGGCTCAACCCCATCTCAGCCAATAAAGGCCCAGGAACACCCTTCTCCCTCAGCACAGACAGTTTGCAACGGGAAACGCTGTACGGAGATCTACAAATATGGCAGTGACTAATTTGTTACAAAGAAATGTTAGACCAATTTGTCAGGTTGAATGCAATTTTGGTCAATCGTGCTTATACCAGGGGAAAACCCAGCTTGGACGCAAATAATATTATTCTCTAAAGCCCAAACTCATCTTGTAGGCGGGTCAGCAGCACTTTTACATACCCTTTGTCCAACGCATCCAAAAGGGATATGAGTCTGTAGTTATGCAGATTCTTATTGTCGCCCTTCTTATGCAAAGGAATTAATAAGGCATTGTGCCAAGATCGTGGGACACCCACTGTCCCTGTCACAAAAACGAACACGCATTTTAACAGAGGGGACCATACCCGTGGCTCATCTTTTAGCAAATCAATAGGAAATCTGTCAGGCACAGGGGCCTTCCCACCACTTAAACCCTTAAGGGCTTCTTCTACCTCACTAACTGAAAAGATAGCACGATTGCAGTGGACATTAGTGTGTTGCCGAGGTAGCTCCTGTTAATCGCCCTGTTCATTTTTATAGAGCACACTAACATTTTTGTACCAAATACTCTGGGGGAATGTTACATGAAAGGAGCCCCACTGACTTTGAATAGTTACCCAGCATTAATGATCACATGTCCCGGATTCGCACACAAAACTGGACAGCGCCACTAGTGCAACACTGTTCAAGCTCAGCACTCTGCTGATGATATACAATGGCTTATTATGTATCAGGTTAAACAGGACAGATTCAATTTTTCCAGTTACAACAGAATGCTGAAATTCAAATAATAGATTAATCATCTAGAAACCCACATTGATGGATTAAATTATGACTGAATTAGAATGGTCAGTTCCATCTACTTCAGTACTGCATTCAATGTCTAGTAAACCGAAATTTGTGAGCATTAGTGCCTTAATGACGACAGGTCGGTGTGTAATTGCCATTGGCATGTTGGCAAGTTCAAATGAGTCACATTCATGACACATCAAAGTGTCTGGATCCACATTCAGGCATGCAACTGCTACCACTAGCCTTGCAAGCCCCCCTCCTAGTTGTCAGTAGTCTTGGCTGCCACTTTCCACTAGACACTGTAGGGCATTTGTGTGCTTGCTATACAAAGTTACTTCAGTTTCCGGACCACAGCGATCCAGGCTGCCACTAGTCTGGAGGAGGCAGTGCACCCGACGCGAAGGTAAACCGCTTCCCAGCTGAGATATGTGATACATTACACACCGTAATCATATTTCTAATGCTTTTATCTGCTTAGATTCACATGCTATGCATAGGCCGACATCTAGTGGAAGCTGCAGAGTATTACAGTTGTTTTCAAAACTCAAAAAAAACTTGCACTTTATGGAAATTGATGGTGGGAATGTTGGGATGCATTATGATGCATCTTTGTGGCATAATGAGTGTTTGCAGTTAGCTAATAGACCCTTATGCTGGAAGAGTTGGGTCAAAGGTATAGTTAGAATTTGTGATGTGTGGCTAAATGGATATACGATACCCTTTGAACAATTGAGAACGTCATTCGAGATTGGAGCCAGAGAGAAAGGTCGTTATGATGCTTTGAATGCACTCTTGACCAAAAGAACAGGGATGTTGGACAGGGGTCATGGATGAGAGACCTCCATTGTGTGAACTTCTCCATTCTACCTCGTATGTAGTTTCCACATACATGCGGTTGATGCCAATAGCAGAATTGATGTAGTGGGCTGGGATAAACTTCGCCAGACCTGGATGAATGATCTTGGTGCAGATATTTCTTTTCGGGAATGGACCCATTTACTTCATGTGAGGGTGCAGGCAAAGATGGATTTAAAGCTAAGATATATTAGACAGAGAATCCTCTACAGGTTATATTGGATACTGTCCAAAATGGTTAGGTTGGGACTTTCGGAATACGATTCATGTTGTGGATGTAGCGGGGGTTCTTTGATGCATGTGTTATGGATGTGCTCGAGAGTAGCTGATTTCTGGTCCAGTGTATTGGATAGGTTAGACTTTGTAATGGAGGAGAAGCTTCCGTGCACTTTCCCTTCAACCATATTGTTATCCAATAAGGGGAGAGGCGACAGGGTTAGGGATAGTGCCGATTGGATTAATAAAGTTTTGGTTTTGGCAATGAAACAGATCTTGCGAGTTTGGAAGTCTATAAAGAAGCTTAGTGTGGAGGAGTGGCTATTAGACATGCAAGTCTTGTCGAACCCGAGGAGGCAGACGGGGAGCAGGTGTAAGTGGATCTAGGTCACCTGGCCTAAGCCCCACCCACCTGGTGCCTTCCTGCCTGCTGCTCTTTTTCACCAACTAGCAACCCTGCCCACCTGGTGCCTTCCTGCTTGCCGCTCCTTTTCACCACTTAGCAAGCCCCGCCCACCTGGCGCCTTCCTGCTTGCTGCTCTTTTTCACCACTTAGCAAGCCCCGCCCACCTGGCGCCTTCCTGCTTGCCGCTCCTTTTCACCACTTAGAAAGCCCCGCCCACCTTGCGCCTTCCTGCTTGCCGCTCTTTTTCCTGCTTAAGGAGCCCTCCAGCCTCTTTTCCTTTGCAGATGGGGAGCAGGTACAAGTGGATCTAGGTCACCAGGCCTAAGCACCACCCACCTGGTGCCTTCCTGCCTGTTGCTCCTTTTTACCACTTAGCAAGCCCCGCCCGCCTGGTGCCTTCCTGCTTGCCGCTCCTTTTCACCACTTAGCAAGCCCCGCCCGCCTGGTGCCTTCCTGCTTGCCGCTCCTTTTCACCACTTAGCAAGCCCCGCCTGCCTGGTGCCTTCCTGCTTGCCGCTCCTTTTCACCACTTAGCAAGCCCCGCCCGCCTGGTGCCTTCCTGCTTGCCGCTCCTTTTCACCACTTAGCAAGCCCCGCCCGCCTGGTGCCTTCCTGCTTGCCGCTCCTTTTCACCACTTAGCAAGCCCCGCCCGCCTGGTGCCTTCCTGCTTGCCGCTCCTTTTCACCACTTAACAAGCCCCGCCCCCGCCTGGTGCCTTCCTGCTTGCCGCTCTTTTTCCTGCTTAAGGAGCCCTCCAGCCTCTTTTCCTTTGCAGATGGGGAGCAGGTACAAGTGGATCTAGGTCACCAGGCCTAAGCACCACCCACCTGGTGCCTTCCTGCCTGTTGCTCCTTTTTACCACTTAGCAAGCCCCGCCCACCTGGTGCCTTCCTGCTTGCCGCTCCTTTTCACCACTTAGCAAGCCCCGCCCGCCTGGTGCCTTCCTGCTTGCCGCTCCTTTTCACCACTTAGCAAGCCCCGCCCGCCTGGTGCCTTCCTGCTTGCCGCTCCTTTTCACCACTTAGCAAGCCCCGCCCACCTTGCGCCTTCCTGCTTGCCGCTCTTTTTCCTGCTTAAGGAGCCCTCCAGCCTCTTTTCCTTTGCAGATGGGGAGCAGGTACAAGTGGATCTAGGTCACCTGGCCTAAGCACCACCCACCTGGTGTCTTCCTGCCTGTTGCTCCTTTTTACCACTTAGCAAGCCCCGCCCGCCTGGTGCCTTCCTGCTTGCCGCTCCTTTTCACCACTTAGCAAGCCCCGCCCGCCTGGTGCCTTCCTGCTTGCCGCTCCTTTTCACCACTTAGCAAGCCCCGCCCGCCTGGTGCCTTCCTGCTTGCCGCTCCTTTTCACCACTTAGCAAGCCCCGCCCGCCTGGTGCCTTCCTGCTTGCCGCTCCTTTTCACCACTTAGCAAGCCCCGCCCCCGCCTGGTGCCTTCGTGCTTGCCACTCCTTTTCACCACTTAGCAAGCCCCGCCCGCCTGGTGCCTTCCTGCTTGCCGCTCCTTTTCACCACTTAGCAAGCCCCGCCCCCGCCTGGTGCCTTCCTGCTTGCCGCTCCTTTTCACCACTTAGCAAGCCCCGCCCGCCTGGTGCCTTCCTGCTTGCCGCTCCTTTTCACCACTTAGCAAGCCCCGCCCGCCTGGTGCCTTCCTGCTTGCCACTCTTTTTCCTGCTTAAGGAGCCCTCCAGCCTCTTTTCCTTTGCAGATGGGGAGCAGGTACAAGTGGATCTAGGTCACCTGGCCTAAGCACCACCCACCTGGTGCCTTCCTGCCTGTTGCTCCTTTTTACCACTTAGCAAGCCCCGCCCGCCTGGTGCCTTCCTGCTTGCCGCTCCTTTTCACCACTTAGCAAGCCCCGCCCGCCTGGTGCCTTCCTGCTTGCCGCTCCTTTTCACCACTTAGCAAGCCCCGCCCGCCTGGTGCCTTCCTGCTTGCCGCTCCTTTTCACCACTTAGCAAGCCCCGCCCGCCTGGTGCCTTCCTGCTTGCCGCTCCTTTTCACCACTTAGCAAGCCCCGCCCGCCTGGTGCCTTCCTGCTTGCCGCTCCTTTTCACCACTTAGCAAGCCCCGCCCCCGCCTGGTGCCTTCGTGCTTGCCACTCCTTTTCACCACTTAGCAAGCCCCGCCCGCCTGGTGCCTTCCTGCTTGCCGCTCCTTTTCACCACTTAGCAAGCCCCGCCCCCGCCTGGTGCCTTCCTGCTTGCCGCTCCTTTTCACCACTTAGCAAGCCCCGCCCGCCTGGTGCCTTCCTGCTTGCCGCTCCTTTTCACCACTTAGCAAGCCCCGCCCGCCTGGTGCCTTCCTGCTTGCCACTCTTTTTCCTGCTTAAGGAGCCCTCCAGCCTCTTTTCCTTTGCAGATGGGGAGCAGGTACAAGTGGATCTAGGTCACCTGGCCTAAGCACCACCCACCTGGTGCCTTCCTGCCTGTTGCTCCTTTTTACCACTTAGCAAGCCCCGCCCGCCTGGTGCCTTCCTGCTTGCCGCTCCTTTTCACCACTTAGCAAGCCCCGCCCGCCTGGTGCCTTCCTGCTTGCCGCTCCTTTTCACCACTTAGCAAGCCCCGCCCGCCTGGTGCCTTCCTGCTTGCCGCTCCTTTTCACCACTTAGCAAGCCCCGCCCGCCTGGTGCCTTCCTGCTTGCCGCTCCTTTTCACCACTTAGCAAGCCCCGCCCCCGCCTGGTGCCTTCGTGCTTGCCACTCCTTTTCACCACTTAGCAAGCCCCGCCCGCCTGGTGCCTTCCTGCTTGCCGCTCCTTTTCACCACTTAGCAAGCCCCGCCCCCGCCTGGTGCCTTCCTGCTTGCCGCTCCTTTTCACCACTTAGCAAGCCCCGCCCGCCTGGTGCCTTCCTGCTTGCCGCTCCTTTTCACCACTTAGCAAGCCCCGCCCGCCTGGTGCCTTCCTGCTTGCCACTCTTTTTCCTGCTTAAGGAGCCCTCCAGCCTCTTTTCCTTTGCAGATGGGGAGCAGGTACAAGTGGATCTAGGTCACCTGGCCTAAGCACCACCCACCTGGTGCCTTCCTGCCTGTTGCTCCTTTTTACCACTTAGCAAGCCCCGCCCGCCTGGTGCCTTCCTGCTTGCCGCTCCTTTTCACCACTTAGCAAGCCCCGCCCGCCTGGTGCCTTCCTGCTTGCCGCTCCTTTTCACCACTTAGCAAGCCCCGCCCGCCTGGTGCCTTCCTGCTTGCCGCTCCTTTTCACCACTTAGCAAGCCCCGCCCGCCTGGTGCCTTCCTGCTTGCCGCTCCTTTTCACCACTTAGCAAGCCCCGCCCCCGCCTGGTGCCTTCGTGCTTGCCACTCCTTTTCACCACTTAGCAAGCCCCGCCCGCCTGGTGCCTTCCTGCTTGCCGCTCCTTTTCACCACTTAGCAAGCCCCGCCCCCGCCTGGTGCCTTCCTGCTTGCCGCTCCTTTTCACCACTTAGCAAGCCCCGCCCGCCTGGTGCCTTCCTGCTTGCCGCTCCTTTTCACCACTTAGCAAGCCCCGCCCGCCTGGTGCCTTCCTGCTTGCCACTCTTTTTCCTGCTTAAGGAGCCCTCCAGCCTCTTTTCCTTTGCAGATGGGGAGCAGGTACAAGTGGATCTAGGTCACCTGGCCTAAGCACCACCCACCTGGTGCCTTCCTGCCTGTTGCTCCTTTTTACCACTTAGCAAGCCCCGCCCGCCTGGTGCCTTCCTGCTTGCCGCTCCTTTTCACCACTTAGCAAGCCCCGCCCGCCTGGTGCCTTCCTGCTTGCCGCTCCTTTTCACCACTTAGCAAGCCCCGCCCGCCTGGTGCCTTCCTGCTTGCCGCTCCTTTTCACCACTTAGCAAGCCCCGCCCGCCTGGTGCCTTCCTGCTTGCCGCTCCTTTTCACCACTTAGCAAGCCCCGCCCCCGCCTGGTGCCTTCGTGCTTGCCACTCCTTTTCACCACTTAGCAAGCCCCGCCCGCCTGGTGCCTTCCTGCTTGCCGCTCCTTTTCACCACTTAGCAAGCCCCGCCCCCGCCTGGTGCCTTCCTGCTTGCCGCTCCTTTTCACCACTTAGCAAGCCCCGCCCGCCTGGTGCCTTCCTGCTTGCCGCTCCTTTTCACCACTTAGCAAGCCCCGCCCGCCTGGTGCCTTCCTGCTTGCCGCTCCTTTTCACCACTTAGCAAGCCCCGCCCCCGCCTGGTGCCTTCGTGCTTGCCACTCCTTTTCACCACTTAGCAAGCCCCGCCCGCCTGGTGCCTTCCTGCTTGCCGCTCCTTTTCACCACTTAGCAAGCCCCGCCCCCGCCTGGTGCCTTCCTGCTTGCCGCTCCTTTTCACCACTTAGCAAGCCCCGCCCGCCTGGTGCCTTCCTGCTTGCCACTCTTTTTCCTGCTTAAGGAGCCCTCCAGCCTCTTTTCCTTTGCAGATGGGGAGCAGGTACAAGTGGATCCAGGTCACCTGGCCTAAGCACCACCCACCTTCTTAGCCCTGCCTCTTCCTTCCTGCTCTTAACTATTAGATCAAGGGCGTCTCTCGCCCGGGCGTCCTAAGAGAAGGGCAGATGAAGAAAAGGGCAATTCCTGTTTGGACCTGTTCGGAGCAGGAGGACTCAGGGCCCGACCCCCTGCTCAGACAACAGGTAAGCATGCACTATCATGTGTTACCCCCTCTGTTCCCACAGGCAATTCCCAACCTCTCTTGTCCCCCTTTGATGTTCACGTGTGCTTGCCCCTTCTCGCACACAGGTGTTGCCTGTTTTGCTTGATTTTTCTACCCTGCTCCCCTCAACCTCCTCCAGCCTACTTCTGCGGGCGTCCATCCTGATACATTCTAGTTTCACCATCTTGTGGCCAATGCTCGATTTGACTTTTATGGACTTCATTCATTCATGGTGCGTCACCCTTTCTCAACTCTCATGCTGGACTTCCTTTGCATCTTGTACTCATGGTGACCCTGAATCATGCTGTTCTCATCTTCATCTTGTATCCTGGCTTGCAACATTATGTGTTACTACTGACTTCTGCAATTGTATTCGCTCTCCACTCTTGCTTTTCAACTCTTTTTGACTGCTTACTGTCTGTTCTCTCCTCCTTTCCCTTCCTATCTCCTCTCCTTACTTTCTTCTATGCATTTACTCTATCTCAATTGTCCCTGGACCTAATAGGATAGCAACCTTTGTTTCCACCACCCTCCCATTACTGTTTTTTTCCTCCTCACAACCCCTCCAGCACTATCTGAAATGTTGTCAGGCCTAGTATGATAGTCGCTTGTTTTGTTCCTCCCCTCCCTTCCTGCACCCCTCTCTCTCACCCTTTTGTTTTCTCCGTCTCTACCAGAAATGTCGTCAGGCCTAGTACGGTAGTCGACTGTCCGTTTCCATTTCCTTCCCACTCTTCCCCTCCCTTCCTTATCTATGTCATAGCTCTTGCACTATCTGAAATGTTGCCAGGCCGAGTATGATAGTTATTTTCACATCCTTACTGTTCATGGCCTGTAAGAATGTCATTGTATTTTCCCTTGTTCCTTCCCTTGAAGTGCTTTGAAACACATTGTGTACAGGCGCTATATAAATAAACTATCATATCATATCATTAAGTTATGCTATTTGAACAAGGATGGGAGGGGCTTTATTCTCAGCATGTTTTAGTGTTTGATACCTTATCCACTGAAGTGAGGGATGTTTTTATTTGTGGTGATGGGGATCTGTTTGTTGTGCGTTTTTCCGTTTCGTCTTTGTATGTCATGGATCTTTTAAAGGAATTGAGAAATGTTTTTCTATATGTGTTATGGAGGTCCATCTTGTTAGGTACTAATTTTTCATAGTTCTGTTATTATGAGTTATACGATTTGGACATGATGTGATGTGAATATTGAAATATTGTATTTTGTTATTGAAATGTTAAATAAAGTGATAAAAAAAATGTAAAAAAAAACTTGAAAAGGGACATTGACAGGGCGTGCCAGTAATACTATCCCTAGTGTGACGTCCACTGTACCCAGGGTCCTTCACGCATCGATGTCCCTCCGATTGTTTTGTTTCTGATTTGAGGTAGCATGAAGTGTAGCGTGAGTACAGATGTGTGAAAGCAGATCTAATCAGATAAAGCTCTTATAAACATCTATGCACCTCCTGTCCAAGGGAAGGAAGGGTGGGTGCATGTGAATCTAAGCAGATACAAGCATCAGAAATACGATTACGGTGAGTAATGTATCCCTTCTGAGGCTTGTGGAATCTGCTTAGATCACATACTATGCATAGATTAGCAAGCAGTGTTAGGAAAAGGTGGTGGGTTGAGAGAAGGTCCAGGGGCAAAGAACAAGTTACTCTCTTACCTGGTAACGTTCTTTCGATGGGATGGTCCGACGACGTATTCCATATCTATGACAATCACCACAGCTGTGCTGCTTCGGAAAATCTTCAGTGTCTGTGTCCTGCGTCGATGACGTTGATACGCCGCCCTCGAGGACCTCCTCCGACGGCCGACATCACTGGATGTTATAAGTAGGACGCACGACGCCCGTAGACTCAGTTGTCATTTTGTCCCCCCAGAACTTGTGGCACCAGTCTTCTGCCAGTCAGACACACAAAGCCTTGCAGAAACGTAAGCTGCAATCGCATAAGAAATTCTGTAGCGGGGAAGGCAGGGAGGGAGCGATATGGAATACGTCGTCAGACCATCCCATCGAAAGATCGTTACCAGGTAAGAGAGTAACTTGTTCTTCGAGGGGATTTGGTCCTCCGACGTATTCCATATCTATGACAGACTCCCAAAGCAGTACCAATGCAAGGAGCTGGGAAAAGAATTTAGAAAACAGAAATTTAGAATGCCCAATCAAATTGCGGAGTAAAGGACCGCCTTGCCAAAGGCCAGATCCCGCCCCCGGATGGAATCGAGATGGGAAGTAGCGTACAAAAGTATGTACCGAAGCCCAGGTGGCTGCATCACAGATGTTACGAATAGTAACACCCCTCTGTAGGGCAGTAGAGGCAGACATACCCCTGGTAGAATGGGCCCGCAAGCCGACCGGTGGGTCCTTACCCGCCAAGCGGTAACACTCAGAAATAGCCAGAATAATCAAGCGACACAAAGTCTGTTTCGTCACAGCCTGTCCCAAACGCTTTCCAGCTTAACCAATGAAGAGTTGATCGTCCACTCTGACCCGGGACATGCGTGAAATATAAAAGTTTAACGCTCTCCTAGGATCAAACCTATGGAGCCTCTCCTCTTCCTTACCAGGATGTGGAGGAGGATAAAACGCTGGAAGAACAACCTTCTGGCCTAAATGAAATTCTGACACCACCTTCGGAAGAAAGGAAGGACGAACTCTAAGGACAACCCTGTCCTTATGAAACATAGTGAAGGGTGGCTTAACAAAGTGCCTGTAACTCACTCACTCTGCGAGCGGAAGTGACCGCAACCAAAAATACAGTTTTAAGAGTTAACAGTCTCAAAGGGCATGAATGCAAAGGCTCAAACGGAGCACCATCAGAAACTTGAGATCAAGGTTCAAATCCCAACTGGGCACCTGGAAAGGTGACGAAGTGAACACATTAGTGAGCCCTTTCAGAAACTGAGAAATTAAAGGAATTTTAAAATAGGAACACTTCAGACGAGCGCTTAAATATGGACAGCGCCGCCAGGTAACCTTTAACGGTTCCCACTTGCAAGCCCGTGGGCCAAAGAAAGCAAAAAAGACAGAACCATGGCAATGTCGCATGCAAAAGGACCCACATTCTTAACCCTGCACCAGTCGCAGAGCTTATGCCAACAGCAACAGTACAGGGACTTTGTTGCTGGCCGTCTGGCCGAGAGCAACACCTCCATCACATCTTCAGGGAGGTTCCAATCCTTATACCTCAAACTTTCAGAAACCAAGCGTGAAGTTTGAGGGATCTGTCCTCTGGATGGAGAGCCTGACCCCCCCCCCCCCTCCCGTGAGAGCAGATCGTCTCGGTAGGGCAGACGACGTGGAGGACAGATGGACAAGTTGAGAAGGTCCGTGTACCACGTCCTCCGGGCCCACGCCAGAGCAATGAGGATCATCCGGGAACCGAACCTCCGCAGTACTTGCGGGATGACAGGGACTGGAGGAAACGCGTACAGCAGTGGGAATGACCACTCCACCACGAACGCGTCTCCTAAGGCTCCTTTTGGAGGAAATTCCCACGAGCAGAACCTCTCGCACTTCAGGTTGACACTGGAGGTGAAGAGATCCACTTGATGGG
Source organism: Ambystoma mexicanum (assembly GCF_040938575.1). Taxonomy (NCBI): domain Eukaryota; kingdom Metazoa; phylum Chordata; class Amphibia; order Caudata; family Ambystomatidae; genus Ambystoma; species Ambystoma mexicanum. The sequence goes on along the minus strand of NC_090921.1, from coordinate 604,536,348 downwards.
TCCCCTAAAGGGCGAAGATCTCCAGGAGAATCTCCTGAGCCAAATCCCACTCGTGAGAGATCTCGCTCTGCCTGCTCAGAGCGTCCGCTGTCTCGTTTTCGTCTCCGGCCAGATGAACTGCCGAGATCGAAACTTCCTGCTCGCCTCTCTGCACAGAGGAAGTGACCCTGGCCCCCTCTTTTTGTTGAGGTAGTACATGGCCACCGTGTTGTCCGTGAGGATCAGGACATTCCTCCCTCGCACAGTCGGCAGAAAAGCCTTCAGGGCTAGCCTAGCTGTCAACTCCTTGGCATGAGCCCCCCATCCCGTGAGGGATGTGTCCGCCACGATCGTCACCTCCAGCCAGGGTAGCCAAAAAGGAGCCCCCTTCATCAGATTGTCTTCGACGGCCCACCACAGAAGGTCCTGGGCGACCGAGGACGGCACCTGAACAGAGTCCGACAACCTGCCAGAGGACTGAGACCACTGGAGCTTGAGTGCCCATTGCAAAGATCTCACCCGCAACCTGGCCTCTGGCACCAGCAGAATGCAGGATGCCATGAGGCCGAGCAATCTCAAGAACTCGAACGCTGGGAGACTCTGGGCAAGCTGAAACTTGTGCACAATCTGCTGAATGTGATGAGCCCTCACATGGGGAGGACAACACTGCCCCAGGGACATGTCGAGCACTGCTCCGATGTACTGGAGCCTCTGAGTTGGTGTCAAATGGGACTTATTTAAGTTGAGGGAGTGGCAAGTGACTGACAGATGATCCAGGACTTGCTCGGGAGAGCGCGCCCTGATCAACCAATCGTCCAGGTAGGGGCAGACGTGAACCCCCCTTTCCTGAGGTGCGCTGCCACCACTACCATGAGCTTGGTAAAGACCCTCAGGGCGGAGGTCAATCCAAACGGCAGGACCCGAAACTGAAAGTGTGAGTCGCCAACCGCGAACCTCAGGTACTTCTTGTGCTTTGGATGTATCGGCACATGAAAATAAGCGTCCTTGAGGTCGAGAGACACCAACCAGTCCTGAAGTTGAAGGGCCTGGAGGACTTGATAGAGAGTAACCATCTTGAACTTGTCCTTCCTGAGGAGTTTGTTCAAACCGCGCAAGTCCATGATGGGTCTCAACCACCCCCGTCGTTCTTGGAAATCAAAAAATAAGGGGAATACCATCCCTTGTTCCTCTCCGCTACAGGCACCAGTTCTATGGTGCCTTTCTCCAGCAGGGATTGAATTTCCTGCGCAAGGAGCGGATCCGGACTCTTCAAAGAGGTTCCCAGGTGGATTGACTCGAGGCCTCTGCCGGAACGGAAGACAGTAACCGTGGGTTATGATCTCCAAAACCCACGCATCTGAAGTAATGGCGCGCCACTCTACAAGATGCTGCGCCAGCCTTCCCCCAACCGGCGAACCATAGGACATGGCCTCATGGCTGAGCTGAAGCAGCTGCGGCGTTGCCTGAGGGCAAAGAGGCAACAGCCGGAGCGGCCTTGGCACCTCGAGTACCTTGTTTCCCACCTCTGGCACTCCTACGGTGGCCCCTTTGACTGGCAGCTCCTCTCGCTTTTCCAAAGGATGAGTAATAACGAAAGGAACCTCCCCTCCATTGCCCTAGGACGAAAAGGCGGAGGTTGGCGAACTGCAGCTCCCAACGACTTTACTGCAGCTTTTGAGGTCTGCAACCTCTCAAGGCTCTCGTCAGCCTTGCTGCCAAAAAGATGTTCCCTGTCAAAGGGCATGTTGAGGAGCCGGGCCTGCACATCAGGAGCAAACCCTGACTTCCGCAACCACGCAAACCTGCGTATAATGGTGCTCGCCGCCATGGACCGGCTGACGCAATCTGCCATGTCCAAACACGACTGAACGGCCTCACAGATGGCATCCTTGTCATCCTGAACCATTGCAAGGGAACCATCCCGTTCGTCCCCTTCGGGAATATGGTCAGCCGCTAAGGAAACGCAGTTCCACAGAGTGTGCGTGAAACGTGACAAGGCACATACGGAGTTGGCCGCCTGAAGCGCCATAACCCCTGAAGAAAACACTTTCCAGCCGTCAAAACGCTGTTTGTCCCTATCAGGAGGGATGGTAGACTATGACGCCTGCTTTGCCGGGGGCATAGCCGCCTGCACCACCAAACTCCCCGCAGTGGGGCGCTTGGTCAAGTACCAGGGGTCGCTAATGGCTGGGCGGTATTTTCGCGGCAAAGACTTGCCCACTGCCGGGAGACTCTCCGGAGCAGTCCAAGCCGCGCCACCCTCGGTCGAGCCATATGGAACGGCAGTACCGGGTCAGTTGGTGGACCTTGGTCGAGGATATCCGTGAGGTCATCCTGAAGAAAATCCCCTGGGGGAGCAGACCATCCCAAGTACTCGGTGACCCTAGACATAAGGCGCCGGTACGAGGAGTTGGCATGAGTGCCAGGCTCAGGTCTACAAAACTTCACCTCCGGAGAGGTGTCCAGCCCACTGGCATTGTGCAGGGACTTCCTCGGGTCCTCAATTTGGTTATGGCCCCAGAGAATCTCGTCTGGCACCATATCAGGACCATGCCATCATCAGAGCCCTCATCCACCTCTGAAATAAACTCAAGATGGCGGTAAGAAGGCACAGAATGTGGAACAAAGCCATGCTTGACCTTGGCCAGAGCCTTTCTAAGGGGGGTTCCACCGAGCCCCGGGGTACCCCTGTCGAAACAGCCTTGAAAGGCGTCGAGTGAATCGGCGTCGACAGCATCGACAGGCCTCGAGGCCGAGCCCCGAGCGCATCCCTCGACAACCTGGGCGGCGTCGACAACTTCTTTGGAGGTGGGGCCTCGAAACAGTCCGTCGACGACCTCGGCACCAAACTTCTTCCTCGAAGACACTACATGTGCATACGGTCTCGAGCGCGTTGAGGACAGGGACCTGGAACGGGTATGACGAGAACGATTCCCCTTGTCCGAGCGGCACCTCTCCCGCGAATCGTGCCGTCCACCCGAAACCGAAGGCGTGCGAGCGGTGTCTCTCGACCGATCACGACTGACCCCACTCGGAGGCGCGGACGCGATTTGAGAATAGCTAACATTGTCTTCCCAAAGGAAGGCCATTCCTCCGGAGTCGCATGTTTGGTGGGATAAGCGACCCGCCGACGGGCGGAATCCTCGGATGAGGACGGGGAAGGCGACCGATGACGGCGCTTCCGGGAGTGCCTCGAGCAGGCGGAGGAGTGGCGGGATCGACTCCGGGAACGAGACCCACTGGACTTCCGACAACGATGGGGAGAGTCGCCCCTCGAATCATCCGTCTAAAGCCCCCGCAGACCTCGACTTCTGTGGCTTGGACACCTTACCTACCAACAACTTCTTCTTGCGCTCCCGCAAGGCTTTGGACGTAAGCGAATTACAGTCGACACAGTCATCCGTGTCATGGGCCTCCCCGAGGCACCAGAGGCAGGCGTTGTGCGAGTCCGTCACCGACATCTTGGACCCACAGTCACTGCACTTCTTAAAGCCCGGACGCGGGGTGGAAGACGAGGTAGACATCTTCACGAAGAATATACTTCACAATACGAACAGGTTCGAAGAACCGAGAAAGAACAGAAACTCCAAAGAGACGAGACGCGCCGAGATCTCCATAGCGAACACGTTTGCGGAAAAAACGGAACTGCGGCTACGGGCGTCGTGCGTCCCACTTATAACATCCAGTGACGTCGGCCGTTGGAGGAGGTTCTCAAGGCTGGCGTATTGACATCGACGCAGGACGCAGACGCCCAAGATTTTCCGAAGCAGCACAGCTGTGGTGATTATATGTCATAGATGTGGAATACGTCGGAGGACCCAATACCCTCAAATAGAGGTTTTAGAACCACATGTCCCACCTCTGTATCAGCTTTAGAATGAGTGTCAATGCAATAGTGCTGAGTTAAAGTGTGTACTGAGCTCCATGTAGCTGCTTTGCAAATGGTGTCCAGCGGGACATTTGCGATAAAAGCCAAAGTAGCTCCTGTCCCCCTTACGGAGTGGGCTCTTGGTGTGAAAGGCAGTGTTTTACTTTATAATGATTAACAGCTGTAAGCATCTGACTAAACATCGGGAGATGACATTCTTGGAAATGCGGTCTCCTTCTCGGTCTGGTGCTATGGAGACAAGCAGTTCTGTTTTCCTAAGCGGTCTTGTCTTGTTAAAATAGTAAAGGACTGCCCCTCCTTAAATCTAGTGTACGAGTTTCTTCTCAGATGAGCTTGTTGGATTCTGGAAGAAGGCCGGTAGCTCAATGGATTGGTTCACGTGAAACTTGGAAATTAATTTAGGTGAAAACTTAGGGTGTACGTAAAACCAATTTATCCTTGTGTATGACAAAGAATTGGTCCTGCATTGACAATGCTTGCAGTTAACCAACTCTTCTTATGGAAGTAATAGCCACTAAGAAGGCAGTCTTATGTCAGGTGTTTAAGACTTGATTTATGTATAGGCTCAAAGGGAGGTCCCATGAGCTTTGCGAGTACTACTTTTAGATCCCAGCCTGGCAGTGGGTTTGAAATTGGAGGGTGGAGTATCTTTACTCTCTCCATGAACGCCTTAATGACTGGAGCATTCCACCACAATTCTTTACTCTGAGAGGTGGTTAAGCGAATAAAGCCGCCAGGTGGACCTTTACAGAGTTGAATACTCACCCTGAGTCTAACTAGTTGAGCATATAGTTAAGAATGAATGTGGGATGGAGTACATTCTATGGTGTTTGTTTGTTTAGACTGGCACCAAATTACAAATCTCCTCCACTTGTCGAAATAACAGTGTCTGGTTTTTGGTTTACATGCCTCCTTGAGGATATCCATACACCTTTGGGGTAGATTTAGATGTCCAAACTCTATGATCTCTGGAGCCATGCAGCCAAGTTCATTAAGTGAGGGTGAGGATGAACGGTTATCCCCCGTGTTGGGTTAGTAAGTTGGTCTGGCACAGGCGTTTGATGGGATCGCACATCGCCAGTTGGCAAAGATGTGGGTACCATGGTAGTATTGCCCACATAGGAGCAACTAAGAGGAGCGTCATTTGTTCTTTGTGAATCTTGTTCACCACTCTGTTCATTAGAAGGGTTGGGGAGGAAAAGCGTAAGCAAATTTCCCTGACCAGCTCATCCATAGGGCTTTCCCCTCGAGTCTTGGTGGGGAAACCTGGGCGCGAAGTCTGGGCATGGCTCATTTTCTTTTGTAGCGAACTAGTCTAGTGTGGGGGGTAACCCCCACTGTGAGAAGATGTGGTCTACAACATTTGTGTCTAGTTTCCACTCGTGTTCCTCTGCTAGGGGAGCACTGCTTAGCGAGTCTGCCAGGGTGTTGAGTTCCGCTGGAACGTGTTGGAAAGATAGGGATATCTCCTATCTGAGTGCCCATTTCCATATTTTCTGTGCTAGCTTGGGCAGTTTTGGAGAATGTGTGCCCCCCTGCTGGTCGATGTAGAACATTGCAATGGTGCTGTCAGTTAGGATCTGTACCGACTGATTTGTCAGCTGTGATTCGAATGATTGAAGCGCTTTGAATACTGCCAAAAGCTCCAGCAGGTTCATGTGGTTATTGTGCCTTGACGTGAGTCTACACACCATGTGCTGTGAGATGAAGGTGATGTGCCCCCCACCCGGAGTGGCGTGTCTGTTGTAACTATCGCTTGCACCGCCTGATCGTGGAAGGGTTCTTCCCTTCAACAGATTCCCCTTTGTCCACCAGCGAAGGTCTTGTACTAGTGTTGGCGAAACAACCACTAGATCGTCCCACTGACCATCTGCCTGAGACCATTGTTTCGCCACCAACTCCAGCATTATGCGCAAACGTACCTGCAGGGCCAGGTAAATGCAAGATGCCAGCATACCGAGCAAACGCATTGCTTTGCGTTTGCTTATCTGGTGACCGGCCTGATACTAAGGTATTTGCAGTAGCATGTTTTGGACTCTTTCCTTTGAAGGAAAGACTAACCCTTCTTCTGTGTTTATGACAGCTCCTAGGAACTGTTTGGTTGTGCTTAGTACAAGCCTTGATTTTTTGGAAGATTAGGTTTTATGGTTCTTTGAGAGTTTTGACTGCAAATTTGGGGAGTGTCCGTGATCAGTCAGTCGTCCAGGTAGGGGTACACTAGGATCGCCTCCCTGCGCAGGTGCACTGCCACCACCGCCAGTACCTTGGTGAATAACCTTGGAGCGGATGCTATGCCGAAGGGTAGCACCTTGAATTGGTAGTGCTGGTTTGCCATCTTGAAACACAAATCTTCTGTGCTCTTGGAACATTGAAATATGAAAATAGGCCTCTTTCATATCTAATGTTGCCATGTAGTCCCCCATGTTTTAGCAGTGAGATTACTTCATGTAGCGCCATGCTGAATTTTAAGGCTTGACATAGGTGTTTGCAGGGCTTAGCTCTAATACTGGGCGCATTGTTAGATCCTTCTTTGGCACAAGGAAGTACGTTAAATAGATGGACAAGTTACTTCTTACCTGGTAATGTTCTTTCGATGGGATGTTCCTCCGATCTATTCCTTATCTTGATACATAACTTCCAGCTTGCTGGCCTCGGAAATTTTTTTCAGTAGAGGGCTCTGCGCATCGACGTCCCTCGACAGCCTCTGTATCGGCGCCGACGTCATCATGCGTATAAATAGACTCGTGCAGCGTCCGTTGCTCATTTCCGTTTTGAATCTTAAGAGTAGCTGTGCATGAATTTGTTATTGACCTTGAAGGAGCGTAAGCTGCAACAACAAGGGAGGTATTACTGAAGGGATGGATGGGAAGGGCGATAAGAATAAGTCGGAGGAACATCCCATCCAAAGAACGTTACTAGGTAAGAAGTAACTTGCTCTTCGAAGGGATTGTGTCCTCCGACGTATTCCTCATCTTGATAGACCCCCATAGCAGTGGTGTGTAAACGGAGGTGGGGGTAAAAGTGCCATATTCCTCCTTTAAGAATGAACAGAGTAACACAGCTTTGCCAAATATAGACTCTTGGCTAGAGGAGGAATCCAGATTGTAGAATTTTGTAAAGGTATGTGCGGACGACCATGTGGCAGCCGTACATATGTCTCGAAACGGTACTCCTCTTTGGAGGGCCGAAGAGGCTGCGATACCCCTGGTTGAATGAGCCCTAAGATTTTGAGGGGACTCTTTCCCTGCCAATTTTTAACATTGTAGAATGGCTAAAATAATCCATCTAGAAATGGTCTGTTTTGTGATTGGCAATCCCAATTTGTGCCCTGTGTAACCAATGAACAGTTGGTCTGCTTGCCTAATCCTAGCAAGTCTGCTGATATAAAAACTCAAGGCTCGCCTTGGATCCAGGCTATGTAGCCTCTCTGTCTCTTTCCCTGGATGGGGAGGAGGATAGAATGAGGGTAAGGTTAATTTCTGAGTGATGTGGAATTCAGAAACCACCTTTGGGAGGAAATTAGGCTTCACTTGTAGGACAACTTTGTCTTTATGAAACATTGTATGAGGGGTTTACAAGATAGGGCTTCCAATTCGCTCACCATTCTGGCAGATGTCAAAGCCACTAATAAGACAGTTTTACGGTTGAGAAATCTTAACGAACAAGAGTGAAGTGGTTCAAAAGGAGTACCAATCAGGAAATGTAAGACTAAATTTAAGTCCCATAACGGAACTTGGAACGGTCTCAGGGGATAGACATTAGTTAACCCCTTCAGAAGAACAAGTTACTCTCTTACCTGGTAACGTTCTTTCGATGGGATGGTCCGACGACGTATTCCATATCTATGACAGGTAATGTCCACAGCGGTGCTGCTTCGGAACATTTTCGGCGTCTGCGTCCTGCGTCGATGACGTCGATGCGCCGTCCCCGAGGACCTCCTCTGATGTCACCCGATGTGATGAGTAGGACGCACGACGCCCGTAGCCTCAGTTGTAGTTTTTTTCCCCAGAACGTGCGACACCAGTTTTATGCCAGTCAGATACACAAGGCCTTGCGGAACGCAAGCTGCAATCGCATAAGAATTTCTGCAGCGGGGAAGGTAGGGAGGGAGCGATATGGAATACGTCGTCGGACCATCCCATCGAAAGAACGTTACAGGTAAGAGAGTAACTTGTTCTTCGAGGGGATTGGGTCCTCCGACGTATTCCATATCTATGACAGACTCCCAAAGCAGTACCAAGCAAGGCGGTGGGAAAAGAATTTAGAACACAAATTTTGCATGCCCAATCAAATTGCAGAATAAAGGACTACCTTGCCAAAGGCCAGATCCTGCCCTCGGATGGAATCGGGGGAGTAGTGACGCACAAAAGTATGTACTGAAGCCCAGGTGGCTGCATCACAGATGTGACGAATAGGAACACCCCTCTGCAGGGCAGTAGACACAGCCACTCCCCTGGAAGAAAGGGCCCGCAAGCCACCTGGAGGGTCCTTACCCGCCAAGCGGTAACACTCGGAGATAGCTAAAATAATCCAATGAGACAAAGTCTGTTTCGTCACAGCTTGTCCCAAACGCTTTCCAGCGTAACCAATGAAAAGTTGAGCGTCCACTCTGACCCGGGACATGCGCGAAATATAAAAGCTTAACGCTCTCCTAGGATCAAGCCTATGGAGCCTCTCCTCTTCCTTACCAGGATTTGGAGGAGGATAAAACGCCGGAAGAACAACCTTCTGGCCCAAATGAAATTCCGAAACCACCTTCGGAAGAAAGGAAGGAAGGACAAACTTAAAGGACAACCCTGTCCTTATGAAACACAGTGAAGGTTGGCTTAACTGAAAGTGCCTGTAACTCACTCACTCTGCGAGCGGAAGTAACCGCAACCAAAACACAGTTTTCAGAGTTAACAGTCTCAAAGGGCAAGAATGCAAAGGCTCAAACGGAGCACCCATAAGAAACTTAAGACCAAGGTTCAAATCCCAACCGGGCACCAGAAAAGGTGACGGAGGGAACACATTAGTGAGCCCTTTCAAAAACTGAGAAATGAATGGAATCTTAAAATAGGAACATTCTTCAGACGAGCGCTTAAATATGGACAGTGCCGCCAGGTAACCTTTAATGGTCCCCACTTGCAAGCCCCTGTGGGCCAAGGAAAGCAAAAAAGATAGAACCATTGGAATGTCGCACTCAAAAAGATCCACATTCTTAACTCTGCACCAGTCGCAGAACTTACAGAGACTTTGTTGCCGGCCGCCTGGCCGAGAGCAACACCTCCAACACGTCTTCAGGGAGGTCCCAATCCTTCTACCTCAACCTTTCAGAAGCCAAGCGTGAAGGTTGAGGGATCAGACCTCTGGATGGAGAACGTGACCCCCCTCCCGTGAGAGCAGATCGTCTCGGTAGGGAAGACGACGTGGAGGGCAGATGGACAAGTCGAGAAGGTCCGGGTACCACGTCCTCCGGGCCCACGCCGGAGCAATGAGGATCATCTGGGAACCGACCCTCCATTACCTCCGCAGTACTTGCGGGATGACGGGGACTGGAGGAAACACGTACAGCAGTGGGAATGACCACTCCACCACAAACGCGTCTCCTAAGGCTCCTTTTGGAGGAAATTCCCGCGAGCAGAACCTTTCGCACTTCCGGTTGACACTGGAGGCGAAGAGATCCACTTGAGGGGTCCCCCAAAGGGCGAAGATCTCCAGGAGAATCTCCTGAGCCAGCTCCCACTCGTGAGAGATCGAGCTCTGCCTGCTCAGAGCGTCCGCCGTCTCGTTGTCGTCTCCGACCAGATGAACAGCCGAGATCGAAACTTCCTGCTGGATGGCCCAGAACTCTAGCTGCGTCGCCTCCCTGCACAGAGCGAGTGACCCTGCCCCCCCCCCTTTTTGTTGAGGTAGTGCATGGCCACTGTGTTGTCCGTTAGAATCAGGACACTCTTTCCTCGCACAGTCGGCAGAAAAGCCTCCAGGTCTAGCCTGACGGACCTCAGCTCCAACAGATTGATATGGAGTCTGGACTCCGACGGAGACCAACAACCGCTTACTGTCAACTCGTTGGCATGAGCTCCCCATCCCGTGAGGGATGCGTCCGTCACGATCGTCACCTCCGGCTAGGGCAGCCAAAATGGTGCCCCCTTCATGAGATTGCCTTCGACGGACCACCACAGAAGGTCCTGGGCGACCGAGGGCGGCACCTGAACAGGGTCCGACATCCTGCCACTGGAGCTTGAGTGCCCATTTCAAAGATCTCATCCGCAACCTGGCCTCTGGCACCAGAAGAATGCAGGATGCCATGAAGCCGAGCAGTCTCAAGAACTCGGATGCTGGGAGAGTCTGGGCAAGTTGAAACTTGTGCACCATCTGCTGAATGTGAAGAGCACTCACCTGGGGAGGAAAACACAGCCCCAGGGATGTGTCGAGCACTGCTCCGATGTACTGGAGCCGCTGTGTTGGCGTCAAATGGGACTTATTTAAATTGAGGGAGAAGCCCAGGTTGTGAAGGGAGAGGCAGGTGACGGACCGATGATCCAGGACTTGCTTGGGAGAGCTCCCCCTGATCAATCAATCGTCCACATAGGGGTATACGTGAATCCCCGCTTTCCTGAGATGCGCTGCCACCACTACCATGAGCTTGGTGAAAACCTTTGGGGCGGAGATCAATCCGAGCGGCAGGACCCGAAACTGAAAGCGTTAGTCGCCAACCGTGAACCTCAGGTACTTCTGTGCTTGGGATGGATCGGCACATGGAAGTATGCATCCTTGAGGTCGAGAGACACCAACCAGTCCTGAAGTTGAAGGGCCTGGAGGACTTCGAGAGTAACCATCTTGTACTTGTCCTTCCTGAGGAGTTTGCTCAAACCGTGCAAGTCCATGATGGGTCTCAATCCCCCGTCTTTCTTCGAAATCAAAAAATAAGGGGAAAACCATCCCTTGTTCCTCTGCTACAGGCACCAGTTCTATGGCGCCTTTCTCAAGCAGGGCTTGAATTTCCTGCGCAAGGAGCGGGTCTGGACTCTTCAAAAGAGGTTCCCAGGTGGATTGTCGCGAAGCCTCTGCCGAAAAGGAAGACAGTAGCCGTGGGTTATGATCTCCAGAACCCACACATCTGAAGTAATGGCACGCCAATCTACAAGATGCTGCGGCAGCCTTCCCCCCAACCGGCGAACCATGGGACCTGGCCTCATGACTGAGTTGTAGCGGCTGCGGCTTTGCCCGAGGGCAAAGAGGCAACTGCCCGAGCGGCTTTGGCTCCTCGAATACCCCGTTTTCCACCTCTGGCACGCTTACGATGGCCTCTTTGACTGACAGCTCCTCTTGCTTTACTGAAGGACGAGTAATAGCGAAAGGAACCACCCCTCCATTGTTGTCCCCTAGGACGAAAAGGCGGAGGTTGTCGAACTGCAGCGCCCAACGACTTCGCTGCAGCTTTGGAGGTCTACAACCTCTCAAGGCTCTTGTCAGCCTTGCTGCCAAAAAGATGTTCACCGTCAAAGGGCATGTTGAGGAGCCGGGACTGCACATCAGGAGCGAACCCAGACTTCCGCAACCACGCAAACCTGCGTATTACAGTGCTCGCCGCCATGGACCGGCTGACACAATCTGCCATGTCCAAACCCAACTGACCGGCCTCGCACATGGCATCCTTGCCATCCTGAACCATAGCAAGGAAACCATCCCGTTCGTCCCCTTCGGGAATATGTTCAGCCGCTAATGCAACACAGTTCCACAGAGTGTGTGTGATATGAGACAAGGCACATATGGAGTTGCCCGCCTAAAGCGCCATACCCCCTGAAGAAAACACTTTCTTCGCCCAGCCGTCAAAACGTTTGTCGTCCCTATCTGGAGGGATGGTAGGATACGACGCCTGCTTTGCCGGGCGCCGTAGCCGCCTGCAACACCAAACTCTCCGGAGTGGGGTGCTTGGACAAGTAGCAGGGGTCGCTACTGGCTGGACGGTATTTTCGCGACAAAGACTTGCCCACTGCAGGGACACTCTCCGGAGCAGTCCAAGCCGCTGCCACCCTTCTCTGCAGAGCCATATGAAACGGCAGCACCGGGTCAGTGGGGGGACCAAGATCAAGGATGTCCGTGAGATCATCCTGAACAAACTCCCCTTGGGGAGCCGACCATCTCAAGTACTCGGTGACCCGAGACATATTGCGCTCGTACAAAGAATCGGCATGAGTGCCAGGCTCCGGCCTACAAAACTCCACCTCCGGAGAGGTGTCCAGTCCAATGGCATCATGCAGTGACTGCTTCAGGTCATCAAATTGGCTATGGCCCGAGAGAAGCTCATCAGGCACCGTAACCGGAACCAAGCCCTCATCACCCTCTGAAATGTACTCCAGGCGGTGAGAGGAAGACACCTGGGGACCAAAGCTATGCCTGACCTTAGCCAGAGCCTTTCTAGGGGCTACCCCCGTGTCACAGGGCCCCTCCGACACCACCGCCTCGCAAGGCGTCGAGCGAGTCGGCGCCGACGTCAGCTGCAGCGCCACCAGCGTTGACACAGGCCTCGAAGCCATGGCTCCGAGCGTGTGCTTCGACGACCTAGGCGCTGACGGCGTCGACGACCCCCTCGAAAGCGGAGCCTCGAGAGAAAGGTCGTCGACGACCTCGGCGCCACAGGCGTCGACGTCTTCCTTGAAGACGGCACAGGATCACGCGGTCTTGAGCGCGACGAGGACCGGGACCTGGCACGGGCATGGCGAGAATGGTTACCCTTGTCAGAGCGGGACCTCTCCCGCGAACCTTGCCGACCACCCGAGCCCGAAGGCATGCGAGCGGTGTCTCTCGACCGGTCACGGCCGACCCCACTCGGAGGAACGGTCGGACTAGTCACCTGCGATTCAAGAATCGCCAACATCTTCTTCCCGAAGGAAGCCCATTCCTCCGGTGTCGCTTGCATGGTGGGATAAGCGACCCGCCGACGGGCGGAGTCCTCAGAAGAGGACTGGGAAGGCAACCGATGCCAGCGCTTCCGGGAATGCCTCAAAGAGGCAGAGGAGTGGCGAGACCGACTCCAGGAAGGAGACCCACCGGACCTCTGACGATGACGCGGAGAGCCGCCTCTCGAATCATCTGTCGAAAGCCCCGCAGATCTCGACTTCCTGGGCTTAGACACCCTACCCACTGACAACTTCTTCTTGCACTCCGCAAGGCCTTGGCCGTGAGGACTGGCAGTCGACAAAGTCGTCTGTGTCGTGGGCCTCCCCGAGGCACCAGAGGCAGGCGTCGTGCGAGTCCGTTACCGACATCTTGGACCCACAGTCCCCGCATTTCTTGAAGCCCGAACGCAGGGTTGAAGACGAGGTAGACATCACGAACAGGTTTTCACAAAAACCTAACAGGTTCAAAGAACCGAGAAGAATACAACAAACTCCAAAGAGTCGAGGCGTACCGAGATTCACGAAGCGAACACGTTCGCGGAAAAAACGGAACTGAGGCTACGGGCGTCGTGCGTCCTACTTATCACATCGGGTGACTTCGGCCGTCGGAGGAGGTCCTCGGGGACGGCGCATCGACCCAAAGTTTTCCAAAGCAGCACAGCTGTGGACATTACCTGTCATAGATATGGAATACGTCAGAGGACCCAATCCCCTCGAAATTGTATTACTAAGGGTAATTTGAAATATGATGGCTTGTCTGCAGTGCGCTTGAAGATCGATAGCGCTGCGAGGTAGCCCTTGATCGTACCAACTTGAAGACCTGAATTCGAAAAATAGAGTAGAAAGGATAACACCATTGGTGTACCACATGAAAAGGGTTCAATATTCTTTTCTCTACACCAGCTGCAAAATTTGTTCCAACGGCAGCGGTATAAAGTCTTTGTTGCTGGCCTTCTGGCTGAAAGCAACACCTCCATGACATCATCTGGGAGGTCACAATCCTTGTATCTCAACCTTTCAGAAACCAACCGTGAAGGTTGAGGGTTCTGAGGCCTGCATGGAGAACCTGACCTGCCTTCTGCGAGAGAAGATCCTCCCTGTGTGGAGGACGAATCGGAGGGCAGATGGACATGTCCAGAAGGTCCGGGTACCACGTTCTCCTGGTCAAGTCTCGGGCAATTAGGATCATAGTCTTCCAGAATCTTCTCAACCTGTTAATCATCTGAGGAATGACAGGGACTGGAGGAAACGCGTACAGAAGTGGAAACTCTGTCTACCACGAACGCGTCCCCTAGAGCTCCTATCGGGGGAAATTACCTTCAACAAAACTGATCGCACTTCCTGTTGATACTGGTGGCAAACAGATCCACTTGAGGGGTTCCCGAAAGGGCAAAGATCTCTTGAAGGACTTCCTGTGGTATCTCCCGCTCGTGAAAGACTGCTCTGCCTGCTCAGAGCGTCCGCTTTCAAGTTCTTCTCTCCGGCTAGGTGGACTGCCGATAGAGAGATTCCTTCTTGAATTGCCCAAAACCAGAGCTGCATCGCCTCTCTGCACAGTGGCAGTGATCCTACGCCTCCTCTTTTGTTGAGGTAGTGCATGGCCACTATATTGTCCGTCATTATTAGGACATTTCTCCCCTTGTACAGATGGCAGAAAAGCCTTCAGCGCTAGTCTGATAGCTCTCAGCTCCAACAGGTTGATATGTAGTCTGGACTCCGATGGAGACCAACGACCGCTGATGGTCAAGTCGTTGGCATGGGCTCCACCCCGTGAGTGAGGCATCCGTGACTACTGTTATCTCCGGCCATGGTTGCCAAAACAGTTCTCCTTTAGAAATTTTCTCCTTTAGAAAATTTCTCCTGACAGGCCCACCACTGAAGGTCCCGAGCCACTTTGTCCGGAACCTGAAAGAAGTCCGTCATTCTTCCTGAGAATTGCGACCACCGAGTTCTTATTGCCCACTGGAAAGATCTCATTCTCAGACGAGCCTCTGGCACAAGGAAGATGCAGGATGCCATGAGGCCTGTCAACCTCAAAAAGTCGAAGGCTGGGAGACGGGCATTTTGAAACTTGGTGACCATCTGCAGAATATCTTGAGCCCTCACCTGTGGTGGCGAGGCTTTCCCCAGGGAAGTGTCCAGGACCGCTCCGATGAACTGGAGTCTGTGATGGTATAATCTGTGACTTCTTTAAATTGAGGGAGAAGCACAGTTTGTGAAGGAAGTGGCAGACAATCTAGCGGAATCTAAGCTTGTTCCGAAGATACAGCTCTGATCAACCAATCGTCTAGGTAGGGGTAGACGTGAATCCCTTCCATCCTTAGACTTGCAGCCACTAATGATACTAGCTTGGTGAAGACCCTCGGGCGGAGGTCAGCCCAAATGGCAGAACTCAAAATTGATAATGAGAGTTGCCAATTGCGAACCTCGGGTATTTCCTGTGTTTGAGATGGATTGGCACATGGAAATAAGCATCCTGAAGGTCAAGAGATACCAGCCAGTCCTGAAATACCAGCCAGTCCTGAAGCTGGAGGGCCTGAAGGATCTGAGAGAGAGTTACCATCTTGAACTTGTCCTTCCTGAGGAACTTGTTCAATTCTCTTAAATCCAAGAAAGGTCTCAGTCGTCCGTCCTTCTTCGGTATCAAGAAGTAAGGGGGGGAACCTTTGTTCCTCTCTGATACAGGTACCGGTTCTATGGCACCTTTCTACAGCAGGTCTAGGATCTCCTGCAAAAGGAGCGGATCTAGAACCTTCAAAGAGTTGTTCCCCGGTGAATGACCGAGGGGTGCGTAGAAAAGGCAGGCAGTAACTTTGGGCAACTATCTCCAATGCCCAAGCATCTGACGTAATAGCCTGCCATCCCGTCAGATGTTGCGTTAACCTGCCCCCTTACTGGTGTCTTGTGAGGAGAGTCCTCAGAGTGGTTTAGAGGCGGCTGATGCAGATGCCGAGGGTAAAGAGGCACCTGCTGCGGCTTTTGTACTTTTAACCCGTCCACCTCGGGTTCATTTCTTTTGGCCTCTTTGAGCCGGGTGTCCTCTGCCTTTTCCGAATGCGGAATAAAAACAAATGAAACTACCTCTCCAAGAGGTTCCTGAGGGGCGATAGGGAGTTTGACGGATTGCAGCTGCAAGGGATTTTGCTGCTGCCTTGGATGTTTTTAACTTCTCTAGGCTGTCATCAGCCTGCTTACCAAATAAAGAAGAGCCGTCAAAGGGCATATTCAAAAGTCTGGCCTGTACATCTGGAACAAAACTAGACTTTAGCAACCACGCAAATCTGCGGATTGTAGTACTTGTTGCCATAGCCCTGCTGATACTGTCAGCAGAATCAATGCCAGTTTGAAGGGATTCGCACATTGCATCTTTACCATCTTTAATGATGTTCAGAAAAGCTTCCCTTTCTTCTCCTTCCGGGAGGCAGTCAGCCGCTGATGAAGCACATTCCCAAAGTTTATGGCTGAATCTTGTGAGCATACAAGTAGCATTAATGGATTTAAACGCCATGCTACACACAGAAAGGACCTTTTTTGACATAGCGTCAAATCTCTTATCACCCCTGTCTTCTGGAACAGTAGTGTATGCAGATATACTGTTCGATGAAGTTGCTGCTTGAACAACCAGACTCTCTGGAGTTGGATGTTTGGACAAATATTCAGGGTCAGAAGCAAATCCCTGTATTTGGCAGATTAAAGTTCTATAAGGGGTCCCAGCATGTTCCCCTGGGTCTGGTTTGGCAAATTCTACTTCTGGGGAAGTATCTAACCCACTTGCATCATGCAAGGATTCTTGAAGGTCCTTCAACCTATTTTCTTCAGAGATAAATTCCTCTGGTACAGGTGTTGTAGTCCTCTGCAACCCAAAAGGTCTTTCCTGATCAGAATCCTCCCCTTCCTTATAAATAGAGAACAAGGCTCTGAAATAATCTGACCTTGGAAAAGGCTTAAAACCCATTTCTAAAGCAGAAGGGGCCAAGCTTGTAGTAACCGGTTGAGAAAACGTCGACGACGCAGAAGTCAAAGGCTTCAAAGAAACCGAAAAAGGCGTCAAAAAGGTATGAAGAGACCTCGACGAACTCGAGAGGATCGAAATCCTACTCGGAGTCGTTGAGGTTATCGACGACATTCAAGGTCATGGTGGAAGCCCTCGGTATGACTATGAAGTAGTGACAGCTGTGGGTTTGTCCTTTATCGGCGTCGAAGACGGCGTTGATTCGACCGATCTATGCGTCGATGGGCCCTTCGATAATGCCGTCGTTGACGCAGATTTATGAGTCAAAGGGACCTTCAACGATGGCGTCGATGACGCGGTCTTACTGCCTTTGCTCGAGGGTTCATGATGCTCTCGGCAGTTTCTTTCACCGGGTGCAAGGACTCGCGGCGTTTTGATTTTTCAGGTCTTTCACCTAGGGTATCACCTTTAGCCGTCTCCGAGGGAGTCGAGGCCGCTTTCTCGAAAACGCTAAGCATCTTTTTACGGAATCCCTCAAAACTTATCTGGAGAGCTGTGTTTTGTGGGGCAGGTGACCCTTTCCGGGGAAACAGAAGACGAAGAAGAGGGTGATCTTCAACGCCTCTTTTTCGAGTGTTTGGATCTCGAAGAGTGATGTGAACTGCTTCGAGACCTCGAACGGGAATGTTTCCTGTGACGGCGAGGAAACGAATTGCTCGACTCTACACAGGAAACTTTGGAAGGAGTAGAAGTTTTAAGAGCCTTACCTCTTTCGAGCTTCCCCTTATGCTCCTTCAAGGCTTTTGCCATCATGGACATGCAGTCCTTCCATTCTGAACAATGTGTCATGATGCCTACCCCCGGGGACCCAGACCACGTCCAGCAACCCCGGAAGCAGGCATCAAGTTATCCTAAGCAAGCCCAACAACCCCTGCTAGGGGCTATTTGGGTCCAGTCCTGGCGCCTATGGCACCAGGCTCATATGGAGTGTCAGTCCTGGCGCCACAGGCGCCAGGCTCATAGATTAAAACTTACCTGATGCAGACCATGCTGCAAACTTACCTGATCAGACCATGCTGCAAGAGCTCCAAGCCAAAAGAGGCTTGAAAGGGACTACTTTACTTAGGGACTATTTTTTACTCGGGCGGGGCTGGGGAGGAATACTTACCTGGGACTACTTTGGAGGCCAATTAAACCACGCCCGAAGAGCTGCACACGCTTCGCGTTATTCTGCATCCAGCAGCTTAACGCTCCCGGTGCCTGCAAGTCTGCATCCATCCTTCTGCCACGCCCGCCTCGAGTTTGGAGCTCCTAGAAAAAGGGAGAAAGAAGGACAAAATGTTAGAACAAGAACAATACTTTTAATCCTTACCTGAATTCCCAATCCATCGCGACTTCGAGCTGGAAGAAAGAAGTTATTTTATGCGCGTCGCCTCGCCTGCTGCAGCGCCGCAGTGAATTCACCGGCCTTCGCAGCATCTTCACATTCAACTGCATCCTCCTGTATGTTCCCGCCGCACTCCGGCACCTAAGGAGAAGACAACAGCAGCAAGGTGAGCCAAGGGAATACACAGAGGAATATTAGTTACCCTCCCATAGACAACTGATTTTACCACCGGGGGTATGATTCCTCTTCACGGGTCGGTGCAACTTCCACTGCATCTTCGCCGAACCCCGGGCCCTAAGGGGAAACAAAAGGACAGCAAGGTGAAACAAAGGGACTAACAAGGGGAACCCTCCTCACCACAATAGACTTACCCGATTTTACTGCCGGAGGTATTATTCCCCAAGACTTCATACTTTCTCTCAGCGCCTTAATAAGGGAGAAAGCAACAGGTTACATATTGACATTTTATCGAACTGTGTTGGAAAATACAAATCCTTACCAGAATACTACCGGTTGCCACGAGGAACTCTTCATTAGGATCAAGCTGCAACCTGCAAGGAATCGGACAAGAGTGAAAGTCAGGCATTTGAACTCTTACGAACTTTATACTTACGGCGTCTTGCCAGGAATCTCAGAGTCAATATTGTTCTGGAACTCACCAATTCCTTCGAGCCAGTGAAGCAACTGGTTATCAACGCGCCCCTGCGCTCAATGCAGGATGGAGAGCTCATCTTTTCAAACCATCAGGTGAGACTATAAGAGGGGACATCAAAGGTGATCTGTGGGGAGAACAGCGGGGTAAGGGGATTTACGCTCAACTCCACTGGTGGTTAATTCCCTTTCTCCATTTGCAGAAGAATATTCCTACGGGCCAAGCAAACTAAGCTAGGTGGACTAGTCCAGTCCATCATCTCTGCCCTACGCGTCACATTGGTGCAGACCGCAGCTGTCCAGTTCTGATCGACGCCTCTGTGGGAGCCATGTGAGCATAACACGATGGTGCTCCGATCCCAGGCACCACAAACAGATCCTGTGAGGATCCATCAACGACATTTTCTTTCCACAATCTCGACACTTTTTGAAGCCGGACCGCGGGGTCGACGGATTAGATGAGGAAGCCATCGAAAAGAGTAAGATATATTTGAGGAATAGGTAGAATCTACTTGAAGAACGAACTGAGCAACAAGATTCCGAGGCCCACGAAGCGCAGAAAAACGGAACTGAGCAACGGACGCTGCACGAGTCTATTTATACGCATGACGATGTCAGCACCGATATGGAAGCTGTCGAGGGACACCAACTCGAGGGATGTCGACGCGCAGGGCCCTCTACTGAAAAAGATTTGAGGCCAGCAAGCTGGAAGTAATATATTAAGATAAGGAATACGTCGGAGGACACAATCCCTTCCAAACCCTTGTTTACCTGGTTTGGAGGGACGATCTCGATGGCGCCCTTGAGCAGCAGCGTAGCAACCTCCTCTAGAAGGATCCGTTCGTCCTTCGTGGTTGGTTTTTGGCACAGGGGGCTGGTTTTTGGGTCGCTAAAGTAATTCCACGCAATAACCACCCGATACGGTTGATAGCACCCACTTGTCCGAGCTGATTCCCTCCCCTGCGTGAATGAAGTGTGTTATCCGCCCTCGTACTGGAGAGGCATGGGCGGGGACCTGAAGCAGGTGGTCATTGTTAAGGAGGTGTTGCTCCACCTCTGGAAGTGGAGGAACTCCCCCCGGCCACAGGATCCGTGCTTGCCTCTTTGGGAGCCCGGGCTTTGGCCAGAACTGGTATCCCTTTGCAAGTTTTGTCCTCTAAAGCGACAAAAATTGCTTCCGCCTCTTTGGCCTGGTGGCTTATTAGTTAGCTGGCCTAATGATTTAAGAGTGCCATACTCTTCTTTGGCTGATTTTAAAGCTTCCTCGACGGCTTTCCAAAACAGGACGTTACGTTCTAGAGGCATGTTTAGGAGAGATACTGGCGTCTCCAGTTTGAATCGTGACTGGAGAAACCATGCATGGAGTTTTAATTTTATTTATTCATTTTGATTTATATAGCGCGCAAACAGCCCTTGGGCATCGAGGCGTTGTTACATGTGATGAGCTTAGTTACATGAGGCATCCGAGTGGCCTTTGGGGTACATACAGATTAGATACATACATACATTATAAATAAGCAGACAATATTGAGAGCGTAGTATACAAGTAGAGTGTGGTGGTGGTTAGGTGAAGAGTAGCATCTTGACTGCTCTGCGGAAGGCAACGTGTGAGTGTTCACTGTTAGGGAGAATTCTCTGTAAAGGCTAATTTCCCAAAACTAGTGAGTCCCCAGCAGCTTTGCTGGATTTTTGGGGTTTATTTTTTTCTCCTTCTAAGAGTGAGACTCTTTTTCTCCCCCTCTTAGGCATGATTTGAGAATGTCCTTTGACTATGTAATGTGTTTTATGGGCTATGGGGTCTTTTACTCCATAGGGCTTCATGTGTTTTTGGTAAGTGTGTTACACAGCACCCTTAGTGCAGTAACACAGGGGTGTCAGTGATCCCCAAACAGACTCCATACCCTGGGACTGACTACTGTCTCCCAGGGCATGTAAAGTAGGGATGTAACGGTATAACTGTATACCGTTAAAGATACCGTGAACCACTTAATTGAACAATAATAACCGTCACATTGTTTATACCGTTATACCGTTCATACCGTTAAGTGTGCTTTTCAATCTGATTTGGAAAGGCTGCAGTAAGCAATTGCTGTGCAGTCTTGGTTTTGCACTGTTGGATGTGCCGTCTATCAAGTAGTTTCAGTTGGAGCCGTTTTTAATGCCATTCCATAAACCATACGTGCCTTACACAAAATCAATATGTTAGCGATAGGAAGAATAGATACAGTGCCAAGAAGGAATAGGGTTTACTTTGGGGTGGCGGCTTTGGGGTTTATATATTTATAATGGATAATGTTCTCTAAACATATGGCAATGGGGGATTTCGCTGGTTCTATCATTGAATTTACATATAATAAGTCACACTGCAAAATTCACTTATCTCTGTGGGTATTCCCTGCTGCCATACCAAAGGGTAACATGTCAGTGATTACTGAACACCTTTTGGCCCGCAAGTAAAGGCTGTAACGTAAAGAGAAAGCGTGTGTGTGTGTGTGTGTGTGTGTGTGTGTGTGTGTGTGTGTGTGTGTGTGTGTGTGTGTGTGTGTGTGTGTGTGTGTGTGTGTGTGTGTGTGTGTGTGTGTGTGTGTGTGTGTGTGTGTGTGTGTGTGTGTGTGTGTGTGTGTGTGTGTGTGTGTGTGTGTGTGTGTGTGTGTGTGTGTGTGTGTGTGTGTGTGTGTGTGTGTGTGTGTGTGTGTGTGTGTGTGTGTGTGTGTGTGTGTGTGTGTGTGTGTGTGTGTGTGTGTGTGTGTGTGTGTGTGTGTGTGTGTGTGTGTGTGTGTGTGTGTGTGTGTGTGTGTGTGTGTGTGTGTGTGTGTGTGTGTGTGTGTGTGTGTGTGTGTGTGTGTGTGTGTGTGTGTGTGTGTGTGTGTGTGTGTGTGTGTGTGTGTGTGTGTGTGTGTGTGTGTGTGTGTGTGTGTGTGTGTGTGTGTGTGTGTGTGTGTGTGTGTGTGTGTGTGTGTGTGTGTGTGTGTGTGTGTGTGTGTGTGTGTGTGTGTGTGTGTGTGTGTGTGTGTGTGTGTGTGTGTGTGTGTGTGTGTGTGTGTGTGTGTGTGTGTGTGTGTGTGTGTGTGTGTGTGTGTGTGTGTGTGTGTGTGTGTGTGTGTGTGTGTGTGTGTGTGTGTGTGTGTGTGTGTGTGTGTGTGTGTGTGTGTGTGTGTGTGTGTGTGTGTGTGTGTGTGTGTGTGTGTGTGTGTGTACAAGCGTATACTACCATCAGCCTCCATTGATCTGTGGCATGCAGGTTATCAAGATGGCAACATGTTCATCTTCACCAGTAGCCAGTGGGGAAGCAAAAAGCCTAAATGACCACTTAAGAAAAGCTATTCAGTTTGCTTTGCCAGTTGCAGCAGGCCTCCACCCCACCCCCTCCTCTCCACACGTGTGTTTGGTGGAAGCAAGGCATTTCAGTGGAAAGTATGTTGAAAAGCCCAATTCTGGCCCTGGGTGCTTGGTTTTGTTTGTGACGATACATCTGTCAATTTATGACCTTTTAGAAAATATTTGTTAAGATCAGTTAACTCCACCTGCTATACCGCGATAATCATGATATACCGTCATTTGGCAAGAAGGTTATTGTACCGTCATAAAACGAATACCGTGACACCCCTAATGTAAAGTCACCATTGGCTTTACTAGTCTTAAATTGTGAACAGAACCAGTACAAACCATCATATTGTGGAAGTACTGGTAGGGGTAATTCGATTGCCCCTGGGTCTGTTTTCCAAGGGGGCACTGTCCAGTCCCCCCTTGTCGAGTTTCTGGCTGGTGGCAGTGAATACCACGCAAAATATTCCACCGGAATATTTCCTATGGGATTTTCCCATTCATTTTAAACGCACCACTTTGGTGCAATGTTAAAGATACCGCCTGGTTATTTATTTAATATTTATTCCCCGGCTGGGTCTTTTTGCCAGGACTCGGTTTTAAAATGGAGTTTGTGTTCGCCTCTGAAACTCTAACCCAAGTCGAGCCCTTTGTTCCACTTTTTGGCGGGCTTCTCCACAGAAGCCCTCCAAATGGTGCCACTCTGTCTGGGGTCAACAGGATGTGTGGGAGGGGGATTAGGCACCCTGGACTGAGTTGCCGTGGCAACTCAAGTTGCACTCTTGTGTGATTGGCCCAGTGGTGAGCCGCCCGGCTCACCACTTAGCATGTTTGAGTGACAGCCAGGCTGATGAATGGGGGTTTTGCTGCATAAAAGCAGGGCTTTGGGGACTGGAACTTCAGAAGTCGCCACAGGACCTTCCAGGAGAGGCTTCTTCCCCTTGAGCTGGTGGGACCAATCAGTTCGTCTTTTTCGCCTTCCTGGATCGTCTCGTGGTCGAATCGCCCGTGCCAAGCACCCCGGTGGCCGGACAGCCACGCTTCACCACTACCACGAATAAAAGGGTAGTTAACCGGGAAACTCCGCGGTTGGTTTCTTCCCTGGCAGTGCAACAACCTCCAGCTTTCCTCCACATCGAGATCTTCTCTTCTCCTGGACGAAGCCCCGACTTGCACCCGCTGCCAGGAGCAACTGCCCCTGCTGGAGCTTTCTCACCGTTTCAGTGAAAACGGTGAGAAAGGTGTCCCGTAAATCCTTGACTCTCTATCCTGGGGTGACCTCGGACCTGTTAAAATTACCTTTCTAACTTGATCCAATCTCTTTTGACTTTTCTGCAAAGACCGAGTGCATTTCCACTGTGTGATCTTGGGCACATTCCGCCTTGCTCTCTCCAAGAGTGGGCCTGGCCTATGAACTTTTTGCTCTACAGTAGACCCTGCCTTTCTTGACTTGCTGTGGTTTCTTTAAAGTGTTGGTACTGTGTGTTTTCCCTATTCTGCCTTTTCTCTCCCTCTTTAAACAAATTATTGGAGTGCCAGCCATCTACGGTTACGCGCTCACCTCTGTTTTACTAAATAAGTGGTGTCTTAACCTAGACTTGTCGAATAATTAACTAGGGAGGTGTATATACATAGTGACTGTGTTTGAACTTGCTTGACATATTAGTGCCAGTGTATTTTTACAAGTGTGCTTTTAAATAATTATATACTTCATACTGCCTAACTCTTCTTGAGAGAAGTCTGACTGCTCAGCCAGAGCTACCAGGTAAATCTGGGTGGTGCAGACTGCTACCAATTGGGTTTACTGCTAGCTCCTGTAGACTTACCTTAGGGACCACTGCAAAAAAGTTAACTGCACAGGTTCTTAGGGATGGTGGAAAGGTGTTCCATTGAAGGGCCGCTAGATAAGGGAAGCTGGCTCCTCCAGCTGTGACTCGCTTCATTTTAGGAACTGTGAGCAAGTTCGAGTAGGGAGTTCTGGTTGGTCTAGTGGAATCCAAAAACTGTATTCTTTGGGACAGGTAGGAGGGGGCAGTTTGTCCCCTCGACGATGATTCTGCCTGCGTTATCTGCGGCATCCAAGTCGTTTTTCAGGATGCAGTTTTATACTGCCTTTCCCTCCGCTACTGCGAGGGATAGTTGTGATTTGAGGGGTTCAGGTGTTGATGCCATAAGAGTTGCAACATTATCCCCATTTATGGCAGTTGTAACTCGCCAATAACGTATTGTTTACAATCCTTGTTTGAAAGGACGCTGGGGGCAGCTCTGGGCATGGGTCTCTCTAAACTCCGTACACGACTAACTTCATTGGGCTGTGCAAATGGCACTGCCCAGAACTGAATATATTCACAAACAGCTTTCGCCATATATTTAAAGGTTTGTGTTACATTTTTCTTTGTAGAAATACTGATGTTACCCTCCCAACATGAATTAGTCTTGTCCTGAAGAGGCTGGTCCATTAGAGCAATAGGGACCAATACAGCCGAAACTTGAGTCGAAACAATTTAAATGAAAGTTGGTTCACTAAAGTCCTTTGTCTTTTGAGAATTGTTATATTATTGATATACCCGACAATAAAGAATGCATGAATGCAGGCTAAATACAAAGTGATAGGTGTGGACACAGTGAGGATTGACACACACCAGGTCCTACATAATTGTTTATAAGATTATAATTACAGTCTTTATGTTATGCGATGTGTAGATGGGTAGAATGAATGTATGTGCCTTGAGGGTGTTTTAGGTAGGAATGTCTGAGGGTTATGCACTGGCACTCATGACTATGTTGAGCCAAGGTTGCTCTACAAAGCAATATGCTAAGTTCTCTTTTTATGTACCTTGATAAATGAATTACATGTGTTTATCAAAATTGCACAAATAATTGCAAATAAATGACAGTCTTATACCAAATTGTGTGTCTCTGAATGCTAGAAGATATTCTACAGTGTGTTCACCAGTTTGCTTTTGGCACATATAAATGTAACCATGAATCCTAAGTGTAAAAGGCTAGTAGGGTGATACCAAATGTTTCCCCACTGCAATGTAAGATGCTATGTGCACTGTTAAAAAGTTACCAAAAAGACGAAAGCAAATGTGAAAGTTTCCCAGTACTGATAGTTTAAAGGACTGATCAGTTTCCCCATAACAGAATGAGCAAAAGGCCCAGGGGAGGCTTCACATCTCTGTAAAATGTCGGGACAGGTTATATAAAAAATAAAATAAAAAATAAACTATTAAAAGAAAAAAGGTTTGGGGGTCCATAGAATATTGAGTGAAAGTTGCCATAAGAGAAATATTTCCTAAGACATACAGTCAGAGTCACGTGTGTCATTCCTCAGCCATACCACAGAAGGCAGATGGGACATAGAACTGCCTAGTGTGATTGTGTGGGACTCAACTTTACCTTGCTACCAGTCCACTTTCCTTCTTAACATGAAACCAGATAGCTTTGCTACGTTACCATACAGAATGTTTTGGATCACAACTTGGTTGGACTTCAGAACACCTCACCACAGGGATTCTGAACAATCTAACAACAAGTATTGTAAGGCCAGGATAGAATGAATCAGCAGTTTAATCGAAAGATATCTTGGCTCCAGAAAGGACTACTCAATCCTTGGGACTCTTCTAGATTGATGCGTGTAGAGAGATTGTGCAAGTAAAATCATTGTGTGGGTTACTACAGTAGGTGGCCTCATTAATATATTAGAAGACCAGCTTTATAACCTGCCTGCATGCACTTGAGATAGTCAAATTGGGTTCAGGCTTAATACTTGTTGACATACACACTATCAAAACATTCCCATCTACAACAGTGTGCTGAGAACATTTTTGAAGGACTTACCAGACTGTGATGGAGGGAACTGTGTTAATGAAGAAGTTCTTTCTCTCTTTACTCGTGGGATATAATGTTCATCATCTCGGTCTGAATCTGCAGAGAAGCAAAAAAAGTCAGATAAATGGAGAGAACGCAGTTATTATAAATGTAGGTTTAACATTTTAAAAAAAACGAAGCAAGAACATAGTATACAAACATATAGAGCGAAAAGGAAGAATCTGAGCAGGCATGAATGCTTCTAGATGCACACCTGACTCAACATCGATGTTGGCCAGTAATAAATACATGTGTACAAATAGGAGTGCCTGAACAAAGACATCTGTACAAAGTCCAATCAGTTCCCTATAAGCCATATACTGTTCATAGAATATGCTAATCTCCGGATAGGCTGGGATTCTGATCTGTTTATTAAAGCGATGTTGTAAATGAGAATGAGAGCATCCAGGGAGAATTTGTTTAAAGACCTAGTCAAACGTGTTAGCCATTTGGAATCCTACAGCGAATATAGTATGACCCTCTAATCCAAAGGTCCCTTTTAAAGGCATAAGGGAGAAACCCCCAGTCTGTACTACTAAAACGCCTCCTGTGAATCTGCTTACTTCCAGGCTGCACTCCAGGAAACTCCTGTCTCA
Source organism: Ambystoma mexicanum (assembly GCF_040938575.1). Taxonomy (NCBI): domain Eukaryota; kingdom Metazoa; phylum Chordata; class Amphibia; order Caudata; family Ambystomatidae; genus Ambystoma; species Ambystoma mexicanum. The sequence continues at coordinate 604,509,812 of NC_090921.1, read as the reverse complement.
GCAAGATGGAATTTGGCAAGCCAGAGATCAAATGGCCTCAAAACCGTTGTGCCCCGCTCTTTAGCCAGATGTCCAGAGCATCCTTTGCCCAGTGTCAGAAGCGATGGGCAGCTAAATCATGGGTGAATCTTAGTGCAACCTATTCAGGACAGCTATGACCCAGGGGCACACCACCTGCTACTGCCAACAATCTAGTATGACTGAAAAGGAGGGACTGAAATACCCAGGTAACCAAATGCATTATAAAAAAATTGCTCCAACGCCATTCTTCTACTGTGTATTAAGTACTCATAAACCACCTCCAGTAATATTATCATGCAGCACTAACTGCTAATAGGAGGTCCTTTTCTCACCACTACAGTCACGTAATGCATTACAACCTACTGCAGTTGCTGATACACTATCCAATGCTTCTGATTAATATCAACGTCACAGTAGAACGCCATCAACCTTGCACTAGAATCTAGTCACTAATAGTCCCGGGAGGATAGCTCAGCAGCAACGTGTGAGCCTTGGAAGCAAGACACGAAACAAAGCAACACAGGTTTGATCCCGGGTCAGCGCTTAGAAACCTCTAGGTGTTTAAGCGTGTTATAAATACCAAACTAAGACAAAAACAATTACTCAACTAAAATGGAAACAATTCCTGTAACAGCGCCTCGATGCCCGCAGGCTGTGTGAGCGCTTTAAAAAAAAAAAAAAAAAAAAGAAAAACTGTAAATAACCTATTCTTGCCATACCCACCAATGATCCCATCACATCCTTTCATCTGCTCCTTATCCCATTTAAACTTAATGCGTTAGCCTCACCATGAACCGCCACAAAAATGTTGGGACAGTTTTTCTCAAGTCCAGCTAAGGGCTTAGAAAAACCATTCAACTGAGGCAGTACAAGACTCCACTGTTTACCTGATTTGACGGGACGATTACTGTAGCGTCCTTTCCCAGCAGAGCTTTGACCTCTCCTAGCAGAATGAGTTCTTCCTGCACAGTTTGTCTCTGTCTTGGCTGGTGGTTGGAAGATTCTGTATGAGTTCTATACAATAGCCCCCTGCCACAGTGGATAGTACCCACTTGTCGGAAGCGATACCCTCCCATGCAGGGGTAGACTGACAAATGCAAACTCCTACTGGAGGGGCATGGGAGCGGACCTGGAGCGGGTCGCTATTGCTTGGGAGAGAGCGGGGGATAGGTGGAGCCTCTTGTTGAGGGTGCTCTGCCTCTACTCCAAGACCTTCTGTGCCCACTATGAAAATTCTGCTGTGAGGACTGCTGCTGAGAGGAACCCCAAGACGTTTGCCCACCCTGCCTATAGTTAGAAGAGTGTTGAGAATTTTGTCCTCTGAATCAGCATGTATTAAGCGTGCCTCTTTGCACAAAGGGTTTGTTGGTTAGCTGTCCCAGGGACTTAAGGGCGTCTTACTCTTCTTTAGCACTTTATAGTGCGTCCGACTGCTTTCCCAAATAAGGCATTTGGATCGATTGGCCTATTGAGTAGGGTGGCTTGACTTTCTAGCTTAAAGCCGTATTGTCTTAACCATGGCATGGCGCTTAATCAGGCCGTATAGTAGCATAGGGTACTCTTATTATCGGCTGCGCCCAGATTATTTTTCCAAGATGCAGTTGGTCACCTGCTTACCCTCAGCCACAGTTTTCAGGAGCTGAGTTTTAAAAGTCATTGGGACAGAAGATTTGTTTTAGCATCTCATACCATTTATAGCAATTTTAACTCGCCAAGAGTGGCGTTATTAGCCATTCTTCTTACTTGGTATGCAGCTACTTTCCTGCCCAGTGTATACATCTTTTTGCTCTCCTTATCAGGACAGGCTTCTGGATGGACTGCAGGAGTGGTATAAACTGTGCTGCAGACTTTTTATCCCCCAAGGATGTTTTCGACAAAGTCTTTGTCCACTTGTGCCACGGTCTTGAAATGTTCGGTAGCCTTTAGGAGGAGCTCATTATACTGCAGCTGATTATGCACAGGGGAGTCCGTCACGGTGGTCCGAGGACTGCATGATGTAGACATCATGGTCATCATAATACTGGTCTGTGTCATATAGGTACCCTTGGTCTGCTAGTGAACCAGGCTCTCGAGAGCCTGAAGAGTCAATGTAATAGAGATCTTGGGAAATGTCCTGCAGAGTGCTTGGCTGGGCAGTGTCTAGTCGTGTTATTTTGGCTGCAGATTGGTCTTCAGCTGCCTCTCCTTGTGAGGTCCCTTCGAGATTGGACAGTTGATAAGGGTGACGATCAAATAAGTCCACAAAGCAGGACATTCTTTGCATTATTTTGTCAAATCTTTCAGGGGTCCATTGGGTGGAGACTGGAAGGGACACCCTCTGATGGAGACGGTTGTTGATGCTGTATGGCCCCTGAAAGGGTGTCACTAGAGAGCGAGCGGGCTCCTTAGACTTTGAAATAGGGGATTTAGATTTTTTTTTTCCTCTACACCTTGGACTTAAAGGGAGTGACTGGGACATGTTATTTAATAAGCTCAGCTCCCTCATTTTCAAGCTATTGGAAAGGGCCGTCGAAGCGTCTTTCGGTGCACGTTTGCCAGTACCCAAGGGTTTGTCAGGTTTGGAACAGACTGCAACGTCTGTTTTGGGGGCCCGTCATGTGGCAATCACTGTGGCCCAGAGGAAAGGGATTTTTCGGACCTTCTGCTCGACACCGTGTGCATTTTAACAGTCAACGAAGCAGTCGACTGTCAGCCCCTGGGGTGTGTGCTTTGTGTGGGTGCAGTGTGGGTGCCTGAGCCGCCGGGTGTCGTCTCTGTAGCAGAAACGCAGGCCTGCCGGAAACAGGGGCTCGCATACAGGAAACAGCCAGGTCCCGATTGCCCTCTGTGTCACTTAGGACAGATGCTGCCATTGCTGGACGCTCCCTCCAGGTCTATAGCGGCTATGGCCTGCATGTCGCAATGGCCCTAGCACTTAGTCTTACGGTCCTTTAGTGTCATGTGCCGAAAACGTTTGCAAAACGTGCAATCTTTTTGGGGGGGGGGTCCCTGGGGAAACCGAGGTTACACACCTTGTGCAAGTCCTTCCAGGGAAGCTTCCTGTTAGAGGAGGGACAACATTTTAAGACTCTTCTCCATAATAGGGAAAAGAGGCAGCCCAGCGATGGAAAAGGAAGAATAGGGAAATAGGCATTCTCTAAAAGGAAAGAAAGTTATGACCTCCCCCCACCCTCCCTACTGTGAAGGGCCGAGGCCCGTTGATGCCCAAGTATGCCACAGTCAAAGTTCATTGAGACGGTCCAAGTAGTCGTCGGCGACGATTAATCTGTCCTTTAAAGCCCTCCCCGAAGATCTTACGGCGGTACGGCCGTCGAAAGGATAGAAAGAAATTAACTTTTAAAACTTGTATGATTAAAGGCGTTAGCCAGAAAGAAGGAATTCTGCAACTTGCGTCTGACTATGATGGCGGAAGAAAACAAAGTGAGGGACCTCGAAGCGTGAAGGGCCATGAATACAGTGGACGTCACACTAGGGATATTACAATTAAGTGCAACTTTTCTAATAAAGTAAAAATCACTGGTCTGCTTTCTTACCATCACCATCATCTGGACTTGAACCATCGGCAGATCTCTGAAACAAGAAGGCAAACAGGATATCAGACAAAAAGTATAGTTTCTGCTTCTTTAAAGCCACCTTACTGTTTCCTCAAACAGATCTCAATCGTAAAATATGTCAAAGACAAGCTCTCAAACTGTACATAATTAATGAATACATCCTTTCACCCTACGTAGGTTAATAAAACCGTAACTCAAGATAAAAGTAAAAAGTGTTTTTACAACAGTTCCTAATTAACTTATATCTTAAAATACTATGTGAAATCATACTTGCAACCAGACATATAGACAGCATAACTCAGCAGACTGTAATCCATTGGGCTACATTTGAAAAGATATGCATTTAATTGGGACTTCTACCTGTATTCAACTAATTTTTGCTCGACTCATTTCAGAATGGAAAGGCCATGTATTATCTACAGTGTCCATCTCTTACCCTGGACCAACAATGTCTGACACACACATTTTCTTTGTTTTACAACTGCTTCCAATTTAATAGGTCTCTTTCGCTTTTTAAATGCACACTTTCAACCAGAATTTATTCCAGATTAACTTCCATTGGTCCAACAAAGGACCATACTACAATACAGGCAATGATCCATACCAAACTGATCTATTTAGAAGGCTATGTAATGGCACATGAAGAACAAATGAAAACCGCCCAAGCCCAAAACAAGTGCAACATTCAACTGCAGATCCTAGAGACTGAAAAGGGTCCAAACAACGATGGGCCTAGTTTGAGCAGAACCACGAGGGACATGGCCGAACAAACTTTACCAGTTATCAACCTGACTACATCAACTTTTCTGCTCAACACTCAAACGGAACCCCAACCAGCAAAAATGAACCAAACACTCAATAACGGACGAAAAAAAGAAGTGCTATTTATAGTGGAGGATCCCGGCCAGCATCAAACCGCAAATTGCATCACTCGGCAAAGTCCAAACCAGCCTTTTCTGATTTTTATAAAACCTAGGAAAAAATAGAGTTATCAATAACGAGAAGGGACTAGTAAAAAACCCAATAAAAAACGACTCAGACCGCACCAATAAAAGTTGCATCACATGAAGCTGTGCCCGAGAGACTAAGGTTCAACTCACGGTCCCCGGAAAAGCATGAAACTACAACAAAATCCTCTAACAAAACTTCTCAGAAAACCCAGCCCTTTCCTTCACCAAAAACAGCTGAGGACTTTTTGGAAAGTGAGATACTTATGAACACCAGTCAACACCTCGAAGATGAATCCTCGCCGTGTTCAATAAGTGATACATACACCACCTGCAATAGAGAGAAAAGTTAACCTTGCCTCCATACTTTCAAGTTCATGCCTCAATATAGATGAGGATAGTCCTGAGCAAAACTCGCCCTTCTCCACGCTGGAAGAACACCGCAAAACACACTGCGGGCAGAACACCAGAAAAAACTGGTTTCCCCAGATCGGCCTTTAAATAGAACCCAACAAAGACTATGGGACGTGGTACATACTACCCCAGTTCCAGATAAGACCAGCCGGAGAAACCAAGTGGCCAGCCAAACTAACAGAAAACTAAGTACTCATCATGAAAGAAAAACACGGGAAAAAGAAGCCACAAGCTCCTCAACAGACGCTCATACCCAAAAAAAAAGGAGACCCGTGAGTTTCATCATCTATCCAAGACGGTAAAATATGGACCCTAGGCATAGACACAGCAGAGCGCTAACCTATCTGCATATTTCATCAGGGTCAGCCAAAGACTTGTTGAGGCAGGAGGCTAAAGACCTTCTAAGACTAGGGTACGACCTTACCGAAACGTGTAATAAGAGCTCACGGAGACGGGCTCAAACTCGCACAGATCGTGGAAGAACTTCAAACCGCTCAGACATTAGCGTTGACAAAAATCAAAAGTAAGAACTACACTGGGCTAAAGACGACGTCTCTAAAAGACGAATTCCAAAAGCTAGCCCGTAAATCCCTACTCGAAAAACATGAGCACAAGCCCCAAAATCTACTCCAGAAGGCCAAGGCTTCAAGTAAACAAAAGCAGTGCCGTGACACGCCAGCAAAGGAGAGTAACATTCAACCGACTAACGAAGGGAATAAAGCCTACCCAAACATGGAAAAAAATAAATAAATACGTAAATAAATCCGGCAAGAAGTCCCAACACCGACGACCTTGACGGAAATTAATGTGCATAAATCACCTACATCTGGCCTCTGGCATGGCTCCCAAAAGCCTTAACAACCAAGCGAAACAAATAGCAACTCAAGTGAACACCTCGTCGGAGCTGTGCACAACAGATACGGTCACGCATGACCTAAGACTTTGCTCCTGGAACACAAGGGGCTTTCTACACTTGGCTACTACTGGCGATGTAAACCTAGGACAGTACGATATCTTGCGTTTACAAGAAACATGGCTCACGAAATAACCTATTTTAGACGGATACAAAGTCATCCTGGCCCCGGTTAAAAAGAGCTTTATGGGACGACCTTCACCTGGTCTTCTTATGGCTAGTCGTATTGCCCATGGGCTTAAGAGGGATTAAGTCCCGACGGCAAACCAAAATCTGCTAGCAGTCATTTTTACATGGAACCACAAAAATGAGTTAGATAAGACGGTGCAATCTACACAAATAGCCATCTTAAACACGTATTGGAACCCTGTAAAAATCAAAGCTTCAATTTTTTTGATGGAAATCGAGACTGCTATCGACGATATCCAGGCGGTTCACCAAGTGCCTAACATCTAATATGTGGAGACTTAAACGCTACCTGTATACTCCCCAAATCTAAACCAAAACCGACTTCAGATGAGAGGAATTCTCTGGCTAAATCTAAGGAACACCAGAAAACTGCAAAGTCTAGACATAGTCTTCCCAAGCTAAGACCGTCTTCCGACCTGGACAAATAGAAAAACACAATCCACCATCAACCACATCTTGGTCTCGAGACAGTTTTTAGAATTGATCACGTCTTTTGAAGTGGTCCAAAAGAAGGCTAGTGATCATAACCTGTTAACAACTACTTGGAAGAGTATCAATGACCCAGTGGGAAAAACGACCCATCAGCTCGAACTAAATCCTCAAGGAAATAGACTTCGACTCTCGGCCAAAGACATCAGAGAGCTGAATAAAAAGTACAGTGCGATCAAAACTAGTGAACCGCACAATTCAACTGACTACAATCCTCTAATAGCATTAAAAAAAACTAGCTACAATAAATAGCCATCTACTGCTCAAAAGAAACATACATACGATATTCTGCTGGTTCAACTAAAATGGACAGCCAGGAGGCAAAAAAAATGTACCAAGCTTGGCTGAGATCACATCGTGCAAAACTTTACCAACAGGACTGCGAAGCAGTACTCAAGTCCATATGTACGAAAAACGTGAGAATTTTGGTCACTGCTAAACTATTCCACGTCAAACAGGAGTGAAGCTATTAGAAATGGCATAGGTGAAGAAACCAGGACAAACCACTTTAAGACACTATTCAAGCCTCCTACGGGTCAGCCATTTCTTAAGCCAACCAAAAATTAACAACTTGGGAAAGAATAGACGACCAAGAGGAAATCTGTAACCTAATAATAAAAAATAGAAAAACTCAAGAGCCCCAGGTCCCGAGGGCATTACTATTATAGACCTAAAAGCCCATCCTGAAGCCTGGGCGAAATTCATTAGCCAGGTCTTCGCAAGATGCTCAGAGACCAAATCCATACCGGCCTCATGGACTTCAGCCATCATAGCTCATAGCAGCGACCCTTCAAACTACTGCCCAATTGCACTGCTAGACCAGATTGGAAAGGTCTTTAGCTCTCTCCTCTTGAGAAGGTTTCAAGTTTGGGCCAAAGAGGTGCCATGCAATGACCAGTTCCAGTCAGGGTTTAAAAAGAAAATGGGAACTACAGCCAACATCTGGTTAATAAGTGCTCTGTAAAGCAAAGTGATGTAAGGAGGACCCAGGCTGTACATGGCTTTCATAGATTTCACTGAGGCCTTTGATAGGGTCGACAGGAGGCGCCTTTGGGGCAAACTAGAAGGCTGGGTCTGTCTGAACTAAATCTTAGACCCCATCAGAGCCCTACACAAAAACACTACAGTGAGAGTATGGCTAAATTGCCAAGGGTCCCCACCGGCAACCATCCTGATTCAAAGGGGAGTCAAACAGGGCTGCCCACTGGCCCCTTCTCTCTTTTTGGCTTACCTTGGCTACTACAAATCATCAGAAGACACGGTAAGGTAATTTCCACCTAAGTTAGGGCAACAATAAATCAGCAGACTATTATATGCCGATGACCTAATCTTAATTGACCAGACGCCCATCGGTCTACAGCGCCAACTTGAAAGCCTATTACTATACACAACAATCAATAACTTGGAAGTCAACAAAGAAAATAACCAAAATAATGATTGTGGAAAAAACAGTCAGGAAACTGGACAAGACCAAATGGCACTTCTAATTATCTGAGATCGACAAAGTAAAGAGCTTTAAATATTTAGGCATAACTTTGGACAGCACAAAAAGGGAATCTGCAATGCAAGATGCCTTACGAGTAAAAATCAGAAAAAAGGCAACACAAGGAAAGGCCATTGACAAGAAATTCGGCCGTTTTTCATCAATACCAGTTATTGAGTTTTACAAGATGAAAGTAGTACCCTCAATAATCTACGGCGTAGAGGCAATGCCACTGATACCGAGTGAAACATGGCCAAAACTCGAAGCATACTATTGGAGGACAGTCCTCGGTCTACCAACTTCTACACCAGTAGCGTTAATTCGAAGAGAACTGAGTCTTTTGTCCCTGCAGGGGCATTGAACTGTAACTCTTTGATGCTATTTAGGAAATGTCCGATTCCAACGAGCGTGCTGCCATACAGACTGATTACCTCAGAGATGCAGAATTCAACCAACAAGACACTACAAATTTGGAGTGCAGGAAATACTGCACTTCTAAACTCAATTGAGAGCGGAGAGGAAGAACTGGTGAACAACCCGGTCAAAGTGCTAAAAAAAATAAATCAAATAACTAGACTAGATTCAGACTTTGGCAAACGCCTCAGAAAACAAATTAACATCTCACTTGCCCCCTTCATGCAACGAAATTGAATGAATTACAGGGTTTCATCAAGCAATTCCCAAGTAGGCAAGCTAGAAACGTCCTCCAAAGAGCTAGACTTAACCTAATACCCACTAACGAAATTAAAGCAATTAGAGGTCCCTCAAGTGCCAACTACTGCAGATTCAGTCAAAAACCAAACGAAAAAGAGACCATTCGCCAGCTTCTCTGAAATTGCACAGAATCAGTAAAAACCAGGTCGGCATAGATGAAAATTTTCAGCTGACCTCTCGATCGAGGGTGAAAACTGCCGGTGGTCCACGATGATAAGTGGGGATAAACCGACCTGGCTTTAAAATCCTTCAACATCTAATGGCAGAACTTGAAAATCTACCTGAACCCCTGGAAAACAGCTTGACCACAGACTTTGTTTTCTTCCTCAAGAAACAACAAGACGTTTCTTTCTTTTAGCTTCATTTACATTTACTTTCCCAATCGATTTGTCAACTGCTTCAAAGAGTAACATCTTAAAGAGCCAACTCATGGCTTTAAAGACAGACACTAGGAAAAGTTTGACAAAAAAAAAAAAAATCAGGAACAAATCTTTTGAAATAGACCAACTACTGCAGAAGATCATGTTGTAAAAATCAATCATTGATTAATACAAAATTAAAAAAAAAATTAAAAAAAATGCACACCTTCAACCAGTATTTATTCCAGATTAACTTCCATTGGTCCAACTTTGGAACACTGTCTGAAATGTCAATGTATTAGACTCCAAACAGAAATAGTGTAAAAAACATAAATCACTCAAGGAAGGAATACTTTCACTGCTATTGCCTAGTCCCTTCGCCCAGAGGCATGGAATCGTTAATATCAACAATAATACAACACTGCAGTTCATTTGTTGGCAGACAATGAGTTTAAACTGGAAGTCTGTGCCAATATTGCACTCTCCCATCATATGCCCCACTAGCTAACATACCTCTGCACATTGTCTCTGCTTTTGCTATAAACAGAGCGATTGTTGCTTTATGATCCCACATTAATTGGATCGCCCAGCAGACTAATGAAAAACTGTCATAGCACACAATGCAGACTGTCAAAAACGCAGCTGTAAACAAATCCTGAAGTTGAGGCAAAAATGCTCTTGGAAATGGCTCCTTGAAAAGGGCTCTGATCAAATCAGGAAAATGTCCAATACATATAGATCGCAAAAGAGTACCAGGGAAATCAGAGAGGTTGGTTTGCAGTTCAAATGGAAATAAAAAGACAACGAAGCTGCATTGACCCTCACTGAGTTCAAAAACAATCGTCTGGGCACCCTTAAAATGGTCCTGCTGTACATCACACAAGATACATTTTAGCACACAGTGAAGACGTTTCATGTCAAGGTAGGAAATCATTTTTTCTGCTACTTCAGAAGGTTCTAAAAAGGAAAACAGGGAGGCAATACTCCTTGTTTACTTAGAATTATGAATGAACTTCATAAAGAAGAGTTCTAGAAACAAATAGTTGATACACTCAGGAGTACGGAGTGTAGTAGTCCCTTCTCCATTTCTTTTGGTGTCAATGATAGTCGGATCAGGCGGTGGTGAAAAGGGACCAGTGTTCGAGAGCCCGAAAGACAGTCAAGGTGGTTTGTAGAGCTAGAGGGTGGGAGCGGGGTCATTGAACATAAGGTGCAGTGATAAGAGGCTATAGACAGCGGTGTGGGCACAGGTTAGGACGACGGGGCAAGTTGAAGACAGGAAGTGTGTGTAGGCAATTGGTGGGCTGGGTTTGCAACCCATTCCATGATGTAAGCCCTGTGATTCGTACCTCTGATTAGCAAGGATGCATCATTACATCACTGCATGTATGTCAATAGTAGATAAGGACTAAGCATTACAAGTCTCAGGAACAGTTTTTGATTTGCATGCTGAGCTAAGACACCAACTAGTGGTTACAACCTTTGTCAAATTTAAAAACAGTCATAGCAGGCATCAGATCCTTCTATAATGCTTGGGTGCTTCACACAGTGCTCCTGTGGGGGCCTTTTTCAGATTGGTAAACACTGGATTTCCTAAGTGAAAAGAATACACATTTCTATGGCAAATGCTGATAACAAAAGTCTCTGCAAACAAATGTTATGAACCCATAGAAACATGCTTTGACAATTTCAGAAGGAAAATAAATCCGATATATGTCAATGGAAATAGAGGCATTGTAACAAGAACCTGTATTTAACTATGTGCTAAAGATAGCAAACAGTCTTTAGAAATGGATTAAATGGTATGCGGGAGATCTACTTGCTTTTGTACAGATTTCTGGTAGACCATAATTAGTTCACCCAAGACGGTTTCAATTTCAAATATGAAAAACCTAACCCCACTGTGGAAAAAGGATGAGTGTCCGAAAAGATAGGATGAATAAAAAGTGCACACAAAGTACTGAGAACCAAAATAGGCTGGGCCAAATGGTGGCCACAAAACCCATGCAAAACAGGCGCTGGCTGGAAGGTTTACAATTAAACTTAACCTCTGGCATTGCTCTGGGCAACCCAGCAGACCACTGTTCTTCGCCTGCCAAGCCATTACAAAAGGGGAAATACCATATTCATATCAGGCTTCGTCCCACCACAAAAAGGGCAGTCCAGTCCTAACAGCTTGGTCACATCCCTTCTGCACAAGCATACCGAAACATAAAAATCATGCTGCACAGTGGTTTTAGTGGAGGTTTGAAAGCCATTCTTAGATCATCCGAGGTAACGCTGTTGCAAATAACTGATTGTTATCTGTGTTTACTAGTCTAAATCCCTGCTTTTTACAACCATGGAGATGAATATAAAATGGAGACTCCGAATCAGATACTTGTCCCCAGAAATGGGGCGCTTTCGGATATCTCAAACTTCTTTATTCGTCCATGTATGCAAGAGAAATAAGTTGAAAGCTACTAACCGAAAGCTACTAACCAAGCACTCAAAACCATCAATTCTCCACATGCAAACAGCACACCATACCTTATTCGGCAAGAGTAAATCACTCACCAATGGCTAACGCAAGTAGAACGTTTGTACCCTGCATGTACTTACAAAACTTGCCTCATAAGCAACAGGGCACTACCTGGGAAATAATTTCATTTTTAGAAGAAACTGACAATTCTTTTTTTTTACAAGTACAACCAACCAAGGCATTATACCTAAGCCTCAGTGGGTGTTACCCATGTTTAATATAGTCCATAAACATCCACATCCATAGAATTAAGACATTCTGTCTTTTTACAAAAGGTGATACAGAAGTTAGTTTGGTTGCATGGAAAGATTTGTGCCGCTATATGAGGCTGAGCAGCATTAGTCTCTCAAAAACTATTGTATAAAAGGGAAAAGACAAAATGACCAAAGAAAGATTTTGTACTCTTTTTGAGTCAAAACACCAGGAGCAATGCATTTTGAAATAGCAATTAAGGGTGACCTTGCAAAGATCAAAGCCTGGGTAGCTCAAGTTCACCATTTGTTGCTTTTCAAATCAGAAGCTCTTTAAACCATGCAGTATGAATCGGTCAATAGAATTAAGTTGATGGAAAAGGTGGAGAAATAATAACTGTGAAACCAGAACATATCGTCCAAACTTCTTTGAAGGTAAGAGAGCTACATGCCTTTAGTGCGTACCCCACCAATAATCTGGTACAAATGTTAAAAGCTTGTTGAGGAGGCACGCAATCAAACAGCTCAACAAGAAGCCTCCTTTTTAGTCATTCCCATTTTCAGTTGGTCTATGACGGACTCAAGATGTATAAGGGATTGAGGCGCCCCACTTGCTACACCTATAGTCATGCATACTTCAGTTGATTGAACCACTACAGCAATATGGATACTTTTCTCTTAGGAAGCATGTAATGTACAACAGTTCATATTTGAAAGACAACCGATCAGTAATAAATATCTCAATATCCACATATGACTCTGGAAATTCAGGCGTCATGTACCAGTATTCCTAAACACAAAACCTTGCTGGTCTTGGAAGAGGTTCGATGTGTACCAATTATTATTCACAGATCAAGGACAATTTTACCAACAAATAAGGACAAGCATTGGATCTAGGTTCGCCTCCAGTCTGGTCAACACTACACAAACTATTTTAAACGAGAGAAAACCAGAAAAAATCTAAGCCGTCAAAAATCCATCCAATGGTCACATTACAAGCTGCATCATGTACACAGATGTTGTGTTCATCTGGAAAGGCACACAGTCGGAATTTCAAAGGTTACACGCATGCAACCATGTCTTAAGATAGACAACCAGCCTATACACTTCCTAGATGTATAACTAACCAAGGTAGTAGATCTGATAAATTGTGTTCACAAAGAGCACAGCACAGAACAGAACAGAATTCTTTTACGATTTGGGAGCTTTCGCTGAAAGGCACTGATGCACAACTTACCCTTTGGAAATTCCGCCATTACAGGAGGAATTGTTCCAATGTGGAAGAATTCAACCAGTAGGCCATGGACTCGATAGCAAGAGGAAATCCAAGAACTCCACTAAGGAGTTTACAAGAGAGCAAATTCTATCCCAAGAGCGCGCAGCGGAAAAAAACATCCAGAGATATTGAATCAGTGGATGACGTGCACTCGTGTACAGATCTCAAGCAAATCGGATCAACATTTTTTTTTTTTTATCTTAAAGAGCGGGGAAATCCGAAAGGTCAAAGCAAATAACACCTTATATCCCAGTTTGGTTTTTACATCAGCTCAAACTCTGATCAGCGATTCAAATTACCAATTGCGGGCCACTGCAGGACAGACCAGATACGCTCTGGCAGACCAGATACGCTCTGGCAGACGGTGCAGCAAGTGGACACTCACCGTTTTTGTCGTATGTCGCTTCCCAACAACAGCCATCGACCGAGTTGCAAAAAATATGTCAAAGTGCATTTACAAACTACAAATCATCTATATACTTGGCCAACTGCCCGTACAACAAAGGGCAATTAAACCCCTTTGTTTGCATTGCTTCTGTATTAGACACAACAAGGAAATGCTCCTCTAGTGGAACAATTTATACAGCATGGCCAAACAGCAAAGGGTCACCATCAATGAGCAGGTTAACTATACACGGTGGTGGGGCGTGGCTAGAGGCCGATGGGGTAGGTCTGCACCCGTGACCACTCCTGCCTGATCCTGCTTGATCTGAGGCAAAAGAAAACAGTATGCGAGGCTACGAAATTCACAAGAGTCTCTGAACCTGTGTGAACCTCTCAGGAGTGCATAGGCAAAGCAGGTAGAGAGGCAGATCGTAGGCGAGGGTGATACGCCGTGCGACTCAGAGTGCCCTATGATTCAGACTGGAAGCAAGTTGGCAAGCGCAAGATGGTGGAGAACAAAGGAGGAGAACGGGCACTTGTGTGATTAATGGTGCCGGCTGACCAGGAAGGCGCAGCGAGAAGCAGCTGGGAGACCCGCTGCCAGCAAGGGGCAAAGGGTGTAGTGGAACACCAAACTGGACAATTATATATAAAATCAAAAACAATAAGAAAAGCGAACGGAGGGAAGAATGAACGAACGCACGTGAGACACTGAGTTGCCAAGTATGAAGAGTGGAGAGGAGAGCCGTTCTCTGGACTAGAGCACAGTGATATGTGCAGCGAAAGCGCAGTGCGGGCACCCTGGCGGAAGCTGGATCCTTCATGAAGACAGAGTGAGCGGTGCGCCGGCCCGCATGACTAACGAGGGAGAAGTGGAGTGAGGACGTACCCTGCAGAAACAAAAAGGGGCCCGCGTAGCTTGGCGACTGGTGGCCTGAAGACACGCGGCCTTCTGAATGCTGGTAAGGCGTGCTGAGTCGGAAGGTAAGCGAACGGTTGACGGGTCAACACGGAGGGCCCCTGGAACAACGAATAATCCAGCAGCTGGGGCGGATTGCTGTGCGGTGACCTGCAGTCTGGACCCATTGGACGCAGTGGATTATACAAGGAGTCCTGGCAAACAAGTACTAGTGCTGGGAGGAGCGCTGCCCCTTCGTGTTGGGACTTGAGCTGCTTATAGGAGGAAAGTGGACTGGGAGGACGGGAAAGAGAACCCGGGCTCACGAGGGAAAATAGACATACTGCCCAAGTAAAGTTGGGGCTGAAGTGGAGGCGTGAAAGAGCCAAGTGCCTTTGGAAGTGTGGGGCGAGTAGTTTAGTGCATATATGACCCTGGGTTACGCGGTGACACTGGGGGGCAAGGCCTGTGTTACATTAAGCCAGCGCAGACTGTGGTGCAACGAGCCGCTGGGAAAGGAACAGTGGACCCAGAGAAGGGGGCACACAGATGGAGCCCAGCTTGTGACGCAGTAGGCCTTACAAGACAGTAGGGGGCCTAGGGTTCGAAATCACTGGAGGAGCTAACAGGATAAACTGGCTTTGGCGTTGGAACCCTGTAAGGAGCCCATAGTTGCGCTCTTGTTGTAGCAGCCAAAGCCAGGACATGGAAGAACTGCTGATTGGGGGCAGGGGCAATAGATAACACTGTTACCGCTCACAACTATGTGCAGTGAGTGGAACATGGAACTGAGCACCCGATGAGGATTGGAGCGGGCAGAGGTATAGCCCAGGGGTGCTAAGCACAGAATATAGAGTCACCACAGGTGATCGAAGTATATAGACGTCCCCACCCTCCAAGACATCACTCGAGCAGGGCCCACTCAGAGGAGCAGAGGTGGTTGGTTCCACAGGATATTGTTTGGGCTCACCAATGCGGCATATACAGCAACAGTTAAGTTCAGGCCTCCTGTCGAAAGCGAGTGGCTGACGGAGTTGCTTGCGGAACACGTGTGCGTAAGGAAACTGGCTGAATGCCTCCCAAGTTGGCCAAAATTAATGCTAATCAACCAACCTTGGATAGCTTCGCTCAAACTAAGCAGCAGCACTTGAGAAGGATATGGAACCGGAGCAGGAGAAGAGGGAAGAGGGCCATGGAGTTGCACAAGCAGGTGATGCTAGCAATAGCATATCTGAAAGCATCATTGGGGATACAAATTGAGGCAGTGAATAGATGTGGGACTCCTGCATCAGGATGTTAGGAGCTTGGCAGAACGTACCACAACTGGAGACACAAGTGAAAGAATTCCGGCGCACTCCAGGAAACGCAAGCTGATGTCCACGTCTTACAGCAGAAGGTTGGTCTACTGGAAAATAGAGTGGAGGAAGCAGGACGGCGGGCCCGGAGAAATAATGTACGCATTGTTGGTCTGCTGGAAGGGGAAGAAGGGACAGATCAGACGACGTATATTGAGAATATGCTGCTACAGGAAATTAGGCCGGGGAACCTCACATAGGGTTTCACAATTGAAAGCGTGCACAGAGCACAGGCTAGGCGGCCCCCTGCAGGGACGCCCCCAAAACCAATCATCGCCAGTCCTGAACTAGTGGCAGTTGTTTCTAGTTGGGGGATTTAAAAGGGGGGAGGGGTTGCCTGCAGGTAGGGTGAACGGGACAAATACCGCATTCTGGATTGTAGTCTTGCAAGGGAGAGGGAGGAACCGGGGGTGGGATTGGGGGCAGTGGGCCGAGAGAGGGAAGACAAAAAAAAATTGGCAGGAACTAACAGTACTTACATGGAACGTGAGAGGGTTGAACGATTTTGTAAAACGTAACAGAGTATTCTCATATCTCAAAAGGAATAGAGTGGATGTGGCCATGCGGCAAGAAACGCATCGCACGACAGACAATCAGGCGTTGCTAGCTGGGACATTGAGGGGGAAGTTCTTCGGCTCTGCGCATTCTGCTTATGCTCGTGGTGTCTTGATATGGATTGCGCCCTCTGTTCCCCATAAGGCTACTCATGTGCAAACAGATAATGAGGGAAGAATGGTGCTTGTGCAGGGATTTCTGGTGCAAGTGGAGAAATGTATGGTAAACACGTATGCCCCCAACCAGGGTGCTGCTCAGTTTTTTTCAAGCTTTATATCCACCGTTAGGCCCGTATAAGGATAGTAATATGTTAAGGGGGAAGGAGGGAGTTTTCAATTGTACGTTGAACCCAAGTCTAGACTGGTCAGATGCTAAATATACCAAACCAGCTTCGCCCGCCAGGACGTTGCAGACACTCCTAGAATCCTTTGCTCTAGAGGATGTCTAGAGAGTGCTTCATCCGGATACCAGACACTACTCGCATTTATCAGCACCACAGCATTGAAGGTGGTGGTTAGAGGAGCTGCTCTAGCAGAGTCCAGCAGTGCCCAAGTAAATGTCAATCGGGAACTGACCTCTCCAGAGGAACGATTGAGGGCCTTACAGCAGTCGCAAGAGCAATCCCAAAACAAAGACGAGAGGGTTGGGGAATTACAACGAAAAATGCATGGATTGCTGAGAGAGGCTAGGCAAACATAGCATTGCCAAATATACAGAGAGACAGCACATGGAAGGGGACCAGCCCAGTCACTTATTAGCATGGCTGTACAAGAAGGAGGTACAACAAATTCCCATACACGTGATCAACAATGGACAGGAGGAAATATGTCGTACTCAAAAGGGGCTGAATTAGGTATTCTGTGAATTTTATCAACAATTATACAAGGAGGGACGCCCCCCGCCCCCCCAGCACCAAGCACCTCATTGGCGAAGTATTAGATGAGACTGACCTCCCGGGATTGTCCCAGGAGGAAAGAGATAGTCTAGAGGCGCCCATTACAGTGGAAGACATACATAATACAATTGTGGGTTTGCCGATTGGGAAGACGCCATGTTCAGATGGGGGTTGCCTAGTGAATTTTATAAAGAATATGCACAAGCATTGGCCCCCCACTTGCTTAGTACTTTCTAGGATTCCTATGCAGCGGGGGTAAATTCTCCCCCATAACCTGAGAGAGTCCATAATCATACCTCTACTTAAGCCCCATAAAACTACGTTGGAATTTAGTTCCTATAGGCCTTCTCAATGTTGAATCAGGATAATAAGATTTTGAAATCCATATTCAAATCAAGGATGATAAAGGTAATTTGCAAGCTGCTAACCTCTGGCACTTAGTGTTTGTCGCCGTCGCGAATAGATCTATCTGGGGATTGCCCCATCGTCGGAATAGCAGATCCACTTGAGCTCCCTGCTGAGCGAGTCGGCGACAGTGTTCTTTACTCCTGCCAGCTGGAAGGGTACTAGGAACATCCCGTGGACAATGGCCCAGTGCCACAGATCCTGCGCTTCCTTGGATAGGGCTGGGGATCTGGTGCCCCCTTACTTCCGTATGGGGAACATTGTGGTGGTGTTGTCTGTGAAGACCCTCACCACCTTGCCCTTGAGGGACGGGAGGAACGACTTGAGGGCCCAGAACACGGCTCTAAGCTCCAGGACGTGGATATGTAGTGCCTTCTGCTCCGGGAGCCAAAGGCCTCTTGCGTGGAGATCTCCGGTGTGCGCTCCCCATCCTTCCAGGGAGGCGTCCGTCGTCACCGTCTCCTGATGTGTCGGGGTCTGGAAGTACATACCAGCCGCTAGATGTGCGCGGTTGCCCCACCACCAGATTGCTTGGCGGAACGTCTCATTGAGGGAGATCTGGTCTTCCAAACTGCCCGCTGCTTGCATCCAACGGGCATCGAGGAACTCCTGCAGTGGTCGCATCTGCAACCTGCATAGGCGCACGAGGTAGATGCACAATGACATGCTGAGTAGGGACTTGATGGACCTCACCCTGGCCGTGTCCATGGTCAACAGCCCTTGCACCTTGCCCAGGAGGGCCTTCGTCCTTTCCTCCGACGGCAAAGCCAATCGCGCCACTGTCGAGTCTGTCTCCCGGGAACAGGGTGTCTTGCGATGGTACCAAGTAGGATTTCGTGAAGTTGATCGAGAATCCCAGATCCGTGAACAGTTGGACAGTCTTCGCTATGTGATCGACGGAGACTTCCCTTGACTTTACTCGGATGAGCTAATCGTCCAGGTAGGGGTAAACCTGGGTCCCCTTCAGGCGCAGCCGTGCCGACACCGGTGCCAGGCACTTGGTGAAGACCCTGGGTGACGACTTCAATACGAAGGTCTTGAACTGGCAGTGTCGCCCTTGGACCACGGACCGTAGGAACTTTCGAGGTCCTTTGAGTATGGGGATGTGGAAGTAGGCGTCCTCCAAGTCCAGCGACGATAGGAAGTCGCCCTCCTCCAGCTGTCCCAGCAGGTGCTGCGGGGGGACCATCCGTAATTTCTGGGACTTGATGTATTTGTTTAGACGACAAAGGTCCAGAATGGGTCCCCAAACGCCGGTCTTCTTTCAGACGAGGAAGTACCGCGAGTATACTCCGGAGCCCCGCAGCCTCTTCGGGACGAGTTCTATCGCGCCCTTTTTCAGCATTGCTCGTACCTCCAGAAGTAGCTGTGGCACGTGGTTTTCCTTCCTGGGCACAGGTGGTAGACGGGGACACTTTCTTTGGAATTCCAGAGGGTGCTGACGAATTTTGCCAGCCGGCCTCCCATCGGGGTGCTTGGGTGGGAGCGCGACGTCACGGCCAGTTCAATCCTGCTTCGCCAAGGCCTTGTCGCCTTGGCCTCCTTGGCGACAACGTCCTCTGGCCTTGCTGCGGCCTCTGTAGGCCTCTTGCGACGATGAGCGGGCCGTCTGGCGGTACGACGAGGAACTGCCACCAAATCCTTTGGAGGCACCTTGAGACTTGCCTCCGTGGGGTTCGAAACAACGGCCGTCGATGGAGAGAAGCCAAGGCCCGGGCCGCCTCGGTGTCCGCCTTGATGGCCTGCAGTGACTCGTCCACTGCCTTGCCGAACAGGTTGTTCCCGTCAAAGGGCAGGTCTAGTACCCTGGTCTGAACGTCCTGATGGAAGTCTGTGGCCTTGAGCCAACCGCGTCGGCGAAGGCAAAGCTGTTGCCCATCTGTTGAAACCCGGTGTCAGCGATGTCCGTGGTGGCGTGGTCCGACGCCACCTTGCCTTCCTGTAGGATTTCAAGGGCCGCCGCCCTCTTATCTGGCAGGAAATCCAGGAGGGGAGCAATCTTAAACCACAGCTCCCTGTTGTAGCACGCCACGATCGCGAGGACGCTGGCGGTTTTGATGGTTGTCGCCGTCAACGAGATGACTCGTCCCATGGCGTCCAGCTTCTTCCCCTCGCTGTCCGGTGGGGAAGTGAAAGTTGATGACGTCGCCCCTGCCAATTTCTTCTTGTCTGCTGCAGAGACTACTGAAGCCGGGGACGGCTGAACTCTAAGGCACATTGGGACGGAATCCAGGACCCGGTACTTCTCATACCGGTCCCTCTTCGCATGAGCCGTGGACGGGTTCTTGAGCAGCAACAGTCCTTCGTCCCAGATGTCGTCCAGTGACGGTACCGAGAGGACGGTCTTCCTCTTGGCCTCCCATATTTGGTAGAGGAAACCCTCCTTCTGCTCTTCAGGACAAAGCTGGAAAAGTTCTGACGCCCTGGCGGTCATGGTGTGAAAGGAGCCAATTTCATCGGGAGGGGAGGCCCAAGCACGGGGTGATGGGAGATCCGTCCCGTCGTCACCACCGTCGTCGTCCGTCACCGTTCCCGTCTCATCCCTCGGTGGAGGGGAAGGCGGTGAAGGCTGGAAAGGAGGGGGGAGGGGGGAGGGGGAAGGATGGATTCGCCTGCTCTTGTTCGGTGGGCTTCCCGACGGTCCAAGCGCCGCTGGATCGTCCGCTGGGGGTAAGGTCAACCTTGTCCTTATCTCCGTACACAGGGTCTGGATAGCCATCAAGATTGCTCCTGAGTTGTCCTGTGGCATCGGTTGCAATGGGAGCGACGGCTGGGGAGTCCTCTGTCTCCTCCACGGTCCGTGGCTCCTAGTCGGCTCCACCATTGCTCTCTACGTCCGCCTTGTCGGGATCCCTCCCGTGGGACCAACTTCCTCGAACTTCTTGTCCAGGATCTTTGCGACACCAGCCAGCTCATCTTCGGAGGTGGTATCTGTGTCAGTTATGGCTACCGTGCCCCCCCCCCCCTTCTCCTCCCGGGGTTTCACGGATAGGCTGAAAAGATGATTCCCTCTGCGGTGAAAGGGAAACACTATGCCCGGCAGTCGTCTCCACTGGGATAGCCTCCACAGACTTTGCCAGGGCCGTCACGAGTCCTTCGATCGAGGCTTTAGCCGGGTGAATCAGGGCTTTCACGACCTTGGTCGCACCTGAGGCCTTCACCTTGGGGTGTGGGGGGGGGAGGACGCTGCCTTGCTCCCCCTCCGCTGTCACCAGCGGGATCAACCGAAGCTTACCCGGGTTCTCCAACTTCCTCTTCAATGACCCAGAGCGTTGGCTCGTGGTTGGTGTCGGTGACATGGTGCCCTGCCTGGCAGCCAAGGAGCCCGAACCATCGGCACTCCCGGTGCCTGCGGACTCGCAGTGCTTTGCCTTTTGTTGGGTCGCTGGAGCACCCTCAAAGGTCTTAGAAGACCGCTCTGATTTCTTCCTCTTCTCACCTGCTGCTAGGCTCTTCCCCTCCAGCCAGTTGGTGAGTCGAACGCGACGATCCTTCACGGTCTGTTCAAACATTTTCTTACAAAACGCACAGCCCTTCGCCACGTGTGATTTGTCGTCGTGAAGGCAGTAGAGGCACCGGGAGTGCTCATCTTCCTTGAAGACATTCTGCAATTCGCATCCCGGGCAGCTCCTGAACAGCTTGAATCCAACAGGCGTCGTTTTCCTTTTCCTCCAAGAAGTGAAAAAGCGATGAAAATTCACCCTTGAGGGATGTAGAAAAATTCCGAAACAGGTCCCCGTTGATCGGAAGTAGTATCGGTGGAGCTTGAGGCTCGATTGACCGAAAATATAAAAGTAAACTCTTTGAAAAAAAACACAAAACGCAGTAAAAGCTCGAGAGCTATAGCACGAGGACTCCCAACACTTGAACGTGCGGTAAAAATCTGAAGATGGCTGCCAGAGGAGGGGCTTAGGTAGAGGGAAGTCATTGGCTGGGGGCAGTATGACCCAGAGACCAGTGATTGGTTATTAGTAGAAAGACTGTTCAGAAGCTAAACTGAAACCGATTTTTTCTTTACCGAGGATTCCCAGCCTGACAGGGAATATTCATGAGCATGTGAATCCATGCCAGACCCCATGCTAGAGAAATCAGCATTATTCCCAATAGCCAGTCTATGCAGGGCAGAGCGAAAAGAGCAGCCTTTGTTGGTCCTTTAGTGGAAGGAGCTTACGTTCAGATATTTAGGGTTCAATATGTATCATGACCCAGAGGTCGAACACGGACATAACACGCTACAGGCCCTTGAGGGCATTAACCGCTTAAGTGCCAAGGACAAGGTATCTCGTCCTTGGCATCCGAGCGGGAATGAGCACAAGCGTGAGAGCGAGCGCAAAAGGGAGTACAAGGGTGAGCGCGCGTGCGCAGGTGCGAGTGGGCGTGCATGCAAGTGAGCGCAGGTGCGTGTGAGCGAGTGCGCGATCGTGTGAGCGCAGGTGCGCGTGAGCACGAGAGTGAGCGCCCCTGAGAGTGAGTGTGGTTGCCCTTGTCACCAGGTGTCGTCCCCACAGCAGACCAATGAATTGACTTTCCTGGGCTGGATACTGACAAGCAGGAGTCTACAGACTCCCTTTGGATATCTTTGGCGTCGTAAACAGAGCCGTAGATGCTTTGGTCCTCATCATCTGATGCAACAGCGCCGGCGGGTGAACTGGATTCGGCCTGCTTAGCTAATGCCGCCCACCGTTTGGTGCATCTCGGCATGAGTGTCTTGGTCGAAAGAGCTTACACGGCACAAAGCTGTTCAGAATGGTCACAGGGAAGGCAGTGGTTACATAATTGAGTGCCTTTCCACAGAAATAGTCCTTTCCATATTCAAAAGTAAATACAAAGGCAGCTAGACAAATGTAAGTAATGGAGAAAGTGAAAAGCATAGTCTAAGAGGCAAGTAAATGTTGAATCCCCACTCTCCCAACTGCAAGGCCGAAGCCGGATGTAGGCCGCAGCCAGACGAAGAGTCTGTCGAAGTCTTCAGTCGGCGATAGATGAAGCCGCTCATCAAAATGTGCATTGAGGAAGCGTCCGTTGAGAAATCCAGAAGAATAAGAATATCAAAGTAGCTAAAGCTACGACCTCCGCATAATAGCGCCCGACCACGATGGCAGAAAACAAACAGGCACCAACGCATTAAGAACCATGGGTACAGTACACGTCACAATAGGAATAGCCTTACAAACAAGCCCAGTTGAAGTCCCTTTTGGAACTTAAAAACAAATGTTACGCAATACTCTGCGCCTACCACTAGATGTGGGCCTAAGCAACGTAATCTTATTTCTAATGCTTGTATCTGCTCACATTCATATGCTATGCATAGGCCGACATCTAGTGGAAGCTGCCGAGTATTACAGTTGTTTTTGAAAATCGAAAAGGGAAGTCGACAGTGCGTGCCAGTAATACTATCCCTAGTGTGACGTCCACTGTACACATGGTCCTTCACGCATCGAGTCTTTTGTTCAGACATGAGGACATGAGGTTGCATGAAGTGTAGTGGGAGTACAGTTGTATCCAAGCAGCTATAGTCAAAAAGCTCATAAAAACGTCTATGCACCTTCTCTCAGGGGAGGAAGGGTGGGCGCATGTAAATCTAAGCAGCTACAAGCATCAGAAATACGATTACGGTGAGTACTGTATCCCTTCTGAGGCTTGTGGAATCTGCTTAGATCACATGCTATGCATAATCAGTGAGCAGTGTTAGGAGAAGGTGGTGGGTCATGAGAAGGAGTAGCGGCAAATAGATCTTTTAGAACCGCTTGTCCCACCTGTGCATCTGTATTGGAATGTGGGTCAATGCAGTAGTGCTGAGTAAAGGTGTGTACTGAGCTCCATGTAGCTGCTTTGCAAATGCTGTCCAAGGGGACATATGCGATAAAGGCCAGAGTAGCTCCAGTGCTCCTTGTGGAATGAGCTCTTGGTGTAAAAGGTAGAGTTTTGTTGCTAATGAATAGCACAATTGAATACTTCTTACTATCCATCTGGAGATGGCATTTTTAGAAATGTGGTCTCCTTCTCTGCCTGGTGCTATGGAGACAAACAGTTGATCTGGTCTTATTTATGTAGTAAAGGACCGCCCTCCTCACATCCAGTGTGTGGAGTGTTACCTCAGCTGAGCTAGTTGGTCTCTGAAAGAAAGCGGAAGCTCAATATATTGGTTCACGTGGAATTTAGAAATTAATTTAGTAGAGAACCTAGGATGAGTACAGAAAACCAATTTATCTTTATGTATGATAAAGAAAGGGTCCTGCACTGACAATGCTTGCAATTCACTAACTCTTCTTATGGAAGTAATAGCCACTAACAAGGCAGTCTTGTAGGTCAGGTGTTTAAAAGCTTGACTAATGCATAGGATCAAATGGGGGGCTCATGAGCTTTGCCAGCACTACATTGAGATCCCATCTTGGTGGCGGGTTTGAAATAGGAGGGTGGAGTCTCTTGACTCCCCCCATGAATGCCTTAATGACTGGCATCATCCACCACGATACCTTGCTTTGAGAGGTGGTATAAGCTGATAAAGCCACCAGGTGGACCTTTATAGAGTTGAATACTAACCCTGAGTCTAACAAGTGGAGAATATAGTTGAGAATGTGTGAAGGAGTACATTCTATGGGGTTTATTTGTTTGGACTGCCACCAAACTACGAACCTCCTCCACTTGTCGAAATAAGTGTCTAGTGTTTGGTTTTCTTGCCTCCTTGAGGATATCCATACACCGCTGTGGTAAATTAAGGGGACCGAACTCTGACTTCAGGAGCCATGCTGCCAAGTTCATGGAGTGTGGTAGAGGGTGTACTGTTCTTCCTCTGTGTTGAGTCAACAGGTTGGTTAGGTATGGAGTTTGATGGGAGAGCACACATCGCCAGTTTGTGCAGATGTGGATGCCATGGTTGTCTCGCCCACATAGGAGCAACTAAGATTAGCGTCATCTGTTCTCTGTGTATCTTGTTCACTATCCTGTTCATAAATGGAGTCGGGGGGGGGGGGGTGGGTAGTGGAGAGTCGGATGGGGCTCAAGCTAATTTCCCTGACCATTTTATACATAGGGCGTTCCCCTTGGAGTCTGGCTGGGGGAGCCTGGACATGAATTCTGGGCATTGCTTGTTTTCTCCTGTAGAAAACAAGTCTATCGTGGGGAAACCCCATAGACAGAAGAGGTGTTCTACGACCTCTGCATGAAGTTGCCACTCATGTTCTTCTGGTAGAGGATCTCTGCTCAATAAGGCTGCAAGAAAGTTTAGTTCCCCAGGAACGTGCTGCGACGATAGGAATATCTTCTGTCTGAGTGCCCATTTCCAAATTTGCTGTGCCAGTCTGGACAGATTTGGAGAACGTGTGCCCCCCTGTTTATGTAAAACATTGCTGTTGTGCTGTCTTTCAGGAACTGCACAAACTGGTTCATTAAGTGGAATTTGAACATCTGAAGGGCCTTGAATACTGCCAGAAGTTCTAGCAGATTTATGTGGTTCTGAGCTGCCGCGCGAGACCACAGACCCTGAGCTGTGTGGTGAAGGTAATGTGTCCCCCATCCATCAAGAGAGGCGTCAGTCGTGATAACTGCGTGTATCTCTGGATCGTAGGAGGGTTTCCCCTTCAGTAGATTTTCTCTCGTCCACCAGCAAAGATTTTGTACTAGTGTTGGCGAAACAACCACTAGATTGACCCACTGACCGCTTGCCTGAGACCATTGTTTCGCCAACCATTGCTGTATGGGTCCCATGCGCAGGCGCGCGAATGGAACCAGGTAAATGCAAGATGCCATCATGCCTAGCAAGCGCACTGCTTTGTGCACCCTTATCTGGCGGCCGGCTTGATAATGTGGTATTTGCAACAACATGTTTTGGACTCTCTTCTGACGGAAAGACCAACCCGTCTTGTGTTGGTAAGACAGCTCCAAGGAACTGTTTGGTTGTGCTTGGCACTAGGCTTGACATTTTCTCAATTGAGAAGCCCAATTGAAAGAGAAGGTTGATAGTCTTTTGAATGTTTTGCGTGCAAATTAAAAAGGTGACTCCCCTGTAATGAGCCAGTCATCCAGGTAAGGGTACACTAAGGATTGCCTCCCTGCGCAGGTGTGCTGCCACCACCGTCAGTACATTTGTGAATACCTTGGAGCAGATGCTATCCTGAACGGTAGCACTTTGAATTGTTAGTGGTGGTTCGCCATCTTGTAACGCAAGAATCTTCTGTACGCTGGGAAAATAGAAATATGAAAAAAGACATCTTTCATATCCAGTGTTGCCATGTAATCCCTTTTTTAGTAGAGGGATTACATCTTGTAGTGTAGTCATACAGAACTTGTGGCTTTACAATTTGTTTGCAGGGCGCTAATCTAGTACTGGGCGCATGGTTCGAACTTTCTTTGGCACAAGGAAGTAGGTTGAATACCCTAGTTTACCTGGTTGGCAGGGCCAATTTCGATCGCATCCTTTAGTAGAAGTGCAGCGACTTCCTCGAGGAGGATACACTGGTGTTCCTTTGAATGGATCTTCTGTTGTGGGGAGTAGTTCTGGGGTAGTTGGGAGTTCTATACAGTATTCGCCTGCTACTGTGGACAGCACCCATCTGTCTGAGGTGATCCCATCCCATGCGTGGGTGAAGCTGGAAATGCACCCTCCTACTGGAAAGGCATGGGAGGGCACTTGAACTGGATAGTCACTGCTTTTGTGGAGTGGTAACCCCCTCGAGAGGAGTTGCCCCTGCCACAAGTTCGGGATCTACACGGTCCTCTAGGATAGTTATGGGAGGATGGACCTTGACTATTTCCCCAGGGCTCCCCTTGGATTTGATTGTAAATGAACCCCCGTTGTAAACTTTGGCCGCAAAAACAGTCAAAATTGCCATTACCCCTCTGGACAGGTGGTTTGTTAATGAGTTGCCCCAAAGATTTAAGTGCGTCATACTCTTCTTTGGCTGTTTTAAGGGCGTCCTCGACGGCCTTGCCGAAGAGCACACTGGGTTCGATAGGCATGTTGATCAGGGTGGCCTGCGTCTAAAACCCGATTGTCTCAGCCACGCGTGACGTTTAATAATGGTACCCTGAGCAATAAGACTTCCGGCGTTGTCCGTAGTGTCAAGGTTGGTTTTAAGTAAGCAGCTTGACACTGCTCCATCGTCTGCGGTCACCTGTGCTAGCTCGGACTTCAATGGTTCCTGGGCAGACGACAGTAATGACGACACTTCCTCCCATTTGTGGCAGTTGTAACTGGCCAAGAGGGTTGTGTTTGCAATTCTGGTTTGTTAAGCCGCGGAGGAGGCAACCTTTCTGTCCATAGTATAAAGCTTCTATCTTCCCTTGTCAGGCGGAGCCTCCGAGAAAGCAAGGGAGGTGCCTGCTCTTTTCCTAGTTGTAGTTACCACTGTACATTAGAGGTCAACTAAAGCCTCACTCGTTAGAGGGTCCGAAGGTGCGGGTTTAAACAGCTTCTCTATACGAGGGTTTACAGCCTGTGTGAGGTTAAGGGTCTCTAATGACTGCTGTATTTTACGCTGTATTGACTTGAGGAGAGGAATAAATTGCACCACAGTCTTCTTGTCCCAAAGGATTTGTTCTACAAAATCCTTAACCTCTTGTACCTACTGGGTCTCTATTTGAAAGTGCTCTGCCGCTTTGTCTAGCACCTCATTTAGAAGGGGCTGGTTATCTACAGGGAATCAGTGATCGGGGGGTCCTGATCAATAGGTGAGTCCATAGGATACATATTACTGTCTGGGTCAGCTTCTTGGTCTTCATCGTCCCCATAATTAGGGTCTGCTGCCTCTAAAACAGAGGGGTCTTTGTGTTCGGAGTCCGGGTCAGAGTTCTAGGACTGTGCTACACACTGGAATTACGGAACAATACCTTTTAGAAAGGGGTTGAGAAGGTTGAGCAGAGATTTGTGACCCAGAAGGAGCAGTAGTGGAATCTCTCAAAATAGGCCATAAAGGACATTCTCCTCATGACCCTGTATGTCTTGTGCTGACCACTGTGACGAACTTGGGATGACCAAAGGTTGGGAAGGAAGTCCCAAATCTTCATCTGAGGGAGGAATTAGCCCAGATTGTTTAGGCCTAGCCTCTAGAGGTTTATCCTTACGGGGATGGGCCTAGATTCTTGGGTCTTATCCCAGAGGACTTCTTTCTGTGCTCGTTATGCCCCACTGGCACCCGATCCGCGTTTATCTGACTGTTTGGGATCGGATACCTGACCTGACGCAGGTCGTACATTTTCAGGTGCGGGTAGGGCCGAGGCCTCGCCTGCGGACAAACGGCCCTAGGTGGGAGTTTAACGCGCGACACCCGCGCCATCTTTCGACGGTAGGGCCCTGTCGTGCGGCGATCTCGAGCGAGAGTGCCCAGGGGCGCAACAGACCTTTCCCTGGGTGTTGTGCGTTGTCAACCGCTCGACCCATGTGCCGAGTCTCGAACTGGGGTTATGTATTTAGTGGTGGATGGAATTGTAGCGCTTCCGCCGCTGGGTGTTGTCCCCACAACAGGGCCGCTGGTCTGTCCTCCGGGTCGGGGGCCTGCGCTTGGGTAGCCGAAGCTACCCCGTCGCCCTTGCTGTCCGAAACTACATTGTTGCCATCACTGAAAACGCCTACCTCCATGGCCTCGAGTTGCCTGGCGTAGCGGGCCCAGCGTTTTGTCGATCAGTCCTTGAAAGTCTTGGGCTTGAGGAGCCTATACGCTCGACAAGAACCCTCGACGTGGTCACTTGGGAGACACAAG
Source organism: Ambystoma mexicanum (assembly GCF_040938575.1). Lineage (NCBI taxonomy): Eukaryota > Metazoa > Chordata > Amphibia > Caudata > Ambystomatidae > Ambystoma > Ambystoma mexicanum. The sequence continues at coordinate 604,481,552 of NC_090921.1, read as the reverse complement.
TTACAGAGTATATGCTTATCGACCCACGGAAATGTTCTATTGCACTTGGGGCAGAATTTAAACAGGGTCTTGTCCATAACTACAAAATATGGCAGCTGGGCGAAAGTAGTGTAAGAAAAGGGGCATATACATACTAAAATGACCTCCCCCCTTCTCTCCCTACTGTATGGGCAAAGGCCCGGGGCGGCCTTCCAAGGCCGAACGGTCCGTTTGTGGTAGTCTTTCGAAGGGCAGTCTGCCTTCACGGGTGCGATATTTCAATGGTCAGTGAAATAAAGGGTACAAAGAATTAACTATCGGTAATTGAAATAAGTCAATGGCTTTATGCCAAAATAAGAACTCTGCTACATGTGTTAGTCTAGAATGGCGGAAAAAAAACAATCTGAGGGACCTAGACGCGCGAGGGATCATGGGTACAGTAGACGTCACACTAGGGATAGTACCACTGGCACGCCCTGTCGACTTCCCTTTTCGAATTTCGAAAACAACAACTAGTACTCTGCAGCTTCTACTAAATGTCGGCTTATGCCCAGCACGTGATCTAAGCAGATTCCACAAGCCTCAGAAATAAGTCCAAAATTCCAGGATGGCAGAAAGAAAATGGGAAAGACAGGTGACATGTGGTTAATACATGCAGGCTTCGACAATCAACATTTCGGAACCAACATTCTCATAAATTCAGAAGTACGTTAGCAATACATGCCCTCTTGTACCAAGAAGCACTTGAGCTAATTTTGTAGCAAAACACTGCAGGAACGGATTGAACCATTTTGGTTTAGAAAAGGAGGCTCATGAACTTATGAAAGGTGGCTAAACATTTTAGATTTCATTGATCGTTTCAGCAAATATATTTGAAGCCGTTTAACAAAAAAAAAAGTCTTTGCCATATGGTCAAACACTACCATCAGTGCAACATTGAAAAGGGGCATTGGAAAAACATCCATCAATTTTCCAGTTACTTACAGTATTGTGTTATTTTTCAAATGGAAACTTCCTACCTTTTGTGCTTTATCCTTTTGGAACACGAAGACAGGTGGGGCAAGGGCAGGTTTTTCTAGATAAATGAAACATATACTTGTCACCTTGGATGAATAAAAGATGTGCAAGGGAATACAGTTCTGAGAAAAAGACACTTTACTTAAATAGCAGTGACTGGATTGACAATCTATTTGCCTTCGTAAAATGTAGGTCACTCTAGGATTATCAAAAAAGAACACTGAAAAGAGTCCACGTAAAAACAATTGGACACGTTAGTTACTTAATGCGCTCAAGTGGAAGTGTTTGCTGTGACCATGCAGCAGCTTCTCTTTTGATATACACAACATTCCTCAAATCATGCACTGGTCTTGCATTAGTTTCAATATTTCCATGTTTATTATATTCAAAAGAACAAGTGTTGAATCCTGTGAGACAAGCAGAGCAGTTTGCAGTTATGAGACCATTTGCTAGTGTAACTAAATATCTCATGCATAACATTTCTAAAGGCTTTAAAAGCCACATAATCTCTCAATGATATACAAAGTCAAAATGTAGACCACGACAAAATATCCAAACAGTTAAAACAAAACCAATACAAATAGCCTTTGAAATGAGACCTGAAAAAAGGTTTGACACCTTGTTAGTGTTAGTCAAATTTGTGAGATGGTACAATGCATTATCTTTCAAAGTCACAGAGATTCCTTTATCACATGGTGAACACAGAATTAAATCAGTACAAATAACCACATTGATGGAAATTGCTTTCACATAGACCAAAAGGGAATCCGCACTTTAAACCTTATTGGGAGCAGGAAGAATATGCATAAAATGTGATCATCAGACTTCCACCTTTATCTCCAGAGTAAAAATATAGGACCAGGACAAACAAGCATAGTCATTGAAAAGTTACACTTTGAGAACTAATTACTGGCTTACAAAGAATGCAAAGAATACAAAATCTTATCAACGTTTGAATGGTATTCACAGTGCACCTTATGCTTAATAATGGGTGTCAAACATTTGAGCTTAGTCTAAGATTAATGTGGCTGGTGCCATCACCCAGTAGTGGTCCTGAACAGTAGTTTTCCACAGCTATTGGAGAGAATTGGTACTGGCAGGTTGCGTATTGGCAAGGTTGATGTAGTTTCCTTTATCGTTCTAGGCTCAAAATCAGCCAAAGTGTGTCAAATTCTAGATCGAAGTTCAAACCTCCGTTTTTGTATTGCGTTCTTGGGCTTGCATGTTTTATGGGCCCTTGAGATTTAATGGGTTGTACCAGCTCAGCATATTTTCAGTTTGTCCGATAAAATGTATCAAAACTTGGATTTATAAAAGGAATCCACAATCTCCTCTTCTTAAGAAACCATTTTTAGATCCTTTAGGTCCATGTAATTCTTGACTTTCATTATTGTGAGCCCTTTGTAATCCTGTTTCCGCCCCAAATATGGAATGGGGCATCACTTCTAGCCGTTTGAGAAGACATCTTAATCTGCAGATCGGGGTGCTTTCACAATTAATTATGCTGTATTTGATTGCCGCTTTTGATACAGTGGATCACACCATCTTAATTCATCTGCACGTTTAATAGGATGGTCAAGACCAGCATCTAACTGTTTTTTTGTTTTCAAATGGAACACAAAGGGTGAAAGGAACATCCAATCGAAAGTACGTTACAGTTGGTAAGTAACTTGTTCTTCGAATGGATTGTGTCCTCCCACATACTCCTCATCTTATGATAGACTCCCATAGCAGTGGTAATTTTGGAGGTGGGAGTACTAGAAATTTTAATTATGGACTGAATGAAGGACAGCTTTTGCAAATAGTCCTCCTTGATATGAAGTAGAGTCAAGCAGTAATGCTTTACAAAAGGTGTACATTGACGACCAGGTGGCCACAGCATAAATATCCTGCACCGGGACACCCCTCTGAAGATCCATGGAATTTGCCATGCCTCTGTTTGAATGAGCCGTTAATCCATCTGGAGGCTCTTTCCCAGCTAGTTTAATAGCATTCAGATTGGTAGAATTATCCATCTGTATAGAGTTTGTTTAGATACTGCAAGGCCCAATTAGTGCCCAGTATATCCAAACAAATAGTTGGTCACATTGTCAGAGATTTTCCAATCTGGAAATGTAGAAACAGAGCCCTTTTTGGGTCCAGTCTATGCAAGCTTTCCTCTTCCTTACTAGCGTGAGGCGGAGGATAAAAGTAAGTTAAGACAATTGTGTGACAGATGAAAATCAGACACTATTTTAGGCAAGAAAGATGGTTTGACTTTTAGAATAAACATGTCCCTATAGAAAATGGTGCGAGGAGGCTTACAATACGGTGCCTGCAACTCACTCTGCGGGCTGATGTTATAGCCACTAACCGAATTGTCTTAAGATGCATGATCTCCACACTGCTTTTTTAAGGGGGTCTGGGACGCTTTCTCAAAGATTTTAAGCATCAAAGCCCTAAAGGCCTCCATTTTTCAGGGGAATCGTGCTTGGAAGGAGAAGTCGCCTTCTCTCAGAAGAGGAGGCAGAAGACCTGCAACGTCGCTTTGACTTCTTGGACGAAGCCGAGGAGGATTTCCTCAAGCGACTCTTGGACCTCAACCTCCTCGACCCAAGTCGATATTTTCCTGAATCTTTTTGTCTCTTCGAAGACCTATACTATTCGTCCCCTACCGTCAGCTTACCTTTCCGTTCCCTAAGAGCCTTATTGGACATGACCCGACAGGAACCACATTCGTCAACCCGATGGTTGGGGCTGAGACACCAAAGGCAATTCTGATGGGGGTCAATAATGGACATTTTTCTACCACACTTCAGACATTTTTTTAAACCAGTCTTGGGTGTGGTTGGAGTAGATGACTAGGACATAGTCAAGAAAAAACCTGATGCGCCGCTCTGTGTCACGAAGCAGTGTTCGGAAAAACGGAACTGATGTAATGGGCGCGGCTCGAGCCCTTTATACAGCGGATGACGTGGAGGCTCGACGGCGGCCCTTGAGGGACGACTCCGTGGCCTCAAAAACAGCACCCTCTGGTGAAAAAAAAAAAATTCTGAAGCAGCAACGCTGGGAGACAAGATATCTAAGACGAGGAATACGTGGGAGGACACAATCCATTCGAAAATAGCCTACATAATCTGCAAAAAACTAAAACGTGGCTCGAAAAATAAAAAAAACAAATGAAATGTGTCTAGCAAATTGAGAATGAGCCAACTGAGATAGTGAGATCATATTTATTTAGAGCTTTACATCTCGAATAAAATCTGTGTTTCGGAACTAGCAAATAGTATGGGTCTGAATGATGTAAAGAAATGTAATGCTATTCGAAATGTTGTAAAGGTGGATTTTTAATTGAAGGTGTGTTGAAGCTGTATAAAACCAGTTGTGTTCCCAGTATACTGTATGGTTCAGAGATCATTACACATATAGAAACTAAATGGCTGACAAAATTGGAAGGTAGATGTGGCGAAGAACTCTGGGTTTATCCAACACTACATCTCTTGAAGCAATATGTTGCGAATGGGACGTTAAGCACACAAAACAAAATATATGTCAAGAATATTTTATGTAAAGGATTTGTCCCCAAAATAATTATGGATATTTGTTGGCCAATTCTCTTTAATTATTAACACAACATACCTGCCCAAGAGCTTTGATACAGTGGAAGAAGGATACTGTTCTGTTTTTTGATGAGTTTGGATTTGTTATCGAAAAGGTTGCCAACAGGTCATTGGTGGAACCAAAGATAAAAGAAATTGGCCAGGATCTGGCACAGAAATAATAACCTTTGCATTTTGAGTTGACTAAACAAATTTAAACTGTATACATTACAAAGTTTTCCAGTGGATTCACCTTGTTTTCATCTCAAGAATCTATATAATTTAAGGTAACAAGATTCATAATGCAATTGAGATTGGAACCATTATCCAAGCTTTCCAGGACAGGACTATGGAGGACTATTCCCTACCGTGAAAGACTTTGCTGCATATGCAGCAAAGAGGTGGGAACCCAAAGAAATCTTACAAATTGTCAAAAATACGGGATTATGTCAAGGCATATAATTTAATATTTGAACTGGCCACATTTTAAATCAGATCAATCCTGGGGTCTTTTATATTAGTGAGTTGTACATTTTTCAGATTCACTACGTACCATATTTGGTGTAAAATTGTGGATCGGTTGGACATGTCAGATGCTGCTTAATAACGAAGTTCTGAATTTTTTGATAATATATTTCCTTTTAACTTGTTTGTATAGCTTTTAATAGATAATGAGATTTGGTATTTGTATGAAGTTATACTATTTCAACAATATGAACTAATATATGAAAACAATGAATTGCACATCTCCATATGTATAGTGTTAAGGTTTATTTAACCAAACACTTTTTTTTTAAATTACAAAGTATTGTGCTTTTGTTGCTGTTCTTCTGGCCAAAAGCAACACCTCAATTACGTATTCCGGGAGGACTCGGTCTTTGTAGCTTAACCACTCAGCAACCAGACATGAAGGTTCAGAGTTATGATTTCTGGGTGTAGAAGACGGCCTCCCTTTTGGGAGAGTAGGTCCAGTCTCCAGGGAAGACAAAATGGAAGGCAGATGAACAGGTCTAGAAGGTCCGGGTACCATGCCATCCTGGCCCAATCCGGAACAATCAGAATCGATCATGGACTTCCTGAACTTCCACAACCTTATAATGACATGAAGAAAGAAAGGGCTGGTGGAAACTCGTACAGGAGTAGAAATTCCCAATCTACTACGTACACATCCCACAGAGCTCTACTAAGGAAATTCCCTGGAACAGAACAGGTTGCGTTTCCTATTGATACTGGACACGAACAGATCTACCCGAGGGGTTCCCCAAAGGGCAAAGATCTCTAGGAATTCCTGAACGTACTCCCACTCTGACAGCCTGTGCTTTTCCTGCTCAGAGCATCCGCCGTCGTATTCTTCTCCTTGTCTAGGTGAGCAGCCGAGAAATCCAGTTTTGTAGCACCCAAAATCAGAGCTGAATTGCCTCCCTGCACAGTTGTAGTGACCTTACACCACCTCCCTTGTTCAGGTAATGCACGGCCACTGTGTTGTCGGTTATCAGAACATTCTTCCCCTGTATGGACGGCAAAAAGGCCATCAGCGCCAATGTGATTGCCCGCAGCTCGAAAAGGTTTATGTGTAGTGTGGATTCCGATGGGGACCAAAGACCACTGATCGCAATAACGGTCATGTGAGTTCCTCGTCCAGTGAGGAAAGAACCTGTGCCTACTGTAATCTCTGGCCAAAGTTGCCAAAAAGGTTCCCCTATCATCATTCTTCTTGCAGGCCCACCACAGCACATGCTGTGCGACCTTCCGCAGGACCTGAAGTAGGTCCGTCATACTGCCTGAGAATTGTGACCATTGGAATCTTGAGGTCACACAGGAGGAACCTCATCCTTAGGTGGGCTTCTGGCACCAGGAAAACGCAGGATGCCAGGAGGACCAGCAGCCTTGGAAAGTCTAATGCTGGTAGATGTTGGGCATTCTCAAATCTTGTAACCATCTGGCAAAGCAAGGTATGTTGAGCCCTCAACTCGGGAGGCGAAGATTTCCCAGGGGAAGAGTCCAGGACTGCTCCAATAAATTGCAGCTTTTGAGAAGGTGCCACCAGGGACTTCTTGAAGTTGAGGGAGAGTTTTTGGCGAGAGTGGCAGGTTCTGTTAAGATTTTCCAGAGCCTGTTAGGGAGAACGGGCGCTGATCAGCCAATCATCTCGAAGGGTAAGATGCAAATCCCTCCCTTCCTTAGATCCGCTGCCAACACCGCCATGAACTTTGTGAAAACCCTTGGGCAGAGAGCAGCCCGAAAGGCAGTAGTCGAAACTGATAGTGAGAACTGCCAATGGTTCAACAGGTACTTTCTGTGCTTGGGATGTATAGGCACATGAAATTAAGCATCCTGATGATCAAGTGACACTATCCAATCCTGGAGCTGAAGGGCCTGGAGTATCTGCAAAAGAGTGACGATCTTGACTCGGTCCTTCCTGAGGAACTTGTTCAAGCATCTCTGGTCCAATATGGGTCACAGTCCTCTGTCTTTCTTGGGAACCATAAAATAGCTTGAGTACAACCTTGGTATTGCTCCACTACAGGTACCCTTTCCAATGCACCTTTCTTCAACAGGGAGAGAATCTCCTGTAGAAGGTGCAGATCTGGTGCCCGAAGAGATTGCACGCTCGGAGGACAATCTGCAGGCCTTTTCAATAATGGGAGACGGTATGCTTGGGCTACTGTCTGAAGTGCCCATACATCCGATGTAATGCACTGCCATTCTTCCAGATGCTGGGTAAACCTGCCTCCCACCAGGGTTTTGTGAACAAAGCTCTCAGAGAGGTTTTAGGGTTGTGGTAGAGGGCAGTGAGGAGGTTGCTGCCTGTGCAGTCTTTCCTTCACAGCCTCTAGGGGCATGAAAGAATCTCATGTGTCCTCTTTGGGTAGCCTAGCCTCTTCTTCCATTTCCAAAAGATGAATAGAACCAAAATGAAATCCCTCTCCAAGACTGTGTAAGTTGATGTTGTTGCCGTTATAGCTGATGGAGTGCTGTCCCCAAAGATTTTGCAGCCGCTTAAGAAGCCTGAAGCTTCTCGAATGCAGTCATCAGCTTTCAGCCCAAAATGTTTGAACCCATCAAAGGGCATGTCCATAAACATGGACATCTGGAGCAAATTCACAATTGCATAGCCATGCAAACCACCTGATGACTGCACTTGAGCCAATAGAACGGCCAACAGTCCAAGGCGTCAAGCTCAGATTGGAGTGATTGGCATGCCACCTCCTTGTCATCACTAATTTTATTACAACCACCCCTCATCTATGCTCCAGGTATGTTCTCTGCTGTCTGAGAAATTACATACCAAAGAGTGCATATTTCGACAAGGCATAAAATGCATCTATAGCCTGGAGGGCCATGCTCCCAGCAGAGAAGACACTTTTAGCCAACGCATATTTTTGCTGCCTCCACCACCACACTTTCTGGGGTAGGGGGCCTGGAACAAAAGTCAGGATGAATGGTCTGTATTTTCTCACCAAAATAGTGTTTTTGAGAGCTGAATGAAAAGGCAACACGGGTTCCTTTGGAAGGCCTTTATCAAGGATGTCTTTGAGATCATCCTGAACCAAGTCCTTTGCAGGGCGCCACTAACCCAAATATTCAGTGACCTTGTACAAAACTGTTCGGTGTGCCACAGTTGGATGAGCAGTTATGTTTGGCGTGTCGAATTCCACTTCAGGAGAGGTTTCCAAGACACTGGCTTCTTTAAGGCAAGTAATAGTCCTCTAATTAAGATTGTTCAGAGATCAACTCTTCTTGGACATTAGGCAGGCCAAAACGTGTGTGCCCAAGGAGTACAGCATAGTCCTCGTCATCCTCCTTAAAAATGGATCTAAAGGATTTGAAAAATACCCTCTTCGATGTGGTTTAAAACTATTTGGGTCTGAGGTAGACGCCAAAACACCCTTTGACAATGAAGTGACTGAAACCGTTGATGCTGTTCCAATGATCGACACAGTCAACGCTACTCTAGGAGGCATCCCTGAGGCTTTTCAACACAGGCTTTTGGGCATGAGGGTCGAAGCCCTTGACTATTCCCTGCCAGCCTTAACATGAACTGTGGGTTCACTAACCTTTTTCAGGTCTTCCGAGTGACCTTTTCCCATTCACCCGTCAAAGCAGTTTTATTGGGAAAACATAACTGTCTCTTGTCGGGTGAGGCGTCGGAAGACGAGGAACAATGACGTGTGGAAATATACATATATGAGCACCAGGTTCTCTGCCTTTTTCTCGGTTATAATATCAAATGACAGTTTTTGCGGTCGTCCACAAACAGCAACTCAAAATCCCTGTGTGCGTTTTAAGTTGCAGGCACTGCTCTCAAGCTGCAGTCAAAATAGCATGCACAAATACCACCAGGTGGTGACCCTTCACTCAGAGCTCAAGCCAAGGATAGAAAAAACACATGTTCATCCTCTCCCCCTACGCCCCTGAATGTCTATTTGTTTTAAACTATTTCTTAATCACCAAGCTTTCAGTTCACCTTGTCAGTTACCTTTCAAGGACCCGGTGTTATTTACATGTCATGCCAACGCAGCTGAAAAGATGTATACAAGGACCAAAAGATTCTGTGAAGACAGAGCAATGCATGATTTGAACTGTGTTTTCCTACAGTCATGGTCCAAGTTATCCGCACCAAATTTCCTGACACGTTGATTTACCCTGACCGAGGTTCTCGCCTGGAACAGCATTTTTCTTTACAGACACCAGCACAGACTGGACTTAGTGAGCGAAACGACGACAGAATAACCAGAGAAATTGGTGCTGATTCAAAACATTGTACGAATACATGCTACATTTTTCTTTAATATTACAATATCTGGGTACCACCGTTTTAAGTGAACCTGGCCATATTACAACCTTGTGATTACAGGGGTATTGATGCTCTTGAAACATCGGTAATGCAAGCACCAAATGTTGTGGGTGTAGAAAACACTTAATTTGAACAGACTCCCCCAGAAAGTTCCCCCGGATCTGAATTAATGGCAAAAAAAAGGTTTAGGGGTGGTGTTATTTTTGATGGAATGGCACTGATGTACTGCTGACAATGCCAATTTACAAATTCCAGAGAATGGGACTTTTGACTTCAAGAAATGAGGGTACCTTAAAGAACAGTTATCAGCAAAGGGACCAAAGGAAATTAGAGCGCTTCAATGGGAAACATACAAGAAATGGGAAGATTATGCTAGGCAGAAAGCAATGAGAAGCACAGCAAAAAAGAAAAAAGGAAGCCAGTGTCAGAAAATGATAAGGCTATACGATCAAAAGAAGTTAAAAGAGGACTGGGAACAGGATGACAGAGCAATACTTGTGCAAGAGAAAAAGGCTTATGTTGTTCATAGGCCTCAGACAGAGGCTTCTGCACCCTCTGAATATTCAGAGGAAGATCCCTTGTTGGAACATTTGACTAAACTACCTCTTCTGCCTCCATATAATATGGATAAGAGACAATTGGCGAATATAAGGGACCCACTACTCGGGGTTCCGTACTTCCAGAAACTCTGGCATGCGTTAAATAATTGTTGGAAGAATGGATCAGGGCAGGAGTGAAGTGACCAGCCCTTGCCTCTAAAGTTATGAACACTCAGTCCCTATGGGCAAATAATATCATTGTGCATGAGTTAATATAAAGACCATAATGGCAGTCAGTAGCGGTCTCTTGAGGAGTGACCTTTGCCTGTCCAATATGAGGATATAGACTGCAAGAACATTAACTTAAATGAATTGGGGTGTGAACAGGGAATTAATTCAAATCCGACTTGAGTGATAACAAAAGCCCCCGTCTCCACTCATCGGGCCCCTAGGAGGGAAGTTCTAGGGTTTAGCCCAGACCATCCAACTCACCATGTACAATCAGATGGAGCTGTTGTCTTTTACTTAAGATTTTCCTGACATCAGACAGTACCCTGAGCAGTGGTATAATCAGACTACCAAAATTATACACACAGGCCCGTTAACATTGGGGGATATTGACCAACTTTTTTCATGAATATTGCCCCCCCGACATATAGAGATGGTGTAGGAAACAGAACAGTGAAGAACCGTCAATCAAGTGGGAAGATTTGGAGAAAAAGGAAATCGTGCATTTTAGAGGTGAAGCAGAGCAATTACATGAGGACATATTGGCAGAACCCTGGGCAGTTATCAAAAGAATTGAGCAAATAGTGCAATGGAAACTAACTGGGATAAATGAACAACCTGCAGGCAGGACCAAAGCGAATTGGTAGAAAAGTACTTAGCAAGGAAGGAAGAGGTTTTCTCCTCTTAGTGGTGTTGATCTAGGTACCATAAAACGGCGAAATGCCTTTTGTTCACACTGTGGAAGGACTGCTCCCACACTTGAAAAATGACAAACATGTGAATCAACATGGCCCATGCAGACTGCGGCTCAAATTTTGACTATGGCCAGATATTATGCGAACAGGCATGCAAAAGAAAAGGTACCATAAAACAGCGAAATTCCTTTTGTTCACACTGTGGAAGGACTGCTCCCACACTTGAAAAATGACAAACATGTGAATCAACATGGCCCATGCAGACTACGGCTCAAATTTTGACTATGGCCAGATATTATGCGAACAGGCATGCAAAAGAAAAGGGTGAAAAGGAAGAAAATTAAAAGATTTTAAGACAAAACTATTGATACAGCAAGCATTTCCAGAACAAGGGAGAGGTATGGCACGAGGCAGAGGAATGTATAGGGGAAGAGAGGTAAGTGCTTCTGCAGCATACAGAGGAGGAATAGTGGATAATGGATTCCATTATTGCAAAAGCCCAGATCCTTAGATTTGGTAATGTCCCACGTGTCCAAGGGGAAGAGGAAGGTCTATGGGATGAGGAATAACAAGGAGGCAGTGAGTCAGTTTGATGGTAACAATGTGGAAATTCAGGGCCAAGACGACCAACCATATCCAGATTATGCAACAAAGGGTTGCCCAGAACAGAGGAAATGGCAGAGTGCAAATACCCGTTGATCCCACAGGCCCATATGTGGAACTTTGCATTGCTGAAAAGAAAAAGAAGTTCTTTTTAGATACAGGCGCAAACAATACTTATATTACCCACAACCTAGTGCCTTCAATATCCCTCTATGGGAAAATGAACACCTCAGTGGGATTTTCTAATAATTCAGTCCGTAGTCCATCATCAGAGCGCACTCAATTTCAGATGGAGCCTATTTCCTGCATGGCTCAGCTTGATTTAACAGATACACGTGCTTTAAATCTTTTGGGCATGGACTTGTTCAAACGATTGCATGCAAACATTTACTGTTCTACCTCACTTTCTGCTGAATCCAGGTAAATGTTTAGGTTCCCACCACTAATTTTATCACCTGAACTTGAGAAAGTGGATAAAAGGGTGTGGACATCCAGTTAAAAAAGGATGTATGGAAGTAGATCCAATTCAAATTCAGGTGAAGACCAATGCCATACTCCCAAGATTAACCAAATACAAAATATCCCAGGAAGGATTAATAGGGATAAGGGGAGTGATTAAAGATTTACTGGCTAAAGGGATAGTTCTGGAAATCGCTCCAGCACAGGACAGTTTTCTCTAACTAGTGTAGTGTCAGCAAGTCCACTTGAGACTTATTTTAGTTTTTTAATGGGGGGGTGGGGTCCCCCCTCCCAATAGATGTCCCCAGTCCTGAAATTACTTGTTAACACTACACAAGTCAGAGGGCCCTGTCCAGTGCTGAAATCAATTCCATACACTTGCAATGCATTTCAGCACTGGACAGCTCCCTTTAATTTGTGCAGTGTTTATTTTTTTTATTGGAAACCCCCTCCCCAAACCCCCACTTTCAAAATTGAACACTTTCCCACACCCAAACATCCATACATTTATTTTAAAAAAAAAACAATTCTTTGAAAGATTTGATGGAAAAACCTTTCAATTCATATTTTTTGATGAACAAGACCTCGATGAAACTTTGTAGATGAAGACTGTATAACAATTTGCGTGCTATCAATACAATTTTGGTGCCCCAGTTCCCAGTTGCTCCAGATACAACATCACTTTTTATTATTTGAGTCCTCCTTCCGCACAATACTTTACAGTTGTGGACTTAAAGAGTGCATTTTTCAGCATTCCAATACATGAGGACAGCCAGTACCTTTTTGCCTTTAGCATAGACAATCCTGCTTATACATTTTGTAGAGCACCCCAGGGATACAGAGAGCCCAATTATTTACAGCCAGGTATTACAAACACAGGTACTGTGTTACTGCAGTATGTTCAGGACCTACTTATAGCGGCAGATGCAAAGTAAGGGTGTGTGGACTGCACCACGCGCCTGGAGATTTTAGCTCATTTAGGACAAAGTTTGCCCAAATAAGCTACAATTATATCAGCAGCAGGTCATTTATCTAGATCATTTACTTACTAAGGGAGAGAAAAGATTGCACTCTCAGTGAAAACAAATGATACTTAACATGCCAGTACCCAGCACAGATTTATTCCTGGCATCCCCCTCACAAATGAAAAAGTATTCCTAATATGGGCTGACAAGGTTGATGTCCACTCCTTCGGAGACCTGTTCACAAAGGGCACCTTTCTAACCCCACAAATGGCCAAAGATAGGGGCGGAGACACTTCCCTGGAAGTATTCCTTTACTTTAGACTACGCCACACCATACACAAAATATTTCCCTCATTTCCCAAATAACCCCCTACGTGGGAGTTACTGCATAACACGATTCAGGAGCAGGGGGAGGTTAGTCTCGTTGCTATATAAATCCCTGGTGGTCGATATTGGGAAACCCAACCCTAAAACACAGCTAAAATGGGAAACTGGCATTCAGGAGACGATACCCACGGAAGACTGGTCCTATATCCTATGTCAAACTCAAAGGGTCACACTAAACACTTGCTATAAACTAATACACTTCAATTTTGTACACCAAACATATTATACCCCAGTTAAGAAACACAAGCTTCACCCAGAAACGTCGCCCCAATGCGATAGATGCGCGGCGGCCCGGGCGGACTTCCTCCACCTAGCGTGTGACTGCCCTGAACAAGGCGTTTCTGGAACTCGGTTCTGCAAACAACGGCCGATATCATAGGCGAACAGGTGACCCCACTACCACTGGTGCCCCTCCTGGGTCTCACTAAAAACCTTCAACCCGCAGCACGTAAATTAGCATCCCTTCTTCTGGTGCTGGCCCGAAGGAGGATCGCCATGTCATGGAGCCGAGGCCCACTACCCAAAATTTAAGACTGGAAAAAAGACATAACATACTGCCAGGACGTGGAAAGCGAATTTATAAGAACCCTACCATTGCATGCACACCCCCCACCCCCGACATTTGGGGACCATATATTGCATACCTGCTAAATAGTAATGAATCTTCTGACTCCGATTCAACTAGTACCTGAAAGGAGATTATAGAACTAAGATCCTCAACACTCCAATGAACTTTTAAATTATCAGACTCTGATGAAGGACTGTTTTGGACTTTTTTCTTCTTGCAGGGGTGGGAGGAGAGGCGGCCTCAGAGGGGAACTCGGGATTGGGAAACCTCTTGTTATTTCTCTTCCTTCTATCTTCCCTTCATTTCCTCTCATGCCCCCCTCTTTTCCCTTCTTCCCCTTTTCTCTTTCCAATGGTTTCGACAGCACCATGTTGGTGCGTTTGTATTCAAAAATAAAGTTTTAAAAAAAGAAATCCCAGTACCCAGCACACAGCAAGGGGTTACATGATTTGGGGGAAGAGGACTTCATTCTGTAAACAATTGATTCTGAACTTTTCTTTGTTAGCTAAGCCTTTACTGGAACCTACTACTAACACTACTTTTACTCTCCCCTGGACTGTCTCATCATGAAAGCTTGCAGGCACTCAAATCCATGCTTAGCAACTCTCCTGCATTAGGAACACCAGACTATACTAAACCCTTAACTCGGTTTGTGCATGGACTAAAAGGGTCTGCCTTGTCTGTGCCAACAACCACAAGGGGAGACAAATAAGCTATGCGCCTATCTTTCAACTACCCTAGACCCGGTGGCTAAAGGGTTGCCAAATTGCCTAAAGGGGTAGCGACAGCTGCCCTTTCTGCGAAACAAGCAGAAACCATAGTATTGTGCCATTCTTTAACTTTTGTTGTTCCCCATGCAATTAATAAGGTTACTCACTGTAGTGACCACCCTACTCCTAGTCCATATAAGGGCGGTGACTCAGAGTCCATCGTGATCGTCACTAGCGGGCCGGGATCCTGAAAGGCTGCGCCCACCGACAGATTGCTGAGAGCCGACCACCACACAAGGTCCACTCATGAAAAAAGGAACAGGAATCATTTTGGAGTCACGTTCCACTGCTTGGCACCAAGAAGCCATCTGTGTTCGCCACATCTTGAGACGAGGAAGAGCCAGCACACACGAGGCCATGAGGCCCAGAAGGCTCTGGAACCACCAGGCGGACATGCTCACCGACTGCGTGAACACCCGACACGTGGCCAATGAACCGGCATTCTGTCCCTGGTCAGATACACTCTGCAGTCGATCGTATTCCACCGAAAACCCAGGAAAATCAGGTCCTGAGAGACCGTCATGGAGGATTTCTACCAGTTCATCGACAGCCCAAGATGGAACAGGAGCTGGAGGAGAGGCTGAAGATTGCTCAAGGCTGATTGAGGATAAGGACTGCGCAGCAGCCAATCGTCCAAATACGGATACACATGGATACCCTGAAGCCGAAGATGATCTGTGATACCGACATCTTCGTAAAGACACGCGGTGCCGAGCAGAGGCCAAACAGGAGCACTCGGAATTGGAAATGCTCCTCCCCCACAGAAAAACATAGGTATTTCCGATTTGGACCCCAAATCAGAATATGCATATAAGCATACTGAAGGTCCACCACACGGAGCCTATCGCCGCTCTGTAAAGAGGACTTTATCTGACAGGGCATGAATTTCTCTTGGGGTAGAGAGAGATTGTACTGGGAAAGGTCTAGGATGGTGCGCAGGACAGCCTGGTTGGGTTTGGGCACCGTAAATAGCCAGGCGTAGAAGCCCGCCCCTCGCTCCCCTAGGGGAACGGGTTCCACCACTCTGAGATCCAGCAACTTCTGTATCTCGGCGGGAAGGCGACCCCAACGGCTGGAAAGGAGGATTGATGGGTGGGGTAGGGGGAGGGGGCAAGCGGAAGCCTGCCCGAGCGACTGACAAGACGCACCGGTCCTCGGTAATGGCCTGCCACGCCTCCCAGTGAGACGCAATGCGCCCTCCCCACTGGGGTCTCGTGCGAGCGCAGAGGAACTTCATTTAGTTGGTTTATCGGTGGCGCCGCCACCTGACCCTGAAGAGGCGGCTGAAGAACAGGAGAAAAACATGCCCCGTTGTTGCCGTCGGTGGGAATTTCCTGATAAGAGTTTCGACCCTACGGGACTTCCGATCCAGAAATCCCCTAAAACCAGAGGAAGACAACGTTCTCTAAACCCTGAAAGGCGGTTTCACCAAGACAGACAAGGACTTGGCGGTGTGGGTGCTGTCCTTAGTCAGCTCAACATCTGTCTTTGAGTGAAAAAGCTCCTTGCCATCAAAAGGCAGGTCCAGAACTTTATCCTGCACCTCTTTAGAGAACTTGGTAGCGTGCAGCCAAGCCTGACGAGAGGTGTCCATGCCAAGCATAAGGCCCTGGGCCAAGGTGTCGATAAGATGCGCCGCGGCCTCCAGCATATCCTGCGCCACTACCCTGGCATCTGACAACCCTGCTTTAAAATACTCTACTTTATTAGCAGGAATGAATTCCTCAAACTCTGTCAGACCTTTCCACATTTTCATATTCGCCCCCGCTAATACCAGTTCTGCGTTAGCTTGACTTTGGTGAGGAAGATCTTCCTCACCAAAGAGTCGAGAAGCTTGTCCTCTTTGGTCAGAAACTGCGTTGCCGCTGTAGAAGATGGGTGTCTAGATTATAATGTAGCAGCAGCCACTACCGTGGAGGAAGGGGGTGGACACGACGCCAAGGACCACCTTATCCTTGTGGATCGTGACAAATGGGTCTTGAACTGAAAGGGCTTGCAGTTCACCAACTCCTTAGTGATGTGACTGCCACCAAGAAGGCAGTTTTGTAAGGGAGTGCTTTAAGGGTAGCCTTATGCATAGGTTCAAAGGGAGGCCCCATTAGTCTAGTAAGTACAACCTTCAGTTCCCATATGGGGGCTGGATTGGAGATAGGGGGGATGAAGGCTTCAACCTTCTCCATAAAAGCCTTGATTACTGGAATTTTCTACCACAAAAACCTTTTGGAACGTGGAGTAAGCTGAAAGTGCAGCGAAGAGGACTTTTAAGGAATTGAAAACCAGGCTTGAATCTAGTAGGTGGGTCAGGTACAGTACAATGTGTGTTGGTGAGCATTCAATAGGATTGATGATCTTGCCATTGCACCAGATGACAAACCGTTTCCATTTGCTGGAGTAGCAATGTCTGGTGTTAGGTTTTCGCGCTTCTCCAAGTATGTCCATACATCTTTGAGGGAGTTTGAGGTATCCAAACTCTATGACCTCAGGAGACAGGCTACTAAATTGAGAGTTTGCGGGCATGGATGAAGTGGTTTTGTGACAACATGTTGTAGTGGCATAGCAGCTTCCTCGCAGGGGAGACTGACATTGCCATAAGATGTGGGCCCGCCAACCTTGGTTCTCTCATCAGGGGCACCAGAATTATTGCGAGTGGTTCCTGGTGTCTCGTGCACTAATTTCTTGAGTAGAGTAGTCGGAGGGGTGGGGCGAGCATACTGTTACGCTCACCTGGTTCCCACAGGGGCGTCGATCGGACCCGGACAGCTGTGGTCTCCACCAACATGATGCGTAGTGCAGAGATGACTGTCTGGACTGGCCGGCCTAATCTTGCCTGCTGGACTCGTAGAAGTATTCTCCTGCAAGTAGAGAAAGGGATTTAGCCACCCGTGGACTTTAGTGATGGCCCCCCCAACTGTTCTCTTTCTCCCCACTAATCACCTCCGATATCCCCTCTTGGTAACCTCACCTTATGTTTTTAAATGATGAGCTCTCCATCCTGCATGGCAAGCAGGGGCGCGTAGATAACAGTTACTTCACTGGTTTGAAGGTACTGGCGGAGTTCCGGAGGAATATTGACTCCAGTGTCTATAAAGTTCAAAGAGTTCAATATGTCCGATGTTCACTCTTGTTCCATTCGCTCGTTAGGTTGCAGCTGGGTCCAAAAGAATATTGCCTGGAGGCAGCTGATGGCGTTCAGGTAAGAGTCTGTATTACCAAACACTGTCCGGTAAAAGTTGCATGAGTTTATCTTGCCGTTTTCTCTCCCTTTATAGGTGCGGCATAGGAAGATGCAGCCGATTAAAGGATAATGCCTCCGGTGGTAAAGTAGGTAAGCCTATGGTGGCAAGAGATTGTCTTTGTCGGTTTTCTCGGCTCACCTTGTTATTCCTTTTGTTTTCCCCCCAGGTGCTGGGTTTCGACGAAGAAAATGATGGAGGCAGCGCCGAGTCAAAAGATGCAGTGGACTGGTGAGTAGAACGTGGCGTTGCTGCTGGCAAAACGACGCGTGCTGAAATAATGTCCTTTCCAGGCTCGGAGCTGTGTTGGGTCTGGAATCGGGTAAGGAATCAAATAATGTCTGTGACCTAACCTCTTCTCCTTTCTTTTCCTTTTGTCTAGGAACTCCGGATTCGAGGCGGGCGTGGCAGAAGACTGGATGTTGACTTGCAGACACGGTGAGCGTTACGCTGCTGGATGCAGAATAACACGAAGCATGGGCTGCTGTTCGGGCGTGGTTTAAATAGCCTGCAAAGTAGTCCCAGGTAAGAAGTTCCCCAGAACCACACCCGAGTGAAAAATAATCCCTGTAATAAAATAGTCCCATCCAGGCCTCATGTTGGATTGGATTCATTTGCAGCATGGTCTGCATGAGGTAAGTAAAGTCTATGAGCCTGGCGTCTAAGGCGCCAGGACTGAATCCAAACAGCCCCCAGCCAGGGCTGTTGGGGTTTTAATAAGTATCTGGATGCCTGCTCCCGGGGCTGATGGACTCGATCCGGATTCCCGGGGGTAGGCATCATGACACATACACACTTTTCCCTGACCATGTTCTACAGCGTCCGTTCCCCTTGGAGCTGCTCTGAGGGTACCAGGAGGTGTAATCTGTGCATTGTGCATTCTCCGGAGTTGCCAACAAGTTGATCTCTGGGAAGCCCCAGTCTGCGAAGAAGTTGAGAACAATGTCTTGGTGCAATCGCCACTTGTACTTTACGGGGTAGCGGGAAGTAAATGGTGAGTACATCCGCCAGAAGATTGGGCTCCCTTGGAACGTGTTGTGACAGGAAGAACATTTTGTGTTTGAGAGCCCATTTCCATATGTTATAAGACAGTTTGGATAGCCCTGGAGAGTGCGTGCTCCCCCGCTTGCTCGGGTAATGCATGGCCGTGGGGACTAAGCCCTCCTTCCCCTGGAGGTGTGTTTGAAAAGCTTTCGGGGCCTTGAACACTGCTAACAGTTCCAACAGGTTTATGTGGTTGGATGCCTCTGCTGGGGTCCAAGCTCTGTGCGCCGTCTAATGAAGGAGGTGACGCGCCCCCCCGCCCCATCAGAGATGCGTCCGTGGTGAGAGTGGTTTCTACCACGGGGGTGGTGAACATTTTCTCTTGCAAGAGGTTTTCCCTTGACCACCACTGCAGAGAGAGAACGAGGGCTGCCGAGACAACCACTCGATCGTCCCATTGTCCGCTGGCCTAACGCCATTGACTCGAGAGCCACTATTGCATTGGCCGCATGCGCAGACGTGCGTGCGGGACTAGATAAATGCAGGAGGCCATCATCACTAACAGTCGCATGGCTTTGCATACAGTCACCTCACAATTGTCTACATAGTGAGGGATCTGGAACAGCAGGTTTTGAACCCTCACGTTGGACGGAATGATGAGCCCGTCTTTGGTCCGAATTAGAGCACAAGGAGTGCTGTGAGAGTACCTGTTTGGCCTGTCTCCCTGCTCGCCTGAAGATCGCTCAAATCCTATGGACTATTGTTCTAGGTTTATTTTGCTGCAGAAAGTATGCAGATGGTACTTGTGGAACGTTACACTTATTGTTGAGTTACCTTTTGCAAAAAGTTAATATATGCTAATTATATTGATTCTACAGCTATTGCACGAAGACCACACCCCGGCTCTGCTAATAGTCTGCCCACGCCACGAAGATTGCCGTGGCAGTGCCTGTTTGGCCGGGTTGCCGGTGGCCGTGGCCAGGAACTCCCGTCCGCTCCTCCCCCTTTCAGAAGTACCGCCATCTCAGGTAAACTCCCATTGCCTGTGATAGTGATAAGTAGGCTGTTTTATAGGGGTGAACAGCCGGCACCCTGGACGCGGTGTCTGAAGCAACTAGGGGCGCAGATGTATGATGATATTCTATCCGCGTCCCTGTCTTCACTACGGTGAAAAATACTTTGCGCATGGCTCCACCACTTCCACTTCCTCTGATCCCTGCAAGTCCCAGTGACTGTTACTGGAGCAGGGAGTGGGAAGGTGGGGGGTGGAGGTCACCCATTCTAATTCAATCCAGCGTGCCTAGGTCTGGGAGGGAGGAAACTCGTTTTAACATGACCCATTGGCCGGGTTCACGAAAACCTAGAGCAGTTTTTTCTTCACACGCCTCCGGCTTTCTGCTCGGAGGACACCCGACTGCAGGAATTATCGCAATATCAATAAGACACGAGGAGCTGGGTGAGGACGCCATTCCATCAGCTGAACGGCAGGAACATGGAAGAGGGGTGCACAGTTCCCACATGGAGATTGTATTTGAATTAAAGCAACATACCACCTGCCTGAAAACGATCATGAATCATTTGGGCGAGGTCACTGCTGCAGTGAATGTACTGGTGAATTTCCGTTTGGCACCCATAAAATCTACCTTAGGAGAACAGGATAGGGAGGTTAAGGAGGGTGGAATGATTGAGAAGCAGTGCTACCTCCTACTATGTCTCCTAAACCATCCACGTCGGAGGCGGAGGGGATTTCAAAGGCCACAGGGAACGGGAATCCGCCCTCTGTAGATAGTAGTCCTCATAATACTAACAAAGAAAGGAATAAAAAAACAAGCATCCAATCAAAAATTAAACTGGGCTAGAATCTCAAATAAACCCTCCCGCAATCACTGGCGCAATTTAATAAAAGAGGAGGCTGAGGTTTCCAGCGATTTGTGATACGGCCTTGATATGGAATCTGAGAATGAAATCACGACAGACAGGGGTTGAGAGGGTGGCGGAAGACTGTCAGATGAAATGAAACATAAGGGCACTAAGGAAAAGATTAGCACTAATAATGTTGCTCCAAATCTTCTAAGTCCCAATAAAGTGTTTAATGGTATACATCCTGAAATACAAGAAAACCACACTGTCCCAAGAAGAGGGTTGTACCAAATATTTGCAAAAAAAAAAAAGGGAATAAATCCTCAACAACTCCACCATTGATCGCCAAGGAAGTCATAGCACTGAGTGTTATTGTGATAAACCCTGAAGGTGAATCCATTACCTCGAAGACATAGCGTCAATCTGTATTATTGGAAAATCCACATTTACCCGAGTCAAATGAGGTCTTTGCTAGAAGGGTTTTACCCCATGGGCAAGGTGAAAGTTTGAGGGAAATCGATGATAAGTGTTTAATCAACCGTTCCAGCTGTAATATGCTATGTACAGAATGCACCACTCTTAAAGGGAGCAAACCACGACGCAGGACCCCAAAATAATTCCCAGCTAGAAGCATTCATCAGAACTACAGTCTCCCAGATGCTTGCACCAGACAAAGTAGGACAGATTCCAATCTGCCAAATGGAAGTGTGAGGGAAAGTGGCCAACCTACTGAAATACTGCAGAGGCCTTATGTCTCACTGCACGCAAAGGTCGACTTGTGTAAGGTCAAAACGTTAGTAAATATGGCTGTTTTACCATCTTCTGGAGATATACCGCGAATTATCTGTCCAGAGAGTAACTCTCTGGACGGCCTGGCTAGCCACCCAAGCAACAAAGTTCAGCCTAGGAATATTCCAAATTCAGTATCTCGGAGTGATTTAAGGAATGTCCATTGGAGGGTTCCCATTTTTCCTGATAACCCCAGCGTTCTATTATATTACTTGTTCGATTATGGTGGTCCATCCTCTTTAAATAGGAGAAGGGTCCTCGCTCTCTTAAAAGAGATTCCAGTTTTGAGACTTCTGTCACCTGCCCATTTGAAATTGGTGGATTTTATTCACCCTGACCAATAGGACTATGTAAGATTGGTATTTAATTCCAGAGCAGTCTATGAAGCAATTCTATCAGAAACGTCACAATTAAAACGGTTGGGGTATGATGTGCTCATCTTTAGTCCGGGCTTGAGATCAGTTAATCAGGAATTGGTAGCAAGAGGGTCACCGAATGAGAGACGAGGCAGGACTGTGGGATGTTTTTACCCATACATCCGAGCCCTACCTCAAAAACTGTGCAGTACTGACATGGAAAACATCATGATGGCCAGAGCTTCCCAGAAAATGCACAGGGAAATGCATGAAGAATAGGCTGCCACTCATTTTTGCCGATGTTATGGGCACAGAAGGGCACTGCCTAAAACCACCATTGGACTACCCACACAGTAGTCTGAAACCATTGGGAATGGCAATGCTGATTGCCAAAAGCAACCTAGAATTGTGGGGAACTCATTTTCTTAAATCCCAAAAATGGTTGCATTACCAGTACTCACCACTATCAGAAAGCCGGAGTTTTAAAACGCCAGACTTTTTCCTTTTTGGTGTAAAACTGAATAAATGATCCCAAAGCATGCCAAAGAAAGACTTACTGAGAGGTGGATACAATGTAAAGTTATATTCTGAAGTGACTTGAAGGTTTATAACAAGACTGGCTGAGCTGTGGATTTCAGCAGTTTAAGTAAATTTGGACTGAAAGACACTAAAAAATCTAAATGTTTAAAAGAAATGAGTGACCTACTTTTGAGTGTCACATAGGTTGCAATTGTTTTAATGTCATAGTTTTAAACTTAGAATCAGCATTCTAGCTGCATATGTAAACATTGTCTTGACTTAAACTGGGTAACAAAAAGTGACATTTTATCTGAAGCCTGGCTTAAGGAACTGAATTCTGTCCACCAGCTACCCCCGACAGGAGTTGAGACTTGCACAACTGCTGTGTTCCCAGGCCTAGCTGCCTTTTTGCTGCTCCCACCAAAAGGGATATGACACTTCTCTGATTGAATTACCTGGGCTCTGCAGGAAATTGAACAAAGCCCTGTCCTGACTCAGGCAAATATTTTATTATGGGGGCCGTAAAAATGGCTTCCTCTTGGACAATGGGCCTTCCAGGGCCCAGGCAGATGGTTTATTGCAGGGGTAATAAAAATGGCTTCCACTTGGCAGAAACTGGGTGGGGGAGAAACTGGAGACAGAGGCTGAGCTTGAAGAAAGTGGAAAGACTGGTTTCTGTACCATGTGACCTGAAAAGACACACCCCTGTAGACAGAATATGGTTTTAGAAAAAGATGAATAACTCATACTACGGACTTGTCATAATTATTTAAATGATACCATATTTCTTGTGATTTTTCTGCCCACATTTTAAGAGGTTTTTAGAACCGGTGGCATGATCTGGGGGCAAACTAGCAGTTAAGAGGGTATTACTTAAAATGTATGCATGTTAAAAGTCTGATACTTCATCAATTAATGCCTGCATGCCTTGCACACATTTGGGTAAATTTGAGTAAGAATCTGATATTGGTAACCTGACCAAAAAGTGAAATATGTTGCCATTTCTGAATGCAAGCTCCCAGGAAGAGCAGATTTGGACAGGGTATACCTCCTGTGATATGTGATGGGTGCATGTAATTTTGAACAAATGTGTACCTGTGCAAATATGTCTTTTGGGTCAAAATATAGATTGTGTGTAATTTGACAGGGGTGGGTTCTCTGTACCATAAACAGACCTCATCATGATGACACTTCATTTCATTCCCCCAATCAAGGGGAAGAGGAGGAAGTGGCCAATGACAAGTGGAGAGGGGTAGGGCCTAGGAAGCTAGCCTCTCCACCCATTTTCAAAACACATAAAAGCAGACAGTCAGGACAGATAGGGACATTCAATTCCATTTGCTGCAACGCGCTCTGCCGGACCATACCACATCCAGAGATCCAGACTTCAAATCCATCAATCTCCAGAATCCAGAGAGGCTAGACCAGCAGAGCAGAGCTGACCCAGACCACTGTTAGCAGAACCAGAGAGCTGACCCAGATCACTGTGAAGAGACCCAGACCAGACCGGAGCCCAGTCCAAAACCTGACCAGATCCGTGGCGAGGCCCATTCTATTTCTAAATATATTGCGAGTACCTAGCAGACTGTGCAGAACCAATCTCTTAGTTAAAATAATATAATTCAATCTATTTAATCTAAGTAGAACTGCCTCCTAACTGTCACCTGTCATTTGTAAAGCTGTCACCTGTCATTTTCTAGTTGCTAGCTGTCACTTGTCTTTTTGAACTTTAAAATTTAAAATCTGAAAAACGACCTTTACCATATCGCTCATATCTCCGTAACCGTTTGTCTTAGAGACTTGCAGTAACTTTCCCCTGAAAGCTTAGAATCTTGGCTTTTCTACGAACCTAGAACCGCATTCCTATTCCATACACTTTTGCCACAATCGCGAAAAACGCACTCGCGAATTTACCGCGATTTGCAAATTTCTCCACGTGTGGAAACAGCAGTTTCCTTGCTAAAAATTCATTTGCCTCTTAAGAACCATCCCTGAATCATTGCTAGAGTGAGCCTGGACTAATATTAACTAACTAGATACCACTCACCCTGAACCTCTAGGGGGAATTAAAAGCATTTTAGCATATTTTTCACTTCATTGCCAGCACATAAAAGCATTTTGGACCTGTGTTTCTAAACTTCTGTAGTCTAAGCTTGCTGGGTGAACGGGATTACATTTGATTGCATTTCTGAGAACTGTGTGATTTCCTTCTATTTCCTTGCATTGCATAAAGGGGGGGAGGGGATTGCCAGAGAAAAGTGATTACATTGTTTTGTTGAAATCATATTGAGTATTTTCTGTATTGCATTTTCATTCAACATTACATCCATCTGAACTTATATAAAGCATTCTCTACCACCTTATTCTTCTGTTCCTATTTACCAGTGTTGCTATCTTATCCATCCTATAACCACTCATCATTGATTATAAAGAAGTGTGCTAGTGCCTGACTATCCATTATTGATTACTGCTCAGATTAAGTGTGATATATATATATATATATATATATATATATATATCTATTGTTTAAATTATCAAATAAACCTTTTAAACTTGCAAAACAGAACTACTTCTTGGCTCAGTGGGGTCAGGGGGATTCCAAGAGAGGGGTGTTATATAGGGGTAGTCATCCAGAACGCATGAACTGGACATAAAGATATATCAATAAGGGTTTCCATTCAGTATCCCAGACTAGGCATTGACTTAGTCCTGTAAGAGGATTCAATTCAACACTACAGCTGAGTTTAGGCTGACCTCACCTGTGGTTCCAAAAGAAGTGGAAGATCAGAGCAGCTGGAGATGGTTAGCGTCAACTTTGTGCGACTTCATCTCCCAGCTGAAATCTTTCCAACAAAACCTTTAACCAACCTTTGGATGTCCAGCTATTATCATGGAACTCACGCGGTCATGCCCATCTTTCCTCATCTTCAGTCCTTTGTGAAAGATTAAATAATTGCAGCATTGTTTGCATACAAGAAACTTGGATGGCAGCGGCCTTCCACTTGGATGCCCGAGTCCCGGCAATTGCTTGCTAGAAAGGGCAAAACAGGCAAGCCGTGTGGGGGACTCCTGATTGCTATTAAGAGTGGTATAGGACTCAATAATAAACACTTTTTTGTCCCCTGCCCCCGACTCGAGTGCTTTGGCAGTAACTGTAAAGGTAAATGCAGCGTATAGACCTTCTGTTATCCTCATAGTAAATATCTACTGGAGGCCGTTTTTGAATTTACAAGCTATGATTGGGAACATCAATGCACTAATTATTGCTGAAATGTTAAAATACAATGGGCTACAGACAGTGATACTAGGTGATTTAAATGTGGACATCCCTTTTACCTTTATCCCTGCTGCAGAGCACCACAGACCTTGGCATTCTTATACCCTATATGGAAATTGGGATTACGCTTATAAAATGAGGTCTCCCGGGAAGTTCTAGAAAATCCCTGCAGGGCCAGATCAGGCACTCCACTTTTATAAATGTGGGTCTTTTTTCAGTAAATTCGACCTTAGAATCACATTTAGATCCAAAAACATGTTCTGATGATCGTTATGCTTCCATTATTGATTCCATTTCTATGTCCGTCTCTTTTTTAGCACAGTCATTCATTTAATACTCAGCCTTCCACCTTGAGTGAGTACCGCCTTCTTGAAGTGGTCTTAAAAATCAACATCAACCTACCGCTCCATCTAGTTACATTAGCGAATTTTTAATTTAATATTTGGCACAATGATAATATACTTTCATCAGAACTCTATTGAATCTAGATGTGACACCTTCACGCACAGCAACTTTCCCCATCTACCTTGAGGATTTGATTGCTAAAACTATCAAACATCAAAATAGAAAGCCCTGGAGCTTCCCTCATAAACGCATCTATGATGCAAGTATTATACATCATTAAAAAGAGTGTAAAAGGGAGACAAGAAGACTGCTGAATAGTCTTCCAGAGCCCCAGAAAAGAATAGCCATTCAAAAACAGAAACGTCTAAAAGGGCATAAGGCTTATATGCTTCAGGCAGATAATGAAGTGATGTCATTCTTGAAGGAGGGCTCTACGCGCCAATTCTGGCAGTTGATCAACACCATAGCATCTCCTCAAATTATAGATCATTCCAACTCTATAGCAGAGGAAATTTGGGCAGGGCATTTTGTTAATGTGTATGCTCCAAAAAAAATATGTTCTATGTGCTGAGTGAGTGTTATAAACCATGAGTGGAAAAGCAATTTTTTGATACATATCACAAGATGAATCCAAAAATCTAGCCCATCTAGAGCTGCTGGCCTCAATCATCTGGCTAATGCAACACTGAAGGCGAATCCAGAAATCTGGGCGAAAGCTCTGGCTATGTTATTCTCAGAAATCATTATCTTGGCGGTCTCTAAATGTTTTACGCAAATTCAAGCCAGATTGGATTTGGCCAATCAAATACGGAATATGATCACGTAATAACTCTGTGATTCTTAGATGTGTACATGTCAGTGTTAATATAATTCATTTGTATGTTTCAATTACGCTCTTAACCCTTGAGAAACTTTTATGTATGTGAAAGGTGAAATATTTTAAATTAAGACGCTTTTAGTTTTTTTGACAAAAGGTTTTCAGATTTGTAAACCATATGATGTCAAATATAAAAAAAGAAATATTTTCAGATATTGTAAACACCAAATTTATTCCATTTACATGGCATCTGTTGCACATAGTCCCCAAATATAAAAAGGGTGATCGGTCTTATTGCACTATTAGATGCAAATTCCAAAATCTTTGCTGGGCTTGTGTTAGAGAAACTTAATGAGTGGGTGGACAGGAACTCAATACTATCGACCAAACAATTTGGTTTCCGTAAAGAAGTGGGAACTGTGTTGGGAGGACTGTCTCCCTAATGCAGGAAAAAGCATGGACCAAAAACGCTACTCTGATAGATATAGCGGCCATGGACCTCTCTAGTGTTTGACTTGGTTGATCGCTCAATTATTATCATGGGGATTACCTGATGACATTCTGACTATTTTGATCCATTTGCATTAAGGCTCAAAAATACAAGTACGCCTTAATAGAGAGGGCCTTCTATCCTGCCAGATTGAAACTTTTAATGGATTACACGTCAGGGCTGTATATTCACCCCTACTTTATTCAATCTCTATGTTACGATGTTGGTTTAAATTGAGACAATGCAGCTTTCATTTCACCAAAAATAGAGGGTCTGAAAACATGTTGGTGTGCCTATGCAGACGATTTTCTGTTAATTGAGTGTACCCCTCTTGGCCTGCAGCACCTCCCAACGTCTTTCTCCAATTATATGACCTTGATGGGTCTTGTGATAAACACAAAAAAAAAAAATCAGTGATCATGCGTCTAAGCCATCGCAAAAAAAACTATACAGCTAGTTCTTGAATAAGGTAAAACTAGCAATTCGATCGTCAATGTAATACCTGGGTTTCCCTGTTTTTGCGAATCCCAGGAAACGTTCTTATTTGTACTATATATTGGAGAAGGCCGGACATCTTACATCACAGATGAGGAAAGTGGCAAAGAAATATTATAGATATTCTTTGTCTCCATTAAGACGTTTCTGCAAGTTAAAGGTGACACCAAAACTCTATGGCCTAGAATTATTTCCTGTAAGTATGCAAATTGATAGGAACAAGATGGAGTCAACAATTTGGCAAGCAATCCCTGTATGTCTTCCAAAGTGTGTTCCATTAGCTGCCCTAAGATATGAGCTGGGCCTCCAATCCTTAGCTAGTGTGTTGAGCTGGAAAAGTATTTCCCTTTACAGGAAACTTATATTGGAGACTGGAAATACTATGTACACAAAACTGGGCACCAGCTTGAGACTTGGCAACCAGGGGATGGAATTAATTTCCCACTCGAGTGAAAATGTCTCTAATGTTCTTGTAGAAATTGGGTTAAATAAGGCTGATCTTGTACAAAACCCCAAACGTGTGAAGCAACGAATGCAATACTCAGATTGGACCAAGACCATGGAACTTGTAGCCAAGACTGAATTAGTTTAACAGTTTGAGCTAGGGTTTTTCCTCTTTTTTGGGGGCTAGGGTGTATTAGGAAGAGACTATATTAAAAGCACAGTACCACCACTAGCTAGCCAACTTCCCTGCACACTGTTAATGGGAGGCATACTCCTATGAGCGGTAATTATTCCACTCAGCTGTATTGATCACAGTCACATAGGTATCAGAAATGTATTTTTTAAATTATTATACACATACTTAAGACCATATGTAAACAAAGCCTTTCAATGGTCTAACTAAAACAAACAAGAGATCAGTGTTTTTTTGGGGTTACTTCAGGGTACAAATAAAAAAAAACATCACAAAAACATAATTGTGACAGCTTTCAGTTTAAGAATAGATAGTTATCTGTTTGTATTCAGACAAGTGTGATGTTAGTACCAGGGTGACATTGGTTAACATGAAATCAATTCTTTATCATGGCACGTCTACACCGACTTGTGTTTCTGGAGGTGGAAAAACACAACCGAATAGATCTTGATATTAGGTGTGTAATCAACCCCCTTCTTCAGGACGCTATCAATCTTTGGATATACAAACAGTTAAGCTGTTTGCACTAGACCATGTGCCCTGCATATTCGATGTCTGGGTCAGGAAGTTGGAGGTGGTGAGAGCAAGGCGCTTTCTCTGCTGGCTGATCTTCACCCCAATCTGGGCACTGGTTAGTTGTGTCCTGCCAAAAGGATTGTCCTCATGACTATAGGGATCCTCGTATGTCTCTTCTGGTTCCGAAAACTCAAATGCTTCTTCTTGATGAGTTTTCTTCTAAGCTTCTGCACCTTTAGTAAAATAGGGCAGGAATCCTCCTCCCTTGGTCTCTTGGTAGTAATAAACTTTTCTGCAAAGTCTACAAACTGTGACAGTTTGTCCATGTAGTTCTCAAACCTCACTCTGGTCCACAGGGATGAACTAGAGGGGTCTGGAGGGGTGGATGGGGGAAATGCTCACTAGGAGGGAAATGTTCCCTAGAAGGAGGGGGACTTATCAGATAAAGCCTTGTAGAGGGTCTGGGGCCCTTCAGAATACTTCTCTCGATGAGGGTGTGCTTTTTGATCGTTCCACCGCGGGAACAATAGCTGCGAGACTCTGGCATAGCTTTGGCAGCTGTGAGAGGGATTTCGCTATGCCTGTAGGCATAGTCACAGTTACCAGCTCCACCAAAACCTTTGGGCGGACGCGCTCTTAGATGGCGTTGTGGGACTGGTGTGCTTTTTGGAAGAGACGCCCTTGTTAGAGGAATGCCCGGACGCATGCAGAGTAGACTGATGCGGGGAGGCCGCCGAATCGTAAAGTTCGGCAGGCGCCATCGAAATTTTGCAGGCCCGTTGGCATCTGTCACTTCTTCGACGCATCCATCGAGGGAGCTTGGGGGAGGGGGAGGTTGTATGCTTATCCTTGGGTTGTATGTGTGTCGGTGTGTGTGCTCCCGTCGCTGGGGTGAGATCTCCCCATAGCAGTACCGGCGGCCCGCCCGTCAGGGCACAGGGACGGGCACCAGGGAAGCGGACAGTTCCACCCAACTGTATATGGCCTCGAAATCGGAGCCATGGCTGCCGCTAGAATCCTATTCACTTGAGGAGACAATGCAGACAGGGGAAAAACTGATTTTGCAGGACTTACAGGGACCTCGACGCATGAGGGATTTTGGGTACACTACACATCACGTTAGGGATAGTGTTACAGGCACGCCCATATCGATGTCCCCTTTCGATCCTCAAAAGAAAGATTCAATACTCCGCAATTACCACTAGATGTCGGACTACATGCACAGCATGTGATTCTAAGCAGATTAACAAACATCAGAAGATTACATTATTAACTACACTTTGGAGCCACCCAAATATTTGAAAAAACGCAATAACGTTTTGTAAACATTGCATTATATGTGCCACACAATGTTGGGAAAGCAGAAGGAGCGCCAAGGAGTCATTTTGGTCCCCCAGATTTTTCCATTTGAAACACTTCAAATGGACCATAGAGTTGCCTCCTTGTCAGAAGTAAAAGTATGTTTTGGTAACTGTCTATATGTTCAGTAAATGGGTAGAGGCATTTACTTCCCTTGAGAGAACACTTCACGGAGTACAGCCAAAACCCTTGTCAAAGAATATTGTCCAAGATATGGTCTTCCCCATTCAATATGGAGCAATAATGGGAGTTCATTTTGTCAATAAACAATGGACCTAGGATGTCAGACATTACGCATAAGGCAAAAGCTTCATGCAATGTATCAATCACAGGCGGCAGGTTAAGTAGAACATTGCAATGCCACACAAAAAAATAAAAAAATAAAAAACTTACCAAAGTTTGTGCAAGTAGCTATTTAACCTGTTGGATGCCTTACCTTTAGCTTTATTTTCTATGAGAACTGCTGCACATTCTGGAGTGGGTTTGTCCCCCTATGTGAGGAGCTTGCCTCACCCAAAAAAACTGTCTGATGTGCCATATCCTGTGCTGATGGACTATTGCAAGGAGCTTACTAAAGCACTGTCCATTATTCATGAACAGGTCACAGACTGTCTACCCTAGGCCTTGGAGGGGCCGAGGCACACTATCCTGCCTGGCGACTGATTAAGAACTTTCAACGTAGCTCTGGCCTGCAAACCAGGAGGAAAGGGCTGATGCAGGTGCTCCTGGCAACACAAACAGCGTTAAATGTCACGGCCACAGACACTGGATTCATTTGTATTTGTATTTGTTTTATTTGTATAGCGCAGACCAGGCCCAAGGGCAACCGGGTGCATATATTAGTAGAACATTACATTACAGGTAGTGGAACATTACATTACAGTAGTAGACATACCATCGTAGAAGTCCCTTTACATTACGGGTAGTGGAACATTACATTACAGTAGTAAACAAGTCGCCATAGAAGTCCCAGCAGGTTGTACACAGAGTATACAGATGACGTTACAAAATCAAGGCAATAATCAGAGCGGAGCAGAACAGAGCTAGGACCCAGAAGGCCCGTCCAGATAGAAGAGCGGTTGTTAGTGGGATGTTGCTAACCAAAGCTTGGCTTTGTGTTTGAATTGGTTAAAGGAAGGTAGCGTTCTGATCATGAGTGGTACAGTGTTCCAAAGCTTGGCTGCCAGGACAGGGAAGCTAGCGCCCCCGGCAGAGTGAAGCTTGAATCTAGGGATCGCAAGACCTTGAGTTTGTGCAGATCTGAGTGCACGTGCTGGAGTATATTGAGTGAATCGCGAGGCTAGGTAAGAGGGGGCCTGGTGGTTAACACATTTGTATGTGAGGGCCAGTGCTTTCAGGGAGATTCTTTGGGCAACTGAGAGCCAATTGAGGTTCTTCCTGGTTTCTGAGATGTGGGCTGATCGGGGGATGTTGAAGGCTGCTCTAATGGCATTGTTTTGGGTCGTCTGAAGTTTGTTGAGATTACCCTGGTTAGTGCCTTGGTACAGTGCATTGCAATAGTCCAATTTAGACATAGCCAAGGTCCTGGCCAGGGTAGTGCAATTCTGGGCAGTAAGGAATGGGCGGCAGACCGAGATCAATTTGCAGGTGTATGCAGACGCAGCGGCAACTGCATTGGTTTGTCTGGTGAGTGTCAAGGAGGCGTCGAGGTATATACCCAGAGTTTTGGTGTCTTTAGATACTTTAATCAGATTACCGTCAATGTTAAAGGAGCCGAACAGGGGACTCAGTTTGTTAAGTCTCTGTTGCGTGCCTAAGATGAGAAGCTCAGTCTCGTCATCGTTGAGGCACAGTTCGTGCTGGGCCATCCAGGCTTGTATGACAAGGTAAATGTCATTAAGAGCTTTAGAGTCTGCGATGTAGTCACCAGTGATGGGTATGAGTATCTGAGTGTCATCAGCGTAATTCGTGTAGGTGACACCAAGATAATCAAGCACATCAAAGAGAGGTTTGGTGAAGACATTGTAGAGGGTAGGGGAGACACAGGATCCTTGCGGGACTCCACACGGGACTGGTGTGGGATCGGCCGATGCAGTAGGGGAGACTGCATCGGCCGATGAGAAGAAAGCACCTCTACCCCGCCTGCGACACTAACATCTTAAGGACAGCTGTGTTGCTATACCACTTGTCTTTTCTTATGAAGAAATGTCTGCTGTAAAAAAAGCAACTTGCATTGTTTTCTCCAACTACAGTGTGCCCCAAAGACACTGTGGGACCAACAGAGGAGGCACGCTATAATCTGAGACCAAGATAACTTTAAAGAAAATGTAAAAACTGATTTGGGAAGACTGAGGAGAAAGCAGCTACCGCCATCCTTACAGGACTACCTGGGGATGAGGTATTTTGGACACTCCAAAAATATATATTTGCCGCCGCCACGGATACACTGACCACGCCTTTCCATTATCCTCTTATGACAGACTAATGCCCTACAAAAATGATCTATTAGACACTGACAAAAAAGATTGTGCTTTCAGTTTCTGGATCCTGTTTTTACTACTTGGCGTTTTTATATTCTGTGATATGTATTGTCCCCTTCGAGAAAATCTACACATGTACCCTTTCCTAATTTTACAATGGCTTTACCTCCCGATTAACATTATCATTGAGTTAATGAGCAGAAATGTGTTACCCTTATGCATAATACACACAAGGTTGTTCAACGCAGTAATTGCCATGTATGCCTACAGTTTCCTGCTTTTGTAGGAGAAGGGCTCCTGCTGCAACAGTTGCCCCACCCGTTCTTTGCTTGGCTATATTATCATGTATAGAAAGTTTACCAGGTTACTCACCGTAGTGACCACCTTACTCCTAGTCCATAGCCCCCTTTCCTTCACACTTGTGGGACATATCTCCGTCCTGTGGGACGGGACCAGAGCACTTTGTAAAAAGCATCCACATTTTTTTCAAAAATGTGTCCCTCCTCTCTTTCCTGCGCAGGGCCCGGCATGCGGCCGTAACACCGCCCACCTTGGCTCCGCCCCACGCATCGCCCATCAGTCCTTTTCTATCGCCGGGTCAAAGACCCATTAGCAATAACAGAGGAACCTTATTAGAGGGGATGGCGGGCGGGCGTATGGAGGAAAGGGGACTATGGACAAGGAGTAAGGTGGTCACTATGATGAGTAACCTGGTAATACTCCTACGTCCCGTCCCCTTTCCTCCATACTTGTGGGAGATTCCCAAGCACTCCTTACAGGAACTACGGGTGGATGGAAATACCCCCTACTGAAACAAGTTCTTCAGCACAGCCTGACCAAACTGAGTGTCAGCTCTAGAGCTCATGTCGAGACAGTAATGCTTACAGAAAGCAGATGGGGAGGCCCAAGTAGCTGGCCTAGCGATGGACTCCCAGGGAACATATTTCTGAAAAGCAACCGCGGCTGCCTTGCCCCGCACTAGGTGTGCATGGATACCTTTAGGAGGTTTCAGCCTTTGGACGGTGAAAGACTCTGTGATGCAGGCGGCAATCCACATGGAAATAGATGCCTTAGACGCCGGCTTGCCCTGAGGGTTACCGAAGGTCACAAAAAGTTGAGAAGAACTCCTATGCTCGGAAGTCCTGTCCAGGGAGAATTTAAGAGCTCTTTGGACATCAAGACAGTGTACAACTCCTTCAGACTCTGAGGCAGGGTTCGGAAAAAAGACCGGAAGGGAGATCGACTGATTCAGATGGAATTCAGTCACTACCTTCGGTAGGAAAACCGGGTTTGTCCGAAGGACTACCTTGTCCTTGTGAAAGACCAAGAAAGGATGCTCCACCGACAATGCCTGGCGCTCACTCACTCACTCTCCTTGCTGACATAACGGCGACCAGAAAGGACACTTTCCGAGACAAGTACTTGAGGTCTACCGTAGCCATTGGTTCAAAGGGTTTATGGCACAGCGCCGTCAGGACTACATTTAGGTCCCATGGCGGGTGGGGATTACGAACCGGAGGGTAGAGGCGTGTCAAGCCAGAAAAATGCCTCTTCACCACTGGGTTACTCAGAGAATAAGAGCATTGGTCTGTAGCAAGATAAGCGGAAACCGCTGAAAGGTAAGTTCTGTATGACAGACCGTGAACACCCGACTCTGCTAGGGAGGACACGAAGGACAGCACTGTGTCAATCGTAGCCACCCTTGGATCCAACTGCTTTTCCAAACACCAACGACCGAACCTGAGCCATTTACTCCTGTATAGGGATCTGGTTGAGGGTTTCCTAGCTGCCTGGATAGTACGCATGTTATCCGTAGACAAGTTAATATGCTCTAAAGACTTGAACTCGGGCACCATGCCGCCAAGCTGAGCGATTGTTGGGAGGGGTGCCACATCTGCAGTTCCCCTTGATGAAGAAGATCTGGGGTTACTGTTAACCTGATCAGCGGAAACACCGACAGGTGTTGAAGTTCTGAGAACCAAAACCTGGCTGGCCACCACAGGGCCATTTTGCCCGATGAACTAGAGGCAGAGGCGGGAAGGAGTAAGCTCTAATGTTGTGCCATGGAATCTCGAGAGCATCCCCCAGAGAGGAGGCTCTCAGCCCCCCCTCTGGAGGCATACTGAGGAAGTTTCTTGTTTACCGCCGTAGGGAAGAGGTCCACCTCCGGTGTGCCCCAACGCAAGAAAATCCATGAGAGGACCTTCGCCTTCAACTCCTACTCGTAGCTGACCACTGTCCGCTGGCTGAGGGCATCCGCTGTGACATTCAGCTGGCCCGAGATGTGCACCGCAAGCAGCCAGACACCATGAAGCATGGCCCACTCCCATATCTGGATTGACAGATCAACCAAAAGGTGCCTATACCGCAGGCAACGAAACATTGTGCAGAAGGGGCATCCGGGCGTTCCAGTCAAACTGACCGATAAGGATGCGCACAAGGCCCAGAACCCAGTCCTACACCCGAGGCCGATGGTGCAATTGTAGGGGTACCATTAAAAATGGCCACCGTGTCGTGGCGGGAACGGGCGCCTGAGGGGAACTGCGGCACTGAGAAAGTGAGGCAGGGGTCCCCGTCGATGGATCAGGGGTCTTAACTTTAGCCTTAACATAAGGAACCTCACCAGAGCCGGTACTATGAGGCCTGGAATGTTTCTGCGACATACCAACTGCCAAATTAGCCTTCTCAGGAAGGACCTTGGCGCTGCTGGTAAACAAATTTTCCTTCTTTGCCCCCTCAACTGATCTGGTGTCGCCGCAAGAGCAGGAACGGTGAGAAACAACCTTCACCGATAAGGCCTTGCAAGACCCTCAGAAATGTTGGTAGCTTTAGCCTCTGTACAAGGGACATCGGACCCAGGCCCAGTAACAGCCTTATTCGCGCGGGCCTCGAACATCTGTTCGTTAACACCAAGCCCCACCAAGGCCTCAGGGCGCACCCCGGCGTAAGAGCCAGTCCAAATACGGATACCCATGGATACCCTGGAGACCCTGGAGACGAAGATAGGCTGCAATCATCGACATCATCTTCGTGAAGGCACGAAGCGCCGAGCTGAGGCCAAAAGGAAGCACCCGAAACTGGAAGTGCTCCTCTCCCAAAGAGAAGCGGAGGTATCTCCTGTGTGGATTCCAAATCAGGATATGCATGTACGCATCCTGAAGATCCACAACGCTGAGCCAATCGCCCATCTGCAAAGAGGAGCGTATCTGGCCGGGCGTGATCATCTTAAATTTCTCTTGGGGTAGGAAAAGATTGAACTGGGAAAGGTCTAGGATGGTGCGCAGGCAAGCCTGGTTGGGTTTGGGCACCGTAAACAGTCGGGAGTAGAAGCCCTCCCCTCGCTCCCCAAGGGGAACGGGTTCCACAGCTCTGGGGTCCAGAAGTTTCTGAACCTCGGCCTTGAGGGAGGGTGAGCCCGACAGCTGAAAAGAAGGGTTGAAGGGTGGGTGAAGAGGATGCTGCAGGCCTGGACTGCAAAGTGGCAGCAGCCACCACTGTGGAGGAGGGAGGCGGACAAAACGACAGGACCACCTCTTCGGAAGAATGCAGCCTGTACATCACGTCAATCTTTTTATTGAAAAAAAGTCCAGAGTGTGGCTTTTCCCAGACTCTTCGGACCTCGGCCAGAACGTCCTTCTGGAGGAACAGGCCGGTATGCTCCAAGGGAGACAGGGTGAACGCCCCAGAAAGCACACCCTCCCTACACCAGAAGCCGATGGCGTAGTTGTAAGGGTAGCACCTAAAATGGCTGTCGTGGCGGGAACGGCACCATTTGGTCATCGTGTGAGGGGAACTGCGGCACGTGAGGAAGTGAGGCAGGGGTCCCCGTCGATGGATCAGGGGTCTTAATCTTAGCCTTAACATAAGGAACCTCGGCCGAGCCTGTACTATGAGGCCTGGAATGTTTTTGTGACATATCAACCGCCAACTGAGCCTTCGAAGGAAGGACCTCGGCACTGCCGGTAAAAGAAGAACTTTGCTTCTTTACCCCCTCAATAGATCTGGTGTCACCACAAGAGCGGGAATGGTGCACTTTCACCGACAAAGCCTTGACCGGCCTCTCAGAACTGTTGGTATATTTAGCCTCTGTACGAGGGACCTCGCACCCAGGCCCGGTAACAGCCTTTTCTGCGCGGGCCTCGAACATCCATTCGGTAACTACAAGCCCAGCCAAGGCCTCGGGGTGCACCCCGGTTTTGTTTTTGAGGGAAGCCGACAGAGATGCCTCAGAGCGAACTCCGGTACCCCACGACTCAGTAGAACTGGGTCTACAAACAGGCCCCACAGGAGGGGCCTCGGAGCGTACTCCGGTGTTCAAAGGCCCCTTACTGAGACCCTCGGAGAAAGCTCCGGTAGAACTAGTAGGCCCAACGGGCACCTCAGGGCGAACCCCAGTAACAGAGCGATCAACGCCCCTTCCGGACCGAGAGGAACCCGGGAAGGTATCCGCCGGTCGGGGTGCTCTGAAAAGTAAAGAACTTACCGGGCGTTTTTTCTTCTCGACGATGAAAGCCTGAAAATGCGAAGGAGGAGTTTGTCGGAACACCTCCTCCCACCGCTCCAACCGGCGTTGAAGTGCCCGGACCGAAAGGGAGTCACAGTAAAAACAGGTGTTCCGGACCCAAAAACTCTAAACAAAGAGGATGGGGATCCGCCCTCGCGAAGCAACGGTGACACGATGAACAATCTGGAAAGTCTAATTTGAAAGACAGACAGACTAGTAAACGAACTCCAGCGAGAGCCAGAGAGGAAAAAAGGGAAGAAAATCTACAGAGGATGCAAGTGCGTCCGGCTCGGCAATGCGCGGGGTGGAGCCAAGGTGGGAATGGTTACGGAAAGAGAGGAGGGACACATTTTTGAAAAAAATATGGATGCTTTTTACAAAGTGCTCCGGTCCTGTCCCACAGGACGGAGAAATGTCCCACAAGTATGGAGGAAAGGGGACGGGACGTAGGAGTAACTCTGGTTAGGAACTTGGATTCTAAATCCTGTGTTTGCTGATTGGATCTCTTTAGACCTTCTGGGCCTACCTGTCCAAAACGCCTTTGTCTGGGTTCTTTCCTGGTATAGTAGCAACTTACTTTTTCCCCTTGCTTAGATTCCTCATCCATCCCAAGCTACATCGGGCGGGCACCACTGATCTATGGATTTTCCACCCGCAACGGACCAACGATCCTACTATAGGTTGCTGGGGTTCTAGGACCTTATTTCAGGCAGGTGAGATTTTCTTCTTGGTCCATTCCGGTACTATCTCTGATAATTGGTGTGGCATGCTCTGCTGAGCATTCCCTTCCTTCATTCATTTTAGCCATCATGGGAAAGAACCTGGTGGCATTTCTCCACCTGCCTTTTCATCAGAGCCCTCTGTACCTGGTTTCTATTAAAGAACAGTGCTCTCAAAATCCCAACTCCTGACGTAGCGTAAAAGTAAACTTGACTAATAGATGTTTCTAACTGGTCCCTCAACCTCCCGTAGACTCACTCTAATAAATAGTCAAGGAACATATTGGAGATTAAGGGACAGGGTCCCTCCCAACTCCCTCAACTCGCCGCTAGGGAAAAGATTGGATCTGCCATATGCCTTGGTAGGTCGCCTACCCCAGGTTAAAAGGGCTCCTTGTCCTCCCCTCTCCCTGAAAGGGTCAAGCCCCTAAACCTGTCACAAATGCAAGTTAATTGAACAGATCTTGCAATGGTGCTAAAGTGTCAGACGTTTGGGGTTCCGGACGTCTTCGATGATTTTGAAGGCTTTACACTCTGGGTTGGAAATTAGAAGAATGGTAGAATCTAAATTATATTTGGCCTTCCTGATTTCAGCATATTTGTGTCCAATAAAATGTTATTTCTCCCCAACACTGTACCCGTTTCCTCCATTTGTTAATCAACTACGTTTGTGTCTTTAAGCTTCAAGTTAGAGCGCTGTAGTTTGTAGTGTTTATACTTTTTTTGGGTTGTTTTAGGGCAGCAGCCAGAACCCAATCCTCAAATGATTTTAAGCCCATAGCAGGATCAGCGTTGAAGGAGGCACATGACCAATATGGGGAGAAATGCCCCCCGCCCCCAATGCCTTCGTTTCCTATAGTTAATGGAATTCAATTGTTTAGCTACCAAAGGCAACAGGGGAGAATTTGGAGAAAACGACACACATGGTCAAGCAAAGGTAAGCATAAAGTGAGTGCAGTGAACAGATTTGGCGGTCCAAATATGGCATGTAGTGTGCTTCTCATATGAGGCCCCTCTGTACAAAAGGTGCAAGTCGAGGCTTTTCAGGCTTTTCAGATTTGCAATAATGTTTAGCCCACCTGTTTGTTGAAATCTCCAGCCAGAATTGAAAGTCACCTACTATGCAGAGATTTGAATGTCCTGTGAGAAAATTGGTGATTAAATCACAGTTCCTCACCAAATTTGGCTCTGTAGCCAGGACTTCATGGCTCGCAGTAGGGTGATTGCTCTCGATACAAAACAAAAAGTTGGGGTCATATTTAAAGTCGTGAATTTTGTATTTATGTTTTGAACATGGACCATACATTGAGTAAGATGCAGATGGCATGAGGGGAGGAGGAGTGATTTCTCTGAGGCAATGTGTGGGATAAAGCATACAGTAGGCAGGTCATCCCGGGATATGGCACAGAGTGCGTTTTCTAAGAAAAAGACAGCATATGTAGTGCAACGGCTTTGTTGTGTCAATTCTATTTGAGGGAGAGGGCCCTCCACTCTAGCACTGTTCGTTGGGAAGAGGTAGAAGGGAGGACAATGTTGGGTGGTAAATGGTCAGTTAACGGCCAGTGTGCGTTTTCCACAAACCCCCCACCCCCGGAGCCCCTCATGTCGTGTGAGGCATCAGACGCAGATCCAAGAGAAAGCAGCAATAAGGCTTTGTAAAAGGTGCATATCAGTCAGGGTGATCCACCACAACCGAGTGGCCTCAGTTGTATCAGTCCAATTACAGTGGAATTGGGAGCAGCACGAGGGCAGTGAAGTCTAGTGCATCGATGGAGATGAGATGTGACGCTGTCTTTAGTTATTATTGTCCTGAGCAATATTTTTTAGGGGCGTGGGATAGATGGCAAGGGAGGTTCTATGGTAGGGAAATAATTCTACATCCTTGATGGAGGGAGTAGGTTTATAAAGGTAAAGGTTAGTGCTAAAGAACTAAAATAGGGGAGACTGGGAAGTAGCTAAACCCCTCTCATGACCGACTAATCCAGGGAAATTGTCCCTCTTGGGACTTGGGGTGTTACCCTGCTACGCTCAACACCCTATAACCATTAACTGGCCAACTTAAGACACCCTGGCAAGGGAAGCAGTCAATAACATGGCTAGGAACGCGGGCTTGCACCTGTGGTGCAAGCCCGCGTTCCATGCCTCCCGCAGGCCAGCTCCCCACGCCCCCATCCTCCGTCCTCTTATTTCCCCCACTTAAGTTATTCTGGCAGCGGGTGCCGCCGCTGCATCAGCTCATTCCCCTTGCCTCCTACAGGCCACCGTATGGATCCCCGCCTTCACTTTCCATGACGGCCATCTTGGAAAAGTATTTGTCTTTGCACAACGGGACGCAGCTCACGTCCTGTTGTACGAAGGACCTTTTTTTTTAGCACCACCTTCCTTTGTTCCTGATTTACCGCTCTGGCAAACCAGGGGTGTGAATAGCCTTTATCCCAACATATGCTTCGCTCGGGCCGATAACCTGGGCTGCCGGGCCTTTGGAATAGGGGGGGGATTAATGCCATAATACGTACTTCCATAGAATATTGTTCCATTAATGCAACATCCATGGACTATGCATACGATTTAAGTCCTGCAGAGGATAGTCACAGCAGTGTCACGGAGGGTTAATTAAGAGTTACCTCTATGTTCTGTTGTGTCTTTTATAATGCACCAAATCACCACTTTAGCAGTCTCAGAACACCTGGCTTCTCCTGACAATTGTGGCATATTATGCCCTTGTAGAGGACGGAAAAGAGGATGAAGATTAAAAGACCATAGGTGGGGGAACGCAGGAGTGTGACTTATCATATGGATGCACATGGATCAATTGGGTGGACCATGTGTCCGTTATGAAGGTGCAACATACATGTTTGCATTGTGAGGAGTCAGAAATGAGAGGCGGACACAAAGATGTTTTCTCAACGTTTGCCATATTTATTGAAATAAAATGAGGATGGGATAAATGCCTGGCTGTCCCCATCCTAATGCGAATGTTCCTAACTAGCAAAGCAAAACTAAATAAAAGTGATCTTGAGTCTAAATGTATCTTGTGGGGTACATTGACCCACTCAGCAGAATCCCCATCCATGATCAAGCTGCACTTCTGCAGTGAACAGCAAAACGGCTGCGCTGGCTCCTTAGATCACCATTGCCCGCATCAAAACTGCGTTTTGCAGCTACAAAATGATGGTTGCACCATCTTGCCAAACAACTATTGGGCAAGCTGGAATCGAGAGCACACTGAGGAAGGCCGCCAGTATGTGTTCTTGTCTGCACAAAAAGAAGCGAATTGAAAAGCAGCGCTGCTCTGCTGCTTGCAAAAAGTTTCCCTTGAAAAGGGAATTTTTTTTTACATTTAAAAGGATGCTGCCCCGATGCTATTTTCATATATTCAACATCACATTGCTTTTATCAATGAGGCCCTGCCATGCCCATCCATATTGAGATTGTGCTCTAGCAGAAGAGAGCATTATCCCTGCATGACAGGCTGTGTCGTGACAGAACTGGGAAATTTAAAAGAAGCTTCACTTCAGCTTCACGGGAAAACGCTTGCCTTTTGGGCTACAAAAGCCAACAATCACTCTTTCAAAAGAAACACTAGCTCCCTGTGCATATGTCAAATTCAGGGGACCCTGGCCTTGAACAGATTGCTAGGGCAAAACAATGTTGGGAAGTCAGAAGAGAAAACCTTTTGAAATTTTCAGCCCAGCAGACCTTCACCATCGGTTAAAATGCGCTTTGTAAATAAGGAAAAATGCCCGTTTTAAAAGTGTAATGTTGAAAGAAGGCCCTGTCTTGGCCTAGCAATGTAAAGGGGTTGTTGCTGGGAAACATATGGGATGTTTTATTCAACAGGCTTGCTTCCGATTCAAAATAAAATAAAGAAATAATGGCAGTGGCTACACTGGGGAAATCAGCCCAAACAGGTTTTCTGCCATGGCTCAAGGGACATCTGGTTGACAACAGGAGTGGCCTAACCCCCGAAAGAAGGAGCTACAATAGATTCTACAACACATGCGTGCTAATTGCTACCTTTGAAAACTTTGAATGGAACAAAAGCACTAAACATCCCATGCCCATCAGACTTGTGTCCGGGCAGAGGCCTCTTACAATAGAGATTCTAGGACACATGCGTGTGAAATAGGAAATCACACGCCCTCGCAACTTTTACTGGGAGCTTCAAAGCCATCTCAAGAGCAACCTTTTAAGCTATGCCCTTATTTGGAAGACAATGCTGACCATTTGTCTCAAAATACTATTTTATTAATACACTTTTAAGACATCTCTGCAACAGGACTTCGCAGGAAGGTAAAATGTTAACAGTTTAAATGTACATTTGTGTGGTTTTTAAACAAGACGTGGTAGCCTTCTCTGCCATATTGGGAACAGAAATCGCCGAAAATTGGATAGTTTGAGCAAAGTGTACATGATGCCACTTTGAAATTCAATATTTACATGCCTTAGGATAATCTATACTCATGTATAAAGTTAAAGAATTTTAGGTTGAATATTTATCACGGAAAATGAAGAAAAGATATTAGACGGACAAAACAAAGTCTTACAAACTAGAGAGGTGGACCGTCATGCTCTGTGTGAAAGATGTAATCTACCTAGGCAATTTGTAAAAATGCCACAATTGCGTAAATGTGTGATTTATGTGAAAAATGATTTTAGCTACAGTAACTGTGGGATGATCCTTTGTATTGTAAAGCCCACCTCATAAAACTAATGTCATGTCCCTAAAAATCCAACCAGCTGACAGCAAGGCGGTAACAATCACCCCTGACCAATCCAGTTGTTTAGAGGCGTGCCCAGCTAAGCCTGCCCATCCGTATAATACTATGTCGTCACCATGCCTTACAAATAAGGGAGGCTGACGGAACTCTGGACACACTCTGTCCAGAATTTCCAGCCCTGCGTATCCCAAACTTCTACATTCATCTTGCCAGATTCCAGATCCTACTGCCAGGCCAAAGCATAGCTGACCCTATCTCAGCAAGGTCTAGATCCCGAAATCCCACTAAAAATCCCCAAGAACAAAGGGGAAAAGCTGTGATACCCCTTTTGTGGAGCATCCTGTGACCAGCCGGCTTTTGGCCCACTAACTGCATTCCCACCGTACCCCTGCCATCCAGCTGTACTTGCTATCCAGTGACCAGGCAGGCCCAACTGTTCTGCTAGGAGTGTCCGCCGCTACCTGGTGACCAGAGCCTTGGAGTCCAGAACCCGGTTGACTGTTCCTAATCCCAAGAACGGATTGCGAGTATTACGCATCCCATAGCAACATAGCCTACCCCATCTCGACCCGTTGTCTTGGTTCCACTCTCTAGCAACCCTATCCTTGCCTTGGTAATTTGCTCAACTGTCAGAATTCTTTGTGCATCCTGTCCTTGATTCATAGTGCTACCGCCATTCTTTCAGTCACCCCATTTTGTAACTCCTTAGTAATATTTTGAATAATTTAAGTAATTCCCACATAAAAAGAAACACAACCTGGTGCGGGCTAATCAGGCCGATTAACCTGCTTCATGGGCAGCGGCCATCTTCTTGATAATCTAGTATAAGTAAACTTCGTCTTTTTCTTTCCAAACCAATTTTCTCTCTTCAACGGTTTTATTTTTCCAAAACCGAACCTTCTTTTATCTTGCAAATCTCATCCAATTCTTCAGCTATAACCATCCTTTCACTTCTATATTGTCCCTGTGATGTGCATCTATTCCCCAGCCTAAAAACCGCATTCCGATTTGGAGTATTTCACCCGTTTTTTTCCTTAAGAAACGATTGACATTTAAAACTGCAATTGAGAAAAATGCACCTTTTCCATGTGCGATTTGGCTGCACTGTGTTTTCAATGTCAACCTGCTTTGTGAACTGTATGCCTTTTGTGATACCTTACCTTATAGTTGCTAGTGATATAACATCTCTGAGACTGTGATAAAACATATGTACATCATTATTTAACCACACATACAAGTAATTCTTTGTTTAAATCATAGTGTAATTTTAGGCCATTGCAAAGGGTTTAAAATGCCTCATATCACCGACTACTTGCTGCTTCTTTCTATCCAATCAGAATTTGA
Source organism: Ambystoma mexicanum (assembly GCF_040938575.1). Taxonomy (NCBI): domain Eukaryota; kingdom Metazoa; phylum Chordata; class Amphibia; order Caudata; family Ambystomatidae; genus Ambystoma; species Ambystoma mexicanum. The sequence continues at coordinate 604,437,560 of NC_090921.1, read as the reverse complement.
TTAATTGTGGGTTGAGGGAGCATTGCAGGGTGAATCCTTAACTTGGGTGCCATCTATCCTAATTGAAAAAGTGCTCCTATTCATTTGTGCTTTGGATATGTTCTTGTAGAAGGTTAGCCAAGTGTATTTCAGTGGTTTTCATTGTAATTATCACCCCATTGGTGATTGCTGCCCAATATTAAAACGTGTGATTTCTTTGAATTTTAAAATAAATAAATATTGCATTCCCACCAACCGGCCTGGTCCATTGTGACCCGGGGTATTTGTAAAAGGGGGTATGAGACGGGTTGTGTGCCATCTCAAATTGAATTTGTAGAAAATAAAAGGAAGCATTTCAATTGCGCACTACATCCAAGGCTAGGGACAAGAGTCCTGGTCAGTGTGTGTCGCCCAATTGAAATCCTTAAAATGATCCTCGCAGTAATATATACAAAGCGCCAAAGGTAAATGAATCAATTTTTAGTTCAAACAAAATGTGCAAAAGTTCAAACTTTTAATTCCCACATAGCAATCCTAGTGACCAGGGTTTAATTCCATTCTCCTCAACCAATTCAGGAAGACGAGAGAGTTTTGTTTCAACAGTGTTCTATTCAGTTCAAAGGAAAATGTCTTTGCTGCGTAATATACACTCTCCTAGTAGAGAGCTAAAATTCCCTTTGTATTGTTCCAAATATTTGTGTCACTGGTAGTCAAGAAGTTAACTTTGGAATTTAAATCTTATATGTACATGATCACGTGATTAATTCTTCGGACAGGACCTACCCATACACTATTCAATTACATCCATCATTTCAAAATGTGTAATACACTCTAGGTTAACAATTTCAATATATCATTTAATCCATGCATTTCGCTAGAGTGCAGCATATTTCACATGTTCTTTGAATGACTGGGTTGCATTACAAATCACTCAATTCGGAATGTTTTCTTTTTTCACACTGGTCACACGATTGGTTCTTTGGACAAGACCTGTTAACCATTTGGTGAGATATATCGTATACTTTTTGAAACAATTTCAATATATCATTTAGTTATAAATTTCTCTCGAGTGATACATATTTCACATATTCCTTTGGTCGTTAGATTATACTTCAAATCACTTACAATGTGCATACCTAACATTGTCATTCTTAAAAGTATGAACATCATTTATCTTGTTCTACATTGATCAGTTTACCTTGAGCCGAGTACGGAAGGTCAAGGGGAGCTCTTCTAAAACACCATTGTTATGTGGACGCACTCTATAGAGTGTTATACATTCACTGGTAACACCTCAATATTAAGAAAGGTGACATTTTCGAATTACAGAATGTCGAATGCAAAAATGTTGAAAAAAATGGCAGAAAAAAAAAATTCGAATGTCTTTCTTTTTATTTTTTGTTCGAAATGGGGGGTTCCCCCACCCCCCCCACTACCCTTTTTTTATTTTTTTAACCCTTTTTTTAACGCACGAAAGCAAAAAAGAAAAATACATGTAAATTAAAAAATGACATTCGAAGAAAAAAAAAATATGGCAAATTTCTTTTCGACATTTTTGTCATTATTCGACATTATGGATTCGACATATTAACTGGAAACCCTTAAGAAAGATGGTAACTGACTGGCTTGAGATACAAACGTCAGGTCTTTGGCAGTGTGTGTCAATTCTGGGGGTGCATGCCCTCATCCCGTTCCATCAGGTAGTTAGGCGCACTCTCATATGTACTAGTATTCATACCCACTGTCATGGATGAAGAAACAGACTCCATTCAATGCTTGTGTTCAGGCCTCTTCCTCTTTCAACTGTGCTGAGTCGTTGCATCCAATGTTGCTGTAGGTTTCGTAACTTTGTATCTCGATCACCCCCACATGATAGAGCAGGCGTTGTTTGAATCACAAACCATACATACTCATCGAACTTGTGTTTTTTGGCCTGGAAACATTCCACCATTGGTATATCGGGAACGTTGTTTTTCAAACAAGATCAGTGTTAGTCCTTCCCAGGACTTGGGAAAACAAGATTAACAGGCAATAGAAAGCAAGAGGCCACAAGGACCATCTTGTTTACTATCATGAATCAACCGATTCCATTGTCAGGGCCTGGGTATCCCAAATGGAGGATACTTCAAGCACATGTCAAATTCAGCATGGAGCTGCCACCAGCTCATGCCCTGCTCTGTTGGCCACACACAGGTACTCAAAACCATACACTAAGAGGAAGAGCTCCCACATGACCTACTGTGCAGAAAATAACAGAACACACAAGGGAGTACAGGACAAGGACACCCTGTCCCTCCAATGCATTTCTAGCATCACACATGCACCAACAGAATTGACACATACTGCCAAAGAACTGACTTGTGCATCTCTGTCCAGTCAGTTACCATCTTTCTTTATAACACTCTAGAGTGTGTCAACCTAATAACAATGATGTTTTAAAAGAGAGCCCAATGATGTTTTAAAAGAGAGCCCCTTAGAGCGAGTGAAATTCCGTACTCCCCTCAAGGTAAACTGATCAATGTAGAATAAGATAAATGTTTATCCTTTTAAGAATGGCAATGTTAGGTATGCACATTGTAAGCGATTTAAAGTATAATCCAACAATGTGAAATATGTATCACTCAAGAGAAATGCATATATAAACTAAAAGATATTGAAATTGTTGCAAACTATAAGATATATATGTCAACGAATGGATAACAGGTCTTGCCCAAAGAACCAATCTTGTGACCAGAGTGATGAAACAATGAAAAAAATTCTGAATGGAGCGATTTGTAATACAACCCAGCCATTCAAAGAATATGTGAAATATGCAGCACTCCAGCAAAATGCATGGACTATTAAACGATATATTGAAATTGTTAAGAGTATATTACACATTTAAAATAAGATGGATGTAATTGAATAGTGTATGGGTAGGCCGTGTCCGAAGAATTAATCACGTGATCATGGTACATATAAGATTAAAATTCCTGAGTTAACTTCTTGACTACCAGTGACAAATATTTGGAACAATGCAAAGGGAATTTTAGCTCTGTTCTAGGAGCGTGTATTTTATTACACAGCAACTTTGGATCACCACATACCACTTTGTGTTTCCATGAAAATAGTAATGTGGATTAGACTGTATAAGATGGCCGCCACTTTTCCCTCCACGCACAAGACCTCCAGTACTAGAGGAAAGACTAAGCGTGCTCGCCGTGGCAACCATAACGTTCTAGATCCTTTGAGGCTGCACTGCCACTTTAGACCAACACAGCGCCTTACACGCTCCGGCACAGAGCAATGTGTATTAATTCTTGCCTAACGTCACTGTCAGAAACGAGAGTGAGTGTTTAATACGCACTTCTGCCTCTGAAACCGCGTCTTACACTGCAGCATGCAATATGGACCTGTCATGATGCCTACCCCCGGGCATCCGGAACAGGCATCCAGATATTTAATAAAACCCCAGCAGCCCTGGCTGGGGGCTGTCTGGGTTCAGTCCTGGCGCCTTAGGCGCCAGGCTCATAATAGAGATCAGTCCTGGCGCCATAGGCGCCAGGCTCATAGACTTTACTTACTTCATGCAGACCATGCTGAAAATGAATCCAAGCGACCGTGAGGCCTGGATGGGACCATTTTACTACAGGGACTATTTTTTTACTCCTGTGTGGTTCTAGGGACTTCTTACCTGGAACTACTTTGGAGGCTATTTAAACCACGCCCGAACAGCAAAACATGCTTCACGTTATTCTGCATCCAGCAGCGTAACGCTCACCGTGCCTGCAGTCAGCACCCAGTCTTCAGCCACGCCCGTTTCGAATCCTGAGCTCCTAGCAGAAGAAGAAAGAAGAAGGAAGGTTAGAACACAGATATTTCAATCCTTACCGGAATTCCGGATCCATCACGTCTTCGAACTTGAAAATCTTGTAAGGAGAGAGAAACCAGCAATTTAAATATACGCATCTTTTACCGGACCGTGTTGGGTAATACAGACTCTTACCTGAACACCATCAGCTGCCACAAGACAATCTTCCGTTGGACCCAGCTGCAACACAAGAAAGGAATGTAAAAGAGTGAACATCGGACATATTTAACTCTTTGAACTTTATACTTACGGGTTCTCGCCTGGAACCTCAGAGTCAATATTCATCCGGAACTCTTCCAACGCCTTGGAACCAGTGAAGTAACTGGTATCTACGCGCCCCTGCATTCCACGCAGGATGGAGAGCTCATTTAAAAACATAAGGAGAATACTTCTACGCGTCAAGCAGACGAGATTAGGCAGTCCAGTCCAGTCTGTCATCTCTGCAGTACGCTTCACGTTGGAGGAGGTCGCAGCTGTCCGGGTCCGATCGACGCCCCTGTGGAGCCAGGTGAGCGTAACGGTACCTCTGTGCCCGAAACCACGTCCATCTTGAACGGCGGGCAGACTCAAAACCATATATTACATATATATGTGCAGTAGGGCTGTAAAGAATGCATCTCGGTGGGTGTCACCATGCATTGATGCAGGCATGCCACACAGTACATTGGACACTGCGAGGAGCCCAGCAGCTGTGTTTTAAGTGCTGATTTCGTCTTTAAACATATTGCACAATAAATATGGTGGCGGGTCCCGTATCCCGGCAGACAGAAGGAAATAGAGACTCTCTACATGCATTAAGTCGCCCGGTGAAGGTATTTTGAAGAAATAATTGCATGTACACTGGGATCATTTTTCCCCTACAACTAGCTAAAATTTTTAGCTAGAACATGCACATGCAACAGCGCAGTAGTGATAAATTACTTTCCTTCCTCTACAGTATTTTGGAAGAATTTCAGAAGGTAAAAGGACATCTAGTGAACCCAACTAACACCGCCCACCTTCAGACGATAAATAGTGGCCTAATGTCAGTAATTAAGCTTATAAGAAATGGCTCTGATTGCACAATAAAAGTGTGTGTATGATCATGCACAGAGAGTGCTCTCTGTTACAGGTGCTAATTTGAAATAAGGTCAACACCAACTGAGGACTGTTTGTCCTGTAAAACGGCATGGATCAATGACCTGAACCGTCTCCCAGGGTGACGTATTGGTCTTAAGGTCAGTAGTCTCCCGCTGTTGGGTCTCACATAAGTGTACCCTACTTTGTACAGCAACGTAAAATCTTTACTGTCCTGATGAAGGCCCATATTTATTTAAAATAGGGAATCGCCTGGATGTGCGAACCACCTTAGGAAGGGCTGAAACACGTGTCAACAATACTCCATAAACTACATCCCATTGCGGGCAATAGAGCTATTTTGTACACCAGGCAGGGTAATGCGTTGAAAGAATCTCCTGGTGTATAACACACGTTAACCGTTTGTGCCTAAAAGCAGAAGGATTGAATAGTGTTTTTTTCTAGAAGCAGACAGTGTTAGACCTGTTGAATAGTGTTTTTTTCTAGAAGCATACAGTGTTAGACCTATGTCTGAAACTATCTAAATTTGTCTCACTGATTAAATGAACACATTTTGACTAACCACACACTTGTTCAAATCACTTTAAGTATCTATGTTTGATTGTATTCTGTTTTTTTTTTAATTTTATGTAAAACTGTTTAATACATTTTGAGAAAAACGCACGTTGCTCAGTGCAGTATTCTCAGTATCTGTATCATGAGAGTGATTACCAGAACTGCACCAAAGAGGGAAGGGTAGCTGTATACTCTAATCTTCATTGTCTTCTCTGCTAGCAGCAATGTTTGTTCCAAGTTTCTCCATCAATATTTCACATGAGGAGAATTGTACAATATTTGCCCGTTTATTTGCTTATGGCAATTTGGGTTCCAGGTTTGCCCAAACTGATATCTCATGGGAGGAGAATTGTACACTTGTTGGCCAGTTATATCTTCTTTACAGTCTCTTGGCTGGTGGCAATATGGGTTACAGGTTTCACCAAACGGATATCCCATCTGAGCAAAACTGCGCCCTTTTTGCTGCTTCTTTACTACTTGGTCGGTAATCTAAGAACAAGTTACTCTCTTACCTGGTAACGTTCTTTCGATGGGATGGTCCGACGAAGTATTCCATATCTATGACAGTAATCAGCACAGCTGTGCTGCTTTGGAAAATCTTTTGGCGTCTGCGTCCTGCGTCGATGATGCCGATACGCCGCCCTTGATGACCTCCGACGGCCGACGTCACTGGATGTTATAAGTAGGATGCACGACGCCCGTAGCCTCAGTTGCAGTTTTTTCCCAGAACGTGTGGCACCAGTCTTCTGCCAGTCTGACCACACAAAGCCTTGCGGAAACGTAAGCTGCAATCGCATAAGAAATTCTGTTGCGGGTAAGGCAGGGAGGGAGCAATATGGAATAAGTCGTCAGACCATCCCATCGAAAGAACGTTACCAGGTAAGAGAGTAACTTGTTCTTCGAGGGGATTGGGTCCTCCGACGTATTCCATATCTATGACAGACTCCCAAAGCAGTACCAATGCAAGGAGGTGGGAAAAGAATTTAGAAAACAGAAATTTAGAATGCCCAATCAAATAGCAGAATAAAGGACCGCCTTGCCAAAGGCCAAATCCTGCCCCCGGATGGAATCGAGGGAGTAGTGATGTACAAAGGTATGCACCGAAGCCCAGGTGGCTGCATCACAGATGTTGCGAATTGGAACACCCCTCTGTAGGGCAGTAGAGGCAGCCATACCCCTGGCAGAATGGGCCCGTAAGCCGACCGGTGGGTCCTTACCCGCCAAGCGGTGACACTCAGATAGCCAAAATAATCCAGCGAGGCAAAGTCTGTTACGTCACAGCTAGTCCCAAACGATTTCCAGCGTAACCAAGAGTTGATCGTCCACTCTGACCCGGGACATGCGTGCAATATAAAAGCTTAACGCTCTCCTAGGATCAAGCCTATGGAGCCTCTCCTCGTCCTTACTAGGATGTGGAGGAGGATAAAACGCCGGAAACAACAACCTTCTGGCCTAAATGGAATTCTGACACCACCTTCGGAAGAAAGAAAGGACGAACTCTAAGGACAACCCGGTCCTTGTGAAACACATTGAAGGGTGGCTTAACTGAAAGTGCCTGCAACTCACTCACTCTGCGAGCGGAATTGACTGCAACCAAAAATACAGTTTTCAGAGTTAACAGTCTCAAAGGGCATGAATGCAAAGGCTCAAACGGAGCACCCATCAGAAACTTGAGAACAAGGTTCAAATCCCAACCGGGCACCTGGAAAGGTGATGGAGGGAACACATTAGTGAGCCCTTTCAGAAACTTAGAAATTAAAGGAATTTTAAAATAGGAACACTTCAGACGAGCGCTTAAATATGGACAGCGCCGCCAGGTAACCTACAACGGTACGCACTTGCAAGCCCCTGTGGGCCAAAGAAAGCAAAAAAGACAGAACCATGAGAATGTCACATGCAAAAGGATCCACATTCTTAACCCTGCACCAGTCGCAGAACTTACGCCAACGGCACAGGGACTTTGTTGCTGGCCGTCTGGCCGAGAGCAACACCTCCATCACGTCTTCAGGGAGGTCCCCTTATACCTCAACCTTTCAGAAGTCAAGCGTGAAGGTCGAGGGATCTGACCTCTGGATGGAGAACCTGATCCCCCTCCAGTGAGAGCAGATCGTCGCGGTAGGGAAGACGACGTGGAGGGCAGATGGACAAGTCGAGAAGGTCCAGGTACCACGTCCTCCGGGCCCACGCCAGAGCAATGAGCATCATCCGGGAACTGAACCTCCGTAACCTCTGCAGTACTTGCGGGATGTCAGGGACTGGAGGAAACGCGTACAGCAGTGGGAATGACCACTCCACCACGAACGCATCTCCCAAGGCTCCTTTTGGAGGAAATTCTCACGAGCAGAACCTCTCGCACTTCCGGTTAGCACTGGAGGCGAAGAGATCCACTTGAGGGGTCCCCCAAAGGGCGAAGATCTCCAGGAGAATCTCCTGAGCCAACTCCCACTCGTGAGAGATCGCGCTTTGCCTGCTCAGAGCGTCCGCCGTCTCGTTTTCGTCTCCAGACAGATGAACTGCCGAGATCGAAACTTCCTGGATTGCCCAGAACCAGAGCTGCATCACCTCCCTGCACAGAGGAAGTGGCCCTGCCCCCCCCCTTTTTGTTGACGTAGTGCATGGCCACAGTGTTGTCCGTCAGGATCAGGACATTCTGTCCTCGCACAGTCGGCAGAAAAGCCTTTAGGGCTAGCCTGACGGCCCTCAGCTCCAACAGATTGATATTGAGTCTGGACTCCGGAGACCAACGACCTCTGACTGTCAACTCGTTGGCATGAGCTCCCCATCCCGTGAGGGATGTGTCCGTCACGATAGTCACCTCCAGCCAAGGCAGCCAAAATGGAGCCCCCCCTCATCAGATTGCCTTCATCGGCCCACCACAGAAGGTCCTGGGCGAACAAGGACACCACCTGAACAGGGTCCGATATCCTGCCGGAGGACAGACCACTGGAGCTTGAGTGCGCATTGCAAAGATCTCACCCGCAACCTGGCCTCTGGCACCAGAAGAATGCAGGATGCCATGAGGCCGAGCAATCTCAAGAACTCTAACGCTGGGACACTCTGGGCAAGCTGAAACTTGTGCACCATCTGCTGAATGTGATGAGCCCTCACCTGGGGAGGAAAACACTGCCCCAGGGACGCGTCAAGCACTGCTCCGATATACTGGAGCCTCTGAGTTGGCGTCAAATGGGACTTCTTTAAGTTGAGGGAGAAGCCCAGCTTGTGGTGGGAGTGGCAGATGATTCAGGACTTGCTCGGGAGAGCGCGCCCCGATCTACCAATCGTCCAGGTAGGGGTAGACGTGAATCCCCCCCTTTCCTGAGATGCGCTGCCACTACTACCATGAGCTTGGTGAAGACCCTCGGGCGGAGGTCAATCTGAACGGAAGGACCCGAAACTGAAAGTGCGAGTCTCCAACCGCTAACCTCAGGTACTTCTTGTGCTTTGGATGGATCGGCACATGAAAATAAGAGTCCTTGAGGTCGAGAGACACCAACCAGTCCTGAAGTGGAAGGGCCTGGAGGACTAGAGAGAGAGTAACCATCTTGAACTTGTCCTTCCTGAGGAGTTTGTTCAAATCGCGCAAGTCCATGATGGGTCTCAATCCCCCGTCTTTCTTGGAAATCAATAAATAAGGGGAATACCATCCCTTGTTCCTCTCCGCTACAGGCAGCAGTTCTATGGCAACTTTCTCCAGCAGGGATTAAATTTACTGCGCAAGGAGCGGATCTGGACTCTTCAAAGAGATTCCCCGGTGAATTGTCTTGAGGCCTCTGCCGGAAAGGAAGACAGTAGCCGTGGGTTATGATCTCCAGAACCCACACATCTCAAGTAATGGCGCGCCACTCTGCAAGATGCTGCGTCAGCCTTCCCCAACCGGCGAAACATGGGACATGGCCTCATGACTGAGCTGAAGCGGCGTTGCCTGAGGGCAAAGAGGCAACTGCCCGAGCGGCCTTGGCAACTAGAGTACCCGGTTTTCCATCTCTGGCACTCCTACAGTGGCCCCTTTGATTGGCAGCTCCTCTCGCTTTACCAAAGGATGAGTAATAACAAAAGGAACCTCCCCTCCATTGCTGTCCCCTAGGACGAAAAGGCAGAGGTTGTCAAACTGCAGCACCCAACGACTTCGCAGCATCTTTTGAGGTCTGCAACCTCTCAAGGCTCTCATCAGCCTTGCTGCCAAAAAGATGTTCCCCGTCAAAGGGCATGTTGAGGAGCCGGGCCTGCACATCAGGAGCAAACCCCGACTTCCGCAACCACGCAAACCTGCGTATAGCGGTGCTCGCCGCCATGGACCGGCTGACACAATCTGCCATGTCCAAACCCGACTGAACGGCCTCACACATGGCATCCTTGCCATCCTGAACCATGGCAAGGAAACCATCCCGTTCGTCCCCTTTGGGAATATGTTCAGCTGCCAAGGAAACCGTTCCACAGAGTGTGCGTGAAACGTGACAAGGAACATATCGAGTTGGCCGCCTGAAGCGCGATACCCCCTGCAGAAAATACTTTCTTCGCCCAGCCGTCAAAACGCTTGTCGTCCCCCATCAGGAGGGATGGTAGGATACGACGCCTGCTTTGCCAGGGCCGTAGCCGCCTGCACCACCAAACTCTCCGGAGTGGGGTGCTTGGACAAGTAGCAGGGGTCGCTACTGGCTGGGCGGTATTTTCGCGGCAAAGACTTGCCCACTGCCGGGAGACTCTCCAGAGCAGTCCAAGCTGCTGCCACCCTCCTCTGTAGAGCCATATGAAACAGCAGTACCGGGTCAGTTGGTGGACCAAGGTCGAGGATATCCGTATGGTCATCCTAAAGAAACTCGCCCGGGGGAGCAGACCATCCCCAGTACTCTGTGACCCTCGACATAAGGCGCCGGTACGAGGAGTCGGCATGAGTGCCAGGCTGAGGACTTCAACAAAACTCCACCTTTGGAGAGGTGTCTAGCCCACTAGCATCGTGCAGGGACTGCCTCAGGTCCTCAAATTGGCTATGGCCCGAGAGAATCTCGTCTGGCACCGTAATAGGAACCATGTCACCATCAGAGCCCTCATCCACCTCTGAAATAAACTCAAGATGGCGGTAAGAAGGCACAGAATGTGAACCAAAGCCATGCTTGACCTTGGACAGAGCCTTTCTAGGGGGTGCCACTGAGCCCTGGGGTACCCCGTCGACACAGCCTTGAAAGGCGTCGAGTGAATCGGCATCGACAGCATTGATGTTGTCGACACAGGCCTCGAGGCCGGAGCCCCGAGCGTGTCCTTCGACAGCCTGGGCGCCGAGGACCTCTTCCGAGGCGGGGCCTCGAAAGAGTCCATCGACCTCGGCGCCACCAGCGTCGACGTCTTCCTCGAAGACATCACAGGTTCACACGGTCTCGAGCACGTCGAGGACCAGGACCTGGACCAGACATGAGGAGAATGATTCCCATTGTCCGGCACGATTCACGGGAGAGGTCCTGCTCGACCACCCGGGCCCGAAGGCGTGCGAGCAATGTCTCTCGACCGATCCCGACCGACCCCACTTGGAGGCGCGGACGGACCGGTGCCCTGCGATTCGAGAATCGCTAACATTTTCTTCCCAAAGGAAGCCCATTCCTCCGGCGTCACCTGCTTGGTAGGGTAAGCGACCTGCCGACGTGCGGAGTCCTCGGAAGAGGAGGGGGAAGGCGACCGATGATGGCGTTTCCAGGAGTGCCTCGAAGAGGCAGAGGAGTGGCGGGACCGAGACCCATTGGACTTCCGACGAAGACACAGTCGCATCTCGAATCGTCCGTCAAAAGCCCCGCAGACCTCGACTTCCGTGGCTTAGACACCTTACCTACCGATAACTTCTTGCGCTCCCACAAGGCTTTAGACATGAGCGACTGGCAGTCGACATAGTCATCCGTGTCATGGGCCTTCCCGAGGCACCAGAGGCAGGCGTTGTGCGAGTCCGTAACCGATATCTTGGACCCACAGTCCTCGCACTTCTTAAATCCCAGACGCGGGGTGGAAGACAAGGTAGACATCCTTCACGAAGAAGAAACTTCACAAGATGAACAGCTTTGAAGAACTGAGAAACAGAAACTCCAAAGAGTCGAGGCGCGCCAAGATTCCCGAAGCAAACACGTTTGCAGAAAAAAACGGAACTGAGACTACGGGCGTCGTGCGTCCGACTTATAACATCCAATGACGTCGGCCATCAGAGGAGGTCCTCGAGGGCGGCGTATCGACGTCATCAAAGCAGAAAGATTTTCCGAAGCAGCACAGCTGTGGTGATTACTGTCATAGATATGGAATACGTCGGAAGACCCAATCCCCTCGAAACTGTCTTTTGATTGTATTCTTTTCGAAGCACCCTTGGGTTACTCTCTTTAGGCCAACTCACTGGCTTTTTTCGGCATCTGTGTCCCCTCTCGGTGCAGGTCAGACCCTCTTTGGTCCCACAACACCATTAACATCTCTCCTGCAGATGCCGTTATCTTTCAGCACTTCCCAGGAGCTCAACGGGCTCCGTAGGGTCTCCCGACACTGGCACACCGGAGCAATTCTCTACAGCTCGGGAGCACCACTCCGATTCAGCTGTGCTTTTTTAACCCCACTTCTGCAGTCCTCCATGATTCCGCTTTGCATACTCGTCAGCACCACACAACTTTGCTTCCAGCATCAGCGCTTCTGTGCCCGCTTCCCCTGCCACTTTCCGTGCTGCTCCCTTCACCTGTGGGTGATTTCCACATTTAAATGTCCTGCATGGGTGATTGGATTTGGAACAACTAGACTGCACAGTCTTCTTGGCCGCATTATTGATCATCATTAACTCTTTTCTACTCTTCCACATACCATTGGCAGGGTTCAAAATTGGGTGGAGCTGGGAGCTATTTAGCTCCTGCTTGGAGCCTAGGAGAGCCTGGTTAGCTTGACACCAATAGCTACCAGGAGCTACTTCTGTCTCCTCAAGCCAACGGATGCCAAACAAACACACCTATGTGAATTAAACTGTGCATTTGGGACAATGTTTAAATGCACATTAAAACAAATATATGCAAAATTTAAAGCATAAGGTGTCATAGATAATTGATCAAATTCGGTTTTTTCCATCTTATGTGCAAGGTAGATTTGTAGGATGCAATGTACAAGCTCTTCGTTCCCCAGTGGTAGCTCCTGGTGACTGGTTACCCAGGAACTACTTTTAGCTCTTGCTTATCCAATCTCTATTTCGAGCCCTTCATTGGCATTATGGATCTTGAAGTCCATTGTGATTTTAGACTTTCCAAGGCTATTTTGTTTCAACTGTTTATTAAACCGAAGGTTATTAGAAACGGGACACGTTATGTAGATGGTATGTACAGTGATTTTGGGGTTAGGACTTTTACCCAAGACTGAACCATTAAAATCAGGGATCATATGTGACCCATAGATTCCGAGGGTGGAAAACATGTTTAGGAGGTTTCTCATACATTCTTCTTTGGGTTTTAACCTGCGAGGGATTTACACAGTGACCGCATGCAGTCAGGTATTTGGGGATTATAGGATCTTCATCCTCAAAAAAAAGAGGAAACTGTCTCTCCTAAGGGAGTGCCCACCTCTCCCTGACAGCCATTTCCTCCCACGAGCTCCTCCCTCATAGTGAGGATGTGTCAGGATCAGGTAGCGGGTGCCTTCCCTTGGCCACATGGGAGGAGCCTCTAGGCTAGGGATCAGTGATGACTCCCTAGGATTCATCACAGTATATGCATATACACACACAAACACACACACACACACACACACACACACACACACACACACACACACACACACACACACACACAGGTTTAGTTTGAAATAAATTATCTAGATGAGGTAGGTTCAAAAGCAAATATAAATGGTTTTACAGTGTTTAGTTGTGGCGTGAACTCAAGTAGTGCTTGAACCGCTTAGCTGGTAGATGTAATCATAGCTAGAATACATGTTTAGTGTATAGGGAGCACCCTGGTCCATATGTAAGCAAAACATGATGCAGCTTAATCTGCATTTGGGCAATACTAGAAGCAAGATTAGTTTAATTTCGGCTAAGCACATAGTCGAGATGAAAATGTTGGGGGGAAAACGCCCTACTAGCAGGTCTCCCAGCCACCCAGCTGGGCCTCTTTAATGCAGCACACCTCCTCACCAGTGCACGCAAGTGCAACCACCCCCCCCTACACAAGCTGCACTGGTTATCCTTACCAGCTAGTATCCAGTTACAAAATACCTGCATTACTTAAAAGGCTACCACACCACCATGCTTGGCAGCTACGTTAAACGCCTATGGTGGATCGCAACATGCGCGCAGGGCTGGAGGGCCATTACCAGACTCGAGAGTAAACAAGTCCACAAGGAAAAAGCTAAGGAGCAGTCATTCACTTCATTTGCTCCGGTACTATGGAATTCCATAGCAGTAAGAATTTGGGTCGCTTTCCCCTTACCCGCCTGCCCCCCCCCCCTTCCAGAAAGAGCTGAAACCCTGGCTATTTCAGTCATACTTGGACATTGCCTAAACTCAGAGGCTGCTCATCAACCATCGGGTAACTGTGAAACTCAGTGCCAACATAACTGGTTTGTGTACACAAGTACTGCTTTACTGCATGCCCCGCACCACTCTTGTCCGTTAATGATACCCTGCACCTGCTGTACAGCATTCCTCTGCTTCAGAGCCAGGTTTGCGCTTCATAAATATCACAATAGTAAGTATAATGAACCTTTCTTTAAGCCGTCAGTAGGTGTCGATATATGCTAAGGGATGGACAGGAGAACAATTGTTCGGTATAAAGTGTGCACAAATAACACTGTAAATATAAACAGGAATTTGGCAGTATATATCAGCAGTAACTTGGTTTAGCTAGCCAAATAGTAAGCGTATTTTCAATATACCAAATCCAGAAATTACATCACGGCATCTAAACTTCATATGCGCAGTATCCAAGTATAAGGCTGCTGATAAAAGAAAGTTGAACCTGATGCTTTCTTCTTCACTATGTGGTTAACCAAATTAACACGTTTTGTTTCTATTGCCCAAATGCAGATTACGCTGCATACTTGGCGACGCAATGTAGTGGGGCTCTATGAAATTGACGATATGAATGAGGCTTCATCCATGCAGAAGTATTGCTCTGACAATTACAGGAACTGAATCTCTGGGGACTCAATTTTAGAAGTAGAATTTGACAAGACTACACCCTCTTGCTCCCACTATCAAACAGGTTTTGAGAGATGCAGTGGGCAATACGACCAATTTGTGATTCATATAATAAAATCCAAAATATGGTGAAAGAATTTGTGACGATGCCAAAGGAAGAAAAGCTCTACGTGTTGTTAAATGGGAAACCTGGTACGATAAGTATACATCGATTACAAATGTGAAACTCTCGCTGCAGCATCAAAATCTACAAACTTATTTTCAAAAATAGTATAATTTAAGAACGATGGGAGCAGACCGTACCACGCATGCATCACTCTCTAACCACAAATAGTTCTATCATTACCCAACTACAAAACGTGGGCAAGAAAGCGTTTGCGAGATAACTACTACAAGCCTAAAGAAACTAAAGATAATTATATTCTTATTTTTACACTGACAGAAGTCAGCATGGCCATAAAATCTCAATGTTCACATAGAACTCCAGGACCTGGCTGTATCCCTGGCATTATTTAATACTGTTAACAAAAAGAGAAAGGTCCATACTACTTGCTTACAGGCTGCTCTGTTGCCATTTTAAACAAGCATTACAAATGGCAACAGTTTGGGATTTTGTGTAGGCATTGGAAATACATTTACCAGGTACTACCATAGTGGTGGTATTAAATGGCCAGCTGCAAAATAGTGCGAGTACCTGGGCATATAATAGCAGTGCCTGGAAAAAGCCTAACAGTTATAGACAAGCCAAATCTGTTGGTTTTTTCAATGCTGATTTTTAACATGACTGCAAGTGAAGGACACGCATAGTGCTTTAAAACGAGTGGATGAAGGCCGACCTTTTAAGACATTTTTAGTACACCAGCAGCGTGTTTAGAGCTCCAACGAAAACGAACTCTCAGAAAACTGCTTTGAAAAAACTACTTACAGGCACTTTGAGCCCAACGTTTGACGGTAAGGTTTGAAAAGACTAGCTCAAATAAATCCCAGAAGGAAGTGTTTGACGGGAGGGGCAGGAAGTGGGTGGGAATGGCCATATGGATATGGATGGGCATGGGCATTCAATAGGTCGGTAAGTATCCAAACAACACGCACAAGCTTTGTGTACCTCATATGTCATTTCTCCCTAGCTGTACTCCTTGCAATAGGTTAGGCTTATAAGTGGCGCTTTAGCGCAGGGGCAACGCGTTTGCATTGAAAGCAAGACAGCGCAGAGCAACCCGGGTTCGAATCCCGGTCCCGCGCTTACAGACCAGCATTATGCGTGTTATAGAAGATTAAATCAACTGCCAAAACTAAAAAGGGGTGCAGGCAGTCCACGTCCAACAATAACACAATATCTTTGTTGGACTTGACTTACAAAATAGAAGGGGAGATACTATTGTCCTATTTAGAAGGATGGAACGAACACAATAGAGCAACCTCAGAATTCCAAGCGGGATTTCGCAGAGGACTGAGTACTATAGAACAAAACAGTAAAGCTCTTGATAGTGGTCCAGAAATATGTCATTTTCAGGGCAATGCCCATTTATATGGCAGCTTTAGATGTGAAGGCTGTGTTTGATCGTGTAACCAAGTGAAATATCTAGTCTACATTATCAAAAATAGAAGTACCAGCACCCATACTCAAAGCTATTATTGATCTGTGCACAAGCAATGATGCAATGGTTATATGGGGCACTGAAGGGTAAAGCACACTTTGCTTTAGAGTTGAACAAGCTGTTAGACAAGGTTGTGTGTTAGCTCAGATATTGTTTTCATTATATATTAATGATCCAGGCAGTGAAGTTAAATCCCTTCTGGCACACACCAAATTGGTAAATGGGTAGTGCCCAAGCATCCATAATATTATTATTATTCTTTATTATTATTATATGCTGATATCGCGCCTTGAAACACTCGTGTATAGGCACGTTATAAATGCCATATATCCTGCGGTCCTTTCCAAAACTCCCATTGGACTAAAACAGCTTGGCCTGCTTACAGCTTTGTTTAAGTAAAAAGCATCGGAAATAAACCAAAGCACAATCAATGTGATGACATTCAGTGAGAACAGGAAGAGGACTGAAAAAATGTCTGCATCAATTGATGCAGCTAGAGGTGAATAGCCATTATTATTTGGGCATTCACTTTACTTAAAGAAAGACGTGGGATATGCAGTTGATAAAAGAATAATTTTGCTTTACCTAACTATGGTGGAGCCATTGGCAGATTCGCTAAAAACAAGGCAACCGCTCAATTGAACACCGCTGAAAATGTAGAAAATGCAATCTCAACGGGCTGCATTGTATGGTGCAGAGACAAACCTTTACGTAAAAGGTGAAAGTGCATTTTTTAAACAACTGTTGTGAATTTTATGCAGTGTACTGTGAGTTTACCTGGTTTAATATCGAATATCGGGCAGCTTTGAAGCCTTTGATGTACTGAATCACTACCTTCCCTGTGCTTTCTTCATCGGACGAATCACACTCATGTGTATAGTGCTTTAAAATAGGCACTGTTACAGTCGCTGGCTCAGGCTTGTGGGCATTTGAGACCTGCATTCCAAAACTGTACTATACTAAAGCAAAGAACAACCAAACTAAATGCTCCATCAAAACCTTCACGAAATGCACACATCTAGAGAAGTGGCATTACTAAATTTGCAGCGGTGGGATAAACAACTTTTGATTATATCTCTTCATTTAGACTGGAACTGGTCTTTCCAAGCATACATGGGTGATAACCCACTTTCAAGTCATCTAGTATGAGGACCCAAAGTTAACGGTCTACACATAACGGTGGAAAACATGTGCTATTCACTACTTCTCGTTTGTGCTTTCTTTCTTTTCATAGGTTCACCAACAACTTTTCAAATCAATATAGCAATTCAGTGCATTTCCTGCTGGTAGACCTAGATCATTGTTTCACCGGCACATAGCACTGAGTATGTTATTTATTTTCTGGCCTGTGCAAACCCACCATTTATTTTTAACTGATCAGCCTCCATCCAATGCCTCTTCAGAGGCACGAATACTGATTGTGCCCACACAGCCTACAGACTAAGTCCCTCATGATTAGGAAACACCAAGTATACTCTGTGCAAGTCTTCTCCCACAGCTAGATGTGTGGCTGTTGACGGTTGGTGGCAGCCCTTTAATTGTTGTAGGGTTATAGTCTTCTGTGTAAATCCATTGCAGGGTTCAACAGCCAAACATGTTTCATAAAAGTAAAAAGGTGAGGATGTGGTATTACATTGTCATGCTACTGTCTCTCATAGAGCAAGAGTTATAGTTGCCAGAACAAGATCTGGCCAGTTGTATGAATGCTGCCAGGGATTCTTCCATTCTAAATCTACAGCTGAGAAAGAAAACCTTGGAAGAAAGCTGCAAATGTGGAATGTGGCGGCCTGCACTGACTGGGTAGGCACCGAATGCTTGAATAGCTGCCACCATGCGATGGTGGATGATCTTAATCACTAGACCCAATATGCCTTTAAGGTGAGATCGTGCTCCCCAAAATGTGGCAACACTGGGTAAGGATCCCAGAATGGAGGACAACGCAAACCCATCTTGAGTAAGTCCTGTATGAAAAGACAACCTGCCATAACGACTCCTGACGACATCCACAGTAAGCCAAGATTGCAGATTCCAATCAAATCAAGTAAATGGGTGTACCCAATAGAAAAAGGTTTTTTTTAAATTAGCAGACTGTGTGCCAAATAATGCATTTTGTGACAGTTATATATTCACACAATATTCCAAAGGCCCAGCATTCTAGAAATAATTAATACAACTCTGAATAAATGTTAGACAAAAGGCATGCAAGCACTTTGATTTTACAACCACATCTTATTGTTCAAACGTTCCCCATCCAATCCAACAGTAATTGAGGTCACTAGTCAAAACAAACACGTTGACTTTCAAAATCTCAAAAATATTTTCTGATTATTACAGAATCAAATTGCTCTGAAAAAGAAAGCGCAAATGTGTATCCAGCTGCTCAAGGACAGCCAAGCAATACTTCATAAACCATGTGTAAACTTTATAAAAACCAATGTGGGCGCAGCAGAATAGCCCACACAAGCCTACGTAATCGGACACGCAAGGTCGTAAAGTGAACCATTTGGCTACAATAAACTATAGCTGTGAAAACAAACCAGACAATGCCAAAAGACAAGCGCGCCAACCCCATTCTATAAATGGATTCTGATGGCAGGCTATCAAGAACTGCGCTGTTCTCCATCCAACCATTCCCTGGAAGAACAAATCTAGTGTGGTCTCGATTTGTCACCTCCAAGACATGAAACAGTCCACTGTGGTTTGTAAAAACACATATGTACTTCTGCTCAAGTATTGATAAAGTCATTATGGAGAAGTACCTCTAATGAACGGGGTTTTGACCCTTGGTAACCTTCTTTTGATTGGATGTTCCTCCCACGTATTCCTTATCTTTGATATTTCGCAATATCCAGCTTGCTGCTTCGGAAAAAAATAATTTCCCCAATAGAGGGTGCAGTGTGTCGATGTCTGTCGAGTCGATGTCCCTCGGAGGCCTCTGTGTCGATGTCAACATCACAGGTAAAAGTAGCGCGCTCAGCGTCTGTTGCCAAGTTTCGTTTTGAAACAAAGGAGCGTCTTAAGTTAGACTGTTAGTACCTTTGAGGGAGGGCAGACTGTAACCACAAGGGAAGTTTTACTGTGGGGTGGGTAGGTAGGTAGGGGCGGTATGGAATACGTGGGAGGAACATCCAATCGAAAAAACATTACCAGGGGAAAGTAACTTGTTCTTCGAATGGATTGTGTCCTCCCACGTATTCCTCATCTTTGATACTCTCCCGAAGCAGTAATATAATCAGGAGGAGGGAGTAAAAATAGAGTAAGTATGCCGAGGGCGCAGTACTGCCTTTCCAAATTTTGATTCTTGGATAGTGGAGGAATCCAGGCTATAGAATTTGGTAAAGGTGTGTGCAGACGACCATGTGGCAGCCGCACAAATATCCTTTAATGGAACCCCCCTCTGAAGAGATGATGAAACTGCGATACCCCTGGTTGAATGGGCCCTTATGTGTTCTGGAGGGTCTTTACTGGTCAATTTATAACATTCTGCAATTGTTAATATGATCCATCTACAGATGGTTTGTGGTTTGTTTGGCGATGGCTAGACCCAATTTATGACCTGTGTAACCCAAGAATAATTGGTCAGTTTGTCTCAGATTAGCAAGTCTGCTAATGTAAGAACTCAAGGCACGCTTTGGATCGGGTCTGTGCAGCCTTTCTTCCTCCTTTCCTGGATGCGGAGGAGGGTAAAAAGAAGCTACGGTTATCCTCAGAGTAATGTGTAACTAGATACCACCTTGGGAAGGAAGTTAGGCTTTACTCTTAATACTACTCTGTCCTTAAGAAAGACAATGTGAGGAGGCTTGCAAGACCAGGTCTGTAACTCACTCACCCTTCAGGCAGATGTTATTGCCACCAAAAAGACTGTTTTGAATGTAAGTAGTCTTAATGGGCATGAATTAAGAGGTTCAAAGGGAGTACCCATTAAAAAGTTTAAGACTAAATTTAGATCCAACAGGGGCACCTGAAAAGGAGTTGGGAGATAAACATTAGTTAACCCCTTAAAGAATTGTATTACCAGGAGGTATTTTAAAGTAGGAGACTTCCTCAGCAGTACGCTTGATAATGGAAAGCGCTGCTAAGTAACCTTTGATCGTACCAATCTGGAGTCTCAGATTTGCTAAGTGCAATAGAAAAGACATCACCATCGGTGTACTGCATGTAAAAGGGTCAACATCCTTATCTCTAGACCAGCTGCAGAACATATTCCAACGGCAGCTGTAGAAGGATTTTGTTGCTGGCCTTCTGGCCGAAAGCAACACCTCCATTACATCATCCGGGAGGTCCCAATCCTTGTATCTCAGCCTCTCAGAAACCATGCGTGAAGGCCGAGAGTCCTGATGTTCGGATGGAGAACCGGACACTCCTCTCGCGAGAGTAGATCCTCTCTTTGTGGAAGACGAATCAGAGGACAGATGGACATGTCTAGAAGGTCTGGGTACCACGTTCTCCAGGCCCAATCCGGGGCAATTAGGTTCATAGTTTTCCTGTACCTCCTTATTACATGAGGAATGACCGCAACTGGAGGAAACGCGTAGGAGTGGAAATTCCCAGTCCACCACAAACACTTCCCCTAGAGCAGGGGGGGGGGGGGGGAATTCCCTGGAGCAACACAGGACGCACTTCCTGTTGGCATTGGGTCGCAAACAGATCTACTTGAGGGGTTCCCCAAAGGGCGAAGATCTCTTGAAAGGCTTCCTGAGCTAGTTCCCACCCGTGGGAGACTGTACTCAGCCTGCTCAGAGCATCCGCCGTTGTGTTCTTCGACCGCTGATGCTCAAATCGTTGGTTTGGGCTCCCCACCCCGTGAGTGAGGCGTCCGTCACTACTGTTATCTCCGGCCATGGTTGCCAAAAAGGTTCTCCTTTCAAGATGTTTTCCTGACATGCCCACCACTGAAGGTCCAGTGAGTGTGTTTGGAATTTGTAGGAGATCTGACATCCTTCCTGAGAACTGTAACCATTTCGTCCTGAGAGCCCATTGGAGAGATCTCATTCTCAGGCGACCCTCTGGCACCAGAAAAATGCACGACACCATGAGGCCGAGCAACCTCTGAAAATCGAAGGCTCGGAGATCCTGGGCATTCTGGAATTTTGTCACCATCTGTAGAATGTCTTGAGCCCTCACCTTTGGTTGTGAGGCTTTTCCCCCAGGGATGTTTCCAGGACTCCTCTGATGAATTGGAGTCTTTGTGATGGTATCATATGGGACTCCTTGACGTTGAGGGAGAAGCCCAGTCTGTGGAAGGAGCGACACGCATAACTTAGATGATCCAGGGTTTGTTCCGGGGAATCTGCCCTTATCAACCAATCGTCTAGGTAGGGGTAGAAAGGTATTTCCCCACCTTCCCCCCACATCTCCTGAGACTCGCTGCCACAACCACCATTAACTTGGTGAAAACCCTCAGTGCGGAGGTTAGCCGAAATGGCAAAACCCAAAACTGATGGTGCGAGTTGCCAATGGCGAACCTCAGGTTCTTTCTGTGCTTGTGATGGATAGGCACATGAAAGTAAGCATCCTGAAGGTCCAATGATACCAACCAATCCTGAAGTCGGAGGGCCTGACGGATTTGAGAAAGGGTCACCATCTCTGAGGAACTTGTTCAAGTTTCTTAAATCAAAGATGGGTCTCAATCCTCCATCCTTTTTCGGTATTAGAATATACGGGGAGTACCAATCCTTGTTCCTCTCAGCTACAGGTACTGGTTTTATAGCACCGTACTCTACCAGGGTTAAAATTTCCTGTATAAGGAGCGGATCAGGAATCTTCAAAGAGTGGTCTCCCGGTGGACGACTGAGGTGTTTGTAGGAAAGGCAGACAGTAACCTTGGGCAATTGTCTCCAATACCCAAGCATCTGAAGTAATAGCATGCCATTCTGTCAGATGTTGAGTTAATCTGCCTCCTACCGCTGTTTTGTGATGGAAGACCTCAGAGAGGATTTGGGGCAGCTGACGCAGATGCTGAGGGTAAAGCAGCACCTGCTGTTGCGGTCTAAATACCTCTACCCCATCCACCATGGGGGAATCGTCTCTGGCCTCTTTGTGTTGACTGTCCTCTGCCTTTTCCGAATGCAGAATAATAGCGAAAGGACCTACCCTTTCAGGGTGGCACCTGTGGGGCGGTTTCAAGTTTCCCATCGCAGCTCCAAGGGATTTTGCTGCTGCCTTGGAAGTTTGCAGCTGCAATAAACTTTCATCAGCTTTACTTCTGAATAGGTGTGTGCCATCAAAGGACATGTTGAGAAGTCTGGACTGTACGTCTTGGGGGCAAATCCCGACTTCTGCAACCACGCAAACCTGCAGACCACTGTAGTAGCTGCCATGGCCCTGCTGATGCAGTCAAAAGAGTTGAGACCGGTTTGGAGGTATTCGCACATAGCACCCTTTCCATCCTTGATAAGTTCCAAGAAACCGTCCCTTTCTTCCCCTTCGGGAATATGGTCAGCCGCCATTGAAAAACAATCCCAAATGGTGTGCGTAAATCTCGCCAGCGTGCATGTGGCATTAATAGACTTTAGTGCCATGCTGCATGACGAGAAAACTTTCTTGGCCATTGCATCAAATGTCTTGTCATCATGATCTTGGGGGATTGTAGGGTATGCATTTTGCTTTCCAGAAGAAGTTGCAGCCTGTACAACCAGACTTTCTGGAGTTTGGTGCTTTGAGAGATAGAGGATCCGAAGCAGGTGCTCTATATTTAGCCGTCAATCTCTTGTTAACTGCAGGGATCACCTACGGTGTTTCCCAGTTGGTAGATACCCTTTTATGTAAAAGCTTGTGAAAGGGGACAATAGGGTCCTACTGTGGTCCGTTGTCGATTATATCCGTCAGGTCATTTTATTCGAACACCAGGGTGGGCCTGGACCACCCCATATACTCCATCACCCTACTCATAAGCAACCTGTAATTGCTTTCAGCGTGATCGCCTGGATCAGCCCTACCTAAATCAACTTCCGGGAAAGTATCAATTCCACTTGCTTCATGCAAACATTCCTGCAGATGTTTCAATCTAGATTCCTCCGATACCAGTTCTTCAGGGACAGAGGGTGTCCTCAAGACCCAAGGGTCTTTTTTCTTCAGATGTCTCTGCCTCCTCATGGAGGATAGGGTCTTTAAAAAATCTGAACGAGGTTGTGGTGTGTAGTTTATTTTCAAAAATAGAAGCAGAAGGCGCTATGGATGTCGCTAGTGGCGCTGAAATTGTTGAAACGGTCGACGATGATGTTAGCAGTTTCGATGAAACCGTTAAAGGATTCGAGGTTGTCTTGAACTTTTCCTTCCTGAGTAACTTGTTCAAGTTTAAGTCCAAGATGGGTCTCAATCCTCCGTCCTTCTTTGGAATGAGAAAGTAAGGGGAGTACCAACCCTTGTTCCTCTCCGCTACAGGTACATGTTCTATTGCACCTTTCTCTAGCAGGATTAAAATTTCCTGCAACAGGAGCAGGTCTGGAATTTTGGCAGAGTTGGCTCCAAGTGGATGGTCCTGAGGACTTTTTAGGAAGGGAAGGCAGTAACCTTGAGCTACTGTTTCCAGTGCCCAAGCAACTAAAGTAATACCCCCGCCATTCTTCAAATGCTGAGAGATTCTGCCTCCCACTGGGGTTTTGTGTGATAAGGCCTCAGAGTGATTTTGGAGGCGGCTGCAGGAGGGGCTGAGGGCAAAGATGCCGTTCCTAAAGATGGCTTTCCAGTCTTTCCTCGTCCACCCTGAGTGACATTTCTTTTGTCTCTTTGAAAGGCAAGAGGAATAGTACCGAAAAGGACGACCCCTCCAGGAAGATGAACCCAAATAGGGTTTCTGAGGCTATCGCATGGAGGCGCTTAGAGATTTAGCTGCCGTTTTGAGGTCTGTAGGCTTTCATCAGCCTTACTACCAAACAGCCTCAAGCCATCAAAAGGCATGTTGAGAAGTCTGGCCTGCACATCTTGTGCAAACCCTGACTTACTCAACCACGCAAATCTGCGTAGCACTGTGCTTGTGGCCATGGACCTGCTGATACTTTCAGCAGTGTCCAGTCCAGACTGGAGACATTCTCCGATTGCCTCCTTTCCGTCTTTGACAATATTCAGGAAGCCTTCCCTTTCCTCGCCTTCCGGAGTATGTTCAGCCGCCGCCGAATTACAGTCCCACAGGGTATGTGTGAACCTGGCCAGGGTACAGGTGACATTAGTTGACTTTAAAGCCATGCTACCCGAAGTAAAAACTTTACGGGCCCAAGCATCTGCCTTCTTATCCTCTCTATCCGGAGGGATAGTTGGATATGCAGTCTGTTTTGAGGTAGTTGCAGCCTCAATAACCAGACTTTCTGGAGTGGGATGCCCGTTCAAATACTCAGGATCAGAAGTTTAAGTTCTATACTTCTTAGGAAAAGGAACAAGTTACTTACCTGTAACTGTTCTCCAGCATGGGTCTGGCATGGATTAACATGCTCATGAATATTCCCCGTCGTCAGGCTGGGAATCCTCGGTAAAGAAAAAATCAGTATCAGTTTCGTTTCTGATCTGTCTTTCTTAGTAGTAACCAATCACTGATCTCTGGGTCATACTGCCCCCAGCTAATGACTGCCCTCTCACTAAGCCCCGCCTCTGGCAGCCATCCTCAGATTTGGTAGCACGCCAAGTGGCAGTATGACCAAGTGAAGAGCCGCAGAGGGGCAGGTGGGAGGGTTCACATGTGAATCCATGCCAGACCCATGCTGGAGAACAACAGTTACAGTTAAGTAACTTGTTCCTTCTCCAGCATGGGGTCTGGCATGGATTCACATGCTCATGAATAAAAGAATACATAGCAGTATACACATGCACAACCACGGAAGTTGGCAACAGGCTCAACATTAAGCAATACAACAACTCAACATTAAGCATCTCTTACCTCCTCACCAGGCTCACCTTAAGCGAACAGGTTGCGCAGCACTGCTTGGCTGACCCTGGACTCTTCCCTGGAGTCACGATCGACACAGTAGAATCTTGTGTAGGTGTGCGTCGACCTCCACGTAGCAGCCCTGCAGATGTCCAGCAGGGGCACACCAGACAGGAACGCCGTGGTAGCAGCGACCGCTCTGGTCAAATGGGCTCTCGGACAACGGTCGGTTTGCCAACCGGTGACAATGCATGATGCAGCCGGAGAGCCATCTGGAAATGGAAGCCTTTGAGAGAGCCTTCCCTTGATTCACAGACCCAAAGTTCACAAACAGTTGTGACGTCTTCCGAAAACTCTTTGTGCGGTCCACGTAGAACTTCAGAGCTCTAGCTACATCCAGCGAGTGCAAAGTCCTCTCGGCCGGCGTCAAAGGCGACGGGAAGCAAACTGGTAACACCAAGGGCTCGTTGAGGTGGAAGTCCGACAGCACCTTGGGCATGAACGAGGGGTGCGTCCTCAGCACCACCCTCATGTCATGAAAAGTCAAGTATGGAGGCTTGCAAGACAGGGCCTGAATCTCTCCCACTCATCGTGCAGAGGTGATGGCCACGAGGAACGCTGTCTTCCATGACAGGAACTTCAAAGGTGCTGAATGCATAGGCTCGAATGGGGCTCCCATGAGCCTGGTCAGCACCACATTAAGCTCCCATGCCAGGATAGGAGCCTTCACCGGCAGGAATGATCGGAATAGTCCCTTCATAAATTCCTTCACCAGGCGATGAGACCACAAGGACGCCCGTCCCGTAGTCCTGGTATATCAGGAGATGGCAGCCAGATGTATTTTTATGGAGGCATGAGCCAGTCCAGCTTTGGCCAGCGACAGTAGGTACGGCAGCACGAGAGGCCGTAATCCGCAGAGGGTTAATCTTCTGTGCACGGCACCAGACAGAGAACCTCTTCCATTTATGACCGTAACACTTGAGAGTTGAGGACGCCCTGGCCTTTGCAAGAAGCTCTCTGCAATCAGCCGGGATATCGTACCCTCCAAACTCTAGTGCTGCAGGAGCCAGGCCTGCAAGTTCAGCGACTGTGGGTCGTGGTGTAGAATGGCGCCTCCTTCTCTGGAGAGAAGATCCGCGTCCGCCGGCAGCCTGACTGACGGGGACGTTGACAAGTCCAGAAGGTCCGCGAACCAGATCTGCCTCGGCCACGCCGGTGCGACGAGGATCATCCTGCACCTGGACTTCTTGAGCTGGTTGATGAGGCGGAGCAACAATGGCAATGGAGGGAACGCGTATAGAAACAGGCCGTCCCAAGGGAACGAGAAGGCATCACCCATGCTCCTCGACTGGGGGAACCTGCTGGCGAACCTCTGGCACTTGGAGTTCGTCGCCGCCGCAAACAGGTCGATCTGGGGTTTGTCCCATCGTTGGAAGAGTCGATCCACTTGATCCTGGCGCAGTTACCACTCGTGGCACAAGCGTAGCTCCCTGCTGACTGAGTCGGCGATGGTGTTTTTTATTCCAGCCAGGTGAAGGGAACCAGAAACATCCCCTGGGCGACGGCACAGTGCCACAGATCCTGGGCGACGGCCCAGTGCCACAGATCCTGGGCATCCTTGGATAGGGCTGGGGATCTGGTGCCCCCCTGCTTCCGTATGTAGAACATCGTGGTGGTGTTGTCGGTGAAGATCCTCACCACCTTGTCCTTGAGGGATGGGAGGAACGGCTTGAGCGCCCAGAACACTGCACGGAGCTCCAAGATGTTGATGTGAAGAGACCTCTCCTACGGGAGCCAAAGGCCTCTTGCGTGGAGATCTCTGGTGTGGGCCCCCCAACCCTCCAGAGAGGCGTCCGTAGTCACCGTCTCCTGAAAGGCCGGGGTTTGAAAGTCCATGCCCGTCGTGAGGTGAGCCCAGGTGCCCCACCATAGGATCGCCCGACGGAACTCCTCGTCGAGGGGGATTCTGTCCTCGAAGCAGCCCCTGCCTGAAACCAGCGGGCGTCGAGGAACTCCTGTAGCGGGCGCATCCAAAGTCTGCAAAGGGGTACAAGGTAGATGCATGAGGACATCATCCTGAGAAGAGACTTGACGGACCTCACCCTGGCCTCGTCCGTGGCTAACAGTCGCCGTACCTTGCCCAGAATGGTTTTGGTCCTCTCCTCTGAAGGGGAGGCCAATTGCTCTACTGTATCGAGCTTCGCCCCAAAAACAGTGCTACTTGCGATGGAACCAGGTGGGATTTGGGGTAGTTGATGGGGAACCCCAGCTCCGTGAGCAACCGGACGGTCCTCGCCGTATGATCGACGGCGAGTTCCCTTGACCTTGCCCGGATTAGCCAGTCGTCCAGGTAGGGGTAGACGTGGATCCCCCTGCAGGCGCAGCCGCACCGCTACTGGTGCCAGGCACTTGGTGAAAACCCTGGGTGCCGACTTTAATCAGAACGGTAGGGCTCTGAATTGGTAGTGGCGTCCTTGAACCACGAACCCGAGAACTTCCTGTGCCTTCTTAGAATGGGGATGTGGAAGTAAGCATCCTCCAGGTCCAGTGACGATAGGAAGTCGCCTTCCTCCAGCTGTCCCAGCACGTGCTGGAGGGTGACCATCCTGAATTTCTGCGCCTTGATGTACTTGTTTAAGCGCTGCAGGTCCAGGATGGGGCGCCAACCGCCTGTCTTCTTCCTGACGAGGAAGTACCTCGAGTATACTCCGGAGCCCCGGAGCCTTCTGGGACGAGCTCGATGGCACCTTTGAGCATCGCTCTTACCTCCAACAGCAGTTGAGGGACGTGATTATCCTTCCTGGCCACGGGAGGAATGCGAGGGCACTTCTTTTGGAATTCCAGCGAGTGCCCGTTGGCCAGGGTGTCCAACACCCAACTATCGGTGGAGATGGACTCCCACACGCCGACGAACTTAGTCAGCCGGCCTCCCACCGGGGTGCTTCGGTGGGGGCCCCGACAACACGGCCGGGTCAGTCTCGCTTGGAGGCGGCCTTGCCGCCTTGGCCACCTTCGCGACGACGGCGGGAACCCCCTTGTTTGCAGCAACCTTTGTAGGCCTCCTGGGAAGAGGAGCGGGCCGCCTGGCGGTAAGTGGAGGAGCCACGGCTGGATCCTTTGGAGGCACCCTGTCTGCCTCCAGAGCTCTGAAAGGGCAGTCGCTGCTGAAGCACCCCAAGGGCCCGGGCAGTCTCCGAGTCGGTCTTGATGGCCTGTAGAGACTCATCCACTGCCTTACCAAAGAGGTTGTTGCCGTCGAACGGCATGTCCAACGCTCTGGTCTGGACGTACTGGCGAAAGTCTGTCGCTTTGAGCCATCATCGTCGTCGGAGGCAAACTGTGTTGCCCAGTTGGCGAAATCCGGTATCGGCAATGTCCGTTGCCACCATAATGGCGTGATCCGACGCCACCTCGCCCTCCTGCAGAATCTCTAGGGCCTCCACCCTTTTGTCATCAGGCAGGAAATCTAGCAGGGGAGCTATCTTGAACCAGAGCTCCCGGTCGTAGCGGGCCACGATCGCTAAGGCATTGGCCATCTTAATAGTCATCGCCGCCGACGAGATGACTCGTCGTCCCATAGAGTCCAACTTCTTACCCTCGATGTCTGGCAGGGAGGTGGAAGTTGAAGCCGCCGCGCCCGCTGCTTTCTTCTTAGCCGCTGCCGAGACGACCGAGTCCGGCGTGGGCTGGGCCCTGAGGCACAACGGGGCGGCATCGGCAACTCAGTACTTCTTCTCGTACCTGTCCCTCTTGGCGGGTGTCGTGGTAGGGTTCTTGAGGACAGCAAGCCCCTCGTCCCAGATGTCGTTGAGTAAAGGCACCGCGAGGACCGTCTTCCTCGCAGCCACTCGTTGCTGGTACAGAAACCCCTCCTTTTTCTGTTCCTCAGGGCAGAGCTGGAAGAGCTCGGATGCCCTGGTTATCAAGGCGTGGAAAGAGCCAACCTCGTCGGCTGGGGACGCCCGCGGGGGGTTGACGGGATATCTGCTGTGTCATCGCCGCCGTCGTCCATCGCCGTATTCTCTCCCGGCGTGGGGGGGGGGAGGGGGGGGGAGAACGAGGGGTCCGCCGGTCTCGCAGGCACGAAGGGCAGAGCGGGGTGGACTCTCCTCCGCTTGTTCGGAGGGCTTCCCGACGGGCCTGGTTCTGGCTCCTCCGTCGGGGTGCGTGGTAATCTTGTCCTTATCTCGGTACATAAGGATTGGATTGTCAACACCTCGCCCCCCCTTTGAGATCGACCGGGTCCGCTACAGCGGCCTACCCGGGTTCTCGGACTTCCTCTTCCCCGACCCAGAGCGCTGGCTCGTGGTCGAACGTGCCGGGGAAGTAGCGCCCTGCTTGGCAACCGAAGAGCCCGACCTTTCGGCGCTCACAGAGCCCGCAGACTCGCGGTGCTTGGCCTTCTGTTGGGCCCCCGTCGCTGGGGCGCCCTCAAAGGACTTAGAAGCCCGCTCAGACGACTTCTTCGCCTTCTCACTTGCTGTGCCCTTCCCCAGCCAGGTGGTGAGGCGGGAACGACGATCTTGTTTGGTCCGTTCCGAAAGGTTCTTGCAGAACGCACAGTCCTCCTTCATATGCGTCTTGTCCCTATGGAGGCAATAGAGACATCGCGAATGCTCGTCCTCCTTGAAAACGTTATATAATCCGCAACCATGGCAGTTCATGAACAGCTTGGATCCGGGCGTCGAACTCCCTTTGTCCTGGGCCATGTCTTGAGGTAGGCCGCAGATCTTCCGGAATCCTCCAAGAAGTGTGAACTCGATGAAAACTTCACCCTTGAGGGGCGTAGAAGAATTCCAAAACGGGTCCCTGTTATCGGAAGTAGAAACGGTGGAGCTTGAGGCTCGGTTAAACCGAAAAAATGAGAATTCTCCTGAAAAAACGTGAAAACGCAGTAAAAAACTCGAGAGCTAAACATGAGGACTCCCAACACTTGATGGCTGCCAGAGGCGGGGCTTAGGGAGAGGGCAGCCATTGGGTGGGGGCAATATGACCCAGAGATCAGTGATTGGTTACTACTAAGAAAGACAGATCAGAAACGAAACTGATACTAATTTTTTCTTTACCGAGGATTCCCAGCCTGATGACGGGGAATATTCATGAGCATGTGAATCCATGCCAGACCCCATGCTGGAGAATTACGGTTTACTGCAGCAATGTTGTCAGGGGTTTCCCAGTCCTTTTCTACTGTTCTCTGAAGTGCCCCATGGAAAGGGAGAACTGTATCCTTCTGGGGGCGCAATCTAGAATGTCCGTTCGATGATCTGAACCCAGGCACCAAAGACAAATGCGGTGAGGATCTGTTATCGACATCTTCGAACTGCAGTCAATACATTTTTTTAACCCTGTCTTGGGTGTAGAAGGGGTAGATGATGACGACATTTTCTGAAGAAAATTTAGAAGTGCGCCGTTCGAGAGCAAAGCATTCGGAAAAACGGAACTGAAGCCAACGGGCACGGCACAAGCTTTTTATACAGACAATGGTGTCGACACGGTACGGAGCCCGTCGAGGGACATCGATGCCACGACCTCGTGCACAGAGCCCTCTACCGGAAAAGAAATTCCGAAGCAGCGAAACTGGCGAATACGAATATCACAAGATAAGGAATACGTGGGAGGACAATCCATTCGAAAGCTATGTCAGAAATTGTACGCAATATTGTTTAAGTGATAAGACCAAGGTTGTACACGAAACCCTGCTTATTCCAAATTCTGTGCCTGATCAGCCTTTGAAGAAACTGGAAATTGGTATAATGCGGCCCGTACATGGATTAGGAGAAGGATTTAAGTTTATTTCTCTTGGTAGATTTTCACACTAAATGGGTGGAATGGAGTGCAGTTAGATAAGTGACAGCGAGAGAACTGGTAGTATTTCTAGAAAGGATTTTTTGAGGGAAGGTTTTCCCATGGAAATTGTCACCGACAATGGAGTACAAATTTTGTTCTGATTTCATGAAAATATCTTTTTAACACTTATGCTATTAATTATACGCGCACAGCATTATATCACCCAAGGGCAAACACAATGGTGGAAAGAGCAAATTGATTTAAGGGTAGTATTCAGCTAGCGTCGAGATCAGGGTTGCCATGGAAAGATGTCTTAAACCGCATGATGTGGGGTTATCGCACCAAAATCGGTAACAAAAATATTGCTGTTTGTTTCATTAAAAAAGGAGAGAGCCAAGTACCAAATTGTGCCCAGGGTGGTTCGGTCTGGCAAGTTCAGTGAATGAGGAAGGAAAAGCAATAATGGATTATTATTTATTTATTTTTTTTAAACAGTCAAAAGGAATGCCAAGGAAATGCTTGCTGGGAAAAAATGAGTGAAGGAGCAAGATTGGGAGGTAGGAGATTGGATATTGATTCAGAACCCAAGGTTCACTCAAATGCATAGAGAGTAAATGTATTGATCCAAAAAGAATTTCTGCAGTAAGGATCGTGGAAGGAGGGGAGGTGTGGTCAATGTGTAAATTGGCAAAATGTGGGGAAGGTCAGAACAGGGTGTTCCTGGACACCAATACTGATGATTTTGAATTATGATCTAAGAGATTGAGACGACAACTCAATTGGTTGAAGGATTTTGTGCGTGAATGATATGTAGAGTTGTCGCAACAGTTAGAAAACGTATTCTCATTCTTTTTGGTTGCATCTTCCATTACTAACTTGTATACAATCATACTCATGCTCATTAGTAAATAAACATTTTCAGATAAAATACTTCCCTCAGAATTCAAAGTTGTAACCCCTATTTCTGTTTCATTTTTAAGGTTTCAGAATGATATATATAACAGGAGTAGATGGGTTACATTCCATCTCCGGAGCCTTCTCTGCATGGAACTTGGAAGGTTCAGAAGATCGAAGGGGGCGGTTGCTGACGAGTTAGAAGCTAAATGGTGTCCCCGCAGGCCCATAATTAGCAAGTCCCTGGGTAGATTACATGCACATTAGATCACCTTCTCTTTCCAGCATCTTATTTACAATTGGTGGTTAATAATTTACAGTTTGTACAATCTTTCTGTAAAGTTTCCTTTGAGTTTAGTTTAGGCCTTGAATTAGGTAGCCAGAGTGTTGGTGGGCCCCCTTGATGGAGGCCAAGATGGAGGAAAGGAACAGGATTCATAATTGGAGGATTGAAAGGCAAAGGGCAAAGCAGAACATTCTAAACTGCCTTTCATTTCAGCTATCTTGTGAGCAGGTCATGTTTTAATTTAGTTCCTGAGTTTTAGGCCAAGCTTTCCTGAGAAGCAATATTTCAACAGGAAGAAGGTTTTATGAAGACAACCCCTAAAAGAAAAGAAGAAAATTCAATTTCAAAAGAAAGGTAAGGAAAGAAAAGAAAGAAACCTTCATGCATTTTGCCGTTTAATACGATAGTTTTCTTGAGCAGCTTTTAGTATTCTTCTAGAGCAGCTTTTAGTATTCTTCTAGGGGCCAAGAGTGAGACAGGTATTTGGTATTTGGGTTAGTTATTTAGGGGATTAGCTGTTGTCCTTTTGTGTGTGCACTTTGTGGAGCTGTACATGCTGTTCAGTAACGTATTTAATCTTACCTTTGTTCTGACAGATTTTAGCTTTTTCCGTGTTTAGAGACTGGAAGAGGAATGAAGTAGCGTCGCAATCGGCAGAGTGTGTTGGATTTCTCCAGGCAGTTTTCGCATTAGCGGTGGTGCTACTACCGAGGTGAGATTTAAGCCTTCCTGTATGGGATCCCCGCTATCTTCATCCAAGGTGAGTGGAGCACGTTCCTTATAGGCGCAGTGTGTTTTCACCTTTCTGCTTGTTTTTATTGCGCAGATAGCACAGAGACTTGGGTGGTAGGGGGGTGGGAGAGGTACTATTGTGACTGTTCAGTTTATTTTTCTTCCTCATTTTTTATGTGCGGAATGCGCGCCGACTGTGGGTACTGCAGGTTAAATTCAAGATTGAAAAAACATTGTTGTTGAACAAACTCCTGGACAAACTGAGTAAGCCGGGGGCGTGGCCGGCAGCCGAACCAGGAGCACGTAAATTCATTGTGACGCCTGGACCGCACGTTGAAATCCTGGTTTAAATCCTGCTGAAATACACAGACGCTCCCCCGACCTAGCATTGGCTGAGCTACCCGGAGAAAGACAATGGTAAAGGGCCAGCAGAGGATGGAGAGTTACACGGACCAGACCAACAAATACCAGAAGAATGAGGAGGCAGCCCAGGAGTAGGAAGACACTGGTGGAGGGGCCGGGGGGGAGGGGGGGGGCGTGGGGTTGGGTGTTTCGGGGTGGAGTGACTTTGGACACCTTAACGGAAGAAATCCAAGCAACATCAAAGAAGTAGGGGTGGATGTATCCCTGGTGGGAGCACACTTACGGAAGGTGTGCGAAAGAAAGGGTCCCTGAGGTGGAGCAGAGAGTAAGCAATGTGGAGGATGACCTGCAACTGCTCAAGAATCAGGTGGCAGGCTTGGTTGGAGCGACCAGGACATTGGAGTCTAGAGCGGAGGACTCGGAAGGACGATCACTGCGATGTAACATCCGTCTGTGGGGTCCCCAAAAGAGAAGAGGGACCTAGTGCTTAACATTTTGTGGAGCAGCTCATATTGGAGACCCTGAGGGTGAAGGGTCTATCAAAACTTTTTACAGTGGAGCGCGCACATAGGGTGCCGGGTGAGCCCTGTCCACGGGAGGACAGCCAATGGTCACGTTATGTTACTTGGCATTTATATAGCGCTCTATATCTCATTGGTATGATCTCAAAGTGTTGGTAGGTTGAACGTCCTCAGGGAACCGCAGTTCAGGTGAGTAGAGAGAGGTGGTGTCTTAGGCTGCGTGGGTGCACCAGTTATGTGTGCAGCTGATGTAATAGCATAGTGGCGAAGATTCTGAACTTCAGAGATAGGGACGCCATTTTGCAGAATCCCGCAGGGTGGTCCTCTTCGAAGTGGGGAATATGAAGCTGCAGACTTCACAATGGATGTGCTGCGCAGCGAAAGACTTATGATGGAGTACAGCGCCGTCTAAGAGTTGAATGTTAAATATATGATGTTCTTTCTGGTCAAATTGAAGGTTATTGTGGGAGGGAAATCATGGTTTTATTGGTACACCACAGGAGGTTTGGCTGTGGTTAGAGACGCAGCTTCAAGGGCTGAGGGCCCAGAGAGGGGGTGGAAGATGCTCAACAGTCAGGAGATCGAGAAGGGTGACTAGGTGGTGAAAACAGGGGCCCTGGGGGCAGGGGGAGATGGAAAGTGATGGTGCACCAGTTTAAAATTGAAGATGAGCAAGCGCGATATGTCCTCAAGGACGAGGAGAAAGGGGGTGGCAGGTGGGAATCCCAGTACTGATGACACATCATCCAATAGAGGTGGGAGACAGGTTGAGGTCAAAAGTTGGGGGGGGCAGACCATGGGTGGGGAGGGCCTGAGGGAGGGAGGGGGGGAGATTGGGGGGCCGGAGTTGGGGAACCATAGGGGGTGGGGATAAAGAGCTAGTTGGGAGTTAGGCAGGGGTGGAACGGTGAGGCGAAAGGGGGGGCAGTGGGAGGAGGGGGGAGGCATAGCGGAAGGAGAGGGGGGAGGAAAGTATACACAAGTTGGGCACAGTTGCCCAGTTGGTTAAAGTTGGAAGCAAGACCTACGGAATGGAGGAAGGTGGTTCAAATGAGACCAGAGGGATCTGTAATGGTGGGAATGGGACGGAGAGAAGTGAGACGGAATGGGATGATTGCCTCGGAATCGGGGCCTGGAATGTTCGGGTCTGGGTAAGAAGTTGAAGTTCCAGAGAGTAGGGGGGGTACTTGAAGGACCTGGATCTGCTTAGGAGGTGGTGGGAGGGGGGGGGGGGATGACTGTGGTGGAACAACCTACTCTAAATTCGCGAACGGGGTGCTGATTTAGATGGTGGCCGGGGGTGCATCTGCAGGTTGGCAAGGTGGTTACAGATGAGGTGGGAAGTGCAGGTGGTGCTTCAGGGGGTGCTGGAAGGCAAGGACATTTGTGTGGTCAATTTGTATACGCCTAATGTAGACAAAGAATACTCGCCCCCCCTTCCCCCCCAGTAATGCGACTGGTGGGAGGATACCGTGAATGAGTGTCCATATGGGGTGGGATTTTAATGGCTTGCTAGACCCGGAGTTTCAGCATGGGGAGCTTGGGCTCGCTGAAGCAGCAAGCATCTTCTGCAATGTGGACGCTAATAGGAGACTGGGACCTAGTGGAGTTGTGGAGGGGGTCTCGTGGGCAGGTTCAGTGGTACTCCTACTTTTCTGGAGTGCATGGGACGTATTCCCGGTTGGATTACTTGTTTGTTGGGGTAGAGCGCCCCTGGTGATAAACATTTCGGGGGGTGTTTGGGGGGGGGGGGATTTGGGAATACGGCGATGGCTATCACTGTGCTCCTGAAGACTTCAGGCTGCAGCCCTGGAGGACAGAGCGTTTCAAAAATCATTGAAGGAAGAGATGACAGCTTTCTTTGAGGTCAATGAGGTCAATTGGGGGGGGGGGTCGATGGAAAGGTGGGGAACCTTATGGGAGGCAATAGAGGTCACGGTTAGGGTGATCTGTATATCGAAGTTGGTAGGGGTAAAGAAAACTCTGCAGGAAAACTTAGGGAAATTGGAACGGAAGGTTTTTTGGTTCCCTGATTGAAGAAAGTCTACGATGAAGCCTTCGAGATAGGGATCCTTCCAGAATCTATGAGGCGAAGCGATAATAATGATCCTATTGAAGGACCGCAAGGACGTTCTTGAGTGGTCATCCTAGCGACCATTTTCACTGTTGAAAGTTGACGCGAAAATTCTGGGGAAGGTATTAGCTACTAGATTGTCCGGGTGTGGCCCCAGTTCTAATACACCCAGATCAGTGCAGGTTTGTAGGGGGGCACAACAATATGATGAAGCTCCTACAGTTACACCACGTGATGATCAGGTCAGGGACTCCCGTGAGGATACGGTGGTGGTCTTGTTTGATGCCAGGAAGGCTTTTGATTCGGTGGAATAGGAAGTGTTTCGGGTGCTGGAGGCTTTTGGGGTTCGGGAACATCATATGCAGGTGGTTATGGCTCTTATACAATGAGCCAATGGAATGGCCATAGTGAAAACTAACAGCCGGGTGTCACAGCGATGGACACCAAGTAGAGAGATGAGGCAACGGTGACCAGGATCCCCAATATTGTTCGCAATGGTAGTGGAACACTTTGCGAGATCTCAGGAAGGAGATGGGGGTTGGGGTGTGTAGGTATTTTGGTGGGAGGGGTGCGGCATGTGATCACCTTATATGCCGAAGACCTGTTATACATGGGTAACCCGATGGATAACCTCCCAATCCTCCTAGTGGTGCCAAGTGATTTCCAGACATTGTCGGGCTACTATATCAACGTAGAGAAGTTGATGTGGTTTACTTTGGGGGGCCTTATAGATCGTAGCCCGGCCATCCTGCCAGACTGGGGGCTTGGATGGGAAGGGCACTCGATTCGATATCTGGGCATCAGATTTTCTATAGTATTGAGGAGACATTTACATATAATACGGGCAGGGCTCTCTCGGGGAAAGAGGACTCCGTTCAATTTTGGAATGGTTTGCTGTTGTCACTGATCGGTAGAATAGCCTTATGCAAAATGGTCATCCTTCCGAGACTCCTCTATTACTTTACTAATATAGCATACGCAATTAAGGTGGTTTTCTTTAAAATGGACGAGCGAGCGAGGGAACTGCTGTGGAACTAAGAATGGAGGAGGGTTTCTCCAGCAGCGCTCACGCCGAGACAGGGGTTTAAATTTGTCCAATTACGAGCAATACTTTATGGCAGCCTAGTTACAGGTGGTGTTGCTGTGGGCCAACCCCGGGGGGGGAGGGAGGGAGGTCTGGGGGCTTATGAAGGGGCTACTGGGGAATCTACCGTCTTATTGAAGGACAGTGGAGCTATTGTGGGGAGCGTTTGCGGGGTGGGCGGGGGGGGACCACCAATGTTTTCCAGGTGGTCCGGGAGATCTGGAGGAAGCTGAGGAGCAAGCAGGTATTGGGGCTTTACAGCGAAGCCCTGCCATGGATCGCGGACATGGGGCTTTGGGCGGCGGTACGGCGGATGTGGTTCCCAGGATTGATGGAGGGGGTGAGCCTCAGTGGGCGCTTTATTTGGGGGAGGGAAGGTGCAGCCGTTTGAGGAATGGAGGCAGCGGTATGGGATTCCCAGGAGGCCAGAAATTTCCCATGGGACAATGGTAACGCGCTTCGTGAAATTGTGGGTGGGCATCCCCGATAAGCCAGCAACTATACCATTAATGCAACTACTGCTATCCCAGGAGGGGGAAGGGCTAGAGTTTCAGACATTTACCAATCAATAGAGGATTTGTTTGCCGGTGGATGAGCTGACAGTTAAAACAAAACAAGCTTTCTACTCTACCAGCAATAGAAAGAGCACTTCAAATCTAACAAGCAAGTGGAGTTTAGGTTGTTCTAAATTTTTAAAAATAAGACTGTAAAACCTAGGAACAATATCAAAAAGAGGTTTTAAGAAAAAGAAATCCCCATAGGAAATCAAGTATTTCACAGACTATAAATTGGAATAGTTTTAGTTCCTCAGTGACGGAGCATCTGGCTCAAGAGAAGATTGTAATCCTCTAAGCAATTGCAGAGGAATATTCAGGTATGTGATCTTTTTGTTGGAAGAAAATATATAAAGGAAGTAAAGTTGAACTCTCACCCATACAGATACTAGGACGAGTTGGGATATCCAGTTTGTAATTTATCCACTTCCACTTCCACCCTGGGATGTGCCGAACTCAGCTGATGAATTAGATAGTTGAGAGCGCTACATCTTGGTGGGTCTGAAGTTCAGCAGCTCCTGCGATGTTCCGAAGATTGGACACAACAGTAATAAAGCACCTTCCTATAACTACTTACTGTGCAAGAGTAAGTATTTCAGTCTCCCCATCAGTAAGCACAAACCTCAAAAGGAAAAAACACCACAAACCACAGAGGGAGCTCACCCGCACAGAGCCTCCTGGCTCCAACAGTTGAGCACAATGCCTTGCATTTTCCTGCTATTCCCCCAACCACCCCTTTGTCTTCCTGATCCACGAGAGCATCTGGAGACCATGCAATTGACAGTGCTGTACTGTACAAATCCCAGAACATATCAACGTTGCAATGAGGGTCATCATGTGCGTCATTGAGATTTGGAATCATTTGCACATATTTGATCAGTTGACTATTAGGGGCAAATATTTTGAAGGAACACCTCAAAATTGTTTAGTTCACGGAGTACATGTGAAAATCAAATGAGGGAAGGGCACCAAATGAAAGTCGACTAGGACGTCTGTGTGCATTTGGATGGTTCTAGAAGAATTGGGAAGCATACTGCCCACCGTAGCTTTACTTCAAAATAGCAGCAAGGGTAAAGAACTAGATGTTGACATGGCTCATAGTATCCAGTAGCTAATACATCAATTTATCATTGATAAAGTTGTGGTGTTGTGATACATTATGCAAAGAACCAACACATTTAAGTATACAAAGTTTTGGCTGAAGCCAGGCACAACATAACAGGGAGTGTTCAAGGTCACTGCACCAATGACCATGCATGGGGGGCAACATCTCCCGGTGATCAAATAGAGTCTGTACATTGAATAATTTGTGGGGTTTGGTACTGCACATGTACCAGAGGTTAATGTTTATAAGGTAAAGTGGCAATACTGTGTTATGACGAACCTTTCTTTGATTGTAATATCATGCTAGTACAGAGCAGCAGAATGCTGCATGGATTTATTTATATTGCGAGCTGCCCCAAAGTTTGTATACCTCCCTACCTGCTAAGCAGCATCAAGCTCCCTCACTCCTGCCTATTAAAATCCTGCATTTTTTTATGTCCCAATACCCCTCTAAAATCATTGCACCAAGTCTACAGGGACAACTGACACCCAAATAAATCTTGCATACGGAGCAAATCCAGTACAAAGGGAAAATGGGTACATTACTCTATGGGACTGCATAAGCAGCAACATTATGAAAGTTGCTTAGAGAAGCACTTGCAAATCGTCTTTCGAAACATATGATCCATAACCTACTTTCATCTGTTGCCAGAATGAGGAGACGGCACTGTGGGTGTGTATCCTGGAGTTAATATATCATGACAAAAAAGGAGGAGGAGAAAACTAACTGCACTACACTGCTTTAAAGGGCACATGGTTGTTTTTACAAATTAAAACTGGATTTCCTTATTGGAAATGTTCTGCAAGATCTCATTTTCTGCAATGCCCATTACATAGGACATTTTTAGTTGGAGGTTTTATTACCCAACCGAAATTGGTACTGCAACAACCTCGAAAGAAAGAACAAGTTGGCTTTGCAAGGATTCAAATCGGCAACAGATAGATCACCAGCAACCTGTTGAGCCATCTTTGATCTCCTGCTGATTTCCGAGGCAAAAGCGTCATCTTTTTTGTTAACATTTTTCTTAAGTTGTCCATTTTGTGAGCTGCCTTCAATCCCTCCACCAGGAAGCGAAACGAGATGAGTTAATGCAGTGTGCATATCCATTATAGATACCAAGTGAAAAGCTTTAAAGAAAACACATTTACATACTGAATAATATTGTTTCACCAAAACTGGTAGCACCACACATTCTACTAATAGTAGTATTGCCATTGGTAGTAATATAATCAGAACAAAATACAGTAGCAATGTTAAAGCTACTAGTTCAAGAGCAGTATTAGAAGTACTAGTACTCAAACTACCAGTAGATGTAGCAAAACTAACAATGACAGTAATAATACTAGCAAGTGGAGTACTTATACCAGTACTAAAAGTAGTATGCTACCAGCAGTATTAGTAGACATGGCACAAGTGGTGCAACTACTAATGGACAGAAATACTACGTTAGAAAGTTTAGTACACCTACTCCTATTAGTATTACTACACCCAGTAATACTAACTAGTAGTACAAATACAAAGAACGCCAATACCTGCAGTTCTGGTAGTACCATTTATAGTGCTGCTACAACAGCTAATTGTGATCCTACTTCTGATCGTGATACTACTACTACTGGTGGTAGTACTGTTAAAAATTCTATTAATACTAAATGTAATCACCATTAGTACATCATATTGCTGTGACTGCTGCTACAACTACTACTTGTAGAAGTGGTGCTACTGTTGATACTAGTAGGACTACTACTAATAAAAGTAGTTCTATTTCTTGTTATTATGGTACTAATGGTGAGAGGATATGAAAACAAGATGGATGGAATTGTTTTTGGTAGTACCAGATAAAAAATAACAACATTAAACTATCACAGTTGGAAACATTTTATATATGTAAAACAATGTCTTTTTTTAAAATCAAATGTTATTAGCATTTCATAACATGCAATGGACAGTATAGGGCAATAATCTCAACAGCTCAATAACACTCATGGCTGATGTCCAAATGCTTTACCCCGTCACCATAACAACACCCCCTTCCCCCCCCATCTAGCACACGGCACATGAAACAACATAACTATGTGTTGCTCGAGGCAGCTACAACACACTACACTACACTACACTACCATTTCCACCTTGGATCGTTGCTTCACGTTGATTAATTACCATATTTTGCAAAAAAAGGGTAACCACAATTCTCCAATCTTAACTCTGCACTCATTAAGAATGTGCGTCATATTACATTTCATACATTCCCCTGACTTTCCGTAGCCATTCCTCCTCAGTGGTGACTGTCTAGTATCCAAAATTGTGCCACATACCACCTGACCGGCACCATCATGGTGTGGGTCATGTGATTTTCCTGGTCTTCCCCCCCCCCCATCAATGATATCCCATACCCTGAACAGGAAGCCCCATGGTGACAGTCCTCGTGAAATCCCATCGATCCCCTTGATCCATGAAAGAACCTTCCCCCAGTAGATCTGTATATGGGTACATCCCCACCACATATGGTAGTAATCGGCGCCTGGGTGACAGCATCTCCAGCACCGCATGGCCACTCCCGGGTACATCTAAGTGAGTAGGGCGGGTAGGTGGTGCCAACGATGTATGATCTGAATTGCCTGCATCCTATATTGGGGGATGCCGAGGATTGTGTGAGCCTTCTGCACATGGTGAGCCATAGGTAGTCTTATTTCCCTTCGCAAGTCCTTAGCCCCATCGTTCCCTAGCCACCGGGCCTTGGAGGGGGATCCGTCCTCAGCAACACCTTATTATAGGCACGCTATACGGCCCTTTGTGTCTCTGTTTTGTACAAGTGCTGATTCAAAAGGGGTGAGATCTCTACGCAAATTGTTTCCCCATCCTTAGTCATTGAGGGGCCCCCCCTTCAACTGCAAATATCAGAATGGGGCGGGTCGGACAATTTGTAGATAGTCTTCCAATATCTCCATAGATAGGAGCTCCCTCTTATCCCACATCTGTCCTGCTCAGGCCGGCCTCAGAGCATTTTTGGAACTGCAGGGGTTCAAGTTTCTCAACAGGTGGGCCAGACTCAACTCAATGGGGAAGGCATGTTGTGATCCACCTCATACAGTTCCCTGCTTTCCAGATCGTCCATAACACCTCTAAGATGGGATGCTGCAGGATCCTACGTGTGATCTCGTTTTGGGATACCCATAGCCATTTCCCCCAGGGAGACCAGGCCGAGTATAGAGTTATCCATGTCCACCCATTGCTTCTCAGACTGCGGCTCTAAATGGTCTATAAGTATACATAGCTGGGCTGCTTTATAATAGGCCTATAGGTCCGGGAGCCCAACTCCCCTCTCTTCCTCCATGAGTGCGAGTACTCAATGCTATTTTGGGTCTCTTCCCTGTCCACAGAAATTTCAGGAGTCTTCTGTAAATGAAGTACATGAAGGGTTTTACAGAGGTTGTTGGCCCCCTGCCTGTTCCTGATGAAGCCTGTCTGGTCGGGGTGGGATGGATCAGTCTCGGGAGATACCTCTCCAACCTTGTTGCCAGTACCAGTGTGAAGAGCTTAGCATCGACGTTAAGAAGCAATATGGGTCTGTACGCCTGGCAATGGGTGGGGTCTTTCCCTGGTTTTCATATCACTACGATCTTTGGTTCCAGAAAGGTGGGGTCAACCTCACCACTGTCACTAATGGCGTTGAACACTTTTGCCAGTGGTCCAGCCAGCAGTTCTTGAAACTGTAAAAGTCTGCAGTGTAGCTATATTCCCCGGGGGCTTTCCCGCTCTTAAATTTCCCCATGGCTGTCAATATCTCCTCTGCCGTGACTGACACTGGCTTCCAGGACCGCTATTGCATCCATGGAGAGCTTCAGGATGGCCAGGCCTTCCAGATATGCTTTGACCACATGGTCCCCTGGTTCTGGTGCCTCTATATAGTTCCTCATAGTACGCTGCAAAGAATCCGGGGATCCCTTCCTGCGGGCCCACCAGATCCCCCTGCCCATCCCCCATCTCTAATCTTTGCCAGCTGCCTGTCCCCTCCACACCCTCTGACCCCATTAGCTAGCAGCAACCCACCCGCTCACCCTTCTCGTAGTAACGTTTAGTGCATCTCATTTTCTTGATTACCTCCCCTATTAGCGTAGTATGTAGGGACTGCCTCTTATCCCTGATCTCATGCAGTAGGGCGTTTTTCCGGCTGTATTTCTTCGCTCTGCAGTTCCTTAAGGAGGTTGTCTGCCTCCTCTTCCTGGTGTAAAACATAGTCTTCCCCCTTGAGCTCAAATGCCAGGGAAAAAGGGAAGCGCCAACGATATCTCGCCACCTTTTCTTGGAGCCATTTTGTTAAGGGCCTACATTTCCGGCATTGGTCGAGGGTGTACCGATAGGTCCTGATAAATTGTCACCTCGGCTCCCTCCCATTCTATTGTGCCCCTCTCCCGTGCCTTTTGGAGGAGTTCCTCTTTGTCCCGATAGTAGTGGCATTTAGCCACCACTGAGCGTCGTTCTGCACCGGACCCTGCACCCCTGTAGACCCTGTCAAATTTGATTTCCCTCTCACCTGAGGCCACCAATAGCTTGCGGAGCAGTGACACTTCCAGATCTTGTGTCGTTTTGAGTGTCATTGCCAGAGAGCCCCCAAATGCGCAGATTATCCCTCTGTTCCCTTTTTTCCATATCACCCACCTTGTACCGGCGCTCGTTCATTGAACCTCATCCCAACCTCCACGTCCAGTATGTCTGCCGCCCGCTGTGTGTGCTCCAGTGCTTCAACCCAGTCCTCCACCTTGGTTACTGTTTCTGTAATGGCCCCCAATGCGCCTTAGACCTCAGCCCTGAAAGCCTGCAGCTCTGCGAGTACAGCGTGATTGTCCTGATGTAGGCATCCCAGGACCCCCAATTCTTGTCCAGCCCCTGCCTCCCCTGCCATCTCACTTTCTACAGAAGAACCCCTCTTGCAGCTCTGCTTCCCTCCACCTCAGGCCTGGTGGGCATGTGGGCCCCTTCACTCCCCTGGGCGGCGGATTCCTCCTGGGACTCACCTCCCAGGTCTCAGCCAAGCCTGTACCTTTATCTGGCTCCACACTACTGTTGCTGCAAGGCGCCTGTACCTTTATCTGGCTCCACACTACTGTTGCTGCAAGGCTGCATGTGCGCAGGAGACCACACCCCCAGCTCCGGCCACCTCCACCGTTGTCCGCCCTGGGCTGGGGGGTGGGGGGATGTCTGCCATGCCTGGTTCCCCGTTGGGCGTCTGCCAACCACCTCTGACCTTGTGGTGTCAGAGGTGGTTGGCAGACAGAGGGCCTTTCTCCCTCTGTACTTTCTTCCTGCAGTCTAGCGGTGCCGTTGGTCCTCGTCCGCTCCCTCTGCCTAGTGCGGCTGGGGGTTTTGGGGAGGCTTTGGAGGGGGGGGGGGGGCGGGCCGGGCACCGTGCCCCAGGTGCAAATCCATCTCACTGTGTGCCGCTGGTCCCCGTCCTCTTGTCGGGGGGCGGGCGCCTGCCGATCTCCTTGCTCGGTTGCCAACTGATCCGAAGCAGCTGCACCACAGCAGCCCGGGACGTGCCCAGTCCCTCAGCGGTCCTGCTTCGTTCACTGCCTTGGAGCCGATGGTACGAATCCTTGTCTCCCGGCACCTTCCCAGCATCACCCTCCTCCTCGTCGGGGCCTTAATTAACCTTTTCTAGGCCAAGCATGGAGCTCTCACACAGCCATCTTCCTCCTCACCCCCTGGTGGTGTCTGTAGCTGGAAACAGGTCATGGTCCAGGTCCTACCTAGTCCACTATAAGTTAATTTACTCGATCAGGGTCTACACGCGGATCTATTTAGGCAGGCAGACTTTCTATTATGCTTATTGGCAGGAGACTGCCAGCCCTACCACGCTCTGCAGACAATGCAGCAGGGGAGCTAGTAAAATATCAATTTCCCACGGGGACCATCCGTTTCAAAAACAATTGCCATCCACTTCCCTGTTCATAAAAGTAAAGCGTTATACCGATATGTAGCTGAATTCAACTAAATACACTTAACATGTGCAAAAAATTCAAATCTGAAAAAATAGAGGGGCCAAGTTTTGTGTGGGGATGTGAATGCAAACGCACATATATACCCAATTAACATTCACAATGTGGTGCTGTGCTTGAGCGCCAATCTCTGTACAGTCACCAACGTTTTTTTGGGAGTCATGGAAAGATTTGAGGAATAAACCAAGATAGTTATCCACTTACCTGGAGCCAGCCTCCAGGATGCTGCTATGCACATAGGCAAAAAGCACCACATTGTTTCACAGGAGAACTATAGATCAAACAATCTAGAACATC
Source organism: Ambystoma mexicanum (assembly GCF_040938575.1). Classification (NCBI taxonomy): domain Eukaryota; kingdom Metazoa; phylum Chordata; class Amphibia; order Caudata; family Ambystomatidae; genus Ambystoma; species Ambystoma mexicanum. Next base: position 604,392,818 of record NC_090921.1, on the reverse strand, counting down.
TGAAGGTCGGAACTAACACTTGCAAGGAGAAAGAAAAGCAACCTTTGAAGCAATTGATAAATCAGTGGACAGTTAATGGCCTGTAGAGGGGTGTGCGAGTGTCGGGGTGTGTGAGTGTCTGAGTGTGTGGGTGCGTCAGACAGCGTGTCTGTCAAGTAGTGCTATCTTGCACCATCTACTGAAAGCACACGAGCAACTGCTTGAACATTCGCTAATCGCAGTTCTATTCTCTGAGCTCACCTGACGATGTGTCCTCTACGGTCACCTTCACTTCAGGAACCACCACCCTGCAGGGACTCGCTATGGCTTCGTCCGTTCTACTCTCAGGAGCTGTAGTTGTTTCACACTCTTCCACTGTAGATGCACAAGGTATCTCCTCTCAATCTAATCTCTCAATTTCACAATATTACGTATTTAAAATATATATTTTTCACTTCTTATCCAGATCCCAAGATCACCAATGGCTTTTTTAACATGCAAGAATTGGAATCAACCTATTCCAGATACTAAAGGATTAAAGGGTGCAAAATGTCAGACGTTTCGCTATTCAGCAAATAAAAGTCACAACGTAACAATGGTGAATTTCTGTACATAATAGTAGAAATGCACAAGCTCCACTCAGTCGTCAAATTTGCAGGCATTGTCAAACAGCAATGGCTACAATTTCAACATGGTTACGTTTTCATGTCCTTCAATGACAAAGAGGACCTCAATGTGTTTGTACAGTACTTGATAGTCTAGTGCATCTAGGTTCTACTGCAAACCAATTACACAGATGAACTAGTTACTTACCCAGTAACAATAGTATCCCTGATGAGGCGAGTTCACCAATTAGGACCTGCCTGTGGAATAACGCTAGAATCTCATCAGTAAAATTAAGAAAACAAAAAGCAATGCAATGCATAGGTCACCAACTTCAGATACTGTAAGACTTTAGTTTCAAGCATTTCAGCATAAAAGTAGTGGATTAGTTAAAAGCTAGAGAAAAGGTGTGTGGTGTTGAGTTATAATAGGCTGAAACACCTTCAGACATTAAATTAAAAAAAGAAACCATAACAACTGCTTGCCATCTAGTAGTGGCTAAACCTATAATCAAGGTGCACTAAAAGATTGCCCAAGCATTTTTTTTTCCTCTCAAGCCGGGCCTTACACCACTCACCCCGGACTATTTTTTTTCCAAAAGAGAACCTCCGATTACCGACTGAAAAATAGCTATGAGTAATGCTGATACAAGTTGGATAGCTCAGCGCTAAGTAGAAAAACTCTGAAACCCAGTTTGCAATTAAGTGGTAATGTAAAGATGATTAACAAGTGCTCAACTGTATTGATAAAAAAGGAACTTTGCGCTGAACGTGATTTTATAACATATTCCAAGTCAGCGGTTCTCAGCCGCAGTATGTATTTGAGACCATTTAATATAAGAGAAATGACTGATTTTTTGCCCACTGTTTTCCCAATTCTCTTTATAGCTTCTATTTTTAGCTCTCTAATTTGGGGGGAAAAACATCTATCTTGTCTTCAGGGTGCCTTTCCGAGAGTTCAGGACTTGCAAAATCTACTAGCCCACTAGCATTGGCGAGTTTATAGAGGGCGAGTACCATTTGCACGATACTCTACCTTGCTGGTGAGTATGGGGATTTAAGAAACTTATATTCTATTTACTGCAAATACCCTTTGTTAGTTTGCAGTAAACGGCAGATACAAGTTTCACTATGCATGCTTGGCAGCATTGCACCAAATATAAAATGTGCTTATGGCGACATACACCATTTCACAAAAATCACTGGTAAATATTTTGTCGCCAGTCACATTGGGGCAAGTGCATGTCGCGTATGTAAACTAAGGAACTCTGCTTGTAGGTCTAGTGGGATTTAAGAATTTGTAAGGCATGGAGCTGTCTTAAGGGGAAATTAAGCAATGGTTGATAGTGGACACAAGGAGAAAACTATCCCTCCCTCTCTAAAGCCGAGGAAAGCCTGACATGAGACTTTCACCACTCCAACAGCTTTCGCATAGGACAACATTCACAGCTATACACTGCCTATTCTTGACTAGTGATACAAAGCACAGAGATAACCGGGCCAATAAGTCACCAAATCATCCACGAGTGCCAAAGCACACTTTCAAGACTTCGGTTGCAAAACATCTCGCAATCGGAATAAAACCCACCATTAGTACCCCATTCTAAGAGGCCAAAGTACTAATGGCAATACGCCCCTCTCCATAGGGGCATTACTGCACCAGGAAATGCCCGCAGGGCCTTCTATGGGCCCCGGGGCATTACCCGACGCAGAAATGCCAACACGGCTCAGGCATTATTCACGAAGGATTGTCCAAAAAAAAAGAGGACTAACATAAACCCATGTTATAACAAAACATTCATCCCTGCTGTGTCTCTCCCTCCATTTGTTATTAACATCCATTTGTTATTAACATCCATTTGCCATTTTCTCATAGTCTAATCTTCACCTTGCTCATTTTCTTTCCACCCGCAGACTAAGGTTTTTACACTCTTAGAAGGGGCACAGTATGCCATGCCACTAACAAGTCTAGGCATTCTAAAAATGTCAAAGGGGGTGATTTTGTGCAACATAAGCCTATCGTAGGTCATTGGACCTTGTTTTTTTTCATTTTTTACCAGACTGTCTTTGTATATGTAGACTAGTACAGTCACATGGACGCTGGTATCTGGTGGTTTATGGGGGTGTTCTTTCAATGTGGATTATTGGCAAACAAACACAAACAATAAACACAGTTTCCAACAACCTACATTGCCTGAAGAACGAGGTACTTGATGTGATTCAAGGAAGAGTTAACTCCATTTCCTATGGTGGAAATTGATAGGTGAGCGAATGTGTACACATCTTAATGCATAATTAAACTTTAATAATTGCTGGGAGCAAGCTTGGTTTACCCATTCAGCAAAAGCATTGTTTCTGAGTTATAAGGTCTAGCTTTGTCTTTGCATTTAAGGAGGTCATAGAACCGTTTTCACTTGGGCACGCAGATTAAGTTCTCTTTGAGTGCAGTACTAGACAAAATGTATTAGCCATATGAAATAAGGACTACCATTCTGATAGCGTTTACCATCATATTGGTAGGTATTCGAAAAGGAAAATGCACTGCTGGTGCTGTAGGCATTCGGAATTTCCTTCAACTGTAAACAGTAATTATGCAAACGCTATACAAAACCAATACAGCACTCATCCTATTTGTAAGCGAAACATGGCTAGATAACAACTACAAGATCACCCTCAACAACTGCCTGCAGACTTCAAATGCATCCAAGCAAACAGGAACTCCAAAAGAGGGTGAGGGAGGGGGGGACTAGCGATCATCCACAAGTAACTGGACATCAAAATGGAAGATCCACTAAACATCGATAAATGAGAATCCTTAATACTACGACTTTCAGTAAACTCCAAAACTAACCTGAAATTCATACTGAAATACACCTACGATGCGACTTTCATAGACGCTTTCACGGAAGCAATCACCATCCTAGCCATTAAGTACAATCATCTGATCATCCTCGGAGATTTCAACATCTGGTTCGACGAAGAAACCACAACCACACAAAAATCCCTAACCACCCAACTAGCAGCCATGAACCTACAACAACTAGTCAAAGGAGCAACCCACTCAGCAGGGCACACACTTGACGCAATCTTTGATAACAAGGATCTCATCACCACGGCACCCCCAATTCAAATGCTCTGGAGCGACCACCTCATCATTCCATTCATAATCACAATGGCCAATCCAACAAAAAAACAAGAAAAACGACCCATCATGATGAAAAGAAATTGGAGAACCATAAAAAACTCCAACCTAACTGAGCTCCTAGAACTCAGCAAACCACAAGCATCAACCATGGAAGAAGCAGACCTAGACAAAAAAAGTTGCCCTACTTCATACCTGGATCGCAACAACCCTAGAAGACATCGCCAAAGCAAAACCCTTCACCCCATCATGTAAGAGAACTACAGCAAAATGGTTCACCCCACTACTCAACGCCATGAAAAGAAAAAAACGAAAACTAGAATCTGAATGGTGGAACAACAACACCACCGCAAACAAATTGAAATTCCTACAACAGATCCGCTCATATAAAAAAGGAAATACAAAAAGCGTAGAGGAAACATTACGACAACCGAATCTTCAGAGCACCAAATGCTCAAAAAGAACTATTCAAAATCAAACGAAATAAAAACACACTTGGCTGCAACAACATGCCAATTCCATAGATGAAACTTTGCAAAGACCTCGGAGACCACTTCAAAAACAAAATAACCTCCATCCAACACACCATACAAAACAGACCAAGCGTTCACAGCTCAAACCCCACAGACACCGACGAGGAACACGCAAACAAACTACGAAACTTCACAGAAATATCAGTTGAGGCTTTCGTCAAAGTGGTAAACCAAAGCAACAAATCAGGCTGACACGAAGACCCTTGCCCCCCGGACATATACAAAACAATTCTAAAACAAGGAACCCCCATGGAATACCACAGGAACCTCCTCAACCTCTCAATCTCAACAGTTAATGTACCACAGGCCTTCAAATCAGTTTACATCAAGCCGCTACTCAAAGACACAACAGGAAACGTAGAAGACTTATTCAACTACAGACCCATCTCCAACATATCCTACATAGCCAAACTGCTAGAAACGTACGTCTACCAAATAACCCAAGAATTCATAAGAATTCAAGAGCATTGCCTACTATTGCCTATTAGTCCAGGCACAAGTTGGTTTCAGACCTATGAGAGGAATAGAATCATCTCTCCTCTCAATATGGGACGACCTAAAAACAAATGCAGACTCACCAATACCGCCCTGATCTCCTTGATCTGTCTGCAGCTTTCGACACGGCCAACCACGCCATCCTCATAAAGAGACTTGAAGGACTAGGGATAACAGACACTGTCCTACTATGGATCAAATCCTTCCTAACAAACAGAAGCAGTATGGATGAAACCTTTTAAATCCAAACCTAGAGACTCTACGTTCGGAGTACCACAAGGATCATCCTTCTCCCCGCTTCTATTCAACATCTACATGTACCTATTAATCAAACTCATCAAAAAACAAGGCCTCACATGCTACAACTACGCCGACAATACTATCTTCAACATACAAGACACCCAAGAAGAAAACACCACACTAGAGAACTGCCTTTGTGACATATTCAACTGGATGAACCTCAACCATCTCAAAATCAACCAAGGCAAAACAGAGATAATGAGTGTCTCAAAAAAGGGAGGAGACATCAACTACATCCCCTGGCCCAGAGAGCTCGGCACCACACCAGAACCATGATCAACTGTAAAAAACCTAGGGCTCCTGATAGATAACAACCTCACTCTAGAGCCACAAGTAAACTCGGTAATCAAGAAATGTTTCTTCCTCCTGCGAGCAGCAAAAAGGATCCTACCGTTCCCGTCTTCGCCAACAAAACACTTACCATCATCGCTCTGATCATGTCCAGAGTAGACCATGCCAATAGCCTATACCTGGGCATGCCCGAACGACTTCTAAAAAAACTGCAACGCATGCAAAATGCAGCAGCCATACTCCTCCTCAAGCTACCCAAAAGAGAACACATCACACCCGCGCTAAAAATACTACACTGGCTACCACTAAAACAGCGAATAAAGTTCAAGTCCATGTGCATCACGCACAGAGCAATACACAAACAAGGCGCAGAATTCCTAAGCGACAAACTACACCTACATCAATCGACTAGAACACTAAGATCAAGCACCGACATACGCCTGGACCCAAAACCCTACAACAGAAAAAAAACTCGGAGGATCCTCTTTCTCTCACCAGGCACCCAAAACCTGGAATGACCTACCTAAGAATATACGGAACACAACAAACCACCTAGCATTCAGGAAACTCCTCAAATCATGGCTCTTCACAGCGTAACCACAACAGAGAGGCACTAGAATGTCCAGACATTAAAACAACAATGAAAATAACTCCAACCTCTGCCGCCCTCAAATTGGACAAACACTCAACCCAGAGGATCAACAACTCGACAGAGATTAAGATATCATGCAAAATAGCCACTAAAGGAAGGCTCCAGGGACTGATCACATACTTCGACCCAGTACGTACCGGACGAACCATATCCAGACCGGCAGACGCACTTAGATAGAATTGAGAATATTAGCCTGCGTCACATCTAGATAGGACTGTGAATGTTAGCATGCCCGCACTTCGGTGAAACCTAAATGTCAGCATGTCCACAATTGGATATAGTTGTGAATGTTGGCCTGCGTCGCGTCTGGATGGGATTGATTGAAGGAGGGCATGCCCGCGCCTAGATCAAACTTTAATGTCAGCATGTGCCACACTTAGAATTGTGAACACTGGCCTGCGTAGCACCTAGATGTAGATGGAATTGTGAATGTTGGCGTGCCCACATTTAAACAGATTTCTGAACGCTGGCCTGCGCCGCATCTGGATGGGATTGTGAGTATTGGCATGCCCACACCTGAATGGAATTCTGAACATTGGCCTGCGCAGCATGTAGATAGGATTGTGAAGTGCCACACTTAGACAAAATTGTGAATGTTAGCACACTAAAGGTCAGGTAACTTACTAACCAATACAAGCTCAAACTCTGCATACCCATCTCACTAAAAAAACTCACAACCATATCTCGCACAACAAGCCGCAAGCACTTCACAACACTGCAACACCACATAAGCTGGAGCAACAGCACACGCGGACTGACACCGATCCAATACCCGCACCAAAGCTCAGCACAGAGTGTATACCGAGTTGAAGCTGCCAACAGAACACCACTCCTCTCACTATCCTACTCCCTCTTCACCTTACTAACCCATCCCACCTTATCGTTTACAGATCCGCCAGAGCGCCTGGGGACCAATTCCGTTGGTGACGGTGCGCGGTACAAATACCTTTAACACTGAACATTTAACCAAATCCTATAGACATAAGTGGAAATTGCACAATCCTTTACACTTCTACAGTGCGTTTGCAACAGTAGGCACTGCATAAACAGCAGCTACCACATGGATGCAATCAAATTGGATGTCTGTTACAATGAAGGTTTGCAAGTGCACCTAGCCATCATCTTGTTTTGCACCATGACCAAAACAGCTGTAATTTGTCAGAAATACAGCAAAAATGCATTCTCCAGAATTATGAAAATTCGAAAATCGTGTGAAAAGAGACTTTTCACCACAATGTGCAAGCATAGAATGCAGAGAACAAATAGGGGCGTGAGTGGATACAAAAAATAAAGTGTCAAAAAAAGCTAGGAAAGCTATTGTATTTTCTGCTATAGTGTTTGTATGAAAAAGGAGCCAGTCACTGATCGAGTCGCAGTCTCTGCAGTTTACTCTCTCCCAACGAGCTCCACTAACCAGCAGTCTTTCTACAGCCTCCATCCAATCCTGTGTAGGAGGACCTACATAAGACACCTGCAAGCCACGGAGCCAGTCGCTGAGGGAGTCGCAGTCTCTGCAGTTCCGATAGCCAGATGGCAGATACACAGACGCCCAGCACGAGCATTAACATCATGCCAGAAGGCCTGGCGGAAAAAAAAATTGGTGAGAAGTGCTCGAGGCATGCCTATAAGGCAAGGGTCCACTTTGGAGCGCCCTCGCCTGCTTTCCTCTCCAACATCAAAAACGGAGAAATCAAGGAGTCAGGCAGCTGGACTCCTGCCTTTGTAACTGTCCGCGGGGCAGAAATCTGCGACCTTAAGATTTCGAGACCTTAAACCCGCCAACACAACCAAAAAACAGCGCCAGGAGAGACTGAGGCCCGCCGCCCCTGCCAGCCCCCTGGCCACCCACAGGACAGCCTCAGTGCCGTTAATTACCTCACATAAGCGCCTTGACCCTCTCCCTTCATCTGTCCCAGTCACGTGGGCGCCCCCTCCTCCGCCAGCCGAATGGGCTGACTGAGCCGGGTTCTGCCCGGGGGAGGTTGGAGGGGGTCAAAGAGCGCAAGTGGGTCACGGGAGAAAGCTCCACCTCGACTGCTCCCAGACCCGCTTACCTCAGAGAAGGAAGACGCCACAGGGATCCTGCCGCCTAGTGGAAGCGGTGCCGCGCTGCTGGAGACCTTGCCTGCCGCTCGCAAAGGGTGCGCAGCCTCCCCAAGCCATCGGGAGAAACCGGGCTCCCCCCGCATCAACAACTCCCCGAAGGAACACAGACGATGCCCTCCAAGCAGGTGGTCACCGCTGCACACTGATCCACGCCGGCCCAGACGGCTGCCCCCCCGCTGGCCGAAGCAGTTACTGCAACCAGCGCCACTGAAAAGAAATCTACAATGGGGGAACATTTTGGCAACTCTCAAGAAAGCCGCTCAGGACGACAAATGGATTGATCTTGAATGCAATAAAGAAAATCCCAGCCTCCTCTAACAACCAATAAATCCAACTCTTTGGCCAAGAACAAAGACACGCCAAACCTCAAACGAAAGTTTAGCAAGAAAAACAACAACAACACAAAGAAAAAAACCCAGAGAGACCACACACACCACAAGATGAGCAAGTACAATCTCAACCATCAACAACATAAAACCTGACAAATTTCGGGAGCAGGAAGAAAAAGGAAATTAAAGAAAAAAAAGTAGAAACACAACTTCACAAGAAACCGAGGAAAGCAACAATTGCAAAAAAAAAAAAAAAAAAAAAAAAAAAGAAAAAAAAAAAACACTACTCACAAAACCTTCACAAAGCAACTAATTGAAATACTTCTTTAAAAAACAGAGCAAGAGGAAATACGCTCTGTTGGGACTGTCGGACGCCGAGATGCTTGAAGCTACTCAAGACCCTCCACCCTCTCCCCCTCCCCCAAGACCCGCAAAACAGGCGACTCCCGGGCATCTGCGCCGGCGACCGACCCAGATAAAAGGTGCCCTGTGGTTACTGAATCATTCGACCTCCACCAACTCCCAGAGGAAAGCCCAGCACTTGGCGGGGCAAATCTTACAGAAGAGATTCCACTCCTACTTCTAAGACCTCTGCAATCAGCTCACCAAGCTTGCTAGCCTCTTGCCCCTGAACGCTCCCAACTCCGCAAGCACCCCCAATCGACGACACACAATCTGCTTCCCGGCAGCGCAAAAGCACAGACACTTCGCTGTCCCCCTAGCAAGGGGCTGCTCCATCTCCACTAAAGAGGCAAATGCAGAACGACGTATCCAGAGGGCTATTTGACAATAGCGAACACCAGGCCAGCAGCAATCACCCACGAAACAGGCCCTGCATTCCAACACATGGGCCACACCCCAAACCTAGTGACCTCAACATAAATCAGACCTCACCCTGTCGAAAGACTCATGACCTGTTCCCAAACACCACACAGAAGCAGAACTGAAGCACCAAACACCACACAAAAGGAAACTCCATCTAAAAGACCAGATATGCTCACCATCATGTCCACAATCACAATCGCCCTTGCACCTTTCGGCAAACTATACAAGTCGATAAACAAAACCTTGAAAGATCATACCACCTTAACTGCCATGATGCACATGAAATTGATCTACCTTGAGAGATATGTGACTGCCATGGACAAAACGAGGGAGACACAGAAACGCTGACTAATTACAAAAGACTCAAGCTCCTCCGCAAGAGCTCCCAAGGGTATCAACATACCCAACCGACAAAGTGGCTTGCCATGCAGGTACCCAGACGTCACCAACAGCTGCGAGCAGGGCCTCTGCTAATTTTGCAAAGCAACAAGTACCTCAAATTAAAGAAATTTTCAGCATATTTAACGACAAACTAGCCAGCTGCCCTCGTACTACAGTGACCCTGCCGGACCCGTTCCTATTCAAATCAACCCAAGCACAGTCAGACGTAATCCTCTGCATCCCCGAAGACGCACCTCAAAAAACGCAACAAGCTGCCATCAACATACAAGCAGTACTAAAAATCACAGAGCCACCAAACTACAAAAACAACTACACAAGAACCAATAAAAAATTACTCTACTGCCAAATCCAAAGCAAACCCAATAAGCAGATTTTTGGGGGAAATACTCTCTGACCAAAAATCAGCTGCTAAAGGCAGTAAGGCAAACGACAGACAGCGAGAGAGGTCTCCGACCACGATTGAGGATTTTCTGGACGACAACCAAATGATGAATATATCACAACACCTCGGGGACACTGCTAGAGAAAAGGAAAAAACTCGAATCTCGGCCAGCTTCCCCTCTAAGGGCCCCATCGCCCACCCCAACGTTTCACCAGCTCGAGCCAAACGTTCGAGATCCCAATCACAGCACAGAACAAACCATTCAAAGCGAACAATGGGAGCTAAAATCCTCACAATTAGTCGCCGTCAATGAGCTGTCGAAGAAGAAAGGAGGGAAAACCAGAGCATCGTCCCCAAAGAGCTTCATCAAGCGCACAACGCCCATCACCCCTGAGTCATCACGAGACGCACAGCCAACATCACGGCAAGAGCAGAAATCAAGATGACTGGGGAAAAGATTGATCAGATCAACACAAACCAAAAGGCCACGCCAAACCCACAACGAGAACGAGAAGAAACAGGAGAAAAAAACTCACCAACTACAATCCTAAAATTAGAACAAACTGGCAGAAATAAGGTGGCCACAGTACTGAACAGAGGTGCAGTACTAAAAATACTCAACCGCAGCAAGGCTTTCCAACATCTTTCCTCCGACGATCTACTCTTAGTTGAACCATATCATAAAGAAGCTAAAGCAAAATGCTACCTACATACAAGAAAACAAGGCTTCCCATTAAGCGAAGGCCAAGCAGCCCTGCTCCGCAACAAAATAAATCTAACAATAGTGTCTGACCGTAGCAAACACAACCCAACCTCATTTAGCAAACAGTTAACGGGAGGAAATAAACAGAACTACATATGAACAGAAAGCCTATACAGAAACAAGAGACTCAAAGTAAACATCGACAAACGATCAGAGAAAGAATACAAGATCACTCCTCAAACCAGACCAAACGAGCACTCAGATTCAGCACCCAAGACCAACGTGAGAAGCAGAAAACAACTGAGAGGAACAGAAGAAGTCGCAAAAAGGGGCACCCTCAAGATTCAAGACTCATCAACACAGGGAAACCGATCGGAAAGACCCACTCCACTGTCAGAAGTGACCCCCCTCACCACATCGCAAAAGGCTTTCACATCAATACAGCTGAAACAACTGTGGGCCTGGCTCCCGAAAGCCTTATCCATCACTACGAAAAAATAGCAACTAGCGGCCCAGGAAAATGGGCCTCCGCGAATTACTACAGCACCCTTCTTCAACCTAACCGCAAAGACCCTCAAAATTGCTTCGTGGAATACCTGCTGATGACCACAGGAGGCATGGACCTTTGCCAGTTCGACCTAATCGCCTTACAGGAATTGTGGCTGTGTGAAAAACCACACCTAGACGGTTTTGACATCACCTTCGAACCAGCCGCCAAGAACAGGTTGGGCCGCCAAGAACAGGTTGGGCCGCCAAGAACAGGTTGGGCCGCCAAGAACAGGTTGGGCCGCCAAGAACAGGTTGGGCCGCCAAGAACAGGTTGGGCCGCCAAGAACAGGTTGGGCCGCCAAGAACAGGTTGGGCCGCCAAGAACAGGTTGGGCCGCCAAGAACAGGTTGGGCCGCCCTTCCTCCGGCCTGCTATTAGCAGTACGCGTGGGCAGCAGCATTGAAATTCAGGAAACAATATCAGCCTCAACGCACCACCTGGCGGTAAGAACCAGCTGGGTGCATACGACTGGTCCTCAGCAAGAAAAATGGACCACCCATCTGGCAATAATCAACACCTACTGGAACCCGCAGGCGATTAAGGAGCAAACTTTCCTGAAACTGATCGAAAAAGCCATAGACCATCTATGTAGAAAACGACATCGCACAGATCATCTGTGGCGACCTCAATGCTAAATGCAAGCTAAACACATCCGCAGACCAGCAGCCGAGACAAAAAAACGCATCGGAGAACAGAGGCACTCTATGGAACAACCGGATGACCTTGCACAGTTTCCACAACATCGACCTGGCCATCCCGGACCAAGGCAGGCCCACCACATGGGAGAGAGCCAAACTAAGGGGAATAATAGACTACATCTTCGTCACAGACGCTATACTGAAATTAATAACGTTCGAAGTTATCCGAACCGATGCAAGCAATCACAACCTTTTGCAAGCTACATGGAATTCTATCTCAACAACCAAAGTATCAATGAAGGAAGGTATAGAACGCACCGCTCAGGGGAACTGTCTGAGAATAACTGCTGCGAGAATAGAACAACTTACCAGGAAATGCCAGCTCAAACTCGACGCCTGAGACGGCGCAACAGCGAAAGCCGATTACCAGCCACTCTTAAGCCCCTTCAAAGACAAACCACGGCCAGATAATGGACCTCACTATAGTGGCATCCATCAGTATGACAAATAAGTGGTCTCCAAACGTGCTGCCTTAAGGAAACTGAAAGGAAGAGCAAAAAAACCTCAAATCTCCGGCCCTCCAACTTGAACTAATGATTGAAACAAAAAAATACAAAGCATGGTTAAAACATCACTGTGCACTTCTTTACCAAAACGACTCAGAAGATATATTAAGAAAAGGAGCTGGCAGAAACACCAGGGAATTCTGGGCCCTTATGAAATCGCCAGCTGACCAGAGCGAAACCGTCGCGTCAAACGTAGTAAGCGAGGAGGGATGGAAAGAACATTTGAGTCACTATTTCAAGCTCCCGTAACCTCTGCAACTACATCGCTGAACGCCTTTGACACTGCATGGGCAGACGTCTCCAACACAGAGGACATAACTACAATCATCAGCCTCAAGAGCCCCAAGTCCCGATGGAGTTACCAACGTCGACCTTAAAAACTTTCTGACAAAATGGACCCCACTCATCAGCCAAGTTTTCAACAGATGCGCAAGCTCTGGATTACCAGATCATGGACTACTGCGACAGTAGTCCCCATTTACAAAAAAGGAGACCGATCCGATCCATGTAACTATCACCCAATAGCCCTCCAGGACACTATCGGCAAGATTTTCAGAATGCTCCTCCCAAACAGATTCCAACTCTGGGCATCATCAGCACCCTGCGCAGACCCACTTCAACCGGGCTTTAAAAAAAAACTCAGCGACGACAGTCAACATAATGCTGCTAAGCATTATCAAAAACAAAACTCTAGGGAGCTCCTCCAGAATGTTCCTGCCGTTTATAGATCTATCCCAAGCTTTTGACCTGGTTGACAGAGAGCAGTTATTGTCTAAACTCAACTCCTGGAACTGCCCAACTAACATCCTCGCTCCGATCAGAGCCCTCCACACGTCTACTACTATGAGAGTAAAATTAAACAAACTGTCTACTCTCATCAGAAATGCAAACCTGCAGAGGTGTTAAGCAGGGCTGCCCTCTTGCTCCAGCCGTTTGTCGCCTTTTTGGGGCATTACAAAGAAGAGTGCCCTAACACCAGAGTCTTCCCCCCAAAAATAGGGGGAACACTCGTACCGCACCTCATGTATGCAGACAACATAACATTGATAGACCAGACACAGATTGGCCTCCAAAGACAGCTAAACCACCTAGTACATTAACAAAGCAAATCTGTTAAACAAATCCAAGACAAAGATTCTGATGAAAAATGTGAAAAGATCAAAAACCTTCAAATGGAATCTGGAAAAGGCGCAGATCGAAACAGTGCCTAACTTCAAATATCTTGGCATAATCATGGACAGTTCACCAACGGAAGCAAGCATGCAAAAGCACCTCTGTGCGAAAACACGATTCTTAACAACTCAGGCCTGCATGCTCGAAAAGAAATGGACGATTCTCCCTAATCCCAACGTTCAAATTTTATAAGGCAAAAGTCGTCCCAGCCTTAACGTACGGTGGTCAAGCAATGCCAACAATTCCGGACTCACTTTGGTCGAAACTAGAAAGCTTCTTTTGGAGAACGGTGCTAAATCTACCCCGATCTACCTCAATTCCAATAATCAGGAGAGAACTGGGCCTGACTTCACTCAAAGCCAAAGTGAATTTTAACAGCAGTTCCCTTTTCAGAAAAACGAGACCCCCTGATGATCCTCCATTATACAAAATGATTGACACAGAAAGGAAATCGGAAAGATGCACTATGCTAACAAAATGGGCAACCCAAATCAACCAACAGCTCAGTCAAATCGCCTGCTCTGAAAAGAAACCCCTGCAAAATTAGAAGGAAGCTAGCGTAGCTAGACTGGATTAACACTTCAGAAATAACAAACGAAAACAAACTTCTGAAGCACTTGCCAGCTCAGCACATGAAACTGAATGAACAGCCACAATACCTCAAAAGATTTCCAAACAGACCCCTTCGCCAAACCTTCCTAAGAGCCCAACTAAATCTGCTCCACACTAATGAAATTCTCCACATCAGAGGTCAATCTGACTCCAACACATGCAGACTGTGCAAGGAAAGTGACAAAATCGAAACCGTACGCCACCTTCTAATGAACTGTACAAAAATCAAAGAAATCAGGAAAGCATACCTCCGCCCAGTCACAGCCGATTACAGAATACAAGAGGAGGCGGCATGGTGGCCCAGACTAATGAGCGGATCAAACTTCCTGGACAATAGCGGCGGCAAAGAATGCAAGACCCGCACACAACCAGAGAAAGAGAACTGGCTTCCTATTAATGAATAAAGAGCAAAGATCAGTCAGCCCAACTTTCTTGTAAAATCTATTAAAATAGATATACACAAGTTAAAACAAAAAATAATACTGCTGGTTTATATGAGCTTGTTAAGATGAATATAATTTGCCAACTAGGATTCACTAGCGGGTGTCAGATCTTAACAAAAAGGTCTATGGAGCCCTTTGCCAAAACAAAGTGACACTGAACAGTTGAGTATCAACCATTTTCCCTTGCCAAAACTATGTCACAGGTAATAAAGAGCAGTTTTGGAAAAATAACCTCCACTGGCGGCTTGAGCTGCCCCTTTTGTGGGGCTACTTGATCTTGAAACTCAGCTGCGCCAAACAATTATTTTTTACCCCTTCAAATGTAAGGCTGGCAGAAAGCTTATGGAGCAGAATCTTTTCCCACAGATCCAATCTCCACCCTGCACTCGAGGCATTGCACAACCCTTCCGAGTGTTCCCATCAAGATCAACACCCCAGTCAAAGGATGCATAATTTGCACCCGCCACTAGCCATTGCTAGTAAGCAATGGTGTGTTGTCTGTATGTATAGAATTGAGGTGGAGAGTGACTTTCTGCCTGGCTACTAGCTTGCATCTTGAATGTTTGCCCCCTGCTTCTAAGTAGTGTAAGAAAACAAATCAAATGGAACACCTTGAAACCACATCCAACTCACCAACAAAGAAGTGTCATACTCTTTCGGGTTGGGACCTTAATGGAAGCTCTTGAACAATAATTCCCAAATGTGTGGTATCTAGGTACCACTCATACACACAAATCTGCTCTCCCTATGAGGAAGAACACCTTAGCCCTGCCTATATTGTGCCTTCTCTCCCTAGGCTGCAAGTGGTGTATCGCCTATCTAACAGTGGATAGGGAAGAGGCTGACGCTACCTAGTCTTCTTTCATACCATGTAATCAAAACATACCAATTTAAAATACTCAAAAGAAACAACTGTATGGGCTAATAAAGGCCATTAAATGGAGACATAATGTGCATTATATCCGTCTATCTAAATGGTGGTGCACTGTCCTCACACCAGGATTTCCTTCCATCTTTTAATTACCATTGTTGGGAGGCAGACACGACCATTATGAGCCTATACAGTGTTATCAGAGATATAAAAATGCTCTCACTAGAGAACACAGCATAAGTCTACGTTGAGCTAATATAGCTTTATAATAAAAATGTCACTATTATTAAGCATGTCCCAGTTCAATTCTATTGGACATTGTCTTCGGCATGAGGTCACTCATGCCCTGTGTGGTCGACCGGTTTCAATGATTCTTATAATTGGGATCATCTTCTTCAGGACCTGTATTTGGTCAAGGAGGAGTGCCGTTTGTTGGTCTCTTTAGCAAGTCTGTTACCTAGGGGTGAAGCAAAAAAGCAGGGATTCAGGGGCTAGAACAAACCCCTGAACTATATATATATATCCGAGTGCGAACTTGGTACAGGATATTGGGGTGTGTAGATCAGTTAATGTGCTCCTTAATCATAAGGTAGCTGTGTGCTATAGAATAACCGGAACCCAGATATTGGATCCAAATTCATGCACTTGTAGCGAATGGGAGCCGGGAAGGGAGTGATGGTGGAGGAAATTGTTAATATCCAGTTCAATGGTGGGGGTGGGCTCACGTATCACCAAGTGAGTGATCTGGACTATCTTGTATTGCCTATAGTGCCTCTGTGATGTATATCGTGCATTATAACATGTGTGACACCAATGTGACCAGGGCCTAAGGGGGCGTTAGTGTGAATCAAAAATCCTTACCCGGCAGCCGTATATGGAAATCTAACAATACGGCAGTTGTTTATCATGAGTGGGAAAGCCAAGAGTCTGCAATCCCGTCTTGCTGGCGATAGAAAGGAAGCTTCCTTCCTATAACATAAAAGTACAGAGAAATGCATTCGTGTATAGGCTTCACTATGGGTAAAGTATGTGACCACTTTAGTAGCAGATGTTGCTACTAGAGTTACCTCACATGGCAATGCCAGAAGGCTTCAGGTAACAAGCTGCTCTCTCTCAATGAGCGTGGTCTGACGGGCGTCTGTGCTTTATGGCGCGTGTCTATACACCGTTATGGAGAGAGAAGAGAAAATGGAGGCATTCCGCTATTCTTGGGATGAAACCTTAGTACAGAGACTGCTCCGGTCACGCGCAATAATGTCAATCTGTATTCTTACCTGCAGGCAATGCAGGAGCTCTCAGGCGCTGCGTCTGACCCGGCTTCAAAATGGACTGTGCTGCATAGAGCCGGCGACGCGCACATTAATGAGGTAGATGGTAGATAGCATTAAAAAACTAGAGTGCATGCCGCCTCTGCAAGACGCCATCTTAAGTGATTATATCACCTCTCCAGGACTTGAAGGAAGCGTAGAGTTGAATCGGTTACTCGTGCTATCAAGGGTGTGAAGCTAAGTGCAGTATCACACATGCGACAAAGCCCACTGCTTGGGAATGATGATGCGTAATGATATATTGACAGCACCTCTATTCGAATGTGTGCACGTGTTTGCAATGTGCATGTGATTCTAAAGGGGTGGAACCACTCTTACTATTACCAGCAAAACTTGTGAAAAGAATAATAACGTACAGAAAGGTGGAGCGTCCCAGTATCGGAGCTGGGGCTAGCAAACCCGCTCCCACATGTCAACCAGTAGAACTATGGCTGTATTCCTTTTCCTTGGGAATAGTGATGCGTAATGAAGTTGTCAGAATTATGTCCAAATGTATGCACATGTATTTACACTGTGCATGTGATTCTAGAAGGGATGGAAGCACTCTGTTGCAATTACCGGCGACACTTGTTGAAATGAATCAGGACAGAGTGATGACGCCTCCCAGTCTCGGGGCTGAGGCTAGCAACCCCGCTCCCGCATGTCAATTAGTATAACTATGGCTATATTGACCCAATGCTAAGATCGCCCAGGTGGCCAAAAGAGAGGCCAGGGTAAACCCGGACAGCCCCAGAGCCTCCTTCCACCACGGTGGGGCCCGTGTCTCAGGTTCGCGTCTATCTCCTCTGAGAAAGTTGCTAGTAAAGAACAGGAACTCAGCTGTTCCGGATGGCTACAATACACCACAGGATCTGCCATTGTGTGCCGAACTGTGTCAAAATGATGAAGACTATTGGGGGGCACTACTGAGTCCCAACTCCCATTCTACACTGATAGATAAGGATTGGAGATATAACTGGAACTAGTGCGGATGAAGCTGTAACTGTGGCGTGCTCTGCAAAGGCAAAATACTGTCCCTTAAGCCTGGGATATGTGTAGATGTCAGCTGTTTATCCATGCATCACTGCCAATTCATTCCATTGTATTTGTTCATTCAAGCCATATCTATTGGTCTTGAGTCTAAAAATCCAACTTTGTTCCTCTCTTTAATAGCATATTATGTAGATTGCCTCCACGTCTAGGTAGATGTATTTTTTCAATCACTGTCCAACTGAATTCATCTGCACTACGTCCAGCTTGTAAAAAAATGGGTGGCGAGGGGGGCAGTGATCTTTTTAGTTCTTATAAATGATTTATGTTTAATCATCCTGGTCTTGACCTTTCTCAATGTCATCACTACATATCGCAAATTACATGGGCATGTAATTAGGTAGATAACTACTGAGGTGTTACAATTAGTAAGCGTTCTTTGTATCCAAGGTGTTTTTAATCCTACGTCGATCTGTGCACTGCAACATGTTTGTGGGCACACTGTGCAGTTGCCACATGGGGCATGCCCTGTGGGGGGGGGGGCTTATTCCAAAGAGTTGTTTGTACTGGATCCCTACTCTGTGGTTCTTGTAGGGTTTTTACCAGTTTATCACAAATGTTGGTTCTCTGCTTTAATGCAAAGGCTGGCTCCTGCACAGGCTGCTCACCTGTGTTGAGAATAGGCCAGAGCGTTTTGATTTTACGCTTGATCTGGTTCAAGAGAGGTAAATAGCTAAAAACTGCCGTAATATTTTCCTGTGCAGGTAGCTTGGGATGTTGTTGCAGAGTGACGGCTCTTGGGATATTATGTGCCCGTTTTTATGTTGTATTAACTATCTGTTTAGGATACCCTCTATCAGTTGTGTTTTCAGTTCCTTAGCTTGTTTAACATAGTCCTCTGTCTTGGTGCAAAGTCTTCTATACCTTAGGAATTGCCCTAAGGGCAAATTTTCTCTAAGGGCCCTCGGATGGTAAATAGAGAATGTAAGGAGTGAATTTCTATCTGTGTCTTTTTTGTACACCCTAGATATTAATCTTCCATTCTCACTAGTGATTGCCAAATCCAGGAAATGATTAGCTTCTTTGCTGGGTTCGATGGTAAAACGCAGATGTGTGTTACATGTATTAATCCAAGTGTGGAAAACTGAAAACTGCTGTTGTGTGCCTTTAAAAATCATAAATACATAGTTGATGTAGCGACGCCAGACGGCAATATGGTTCAGGAAGGGATTGGTTACATGGTAGATATTGTCCTTTTCAAATGCATCCGCATATAAATTTGCCAAGCTTGGGGCAAACGTTGCCCCCATGGCAGTGCCTGTGATTTGTTGATAGAAAATGTAATTACATATAAAGATATTTTTTCGTGAGAGCAATCTCGGCTAATTAAATTATGAATGAAGATGGTACTTGATGCAAATCGATGCCTGAATCCAATAGTTTAAGGGTGGCTGCTTGTGGAATCTTGGTATATAACAATTCTATGTCCATAGTAACCATCCATCATTCTTTTGCGTCCAAGGCAAGGGTGTCAAGAAGCACTAGCATCGCTGTGGAATCTTTTATGTAAAATTGCATCTTAAGGACTTCTTTTATAAAGTCAAAGTATTGAAAAAGGGGTTCCAGCAGAGATTGTATTCCAGAGACCATCGGCCTGCCTGGCGGGGGAAAGATGCCCTTATGGATTTTGGGTGTCGCGTAAAAGGCTGGAATCTTGGGGTGGCTAGGGCAAAGGAAAGCTGCCTCGTTGGCACTCAGGAATATGATTAACATGCTGGTTGAAGAAGCAGCAGCAAAAGGATTTCTAAGTGTCTAACTATACGATTCCCACACAACAATCTCATGCCCATCAGTTACAACAACAACAAAGATGGATCAAAAACAAAGCCCCCACCTCTGTAGCCTTGTCGCAACCCTCCCCACCCAACCAATCAGTGGCTAACCTAAACTCAGAAATAATCTGTGGTCTCCCCTCCAGATAAAACACATATCCAAGTGTTTCTGCTAAAACCAGAGCAGCAGTCAGGATTCGGGTATTTTCAGCCTGCACTCAACAGCAGCATGTTTCACATCCGCTTCTCCCTGCATCCTGCTAACAAACTGCAAGTCTTACAGGGACACGGCACTCTAGAAGACCACATTCCAAACATAGTGTCTTCAGCATTTGGTGGATTTTGGATTGCTGTTCCATGGATTAACGGACCCAAAGGTTCAAATGCACAATCTTAACAGTGTAAGAGGATGGCTTCTTGTAGGATGCCACAAGGTGTTTGTGCCTCGAGTGAACAATCTGAAAGCAGTTATGCAGATAGGACTTGAACAACGGAAGGACAGTTTTTTCAATGCCTATGTGCATTTTCAGTAACTTTGCTGGATTTATGACCAGCTGCAATATAACATGACAAACTACTTGTGCAAAGATATAGGGGTGAGAAAAGGTTGCAAAACTACTGTGCTTTCAGTGCACAGACAAAGAGCTATAAAACGTCAAGCTGTTTAATGTTTGCTTCATGGAGCACATGTGCCATTTACATGACCTTGTAGCATGGTGTACTTGTGGAAGATGTTGCACTATGATGAGGGATCATTTTCTCCCACTGACCTTTATTGGAGGAAAGTAAATTTAAGGCAGGCAATAGTTGAATAATAATAAAAAGTTTAGATGGAAATTCGGGAGTATCCTGAAAAAAATTGGTCAATCTGGTGCTATCACAAACCAAAAAGAGCACAAGGGAGGATGCTTCTTTAATCCATGTTTAGAGGGAAACTGCCACATCTTAGGGTCATTGGTTGTACAAAGGGCCTCGATGTATTTGTAGTCCATCTGCGCGTTAGTATGATTGCTTTGCTTCATCTTCTAGAATTGGATACTGGCCACCTTTGACTACTCAGTTTGACATTTCCAGTAGCTATGAATTATTCACAGAGTTCTCAGCATTGTGCATCCACATGTCTTGCTAAAAAAAATAATATCAATTAACACTTCAATGTTAAGGTATTTAGATATGGGGAATAAACATTCTGATTGAATCTTTATATTAAAAGCACAAAAGAGACATTAAAAATTGCCCAAGTTGATAATTGACAAATTAAAGGAAGACTGCAAAATGCGGTCCAAAGTCCTGACGAATCAGTGACGTACGGTGGGTGCTATGCTGGCTTACAGTAACAGCAACAGGCTTTCTTGCAGTCTCATGATAGGTAACCAAATAAGGTTAAGCAAGCATGCTTTTCTAATGTCCTGGAAAGCAGGGTCCTCTCCCACGGTTAAAAGTTATAAATACAAAGTTATGAAGGCAAGGCATATAGGTTTATATACCGAGATATTGGGGGAAACAACATAGAAACATATTGCCAGTATAGGTCACAGTGGATGGAGGTCCTTCCCACTACACCAGAACTTCTAAACTGAAAGAAAACAAACGCTTAACTCACCACAAAATTGTACACATGTATAACAAAAAGGCCCTGTTCTTAATTCACACACCAAAACAGATAACTTTAGAACAATTCAACAACCCCAAATTTGAAAAATAATGAATAAAATGAGTTTATACATATTTTAAACTTACATCTGTTGAAATAGAAATGTAATGCTCCAGCCCTTCAATGCCCCCGGGACATCCTCCATGCCCCTCAGTTCATATATTGTGTACCATACATGGGTAATAAATCTTATTGATCATTACAGCACGTTAGAAGCTGGATAAATCACTTTAAAATCGCCTCAGGGGGTTGGTTAAAAGTGAATCAGAATTGTGAGTGGAAGATGGACCCTGGGCGATGTGGTTTCTGTGGTTATAGATGTGTTGGGATATGTTAATGTTCAAGGATATTTGGACCGCGCACCATCACCACCGGCGTGGTCCCCTGGTGCTATGGCGGCTCTGAAAAAAGAAAAAGGGGATGGGGAGGGGGGGTTCGAGTTAGTGGGAATAAGCTGGAAAAGTGCAAGAGAGCAGTGATGTGCTGTTGGTGGCCTTAGCCCGAAGGGTCCGTTGGCTGGGCTTGGGGTGTTTTACGGTCGGTAGTCGTCGTGTGCTGTTGTGCAAGTCTATGTGTGGTTTGTTTTGTTGTTGCAGTGTAGTGAAGTTTGTGAAGATTGATGTGTTGTAGGCTTGTGGTTGTGTTTGGTTAGGTTTGAGAGGTGTATGCAGAGGGGTGAAATGGTTAGTGGATTGGTTAATTGGCATTGCTGCTAGGAAGTGAGGCGCTGAATTTCTGTATTCTCTCCAGGTGGGGTGCGGGAGCATCTCTGCCTCTGTCCAAGTCTGAGCTGTCAAGTACTCACTGTTCCTTTCACATATGGCATCCACTCACCTTCATAACCTTACCCAAGTTCGGACTCGGCCACCTACGTGACACCTGTCTGTTTGCCTGGCAGGTAGGCGTTTGTGTGTCCCTTCAGATCTGGCTGAGAGCATTCTCAATCCAGTCAGTGTGCGGGATTGACAAGCCAAAGCTACTCCATTGGCATTCATCTTATTCAGTTGTTTATGCAGGCTATCACTTCCAGCCCCTTCGAAACGTGGCAGACGGCAACGCTTGCAATTACCTGCCTTCATTCACAACTCCATTCGGTCAATGCCCATGCCAATGTCCACAACTTGGTTCAAGTGTGGAAAGTGCTAACATTCACACAACTCTGCACAAGTACGATACATTGTAGCAATTATAGGGCGGGCGAGGTTGTTGGCTGGGGCTGGCTAGGCATGCTGATTTCTGTCCTCATGGGTGTTGCTTGTGTCCTATTCGATTTAGCATTGTCTCTTGTTGTAGTAAAGAGTTTCTCTGGTCGGTTCTGGGTGTTGTCAGTGTGATAAACGTATTAAAACCTTTTTACAACACTTTACTAATTTTGGTGCATCACTTCAATGGCAGAGAGGAGAAGAGGCTCTGATGTGTGGAACAGGGGGCCCAGCATGCCCATTTCACAGCATTTGCCCTGCTGTGGTACAGATTTGGAGCAATGCAATGAACTGTGCAGTGTTTGTCACATGGTGGAGGCATGTGGCTCAGCTGTCAAGTAGGTCATTGCTAACACCTTTGTGCATGCAACTGCAAAACAAACTGTTATGTTGTCAGCATATGCAGCGCTGTGTTAAGGAGCATCCAGGGAGACAGACTGTCCAGTGTTACCGGTTGGCCACTGACCTATCGATGCTAAGCAGCCCCCTTTGCCAAGCAAATGTATTGAGCCCAAAGAACGGATTAGCTGCTGAAGCACTCCTAGGCTGCTGGTGCATTGAGAAGGCTTCTGGTCACGTGAGCAAGCCCAGCTAATCAGCTGCTTTCCACCCACCCACCCATTACACCAGCGTCCTCCGCAAAGGACAGACGAAGACAAGGCCCTCACGACTGTTTGTGCCTGATGGGGCCAAGGGCCAGACCAGCTATTCTGCATTTCAACTACAAATTAGTTGCTACTACTTCTACCTCGCCAAAAGGCATCACCATTCGTCTTCTCCCTCCACAGCCCGTCCCCACTTCTCACTTGGGTTCCAATGGCCAAGCACCTTGGGAAGCCATGTAAAACAACCCTAGCAAACCTCATCAATTGTGCCCTTGCCCCGATCCAACACCCGCGGAACACAAGCCCCCTCATGTTGATCAATGCTCGCTCAGCAGTCACTCACACTACAGAGATCGCCAAACTCATCTCCTACAACCTTGATGCCCTGGTCATCACTGAAACATGGTTTGCACCACCATCCCCTGAGATTTTCGACATCCTCCTACCCAGAGGATAGTGCATCCAACATGCCAACTGGGCAGGAAAGGCAAGTGGCAGAATGGCAATCATCCACAGGAGTGATTAGTCATGCTCCATCATCCACTGTCCCAGAACAAGCTCATTTGAATCACCCCCATGGCAGTTCCCTTTATCGCACTAGGAATCCATAATCTTTCAGCCAATCTACAGACCACCTAACAAGAGTGGCTCTTTGATGGCAGGCATCTCCAACTTAGCACACACTAAACATGTCTTTCTTTGAGATTTTCAATGTCCCGGAAGCACAGGCCGACAACCACACTCTAAGCACACTTTTTTTTTTTTTTTTTTAAACTGACTGGTTCCATGTACCTAAAGTATATTGTGCTCTAAGGCAACCCCCTAGACTTGGGGCCTCATTACGACCCTGGCGGTAGGAGGTTAACAGGGCCAGTAGAGCTGCCGGCCACGTTAACCCCCTACCGCCTCATTAGGTCTGCTCGTAAAACCAGGCGTCCTTAGCGGGTCCTGCGAGCAGACCAGGATGCTAACAACGGGCCCGTCATTAACGGGCCCGTCATTAGGTCAGAATGGCCCGGTATTTCCCCATTCAGGGAACCCGGAATGGGGTTAGCCATGCCGCAAAAAGCGGCATGGTCACCTCCAGGGTCGTAATGAGGCCCTTAGTCTTTACATCATTTCCCTCATTACCTACACACTCCCAATCTTGCTTGACTAGTATGATCACGCTGTCGATTATGGATAATGAAGAGTGAGCCCGATAAGAAAGTTGGTCACACATCAGCAAGAGGCTACAAATGTTCGTTGAATACAAGGCACACGCTATCAGATAATGCAAGGGCTGGTGACAAGAGACGAAAGCAGACACTTGCTTCATATACTATATTCCCCCTCCAGCAGAGAAGCCTAACCGCAAGTGGCAACTTCCTGTCTTAAATGGCACGTAGCAAGGTCAAGAGTTGCTTTTTACACCATTTAGATCTGATAAGCAGTCAAAGAGCAGGAAACACCAATAGACCGTCCTGGCCAAGAACTGATGACAGGCTGAAGTCCTGTGCTGAAACAAAAACCATAGAATGCAATGGAATAGTCAATGAACAGCAAATGCAAAATGTCTTTAAAGTGTACATATTGAATACTCTATGTACAAGCAAAGCAAAGAACACTTCACTCCTAGGCGTTAAAGCCTGAACCTTCCAAGTAGCGCAAATGACGCACACATGTTAGACAGACCAAGTCCTGTCTTAGATATAAAGCGCTCAAGTCCTGGGGGCTGGGAAGGGATTGGTCATCACAGAGCCCAGAGGCGTGAGAGAGAGAGATAAGCAGGTCCCTCCAAGCAGGAAGACGTGGTTGGGTCGTATGCTTGCTTTGTGCATTATGAGACTAAAAGGCATTTAGTTATGCTATGGAGTGGTGTAACATACCAAACTGAACATAGTATAAATCACAGATCACTCAAGCGGCTAAACTAAAATGATCACTTGTCCTTTTCTGAATAACTGTAAACCATGCTCTTCGCTTACATAGCAGTCTTTTTCATATGTACGGTAATGTGCTTTTTCGCACTTGCTTTTGTTATAGCTTGTGCAATGCAAATTAGAGTTTGTAGAAGATAGATGTGATCTTAAAAATATATGAACTTACTACCCTCAGTGTCAATTGCATATTTCTGAGTATTGCTTCAGAACAGTGTCTCGAGTCCAAAGAACTTCACAAATTTCCTGCCTCCATTTTGTTAAATTATGTTATGGGTGCAAACACTTGAGAAGGTTGTCCCAAGCGCTAGGTCAACTCCTCGGGTACCTATTATCATAAAACAGGACTTCTGTTTCTATGTCCACTTCCCACAGCCTGGTGGACACAGAGGTGGAGGGAAGGGCTGGAATCATGCTTGACCACAGGCAATTAAGTCAGGTGGCGACCCAGATGGGAAGTCTTAGAGAGGAACAAAGCATAATTAATAGTTAAAATAACCTCATGTCTCGGTCACGATAAAAGGACAGGGCAAAACATTTTTTCTAAAAAGCTTTTTTAAAATAAGAGGTTAGAGTGAGTACAGGAGATGGCTCATCAGGAAATCAATGTTCCCATACATTGCAGAATGGCGCTATATGAATGACTTTGATCAGCGCACTGCCAAGCAGTGAATACCAACTTCACAATAACACAACTAGGGGGATTGCCAGCAGAATCGCTCTTTACTTAAAAGCCCCAGCCAACAAGACAATTACCAGGTTACTCACCGTAGTGACCACCTTACTCCTAAGTCCATTGTCCCCTTTCCTCCATACTTATGGGACATCTCTCCGTCCTGTGGGACGGGACCGGAGCACTTTGTAAAAAGCATCCAAATTGTTTTAAAAAATGTGTCCCTCCTCTCTTTCCTGCGCGGGGCCAGGCACGCAGCCGTAACCCCGCCCACCTTGGCACCGCCCTGCGCATCGCCCATCAGTCCTTTTCTATCGCAGGGTCCAAGACCCATTAGCAATAACAGAGGAACCTTATTAGAGGGGACGGCGGGCGGGCGTATAGAGGAAAGGGGACTATGGACTAGGAGTAAGGTGGTCACTACGCTGAGTAACCTGGTAATAATCCTACGTCCCATCCCCTTTCCTCCATACTTATGGGAGATTCCCAAGCACTCCTTACAGGAACTATGGGTGGATGGAAATGCCCCTTACTGAAACAGGTTCTTCAGCACAGCCTGGCCGAACTGAGCGTCGGCCCTAGAGATCATATCGAAGCAGTAATGCTTACAGAAAGCAGATGGGGAGGCCCAAGTAGCCGCTCTAGCGATGGACTCCCAGGGAACTTACTTCTGAAAAGCAACCGCAGCTGCCTTGCCTCACACCTGATGCGCATGAATACCCTTAGGTGGTTTCAACTTTTGGACGGTGAAAGATTCCGTGATACAGGCAGCAATACATCTGGAAATGGATGCCTTAAACACCGGCCTGCCCTGGGGTTTACCAAAGGTCACAAACAGTTGGGAAGAGCTCCGAAGCTCGGCAGTCCTGTCCAGGTAGAACCTAAGAGCTCTTCGGACATCCAGGCAGTGTAGAACCCTTTCCGTCTCCGAGGCAGGGTTCGGAAAAAAGACCGGAAGGGAAAATCGACTGATTCAGATGGAATTCGGTCACTACCTTTGGTAGGAAAGCTGGGTTTGTCCGAAGGACTACCTTGTCCTTGTGAAAAACCAAGAAAGGATGCTCCACTGACAATGCCTGGAGCTCACTCACTCTCCTCGCTGACGTAACGGTGACCAGAAAGGTCACTTTCCAGGACACGTACTTGAGGTCAACCATAGCCATTGGCTCGAAAGGTTTATGGCACAGCGCCGTCAGGACTACGTTTAAGTCCCAGAGTACGAACTGGAGGGTAGATGCGTTTCAAACCAGCAAAATGTCTCTTCACCACCGGGTTAGTTAACGAATAGGAACACCGGTCTGTAGAGAGGTAGGCGGAAATCGCCGAGAGATAAGTCCTGCAGGACAAGACATGAACCCCCTGACTGTGCTAGGGAGGAGACAAAGGACCGCACCGTGTCAATCGTCGCCACCCTCGGGTCCAATTCTTTCTTCAAACACCAATGACAGAACCTGAGCCATTTACTCTTGTATTGGGATCTGGTCGAGGGTTTCCTGGCTGCCTGGATAATGCGCATGTTATCCGCAGACAAACCCAAAGGCTCTAGCGCCGTGAACTCAGGCACCATGCCGCCAAGTTGAGCGATTGTGGGGAGGTGTGCCACATCTGCTGTTCCCCTTCGTGAAGAAGATCGGGAGTTACTGGTAACCTGATCGGCGGACACGCTGACAGGTGATGAAGTTCTGAGAACCAAAACCTGGCCTGCCACCACGGAGCTATCAGTAGAAGACAACAGTTGACAACTTTTCAACTTCCAAATTGCTCGATGAACCAGAGGAAGAGGCGGGAAGGCGTAAGCTCTCAATGTTGTGCCATGGGATCTCGAGTGCGTCCCCCAGAGAGAAGGCTCCTAGCCCCCCTCTGGAGGTGTACTGAGGAAGCTTCTTGCTCATCGCCGTGGCGAAGAGGTCCACCTCCGGTGTGCCCCAACGCGAGAAAATCCCTGTTAGGATCTCCGCCTTCAATTCCCACTCATAGCTGACCACTGTCCGCTGGCTGAGGGCATCCGCGGTGACATTCAGCCGGCCTGGGATGTGCACTGCAAGCAGCCAGACCCATGAAGCACGGCCCACTCCCAAATCTGAATGGCCAGATCCACGAGAGGGGGAGACTTCATTCCCCCCTGCTTGTTTATGTAGTACATTGACACCACATTGTCCGTTCTTATGCGGACCACCTTGTTGACAATGAGAGGTCTGAACGCCTTGAGCGCCAGAAAAATTGCCAGAAGCTCCAATTGATTTATGTGCAGGAGCTTGTCCTGAGGTGACCAGAGGTCCGAGACCTGAAGAAGATCTAACGTCGCACCCCACCCGAAAAGGGAGGAGTCTGTCGTGATCGTCACCATGGTGCTTGGGTCCTGGAACCTGACACCCACTGACAGGTTGCTGAGAGAAGACCACCAGTCCAGGTCCACGCTCATGGAATCCGGAATTATTATCCGTTTGGAATCCGGGTCCACATCCTGACGCAAGGAACTCCGAAGAGCCATCTGGGTCCGCCTCATTTTGAGACGAGCAAGAGGAAGAGCCAGCCCACACGAGGCCATGAGGCTCAGAAGCCTATGGAACCACCAGGCCGACATGCTCTCCGACTGCGTAAACATCTGACACGTGGCCAACAGATCCGCCATTCTGTCCCCGGTCAGATACACACGGCAGTCTATCGTGTTCCAACGAAAACCCAGGAAAGTCAGGTCCTGTAAGACCGTCATGGAGGATTTCCGCCAGTTCACCGACAGCCCAAGATGGAACAGGAGCTGAAGGAGAGACTGGAGGTTGCCCGCTGCTGCCAACGGGTAAGGGCTGCGTAGGAGCCAGTCGTCCAAATTGGGATACACATGGATACCCTGGAGACGAAGATGGGCCGCGATCACTGACATCTTCGTGAAGACACGCAGCGCCGAACTGAGGCCAAAAGGAAGCACCCGAAACTGGAAGTGCTCCTCTCCCAGAGAGAAACGGAGAGATCTCCTGTGTGGGTTCCAAATCAGGATATGCATGTACGCATCCTGAAGATCCACCACGCTGAGCCAATTGCCCACCTGCAAAGAGGAGCGAATTCGGCCGGGCGTGATCATCTTGAATTTCTCTTGGAGTAGGGAAAGATTAAACTCGGAAAGGTCTGGGATGGTGTGCAGGCCAGCCTGGTTGGGTTTGGGCACCGTAAACAGCCAGGAGTAGAAGCCCTCCCCAAGGGGAACTTGGGATGGATCGGCACATGAAAGTACGCATCCTGTAGGTCCAATGATACCAACCAGTCTTGGAGCTGAAGAGCCTCAAGGATCTGAGAAAGGGTAACCATCTTGAACTTGTCCTTCCTGAGTAACTTGTTCAAGTTTCTTAAGTTTCTTAAGTCCAAGATGGGTCTCAATCCTCCGTCCTTCTTTGGGATGAGAAAGTAGGAATGCCAACCCTTATTCCTCTCTGCTACAGGTACATGTTCTATTGCACCTTTCTCTAGCAGGGTTAAAATTTCCGGCATAAGGAGCGGATCTGGAATTTTGACAGAGTTGGTTCCCGGTGGATGGTCCCGAGGCCTTTTTTAGGAATGGAAGGCAGTAACCTTGAGCTACTGTCTCCAGTGCCAAGTAATGCCTCGCCATTCTTTCAGATGTTGCGAGATTCTGCCTCCCACTGGGGTTGTGTGTGATAAGGCCTCAGTGACTTGGAGGCGGCTGCAGGAGCGTCTGACGGCAAAGATGCCGTTCCTGAGGCTGGCTTTGCACGTTTTCCTTGTCCACCACGAGCGACATTTCTTTTACCTCTTTGTATGGCCTGTCCTCTTTCTCTTCCAAAAGAGGAGCAGTACCGAAAAGAACGACCTCTCCAGGAAGATGAGCCCGAATAAGGTTTCTGAGGCTGTCGCATAGAGGCGCTAAGAGATGTAGCCACCGCTTTTGAGCTCTGCAGTTTTTCTAAGCGTTCATCAGCTTTCCTGCCAAAAAGTCTCAAGCCATCAAAAGGCATGTTGAGTAGTCTGGCCTGCACATCTGGTGCAAACCCTGACATCGTCAACCACGCAAATCTGCATAGCACAGTACTTGCAGCCATGGATCTGCTGATACTATCAGCAGTATCCAGTCCAAACTGGAGACATTCCCCCATTGCCTCCTTTCCATATTTGACAATATTCAGGAAGCCTTCCCTTTCCTCGCCTTCCGGAATATGATCAGCCGCTGCTGAAATGCAGTCCCACAGGGTATGGGTGAACCTGGTCAGGGTACAGGTGACATTTGTAGAATTGAGAGCCATGCTACCCGAGGTAAAGACCTTACAGGCCAAAGTATCCACCTTCTTATCCTCTCTATCCAGGGGGGATAGATGGATAGGTTGTTTGCCTTGACGAAGTTGCTGTCTGAATAACCAGACTTTCTGGAGTGGGATGCCTACTTAAGTAATCTGGGTCAGAACCCGCAGTTCTGTACTTCTTTGGAAAATTACTGTTGACTGCAGAAGCAGTATCAGGAACCTCCCAGTTTTTTTCCACTGTCCTCTGAAGTGCCCTATGTAAGGGGAGAACTGGGTCCTTCTGGGGGGCCTGATCGAGTATATCAGTCATATCATCCTGGTCAAATGTGGGTGAGGATCTACCCCAGCCCATGTATTCCACAACCCTATTCATCAAACTCCTGTACCCTGAATCTGCATGCTCTGCAGGGTCAGGTCTTGCAAACTAGCTCTGGTGACGTATCAATGCCACTAGCGGAGTAAAGGGAATCACACAGGTCTCATTTTCGATTCTGGATACATTAATTCTTCTGGAACCTCTCTGGTACCATACTGCACTCCAAAAGGAGAAACTTCTTCTGAGGCATTTCTTCAAATATAGAAGACACAGACTTAAAGAAGTCCGACTTGGGTAAAGGAGTAAATCTTTCCTGGGCCTGAGTTTGGGTCAAAGGTATCGGAGAAATCTTAGAAGGTATCGAAGGAATCTTCAAAGACACCGATGAAGTCTTCGACAAAGGCGTTGAAAACACCTGTGGCTTTGATGTTGAAGCCTTCAGCGCTAATGGCATCGACAAAGTCGTAGAGGGCTTCGGCGATTTATGTTTTTTTGTCAGTGTCAGGGAAAAGCTCTATTCGAGAAGTCTTTGACGATTTAACATCGACTTGAGATTTTCGATGTTCTCCTTTACTACTGGATTTTTCCACAGTAGTTCCTGACTTCCCTATGTCGTTCAACGGAGCAACCGAGGTCTGGCTCTTTTGAGGTCTGAGGGGGTCGAGGCCACATTCTCAAAGACCTTCACCATCTTCCTTCTAAATTCATCCCATTTTTACCAATTCGGTAGACTTGGAGGAAGAGGGAGATCTAGGTCTCCTTTGAACCTTCTTTGATGAAAAACGTCTCGATATACTGCGTGTTCGAGACCTCTTAGAATGTTTACGGCTATCCGATTCTTTCGAATGTCTCGACTTTTTATATTTTTTTGACGAGGCATTCGAAAAGGCCTTTGAAGCTTCCCGCCCCACTGCCAGTTTACCTTTTCTCTCATGAAGGGCCTTCTCAGTCATCGACTGACAGGAGCCACAGTCGCCGGTTCGATGGTCTGTACCTAGGCACCAAAGACAAACACAGGGAGGATCTGTAATCAACATTTTCAATCTGCAGTCGATAAATTTTTAACGTCTCGGAAGTAGAAGGGGTGGAAGAAGAATTTCAAAGTGTGCTGTTCGAGAGCGAAGCAATCAGAAAAATGGAACTGAAGCCAGCGGGCGCGGCACAAGCTACTTATACTGATAGTGACGTCGACACGGTACAGAGCCCATCGAGGGACATAGACGCCACAACCTCGTGCACAGCGCCCTCTGGTGAGAATTCTTTTTCCGAAGCAGCAAAGCTCGCAGATATGAAATATAAAATGAGGAATATGTGGGAGGACGCAATCCATTCGAAAGTAGCTTTTGAAGCAGGTTTCCCTTTCGGGTGTCCGAACGTAACCAAGAGTCGCGAGGAGCCCCCCCCCCACCAATAGTCAACAAGTAAGTCCTACAAGACATGAATGCCCTAACTGCCAGATGAGCTGAACGAAAGGACAGTGTCAATCGTAGCATGTCTGGGGCCCAGCTGCTTAGCTAAACACCAGTGACAAAAATGGAGCCACTTGTTCCTATACTGAGACCTCGTAGAGGGTTCCCTGGCCGCTTGGATAGTGCTCATAATATCGTCCTCGGAAAAGTTAAACCGCGTTAAGGATTTGAATTTAGGCACCAGGCCGCCAAGCTGAATGGTTGAGGGGGAAGCAGGTTGGCAATCAACAGCAGTCTGATCGGAGGACAAAAAAAAAACCCACTCGACAGATGCTGAGGTTTCCTAGAACCAGAATCTGGCTGGCCACCAAGGAGCTATGAACAGGAGAGTGCAATTCGATGTATTCCTGAGCTTGCACAGTGACCAAGGAATCAGAGGAAGAGGTGGGAAGGCATAGGCCTTCATGTTGTGCCATGGAATTTCGAAAGCATCCCCTACGGAGGAGGCCCCGAGACCATTCCTGGATGCATAAAGAGGACGCTTCCTGTTTTTAGAGTTCGCAAAAAAGGTCCACTTCCGGAGTGCCCCACTGGCGAAAGATGGTGGAGAGGACCTCCGTGTTCAGTTCCCTCACGTAACTGGCTGCTGTTTGCCGGCTGAGTGAGTCTGCAGTCACATTGAATTGACCCGGAATGTGTACCGCCAGTAGCCAAATGCCATGCTGGATGGCCCATTCCCAAATCTGAATGGCAAGGTGCAGAAGAGGTGGTGATTTGGTGCCACCCTGCTTGTTGATATAAAACATCGACACAAGAGTTGTCCTTGCGGATGCGGACCACCCTGTTTGTGATGGACTGTTGGAAAGCTTTCAGCGCCAGAAAAAACAGCCAAGAGTTCCAAATAATTTATATGAAACTACCTGTGCTGCAGCATCCATAGATAAAAAACCTGGAGATTATCCAGCATCGTGCCCCACCACAGAAGGGAGGAGTCCGTGGTAATCATCATTTGTGGGCAGGGCCCCTGAAAGGGGGTTCCCACTGTCAGATTGCTGGCCGAAGACCACCATGGAAAGTCTGCCATCATACAGGATGGAACTGGGATCATCTTGGAATCCGAGTCCAAAGCCTGACACCAAGAGCTCTGAAGAGCCAGCTGACTATGCGTCATTTTGAGACGCGCAAGAGGAAGAGCAAGTACGCATAAAGCCATGAGGCCCAGAAGTCTCAGGAACTACCAAGCCATTATTTGCTCTGACTGGATGAAGAGCCGACACGTGATCAATATATCCACAATCCTGTCTGCAGTCAAATACACCCTGGAGTCGACCGTGTTCCAACGGAAACCCGGGAAGATCAGGTCTCGAGACCGCCGTCGAAGACTTCTGCCAGTTAATTGGACAACCCAAGATGGAACAGGAGCTGGAGGAGACTGGAGATTGCTCGAAGCCGTCAGTGAACAAGGGCTGCGTAGGAGCCAGTCGTCCAAATACGGATATACATGAACACCCTGTAGCCGAAGGAAAGCTGCAATGACTGACACTTTCTTATAGACATGCACGCTGAGCTGAGATCAAACGGGCACACACTGAACTGGAAATGCTCCCCTCCAGATATTTTTCAATGCTGCCACCATACAAGGATGTGCATATACACGTCCTGAAGGTCCACTAAATCAAGTCAGTCACCCTTCCGAAGAGAGGACTTCATTTGGCAGGGCGTGATCATCTTGAATTTCTCTCGGGGAAGAGAAAGGTTGAACTGGGAAAGGTCGAGGATGGTACACAGGCCAGCCTGGTTGAGTTTGGGCACAGTGAACAGACGAAGAGTAGAAGCCCTCCCCCTTGCTCCCCAAGGGGAACAGGTTCCACTGCCCTGAGGTCTAGAAGCTTCTGAACCTCGGCTCTGAGGGAGGGCGTCTCGATCTGTTGAAAGGGAGGGTTGAAAGGTGGGTTTGGGCAGAGGGGCAAGCCAAAGCCCGCCCGAGCGATGGACAAAACCCACTGGTCTTCAGTGATGGTCTGCCACGTCTCAAGATGAGACGAGATTCGTCCTCCCACCGGAGTCTCGTGCGACCGACAAAAAAAATATAATTTTGCAGTCTCTGTACAAGGGGCTTTAGATGGGACCTTCGCCGGGACTGACAGATTTGGCGGTTTGGGTGCTCGCCTTGGTCTTTATAAGTTCCTCATCCGTAGAAGTATGAAACAATTCCTTGCCATCAAAGGGAAGGTCCAGAACTTTATCTTGTACCTCCTTCGAAAACTTTGTTGCATGGAGCCAAGCCTGGTGGCAGGTGTCAATTCCCACCCGAACGCCTCGAGCTGAGATATCTACGTGGTGCGCCGTAGCTTCCAGCAGATCTTGTGCCAACACCCTGGCGTCCAACAAACCAGCTTTGAAGTCATCTAGCCTATTCGCAGGAATACACTCCTGGAAGTCCGCCAACTCCAACCACAGCATAATATTAGCTGCAGCCAGGATGAGCTCGGCATTTGCTTGACGAAAATGGAGTGCCGCTTTGGCAAAGACTTTCTTGCCCAAGGAGTCCAAAATCTCATCTTTCTTGGACAGAATCTGAGCCGCCGCCATTGAGGTTGCAGAGGCCGGCTTGGACTGAAGCGTGGCTGCAGCAACCACCTTCAAGGAAGGAGCAGACAAGACGCCAAGGCCATCTCCTCAGAGGTGTGGAACCTGTAACTGGTGTCAATTCTCTAAATGATATGTAGCCGGGTATGCAGCTTATCCCAGACCTTACGGGCCTCAGCTAAAACGCCCTTCTGGAGGACCAGGCCGGTATGCTCATGTGGTGACAAGGTGAAAGCTCCGGAAAGCACCCCCTCCTGCGGAGCGGGGGCCCCAGGTACTGGAATGTCAAGGAGGGCCATCATATCCAGGACCCGGTCATGAATGCTCCGACAGAGCAGGGCTGCTCATCGCTATCCTGATCTGCTTGAGGGTCATCTAGCAAGTCGGTAGTCGACGGCTGGGCCGACAGGTTTGAAAGTGATATCCCATTCTGCTGGTGTCTTCTCTATGGGAGACAGCGGAGGTAGGTGAGAAAAAGCTGGAGGCGGGCCAAGAGGAAGAGGTTGTACCACCGCAGGAGTTGTCGGAACCACTGGGGTGGAAGGTCGAGCAGGAGGTTCAGGGTAGATCTCCTTGAAAAGAGCCTTAAAATACTCCTTCACGGGGTCAGAGTGCACGAGCCTGTGAAATTTCCCGAATAACGCATCCTCTGATGAAGGTTTAGGCGCTGGAGTAGGCTGAGAAAATCATATGGGACATACCCCCACAAACGCAATGAGGATGGTTGCCAGGAAGGCCCGCCACCAACCAGGTCCACAGACCGACTGAGCAGAAGCAGGAGGAAGCGAGACTGTATGCAGCAGCGGCATCCGAGCATGCCAGTCTTAAGAAGAGCAGAACTGATTTTTACTGTCCACATGATGTGGAAACCATTGCTCAGCCCCAAAAAGAAGGTTCCCAGCACCAGACGTCGAGAGCGTAGGTGTAAGGGAAGAATCAAAAATGACCGCCGTGGACCATGAGAGTTGGACCGCCATTTTGTTGATGCCTGAAGAGAACTGCGTCACAAGTGTAGATGAGGCAATCGTCTCCTCAGGCTGGTCCGGGCACTTAAGCAACACCTTAGCCTTGACACAAGGATCCTCAGCAGAGCCGTTAATGGGGGGTTTCAGGTGTTTATTGGACATCTTGGAGGTGGCCCCAAAATTAGCCTCCAAAGGAGGCACCTCGGCAGAGCCGTAACAGAGGAGTTACGGTCAATGACCACCCTCTTTGCCCCCTCGATAGAACCGGAATCTCTGCGTCCCCGAGTGCGGAAATGCTGAGGATTCCACCTCACAGACAAGACATTCAGAGCAGGTCTCTTGGTTTTGTGATTACACACCTTAGCCTCAAAGAGAGGAACCTCGGGCGTTTGCCCGGTACGTGTACCTCCCTCGAGAGGGGCCTCAAGCTGTGGCTCAGTACAGAAAGCTCCAGGAAAGGAGGCTTCAGGGTGCACCCCGGTGTCTGTGTGGAAAACCCCAGAAACTGAGACCATGGAGCAAACCCCGGTATCCAAAGCCACAGATGAACTGGGCTAAAGCTTAGCACCCGACAGGTGAACCTCGAAACGTGGTCCGGTTTCGGCAGGTTCGTCGTGGGAACCCTCTGAGAAAACTCTGGTAGCCTCTCTGGCCTGCGAGGCACCTCAGGGTAAACCCTGGTAGCAGAGCTGCTGAAGCCACTCACGAACCTGGAAGACCCTGGGCAGGAGTCCCCCAGGCCAGGGCGCCCTAAACAGTAAGAAACTTACTGGCCATCGCTTCCTTTCGTCGATGAAAAGCTGAAAATTAGGTAGAGGAACGCGGTGAAAGACATCCATCCACCGAAGATGAAGCTGGAGTGCCCGGACGGAGAGGGAGTCACAGTAGAAACATGAATCCCAACGATGGTCCGGGCCCAGACACAAGCATAGAGAATGGGGATCCGCCCTAGCGAAGCCACGTTCGCATGAAGAACAGGACACAAATCCCAGACGCTCCGGCATAGACAGGACTACGCGACCGCAGAACCGGAGCAGGAAAGAAGGACAACGGGAACAAGAACAAAAAATCCCGGTGATGCAACTGCATCCAGCCCCGACCACGCAGAGAAAAGGACTGAAGGATGATGCGGAGCTCAGCCCCAAAAGGGCACGGTTACGGAGGCGTGCGGTACCCCGCGTAAAAAGAGAAGGACAAACATTTTCATTTTTGTTGCTTTTTGACAAAAAGTGCTCTGGTCCCGTCCCGAAGGACGGAATGTCCAACAAGTGTCGAGGAAAGGGGACGGGACGTAGGAATATGAAAACATACCCAAGTGGTATTCAGAGAAACTAGGGCAATTGCAAGCAGCATACCCTCAAGTTACCCCAAAGCACAGGCATAGGGCACTAGCCATGTTCCTTCCATTTGGCTACACACCGCCTTCAGCGAGCTGCGACAGCTGGACCTCAATTTATAGCTGGCTTTATTTACAGCTGATGGGCACAGCGTCCATCACGGATATTAGCAGATATCGTGGGATCACAAGGCACGGCCGCAGCCACGAACTTAAACTAGTCCATTACATCTAATAATTATCAAATGGTTGAGAGCATCATTCTACCCTTATTAAAAGGGAGTGCCTGCAAGGTTAGAGGTCCATAGTAGTAACATCCACATATCAATCGCTAGGCAGGGATCACTTAGGCAGGATCGGGAAACACCACGAAGGGAGGCCCTCGAAAGGATGAGGATCGTTCCATGGTACGAAGGGCAGCAAACCACAGGAGGCGACAGTTATCGCCAATAGAGGAGGAAAAATATCCTGGGGGTGCGGGGGGGGGGGTTTAGCAGTCCCATTTCAGACCTACTGATTATGATTTTAGAGATAGGAAACACATGAAACGTCCACAGAAGTATGGCACTGATGAGGAGGGACTATCTCCTTCCCCACAGGCAAGGACGCCAGATCTTTCTAAAACGAATGGGAAGGACGTGAATGTTGAGAAAAAACACACGGCAGCCCTACAGGTTTCACAGAATGTAGAATCCACACAGTATCGAATCGTTCCCAAGACTAAGCGACACACAGATTGGATTGAGGTCCTATTAGACTCCAGGTCTGACATTTCCATATTTGAATGCAGCCACAAGACACTACTGGTGCACACAAGGGCATACAGAAATGTGCAAATCACTACACCCACTGGGCAGACATTAGCCCATAATGAAGTGCATTTTGTAATAATTCCACTGGAAGGCGAGCACCCCAAAAAGATTGAAGCACTATTTTGGCCAGTTACACATTTAATATAAAGGACTGTTAGCATTTCAAATTTGGCCACCATTGTATGTGCGACAAGCATCCAGGGGTGAAGAGATGGTTTTTCAAATGAAGCGAGTGGGGAACTAATGCGGAAATATGCAAGAAATTGGTCAGCGCTGGCAGTGGTGCAGCTGTTAAAAAAATCATGTAGGGCATGATAAGGAATGTCCAGCGCATATAATTCCAGTACTGAAACCACCCCTGCCACAGAGGCAGTATCCAGTTAAACAACAGGTAGTTGCCCACATGCAAACCATAGTCAACCAGCTAATGGACCAGGGGGTAATCATAAAGCAAGCTAGCCACATAATAGTCCAGTGCTCCCAGTTTTAAAACCTGATGGTACTTACCGTTTTATTGTGGATTTTCGAATTTTGAATGCACATTGCAAGACACAGGCAGTCCACAACCAACACAGTTCTGTATTGCTAGCCAATTTACACAGGTGTACATATAAAACAAACCTTTATCTAGGCATTAGGGATTTCACACAACCTTTAAGTGTAGAGAGACAGAAATACACTGCATTCACGTTTAAGGGAACACATTTCCAATTCACAAGAATAATGTAGGGTTATAAGAATTCACCTAGCACATTCTCAAGTAGAATATAGAGCTTGCTCGCAGACATTCCTAACTATTGGCAATATGTAGATTATATTTACATCACCCATGAGAATCTCAGTGAACACTTACAAGTAGACAGTGGCACTCATTACAAGTTTGCCAGTCCAGCAACAACGGTAGCAGTAAGCTTGTCGGTATCGTTATCAGAGCGGCAAACTATGAGTTCTACTTGCTGGTGTCTAACCTGGTGGGCGGACTGGCACCCGCGAGCAGAGCATGTCTGATGCACCGGCACCATTCACGAATGTTGCTGGGCATCCAACCTCCCCATTCCCATTGAGCCTTCTGGTGCTCAATGGGGAGCATTTTTTTCCAGCACCCAGGAATGGGAAATTACTGGGTGCGCCGGGGTTGTAATACTCCGTTAAATGCCCATTCCTGGATGCCGGAAAAAAACGACTCTGGTAGCAGCCATGCCAGTTTTACCAGCACAGCTACCGCCAAAGTCGTAATGAGGCCCAGTCATTCACACATTGGCTGCAAAAGGACACCTGATCAACATCAGGAATAGCTCATTGTGAGGTTACCTTTCTAGGATTCAGAGCGCCAGGATACAACCACCCACCGCGCTTGCTATTCTAGGGTTGTTGAATTTTTTTTGCTGAGCTAGTGAAACCATTGTATGCTTTGATAAAAGCAAATTTCAAGGCAGCTCACTGGCTGCCAGAACACTCACATTCTGCACCATGTGTGTTCATTAATGACTCAACTGGTCCTTTACAGGACAGAAATACAGATAAAGACTTAGAAATAGTGGGCAATCTAGGGGAGACTAAACCAAGTCACATGTATATTCCACACCGAGTTAAACTTTACACCCGAGGAGAACATTCTGGTTTCAATTCAGATGATTATTCAGAAGGAGAGGCCATTAGCAGCAAGTAGAACTATACACATAAACACACCTTTAGCTCAACTTGAGGCTGCCACAAAAGCTAGCATGCCCAATGCAAAGGCATTACATACCAGATGGATTCAATGGTCAGCATCTCAACATGCTCCGGATGTAAAGTACCATTATAAAGCAGAATTGCAAAGACTGAGTGGATAGACTTGGACAATGTACACCTAGCCTGACACCTCACGGCCTGACACCATAGTTTGACGTTTTCCAGGTAATTTACTGCTATGGGTCCGCGATACCGGCGGTATGGACACGTTCTAAATATGCTGCCGCTTGCGCGACAAATTCTAGCATATTTCACACATGTACAAGTATTTATACACACTGATATTGCAACAAAGCAGCTGGGAGACATGTCTGCCCAGAGTGCTGAATTGCACGGATTACTGCTTGCATTGCGCACGGAAATCCACACTAGTAGGCTCAGATTCAGATTACACTGTCAGGGCCTATAACACTGATTTGCTGTGTGGATTCAAAATGACTTCAGGGACATTAGGCATAAAACCATTGCTTCCAGGCGACTCTGGAAGCAGGTTTGGGATCTTAAAACAGACTTGCCCTTTGCTATGGGTGATGCACAAAAGAGCACATACTAAAGACACATTCATAACAGGCAATGCATTGGCTGATAAATATGTCAAAGAGCACACAGTGAGAAAAACAATAGCAGCCATAACTCGCCCAGCAACTGTAATGGATGAGGACATAAAAAGCTTGTTTAGGTATTGTACCCAGGCCAAAGGTTTCCCCCAGTAATTAGGTTTATGACATTGAAAATAAAGAAATAGTCACCATTCCTATGAAAATAGGGGGTGCTATTCAAAGATTAATCCCTAATAGAGCAGACAGGGAAAAGCTGATTGCAGCCACACACGCTGGACTTGCAACCGCCCGTATTGGGGTGAGCGCAACTGCAGAGCTACTCCTTGACCGTTATTGGTGGCCAGGGCTACGCCAAGAGGTGAAGATATATACAACAAACTGTGATACATGCTTGAAGACAACTGTGGACCACAGCAAAAAACCTAAGGAGGTTCCTTTGAAAAAGGCAGCCTCGCTTTTTGAGATCCAATATATGGATCATATAGGCCCATTACCAGCAATAAATAAGTACAGGTACATTCGAGTAATAATGGATTCTTGCACTAGGTTCACCTGGATGATTCCTCAAAAGAAATTCGACTGCAAATCAGTCATACAGGCACTTAGGGGTGTAGTAGCGATGACCGCAACTCAAACGTTCCATGCTGATAATGATCCTGCTTTTTCGGGGCAGGTTCTGAAGAAGGCATTAGAAGCATGGGGAACAGAGCTGCAATTCTCACATCCGTTTCCGCCTCAAACAAACAGTATTATGGAGAGAGTGAACCAGTCCATAAAAGTGACCCTGTCTAAATTCATTCTGTCACTTGGAGGTAACTGGACAGACCATGTGCCCTTAGTGATAAGGAGTTTAAATAATTTACCACGCCAGTCTCTATGCAACAGTAAGACTCAATTTGAACTCTTGTTTGGGAGAAAGATGTATATGGTACCTATTATCATAAAACATGACTTCTGATTCTATGTCCACTTTCCACAGCCTCAAATGAGGAGGAGGGAAGGGGGATGGAATCACGCTTGACCACAGGTAATGAAGTGAACGCCACTATCCCACTATCAGTCATTCGCTCAACTACAGCACACAAAGGTCAGGCCCCGCCAGCCCCCCGCCAGACAATGCCGCTTATTAAAAACCTTCCCTGTCAATGAGCTAGAAGCAAACTTAACAGACTTCACCACAGGGAATGCCTTAGCCCGTCTAGAATTATTCAACAACTCTGCTATGAAACTAGTGGACACTCATGCCTGCAGAAAACCAGCCATGCTAACACAAACCATCTGCCCCTTGGGTGCATCCCCAAAGCTCCCTCAAATGCGTAGAGCTCTAGAGAAACGGTGGCACAAAAACAAACACTGGAGACCTCACCATCCTCCAATCTCCAATCTC
Source organism: Ambystoma mexicanum (assembly GCF_040938575.1). Classification (NCBI taxonomy): domain Eukaryota; kingdom Metazoa; phylum Chordata; class Amphibia; order Caudata; family Ambystomatidae; genus Ambystoma; species Ambystoma mexicanum. Next base: position 604,351,685 of record NC_090921.1, on the reverse strand, counting down.
TCCATGGCAAACGTAGGATTCCGATTGCAGACCAAAGTAGCTTACTACAACACCACCATTGCGGCAGCTTCTAGCAGGAGAAAACCCCTGTTTGAAGTAGTAAAGCAGTGTACCAAACCTTCACCCAACTCGGAGGTACCAGCAACTGAGAAAAAAAGGACAAAATCCAAGAGACCATAGAATCAACATCCCACAGAATTAGCGTCCCCTGCATGCACCCTGCCTGCCCCTCTGGACCTAAATGCTTCTCACCCCTCTCCCCCCTCCAGATATCCTTAAACCAATTGCATCCCTCAAACCTACTTCTTACTGTGACGATATAATCCCCGCCTCCATCATCAAACAATTGACGGGCTCAGTGCTCAAAGCGCTTTAAGCAACATTAATGCCTCCCTCACAGAAGGGTAATTCCCAGACATACTCCAGACTTGTCTCATATGACCTCTTCAGAAAAAAAAACCTAGATCTAGATCACCTGGCCTAATGTTCTGTCCATGACAAACCTCCCCTTTATCTTGTGCCTCATTGGCCTCTTGGCTGCATTCAACACCATCGACCACCGCATCCTCCTCTCCCTCCTTGTCGACAGGATGGGATTTCTCTGGCAGAGTCCTAAATTGGTTTACCTCTTACCTCTAAGGCAGATACCAGGCCGTCCAGCTGTACTCATTGCATTCTAACCAACTCCGGGTCTCATGCGTAGGCCCCCCAAAGGCTCAATTCTTTCACCAATCCTTGTTAATCTTTCCTGAAAGATCGCAATGGAGCCATCACCCAATACGCAGACGATACTCAGTTGTACACAAGAGTAAATGGTGCACAGGTCTTCATTAGTCTGTGCGGTTACCTAGCCATCATCCAACTCTGGATGTCGATCCTGCCAACCTCAAACTAAACCCATCCAAGGCCCAATTCTTCTGAATTGGACATCCCGCTAAACAACAACTTGTTAAACAATGGATGAATGATATGCAACTAAAAGGTTTTGATCCAGAACTCTGACTCAGAAAAATCCTTCGCCTTCACCATCGACAGCAGCCTGTACTTCCAGGAACATAGCCAAGAAGGACCAAACAACCTGGATCCGAATCTCCACCCCTTCTAAAATCAAACCCTTCATTCCGCCACAGGACTTCCGGACCGTAGTGCAGGTCCCTGTATATTGGAGGCAAATGCCCTTCTAACGGGGCACCCAGCTGCTCACTGGACACCCCTAAATGCAGTCTACCATGCAGCAGTAGTTCTTATTACGAGTGCACAGAAATTGACCGAATCAGCCCCATTCTACATTGCCTTCCAGGCCAGGATTCTGTCCAAGACTGCATGCATCTTCTACAAAGCAGCCACAAGTAGCACACAAGTGTACCTGGGGCTAAGCTCTACGTATCTGGTGGCACACGCTCCCCGTGCAGCAGATGGTCGAACCGCCTTGAATCACAACTCGAAAGAGGACCTGCAAACAATCCTTCTCTTGCCATGCACCCACCCTCTGGAACTCTAGTCTGGGGCCAGCTCGCACTGCCCCCACAATTCTCCGATTTAGTAAATCCGTGTAAACATGGCTTTCTGAACAACACTAGATCAAGGACTAACTCCAATGGATGCACATATAGACACCGATTTCCCCCCCCCTCCCCCGACCCATCCCCAAAGAAGGGTTAAACATTTGACAAATGTACTTGAATGTCGAAATTGAAAAACGGACAGGGCGCGTTCACCTTTGAAGCATTTACAATGGAGAAAGTGTTTTCCTTGCCTATGATCAAATGATCAGGCCAGCAGAGTGTTCAAATCCCAAGAGAACAGAAACAGTTGCTGGCACGGATGATCAGAAATGGATGAACCAGACTACCCGGAGACTTACAGCCCAGATGCAAGTAGTAACAGTGTGCGCAGACTATGAAGATGCTGAGCCAACTGGAATGGTGGGAAGAAACTAACGGCCACCATAGCTGGAGAAAAGCTGCAAGCAGGAGGTCTCACCACCAGACTACCAAAGCCCTCAGAGTCAAATCAGAATTACTCAAAAGCGGAGTGCGGGGTTTGAAATTACTGGGAGATTTTCAGCTGCTGCTTTCAGCCTAGGAAGGCCAGGCTGCTTGAAAGCAACAGCTACCAGGAGATACCTTTGGCACCCCAGGCCAGTGGGTGCTTTACAAAACATGTATATGTGACATTAACTTTGGGTATTTGAGAAGGTTAAAAAAAGCAAAATTAGAGTACACATTTAAACAAAACAGATAACGGGCAAAAAGTTTGCATCTCATGCAGAAGTTAGATTCGCAGTGCGCTGGTTCTCACTCCTGCTTCCACAGTGAAAGGTCCTTATGGTTGGGACCCCAGGAGCCAGATATAGCTTCTGCTCATCGCATCTTAATTCCAAACCCTGGGATGTCAGAGGAACTTGCTGAGAAGCAAGAAATCTGGGAGAGAGGGTGTGGTTCGAGCATCCACCAGTTAATGAGTGCAAAGTAATATCAAAACCCCAGGTCCCAGGAAAGTAATCTTGATAATGTTTACGTCACTGAACTTGTGTCAAACAACGAGGGGGAAAGATTGTGATGTTTTGTTTGTTTTATTTATTTGTATGGCGCACCAAACCCCGGGGTAACTGGGTGCAAGCAATACATGACAATGTTAAGCTTATGTTACAGGATATGTCGTTAGCAAAATTTCGAATTACAGTTTACAAGGTACATATTTGCACGGTAGTTTGTAATTTACAATATTTACAAGATGTATACGTTACAGTTAGCATGAGGGGAGCAGACTGCATGCTGGGTACAAAGTATGAATCCGCAAAACATTGTTATTCACAGATATATGCTGAGACATGAAGTTGGGTTACGCATTGTTCTTGGGATTAGGTCCCAGGATGATTATCGTTAGTTCTCAACCATTTCTGAATGTGGCGCCTGAAGCTGGGGTAGGTTTGATCAGTACAGAGTGTAAGAGGGAGTGAGTTCCAAGTTTGAGCTGCCATAACTGGGAAGCTTCTGCCGCAAAATTTGATTAAATTAAAACAAAGTACACTGAGGCAGAAGGAGTTAGTAGTCCTAGAAGGGCGATTAGTGGTTTTCCTAGCAATATGGTTAGTGAGAGAGTGGGGCGGCGTTGTTCAGGGATTTGGAGGTCAAAGATTGTTTTAAGCAGGATTCTGTCCTTAATTGTCAGCCAGCGATTGTGTCTTCTGTGTTCAGATATATGATCTTTGTTCAGAACATTTAGGGCTGTTCTTAAGGCATTTTTCTGTAGTGTTTGAATCTTTTGCAGGATATACTTATTGGCCCCCAGATAAAGAGTATTACAGTAGTCTAGTCTTGAAAGTATAAGGGCATTCGCTAAAGTATTGCAGCTGGATGAGAAGTACGGCCTGTAGGCCCTAATTAACTGGCCTGCAGGCCTGTATGCTCCTGCGTCGTTCCAAATATCCCTGGAGTTTGAGAACATCGCCGGGGGTGAGTTAAGATGATGCCCTTGCAGATCACACCACGTCCCGGGGGCTCATTTAATAAAGTATAATCTCGTAAATGATACTGTCTTGTGCACCATTTCATAACAATTGCCAACGAGAGACGAAATGCACAGGGCGAGAGCCTGCAGGAATTCAAGCAGCTCAGGTGTAACACCATATTTTGATCCAACAAGACCAGTGCCGGAAATAATTCAATGCAAAGACATATCACGGCAAGTAATTCAAAAAGGAGGAAACAGAGCACATACCGGGCCTCATCCGAGCTGCGCATTATTCAAGTTAGCTGGTTTGCGTGCACAAGGCTTGCACAACGTAGAGGAAAGCACCCTACTATGTCTCTAAACGTGACCCGGCCGTCCTGGTTGCCACTGGTAGTAATAACACATGCAGAGCGTAGAGAGCACGTACAACTCTTCATTCAAGCAAGGGATATTGATCGCAAAAGGGGAATGGAACTGTGAAAGACTCAATACCTAAAGTATACGCTCCACCTGCAAAAGAGAAAGTTACTCATAAAACAGAACATTTAAAAAGAGCACTTTAAAATGCTAAACACACCTGCTCCTTTCCTTGCCAATCCTGGCAACCCCACTACGCCATGGGAACAATGGATGGACACATTTCAAGTATGCTTACGAGCCATTGATGGAGCGAAGTTTAGCAACAACCTTAAAGAGGCCACTTTACTCAATTGGATTGGAGCTGAAGCACTCTGAATATTTCGCACCCTACCCGACCAAGGGAGTGGTGACAATGGTGCATGCAATTCCACTGGTACCAGCAGAAATGGGCGCTATGAAACTGCTAATCATAAACTTATGATACATTTTGGAAACAAAACAAAATGTCCTAGAAGGATTTCACTTCTGCTCTAGAAAGCCAAGGCGAATCTGTATATTGCAGCATTAAGGGGACTCCCAGCAACATGTACTTAGTATTTATTTATTTGTATAGCCCACAAAGCCCAGAGGCATCTGGGCGCTTTGACTTAAGGATATGGTTACAATAAGTGCTGGAGGCAGAACCGTTACAATAGTTGCAAGACAGGCAAGCGAAGGCCTGGGTAGTACAGAAAAATACATACTTAGGAAGGCTTGCCTCTTGTTGCGGGGAGCAACATCAGAGTACATACAGGACATGATGGGTGCATAGAATACATGGTCAAGCAAAGCAAAGGAAGCCTCTTAAGCGCAAGGAACACGCTTAAGCGTTAGGCCTTAGCATTCCAGGTAGCGGAAATGACGCACACATAATAGACTAAGTCCCATCTTAGATATAAAGCGCAAGCAGACTGGGCGGGAATGTTTTCTCATGCAGCAATCAGCAGAGTCAAGTCCTGGGGGCTGGGAAGAGATCGGTCATCACAAATCCCAGAGAAGAAGCGAGAGAGAGAGAGAGAGAGAGAGATAAGCAGATCCTGATGGACAGGAAGCCGTAGTCGATTTGTGTGCAGAACTTCTTGTCCTAAAGCGCGAGTTAAATGTGGAACTCTTTGGTGGGCATTTTGAGAATAAAGGCGTTTGGTATGTTCCACCACTCCATAGCATAGCATAAATCCCAGGTCACGCAAGCTGCTAAACTAAAATGATCACTTGTCCTTTTGTAGATAAATGAAAACCATGCTCTTCGCATACAAAGCAGTCCTTTTCATATGTACAGTAATGTGCTATTTCGCAGCTGCTTTTGTCAAAGAATGTGCAATGCAAATTAGAGCTTGTAGAAGCAATATGTGATATACAATTGATAATGAAGCTAGTAAGTTCATATATTTTTAATATTTCCGATTAATGCTTCATAATGGTGTCTTCGAGTGGAAAAGAACTTCACACATTTCCTGGCTGTATTTGATAAATGATGCTAATAAGCACAGACACTCAGGAAGGCTGTCCACAAGCACTAGATCATCTCCTGGGGTGCGTATGATCATAAAACATGAATTCTGATTCCATGTCCACTTCCCACTGCCTCAACTGAGGTGGAGGAAAGGGGCAGGAATCAAGCTTGACCACAAGCAATTAAGTCACTAAGAGACCAATCAGTGCTCCACATTGTGATCCCCATATTCATCAAAGATTATGGCAGGGGAAGGACACCACATTAAACCAGGCAATAGAGATTGCCAGGACAATAGAATTGGATGATAGATGCATGAAAGCTATACAGACTAATCAGGAATTAGCAGAAGTGAAGAGTATACCTATAGAGGGAGAAGACACCGAGGATACCATAGTGGCATTGACATGGAAAATGTCCACGATAGCATCCAAGATGACACCTACAGATGGAGGCAGGAGAGAGAAAGAGGGCAATATCACCACCCAGTTTAATAAAACGCAATGGAGATGTTACAAGTGTGGACGAAGCAAACATCCCAATGGTGAAAGTGAGTGTCCAGCAAATGTGGCAACAAAGGGCACTATGGGAGAGTTTGCAGAAACAGAAGAGGAAGCATGGACCCCAATAGCAGAACAAATGAGGGGGGCAACCGCCCAAGTAACGTCAACATCAAAGCTTTGAAAGAACTAGGTGGCCCAAGCAGTCTTATCCATATCAAGTTGCAGAGAAGAACAAGAAGTACAAATCTTGATAATCCGCTCTGAAAGAGGCCCATGGGTGTGCATGAAAGTCAATTCTATACCTATACAAGTGATGGTAGACATGGGGTCTCCCTAGACAATGGTGGATAGTCACACCTGCATAAGAGTTGAACACCACAGCCTGAAGATTTGAAAATAATTAACATCACGAGACACGGTATGGTAAGAGTCCTATAAACCTCATAGGATACAAGTGGGTCCACTTAACTTCAACGGTAGAGAGACGTACTGCAAATTGTACGTGGCAGAAAACAGATCATCAGTGGTAGGATGGGAGGGATGAGCAACTCTCCGAATAAAGAAACACCTAGGTGAAGCCACCCCAATATTATGTGCGTCTGGCCAAGACCAACTCCAATGAATGTTTAGCAAAAACCTTCCCTTTGGTGTTCAACGAAAACATTGGGCTGCTTAGAGGGTTCAAACACAGAACTCTATTGAAGAGAGGTGCTAAAACCATTGCAAACAAACTGAGAAACATTCCTGTTTGCACAAGAGAAGCATTACAGAAGGAATTAATCAAACTTTGCAAACAGAACACTGAACCAGATTCCTCTCAATTGTTATCGCTCCCACTGTGATTGTGCACAAACCAGACAACTCCATAAGGATGTGCGTTAACCTAAGAGACCTTAACGCCAATATTTGGATAGACAGGCATCCCTTGCCAAATATAAATGAAATGGTAACGACCATGAGGCCTGCCAAATATTTTTCTACGCTCGCCTTGTCGTCAGCATATCAAGTGGCTTTAGATGAAAGCTCAAAGCATTTAACTTAATTTGTCACTCCCTTTGCACCGTTCAGATACCAATTCATGCCATTTGGTCAAGCATCTGCCGCGTCAGTCTTCCAAAGATTGATGCAATAGCTTTTTAGTGGTCTTGGTGTATACTATTTCCAGGATATTCTAATTGCAACCATGACTGAGGATGACCACAACGCTAAGCCTTTAGGAGTTGTGCAGGTCATACAAGAAAAGGGACTTGCACTGAGAATTGATAAATGTAGAATTAAAGTGAGAGGTGACATATTTAGGGCATACCATGAACTTAGAAGGAATTAGTCCAAAAAAGGAACTTAGTTGAAACAATATCAAATATGTCGGATCCCACCAATAAGGACCAATTACTTCATTTTTGGGGATTGGCAGAATATTATTCTAAATTTGTACCACATCTTACAGACAAAACACAGCACATGATGGCACTCAAGAATCTTGACGACTTTCTCACATGGTCTGAAGAACACAAAGATGAACTGGACAACATAAAAAGATGATAAATGAGGCACCAATTCTCTGATTGTTTAGTAACACCGCCTCGACCATCATCACTGTGGATGCCACTAATGTTGGTTTGGGTGGAGTACTAGAACAGGTTCAAGAGAATGGCTTGATACCAATTGCCTTTGCTTCACGGGTACTAGGTGAAGGTGAAAACCCTGGCCGTTCTTTCGTCATCCCTGTCCATGGACGCCCAAGTCACCTCCGTTTGCCAAGCTGGCTATTTTCAGCTCAAACATCTGAAAAAGCACTTCCGATGATTCCTGCTGCCCTCCGTCCTCCAGTGGTGGCCTCTATGCTGCTTAGTCGGCTTGATTATTGCAACGCCCTCTACCTGGCATAAACGAAGGGGTTGATCTTGTGGCTCCACTGCTTACAAAATTTAGCAGTGCGGGTCGCTACAGGTACGCCCTATGGAGCCCACATTTCGCCAGTGTTGCATGCCCTACATTGGCTCCCGGTGGCCCAGCGAGTTAGGTTCAAGGCTTTATGCATTGTCCATTGGGCACGTCATGACCTTGGTGCATAGTATATCCGCACAAAGTTTACTCCTTATTGCCCAAATTGCTGCTTGCGATCTGCTTCTGCCAATGTGCTGTATGTTCCCTCATTCTACCTTGTGCGGATTGGGGGCCGTGCCTTTTCCATAGCTGCGGCTCAGCTATGGAACAAGCTCCCTGCTGCCATAAAAGGTCTAGATAACTATCTGGCTTTTAGAAAGATCTGTTTTAAGCTCAGTGATGCATGGGTATGGGCATGGGTGCATGGAGTGAAGAGGGCTACAGATGAGCTCCCGTCTCGATTCTGAAGCAATCCTGAACATACGCAGCGTGGTGGTGCCAGACAAGGAGCTAAAACGATCAGGTGTGTGAAAGGATTCCCCACGCCTCTGCAGAAATTCTGCCTGAAATCGCTGCTTCTCTGAGCCTGGGGGAGCTGCGGAAGGTGAGGTCCCCCAGGCAAGCAAAGATGGTGGCCGGCACCACGTAGTGAAGAGGGCTGAGAGGTGGAGCAAGGACCGGCAGCACGGCCGCTGGAACCCTGGTGCAGCCCAGCGGGTAGAGGAGGCTAGTGTGGAGCATAAGGGTGAGCAAGGCAGATTGCGGCATACCACTTGGCAACCCGGTGTGGAGCTGGTGGGAACGGCTGCCGAGTGGGGTAAAAGCGAGAAAGGGCTACGGCTGCGCCCTGAGACTCCACCGGTGCCATGACTGCTGCCCACTGCAAAGTGCAACGAGGAACGCTGAAAGCCGGTTGAGCTCTGGGAATATGAGAGGTCGGAACAGCTAACCCGTGCTCATGCTTGGAACAAGATAAGGTTGGCTCACTGACACCGCAGCAGAGTGCCGCCCGGTTAACGCTCAAGACTGCGCGAGTCTGCCTGTTTGAGTGGGTCGGGCTCGACACGGACGCCTGAATACCCACGAACTGCAGAAGAGAGGTCTCAACAACCCGAATCTGCAGAGCTCCATTTCAGACTGAGGTACACCCAGGGCTGCGGTAAGGGGGATCACGGGGAGGAGGGCAGAAGGAGCAGGCAGGAACTGGTAAATGTACTACAAAGCACAGCCCTGTCATACCGCAGGCGTTGTTGAGCAGCGGACAAGTTTAAGGTAGTAGGCCAGCCGGATAAGGCATTTCGGCTCGCCTGGGGTTGCACCATTTGTCGGGTGCAACAATTTCACACAGAGCGCTCCTGAACACGTGTTCCCAATAAGTGTGTGGCAATGGCTGAATGTCTACCCAGCGGACAGTGTGCTAGTGGAGACTTATTGCCCCTGCCAGGGTCACAGCAGCAGATTACTGAATATCCTCGACGCCTGCTGGAGCAGAGTAAACTGGTGTCAGCGATCCCAGGAAGGCGGGAGGGAGGCTGCGACCTGATGTAGGCGAGACTAAATGACACGGATTGAGCAAGTGAGCCTACACCCCTGTGTGCATAGCACTCCCGGATCCGCGACTATCCGCAGCACCTCACCTCTACGACCCCCGTTACTGGAGACACTGGAGAACTAGCAGGAGGCGGGAGTAACTGACTGAGGAGCGAAGGGTGGATGGTGCAAACTGCTATCGGGCCCTCAGACCAGACAAATGAGTGCTGAACCAGATGGAGGCACTGCGGATTGAGGGGCAAACTTGAAGGGGTAGCACAGTAACAAGGATGATCAAGTGGTGGCGGCAGCAATTGCAGTGCTGAGGTCATCTATTGAGACTCAACAAGAAGAGGTAAAAGTTGATCATGATGTACGCAAATTTGGCAGAGAGAGTAACGACAGCATAAACTGGCCTCAAAGAAACCAGCGAGACCACCAAGGTCTTAGAAAAGAGGCTGAAAGAGTTAGAGAGGAGGAACACTGCTTGAATCGCGTTCTGAAGACATGGAGGGGCGGGCCCGGCGAAACAATGTTCGACTACTCGGAATTCCGGAGGGACTGGAGGGACCGGACCCCACAGGATTTGTGGAGACTTTGCTACTACAAGAAAATCGGTGCGGGTAACCTCATGCGCGCTTTGCGGTGGAAGGGGCCCACAGATCCTTGAAGAAACAACCTTTGCCGGGGTCGCACCCTCGGCCGATGATCGCAAAGACCTTAAACTTTCAGGACAGGGAAGCTCTATTAAAATACTCACAGGAAGGAGGGGCTGATACGCAGAGACAACTCTACAATAGCCACATATCCCCGATTACACGCCTGCAGTCCAAAGGGCCAGAAATTAGTTAGTGCCGATCAAAGCCAGACTCTGACAACTAGATATAAAATGCATGCTCATGTACCAATCTAGGCTTAAGCTGATCTACAAAGGCTGTCCTATTTTTCTTGAAACTCTGGTGGCAGCTACGATGTGGTTGGAGCATAACCTGGACAGAGGAGAAGAGTCAGTGACATGAGCAGTAATCTGCTTGGAGGGGGTGGTAGGAGCAAGAGCATCATGTCATCTATTGGATTGATTAATATGATAGGTTAAATTGAAACTGGAACTGAGTGCACCCACGTTAACATATCTTAAGTTATACGGGAGCGGTCTAACCCATGCAAAGGTTGTAATCGGCCGGTTGCCGACAGTGCAACTCGCACACAAAGGCCTGGACGGGTCATGGTGGTGCGGGGGCGCCCGAGCGCTGCACACAGGATGCAGCAGATGAGCGCAAATGTTTAGTTTTGTTTGCTGTTTGGACTGTTGCGTTTGCTTCACGTATAAGGGTAAATGAACAAGAATGGGTATTTGAGATGGCAGATGGATGGGGGTGGTCAGGGTCATCAAAGCTGGAAAGGACAGTTGTGAGGGCAATGGCCGGTTGGGTGGAAGGAGTGGGCGAGCAAAAGACAGCAGTCACACATGGTCATGGCGGCCAACATCAAGGTGTTCACATAGAACGTATGGCGAATGGGTACATACTTACGCAGAAACCACGTGAAATCTTTCCTTACAAGAAAAAACGTTTCCATGACATTGTTGCAAGAAACCTACCTCAGGGAGCGCAAACTAACAAAAGGTGAAAGAGTTGGGTATTTGTATTTGTTTTATTTGTAACGCGCACCTACTGGCCAGGAAGCATCAGGGTGCAACTTTAGACATGGTTACATAAGCATACATATATTCAAAACTTTAAAAGACAGTGCATAGTATTCAGGGCAGGGAAAAGAGGGTGTTGAAGATGAACAGCAATATATATATATATTTACAGAGTAGAGAATAAGGCAGGCGTTTTCCTGGGACAAGCTCCCCGGAGCATAGCGGTCCAGGTATCAAGGCTGGTTGAAGAGCCAGGATTTTGTTTTGGATTTGAAGGCACTAAAGCATTCTTCAGATCCGATGGTGAGGGGGGAAGGCATTCCAAAGCTTAGAATGCTAGGACGGGGAAGCTAAATCCACCCACTTTTTGTAGTTTGAACCTAGGGATGGTTAGGCAATGGGTCTGGGCAGTTCTTTGCGGGCGGGTAGGCACGTGGCGGGATAGCCGGCTGCAGAGATATGGGGGGCTTGGTTAGCTAGGCATTTGTGGGTAAGGCCTAAGACTTTCAGAGAAATTCTCCGTTTGACCGGTAGCCAGTGCAAGTTGGATCTAGATTCCGAGATGTAGTGGTTTCGCGGGAGGTTTAATGCCGCTCTAATGGCGTTATTTTGGGTGATTTGCAGTTTGTTCAGATTCTCTTGGCTAGTTCCTAGGTAGAGGGCACTCCCATAGTCAATTTTGGCAACGATGAGAGTTCTGGCCAATGTGACTGTGTTTGGGGTGGTCAGAAATAGCCTGCAAGCTGCAATGAGTTTGCAGGTGTATGCTGAGGCAGATCTGACTGCATTTGTTTGTCGGGATAGGGATAAGGTGGCGTCAAGGTAGACGGCTAAAGTTTTGGTGTCTTTCGAAACTTGGATGGTGTTGCCGTCGATGATAAACGATTGGTAGGGCGGCTCATGTTTATTAAGACGTTGCGTAGTGCCCAAGATGAGGATCTCAGTCTTGTCATCGTTGAGGCATAACTGGTGTTGTGCCATCCCAGCTTGGATGACCAGGTAGACATCGTTCAGGGCCTTAGTGTCAGCCAAGTAGTCTCCAGTGAAGGGAAAGAGTATCTGGGTGTCATCAGCGTAACTGGTGTAGGAGACACCCAGATAGTAAAGTACAGCGGTTTTGTAAAGACATTATAAAGTGTTGGCGACACACAAGAGCTCTGGGGGACGCCGCAGTGTATAGGGGACGGATCTGTAGCTGCGGATTGAGAAAAGAAACGCATATATCCATTACTCAAGAATGATTTGATCCAGGCCGTAGCCGATGGTGAGAAATGGGCAACAGAGTGAAGATGCTTGCATAGTATTTGGTGATTGACCATATCGAAAGCCGCAGAGAGGTCAAGTAGAAGTAACAAGGCTTTGCTGTTGTCCTTCAGAACTTCAATTTGAGTTTTTAAGTCTAGTAGAGCTGTCTCTGTTCCATGTCTGGGGCGGAAACCAGATTGTCTAAGACCTAGAAGATTATTGGCTTCCAAGTACTCTTGGATTTGCAGGTATGCTGCACGGTCGAGGATTTTTTAACAGGAACAGTAGTAATGGGTCGGTAGTTAGTGGGTATGCTCGGGTCGAGGTTTTTTTTGAGCAGGGGGGACGGGAGGAGGGGGGAAATCACCCAGGCATCCTTAAGGTTGTCAGGGACAATTCCTGTTTTGAAGGAGGCATTGATAAATGATGTGCTAAATGGGGCCAGATCGTGGGCAGATTCCTTAATAATTGAGGCAGGGCAGGGATCGCCCTGGCAGTTGGACGGTTTGATCCTCAGGATAATGTTTTCCAGCTCCGCAGTGGTGAGCTGTGAGAAGGCAAATCGTTTGAGGTTGGGCAAGTCAGGGGAGAGGGCCCCCCGCTGGGGTAGGAGGGCGATTGTCCAGTTTCACGCCGTCTTGTTTGGCTGCGATTTTGGATTGAAGCATGGTGATTTTATTCAGTAACGCTGCCTGAATGTTAGCACACCATTTGCTATCTTTAATGCAAGTGTCGGGAGAGGGGGGGGGTTAACGGGGGTTTCAAGCTCTTTTAAGATCTTAAAGAGTTCCTTAGAGTTGGAGTCGGCTTGCAAGATGTGGTTATTAAGGGACTCTTTTTTTCACCTCTATAATGGCTGCTTTGTAGGTGAGCGATGCCAGGAAGAAGCCATCCTTGTGCACGTCAGAAGGGTGGCTTTTCCAACGGTTTTCGGCACATAGTTTGGTTTTGCGGCGTACTCTTAATTGTGGAGTGGACCAGGAGTTCAAGTGTGCCCGTGGTTTGGCTTTCCTCAGTTTGATGGAGGCCATAGAGTCTATAGCTGTCAACATGCTGCAGTTATAGATGTCAGCTAAGGTGGTAGGGTCATTACAAGAGTCAGTGGCCACTAAGCGTAGGGAATATCAAAAGGAGAGGTTTCTCCTTGGTTATGTCCTTTTTGTTTCTGGTCAGGAGAGCAGGCGCCATCAGTCGGGATACGGGGAGAGGCTTCAATGTTAAAGGAGATAATGTGGTGGTCTGACCTAAGGTAAGGGGTAATGGCCAGGACATTGATATTACAATTAGCGCTGGCTAGCCAGTCGAGGGTCCTGCCTCTAGAATGCGTGGTCTCTTGGATGTGTAAGGTGAAGCCAGAGTTAGAGATGGCGTTTTCCAGATCTAGAGCAATAGGATCTTTGGGGTCGCCAAGTCCCAGGTTGGGGTCTCCAAGGATGATTATTTGTGAGTTAGTTTTAGCATTGTCAAGGAGGAGGGTGGATAATTCGCCGACAACGGAGGGTGCAGGGCCTGGGGGCCTGTAGATTAGGTGGAGGGTGGCTGTTTGATTGGGTGTTAGTGCGAGTTTGACTGATAGTAGTTCAGCGGACTCAAGTTTGGTGTTGGTCAATACTCTTGAATCCAACGTGATTTTGTGGATGATGGCTAGGCCACCACCTCTAGAGTGGGAGGCAGAGGCACGGTCGTATCTCATTATGCTGATGCCGGGTGGTAGGGCAAGGGACAAGGAAGGGCCGGATGCGGCATGTAGCCAGGTTTCAGCTATGGCAATGAAGTCAAGATCTGACGAGGTTACAAGGTCTGCTTTGTCTAGAGCGTGCGCTGGGAGGAATCTGGCGTTGATGAGGGCGCCCTTGATAACTGGCAATTTCGCCTCTAGAGAGAGGGGTTTACTGTTGGTGGGTGCAGTAGGTGTGCATGGAAGTGTGTGTCGTGTTAGCTTAGGGAGGTTACTACGAGTGCGGTGTATGCGGAATCTGGTGCCTAATCTTTTGTTTCTAAGAGATAAGGAACACGGTTGATTCAGAGTAGGTTTGCTAACAAAGTGTTCCAGCCAGAGGGCTGGGTTATTGAGGTAGGGGTTAATGTCAGTGTTAAGGTGATGGAGGCCTGTGGTGGGTGTCATTGGGTCAATTGTGGGGGTCGCCATGCGCAGGCTGATTGTTGCTTCAAAGGGCAGAATGTGGTGCAGTATAAGGAGGAGCGCCCTAAGGAGCATGGTGGCTGAGCACAATTCCCTTCCAGTATCCACCGTTAGATATGAATTGAGACTGCAGTCGCTGGCATCTATGGAAATCGATAGCCCTTTATAGAAAATGTATGCTGGCGGACCTGGTGGCCCCGTTTGCAGTCCTCCAAATGGAGGACTGCGAGTCTGAGTCAATCCCAGCTCATTGGAGAGCAAAAGTGGAGGCGATTTTATGGGACTTAAATATTGAGTTAGAGGAACTAATTGTGAATCCCATGAAAGCAAAAACAAAACAAAAAAAAAGCTGCAGAAATTAGACTGGAAGCCATTGAAAGGAGAGGGGTGGATAAGCCGAGACCAGTTCAGAGTTCGGAAAGAAAGGATGTGAATCAATTGCCATCCTATCTCAAGAAGTTCCCATCGCCTCACTATAGAGATCTTTTGCTAAGATGTAGATTAAACATCCTACCTACCAGAGACGTTGAACTGGCAAGAATCAAATAGACCAGGCAAACTCTCGATGTAGGTACTGCGGGGTGGAGGGGAGGGTGGAAACTCATTTAATAACCTCATGTAAACCCCTCACAGATGTACTGTCAAGATTCTTGGGGAGGACTCAACTAGCCTCACGCGAACACTATCGGCAGAAAAATGGTGCGACTGGATAATTTAGGGTGAAAGAACGAGCCTTGCTCTGGTGGTGATGAAACTGGTGGAGCATGTGTTAAAAGGGTAATTGGAAATAATCATTTAATTAGCGGATAGGAGAGTAAGGGGAGGTAATTATCGATGAAAGGATAACAAGTACGGGTCATTTTTCCTAATGAACTGTGTGGACTGTCTTCTGTTATACAGGATTTTTGTATTTTTTAAATTTGTATACTTGGAGGAATGGATGATAACATTTCTTTCTGTAACTTTGTAAAAGCAATAAAATATTAAAAAGTAAAAAAAATAATAAATCACATAGGAGGGACAAATTCCAGACTTCTGGCAGAATTAGCAAAAGACTACTGGAATTATTACCTACAAACAGGGATTTCAGTGACGGTCGAGTACCTCCCAGGAACTCTCAACGTGGTAGCGGACTGAACGAACGTCAGTTGACGGACTCCAGCGACTGGGAGTTCAACAAGGAAGTTTTGGGTCATTTTCGCTTGTTTTGTCGAGGTAAAACTTCAGAGCACGTCTGACGTCTAGATTGTGTAAAACGCTCTCGGAATCTTTGGTGTAGGAGAGCTCGTCAAAATGGCTGCTTCAGACCGCATGGGTTGTTGAAATGCAATTTTGTCACTGCCTGAAGTAATCCGAGTCAAAGGTTTTAGTGAGGCCATTGTCTCTAGAGGGACTTTTGAATCGGCATTAGCCCTTCGACAGGGATCCTGGGAGAAGCCCGTACTAGCAGACCTGGAGCACCTTTCACCCCTTTTGGTTTCTGCAGAAGAAATAGCCCCAACCTCGGCTGGGTCAGGGCTTGACCCTTCCCCCCCCCCTCTTTCTTTGCCCCCTCAGCAGGGCCAGTACAACCACAAAACTTTGTGGTACAGCTTAGGGGGCATGCCCAGTACTCTGAGCTCCTAAATGGATTTCCTCAATCTCGCTTGTCTTTGAAAGAGCCCCTATTGGGGATCCTCCGGATTTTACCCCAGTACTTTTATCACTCGACAGGAAACCTCGAGACTAGGCTTGGTACGTTTAGTGCCTGACTGAGAAACCACAGGAATCACCCTGGTTGAAGCAGCCCCAGAAGCGTTGGGCTTAGTCTTATCCCCCCCATATGGGGAACCCTTGGCGGAAAATCCAGCGTTTGTGGTCCCATTTGATCTTCTGTGATGGTCTGCCATACCTCCAGATGAGACGATACGTCATCCCACCGGAGTCGTGTGCGACCGATCGAAAACAAATTTGGATCACTCATCAGGAGCGGGACAACCTGTTGCCGAAGAGGAAGCTAATGACCGAGAGAAAAACCGGCCACTTTGCCTTTGCTGTTTGCGCAGAGGAGCACGCGAGGAGCCTCCTGCCCATCGTGCTGGACATTCCTGGGACCCTCTGAGAAGGACCTTGTCTGGGTCACCGACCTCTGCGTATAGTCCGCTTTAGCTGGGTGTTTAGCAAGGACAAAGATTTAGCCGTTTGTGTGCATGCCGTGGTTTTATTGTGTTCTTCATTGGTGGAGGAGTGGAACAGCTCTTTATACTTTATCCTGAACCTCCTTTGATAACTTTGTAGCATGCAACCACGTTTGGCGGGAGATGTCTACTCCAACCATAAGGCCCTGAGCAGAAGTGCTACGTGATGGGCCGCGGCGTCCGGCAGGTCCAGAGACAGACCTCTGGCATCAGAGAGACTCTCTTTAAAGTCTTCCAGCCTGTCCTGAAGTTTACATTCCTGAACATTCGGGAGCTCCTTCCACAGCTTGAGAATTGCTGATGCAAGGAAGACACGCAGGAGGGAGCGAGGCTGTGTGGCAGCGGAAACCGAGAATGCCAATCCATTGGAGGGCAAAAAGGATTCGTATTGTCCACATTCTGTGGAAAATGCTGCTCGGCCTCAAATATAATCCCCTCTGCACCAGCCGTTGAGAACGTTGGTACGAAAGAGCTCATCAAAATGGCTGCCTCAGACCGCGTGGGTTGAACCGCCATTTTGTCACTGCCCGAGGTGAACTGTGTTGCAGGCCTTTGTCACCACAGGGGTATCAGGGGCTTTTTAAAAAAATCAATTTTAGCCTTGTGACAGGGAACCTTTGCGCTACTTTGCCACCTCAGCAGGATCGGGTCAACCACAAGACTGTTTGTGGAAAGGCTTAGGGTCACCACCCGTAACCAGAGCCCTCGGAAGAGGCCCCTCGATCTTGCCGGTTTTTAAAATAGCCCCTAGTTACTCCTGGCGGGAGAAGTCTACCCCAACCATAAGGCCTCGAGCAGAAGTGTCTACATGATGGGCTGCTGCCTCCAGTAGATCCCGTGCCAGAACTCTGGCATCAGATAAACTGGCCTTAAGGCATATCCGAATGAATACATTCCTGGAACTTATCGAGCTCCTTCCACAGCTTGACATTAGTAGCCGCCAGGATAAGCTCGGCATTAGCCTGACGCAGCTTAAGAGCCAAATTGGAAAATGGCGTCAAGAAGCTTATCCTCTTTGGAAAGGATCCAAGCTGCTGGAGTGGAGGATGTAGAGGCCAGCTTCGACTCGAGCGTAGCTGCTGCCACCACCGATGAGGGGAGCGGACATGCAGACAAGGATAGGTCTTCAGACGCATGTAGCTAGTAGCGAGCGTCGATTTTCTTGTTTAGGTGTTCCCCGGAATTCGGTTTTTCCAGACCTTGAGGGCTTTGGCCAGGACATCCTTTAGAAGGAACAGGCAAGTGCCAGTGCGCTCCTGTGTCAACAGAGTAAAGTCTACAGAAAGTACCCATTCTTGTGAAGCCGGAGGCTCGGGTATTGGGATGTCTAGCAACGCCATTGTATCCACAACCCGGTCGTGAAAGGCTCTAATAGAGTGGGGCAGATCGTCGCTGTCCTGGTCCACTTAATCCTCATTCAGTGAGGCAGGAGCAGAAACCTGACCCGCCACAGGTGGCGCCTCAGGCCCTGAAGGCAGGGTTAACTGCGCAACAGGAGTCTTTTCCAGGGGAGAAAACGGAGGCAGTGGAGGACGACACCCCAAAAGAAGTGGTAGAGGAGGTGGCCGAACATGCACTTGCAGAGGGATTGCCGGAGCAGGGGCTGGCTCAATCGGCTTAGGATACATTTCCTAAATAAATCCTTAAAGTACGCCTTCATGGGATCCGAATGCATAAGCGTCTGAAACTTGCCAAAAAACTCATCCTCAGAAGGTCGAGGCACGGGAGTGGGTAGAGGCTGCTCGGAAGGGGCATACCCCCCAGGATCGTAAAGAGGATGGTTACCAGGATGGCTCTCCACCAACTGGAGCCCCATAAACCAAAGGGGCGGACGCAGGAGGGAGCGAGATTTTGTGCGGCAGTGGAGTCAGATCACACCAATCCAGACAGGCGCCTCAGTACCAGCCGTTGTGAACGTTGGTGTGAGAGGTAGACAAAATGGCCGCTGTGGACCGCAGTGGTTGGACTGCCATTTTGTTAATGCCTGAGGTCAACTGCGTCACAGGTGCCAGTGAGACTGTGGTCACCACAGGGGAATCAGGGCACTTGTGTTCCATTTTAGCCTTGCGACAAGGAACCTCGGCAGAGCCGGTGCTAGCAGACCTAGAGTGTTTCTGCGACCCCTTAGAGTCTGCTGTTAATTTAGTCCCCACTGAGGGAAACTCGGCTGAGCTGGTACTCGAAGACTTAAGGTGTTTAACAGGTTTCTTTGCCCCATCTACAGATCGGTTCGACCAGAGGCCCGAGTGTGGGAAGGCACAGTCACCCCCTGAAGCCAGAACCCTCGAAGAGGGCCCCTCAATCTTGCTGGTCTTAGATATAGCCCCAAGATGGGGAACCTCGGGGATAACCACAGTACGCTTAGTCACTTTAACAGGAACCTCAAGCCGAGACTTGGTACACAGTTCCAGGTGTGGAAACCGTACTGGGCCTAACTTTAGCCCCCAAAAGGGGAACCTCGGATGAAGATCCGGTCCTGGCAGGCCCTTTGCATGGGACCTTGGAGGAAACTCCAGAGTGCTGCATAGATGCCTTTCGGGACACCTCAGATCCCTGGCAACAGTCACTTGAGCCCCCCCCCAGACCCAAAGACCCCGGGATGCTAGGGTGCTATAAAAAGGAACAAACTTACTGGTTGCTTCCTTTTTTCTTCAATGAACTGATGTAAATGTGATGGAGGAATTCGCTGACAAGCCGATGCTCGAGTGCCCGGACGGAGAGGAAGTGGCAGTAGAAGCACGAGTCCCACCGGTGTTCCAAGCTTAAGCACTCCAGGTAAAGAGTGGGGATCCGCCCTTGCGAAACGACATTCACACTATGAACAGAAAACGAATCCCAGATGCTCCGGCATAGACGGCAGAAAAAGGACCGTGGAACCGAAGCAGGAAAATGAAGGACAAGGTAACAAAAAGAAAACTATTCCTCCAGATGCAAGTGCGTCCGACCCCGACCGTGCGGAGAATAGGACTGACGGGGGATGCGGGGGCGGAGCTCAGGAAGGTGGGGCTACAGTCACGTACGGTGGCCCCACGTAAAAATAAAACGACAAAAAGGTTAATGCTTTAAAAAGTGCTCTGGTCCTGTCCTGATGGACGTAATGTCCCACACAAGTATGGATGAAAGGGGACGGACGGAATGTCCCACACAAGTATGGATGAAAGGGGACGGGATGTAGGGGTATGATGCATCTGGTCATGGTAAAGACAAACCAGGCTGCCTAGTACTGCTAATCACTGTACCCCGAGTCATTACGCACTTGTCACTCTGTACCTGTACCCCAACGTACATATACTCATTGTGTCCCCTGCTCACCTGTCTAACTACATTTATTTGTTGGTAGCTATATGCACCCATTGTACCTTGCTCTGCAATTCTATGTCTAACAACGTTTAGTCTCTGCTTAGCACTTGCATCCAGGATGCTGCTTAGGTCTTTATGTGTGACTACATTTGGTCTTTGTTAAACCCCTGTACTCACTGTGCCGGCCTAGGTCATTACATGTCGAATGTAATAGCTAATCAATATTAGACATTGACGGACTCATCCTGCCGCATTAGGTTGCTAGGTATTATCTGCTGTACTTGTTTCCCGGTCTGCCCAGTGTAACTACTAGCTGACTCCCTAGACTACGATGTATTGTGCCCTTAGACCACACCTGCATTTCCTAGCCTCACACGCCTGCGCCTCAAAGTTTACACCTCGGCCTAACCTTCAACTCGCCTCCTACACACTGCTCACCATCCTTGCCCTATTTGGCCCACAGCTCTACCACACTACTGCCCGACACCACACACGATCTTCAACCACAATGCACAAAACCATGCTGCCCACACTGGTTGCCAACATACCGGGTGCACCTCCACCATACGACACAACTCTGGCTAATCCATACCTAAATGCACCTGCCCTTTGGCTACAACACTTCACCACCAAACCTACCCCTAACCAACCATGCCCCATTAGCACCAGGAATGCCAGACGTGGCGCTCGCCTTTACAATAGCAACGCATCAAGTGCCTCGCATAAACATATACTGTCTCCTCAGACTACATTAACTTCGCCTAACCTCCCGAAGCAACCTTGTGACACTTTTGTTAGAAACCAAAGACTAGCTTGGTCCTATCATATGAGCATCCCCAATATGGAAAAACCAAAAACACCTCTTCTCCTCTGGCACCAACAACTGGCGTAACCCCCCACTCATAACTATCCCAACATCGTGACCAAACTCAAAGGTGCACTTATCAACGCACGCTCTGTCCCTGCCCACGCCTTAGACATCGCTGATTTCATCACGACAGAAAACCTAGACTTCTTAGCTATCACGGAAACCTGGCTGCACACAGCCTCGGGGCCTGCCCTGACCTCAGCCATCCCTGACAACTACTCTCTTATTAGATGTGATAGGGACGCTAACCAAACTAAAAGGGGCGGATTAGCATTTATTTTCAAGAACTCGCTCAATCTTAGAGTGGACAACACACTGCAACTGCCATCTGCTGATCTACTTTCTATTAAACTACCGATCTCGCCCAATCACACAACCTCAGTGCTTCTCATATACAGGCCACCCGGCCCCACTTCCACATTTGCTGAGGACATCTCATCCATTTTAGCCTCAAGCATTAAGCCAAAATCGCAAATCATCATACTTGGCGACTTCAATCTGGGATACAAGGACACGAATGACACCAAAGCCAACGACATAGCCACTGTTCTGTCTGACTTTGGTCTCAACCAACATGTGAACGAACCCACTCATATCAAGGGACGTACCCTCGATTGGGTCTCGGACATGAACTGTGCACTAAAGTTAACTTCTGACACCCTGTGCTTGGTCTGATCACTACAAAATAATATTCTCCATTAACTCCAGCCCACCCATTGACAATCCCAACATTGCACCACCCACCTTTACTCGAAACAAAAAGGATATTACAGTTGAGAAACTACTCCCCCTTATCCTCCCGTTACTGAACCCGACCTCCTCCACTTGCTCAGACCCCACTGGCCTCGTTGACACCTACAACCGCGCCATGCTAAAAGCCCTTGACACTATTGCCCCTCTCAAACTACGCAAACAAAAACCTTGCAAACATCTTAATTCATGGTTCACCCCTCACCCACGTGAACTACGCAAAGCAAAAAGAAAAGCTGAGTCACATTGGAAAAGTTCACCTACTCTCGCCAATAGAAATAACCTCACAGCCGCCTCCATCACCTACAAAGAAGCTATCCTAAAGGCCAAAAAAAGAAGTGTACAACATCAGGATCACACAACCACAATCCAACACCAAGGAACTCTTCAAGATCCTGAAGGAACTAGAGTCCCCAGTAGCTCCATTGGTTACATGCACCCAGGACGCTGAATGGTGTTCCAATATACAAAAAGCACTACTAAACAAAATTGCCTTGCTCCAAGCTAAAATCAATAGCAAAAAAAGCCTCATCTCGGATTCAGCGGGTAACCCCCAGTTCTACAATACCCCCGCTCCAAAACACTCATTCAAACCCTTCTCCTTCTCACCCCTTTCCATCAAGGAAGTTGAAAACATCATTATGAAACTCAAGCCCTCCAACTGCCAAGGAGACGCCTGCCCCGCGCCGGTCGTAAAGGAAGCAGCTCATGCCCTCGCACCCTTCATTACCGCCTTTATCAATTCCTCATTCAAATCGGGCACAGTACCCGATAACCTTAAGGATGCATGGGTCATCCCCTTAATCAAAAAACCCAACCTTGACCCCAGCAATCCTACCAACTACAGGCCGATCACCACGGTGCCTTACCTACTTAAAATTCTGGATCGTGCAGCCTATCTCCAAATCCAGGATTGCCTGGAGACCAACAACCTATTAGGGTTTAGACAATCTGGCTTCCATCCAAGACATGGTACAGACAGCGCCCTGATCGACTTAAAAACCCAAATCGAGGACTTGAAAGACAAGGGCAAACTAGCTCTCTTGCTCCTTCTTGACCTCTCTGCCGCATTTGATTTGGTCGATCACCAAATCCTCTGCCATCACCTCAAGATAGCCACCCACTTCTCTGACACAGCTACTTCCTGCATCAGCTCCTTTCTGGCAAATAGATCTATGAGGGTCTTTTCCGCCTCTGCCGCAGCCGATCCAGCACATGTCCCTTGCGGAGTCCCGCAAGGCTCTTGTGTATCGCCCACGTTGTACAACGTGTTTACTAAACCGCTCTTTGATATTCTTGACTATCTGGGTGTCTCTTACACAAATTATGCTGACGACACCCAGATACTCATCCCCATCACTGGCGACTATGTAACCGATGTCAACGCACTCAACTCAGTCTACTTAGTCATCCAGGCCTGGATGGCACACCACGGGCTTTGCCTCAACGATGAGAAAACTGAGTTACTCATCCTAGGCTCTCAGCCCAAACTCACTAAACTTGACCCTAAATATAATTCCTTCATTATCGAATAAATATAATTCCTTCATTATCGATGGAAATGTCATTAAAGTCACCAACATCACGAAAACACTAGGAATCTATCTAGACACCACGCTCTCTCTCTACAGACAAACCAATTCAGTAGCCTCAGCCTCATTGTACACTTGTAAACACATCACAGCCTGTCGCCCCTTCCTCACTACTGACAATTGCCCGATCCTAGCCAGAACCCTCATCAGGTCTAAAATTGACTATTGTAACGCCCTCTGTTTAGGGACTAGTCAAAGAAACCTTGATAAACTTCAGGTCACCCAAAACAATGCCATTAGGGCTGCCCTCAATATCCGTAGGCGCTCACACATTTCTTCCACTAGGCACAACCTACACTGGCTACCCATTACACTCTGTATTTCACTCAAAACACTTGTTCTAACACACAAAGCACAAAACAATGCTGCACCTGTTTACTTGTCCTCGCGCTTTACACAACATACAGCAGCTAGACCACTGAGATCAGCACAGGTGCACACATTAACCATCACTAGCTTCAAGCTTCAGACAGCTAGGGGCTCGAGTTTCCCAGTCATGGCTGCTAAGTTGTGGAATTCCCTGCCCAATGGCCTCAGGAATGTACCTGCAACCCAATCCTTCAAAAACAGAACTAAAGGTTGGCTTCATGAACAAGATGCACTGACCTCCGCCTTGTAATTCTCACAGCGGTCACCTGCATTCAGGCCTCCCACGGTACATACTGTATATTTGACCTTTCTGCCAGTCCGTGCATTATCTATGATCGCTGGTACTGTTCTTGCTTTAAATCTTGTATAAATAATGTAATGTATTATTTGTACCTATCTTTGTAACACTCTTCTGCAACTACCTTTCTAAACATGCACCCTGATGCCCTCGGGCAGGTTGCGCAATACAAATACAAGGCGCTAGCATCTTATTCTTATACGGCAATTACTTTGTGACATACTAGCTACAACCTTTAGTCCATTATTAATTTTTGCATTTGTAAAGTGTGTAAAAGAAATAATCATGCATCAAGGCACTAGTTAAGCATAGTGGGGAGGTGGGGGTTGGAGGGGGAGAGGGAGGTAGTTACAAGTTACAAGTCAGGCACAAGGTTGACACCAAGAATAAGATTCAACTGTTCAATAGGACGCTAGCTTGAGGTCAATGGACGAAGCTGGTTTTCAGTTGTCTTCTGAAAGGCTAGTACGATGTCTCTGCATAGAGGTGGGGAGGTAGGTTATTCCACAGGTGTGCAGCAATGACTGGGAAGCTAGAGCCTCACGTTCTGATGCGCTTGAAGCAGTGGTACGTCTATGGCTGTAAGATAATCTAGTTGGTCGGGATGAGTCGGTTTGGAGATTCTTTGCAACAAGTAGGGTGCTGCTGGGTTGGAGAGACAGCGATAGATAAAAGAAGTATTTTAAGTTCATCTTTTCTGTTACTGGGAGCCAGTGAGTCGCTTTTCTGAGAGCCAACATGGTCACGTTTGCTGAGACCCACCGCAGCTCGGATAGCATTGTTCTGGATAGTCTAAGGTTTGGTTAGGTTACGCTCTAACGTGCCAGCGAGAGGGAGTTGCAGTAGTCAAGGTGCAAGCAGATTACTGCTAACAATGGTTAGGCGATCTTGTGTGGAGAGGAGGAGTTTGGATGCATTCAACGGTTTAACCATGTAGGCGGCCGAGGAAGCCATTGTATTGAGCTAGCAGATCATGTAAAGGCTCGAGTCGAGGTAGACGCTGAGTGTTTTAACCGCCAGAAAGACAGGGATGGTACAGGCGTCAATCGTGAAAGTGAAGTAGGTTGGGTCGAGTTTGGCTAGGTGGGCAGGTGCACCTATGATCAGGATCTCGGTCTTCTCATTATTGAGACAAGAGTTGGTGTGTGGCCATCAAAGTTTGGATAATGTTTTTAATGATGTGGCTGGAGTCCTGTTTGAATGGGAAGCAGATGCAGTGGAGTTGAGCATGAGCGATTGAGATACCATCCAGTATTTGATGGCGGAGAGTCCTGCTCATAGTTGCCAGAGATGGGGATGCAGATCTGGGTATAATCAGCGTAATT
This sequence comes from Ambystoma mexicanum, assembly GCF_040938575.1. Lineage (NCBI taxonomy): Eukaryota > Metazoa > Chordata > Amphibia > Caudata > Ambystomatidae > Ambystoma > Ambystoma mexicanum. Next base: position 604,326,745 of record NC_090921.1, on the reverse strand, counting down.
TGTGTAGGGAATACCCAAGTTTGAGGTGGTCAAATAGAGGCTTTGTGTAAATGCTGTGGGAGACACACAAGAGCCCTGTGGAACGCCACAAGTGACATGCGTTCGGTGGACTACTGCGCTTTCAGCATAGAAACGGGCTGTTCTTTCTGCCAGGAAAGACGCAATCCATTTTGTGACCGCGTGGAAGAAGTCGGCAGCAGTGGTGAGATCGTAGCAAAGTGTCTGGTGGATGACTAAGTCAAATGCTGCTGACAGATCTAGCAGAAGGGGGAGGGCGAGGTTGCCTTTGTTGCAGATATCGTCCAGCTGGGTTTTTGAGTTCTAGGAGGGTTGAATCAGTGCCATATCCTGGACGGAAGCCTGAATGACGTGGGCTCAAGATGTTGTGAAGTTCTAGGTAAGATTGGATTTGGACCTATGCTGCGTGGTCTAGAATTTTTAGAAGTAAAGGAACTGTAGTGATGGGCCTGTAGTTGGTACGAATGATAGGGTTGAGGGAGGCTTTTTTGAGCAGTGCTACCCAAGCTTCCTTGAGGATGGGCGGGATGAGGCTGTTAAATTAGGAGTTGAAAGCCATGATGGGGGAAAGGACTAAGGAACATTCCTTTATGGGGGCAGAGGGGGGCTGGGTGGGCGTCGCCTTGCCATCTGGTGGCCTTCAGACTGGAGATGTGGATGGAGGTTTCTGCTTCTGTGACAGGCCTTTAACTGAAGGGGGTGGTGGGGATTGCAGTGTGGGTGAGGGATAGGCTAGGCACTTGCTTGTGAACTTTAGTATGAATGGAGGCTCTCTTAGATTAGATTTTTACCTGAAGCGGGGAGATTTATTGGCGAGGGCGTCTTGGCATGTGTCGTCTTTGGTCAAGTTGGCATTGAATGCGATGCGGGATTCTAATTCGCGAAAGATGGAGAATATTTTTTGTGATTGGGAGTGGGCTGTGGCGATCCTATTGGAGAGAGGAGGTGACTTTAGCAGAGAGGATGGCTTGTTTATATTGCTTGGAGAACTGCAGGAAGTTTGACTTGTTAGGTGGTGGCAGCGATTTGATCCAGGCAGTTTCAAGGGTGCGCTTTTTGGTTTACATGGCCTGGAGGTTTGGTGTGACCCAGGAGTGGATATGGGTGGTTGGTTTGGCTCTGCAAGGTTTGAGAGGAGCAATGGCATCTACAGCTGACCGGATGGCAGTGTTGTAGTTGTTGACCAAGTTGGTTGGGCATAATGGCAGGGAGGCTGCAGAGAGGGTGACATCTGCAGGGAGGACAGGCAAGACGCTCTTTGATGAGATTTTAGCAGCATCTTGTTATCGACGGGGGAAGGGCATGGGTATTGCTACTCTGGGAAGTGGTGGCGAGCAGCAAGAAGGTGATTGTGTGGTGGTCCGACCATAGGTTGGGGGTGATGGACAAGTTGGTTATATTGCAGTTGGTATCTAAGAGCCAGTTAGGTGTCCTGCCTTGCTGGTGAATTTGGCTTGATATATGCTGGGTGAATCCTAGCGAGTCAGAGTTTGAGAGTGAGGTAGCATCTCTGTCAAGAGGGTTGTTGCGACCCGGGTTTAGATCTTCAAGGAGTATTCTAGATGTGGGTGTGATACTTATGCTAATGAGTTGTGGGAGGTCATCAATTTGGCAGGGGCTGGGGAGCAGTAAATAACTGGACAGGTAATGTCGGAGGTTGGGACAGAGTAAGCTTAATGCTTAGTAGGTCGCAAGGTGGAGCAGCTGTGCTGGTGAGATGCCTGAAGTCAATTGAATCGTTGTGGATGAGCGTGACTCTTCCCCCTTTGTGTGTTAGGCAGTCACTGCGTAGGATAGAGTAGCCAACAGGGATGGCAAAGGTGAGGGCAGGGCCAGCAGCTGGATGTAGCCATGTTCCAGTTACCACAAGGATGTGCAGATTCTGATTGGAGAGGAGGTTGCAGATATCTGTGGCGTGAGCAGTGATGTATCGAGCGTTGAGGGCACATAAGAGGCTGGGGCGTGAAAGTTCTAGAGGTGGTAGATGGTGAGGTGGATGCGCATCACCTTTATTGAGTACGAAGGCGGAGAAAGGCATGGCGATTCTTCACAGTAGGCGGGTATTGGAGGGGTGTGCATGGTGTGGTCCATGAGGAGAGTATTGAGGTACGGTCTGTGCCAGTGCAAGGCAAGGAGGTAGATTGCTGGGTGGTGCGTTTAGGGCTGGGAAAGGTGTGTAACAGTAGGAGGTGGTTGGGCACAGGCATAGACTGTTGGATGGAAAGAAAGGGTGGGGAGGAAAGGTGTCACTTTGATGTTGCGGTCAATGAAGCTGGAGATTTTGGGCGACTTCCTCAAAAGGCAATTTTACCATTATGCTTTAGGGAGGAGACGAACATGGCGAGAGAGTTACTGGGGATAACAGCAGATGGCAGTGCTGGGAATGAGCAGAGGCTAGGCAATGTAGATGTGTAAGCTGGGTTGTTGGTTGCAGGACAGATGTCCAATGACTGCAGGAAGACGGCTTTGTGCTCTGGGGCTCAGGGCCAGGCGAGTGTGGCTTGGAATCTGGGTTCACAGGGTGTCCAGGATCGCACAGTGCTGTAGCAGCATGCAGTGTGTTAATCTTAGCACTAGAAGTATTGAGTAAGCATCGTGCTGGAGATAGGGCAGATGTGGCTTAGGTTAAGTGGGCCAGCATGACAGATGGCCCTTTGCACCCTTAAGCAAACGGGTAATCGGTCTGCGTGGTAGAAATACGAAAGTAAAGTAAAGCCTGGAGGCAGGAACGTAGAAGGTGCTGGCAAGGTAGCTGAAGGGGTATACGCGTGTTGTGTTTCAGTACGCAAGGTTATGCTGTGGCACATGTTGCAGAGCTAAGGAAGCAGCAAGAGGAGGGACAGCGAGGAGCGTCCACGGGGTGTTGCCGTGGGTGGCATGAACCAAGGCCAGCAGCTGGGGTAATGACTTACCTAAGGGGCATATGCTGCTTCAGAAGTAGGAAGAGCAGAGGCGTGGTTTGTTTGTCCAGAGGGTATGAACAGGAACGGCAGAGTAGATCGAAGTGGAACAGTGGCATTTTCAGGTGCAGGCCGGCCAGCAATGGCAGGACAGGGCAAGACAGGATACAACCTTGGTGTTGGGCTTTTGGGGGGGTAGGTAAACCATTTCGCTTTAAAGGTCTTCTGGATTGGCCTTATGCTTCTTTGGCACATTGACTGTCAAAATGTTGTTGCACATGACGGAATGGCGCCAGGTGGCCAGGGCAGCAAAATATATGGCGCCAGGGCAGCAAAATATAGCTCCCGATCACTTCGCTATTGGCGTCACCTCCCAAGTAGCTCCCATCCCGTTCAAACCACTTGGAATGCACGAATGGCACATACACCACAAGCAGATGATCTTTTCTGGAAACATCTGTCTGTCCTTTAACTCAGACTCCCTTCTTTCTCCTTCTCCCCCTCTTGAGCTCATTACCCTTATAGAAACCTGGATTCCTCCCATAGACACCGATACCCTTGCTGTCCTTCACAACACTGCCTAGACCGTCACCCACACTTCCTGACCAACTGGTATGGGTAGGAGTGAAGGACTGTTGCATCTTCCACGATGCCGCTCACCTACTCACCATTTCCCTCTACTTCTCCCTCTTTCGAATACACCATTTCCACAATCACTGCTCCCATTGGCACTCCCATTAGATTGGCCATCTGGCTCCGCTGGTCCATTTATGTGCTACCTCTCCCAACTAATTGACTTCCAACTAATTGAAACCCATCATCACCTCAATGTCACTGGTCACTTCAACCTCCTTTCTTTATACACTCCTCTATCCACAGACTTTAGCTCTTTTCTCCTTAAGCACTCACTCTCTTCAATTCACTCTCTGCCCACCCATTCAGATGTTAACTCCCTTGACCGTATTCTCATTTCCTCTCAACTCTCGACCGCTGGTCATTCCATCGTCTCCCCATCTATCATTTCCATTACCAAACACATCTTTCCCCATCCCTCCAACCTACACTATCCACTATCCTCCAATGTAAAATTCACTGTTTCATCCACTGTTCAAGTCTTCAACTTCAACATTGCCCTGAACACTCCCTTCTCCTTGCACTTCCCTTACTACATTCACTCAAACGCTCCCCTCCACAGCCTTTGATTACACCTACCACCAGAACCCTACAAACAACGAGGAAAAACCTCTGCACTTGGCAAAGATTTAAACACTCCTGGATCTCCAAACCAACTCCTCTGGACTCTGTCAAACGTCTATCCTTCTCATTTCATCTCAATCCTCTCACCTCCGAAAGTCTCCTCTTTCCCCATCTACTCTTTATGCTAACAATCTAGCTCTCTACTTTGCTTTAGAAAATACCCTCGCAAATACCTTCTATTCCCATAGCTGCTCGCCATCTCCACCCTCCTCTGAAAAGGTCTTCCTTTCCCCCACTAACCTGGATGACATTCTCGACCTCCTCAGGGCCAACCCCCCCACCCCCCCAATCGCCCCTCCACCCCCAAAGATAGTCAGTCATAGGTCCAGTATCGTGCCATATCTAACTTCCCTGTTGACAGTGTCACTTTTACATCATCCTACAAGTCAGCTACTGTCATCCCCATCCTGAACAAACCTAACCTGTCCGGCAAATCTTTGTCCTGTCTTTTTGTACTCATTATTCCAAAATCCTGGAGCGTGTAGTTTTCAACAGACTCACTGAGATCCTCGACACAGCCAGCACTCCTCAATGTCAGCAACTACATCTCTTCCGCTCGTTATGCGCAATGTTCATCTTTTCTTTTTATTCTGAACGCAATCTCTCCTAGGCATCAGTGACAATGCCCTTGCTTAGTTTGCTTCATATCTGGCCCCCAGACAATTCCAAGTGTTCTGGAACAGCCTTAGCATCCCCACTCAACCCCCTTACTATTGATGTTCCCCATGGGTCAGTTCTGGGTCCACTGTTCTTCACTTTCTATACCTCTCCCAAGGCTTCTATCAACTCTTTGCTGATGACACTCGTATGGTCTCCTTTCCCTCATTATCCAACGAGCTACAGTCAATTTCAATCTCTTAACAGTCTCTCCGCCATCAAATACTGGGTGGTATCTCAATCGCTCATGCTCAACTCCACTGCATCTGCTTCCCATTCAAACAGGCTGTCTCCTCTTCTATTATTCTCTGCTACCTTCCCTAATCTGCTTCTGCTCGCTACCTTGGCGTCTTCGATTCATTTAACTTCTCGATCTTAATCTCCAAATCTGCCACTGAGGCCAGACAATCGCCTCAAAATCAGAGACCTTTTCTTCCCTTCAACACTAAGCACCTAATCACCTCTTTACTACTCTCTCAATCTGACTATTGTTCCAGTCTACCCTTCTGGCCTTCGTAACTGTGCTTTTTCATGTCTCAGAGTCCTCAACTTTGCTGTCCATACACTCTTCAACCTTCCCCACTTCATCTCCACATCCCCAGCAAGTTGTCAATTAGGCTGGTTATCTATGAAAAGCAAAATGGTGGCCAAGCTCTCATGAATTTACAGCAGTGCTAGTCCAAGTGTGCAAATCTACGAGACGGTGGGCAAAGTATAAAGTCATCATCTTCACAACTATACATGGACCTACCCCACCCTACCTATCGGCCCCTCTCAATCCCTATTGTCCCATTCACTCCGACGATCATCCTTGGCTCACCTCCTTGCCAACTCTCATGCCACTTGCACAACACATTGTTTCCGACCTCTTCCTGTCCTCATTCCCTCACTTTGGAGTGTTTTTGCTCAGTTTCTCTGCACTACTCCCACTCCATTTAAATCCAACCTCTTAGCTCTCCTTTCTGATGAACCACTTGCACAGCATTATTTCCCAACTACCAGTTACCCTCTCTATGACAACAGTACAGCAATTATCCTCACCCCTTGTCCCCAAAACGTAGCACTCCTTCCACTACCCCAATCCCCGGAGCGCTTAGAAACCTCTGGGTATTAAGCGTGTTAATATGCAACTAGGAGACATTCTTGTTACAGCGCCTCGATGCCCCTGGGCTGTGTGAGCCCTTTTAAAATGCAATAAAATTAAATATCATGCTCTACTGTCCTTGTTCCTGCTTTTACCTCCCCTGCATCATCTATTCTTATAGCCACATCTCTCACACATTGTTAAGGACACTGCAAATCAATGTTAAAACATTTTGTAAGCATCGTTGTGCCAAATATGCATTGATTTTCCCTGTAATTTCATTAAATAAAATAAATCTGCCACTGACCAGATTCCAAGCACGGTTGACATCCCTATACACTTGATAAGAGGATGGGCAATATCTGTTACAGGCCTCAAAATTTGCAATGATCATTTGCAAGTGATAACGGACTATAGACTAGTAAGAAATGGTGCAGCGTATGCCGTGGAAAATTGAGGGAGCAGATCACTTTTTATGAAGGGCTAGAAACTTGCAACTCGAAGTGTATACCCTTGTTTATTTAACGATACACTACATAAACAAGGAAAACAGCAGTGTACGCCTCTATGCAATTTTAATACTACATGTCAAATGTCATCCTAAAAATTGGGGATTACGTACATATTCATCTTTTTCTGCCTTTTAAGCAAGATCAATGGTATGAAGGAGCTCTAGAGAGCAGTACAAGTGTAGGCACATCCAAGCCTCAAAATGTGCACCTACCGCTGGCATTTGGCTAGTAACTGGCCCTTGGCAAGTAAGAAATGTGCTTTGTGCATGTGGGGAATTGCAGGGACAAGGGACTTTTTGTGCATGGCTAGTAGCTTGCAACTTCAAATGTTTAACCATGGACACATCACTATGGCAAAAGGGTACTCAAGAATTTAAAGTACATGCTAAAATGTATTGTGTGATCTACTAAACAATATGTTGTATTAAGTGGCTCGGGGCCAACGCCTGGTTAGCTTGAAATCAACAGCTGCCAGCAGTTACTTTTGCCGCCAGAGGCCAGCTGGTGACTTACAAACATGTATATATGAAATTAACTGAGTATTTCAGAAGGTTGTTAATTTTGAACCCTTTTGCCAAGCAAACTTCTTGAGCCCGGAGACTGGATTAGTTGCTGAAGCATCACTGTAAAGTGTGCCGATGCTACTAGAGCACTGGCATGGGCGAGGCACTGTGAATGATCCTGGTGTATTTCCGCAGCCTGCGACTTGTGACTAGTAAGCAATAACAACAGCACAGGAATAATGTAGGTTACCCTTCAACTTCTTTCAACCAACACGGTTTTTGATGCAACAGAGGGTGTGCATTACATGTTTTAGAAACCACGCATTTTATTGCAACTAATTTCTTCTCAAATCCATGCTAGTTTACCCGTAACTTATTCATTCTTTTTCAGTCTCCATTATCTTTTCTAAAGATTAGATAAGCACAAAGTACTTTGCCATGACCATATTTCTTGCTTCTTGCTGGCCATCATGAACCAATCGGCATTCGGTTTCGAATGCTTTACAAACACACTTGGTGGCTGCAGAGGGAGAGAAGCTATGGATGAATGGAAACAGGCACCATAACTGCACAGTCACGAGAGGAAAGGGTTGATCATTTATCAAATGTTGCACTTGGAATGTCGAAATAGAAAGGGTGTGCCCACCTTTGGAGTATTTACAATAGAGAAAGGAGGGGGGTTTTCCTTGACTATGATCATATGACCAGGCCATCAGACCCTTCAAATAACAAGATATCTGAAGGAGAAGAGACTTCTGCAATATCCTGAGGTTGCTGGTATTGCTGATCAGAAGTGGAGGAACCCAACTAGGTGGAGACTTAACGGTCCAAGATGCAAGAACTAACACCGAATGGACTGAAAAGTCTCTGAGCCAACTGCAATAGTTTGAACAAACGAACTGCCACCACAGCCGGAGAAAAGCTGCAAACAGGAGGTCTCGCCGTCAAGACTACCAAAGCCATCAGAGCCAGGTCAGGATGGCCCACAGAGTGCCAGAACAAAAGCGTGACGGAGTACCAGAACAAAAGCAGGGCATTTCAGGGCTCGACAATGCTGGGTGCTATTCAGCTGTTAGTAACTCCACCTTCCTTGGGAAACTCCTGTGAAAAAAAATCACCCCCCCCCCCCCCAACTCACCTCACACACCGAACTTGTTGGCGGTCTCCACGACTATCAATCTGGATTCCGAGCATCCAGAGGAGCGGAAACTGCTCTTCTAAACACCTGTGAAGAACTGCTGGAATCTCTGGATTCTAAATCCCCAGCTGTCCTTATTCTACTTGACCTCTCCTCTGCCTTCAGAACGGTCAAATACTCCATCCGCATAAAAACAGCTACATGATACCCTGGGTATCTCGGGGCGGGCATTGAACTGGCTGACCTATTTCCTAACTGACTAGCTGTCCCAGGTCATTCTGGGCATCTTCTCCTCGCCCATCTCCTTATCCAGCTGTGGTGTCCCCCAGGGCTCAAAACCTCTCCCCCTGGCTCTGTAATACTTACCTTGCTCCACTGGCAAGCTGCATTTCCTCCTTCTCCCCAAACTACTAATGCTATGCTCATGACACTCAACTCTTCTTCAGAACTGAGATCTTCCGATTGGGACACTTTTCCCCCGCCCTCCCCCAACCTCACTCTCGCCATCCTCAATGGGCTCCCCTCCTTCACCTTCATCCAAAGCCAAAACCAATCCTCAACGCCTCGCTCTCCTTCCTCCCTCACATCCAGGACATTGCCAAGAAGTCCAACATTCAACTCTTCCTCCTGAAAAGACATTCTCCTTTTTCTTACTGTCCTCCAGAAGCTCAATGTTATCAGAGCTATGGTTCTCTCTAGGCTGGACTAATGCAACAGCCTTCTCTTGAACCTACCCTCTTCCTCTCTACGAACCCACCAGCTAATACAGAATAGGGCAGCAAGACTTATGTTTGGCCTGAAGCCCAGTGACTGCATCTCTCCTGTCCTAAAAACCCTGCACTTGCTCCCGGTTGCTGCACATATTAAATCCAAAACCCTCTGCATCATCCACAATGCTGTCTGGGACCGAGGACCACCCTATCTGCAACTTGCTATTACTAAATATTTTCTCCCTCTAGACCGCTACATTCCTCTGGCACCAACTGTGTGCGCAAAGCGTTTCGCCAAGAGGCCGATCTCTTGCTTCAGTAGGATCCCTCTTGTGGCACAGACTTCATCTTTGTCTTAAGCCGGACCTTCTCAAATTCTAGAAGCTCCTGAAGACTTTCCTTTTCACTTCCCCCTTCCCTCCTCTGTGAACCGCTCAGTCGCTATGATTGGTGACCAGGGCCCTTATGTATCCTCGGGCCGTGGCCTCCCACACCCAATCACCCCAGCTTCTGCCCACACACAGCACTTGCCCAGCACCCACTGGCCTACCCCACTGTAAGCCTGCACTTACTCACTATTGCAACTCTAGGCTTTCTTATCAATTTACTATACTTGGCACTTGCATCTGCTGTTCACCTATCAGCACGGGCATTCCAGCACTTACCACGCCCCTCCCCCCACTCCCTTCTCTCTGCACTTGCTGAAAACTCACAAGGCCTAGTAGGTCAGTCTATCTTTCTGTGTATACATTGTTTTCAATCCCATGCTCCCTCCCAATTGCCATGTGGGTGCCTTGAAACACAATTTAGTTGTTGTATAAGCGCCTAACAAATGCACAATAAAGAATTAGAACACATCTTGTACACATGTAAACATAATGGATCATATGTAACTGGCAAAATATGTGCATTGCAAGGCATACAATAAGCAGTGTCTTATAGCAATTTGCTATGCAATTCTGTAGATTTGCAAATTAAATTGACACTCAGTAGCACAATTACCAGGTTACTCACCGTAGTGACCACCTTACTCCTAGTCCCCTTTCCTCCATACTTATGGGACATCTCTCCGTCCTGTGGGACGGGACCGGAGCACTTTGTAAAAAGCATCCACATTTTTTTCAAAAATGTGTCCCTCCTCTCTTTCCTGCGCGGGGCCGGCACGCAGCCGAAACCCCGCCCACCTTGGCTCCGCCCCGCATCGCCCATCAGTCCTTTTCTATCGCAGGGTCAAAAACCCATTAGCAATAACAGAGGAACCTTATTAGAGAGGACGGCGGGCATATGAAGCAAAGGGGACTATCGACTAGGAGTAAGGTGGTCACTACGGTGAGTAACCTGGTAATACTCCTACGTCCCGTCCCCTTTCCTCTATACTTATGGGAGATTCCCAAGCACTCCTTACAGGAACTATGGGTGGATGGAAATACCCCTTACTGAAACAGGTTCTTCAGCACAGCCTGGCCGAACTGAGCGTCAGCGCTAGAGATCATATCGAGGCAGTAATGCTTACATAAAGCATATGGGGAGGCCTAGGTAGCCGCTCTGGCGATGGACTCCCAGGGAACATACTTCTGAAAAGCAACCGCAGCTGCCTTGCCTCGCACCTGGTGTGCATGGATACCTTTAGGAGGTTTCAGCTTTTGGACGGTGAAAGATTCCGTGAAACAGGTGGCAATCCATCTGGAAATCAATGCCTTAGACGCCGGCCTGCCCTGAGGCTTACCGAAGGTCACAAACAGTTGGGAAGAGCTCCGAAGCTCGGAAGTCCTGTCCAGGTAGAACCTAAGAGCTCTTCGGACATCCAGGCAGTGTAGAACCCTTTCCGCATCCGAGGCAGGGTTCGGAAAAAAGACCAGAAGGGAAATCAACTGATTCAGATGGAATTCGGTCACTACCTTTGTTAGGAAAGCTGGGTTCGTCCGAAGGACTACCTTGTCTTTGTGAAAGACCAAGAAAGGGTGCTCCACCGACAATGCCTGGAGCTCACTCACTCTCCTCGCTGACGAAACGGCTACCAGAAAGGACACTTCCCAGGACACGTACTTGAGGTCAACTGTAGCCATTGGCTCAAAGGGTTTATGGCACAGCGCTGTCAGGACTACATTTAGGTCCCAAGGCGGGTGCGGACTACGAACCGGAGGGTAGAGGAGTGTCAAGCCTGCAAAATGCCTCTTAACCACTGGGTTACTCAGAGAATAAGAGCACTGGTCTATAGCAAGATCAGCGGAAACCGCTGACAGGTAAGTTCTGCATGACAGAACGTAAACACCCGACTCTGCTAGGGAGGACACGAAGGATAGCACCTTGTCAATCATAGCCACCCTTGGATCCAACTGCTTTTCCAAACACCAACGACAGAACCTGAGCCATTTACTCCTGTATTGGGATCTGGTCGAGGGTTCCCTGGCTTATCCTTAGACAAGTTAAAAAGCTCTAAAACTTGAACTCAGGCACCATGCCGCCAAGCTGAGCGATTGTGGGGAGGGGTGCCACATCTGCTGTTCCCCTTGATGAAGATCTGGGGTTACTGGTAACCTGATCAGCAGAAACACTGACAGGTGTTGAAGTTCTGAGAACCAAAAACTGGCCGGCCACCACAGGCCCATGAGCAGAAGGGAACAGTTCACAGAGTTCTTCAGCTTCCCAATTGCTCGATGAACTAGAGGCAGAGGCGGGAAAGCGTAAGCTCTCATGTTGTGCCATGGAATCCCGAGAGCATCCCCCAGAGAGGAGGCTCCCAGCCCCCCTCTGGAGGCATACTGAGGAAGCTTCTTGTTCACCACCGTAGCGAAGAGGTCCACCTCCGGTGTGCCCCAACGCAAGAAAATCCATGAGATGATCTCCGCCTTCAACTCCCACTCGCAGCTGACCACTGTCCGCCGGCTGAGGGCATCCGCTGTGACATTCAGCTAGCCCGGGATGTGCACCGCAAGCAGCCAGATGCCATGAAGCATGGCCCACTCCTATATCTGGATGGACAGATCAACCAAAGGTGGCCACCCCGCAGGCAACAAGAAAATTGTGCGGAAGGGTTATCCGAGCATTCCGGTCATAAACTGACCGATAAGAATGCGCACAAGGCCGAGAAACCTGCCCTACACCTGAGGCCGATGGCGCAGCTGTAGGGGTAGCGTTCAAAATGGCCGCTGCGGTCCTGGCGGGAACGGGCGCCATTTTGTCATCACCTGAGGGGAACTGCAGCACGCGAGGAAGTGAGGCAGGGGTCCCCGTCGATGGATCAGGGGTCTTAACTTTAGCCTTAACATAAGGAACCTCGGCAGAGCCGGTACTATGAGGCCTGGAATGTTTCTGCGACATACCGACCCCCAAATTAGCCTTCTCAGGAAGGACCTCAGCGCTGCCGGTAAAAGAAGAATTTCCCTTCTTTGCCCCCTCAACAGATCTGGTGTCACTGCAAGAGCAGGAACGGTGAGAAACAACCTTCACCGATAAGGCCTTGCCAGACCCTCAGAAATGTTGGTAGCTTTAGCCTCTGTACGAGGGACCTCAGAACCAGGTCCGGTACAGCCTTACTCGTGCGGGCCTCGAACATCCGTTCGGTAGCACCAAGCCCACCAAGGCCTCGGGGCGCACCCCGGCATAAGAGTCAGTCGTCCAAATACGGATACTCATGGATACCCTGGAGACGAAGTTAGGCCGCAATCACCGACATCTTCGTGAAGACACGCAGCGCTGAGCGGAGGCCAAAGGAATCACTCGAAACTGGAAGTACTCCTCTCCCAAAGAGAAGCGGAGATATCTCCTTTGTGGGTTCCAAATCAGGATATGCATGTACGCGTCCTGAAGTACTACAACGCTGAGCCAATTGCCCATCTGCAAGGAGGAGCGTATCTGGCTGGGCGTGATCATCTTGAATTTCTCTTGGGGTAGGAAAAGATTGAACTGGGAAAGGTCCAGCCTGGTTGGGTTTGGGCACCGTAAACAGCCGGGAGTAGAAGCCCTCCCCTCGCTCCCCAAGGGGAAGGGGTTCCACTGCCCTGAGGTGCAGAAGTTTCTGAACCCCGGCCTTGAGGGAGGGTGAGCCCGACAGCTGAAAAGGAGGGTTGAGGGGTGGGGTAGGGGGTAAAGGTAAGCGGAAGCCCGCTCGAGCGACTGACAAGACCCATCTGTCTACTGTGATGGCCTGCCACGCCTCCCTAAGAGACACAATGCATCCTCCCACCGGGGTCTCGTGCAAGCGCGGAAAACCCTCATTTGGCAGGCTTATCAGTGGCGGTGCCACCTGAACCTGATGAGGAGGCTGAGGAGCGGGAGAGAAACCGCGTACGCTGTTGTCTACGGCGGTTATTCCCCGCAGGAGTATCCACCCTGCGAGATTTGCGGTCGAGGAAGCCCCTACAACCAGAGGAAGGTCGACCTTGCGACAATGGCCTTTGAGACTTGAAGGGAGCTTTAACCAGAACAGACAATGATTTAGCCGTCTTTAAACTTTAAACCAAAGTGCTATCTTTGGTTTTGGCTAGCTCTACATCAGTAGAAGAGTGAAAAAGCTCCTTACCATCAAATGGAAGGTCCAGAACCTTGTCTTGCACCTCCTTCGAGAACTTTGTGGCATGCAGCCACGCTTGCCGTGCGGTATCAACCCCATGCAGCAGACCCCGAGCCGAGGTGTCTACGTGATGAGCCGCAGCCTCCAGGAGATCCTGGGCCAAGACCCTGGCATCGGAAAGGCCTCCTCTGAAATCCTCCAGCTTCTCGACCGGAATGTGCTCCTCAAACTCCGACAGACCTCTCCACATCCGCATGTTAGCTCCCGCCAAAATAAATTCTGCATTGGCCTGCCTGAGCTGTAAGGCCAAATTGGCAAAGATTTTCCTCCCTAGGGAGTCCAGGAGCTTGTCCTCCTTTCCCAAGACCTGAGTAGCCGTCACGGAGGAGGATGCTGCAGGCCTGGATTGCAATGTAGCCGCAGCCACCACTGTGGAGGAGGGAGGCGGACAAGATGACAAGGCCACTTCTTCCGAAGAATGCAGCCTGTACATAGCGTCAATCTTTTTATTGACAAAAAGTCCCGAGTGTGGCTTTTCCCAAACTTTTCGGACCTCGGCCAGAACGTCCTTCTGCAAGAACAGGCCGATACGCTCCAAAGGAGACAAGGTGAACGCCCCAGAAAGCACGCCCTCCTGCGGAGCAGGTGCCTCAGGCACGGGAACATCTAAGAAACTCATGTCCAGCACCCGGTCATGGAAAGCTCTGAGAGCGGGGAAGGTCCTCGTTGTCCTGATCGCCTTGAGGGTCATCTGACGGGTCAGGATCCTGCTGAGCTGTGTCAGACCCTGCCTTGTCCACTGGGGACAATGGTGGCACAGGCGGAAGTGCAGGGGGAGGCACCGGCGGAACGGGTGGAGCCAGAGGCGCGGGTGGACATATCTTCTTGAAAAGCCCTTTGAAATATTCCCTCATGGGGTCGGTGTGCATAAGCGCTTGAAATTTACCGAAAAAAAGCATCCTCAGGAGACTGTTTCGGAACCTGAGGAGGCCTCTCATGAAGTGGACAAATCCAGGGACGAAATGGAGAAGGGTGCCACACCGGCCCCTCCACCGACGAATCCACATAAATCAAGGGAGCCGCCCCCGCGGGCAACGAAACATTGTGTGGAAGAGGCATCCGGGCGTTCCAATCATAAACCGGCCGCTAAGGATGCGCACAAGGGACCCTAGGTTCACCCGAAGGGCAGAACCCTACACCAGAGGCCGATGGAGTGGTTGTAGGGGTAGTACTTAAAATGGCCGCCGTGGTCGTGGCAGGAACGGCCGCCATTTTGTCCTCATCTGAGGTGAACTGCAGCACGTGAGGAAGTGAGGCAGGGGTCCCCGTTGATGGGTCAGGGGTCTTAATTTTAGCCTCAACGCAAGGAACCTCGGCAGAGCCGGTAGTATGAGGCCTGGAATGTTTCTGCGACATACCAACCTTCAACTGAGCCTTCGAAGGAAGGGCCTCTGCACTGCCGGTAAAAGAAGAAACTTTCTTCTTTGCCCCCTGAACAGATCTGGTGTCACCACAAGAGCGGGAATGGTGCGCTTTCACAGACAGGGCCTTGCCCGGCCCCTCAGAACTGTTGCTATCCTTAGCCTCTGGTAGAAGCCTTATCGGCACAGGCCTCGAACATCCGTTCGGTAACCTCAAGCCCAGCCAAGACCTCGGGGCGCACCCCGGTTTTGTCTTTGAGGGAAGCCGAAAGAGCGGCCTCAGAGCAAGCTCCGGTACCCCACGACTCAGTAGTACTGGGTCTACAGACAGCCCCCACAGGAGGGGCCTCGGAGCTTACTCCGGTGGACACAGGCCCCTTATGGAGACCCCCGGAGAAAACTCCGGTAGAATTATTAGGCCCGACAGGCACCTCAGGGCGAACCCCGGTAACAGAGCGATCAACGCCCCTCCCGGGTCAAGAGGAACCCGGAAAGGTATCCCCCTGGCTGGGGTGCTCTGAAAAGTAAAGAACTTACCGGGCGTTTTTTCTTCTCGACGATGAACGCCTGAAAATACGAAGGAGGAGTCCGTCCGAACACCACCTCCCACTGCTCCAACCGACGTTGTAGTGCCCGGACCGAAAGGGAGTCACAGTAAAAACAGGGGTCCCAACGGTGTTCTGGACCCAAACACTCTAAACAAAGAGGATGGGGATCCGCCCTCGCAAAGCGACAGTGACACGATGAACAGTCTGGAAAATCTAGTTTAAAAGACAGACAGACTAGTAAACGAACGCTAGCGAGAGCCAGATAGGGAAGAAAGTCTTCCGAGGATGCAAGTGCGTCTGGCCTCGATAGTGCGGAGAAAAGGACTTATGGGCGATGTGGAGCCAAGGTGGGCAAGGTTATGGCCATGTGCCGGGTCCCGCGCAGGAAAGAGGGACGGACACATTTTTGAAACAAATTTGGATGCTTTTTACAAAGTGCCCCGGTCCCGTCCCACAGGACGGAGAGATGTCCCATAAGTATGGGGGAAAGGGGACTGGACGTAGGAGTACTAGCTATTTAAATGACCATGTTCAATTGCCGCACATCTCAACCTGCAGTCACCTGAAGCCGTACGGACTCACTTCACGCTCTTTTCTCTGCTCAATGAAAGTTCAATGGGGCTAACGGAGCGAGTGTAGCAGAAATCATCTACTCCACTCTTAAAAGTTCCAAAGGCCTGTGTAGGAGCGCTCTGCAAGAGTTTTTTTTCCAAATAATTGCAAAGCAGAAGTAATCGGGATTATACCTTTATTAGGCTAACTACATCCGGTTGGGTAAGGACCAGCATGTGTTACTTTATTATTTTTTTTTAAAAAAGAAAGTACTTCAATACATTCCTAAAAATGCAAGTTCATAATGCATAATTACAGTATTGCTACATAATGCTGTATTGTTGCACATTTTAGTCGTGAGTACACAATGACTTGCCATTAAATATATTGGCACAAACATGCTAATCAAATAAGTTTACTAATTAAGTACATTTTAATTAGCAAATTCTGCTAATCAATATTTGAAAACTAATTTATGCCTTGCATTTCATGTGGAAGTTAGATGTGCGGTGGACTGTGTACTTGCTCCTGGTTCCCCACCGCTGGCTGCAACCTACTGCGTGATGCCCAACACCAAAGAGGAGGATTTAACTTCTGCTCATCAAATCTTAATTTTAAACACAGCAACCAGTGACTTACGATGTACACAATTCTGTGTACACTTGACGATCTAAATAGTATTTATGCACACAGTAAAAAGACAAACTATGAATAGTGGCAAGAAATGGCAAATTAGTATGAGGGTCGGTGCTGCATCACAAAACTACATCTGAAATACATCCATTGGGCATTACAGACTCACATTGCAGTGGTTTTCTAGAAACCAGATGTTCTCCTTTCAATTCAAGGTTTCCTATTTTTTCCTACCAAACTCTCGAATCCAATCATCTAAATCAATGTCTCAGGAGGATAGCTCAGGGGCAGCGTACTCGCCTTGGAAGCAAGACGACAGAGCACCACAGGTTCAATCACTGGGTCCGCGCTCAGAAACCTCTGGGTATTAAGCGCGTTATAAATAACCTATCATATCAATTTGTATGAAGGGTTCACCTTCTAGTATACTTGAACGATATTCTGAAGGATTATCTGCTTGTCGAAGACGTAAGAACAGCTCAGTAAAACTGAAATGTTGCACATTGAAGTATCTTTGATTCATAAATAAACAAGGAAAAATAAAAATTGACAAATGCTACTTTGGGCACAGTCTCCCTTTCTTTCATTGCATTTGGTTATCTTCCAAGTAATATCTCAATTGCTCTACAGAAGCAGCCATCAGCTTGGCCCAGCGACTAAAAGTATTGATATCCAGAAGCAGTAAGAAAGAAGTCCTTGAGAAAGCACGAAATGGGAAAATACAGCCCTTACAGCATGGAGTGTGTACAAGATGCAGTCTCTTTGTGACCAGTTAGGTCACCTTGACGAGCAACAAGACTCACAACCACAGATACAGGTAACCTGTGCCCCAAGCCTCCAAAACAGCAGTGGAATGTCACTTCACCTGTGCAGAGGTGCAAGACTTTCGAACGGACAGCTAGTGAACATCAGAGAAGATACACAACATCAGACCTAGCAGAGACCTTGGTGAAGATTCTGGTTTCCAAGAAGATCTTTGAGCATGGAGGAAGATGTGGAAGTATTGCAGCTCTAAAGATTAGGGGCAGTTTGCACCTTTCAATCGAAGGGCCCAGACAATGTTGTACAGGCCCCAAGGAATCACATTGCACAACACTGCAATTGGGATTGGGTAGCCAAATTTGACATTTGGAAACTGAAAGTTCCCAATGGTTCTGCTCAGTATCTGACCGCTGCCCTTCGAGCTCTACAGCTACACTATCTTATTAAGTTAGTCCGAGATCAGCTCTTATTGATAGGAAACTTCAGAGCTGTCAGAAGCTGCCGAACAGATCAGTGCAGCTTGACGATCCCAAAGGTTTGTAACACTCTGGCTTACCACATAGGACGCCAGTAGTTGCTTGCCTCTAGCATTTCCTCTCCTCCAGGCAGGACTGCTGGGGCCCTGGCGGACACACCAGGTGGCCGAGCAGGACCCCCGCCCAGCAGCTGTACAGCAAGTAATGTGCCTTTCAGGTACCAGGCTACTCGTGGGGGTTTGAGCCGCTGGTGCTGTTGAGGTCGAGAGGCAGAGCACAGAGACTTTCGAGGTGAGTCAGGGTGCAACGCTCCACCCCTTTCAGTTAGCTATGGATTTGTGATGTCTCTGTGCTCCAGTGTCTGCTGGGTTTGCCTGCCTCATCCGCTACAGGCTGGTCCCAAGTGCTGCTAGGTGACTGCCAAGCAATGAATGCATGTAGCAGCCAGTATCAATGTCCCACAGCGATGGCCATAGCCGTCGGCCTTTTAACTGCAGGAAGCCATAAAGGGCCCTGGCCGTATTCTATGGTCTGTGCCACATGATGATACGGTGGGAACTTAGGGGGGTGAAAATAAGCCCCAAGAGTAACCCATTAAAGAGGAGTCCCTCTAAACAATCATACAACAGGATTATAGCCCAGATTGTGTTAAGAGGGTAATAACCACGCCAAAAATGCCTGAATGGCAGTATTACTCGTTTGGCAAAACAGCTAGCAAGGTAACGGCCCAGCACTCTGCATTGCACCCGACAAGCCAGGGGTGGACCAGTCAATTATCAAGTGGGGCGAGAAGTCAAACCTGTGGCAAACACCCTCTTCTGAGGCCATCAAAACCGCTGGATATGCAAGGGGGTAGCTTGGGGGCACACAAGAAGGTACCAGACGACATAACAGATAGGGCCAATATACCGGATAAGAGTTCAGCTGCACAAGGTGGCAATCGCCTTGCAGGCTACATAGCTGACTGTCCCAAGTTCCATCTCTAATAAGGGAGGGGAACAGAGGGGCAGTCTTGCACAGGAGAAGCTCTGTACAAACTATGCTACAATCCCTATGAATAATAGGGTTATTAAGACTTGCAAGGATAATCTGATCCACGGGGCACTTACTGATTTGATTCTTGACACGTAAAACACCACAACCAAGAGAAGGATACCAAGGAGTCAAGATGGTCTGGGTCAGAGCAACAAACTGCAGCAACCAAACCAGAGGACGATATAGGATTCTTTCACCAGCACTTTGAGGTAAGTAGTCTCCATAATAGCATCCTGAATATGGTGCAGCCCAGAAAGAGCAAAAGTCACTTGGTGGAATGGTTAGCTCAAATGAATGACTAGCTGTCCTGAATCTGCTCACTGCAGGTACAGCACGCCTAAGACGTGTTATGCCGTGATAAAGGTCTGGACATTATTGCCAAATTGGTGGAGGCTAGAACAGATAAATACGCTAAAGAAAGGAGAGCTGTAGCAAATGTTCAAGCAGTTGAATGCCCAGTTATAGGCAAAGCTGCATGCCAAACATTTAATTGGCATAAAGAGGCTTCCAGGTCAGAGATGGATTCTTAAGAGGGAAGCATTAGGGCTAAGCCACCTGCTCTGGAAGTGGAACAGCTAATTGGCACAGGAAGTAAAGTACATAATAGTAAACAAAAACAAACATAAAAAGGCAGCAGAGGGTGAAACGATTGTGCACAATACAGCTGCCGTAATGAGGGGCAAAGCAGTGGGGCCAATGTCCACTGTTGGGACCAATGCTCCGATCACACACCTATTAGGGTAGCCAAAGCAGGATAAGAACCTGCATCCATTGCTCCCACTGAACATGGCTAAGGGAAAATCTGCAGACTCCAAATCTCAGAATATTTTGGAGGGATGGATAATACAGAATATCATCTGCTGCTTTATGGGCCTTACCCACGGAAATAAGAACTCCTACAGAAGAACTTTAATAAAGGCCTGATCAGAAAACGTATTTAACATCTTTACAGTTACTTCGATTCTTTCCGACTGTTTTCCGCAACTCCTATTTCAACAGAGCAGAATGTCCAGTCAGGCATCCGAGCCAGTATATGGTTGTATTCTGACAAATGCTTATAACTATTCACTTGGTGGCATGAAGTCAAAGTAAAATAACACCATAGAGTTAGTTAATTGGACTGTGGCAGGAATACAAATCAAACTGATCGATCCGGATCGGGTAGCATGGTTAAAAAGGCACAATGTGATCCGTATGCAGGAAACCTGGCTTCCATAAGACAGCTGTCTATTAAAATGTGTATTTTCAGTTGGTGCAAGGCAAATGGGCCCAGGACGTCAACGCGCAGGTAGCGATGCGCTGATTCAAAAGGGACTTCCAGACCATGTGGAAAGACAGGCTCAAAACAAAGCCTGATGCAGAAGAGAAACTTTTGATGATTAATATTTCTATCCACCCAAAGGGGAATTTAGACAGATTGTTTAAGATAGGGTGCATTCTTAGCAATTGTGTGGCCCATGATGTAAATACCAGTTGTCCGATAGTCAGCGACTTCAAAGCAAAATTAGGAGCAAAGGGGGATCTCAGCACAGAGTTAGTTGAAGCTTGTGGTATTCCCGGCCATAGTATATTTCTCCCAAAACAGGATGCTGCAGGGACATATAATTAATAATTTCATGAAACATGCATGGTTGGTGGAGCTAAATGGGAGGTGTGCCAGAGACATTCTGCTGGAGGCCACTTTTAGATCTGGGGGTGATTGATTACGGGTTGGTGTATTACTTTACATATAAAAACATTTTAGATTTCTCAGTTACCACCCGGCTGTAGAGCATTCATAACCTGCTTTCAACCAAACGGATCCGGACTTGATTGCTCGCGGTCAAGCTGGATTCCTGCCCCTCTCCTTCAACCTCCCCTCCACCCCAGGTGAGGCTTTGGAAAGTGGACAGTAATCAGAAGTCATTTTTATGATAATGGGTTCCACAGGAATTTGGCCTAGCACTTGGGACAATCTTCCAGAGTGTTCGCGCCCCTTAGGATAATTAGAAATACAGCCAGGAAATGTTGTGAATTTCTTTGGAATCAGAGAGACACCATTCTGAAGCACTACTCAGAAATACGAAGCGGACACTGAGGATAGCAGATTAATATATTTTTAATATCGCAGCCATCTCCTACAAGCTATAATTTGCATTGCACACTCAATAACAAAAGCAACCTTGACATAGCACATTGCCATACCTATGAGAAGAACAGTGGTGTAAGCCAAGAGCATGGTTTACATTAATAGATGAAAGAACAACTAATCATTTTAGTTTAGCAAATGTGAGTGACATGGGATGTATGTTATGTTGATCTATGCTATGGTATGGTATGTTAAACATTGGTATGTTACACCAAACGGCTTTATTCTAAAAAGGTACACGGCAAGGCTTCCACATTTAAACTCATGCTTCAGGACAAGCTGTGCTGCATACGAATCGACCACGGCTTTCCATCAGTTGGGCCTGTGTCTTCCTCTGCTCTGGGACTTGCAATGCTCAATCTCTTCCCAGCCCCAAGTGCTCCAGTTCTGCTGATTGTGTTTTTTCTCTGCCCATTTAGCTCACTTTTATATGTAAAAAGGTGTCATATCCTGCCATAAGGGAGCTTAAAACCTATCGCTTAAGAGCATTCCTTTGCTTGCATATACTACATTCCTATGTGGAAACTTATGAGACAGGTGCTGTCAGTGACCACTGGTTGTCTCCCTTAGAGTGAGTAGGCTTCTGCCCGAGGAACGAGTAAAAAAAAAAAAAAAAAAAAAAAAAAAAAGAGACTGTCATTTGCTCCTACACAACGTCAAACTCCATCATAGTAACAGCTTCTGATGAGGTAAAGAGCAGCACTTGCTTTCACACACTCTGTTAGTTATCTATTGGTGCTTCCTGTCTTATCCGATCTAACTGGTGTAAAAAAAGAAAAGTCATCTCTAACTCACCATGTGCTGTTTAAGACAGAAAGCTGCCACTTGTGGTTAGGTTTCTTCTGCTGAAAGAGGAAATCTACCATTTCCTATTCCTCACCTTTCATTACAGCCCAGCAGCAGGTTATGTGTGTGTTCTTCGCTGACCACACGTTTGTTTTTTATTAAAGGAACCTATATTATCTGAAGCACGTGTCTATGCTTGTCCCTTGAAAGCAGCTCCTGTATTGTGTGTCAGCGTGTGCTTTCTGCCCAACAAACATTTGTAGTCTCTTACTGTTGGGTTGCTAAAAGTCACCTGATCAGAGCCAAATTGTCTTCTCAGATTTATTATCCTTAACACCCCCCCTCAAGGCAAACTAACACAGAACAAAGGATTCGTAGCTTTGTGAAGTCATTAATACACCTACTGGGAGCTATATTTACATAAAGATTGCCTATATTGTTGGCAAAACACGAAAATGTACAGAGTCATATTTTAGCAAATATCTGCTGCATGCAAACATTGACATGACTTGCTTGATGAATTGCTGAGCGCCTAGAAGCATGCCATGAGTGCTATACACAAAAATAAATGAAAAAAATAAAAATAAAAAAAAATCAATGGCTGCATCACATTTCAAATAGTTAGCACTAGTTGCCAACAGCATAAATGAATATATGTATCTAACATTGAGGTACTCAGAATGAGTCGACTACATTGTAAATGGAAGTAGCCGAGGATGCATGAATGAATGCATGTATGTATGTATTCACTGTGAGGTAATTAGGTCAACTGAAAATCATTACTGGCAATAGCTTCAAGATATGACACAGGACCCTTTGAGAATCCATTAGCAAATAACCAGCATAGCTTCGCTCCTGGCTTCTTGACCCAATGCACTGTGGACTGTGTAATCCTGAGCACATGCTGACATGCATAAACTGTCAATAGTTTGAATCTGTGTCCTTTAAAGTAAACCACTATGCGAGTGCCTTTGTTACCCAAAGAGATGAAGCACATGCAGGTAATCCAATGTGTATGCTTGCTTTGCACTCAAACTTGCATCTTGAGGTATGACAATATATTTTCAGTTCTTTAATCCCTAATTGAGCTGCCAGCTCGGGCGAATTTTATAGAATTTCAGGCATTCTTAACTCCAGATTAGCAGCAAGCCTTTTTCTGAGTGTGTTAAGAAGCACAGAGGGGACGAAAACAGGATTAGCATGTCGTCATTTTTTTACTGGCCTGGGCATCGTTTCCTTGTCCCATGTACTCCTGCAACCAGAAAAATCCATCACTTGTCTCGCCTGTTTCCTCAGGTCCCTGGGGGGTCAGAGTTTGCGAGTAGGCATTGATTATCTTGTGGCTGGCTTGTGTCTAGCTTTGCGACAGAGGGTGCAGCTGCTTCCTTGGCTTTGGCACCGGTCGCATTTGGCAATAGTTTGAGTCGCTTTCGTCGTTTCCTGCGCAGTTTATCTTACTCTGGCATGTTCCCATGACAAGGCGTGGCTTCAGGGGGACTTTCAATGAATTCACAGTAAAAAAACTTGCAGGAAGTACCTTTGGATTTTGCAAATGTTTCAAATGCACAGATTATGTTCTGGCGAGTCTGCTCCGCAACAGTGCAAGTCTTGGCGGAGACTTTGATTCCCACGTTCCTGGCAAGAAGTGATTCTTCTGCACAAACTCTGCAGATAGCATTTGCTGACACCGTAGACTTCTTCCTGATCAATGACAAAATGAAAGGTTTTTGAAATTGTAAACACTGTTCGTATCCAAGATGTCTGCCAAGTTCTGCTCCGTACTGGAAACGAGTTGCTTCAAGGTCCTTCATATTTCGACTGGTCATGATTTCAGTGTCTGCAGCAAAATATAAGACAAATACCAGGTATTATCAACAGCCAGCAGTACCAGGCACTTGACGAGGTCAGTGTTCCAATGACTTTGTCCAATGCAATTAACCCTTTATGTAGGGCACTTGCGGCTGTTGCTGCCACCACAAAAAGACCAGTATTCAACCCACTGAACTGAGAACTTCAATCAAAGACTGCATGGCTTCCTGCATCGTATGTTCAGAGCCTAGCAAAGATACAATCTGTTTGACCACAGCGAAGTGTGCTTGGAGATATGCATCTTCAGTGCTTTGCACCTCCAAATGAATTTTTAACAGCCTTGCTACGTAGAAGCTAGATTTCGGGTACTCCAATTGTTGTAACATGAAGCTGGGCCAATGTAACAATTTCAGTTGAACCAATCTAGGTGGCTTCAAAATGAAACCACAACATGTAACTTGTGCATATACAGTGATCAGGGTTGGAATTCCCACTGTGACATGACAAGATTGATTAAAATGTACCAGATATGAACCGTTAGATAGGCTATGCGCTTGACTGTGAAAGGAAGCAACTGGTGCAACATGCAGTGTGCATTTAGAGTTACCGTCACAGGGATTCACGTAATGAGTACAGTGTTATTTCAGGACTAGGTGGTGAAAAAAAAGCACGTGAATACAGTACAACAATCTTCTCTGACCCACGTGTCATTTACCCAAAGTACATTACCCCATGAACCTATGTCTTGACATATCACAGAAGGTGTTGTTTGAATGGCAATGTTTAGCACCCCGTGCACAATCCAATTTGTTGAGCCTGGAGACCAAGCAGATGCTGCTACTACGCTCTTTGCCAGTACACTAAGCAATAAGAAAGTGGAGCCAGACAGCGCCTGACGTGTTGCAACCTTGGACAAGTTTAGTGCCTGTATTTGTTCTGGACATGAAATTACATTCCAATCTGGTACCCCTCCACAGAGTGTGTCCAGAAAATCTGTTACCACAGAAAGATTTACTGCGGCTTCTTGGTTGCTTCTAATCAGATAAGTAATTTTGAATCAACCCTACTACATCTGTGATGACATCTCGTAGCGCATAGAAACCCTGTTGTAGTGCTTAGTCATAGAAACCCTGCTGTAGTGCGTATCATTAGAATCTGCAGCATGAAATCCTAGCTGTACTGCCTCACTTTCAGTTTGTAGGATTTACATTATTGCTTGCGACCAAGTGTAAGTTCTACCTGTTATGGATGCTTGTCCCACCTCACAAGGAACACTAGGATCAGAGGTGGTGCAGGTAGCTGATCTGACACGCCCACTTTGGGTGCGCCTCAGACCAGCAGCTAACTGCATGATAGCTGTCCAATGCTCATCTTTTAGGAAGTTATCTAGAGATTGTATCACCATACGCAGGTGAAAGCATTCCTTGGCACAGCTTACCTATGGATATAGCTTGTGTCAGAGAGGTGTTATGAGAGTTCCAAGCCCTATATGGGCCCCACACTGAGTCCTGCTTTTCTTTTATTGCATTCATTTGCTTGACTCACCCATAACACCGGTCTCCCTGATGCACAAGAAATATGCTTGGTGCCATTGCGTTCTTTTGCTCCTCTATAAGACGCATTCCTGAACTCACCTTCTGCCCTCTTCCAGTCAGGGTAGTAACTCAGGTTCCTATTACTGCAAGTGGTCTGGAACTGTGTACAATATAAGAAATACATCAAATGTGGAAATCTACATGCCATGTCTAACGCGTCAACACCTTTGATTTGCCATACCCGTTGACCCCAAGTAGACCATAGAAGGACAGTTTCCCCGACATGTTTGTTTAGTCATGTTTGCAAAGTATTCTCTTTAAAAAATGACTGAATCTGCAACATACACGTGTTGTGCATTATGTGGCTCTGGAGGGAATTAACATGTAATCCCCTGCTTGATATGGTCTCAATGAAATATTGAGGAACTGTGCTTTTGAGTTAAGGGCCGTCGGTTTCAAAGGGCACTGCACAGTGTTCCCAGAATGTGTATTTGGGCCACAGAATGGGTTCACGTTTCACAAGTAAAAAGGCATTGTAATACCGCACATAACACACATGGGGCCCCATTTCATGGAAATCCTCCACATCAAACACATCAAATAATGCATTTTGCGCAGACGTCTGGAGCCTAGTTCTGAACAGTTCTCTGTATGTTCTGGACACAGGATTACTGAGTGCAAAGAGTCTGGATTCATCAATCACAGAAAAGGTGTGAACTTGCAGCTGTGTAGCTGGGCCATTAAATGTCTTAAACTATGGCATCCACACATGACCCATAGTTAGATGGAACATTTGTGAGGCTGGAGTTCCTGGCTCCTGGAGCTCTCTTTTCTCTAACATGTGTGAAGAACTTAAAGGCTTTAGAACAACTTCTTTGCTTGCAGGTGGAGTGGAAACCTTGCTCAGAAAGAGGCCAGAAGTCGGTGAGATGAACAACAAAGTGAGACTAATCCATAGAAGAAAATACACTGCCAGCATGTTAGAACACTGTTTTACAAAGTCTGTCCAAAAGAATTGTATTACTTTAGCAACTAGAAAGGCTTTCCGTTTCCACATTGGCAGACTTTGCAGTACTTTCCTGAATTGTGGACGTGTAGTCAAGATTGGCATATTCATCATCATCATCTTTAACGCCTATCAGCATCATTTGACGGCTCTTCATCTTCTGTGGGCTCCTTACTCGGAAGAGGAAGATTGCGCGGAAACATCGCAGTAACCATCTGGCACAAGTTTTAGATCAAAAGAATCTTGCCTGGGACCTATCTTAGGTGGTCGTGCGGTTAGGACTTCTGGAACTTTTCACTCGGATTACTTGCACTGCTGGTCTGAAAGATGGGCCAAACAAACAAGAGTCTTATCTTGGATCTTTTCCAAGACCCAATCTCCTGCTTTGAGAGTGTTCTCAGGACTGGCCTCAGCAGCTTCCACCTGGAGGGGTTCCCTCAGCAGCATGGTCACCAGCAGTTGCTTGTGCCTGAAGAGGGGGCTGGGAAGAGCATGCAGGTCAGGCATGTACATCTTTCTCCCAAACAAGAGTTCAAATGTAGTCTTACAGTTGCATAGAGACTGGCATGGTAAATTATTTAAACTCCTGACAACTAAAGGCACATGGTCTAACCAGTTACCTCCAAGTGACAGAATGCATTTAGTCAGGCTCACTTTTATGGACCGATTGGCTATTTCCACCATTCCGTTAGTTTGGGCCCGGAAAGGAAGGGAAAATTGCAGCTCTGTTCCCCATGCATACAATGCTTTTTTCAGGGCCCGCCCTGAAAATGCTAGACCATTATCAGCATGGAACGTTTGAGTTGCCGTCACAACTAACAGACCTGTAAGTTCCTGATTTGCAGTCTGCTCTCTTTTGAGGAATCATCCAGGTGAACCTATTGCAAGAATCCACGATTACTAGAAACTACTTGTACTTATTTACTGCTGGTAGTGGGCCTATATGATCCATATATTGGATCTCAAAGGGCAAGGCTGCCTTTCTCAAAGGAACCTCCTTAGGTTTTTTGCTGTGGTCCAGTTGTCTTTAAACATGTGTCAAAGTTTGCTATATATATTTTCACCTGCTATCGTAGCCCTGACCACCAGAAAGAGTCAAGGAGCAGCTGTGCAGTTGCACTCACACCAAACAGGGCAGATGCAAGTCCAGCATGTGTGGCTGCAATCAGCTTTTCCCTGTCTGCTCTATTAGGGATTCATCTTTTAATAGGAGCCCCTTTTTTCATAGGAATGGTGACTATTGCTTTGTTATTTTCAATGTCAAACAATTACTGGGGAAACCCTTTGGCCTAGATACGATACCTCTTATTTCCTCATCCATTGCAGTCGCTGAGCGAGTTATGGCTGCTATCATTTTCTTTTTTCTCACTGTGTGCTCTTTGACATTTATCTGCCAATGCATTGCCAGTGCTATGAATGTGCCCTTTGGTATGTGCTTGCGTGCATCTCCCATAGCAAATGGCAATTCCGTTTAAGATCCCAAACCTGCTTCCAGAGTTGCCTGGTAGCAATAGTTTTATGCCTAATGTCTCTGAAGTCATTTTGAATCCACCAACGCAAATCAGTGCTATAAGCCCCGACAATGTAATCTGAATCTTAGACTACTAGTGTGGGCTTCCCTGAATCTGCTTGGCGCAATGCAAGCAGTAATCCATGAAATTCAGCAGCCTGGGTAGACATGTCTCCAAGATGCTTTGTTGCAATATCAGTGTGTATAAATGCATCTTCATGTGTGAAGTGTCCTACGACTGCTGCGGACACGGCAGCATACTTGGACTGTGTCCCCAACGCTGGTATCGCGGACCCATCACAGTAAATTACTTGGAAAAGAAAAAAAATCAAACAATGGCATGTCAGGCCGTGAGGTGTCAGGCTCTGTGTCCATTGTCCACCTCAATCCACTCAGTCTTTGTAATTCTGCCTTATAAAATAGTACTTTACATCTGGAGCATTTTGAGGTGCTTACCATTGAATCCATCTGGAATGTAATGCCTTTGCAATGGAAACACTAGCTTTTGTGGCAGCCTCAAGTTCAGCTAAAGGTGCGTTTATGTGTATAGTTCCATTTGTTGCCAATGGACGTTCCTTCTGTACAGAAGCCAGAATGTTCTCCTCAGGTGTACAATTTAACTCAGGTGTGCAATATACATGTGACTTACATGCAATTGGTTTAGTCTCCCCTAGATTGCATACAGTGTATAAGAAAACATTATCTTCCAGCACCAGGTTTATTTCCAAGTCTTTATCTGCATTTCTATCCTGTAAAGGTGAGTCATTAATGAATATACATGGTGCAGAATGGGAGTGTGTTCTGGCAGCAAGTAAACTGCCTTGAAATTCGATTTTATCAAAGCATACAATGTTTTCACTAGCTCAGCAAAATTAGATACATTATGATCTCCCACAATTCAACAGTCCTAGAATGCCTGTAACTGCCTAAGCGATGTAGGTGGTCGTATCTTGGCACACTAAGTAAATCTGCTGACAAACCTCTGCCCTCAACTGAAAGAGTGGATCCTAGAGAGGTAACCTCACGATGAGCTATTCTTGACTTTTTGAAAATCAGTTATTCTTTTGAAGATAATGTATGAATGACGGTCTACTTGTTGCAAGTGTTCACTGAGATTCTCATGGGTGATGTAAATATCATCTGCATACTGACAACAATTAGGAATGTTATGTTACATGATTATGTAAAGAGCACGGTCGCCCAAAGGCATCACAGCGCTAGAGAGAGATGAGCCCACGGGCCTAGCAGAGAAGGAGACCGCAGGAAGACCAGGAATCATAACAGGAGGGTTTTTATCGCCTTACGAAAAGACAGATTGTTAGGCAGGCACCTCGAAGGGGGAGGGAGAGCATTCCAAAGCTCAACAGCAGCTACAGAAAAAGCCCGCCCCCCCCCACCCCACCCTAGTGAGCCAGAAAGTTGGCACAGAAAGCAAACTGGCGGCAGGAGACCGCAAGGGGCGATTGGGAACATAGCGTACAAACATAGTGGGCAAATATTCAGCTCCTTGGTCATGGAGAGTGCGGTGCACAATGCACAGTGACAAACTGAACGTTGGGTCACCGGGAGCCAGCGCAAAGAGCGCAGTACTGGGGTAATATGTGCCCCATAAGGGGACCCGGTAGCCACTGCCGCTGCCATGTTTTGAAGCTGTTGCAGCTGGCCTACCAGCCCCTTATGGCTGGGCCAGATGGAGAGAGTTGCAATAGTCCCAACTTGCTCATAATCATAGCGGCTACCACAGAGGGGCACAATGTGCCAGGGATGAAATGGAGTGTCTTTTTAAGTATTTTCAACTGGAGACGACCGGTCTGGCAGACCGCCGATACCTGAGCTGCCAAAGACAGGTTGTTGGTCATGAGGACCTCCAGATTTTTTACTTTAGTAGAGGGCACCGGGAGTGGGCCCAAAGAGGAGGGCCAAAAGGAGGAGATCCAAAGTGAGGGGACGGAGGGAGATCCTAGCACCATCACCTCCGTTTTGTCCCCATTCAGCTTCAACCAGTTGTCTGCGAGTAAGCTCTGTATTCTACTTGAATGTGCTAGGTGAGTTTTTATACCACTGCATTATTCTAGTGAACTGGAAATGTGTCCCCTTAAACGTGAATGCAGTGTATTTCTGGATCTCCACACTTAAGGGTTGTGTGAAATACCCATTACCTAGATCCAGGTTCGTTTTAGGTTTACATCTGTGTAAGTTGGCTAGCAATCCAGAACTGTGTTGGTTCTGGACTGCCTCAGTCTTACAATGTGCATTCAAAATCTACAGTAAACCGGTAAGTACCATCAGGGTTTAACACTGGGAGCACTGGACTATTATGCGGGCTAGCTTGCTTTACGATTACCCCCTGGTCCTTTAGCTGGTCAACTATGGTTTGCATGTGGACAACTACCTGTTTAACTGGATACTGCCTCTGTGGCAGGGGTGGTTTCAGTACTGGAATCATATGCACTGGACATTCCTTATCATGCCCTACATGATTTTTTAAAAATGCTGCCAGTGCGGACTAGTTCCTTGCATATTTTTGCATTAGTTCCCCGCTCACTTAGTTTGAAAAAGCAGGCCTTACCACCTCTTCACCCCTGGGTGCTTGTCGCACATACAATGGTAGCCAGTCTTGAAATACTAACAGTCCTTTTATATTGGATGTGTAGCTGTGGCCAAAACAGTGCTTCAATCTTTTTGGGGCGATAGCCTTCCAGCTGAACAGTTACAAAATACACTTCAATATGTGCTAATGTCTGCCCAGTGGGAGTAGTGATCTGTGCATTCCTGTGTGCCCTTGTCTGCTCCAATAGTGCATTGTGGCTGCATTCAAATATGGAAATGGCATACCCAGAGTCTAATAGGACCTTGATCCAATCTGTGTGTCTTGGGAACGATGCGATGAGTGCGTGGACTCTGCATTCTGTGAAACCTGTAGTGCTACTTTGTGTTTTTTCTCAACCTTCACTTCCTTCCCCTCAGCCTTCGAACAATCTGGTGTCCTTGCATGTGGTGAAGGAGATGGATCCTCATCTGTGTTTTTTTGGCAGACTTCATGTGTCTCCCATCTCTAAAATCATAGTCAGTAGGCCTGAAATGGGGCTGTCTTCCAGACTTACCCCATGATTGTCTACACCTGTGGTTGACTTGCCACTGCGTGGCGTGCCCATCTCCTGTAGCACTCATTTTTAGGCCAGTGCTCGGGATATTTTTCTTCCTCTATTGGCAATAATGGCAATCACCTCTGTGATTTGCTGCCCTTTTTAGCATGGAACGATCCTCGTCCCTTCATGGGCCTCCCTTCGTGGTGAGTTTCCTTAGCTGGCTTAACATCTTTGTTAACCTTTTTCTGTGTCTCAGCAAGTCAGTGATACCTGCCTACAATTGATAGGTGGATGTCACTATGTCCCAAAATTTCTCCCTTTTCTCTTGTTCATTCAATTGGGACAATTTCCTATGGACTTCTAATCTTGCAGGCTCGCCTTTCAATAAGGGTTGAATTATGCTCTCAGCCATTTGATAATTATTAGATGCTATGGACAGGCCCAAATTCAGGCTGCGGCCGCGCCTCGTGTTCCACATGATGTCCGCTAGTATCAGTGCTAGTGATGTGATGGACGGTGTGCCTATCAGCTGTAAATAAAGCCAGCTATAGATTGAGATCCAGCTGTCACAGCTCGCTTAAGGCGGTGTGCAGCCAAATGGAAGGAACATGGCTACTGCCCCATGTCTGTGCTGTGGGTAACTTGGGGAAGGCTTGCAATTGCCCTAGTTTCTCTGAAAACCACTTGGGTAGGTCTTCATTTCTGGACGGACAAGGTCCCAACATAATTCTTAATGTCTGTAGTTGTACCCCACCTGCATCCAACTGTCCTTGCGGTTGTTGAGCAGGTGCTAAACCTTGCTGAGCTGCATATTGTAGCGCAATGTTGAACACTGTGTCAAAGTGGGTGGCTAGCAATGTCAGTCTGCAGATATGGGCCTCCACAGTTTGGAAACCGGGCCAAGAATTCTAGTGACAGATTGGGTGTGGCTAACGGTCCATGCCTCGCACTTGTTTGTGGATAAACTAGATTACCTCCAAACCAGCTGACATGATTTGTAGGTGTTAAAGCCAATTCAGGAAACTGGTATGGGCGATACTGGATGGGGTCCAAGTCTCCCCTCACCAGGAGAGTTGCATATACACTTGTGTTATTGGCTGTGGTCTTTAAGTAAAGAGCGATTCTGCTGGCAATCCACCAAGTTGTGCTACTGCGAGTGAAGTTGGTATTCACTGCCTGACAGTGCGCTGATCAAAGTCATTCATATAGCGCCATTCTACAACGGATGGGAACATTGATTTCCTGGCAAGCCATCTTCCGTACTCGCTCTAACCTCTTCTTTAAAAAAGGTTTTTGGCAAACAAAATGTTTGCCCTGTCCTTTTACCGTGACATGAGGTTAATTATTAGTAATGCTCTGGTCATCTCTAGGATCTGGTCATTCATCTCCAACACATCCCATCTGGGGGTGCCACTTGACTTGATTGCTCGTGGTCAAGCTGGATTCCTGCCCCTCGCCTCCACCCCAGGTCAGGCTATGGAAAGTGGACAGTGAATCAGAAGTCATTTTTATGATAATGGGTGCCACAGGAGTTTGGCCTAGCGCTTGGGACCATATTCCTGAGTGTTCGCTCTCCTTAACATAATTAACAAAAATACAGCCAGGAAGGAAATTTTGTGAAGTTCTTTGGAATCAGAGAAACACCTATCTGAAGCACTACTCAGAAATATGAAGCCGACACGGAAGATAGCAGGTCAATATATTTTTATTATCGCAGCTATCTCCTACAAACTGTAATTTGCATTGCACACGCTATAACAAAAGCAACTATGACATAGCACATTACCATACATATGAGAAGAACTGTGGTGTAAGCTACGAGCATGGTTTACATTAAGTAATCATTTTAGTTTAGCAACTCTGAATGGCATGGGATTTATGTGATGCTATGGTATGGTATGGTGCAATATACCAAAGTGTAACATACCAAACGCCTTTAGTCTCAAAATGTACACAGCAGGACTTCCACATTTAAACTCATGCTTCAGAACAAGCTGTGCTGCATTTCAATCGACCACGGCTTCCTGTTTGGGCCTGCGTCTTACTCTGCTCTGGGACCTGCAATGCTCAATCTCTTCCCAGCCCCCAGTGCTCGAATTCCGCGGATTGCGGCTTTTTTCCTCTGCCCATTTAGCTCGCCTTTTATATGTAAAAAGGGATCAGACTGGAGCGTCATATCCTGCCATACGGGAGCATAACACCTATCGCTTAAGAGCATTCCTTTGCTTACACATACTACATTCCTATGTGCAAAAGACAGGTGCTGTCTGCGACCACTGGTCGTCTCCCTTAGATTGACTGGGCTTCTGCTTGGGGAACGAGCAAAGCGTGTTATTTGCTCCTACACAAATTCAAATTCCATTATAGTAACTGAGCTTCTGAAGAGGTAAAGAGCGACACTTCCTTTCACAAACTTAACTGTGTGCATGGATTAGGTGTCTATTGGTGCTTCCTGTCTTATCAGATTTAACTGGTGTAAAAAAGGAAAGGCAACTCTTGAACTCGCCATGTGCTGTTTAGGACAGGAAACTGCCACTTGTGGTTAGGTTTCTTCTGCTGGAAAGATGAAGCTACCATTTCCTGTTCCTCGCCTTTCACTACAGCCCAGTAGCAGGTTATGCGTGTGTTCTTCGCTGGCCACATGTCCATTTTTTATTAAAGGAATCTATATTATCTGAACCATGCATCTATGCGTGTCCCTTGAAAGCACCTCCTGTATTATGTGTAAGCGTGTGCTTTCTGCTCAACAAACATTTGTAGTCTCTTACTGTTTCGTTGCTAAAAGTCACCTGATCTGAGCCAAATTCTCTTCTCAGACTATTTATCCTTAATCCCCCAGTAGTAACAGGAAGTGTGGCACACATACAAAGAACTAGCACAAATAGAGATTTGATTTCAAGGAAGTTTAATAATTATGATATAGGTCTCCTAACATCAGTTATACTTGCACAAGACAATATTACCAAATTGTAGTTGCATCCGAGGAGTTATCCCGGAGAATTGCAGGGTCACTCACTTAAATGAAAAGTGGTGCATCTTGCATAGCGGCTTAAATGAGAGCTGGTGCGCCCTGGTTCCGACTGTATAGCCGCAAAACAGAAGCTGTACGAGGAAGCCAAGACAGTGGGCCTCATTCAGAGTATGCCAGTATCCTGGCGGTAGAGCCGCCAGGATACCAGCATTTGGTATTTACCTTTACCAGCACTTGGTTCAGGGGCATTGCCACCGGATTACGAGTGCCGGCAGGACGGTGTTCATCCCCATTCATGGAGTCCCATAGGTATGCTGTTAGGGTGCCTAGCTTACCTCCAGCATTTAGTTGGAGGCAACCCTGGTGCCCCACCGGCAAACTAGTAGTCAGATGGTCCGGTAAAGTGCTGGTATCCATGACTCGGCATGAGGCTCAATGTCTCCGAATGCTGGCGAATTATATGCATTAAAGCTTGCCTACAAAAACCAGCTGAAAAAGAAAAAAAACTGTCCATACAGATAGACAGTGGGACAAATTAGGCAATGTGAAAATAATATGGAAGAGTACTGGAAATTAGAAGCAAAAGGATAGACAGTTGGCCGACACAGTGACACAAGT
The DNA here is from genome assembly GCF_040938575.1 of Ambystoma mexicanum. Lineage (NCBI taxonomy): Eukaryota > Metazoa > Chordata > Amphibia > Caudata > Ambystomatidae > Ambystoma > Ambystoma mexicanum. The sequence goes on along the minus strand of NC_090921.1, from coordinate 604,292,574 downwards.
ATGATTAAGCACGGAGTGCAGCGACCGAGTGTGCCGTTGTACTTCGAGTCTTTCCTTGCTGGCTACCAAAATTGCAGGCGGATCTCCAACATTTGCAAACTTGCCTCTACCTTAAACACTGCTCCTGGCGCAATAGCGAGGAGCTAGATTGTGGTTTGTCGTGGTTCACTGAAGGAGTTAAGGAGTCATGGTGTGGCTATTGGTATTGTTATTTAATTTGACTTATTCTACTGATTAGTCAGTGCCGGAGGAACTGAACCGCGACTTTGGTCAGGCGGGCCTTTGAGGGGCTAAGCTGGTGCTTAAACTGCCTCTTTTTTCGGTTTTGGTAATAAGCAGTGACTGTCTTAGCCTTTGAGATGCTAGACTAGGAATACTCAGTTGGACAACAGCTGCTGCTTGCTGTAATTGATAGAAGCATTGTCTGCCGGCTTGTTTTAAGCCTTTGAGCTGCTTAACTGGATATATCCAGCTATCCGATTTGTGGGCGAGTTCTCAAGTCATTTGTTTGTTTTCTCAACTGTGGTAAACTGTGCATTTCCTTTAAGTTACTCCTACGATGACCCGCTTATAATCTAAGAAGCGGGGTGCTAGGAGATGACCCAAGGGCATCAGAATTGGAAGAAATAAAGTGGCCAGGAAAAAAAACTCAGTAAATCCCACTAGATCCATCTTTAAACCTCAGCCTACGGACTGCTGCAGATTCAATACATCTCAGAGTAATTATGTTGTTGATAACCAAGTTCCTGCAGTATCAGGAATGAAGGAAACAACAGTGAATGGGATCTCAGTAATAACCGATTCCCACCGGATCATTTATCCCCGATTGATGCTTTAGCAACAAATATCGAATATACCCTCACAGCTACGACTTTAAAAAACACCATATCCGAGTTCTTTCCTCAAGAAGGACTCGCAGTTTGAATGATGTTAACCAGGTGGAAACTGAAGAGTATCCCCATTCATGGAGGGTTCGAAATAATTCAAATACGACACACCTAATAAACTTACTCAAGGGTTTAGGAGAGGGGAAGGTAGCATGGACCCCCACCCCCACACCTCTCTGGACTCCTAGTTTGAACATAATGCCATTAGAGGTATTCAAAAGGTCACAAAAGAGGGGAATCAAAACTCAAAAACACGGCAAAAGGAACATCACCAAAGTAATCAATCTAAGAATATCCAGAGGAGCAACATACCTGCAGAATCTATCCCCGCGCTGAACTTTGGATTGACCTCTTTGGTTAAGGTTTTTGAATCATTAACAAGCAAAGTTCAGCAACACACAGGAATCCTGTTGGAACTAACCAAAGACATGGATGAGCGTGAAACTACGCTGGTGGGCTTAAAGTCCTCAATAAACTCTACCATCGGGATGTCCCGACAGTTCAGAATAGATACTAAACAACATTCGGATAAACTTATTCTTGCAGGGGCATTGGGAGGCAGTGAATGCGGATTTAATTTCATTGAGCGAGATACTCAGGGATGCAAACCTAGGAGGTCACTACTTACATCATACTAGGTGCTCCCTAGGATTGGACAAAGCACCCACGGAAGCCTCTGCCAACCTTTTTGATGACACACGTTTGTCAGCCTCTACAATGGAGGAATTTGTGCACTTGGCACAGATTTCAGAAGTAATTTACCAAATAAATAAAAAAAATCAAATTCCATGGCATTTAAAGAACAAGATTCGGCTAAGAAAACAATGGGAGGTAAAGCTGAAGCCAAATGGGAAAAACAAAAAGAAGCAGAAAAGACAGCAGAGGGAATTATTGGGGGACTCAGTGATCTCAGAGACACTAGAAGGAAAAAAACATAAAAGAAGTAAAAAGACTATGAAGTCTGAAGCCACAACGTTTATTCGAAAGATCAAATTAACTCAATCCGAAGAAAAAGGATCAAACATCAAGGGTATTGGCAGTGAAGAGGTTGGAGTTGCAAAAAATCTTGACAACAGTGGGGAAAAAGTAAAAAAGCAATCAAGTTCCAAACCTTCAGCGTTGGAACCATAGATCACTGTGATAACTGTGGGAGTTCAAACAGAATCACAGTGCGAACCAAGAAAGATTGCACCCATTTTCTTAAGGGGGAAACTCAGAATGAATTAAAGCCTCCAAGGATCAATCTTTAAATCCTGGAAACTTGGCCTTGTCCTCAAAGGACCCGATTCAAAATATTACCGTTGGTATAAATCCTCAGAACAGAAAAAATGTATATTGTGGAATCGAATAATAGGAGGACTGTTCGATTATTTCAACTTCATTTTTCCAAGGTCCTGTTCGTTGCAATTGCTCCTCTAATCAGACTGGCCAACACCGTACAGACCAAGAAAGAAGATTGCGGGGCATCCAACAGAAATCGCTGCCCAAATTAAATATGAAAACGTGTTGTAGAGACAACCTCAAACGGAAGCCACTAAATAGGAGCACAAACTTGTGTATTCAAAGGTGTACCAGACTTGTACTATTTTGCCTCGGTCGATATGGAGTACATTCATGTACAAACATTGTAGAAATTGGAGTCAAATCAAGGTTGCAATTTTGACAGCAAGTAAGGAGCTGCTGGATCTAGGTTACAAAGTCTCCTCGCTTCATAACAGTAAAACCACCAATAAAATGAATAGGCAAGTGGAAACTACAGTGGAAACCACAGAGGTTTACCAGAGCTGGGATTCGACGAGGAGAGGCACAAACAAAGGAGACTTGAGTAATTAAAATTTGATGCAAACACAAATGTTTGGGCATTAGTGCCAGAAATGTTATCCTAAATGTTCCAAAAACTGGGGCTCTCAGAGAAACCTCTCTAGCCAAGCAAAATGTCTAATTACTACGGTGGAATACAAGGGGCTCCAGTTCTTTTAGAAACAAATGAAGGCGGGATTACATTTTTGACCAATTTGACTTGATCATTTTTCAAGAAACGTGGTTGAAATCCGGTTTCATTGCAGATGGTTTCTCAGTTTATCATCAGTTGTCAATAAGCGAGGGGGTGGGGAGACCGTCAGGGGGGCTATTGATAGCCTGTAGAAACTCAATCTTTGGTCTCTCAGAGATGTTATGCAATTCGATCATGGGTAGTCTTGTGGTAAAGTAGAATTAGGAACTGGGTTTGCGCATAGAATATGGATAATAGTTAATATCTATTGTATCCTGCCCTGTTCCACACGATTTGATTTTCAGCACTCTTGTCAGATTGCGTTCGCTTTCCCTCCTATGATGTCATTCTAATGGGGAATTTGAATTCTCAATGCATTCGTTTAAGGGTTTCAGGAAAGGTACTGTGTAAGGAACCAACATCTAATGGGAAGATATGGTAAATTTTCCTGACAGAATGGGACTTACTCATGTCAAATGGGAATATTGAGGGCAAGGTCCTCCTTGCACCAACCTGGAAGAGAGATGATGGTAACTCAACAATATATTATTTCCAAGAACCCGTACAATGTACTCAGTTTTCTGTTAATAGTGGGTATCCAAGCGATCACAACATCTTAGAAGGCGTTTTCGCTCAACCAACCGAGATTGGGGAGGAATCAGATTGATATGCAGTGTGTTTGTAAATAGTGGGAAGAACAGATTGGTAACATTTCAGAGAGGGGTAAGAGATCTTAACTCTAGTATGGTAATGTTTATTTGTGAAGCGCCTATACACAAGGCAAGTGAACGATACAAATCTGCACAGGCAGAGTAAGTGCATATAATTCAACAGTGTAGGTAACAGCCAATAGGACCGACAACGATACTGCAGTTTTTTCAAGTGCATTGAGGCGCCACCATGCAAGGAGGGGAGACCGGGAAGAAAGATGATCTTCAAAGCATGGTTCGTTTAGATAGTGCAAGTGCACAAATGGTACAAGAAGGGGGGGGGGGCGCAAGTGTGCACCGTCAGTCAGAAAACTAGATACGTGTTGAGAGATGCCATTCCCATGGGTCATTGACCAAGTGAAGTAGCGATGAGGCAAGTGCGAGTACACTGGCAAGGGCGCCAGGGACCTGTGAGACACTGAGGTACACCTGGCGGCCAGTCAGCAAGCTGTGTGGAAAAGGAGGGAGAGAGGGATAAAGCAGAGAGGATTAGCAGGGAAGAGGGAGAGAGAAGGAAGAGGAGAAGAGTAATGTCTTAAGGATTTTCCAGAACTTAAGGAGATCAGGCTCAATACGGAGGGCAACCTGAAGGCTATTCCAGAGGGAGGCCCCTGCTGAGGATAAAGATCTTCCTCCAAATCTCTGCTTGGAGAATCGGCTCACTTGCAGAAAGTTGGCGGTAAATGAGCGGAGGGCTCGGGCGGGGAACAGTATTTAGGTAGGCATTGTTGCAGATCGGTAGGTCCCATGCCCCAGAAGGCCTTGTGGACAAAGCAGAGGGTCTTGAACTTGATCCTTGCAGCCACAGGGAGTCAGTGGAGTGATTTCAGCGCTGGAGAGACACGGTCCCTGGGTTGAGGCCAAGGATAAGTCTCGCGGTTCTGTTCTGGATGAGTTGCAGAGGGCGCAAAGTAGAGGCAAGGAGGTTGAAAAAGAGGCCGTTACAGTAGTCCAGCCTTGAGAGAACCAGGGCGCTGGAGACAGTGAGCCGCTGGGGGAAAAGTGAGAAAAGGAAGAGTGCCTCTGAGGAAGTGTAGCTGGTAGTTGGACTTTTTAGAGAGGTCCTAATTGTGAGTGGAAAAGGGGAGCGTGGAGTCGAAGATGACCAAGGTTTTTTGCCTTGCAGGTGGGTGAGTGAGTGGGAGGGAAAGCTGGAGCAGGAGTCCCAATGCGAACAATCTCAGTCTTACTGGCGTTGAGGCAGAGGTGGCTTGCAGTACACCATGACTGAATTGCAAACAGACATTCAGATATGAGCGAGGTAGAGGAGGTGGCCGAGGGTAGCCTGAAGCAGAGTTGCCCTTCATCCGCGTAACGCTGGAAGTTCGAGATCAAAGGGGCAATCGCACACACCAGGGGAGCCACATAGACATTAAAGAACCAGGGGGATAGGTTAGAACCCTGGGGAACGCTGCAGGTTGAAAGAGTGATAGTAGAGACAAAGGACCCAAGTTCCACCTGGGATGGGCGGTCGGAAAGGAAGGAGGTCAACCACACCAGAGCCTGACCTGCGATTCCCAGGGTGTCACGGAGACGTGGGATCAGGATGTTGTGGTTTACTGTGTCAAAGGCGAGGAGAGGTCAAGAAGGATGAGGACAGAGGGAGCGTTTGTGTCAAGATTTGAGAGCAGATCTTCACAGGTGTTCAGAAGGGCAGTTTCTGTGCCTCTGGATGCTCTAAAGCCAGACTGATGGTCGTGGAGGCACCCAGCAGATTCAATGTGAGCCGAGGGATAGCCAGCCTCACCAGGAGTTTGCCCAGGAAAGGGGTGCTAGAGAAGGGGCAGTAGTTTGCTGGAATGGAGAGGTCGACGGGGTTTCTTAAGCAGAGGGTGCACAAGTGAATGATTAAGAGAAGTTGGGAAACTCTAGCGGCCAAAGAGAGATGCAGAAATCAGCCATGGTAGGAGCGAGAGAGTCAATGTTGTCCTTGATGGTTTCTGAGGGGCAGGGGTCCACCTGTTTGGATGCGGCCTTCATAGACCGGACTTGTCTGGCGACCTCATCAGGTGTGATGGGAGTGAGAGGAGAGAAGCAGTGGAGGGGCCAAGGGAGGCTCCAGCTGTTTTGGTGTATAATGTGGTGTGGAAGTGGGAGGAAAGGATGTCTTGGGTTTTTGCATTGAAGTGTGCAGCCAGGGCCGAGCAAAGGTCCTGGCTATGTGTGACAGAAGGAGGCTGCTGCAGGATTGGCCAGTTCCTTACAGACTTTGGAAAGTTTGGCCGTGTTGGTTGATGCCGCGGAGATGTGGGCTTGAATAAAGACTCTTTTCTTGGTGTAGATGCAGGTTCGTTATTGCCTTTGAAGGAGGCAGCAGGCCAGTTTGTCAGACTGTCCGCCTGCCAAATTTCGTCTCCACTCAGCTGCCCTACACTTGCGTGTAAGGGCAGCCAGATCAAATTCGTACCAAAAGTTGCACTTTTTGGAAGGCTTCATTCGGACCCTTATGACAGGGGTATCAAGGGTGTTAGAGATAGAGAGATTGAAGTTAGCGAGGGCTGGTCAGGTTGGGCGTCAGCCACAGAAGTAGGAGGCGGAGAGTAGTCAGCCGCAGTAACTCTTTTCATGGGTCTGGTGACTAACGGAGTGGCCACGTCGGTGTGCCAATGCAAGACGAGAGCTTCAAGTGTGAAGAGAGAAGAGAGGTCCGTCCAAGAGAGAGAGGTAGTGAGAGGGATGTCGGTAGAGATGAGAGCATGCAGAGTGCAGCCCGCTGTGTGCGTGGAGCCAGAAGGTAAGAGTCGGAGAGAGAATCGCATAGGTTGCGGAAAGGTCCTAAAGAGTCAGGCGAGTCCAGGTGGATGGTGTCATCCAGGAGGAGGAGAGTAGAGAGGCCAGGTCAGCCTATTCCGAGAGGAAGAGAGTGTAGTGTCCTGGTGGCCGATAGAAGGTGGCCATAAGGAGAGACGATTTAGGAGAGTAGCCCGAGTGGAGATGATGGACAGAGGTATCCATCACCGCCACTCCCACTCCTGACACCTTGGGCCTGGGCACAGAGAGGATATTGTATCCTTCAGGGAGGAGTGTTTCAAAGCTTGTGACAGAACGATCCTTGAACCATGTCTCTGTGACGACGAGCACATCAAGATCCATACGTTCAAGGAGGTTACAGATGTCAAGACGAGCGTTTGACAGCAAGGCAAGAGTTAAGCGTGGCAATATGGAGCAGCTTGCCATCTTTGAAGGTCTTCCGCAGGGGCTGTGGCGGGGGCTCCCCCCACCTCACCCCCTGAGGGTGGCAAGAGAGCCAGAGGGATAGTGGAGGAGCAAGGCTGACAAGGGAGCCGGGACAGTGAGGCAAGGCAAGGACTGTGCAGAGGAGGACCACCCAGCAGGCAAGGGAGCCTTTGCAGAGGAGGACGACCCAGCAGGCAAGGGAGCCTGTGCAGAGGAGGAGGAAGGCACGGTGGGCAGGGGAGCCTGAGCAGCGGAGAGGTAGGAGCCTGTCAAAGCGAAGAAGGTTGGGTTGAGGACCCTGAACCACGATGGTTCCATTCAGATAGACATTAATGATGACCCTGGAAATGGCAAAGAAGTCAAGGAGGACCTCCCAGCGGGTGCCACCATTAATGGGAGACGAGGCGATGGGAGGGGGGCGGGGCGACACAGGGTATGGGGTCACAGAGGACAAGGTAGGACGTGCAGAAGGTAGAAAGTAACAGTTGTGTACCCAGCAAGAAGTGACTTGAATGGTAAGTACACAGACAAGTTCCATTTTAGCAAAGGCAGAAAGAAACGCAATGCAACAAGTGCACACAGCCAAGTTTGAATTTCAGCTAAGGCGGAAAGAAACATGCAGCACGCATACTGCAAGCATAGTTCTGAACCTGATCCACTTGGCATAGTAGGCCAAATGGGTAATCGGTGCAAGGTCACACAGTAGGATGGAGGCACAGCTAAAAATGATTCCCACACAAACAGGCAACTTTCTATGCAGCAAACAAGCACAGCTAAAAACGATTTTCAAGCAAACTCGCACTTTCAATGCAGGAAGGAGGCACGTCTAAAAAATACATTTTCAAACACACAAGGAGTTACAATGCAGGAAGGATGCGCAGCAGGATGCGTTTTTGGTCCCGACAAATAGCTGTCAGGCTATAAACTGGCCTAAAAAGTAAGGCCTTAGAAAGAAGGCCTACTGCTGACCAAGCTAACCTAGCGCTACCGATGCCAGGTGAGGACTCTACGCCCTTCTTCCCTGCCGTCCCTATCTGAACTCTTGAACTTCGCCGCAAGGATCTTCATACCGTGGGTGAGTCCCATCTCACAAACTCATCCCCAACTCCCTTAAATGACTAATACCACCACAGGTGTACCACCTTTCCACACTCAGCATCACCAATGATTACAACTGTGACTCTGCTGTCTACCTATCTGTCTAGCCTTACTACTGCACTTTACTCTCTCAGTATGCCCATATGTACCTGCATGCATGCTTAACTCACAGGATTCGCCCTACATTATGCATCTCTGTTAGCTAACTTAGCTCCATCTCTATACTTTATATACCGCCACATGTACCCAATGTACTCACCTAGTATGTGGAAGCATACCGTTTACTGTTTTTTTTCTCAGTGCTTAATTTAAGCTGAATGCAGATTCCCACCACTGCTCTTATCTTAATACATGCCAACCTAGATTTGCTCTACTGCTAATTATCGCCTGCCTCTATTAGGCTGATGTCTAACCTGAATTGTTCAATATAATACATCTACTGGCTCAAACTTTTTGTATTGCAAAGTCAGTCATATTACCTACCTAAACCTGTTCTGCCCCCGTTGACTGGCCTTATGTAAAATCAGCCATTTGTCTAGCCACTGCATTGGTTTATTTGCCTAACTCCCCCCCCCCCCCCCAACACTCAGCCTTCCTATTCTTAATCAAGGACCTTTTAACTAGCATTATTAGCAATATGTACCTACCAGCCATTTACACAATCCTACTGAGGATAATTCTCCATCTACTCCAATTTACCAGCCTTACTGGCCTCCCTCGCGCCCCTACCATAATGTCTCTCAAAGGATTACCCAATACTTTGAGACATGAGACGCCTCTGCATAATATAGTGCTAAACCAGCCCCTCACGACCATCCCCTGCCACCCCACCATCAGAAATCTCAGACTACGCGCCAGACTCCCCAAGATATACGAACCATTCACCTGCTCCCTGAGAGAACCTAACTCCAGAACTAGCAAACCCCCCACGCCTACTATGAGACACTAAGACTCCTGACCACGCTTGCAGGAATAACCTGCACACAAATCCCCCCAATCATTCCCAAATACAACCCCCCCACCACCACAGCCCCTAAAACCGCAACAACTCATATCAGAGGCGCCCTTATCAATGTCCGATCTGTGGTAGCCCAAGCCACCGAGATAGCAGAACTCGTCCACTCCGAAAAACTGGACTTCCTGGCCATTACGGAATCCTGGCTCCACACAGCCGCAGGCCCAGCCCTCACATTAGCTGTCCCAGATGACTTTACCATCCTCCGAGCGGATAGAACTGAGTCACGTGGCGGTGGCCTTGCCATCGTTGCCAAATACCCATCTCCTCCAAAGACTCGTTAGATCTGAGAAACTAAACTCCTGGGAATCTCTTACAGCTAGAATGCCCATCGCGAATGACCAAACCCTCACCATCCACCTACTCTATAGACCTCCGGGCCCCCAACGATCCTTCGAAGACCACCTCACAACTATCCTTACCGACAATCTAAAAAACACTAACCAAAGTATCCTCTTAGGTGACCTTAACCTGGGGTTCAAAGATCAACATGCCACAATCCTAGCTGACACCTTGGCCGAACTAGGGTTCAACCAAAAAAATAAAAAAAATATATGTATCACCCTTCTAACACACATAGGCAGGACCCTCGACTGGGTGGCAGACCACAACTGCCCTGTTACCATCACCGACAATTCACCTCAAACGTGGTCAGACCATCACCTCATCACATCACATTCGTCATGGATGCCCATACACCCACCTCCCACAACAACCCACAAGCCCCCCGCCATACCTACCAGAAATTAAAAAAACATCACAGCTAAAAAGCTAGTACCACTCATCCTCCCAACCCTCAACTCTCTTGCTGACCCTGGGGACCCTGGTGACCCCTTTACCTTAGTAAAGGAATACAACTAAATAATGACCTCAGCACTTGACACTATTGCACCCCTGAAACTTAGGAAAAGTAAACCTAAAAAAACACCCGAACACTGTTCACGCCACACCTTAAATCCCTCCGACTCGAGAAACGCAAGCGTGAACAAATTTGGAAACACTCACCCATAGAGTCCAACAAAATAAACCTCACTAAAACAGCCTCCATTTATTAGAAAGAAATAATTCAGGCCAAACAAGACTCATACAACCAAAGAATAGTCAATTCAAACTCCAACATAAAAGAACTATTCACCATTCTTAAATAATTGGAAACACCCATCGCTATCCCCAACACCTGTGTCAAGGACAAACCCTGGTGCACCAGTGTACAACATGCACTCTCTAACAAGGTGGCCACCCTACAAGACTAGATTGCTAACAAAAAAGTAAACTTACCCACCATTACACCTAAGGCCACTCCTAAACCTCCCCACCGCTTCAGCTTCTCTAAAGTTACCACACTCTAGGTCGAAAAAGTTATTCTCACCCTGAAACCATCCAACTGCCAGGGAGATCCCTGTCTCTCACAAATTATTCAAGACGCAGCCAGAGATCTCTCACCCTTCATTACCAAACTCATTAACTCCTTCTCCAAAAGCCTCATTCCCAACAACCTCAAAGAGTCCTGGGTTCTCCCATTACTGAAAAAACAAACCCTAGACCCCTCCATACCCACTAATTACAGACCCATCACCACCGACCCATTGCTGCTCAAAATTTTAATTTAGGTAGCCTACCTTCAAATACAGCAATACCTGGAACAAAACCACCTCCTGGGAGTCCGTCAGTCCGGCTTCAGACCCAAACATGGAACCGAGACAGCCTTGATTGATCTGAAGGCACAAATTGATAACCTCAGAGACAATAGCCAGACAGCCCTACTCCTCCTTCTGGACTTATCAGCGGCGTTTGATTTAGTCGATCATACCATTCTCTGTACTCGCCTTAACACTGCAGCCCACTTTTCTCAGGAGGCTATAGGCTGGATTCAATCATTCCTCAGTAACAGAACTATGCACGTTTTGTTTTTTCCACATCCGCAGCGGCCGACCCCATCTCAATCAACTGCGGCGTGCCCCAGGGATCCTGTGTCTCACCCACCCGTTACAATATTTTCACAAAGCCCCTTTTCGATGATCTGGGTGTCACCTACACTTATTATGCAGACACCCAGATCCTCATACCGCTGACGGGAGATTATGATAAGGATTTGGCCTTGGTGAACAGGGTGTACCTCATCATTCAGGCATGGATGGCCTCACATGGCCTATGCTTAAATGATGGCAAGACTGAGCTCATCATCCTAGGCACAACCCCCAACATCAACAAATTAAGTCACAACTACTCAAGTTTCACCATCGACAGAAACACTATCAAAGTTGCCAAGGAAGCAAAAACACTAGGTTTTTATCTAGATTCCACCTTGTCCTTTAAAAACCAGGTCAGCTCCATGGCCTCCTCCCAGCCTACACGTGCAAACTCATCAGAACAGCCAAACGCTTCCTCTCCCCTCACAGTTCCATGACCCTGGCCAGAGCCCTTATTCTATCAAAATTAGATTACTGCTACGCCCTCTACATAGGAGCCAATAAATACATCACAAATAAAATCCAAATCCTTCAAAACAATGCTCTCAGAGCGGCAATGAGCATTCGCAAAAAAGAGCACATCTCAGACTTTAGAAGAGCTCACAATTGGCTCTCGGCCAAAGACAAAATTCCCCTGAAAATAGCATCACTTACTCACAAATGCCTTAAAAACGCTGCTCCACGTTACCTCACCGACAGATTCACCAGATACTCCTCCAAAAGCCCCACCAGAACATCCAACACCAATACCCTCATTGTGCCTAGATACAAACGCTCCAAAACCGGAGGCACCAGCTTTCAGGTTAAAGCAGCACAACACTGGAACTCCCTCCCTCCGGCCCTAAGAGTTACCCAAACTTATCCACGCTTCAGGCGCAACTACATCCAGTGGATCAAAGAAAATGACCTCTAACTCACTCATTACACTGCACGGATCCCCATATGCACCTCACCCATCTGATTACACCCCACTACCAATGACTCGACACACCCACCTCAAGAGTATATATGTATATATTGCCTGCATCAGCCATAAATATAATTTTCTTTATTTGTAGATATAATTTGTATCCTGTATATAGTCCTATTTTGTATATTCTTTTGTATATTACTGTACAGCAATGTAACCAAGATGAAAATATCCTTATTGCCCTTCTGCACCCTGATACCCTCGGGTCCGGCGCGCAATACAAATATTAAAAACAAAAAGCTAAAATGAATTTCAAGCATACATTCGGTGTCAGTGCAGGAATGAGGCACAGCTCAATTATTCTCTTAATCGCATCACCAATCCATTGAATGAGAATGATCGAAAATACATTCTGTGATCCCAAACATTTTGTACGGTTCCTACGGGATTCAAATCCCCCAGGTGAAAGGGGCAAACAAGTTATCTCCAACCAGAATCATTGTTTCGATGAAGAAACCTGGGAGTCGGGCGCGGGGGGGGGGGGGAGGTCGGGGGGTGGCGGGGTGTTGAAACAAAAAGAACGAGCATGAATATTGAAGGGATATAAAAACCGTAAAAATAAGTACAGATACTGGTCAAAATCTAATCGACATTTGTGTTTGCAACAGGATGGGGAACTGATGTTAAAAGCAATTGTGCAGCACGCACGCAATTTTTAGTCAATTCACGCTCTTGAATCAGATCAGTGCGCTATACAAGGTGGGGTCATACAGTAAAACGTATGGATGGACCACTTCTTAAAACTTTAATGCACAATGAATAACTGGAAGGTATTATCCACTGCAGTAGTAGCTTGGGAGCTAAATTCGCAAAGACGAGATACGAGAATTAATATAAAAAAAAATCTTCAGCTTCCCGGGCTGCGGGCCCCAACTGTCTGAGTAATCAAATTCTAAAATCTGATCTCGATCTTTGGTCTCGCTTATTGGCTGTTCTCTTTACAAATATAGTAGGCAGGTCCCAGAGTCATGGAGGAAGGCTATTATAACCATTTATAAAAAAGTGGATTTCTCGAACCCATCCAAATACTGTCCGATCTCCCTTTCAGATGGATGGAAAGATATTTTCAGGCCTGGTCTTAAGAGTTGGAGAAGTGGCCAGAACTGAAGTGTATCCTATCGAAACAACAAATAGTTTTCTGAGGAGGTCTTTCAACCTCCTTAAATGGTTGAGTATGGAGTGCAGTTTGTAGTGGATCATTCCAAAAAGGTGGGCTCCCGTTACATGGCGCTTGGATTGACCCATCCCAAGCTTTTGATACCGTCAATAGAGAACATTTTTGGGGCAAACTAAGGAGTTTGGGTCTTCCTTAAAATGTATTGGCCACAATAGTGGAACTGCACAGGTATTCGCAAATGCAAATAAGACCGGGCAAAACAGGGAAACTGTCCGGACCCATGAGGACAGAGAGGGGGATGAGACAGGGATGTATCGTTGCCTGTTTTCTCTTTAATCTTTATTTATCAGATCTAGTAAAGTGGTTGGAGGAGTCCACGCTGACTAATCCAAAGATTGGAAGAGCAAGAATAAATTGGATAGCCTATGTGGACGATATAGTTTTGCTCGATTACAATCAGATTGGTCTCCAACAAATGTTGCATGCGCTTGAAGGATATGCAAGGTCAAATGACCCAAGGATAAATCCACTTAAGTCAAATATTCTTGACCGGTAGTTGATTGGCTGAATGATGTCCTCACCTTTTCTGACTATTAGAAGATAATGCTAAAGAAACAGAAGCGGGATTACCATGAACTTCGAATTTGGGGTTCTTTTAATTAATTGTACAGCTAATGTTTATTAACTGCATGCATTATTCCTGAATGTGATAGATGGGGGGTTATTGTGATTCCGTTTGATGTTGTGTGTTGAATTTGTCGGTATTGTATTGTCTGATGTTGTTGGATGTAGAATTCTACTGTAGGATCGGGGTTTGTAGTAGTGTATTAAGGTTTTGAATGTGAATTTTTGTTATGTTAGGATTGGTTAGCTATTATACTTATTTTGGCAATTGGAATGCATATCTCCGATGTAATGGATATGTACAGGTTACCTTTCTTTTGTATGTTTTATTTCCTAACTGATAAATAAAGTGATCCCAAAAAAAATATGATTCTTGTCTTTAAGAGATCACCAACAAGCAGGGCAGAGATCGGGTCTTAATGGCAGGAAACCGTACATGTTGGAAGGGTCATGCGCAAGGCACTACTCTTTCAGGCACAGTTTTGTTTCAGGCAAATCACTGAGGAAGGACTATGTATGAATGAAAGCATTTACTGTTTTTGCAAGAGGCACTGACCAGAAGGCTCAATGATGGGTTCCAGAGCGTTCTTAGGTTTATAATGTGTTAGGTGACCAGTGACCTGTAAACAATGAGGAGGGGTCTAGAGGGACAGCTAGGTTAGAGTGGTCAGTTCCCATTAGATGTAAAATGCTGTTCTTGCAAGTCAATGAATAACTACCTCAGATTGGTCATCACCAGAATGATGTGTGAGCCTGGTTTCTCCTATAGACAGTGGCAGCTGTCAAATGGATAGATGGGGGAAATAGGAGAAGTCGAATACTTTGAACAGGTCTCAAAATGTGCACTTGCCTCTAGCAAATAACAATTCACGCTTGGCAAGTAAGAGCCATCGAGCTGTGGGCATGCAGGGAACTGGCATTCAAGGCAGGCTGCAAAAATGGCTTCCATCACAGGCTAGTAGCTTGAAATATACTGTATACCACTGGGGATAGAGGAAAATGTCAATTTACTAGCCCAGCCCAAACCGTAAAATAAGCAGTGTCGCGGAGCAATTTGCTATGAATTTCTGTAGGTTTGCTAATTAAATTGGCACTTAAATAGCTAGCTTTGCTACACAAGTTACACTGTGCAATGAAAGCACAGCACTGCATTCCCCTCTACCCACCAGAGCTCTCTCCACCCTCTTTTCTCTGTTCACTGCAAGTTCAAAGGGGCTAATGGAGAGAGTGTGCAGCAGTAACCATCCCCTGGACTCATGTGCCAAAAGGACTGTGGGGGAGTGCTCTGGACATTTTTTTTTTTTCTTTTTCAAATAATTGCAAACCAGAAATAAATTGGGATAATGTTATTGAGCCAACTGCATCCATTCTGCCAAAGACCAGTATGGGTTCGTTATTTTTTAAAAAGGCTTTCAATTTCTTTTCTAAAAAATGTAATCGGTTACATAATGCATAATTACAGTATTGCTACTGTGAAATAGTGCATTGTCTCAATGCTTTACAGTGAAGTTCATCTAAATCTCAGTGTCAACCAGATTTCATTTTGTTGGGGGAAGATGCATCATATTGACTAGTGGACACTTGAAAATGTACATGACCGCGATGCCAAATGCTTTGATGGCAAACCTAGTCCTGTGGCCTGCTGGTTACATACAGCTTGCAACTGGTGCTCAACCGATGAGCTGATCTCATACTCCTTGACATCTTACCATGTTGCTTTATACCCGCTACCCTGAAAAGGAAAGGAAATGGCCGTCAACTACAATATTCTGCCTCGTTTGCCCAGTTCTCTGCCTGCTACGCCATCCACTCTGCTTCGTCTTATACATTATCAATACACAAAGCTAACTTGATATTTACTTAAAAGTAGGAATCAATAGTTTCATCCAGTCTGTACATATACAGACCTACTGCAAAACTGCACACTGTAGTTGGCCTCCAGAGCTCACTTTGCTCTAGGATTATGATTGCATTCTATATTTGCACCTGCAGTAGAGAGCTAGTCAAACTGTTTTCAGGCAACAGCTAAGGGGACTTTTCGCCCCCCTTGCCCCCTGAAGCCACCCCCTACTACGACAAGCAACTCAAGAAGGGATACATAATCACCAGCCCACCTGCCAAGAGACTTCTCCCCGGCCAAAGAAATAGAAGAGGGGACAGGCTCGTCCGGGGGGACCCCAAGACAAGAACATTTAAAGGAAGTCATGTCTAAAGCGAAGGGGCGGGGGGGGATCCCTACAGTCACAGCAGCCCCCCAAACAAGACTCCAACCTGATACAAATGTGGGCAGGGGACACCCCAGTGTCGACCAGGAGCAGGAGGACTCTACTCAACAGACCGCAAACTCGTCCGAGTCGAGGGACTTGGCCCCCGGCTCCCAACCTCCGACAAAAGACGATATGCACTCCTGGTTTAAAGAACTGCAAGATAAATTAATGTCAACGGTCCAGGACCAGTTTGCAGCTATTAAACAGGATATGCAACAGGCAATACAGGGAGTTCAACATGACATAGTCAACCTGGAGGAAAGGACGGACACCCTAGAAAAGATAGTGCAAAACGCAGAAGAGGAGGCCCTTCAGCGCGCCGAAACACAAGAACACCTGGTGCGCCTGACCCATAATCTAGAAATTCAGTGCGAAGACCTCGAGAATAGATCCCGCAGATCAAATATTCGCATCAAAAATATGCCAGAATCGGTCCTGGACGGGGACCTTAAGAAGGCTGTTCAGGAGGTCTTCGGGGATATCATCGAAGCGCAGGACCGGGAGACAGTGGGGATCGATCGCATACATCGAGTAGGACCGAGACGCGCGGGGGCACCGGGAGAGAGACCCAGAGACGTCCTGGCGGCGGTGTCATCTTATCCACAAAAAGAGCTTATTCTACGAAGAGCAAGGCAGTTGGACCAAATCAGGATGAATGGGGCAGACATTCAGCTGTTTCAGGACTTATCAGCCGTTACACTCCTAAAGAGAAGAGGGATGGCCCCTCTCACGAGGGAACTGGTCACAAGAGAGAGAAAATATAAATGGACATTCCCCTTCGGTCTCCTATTCGACTGGGAAGGGAAACAAAGGAGGGTGACCACCACGGAAGAGGGGCTATCCATTTTGGACATCCAGCCAGGGGAATCCTTGGCCAGAACAGACAGGAAAATGGGGGAACCACACAACAGGCCGGGGGGATGGGAAAGGATCCGACAGAAAAGAAAACGGCGTGGAGGGGGCAGGGATGGGTCCACCGTAACAAATTAGAGGATGCAAATATGAAAACACATAAGACCCGGGGCTCAATAACAGAAGACAGCACATGAAACGGCCCCCAATGATGGAAGTCGCAAACGACAGATTTAACTGGCTCGGCACGGAGCTGGAACAACCCACATTAAGGTCAAGGAACGATGAGGGGTTTAGGACTCCCCACTAAGTTAACCTCGAGCCTACAGAGGGCTGGGAGCGATAGGCGGAACGCCAGAGCTACCTTAGGTACCCGTGCCCTCCTCGGGTGTAAAGTTGAAACAAAGTTTTTGGTTGGGGGAATTGTTTATCGTTTGGGAAGGGAGGGTAGATCTTCCGGAAGCAAGAAGGGGAAGCACAACTCGAGCTCAACACATGCACAATCAGACCAGTGGAAATGGGGAAGATTCGACTCGTAACTTTAAATGTAAGGGGCCTGAACTCCCCGGTGAAGCGGAAAAAAATGGAGATCATGCTACGAAGAGAAAAGGCGGATGTCCTTCTGTTCCAGGAGACCCACATTAAAGCTCAAGATAGGGGGAAAATTCGCCTGAGAGGATACGAGATAATAGCACAATCTAACGCTGCCGAAAAAAAGGCGGGAGTGTTGATCGCTGCGAAAGCAAACTTAGAAGTAAAGGTGATCGACAAAACTTCAGACAAGGACGGAAGGTTTGTCTTTGCCAATATCAAACTTCACAACGCCCTTATGACACTGGCATCCATTTACGCCCCAAACTCGGGCCAAGATGGCTTTCTGAGGGACACGATGGGGAGGCTGGAGAGGTTCGCGAAGGGGGAAATGATTATAGGAGGAGATCTAAATATCGCCTGGCACCCCCAATCAGACCGTAGTGCGAGCGGACCCCTCCACCAGAGCGCCCCCTCTCAGCGTCTGAGGAAACAGATGGAAGGCATGGCCCTGTGGGACGCGTGGAGGGAACATAAAGGCCAAACCAAGGGTTACACCTACTTTTCACACGTTCACAACACAATGTCTAGAATTGACTACTTCTGGGTGTCAGTGGGGATCCTGGGTAAAATACATGATCTGGAGTTGGGCCCCATTTCACTGTCGGACCATGCACCTATCTGGCTGGAACTGTCGACTCCGGGGAACGAAAGGAGAATTTGGAGGTGGACACTCCCACAAGAAATTCTATCCGACCCAGTGATGGGAGATTCCATAAGGGAAAAATTGGAAGAATTCTTTGAGCATAACGACACGGGGGAGGTCCCCTTGAGCACCGTATGGGAGGCGTCCAAAGCTGTAATCAGAGGCCATCTAATTGTCCTCAAAGCGACCAGGGATAAACAAACACGGCAGTGGGAATCAGAACTGGAAAAGAAGCTGTCGGATATCCGGGAAGGATTACTGAAAAACCCCACAAGAGACCTAAAACGGACTCTCAAACACACAGAGGGTCAACTCGAACATCTCCGAAGCAAACAAGCCCAGAGATCTCTCCTATACCTCAAACAGAAATACTACATAAAAGCCAACAAGGCAGACCGTCTTCTCGCCCGACTGCTCTCGTCGAAAAATGCACACGGGGAAACGCTAACGAACTCCGAGGATATAGGGAACACATTCAGGGAATTCTATCAGAATCTGTACTCCACAGAGAACCCAAACGAAGCAGATCAAAACAGCTTCCTGGCATCGATCCCCTTCCAGAAAATTTCAGAAGAAACCAGAGCAGACCTTGAGGCCCAGATAACCGAAAGTGAAGTGAAGAAGGCGATAATGAGCCTCCCGCTCAACAAAGCACCAGGCCCGGATGGTTTCACAGCCCTTTTCTATAAAAAATATGTAGACATCCTCGCCCCATTCCTTACTAGACTTCTAAACACCTTCAAAGATAGTGGGAATGTCACTCCATCCATGAACGAGGAAAAAATTCTGGTTTTTCATAAACAAGGGAAGGATCCCTCCCTCCCGGGCTCATACAGACCCATTGCCCTAATGAATATAGACTCAAAAATCTACTCCAAAATCCTGGCGGCCAGGCTCTCCCCACTGCTCCCCTCCTTAATCAACCCAGATCAATCGGGTTTCATCCCGGGGAGACAGACACATGACAATACCAGAAGAATAGTCCACCTTATAGAAAAAATTAAATACTCCCGCACCCCAGCAATACTACTTTCTCTAGATGCAGAAAAGGCGTTCGACCGTGTAGAATGGTCAATGCTTTTTAAAACCCTGGCGCACATGGGATTTGGGAATCAATATATTAATATGATCAAAGCCAACTACTCCTCCCCCTCAGCCAGGATAGCGGTAAACGGAGTAATTACAGAGAGGGTGGAAATATCCAGGGGAACAAAACAGGGCTGCCCACTTTCGCCACTCTTATTTGCGCTATTCCTAGAACCCCTACTTATTAAAATCAGGGAAACAGATCAAATTAGAGGGATTGAGATGGCGGGGAGACAACACAAGGTTATAGCCTATGCGGATGACATGCTTTTGGCACTGGAGGACCCTACACACTCAGCCCTAGCGGCGTTCCACCTGCTGGAGCTATTTGGAAACATTTCTGGCCTAAGAATAAATAAAAAAAAATCAGAAATGCTTATATTGGCAGGGAACAGCGTAACATTGAGCAGAGAGGCAGACCACTGGGACATAAAGGTCGCGGAAGAGGGCATAAAATACTTGGGTATAACACTTACACACAAGGTAGAGACATTGTATACCAAGAACTTTCCCCCACTCCTAGCCAAGATTCAAAAAGATCTAGAGAAGTGGAATCCCCTAAATATTTCCTGGTGGGGGAGAATACAGTCGATAAAAATGAACACTCTCCCTAAAACACTACTACTTCCAATCCCTCCCGGTTGGGGTCCCCGACTCCTTTTTCAGAGCCCTAGCCAAGTCGGTCTCTTCCTTCATTTGGAGCAGGAAACCCCCCAGAGTATCCAGAACAATCCTCACATCCAACATCAGGGAAGGGGGTCTAGCACTCCCACACTTTAAGAACTACTACCATGCGGCCCAGCTCAGGATTCTGAGAGAATGGCTAGGAGACAATCAACGAACGATATGGGCGACACAGGACAGGGCGGTCGCCAGAACACCACTAGAAGACTTATTATGGACACCTAAGCTGCACAGGCACCCGAATCTTCGCATTAGCGAGATCATGAAGACCACGCTGAACGCATGGGACGAGCAGACTCGGAGAGAGATCATCACCACGACTACGGCCCCGTTCACCCCAATCTGTAGAAACCGGCAGTTCCCCCCGGGGACTGAGCAAGGGGCTTATGGGAACTGGGAGGAAGCTGGATGCAGGAAAATAGGGGAGATGTTCGTGGACGGGGAGCTGAGATCCTTTGCCAACTGCAAATCACTTTGGAACCTCACCAATGCGGACAGGTACAAATATGAGCAGCTTAGACACTGGCTGGCCACGCCGGAGATCACCCAAGCGGCGACAAGAGAACTTACGGCCTTTGAAAAGTTTCTCCTCACCAACTCAGGAGACAGAAAACTAGTCTCCAATCTATATAGGTTCATGAATACCCAGGGAGAAGACATCAAGTGGGCATACATGAAAAGATGGGAAAAAACGCTGGGGTTAGTCATCACCGCACAGCAGTGGCAGTCGTTGTGGTCCGATATTCACAAACTGACCAGAGCAGTTCAAACCAAAGAAATGTGGATCAAGATTGTCACGCAATGGCACTACACCCCGGAGAGGCTAAACAGTATGTACCCACTTACACCTAACCGCTGCTGGAGAGGCTGTACAGAAGCAGGCTCGTGGAGACACGTGTGGTGGGACTGCCCCAAGGTTAAACTCTTCTGGACAGGAGTAATAGCCGAACTGAAGAAGATCTTCCCAGAGGTGGACCGGTACTCGGAGCGGACCTGGCTCTGTGGATTCACGGACCACAATGTCAACACACTCACCAAGGCGCAGCGAAAAAGCTTCATGAGCCTACTCATTGCGGCCTGGGCAACAATCGCACAGGGATGGAAAAATAGTGACCCACCGATGCTGTTCACCTGGCTACACAAGGTCTGGTCCCAAATGACCATGGAAAAAATCACACACAATCTCCAGGGTACACATGGCTCCTTCATAAAAGAATGGGGTGGAGTGCTAGAATATCTCCAGTCAGACTACATGGCACAGTGGTGCCCGCACTCTATAAAAATCTCGGACTTATTCACCTAGTAAATGGCCACGAGTACTTTGGACCAAAGACTATTCTTCCGGAAGAGGGTGGGTGGGGGAGGTGGGAGGGGGAGTTGAGGGATTGTTTACTTTTTGTATCACTTACAAAATAATAAAAACATGTTTAAAAAAAAAAAAAACTGTTTTCAGAACCATTTTATCATATCCATTTGTGTCCTTTCATGCAGCTAACCTTTTTACAGAAACTCATCCAGGGCTAGCAAAGTATTTTCACCCCCTCGCATAGTCGAGTAGATTTTAAGAAGGGCCAGTACCATTTGCAGGGGATGTGGAAACTTATTTAAACTTTACATTGTTTGCAGTAAATGTCAATTAAAAACTACTGTGCATGGCTGGCCTCTGGGTGGCAGCAGTGTGCCATACTAAAGTGGGTTTGTGGTGACATGCACCATTTTACAGAAAGAACATTAAAATGTGTGGTCGTCTGTTGCCATGGGTCTAGTGCATGTCTCTTCAGTCGAGTGGGCAGACTAAGTTACTCAACTTGCATGTCTAGCGGAATTTGCAAGAATTTGCAAAGCCCGATTTATCTCACTAATGTCTTACTTCAGCGGTACACAAAACTGCTGTATTGTTGCTCATTTTATATCTTGGGTACAATTATCTTCTGGTGGCATTAAAAACATACTAATCAAGACAAATCTAATTAGCAAACTCTGCTAATCAATTTTTGAAAACGAATTTACGCCTTGCAGCCATTAACAGTCCCTCAATTCACACAACACACCTTGTCTTACTCGTCAAGTATCATCATTAGTAAATGGGCATATTACTTTTTCCCACCTCAGAGCGACAATGTAATTTTTAGTTTTGTTGTTCAGACAGACCTGCCTACATTTGTAGAAGGAAAACTCAGAGAATGATATCACCCGACAAATTAGATTTTAAAAACCAAACCGACATCAAATGAGCCAGCGTTGGACTGAGCAGTCGAGCATTCAGCCGAGGGTCGATTCATAATTCGAGGTCAACGACAGTGGGCCCTTTTTTTTTTAAATGTACAACTTGGGGGCCGAAATATATATATATTATATATATTCATTGTTGCCCAACCATTTCCTTGGCGTAGAGGCAGCCAGGCTCTCCCGCTCAGCTGCCTCTCAGCCTGCCTGACATTGATGGCAGCCATGGACATGGTGCTGCCAGGGCCTCTCATTTGGTTTAGTTTCCACCCTTGTAATAAAGTAACAGGCTAGCACTGCAGCCGATACTAACCCACCCTCCCCGCATTGTGCCCATGCTACTCAGACAGTGCATCTCTCTAGGACCACTGGTCTCTCTGCCCTGGCCCTGCCCCCCACACCCATCTTCGCCCAGGCACCCACCTTAGCACCCATGTGATCCACCAAGTGAGAGCAGGCCATTTGGCATTCACTTCCTTTTGAATTAGTGCCGACTGCCAAGCAAAGTGCTCTCGGCAACTGGGTCTCCCGTCCGCAAGGCGTGGCAGGCACGAGGAAGCAGCGCACTAGGGCCACCCTTACCACCGGATTCGGGGCACCCACTCACCTACAGTGCACAGATAACAGCACTGCAGGAGGAGGAGGAGGAGGAGAAGAAGAAGCGAGGCAGGCAGGTGGCAGCACACACTTTAGCCAACATGAGGCCAGCCGCCTGCCCCAGCCCAACTGAGTGAACAGCCATTCCGGGTCAGACCCTGGCCAGCAGCAGGGGGAGGGGGGGAGGGAGAGAGAACTAGCCACACTGTCAGTCACTGAAGTAAGGATGGACCGGTGTGCTACCAGCGGGGTGGTGGATGGATGGTAGTACTTGGGCCCAGGCACGCCAGCAGAAGAGACATGATATGATAGGTTATAACGTGTTTAATACCACCACTCATGGCCAGGCCCACTCATATATGCAAACTTTTCAAAGATGTGATAAGTATTTTCCTTTAAACCGTTGGCCAATTTGCAATTTACCATTGCACTGCCATGTACACTACCATTACTAAAAGCTGTAAGTCGAATCCACAGCTAAACGTTCAGGCCATAGCAAAATAAGGGAAGACTCTCTAATTCTTTAGTTGTTTCATAAATGTATATTTAACTTGGACTATCATGGCAATGCATTTCACACGAGCATATGCTTTGTCAACTAAACACTAAATAAAAGTGTACGTTTTTGCTAGCCCATGCACTGGGTGGGTGCATTGTTCCTGCTTGTTAAACCGTCCTTTTTAGCTTTTCCGATGCAGATAGATAAAAAATTACTTTCTGTTAATGCCCTTAAAAGTACATTGAAAACCCACAGCACAAACGTTCTATAACTCAATACAATAGCCCAAAATAGAAAACATCACAATAAAATTACGTATGCTACAATAAAAGCGCACTCAATTCCAGCCTATGCTCAAACATATTTGCTGCACATAGATAACACTTGGAGGGGATAAAATCATGTTAAAAGCTGTACGTGCACTGCTTAACCCCTGATCTCTAAATAATGGACAGAGATTTGCACCGCAGTTTCGCATTTTCCGGTGTATATTGTGTCAATGGTGGAACATCCAAAACCCTGCAGGTCTCCCAGCGGTTTAAGTATTCGAATGGATGTGTTTATTTTTTGCTATTTCCATATAGGTGGCTCCTCGTACATGGGGCCAGAGCCCTGGGATTGTGTTAGAATGTTTTGAGCACAGCTGCATGCCCTTCACTCGTCTCTATCTTTAATGAAAGTATGCTTCGATGGTGTTCAGCTACAAAGGATTACTCACTCTTCTTGTGACACATTTGTGCAGATTTATTTTGCAGAACGTTTTAGGTATTTGCAGCAAATTCAAATCTTTTTCCCTTTTAAAGCTTGCTAACTTTTGTCTGTTACTTTGTGCCACTTAAAGTTGTTGAATGAAATTGGATTTTTTTTTTTGCATCGACTGATAAATAACGTTCAGAGCTGCGTTTAGTTTGTGTCTTTCGCTGTACTGGCCAAGTCAAGGTCGCCAGTGGCCGCTAGAAAAAGTGGAAATGTGACGTGACCACGTATGTTCGGTGCAGCTAAAAAAAAAAAAAAAAAAAAAAAAATTACAAACATTTTTTAAAAAATTTTTTAAACGTACCTTGTGTTGTAGTATAATTTAACACGACACCTACGTGACCACTGACTACAACGAGTTGTTCACGCAGCCTTTCGCTCAGTTGCATTGGTTGCTTTGTGAAGTGTGTTGATTTGTTACATTGGCTGCAAAACTGGACCATGGCTATGCTTTCGAACATGACAGACTACTACATAGTCCGGATCAAATCTAAGAATTGAATTACGCCGTCGTAAACTACTGTGCATTGATCTCTTACGCCATGATCGTTGCACACTGTTCCAAAAAGTATGATTTCAGTACACCCCAAATGGCTCAAAACAGCAGCTGTCTATCGTGTCAGAAGATTAAAATGAGCACATGTATTACTTCTGCAGACGGAAAGTCCCCCTGGTGCCGGACTCTTACTTGGAAGCAATCCGGTTGACTTGAATGCAGTGTACCCTGCATCGTTGGAAGTTTTACACTGGCTTTGCCCACTCAAGGATACATTAAACGCATTAAGCGAACAGAGGTAATTGGGCATGTTTTAGTCAGTTTCAACAGGCCTTCGAAATTCAGTGTCTCACGTTTGTCCTTTCTTGCTTTGCTAAGCCAGTTTGGGTAGTTTGACATGTTTATATGGCAGCAATGGCAAAGTCACTATAACAAACTATTTGATTGCCAAATGTTTATATTTCAATCAATTCGTTTTTAATGCTTTATAGTAAATCCGTGACAAGCGTTTCCTTGTAAAACTCAATCATGTCAGCATTCACATGGTACGGACGCTAACAGGGTCGGGCTAAAATGGTCTCTGGCACCAATAAAAAGAAAAAGTGGCGCGTGCTTTTGAGGAAGTGCTATTGAGAAAGGGCTGCCTACGGCTGGAGACGCTGTGACCTTCTTACTTTATTTACTGTGGATGTGAACTGAACATTACTGGAAAGAAAACAAACATTGGAACTGCCTGCTTTTTCTTCTAAGTCATGTGGTCTCCGCCCCTTTCCCCCACAATCCATATAGCCTCACGAACTCGCGCTTTTGAGGAAGTGCTATTGAGAAAGGGCTGTCTACGGCTGTCCACGGGTGCCGAGGGTGGAGGGTCCCCCTTTTCTGATAACTGAAGCTCGGATTCAGTAAGCTTGTATTAATTTGTATCAACGTGCTCTCCCATTTAACATAACGCGGGTTGGCCGTGTTGTGGTGTGTTTAGGAGTACACGACTTGCCTTTTGTATTTTATTATTACATGTGAATGAAACTTGTAGAAACACATACCGACTCATTCTAAGTGAGTTTTTCTCATTAATGGTCGATTAGTGCTTCGCAAGAAAGTAAGTTGGTGTGCTCGCTTTGTGCGTGTTTTTTACTTCAGTACCACTCTAATCTACGCATATTCACTTTGGGAGGTATTACTGATGGCTGCTATACCGTATACACTTAAAACAAGCATGCCTCCAATAGCCACGCTTTTGCATATGACAAATACACTGAGCCCCCACACTCCAAGGAAAGTTCCCAAAAAAGCCATCACGCTGTCGCCAGTCATTTCAAAGTCTCTGGTCATGAGGGACATTCGAGATTACTGCATTAATCTGAATTATAGTAAGAATGCGGTAGGTAGACTCGAATCAGCAAACAGCCACTGGAGCTAGGAAAAATTATACTCATGTAGCGATCATAACTGACCTGGAACAAAGGCAGGGTGGGAGCGAAACTGAGAAAGAAAAGAATTGTGCTCTAAAAGTGCTTAGTCCCCCGCCAAGACGTTAGAACAAAAGGCAATAAATACAAAATAACTTATTTGGACAAATCGCACTCTGTGGTATGCAAAGATACTTCATTAAACGAAACAGTAGAGGTTAGCTCTTTAATGGACATCAAGGCACCTCCTTTAATTGACCTAGTGCAGACAACATTATCTAATTTATCGCTACATGCAAGTTTTTCGGAACCACTACAGGAGCAGCCTGCATTAAGCTCTTCAGGCATCTCACAAATAAGAGACGTCCAGTCCCCCTCAGTCTCGGTGTCATTTGTCAACCCTACTCCCCTACAACGGTGCTGCCAGCAAGGGATTTGAACTCCCAACCCATGTTAGAAATCACGCTTCCAGCAATTAATGCCTTGGTTCGTCTGGGGCGCCTATTTGAAACCATGGATGACAAAATTAGGCATCAAACAATGCAAATAGACCTAATCAAAGAATGGATGCTGGAAACAAGACTCGCAAAGGAGATCAATGCGCGACCAGTAACAGCTGATAAAAGCTGTGGAGATGGAAAACCGGAGAGCATTTGTCTACAGGAGGCGCAGATGGCCACAATTATGGTCCCAGTCTTACCAATTTTTGACCAAAATAATCAGACCAGTCACTGAAGTCATCCCTGCGGACCCCATGGAAGGAAAGAAGCCACCAGTCGTGACTCCTAAGGCTTGCGTCAAAAAAATATACAATATTTTCCTACCAGAACAAATGACACATGCCTCCAAACAACCCATCAACTTAAATGGAAGAAAAAAAAAGTTTAAGTGGAAATGAAAAAGAAAATCTAAGAACATAAAAAAACATTAAAACTGAATCAACCACCTGCAAAGCAATTTGTAAAGAAAATCATTCTAGCTCAAAACAGAACGCTAGCTTGGCTGTCATAAATAAATACAAAAATGAGGAAAAATAGAGAGCCAGAATCAGATAAGCAAGTGTTGGAGCAAGCTTCTAACCATGAGCCGTTAAATGACTTGGTTGATGAAATAGACAGACAACAGAATCTCTCTACACAAGAAGTTACAGCAGAGCTGGCAGAAGCTCAACGGGGAAAACAGATGAATCCAAGTGATAGCATGGCTTTGGATAAGATGTCAACTGAAGCTCGAAGGAGAGAAAGGAACAAGTTACTTACCTGTAACTGTTGTTCTCCAGCATGGGTCTGGCATGGATTCACATGCTCATGAATATTCCCCGTCATCAGGCTGGGAATCCTCGGTAAAGAAAAATCAGTATCAGTTTCGTTTCTGATCTGTCTTTCGTAGTAGTAACCAATCACTGATCTCTGCGTCATACTGACCACAGCCAATGACTGCCATCTCCCTAAGCCCCGCCTCTGGCAGCCATCTTCAGATTTGGTAGCACGTGAAGTAGCAGTATGACCAAGTGAAGAGCCGCAGAGGGGTAGGCCGGAGGGTTCGCATGTGAATCCATGCCAGACCCATGCTGGAGAACAACAGTTACAGGTAAGTAACTTGTTCCTTCTCCAGCATGGGGTCTGGCATGGATTCACATGCTCATGAATATAAGAATACATAGCAGTACACACATGCACAACCACGGGAGGTGGCAAAAGGCTCAACATTAAGCAATACAACAACTCAACATTAAGCATCTCTTACCTCCTCACCAGGCTCACCTTAAGCGAACAGGTTGCGCAGCACTGCTTGGCCGACCCTGGACTCCTCCCTGGAATCCCGATCGACGCAGTGAATCTCGTGAAAGTGTGCGTCGACCTCCACTTAGCAGCCCTGCAGATGCCCAGCAGGGGCACACCAGATGGGAACGCCGTAGTAGCAGCGATCGCTCTGGTCGAATGGGCTCTCGGACGACCTAGCAGCGGTCGGTTAGCCAACCGGTGGCAGTGCATGATGCAGCCAGAGAGCCATCTGGAAATAGAAGACTTCGAGAGAGCCTTCCCTTGATTCACAGGTCCTAAGTTCACAAATAGCTGTGATGTCCTCCGAAAATTCTTCGTACGGTCCACGTAGAACTTCAGCGCTCTAGCCACATCCAGCGAGTGCAAAGTCCTCTTGGCCGGCGACGAAGGAGACGGGAAGAAAACGGGTAACACCAGGGGCTCGTTAAGATGGAAGTCAGACGGCACCTTGGGCATAAAGGAGGGGTGCGTCCTAAGCACTACCCTCGAGGCATGGAAAGTCAAGTACGGTGCTTTGCAGGATAGGGCCCGGATCTCTCCCACTCGTCGTGCGGAGGTAATGGCCACCAGGAATGCAGTCTTCCACGACACAAACTTCATCGGTGCAGAGTGCATCGGCTCGAATGGGGGCCCCATGAGCCTAGTCAGCACCACGTTAAGTTCCCACGCCGGGGCCTTCACCGGCGGGCACGACCGGAACAGTCCTTTCATAAACTCTTTTACCAGTCGATGGGACCACAGGGACTTCCGTCCTGTGGTTCTGGTATATCTGGAAATCGCCGCCAGATGAATCTTAATGGAGGCATGGGCTAGCCCAGCCTTTGCCAGTGATAGCAGGTACGGCAGCACTTGAGGGGCCGTAATCCGTAGGGGGTTGATCTTCTGTGCTCGGCACCAAATAGGGAACCTCTTTCACTTGTGACCGTAGCATTTGAGAGTAGAGGATGCTCTGGCCTTTGCAAGAACCTCTCTGCAGTCGGCCGGTATATCATACCCTTCAAACTCTAGCGCTGCAGGAGCCAAGCCTGCAGGTTCAGCGACGCTGGGTCGTGGTGGAAGATGGCGCCTCCTTCTCTGGAGAGAAGATCCGTGTCCGCCGACAGCTTGATGGATGGGGACGTTGACAAGTCCAGAAGGTCCGGGAACCAGATCTGCCTCGGCCACGCCGGTGCGACGAGGATCATCCTGCACCGGGACCTCTTGAGCTGGTTGATGAGTCGAAGCAGCAACGGCAACGGAGGGAACGCATACAGGTATAGGCCGTCCCAGGGGAACGAGAACGCATCGCCCATGCTTCTCGGCTGGGGAAACCTGCTGGCGAACCTCTGGCACTTCGAGTTCGTCGCTGTTGCGAACAGGTCGATTTGGGGTTTGCCCCATCGTCGGAAGAGTTTATCCACCTGATCCTGGCGCAGCTCCCACTCGTGACACGCGCGCAGCTCCCTGCTGAGCGAGTCGGCAATGGTGTTTCTTTCTCCTGCCAGGTGGAAGGGAACCAGGAACATCCCCTGGGCGACCGCCCAGTGCCACAGATCCTGTGCCTCCTTGGATAGGGCTGGGGATCTGGTGCCTCCCTGCTTCCGTATGTAAAACATTGTCGTGGTGTTGTCCGTGAAGATCCGCACCACCTTGCCCTTGAGCGACGGGAGGAACGATTTGAGAGCCCAGAACACGGCTCCGAGTTCCAGGATGTTGATGTGCAGGAGCTTCTCCTCCGGGAGCCAGAGGCCTCTTGCGTGGAGATCTCCGGTGTGGGCGCCCCAACCTTCCAGGAAAGCGTCCGTTGTCACCGTCTCCTGGTACGCCGGTGTCTGAAAGTCCTTGCCCGCCGTGAGGTGCGCTCGAACGCCCCACCACTGAATCGCCCGCCGGAACACCTCGTTGAGGGGGACCCTGTCTTCGAAGGAGCCCGTTGCCTGCATCCAACGGGCGTCGAGAAATTCTTGAAGAGGGCGCATCCGTAGTCTGCATAGGCGCACCAGGTAGATGCAAGAGGACCTCATCCCCAGGAGGGACTTGATGGACCTCACCCTGGACACGTCCGTGGCTAGCAGTTGCTGCACTTTGCCCAGAATGGTCTTCGTCCGTTCTTCCGACGGTGCCGCCAGGCGCCTCACTGTATCGAGCTTCGCTCCCAGAAACAGGGCCACCTGCGACAGCACCAGGTGGGACTTTGGGTAATTTATGGCGAATCCCAAGTCTGTGAGTAGCTGGACGGTCCTCTCAGTGTGTTCGACGGCGAGTTCCCTCATCCTTGAGCGGATGAGCCAGTCGTCCAGGTAGGGGTAGACGTGAATCCCCTGCAGGCGCAGCAGCGCCGCCACAGGTGCTAGGCACTTGGTAAAGACCCTGGGGGCCGACTTCAATCCGAACGGCAGTGCTCTGAATTGGTAGTGGCGTCCCTGGACGACGAACCTGAGGAACTTTCGGTGACTTCTGAGGATGGGAACGTGGAAGTATGCATCCTCCAGGTCCAGCGACGATAGAAAGTCGCCTTCCTCCAGCTGTCCCAGCACGTGCTGGAGGGTGACCATCCTGAACTTTTGTGACCTGATGTATTTGTTCAAACGAAGGTCCAGGATGGGGCGCCAGCCGCCAGTCTTCTTCCTGACGAGGAAATACCTTGAGTACACCCCGGAGCCTCTTCGGGACGGGCTCGATGGCGCCTTTCCTGAGCATCGCCCGTACTTCCAACAGCAGTTGCGGGACGCGATTTTCCTTCCTGGCCACAGGTGGAACGTGAGGGCACTTCTTCAGGAATTCGATAGTGTGTCCTCTTGCCAGGGTATCCAGCATCCAACAATCGGTGGTGATGGACTTCCACACGCCGACGAACTTCGTCAGCCGGCCTCCCACCGGGTGCTTCGGTGGAGGGCCCCCCCGAGGCCACGGCCGGTTCAGTCCTGCTTGGAGGTGGTGGCCTTGCCACCCTGGCCACCTTGCCGATGGCGGCGAGGCACTCCCTGCTTCCCGCGACCCCTGTAGGCCTCCTGAGATGAGGAGCGTGCCGCCTGGCGGTAGGACGACGAGCCACCGCTGGATCCCTTGGAGGCCCCCTGTCTGCCTCCGGAGCTCCAAAAGGGCCGTCTTTGCTGAAGGGCTCCTAGGGCGCAGGCCGTCTCCGTCTTTATGGCTTGGAGGGATACGTCCACCGCCTTCCCGAACAAGTTGCTGCCGTCGAACGGCATATCCGAAACACTGGTCTGGACGTCCTGATGGAAGTCGGTAGCCCGGAGTCAACCCCGTTGTCGTAGGCAAACTCTGTTGCCCAGCTGGCGGAACCCGGTATCGGCAATATCGATTGCCACCGTTATGGCGTGGTCCGACGCCACCTCGCCTTCTTGAAGTATTTCCAGGGCCTCGGACCTCTTGTCGTCCGGTAGGAAGTCCAATATGGGGGCCAGTTTAAACCAGAGCTCCCTGTCGTAACGGGCCACGATCGCCAGGGCGTTGGCCTCTTTGATCGTCGTCGCCGACGAAATGACCCGTCGCCCCATGGCGTCCAACTTCTTTCCCTCGCCGTCCGGAGGGGAATTCGACGTTGAGGCTCCTGACCCTACCGCTTTCTTCTTCGCCGCCGCCGCGACGACCGAGTCTGGTGTTGGCTGGGCCCTGAGGCACAGGGGAGCGGTCTCGGGGACCCGGTACTTCTTCTCGTACGGGTCCCGTTTGGCTGGTGCCGTGGAGGGGTTCTTGAGTACCGACAGGCCCTCCTCCCAGATGTCATCGATTAGAGGCACCGCGATGACAGTCTTCCTCTTGGCCTCCCGGCGCTGATAGAGGAAACCCTCCTTTTTCTGCTCCTCCGGGTAGAGCTGGAACAATTCGGACGCCCTGGTGATCACGGCGTGGAATGAGCCAATCTCGTCGGGCGGAGATGCCCGTGCGACGGGAGACCCGTTCCATCGTCGTCGCCGTCAGAACCCGTCGTCGAGCCCACCGCACCGTCATCTCCTGACTCGTGGGAGGATGAGGAGGGAGCTGCAGGCCTTACGGGGGCGAGCGGAGGAGAGGGTTGCGTCCTCCGTCGTTTGTTCTGAGGACTTCCCGACGGGCCAGGTTGCGGGTCCTCCGGCCTGGGCCGTGGTAATCTCGTCCTTATCTCAGAGCATAATGACTGGATCGCAAACAAAATGGCCGCCGAGCTATCCTGAAGCCTAGCTTCCGGCTGCACCGGAAGGCTGCTCTTCCTCGCCATCTTCCTCGGTCATCTCCCGAGGATCTTCCTTGCGGGACCGAACCTTCTCGAATTGGACTTCGAGATTCCTCGTGACCTCGGTCAGTTTCCCCTCCGAGGCTGACTCCGAGCTCGGAGGCGGCTACCGTGCCCCCCCCCCCCTTTTCCATCATGGGGGCCATGACGATGGGCTGAAAAGAGGATTCCCTCCTTGGCGGCAGGGAAACTCTAGTCCCGGAGGTAGTCTCCGCTGGCGGGGTCTCTGCCGGCTTGGCCAGAGTCGCCGCGATCGCCTCGATAGAGGCCTTTGCCTGCTGGGTAGGGGCCTTCACCACCTTAGGTGCAGCCTGGGCCTTCTCCTTAGGGGGAGGGGCGACGCCTCGCTCCCCTTCTCCCTTCTCCCGAGATCGGACGGGGCTTCTCCCGAAGCTTACCCGGGGTCTCGGACTTCCTCTTCCCCGAACCGGAGCGCTGGCTCGTGGTCGACGGTGCCGGGGAAGGTGCGCCCTGCCTGGCGACCGAAGAGTCCGACCTTTCGGCGCTCCCGGAGCCAGGGGCGCCCGCGCTTGGCCTGGTGTTGGGCCCCCGTCGCCGGGGCGCCCGCACAGGACTTAGAAGCCCGCTCTGACCCTTTCTTCTTCTTCTCACCCGTTGAGCCCTTCTCCAACCAGCTGGCGAGACGGGATAGACGGTCCCTCATGGTCCGCTCCGACAAGTTCTTACAGAACTGGCAGTCCTTCTCTACACGAGTCTTGTCCCCATGAAGACAGTAGAGGCATCGCGAATGTTCGTCCTCCTTAAATACATTCTGCAGCCCACATCCAGGGCAGCTGTGAAACAGCTTGGGTCCGGGTGACGAACTCGCGTCCTGGGCCATCTCGAAATAGGCCACGAATCTTCTGGAATCCTCCAAGAGGTTGATTCGACGAAATCTTCACCCTTGAGGGGCGTAGGAAAATCCTGCAACGGGTACCCGTTAACGGGAGTAGGAACAGTGGAGCTTGAGGCTCGATTAACCGAAAAAAATGTGAAAATTCACCTGAAAAAGCGCGAAACACGCAGCAAAAGCTCGAGAGCTAAGCACGAGGACTCCCAACACTTGAACGTGCAGTAAAATTCTGAAGATGGCTGCCAGAGGCGGGGCTTAGGGAGATGGCAGTCATTGGCTGTGGTCAGTATGACGCAGAGATCAGTGATTGGTTACTACTACGAAAGACAGATCAGAAACGAAACTGATACTGATTTTTCTTTACCGAGGATTCCCAGCCTGACGACGGGGAATATTCATGAGCATGTGAATCCATGCCAGACCCCATGCTGGAGAATTAAAGAGGTGGTCGATGCCTACTTGAGTTCCCAAAAGAATGAACACTCAGAACAGAGGATGCCGCAAGTGAATGGTTTGTGTGTTCTGATGACCTTCAACGCTTGGATTGTGGCTGGAATGTTAAAAAGCAAGGAGAACAACCATGTAGACGATATGTATCGGGGGACATAAAACAGCCCCTTACCTAAACCATCGATACTCAAGCATTGTAAGAAAACTCAGGCTAGCACTGCAAGCAACACTTCTGGCCGTGTTACGTTTGACCAAGCTATGAAATGCAACTGTTTACATGTGAAACAGCTTGGGCAAGCACATGGTCAATTGCAGCATGAAGGATGGAAAAATCTATCGCTGAAAATATCTACAGACTCAGACAAACAAAAACTTGACAATGGCCTCATAGGAAACCAGAAAAGTAGTAACAACATGATCATTAAAACCAAAACAGCTCAACACACATTGATTATGAAGTGCTGCCCTGCTCCTGCTAGACAATTTACGTTATGCCGTGCTAACATCTTTAAGGATACGTCCACATTGAATAACATCTCTTCAATTGACATTGCGCAAGTGGAATTCCCAAACTTATATAAATCAGAAACCGTGAGGTTGTGGATCCCATCTGGTATGGTGGCCTAGGCAATTTGGAATGCGAACCCCGAACTATTTGAACTGGGCTTCATCATCCTGCAAGATAACCAAGGCTATGAGACTTCAAACATGGCGAGAACACCAACAGAAAAATACGTGAGTGTGCGTCAACATGTAGATATGGAGTGGGAAACCAATTGATCATAACTGCGACCCATTGAAGTAAGCGACCACGACAAACATCTTAAATTGAACCAGACGAGTTTGGTCAGCTGGAATACTCGTGGACACTCCCACTTCCCTAAATCCCTGGAAAGTTTCGACATAATTGCATTTCAAGAAACGTGGCTAATAAATGAACCAGTTTGGAATGATCACAATATCTTGCTACTTCCGGCGATTTCAGCCACCAAAGGTCGACCGACAGCTGGACTAATGGTAGCCACTAAAATCAGCTCAGGATGTGTTCTACAACCATGGTTAACACCCAATAACTACACCCAGCTGGTTAAGATCCTACAGTATGAACAAGTAATAGCACTGCTCAACATTTACAGAAATCCGGCTGGTATATCAGAATCAAAGTTCTACCAAGATCTGATAAATACGCTAGATGAAATCGCTCTTGATGCACAAGTCACCAACATAATACTAGTGGGAGACCTGAACTTGCGATGTCTTGACAAAATGGCCCAAAAAAGGAACATGGCCCAAAAAAGAACAGACCTTCGCAGGTGGTCAGCACTAATGGAGGAACGAGGTCTGGTTATGATTAATGGATCACTTCCTGGAGATTTAACTCTGAGACCCACATGGGCTAAGGGGCAATCGAATAGCATAATTGACTTCATTTATCTGGACAGAGCTCTGTACTCACAGACCGTGAGATTTGAAGTTAGAGATCAATCATTCAGCGATCATAATATGCTCGCATTGCACTGGAACACAAAATCCAAAACAGCGTCTGACCCAAGGAAGTATTATACTCCAGAACTAGCGATAAACAGAGCAAAAATCAGGTTTCGTTGGAATGAAAACAAAATAACACAGAACTCACTTAAAGATGAAAATACTCAGTACACCACGGCACTTTTCTTATTCAGGCTGATGGAACAGATAATGGACCCAAGATCCAGAAAGTCCATGCTTTTGACATTCACCAAAAAAATAAAAAAGCCCAGCTGAGAAAAGATAGGAAAGCTGCCAGTCTGTTAGCAGAACCGGAAAGAACCTCCACCTTGCGCTCAATAAAATGTCAGTATAGAAACTGGACACGTAATAGGAGAGCCTTGAGATACCAGCGAAATGGCGAATTAATGCTACATATATGGTCATCAAAAAGCACAGCCCTTACGTGGTCAATTCTTAACAAATCTGGAGGACAAAACAAATTGGTTCAAATCAATGGTGTTACGGAGGAGAGTTGGTTACAACACTTTCAAGAACTGTAGAGCTCAAAGAAATGGATCTTGCAACAAAAATCAATCATAACATGTGAAACGTGGCAGCTAGACATTGAGATGGAAGATATAGTGCACTTCATCAAAAAATCATCTAGCTCACGCGCTCCGGGCCAGGATGGCCTAAGCAATGCTATGCTTAGAGCCTTTCCAGGTCATTGGGCAAAGATCTTGTACAACATATTTGCCAAAGTGCTAAAAACAAAAACTATCCCGGATTCATGGCGTAAAGCAGTCGTAGTTCTTATCTACAAAAGTGGTGATAGACTTCTACCGCGCAACTACAGACCTATCTCATTGCTCGGTGTCACTGGAAAGGCATTTGCTCGATTTGTATTACGAGACCTCAATCGATTGGCAATACAACATCATAAACGAGATCCCCACCAAACTGGCTTTATCAGTGGAACGGGCACGTGTGACAATCTAATGTCTCTATATGCTATTAAACAGCAAGCTTATATTACAAATCAACTACTGTATCTTGCATATATAGACTTTCATGCAGCATTTGACTCTGTGTCACAAGAGTTGCTAATCCATAAATTACAGAAAGCGCAATGTCCAAACACTATTGTTGACATTATACAGGAGCTGCACACAAATACCTCATTGCAAGTGAGATTGAATCTCGAAGGTCTTTTGTCAACCCCTTTGTGGACCAAAAGAGGGTTGAGGCTAGGATGTATCCTGGCCTCGGCCCCGTTTAAATTTTTTTATTCACGACGTACCTGATGTTTTTCAAGATCAAATTATAGACGCTCCGAGTCTGGGCGTGAAAAAGCTTCCTGCATTGTTGTATGCTGATGATCTCATCCTTCTGTCAAAAACGCCCTCTGGTTTACAAAATTTACTACATGCTGTGACCACGTATATTAACAACAATCAATTGACAGTGAACGCTGCTAAAACTAAGATTATGATCTGCAATACTCGTCCGAAGACTTCCAACAATGCGTCCTACAGGGTGCTGAAATTGAGGTAGTGACCAGATACACATATCTGGGAATGAGAATTGATGACCGCCAAACTAATAAAGCTCACTCAGAAATTATGGAACAGAGATTAACAACAGCAATTTCACAATCCAAATTAATATTACGCACATATGGCAAATTCTCCATAAAAACTGTTATCACCTATTATAACCAAAAGACCGTGCCAATACTTTTATATGGCCTGGAGACATAGTCCAAGGTGAACCAAACCTATCTCCAAAAACTGGAAGGGAAATACTGGAGAGAAATTCTTAACTTGCCTCAATGTACTGCCGTTGCAATTATATGACATGAAATTGGGATGTTGTCCCTGCATGCCAGACTCTTGTGGCGGCAGTGCGCCTTGCTAAGGAAATGTGTTCTTGCTGATAACCCCAACACCTTGCTTGCATCTTTAGCACCATATACTCTGAAGTCAGCTCATAGTTTTCCGGTTAAGTGGAGAAAGAATGTCTATCATGAAATGGCTGCTGCTGATGTGTCATTAGAGACACCATTAGAAAATCCAGACAGAGCCAAAAAAAGTTGTACATACATGACTGGATTGAAACCAGAGAATTATTTGCTACATACAGAGACTTCAGAGATAATCTATTCTTCTGTAAAAGTTTGGAACCTGTGAACCTTAGTTGGTTTGTTCCCCTTCTGTGTATCTTCGCTCAGCCATTTTACGATTCAGATTAAATCTATGGCCGACTCGATCGTTAATGGCTAAACGAAAACAAATTCCCATATCCCTGAACTTTTGTAGATTCTGTGCAAACACTGAGACAGAAGAAACTTTACGGCATGTGTTCATCCAATGTCCAGGAGTCATGCGAGAGAGAGAACTATATCTGTACAAATATTACCAGCAGTATGAGACCATTGCTCAAGAGGAAAAATTGAATATATTCTTCTCAACAAATCGAACCTCTATATATATATAGCTATAAAAAGATTTTTAGAAGCTGTTTTCACGGCATAAAAAAAGGATGTGGGGAATTTTATCATCATGTGTTAAATTTATGAAAATGTAACTTTAGTCTGTTTTTTTTATACAAATGTACCAACCTTTTTCTTCTTTTCTGTAATAATAATTTCTGTTTTATATGTTGTAAAGTTGTTAATCAACTAAAACAACTATTAATAAAAATAAAAAAAAATAATAAAAGAAAGTGGCCCACAGTTGAAAATGACAATTCCTTCTGTGAAAGACTGTATAGTAGAAGTTTTTGATACAATGTGAGGGCAATTGTGCATTTTAAAGAATAGTAAGCAACAGTGATCAAAACTACTAGTCGCATGGTGAAGTAACGCTTCACACTGCTCCACAAGGGCCATAAAAGTGGCAGTTTGACACACACAAAAAAAACAACCTCTGACTAGCATTTTGCGTTTGTCCTATAGGCCATTTGGGGCCTGGGGCCTGGTTCCAAGTTCCAGCGCTCAGTGTGTCTTTTTAACATGGCTTTCTCAATGCACTCTAAAAACACAAAGCATCATGGCTTTTCTGTGCGACTTTCTCAATGCAACACATTTGGTTTTGCCTCATGTATTCCCCTCTAACGCCATGGGTCACCGGGTCTTTGCTCAATCTCCACTGCCGAGCGAATGCTGTGTCCTGGTCGCAGCATTCATCCATGAACTTTCCACCTTCCCTCAGTTCCATCCTCCACCAGCTCCTTGCCACCCTGTCTCATCTCCTCGTGCACGTTAGCCCCCCCCCCACCCCCAGTGCCTCACACCTTTCCTTTGCTCCCTGCATCACCATTATTTAAGCTGGTCCAACGGTGTTCTTGTCTCATCTTGGAATGTTGCTTAGTGGTTCCCGGGCAGACATTTGCCTACTCTATAGCACCTCAGCCCTTCTCCTTGGCCACGGAGAAGGGGTGTTTCATGTCTAGAATACATCAGCAACAATGCCTCTCTTGAAGCTCCATGAGCCTTCTGCTGCTGGCCACACATGTTTAGTAGCCATTTGCAGTCGCACTAAATCCCCTGCATGTGAACACCACGTGAATGGCCATATGTGGCTACTAATTGTAGAGAATCGCATTAGCATTAGATAACATAAGGAAACATGTGTACAGCCACATGCAGCAGTGTTTGATGTGTGCATTAATTGTAGCAGTCTTGCAGCATTTGAACTGCTACTACGACACATACTGGCACAAAACGAAATTGTAGGAGAGAACAAAGGACACTCTGGCCGACAACTAACCTAAGTGCTGCACTACCTCATATGTTTTTATGTTGCTGTGCCTTTGTATACTACCATAATGATATTGTGTGTGTGTGTAGTCAGAAGTAGGGACCTGTGTTTGTAGTCAGAAGTAGGGACGGGTGTTTGTAAGAGTGTAACAGCACGCTCTAAGCGTGCGCAGTGGTGAAAACCTTACCCAACACCCCCAACCTATTCATAACCTCTCCCCAATCCTCATTCTGGTGTTCCTACATCCCAGCCCCTCCTATCCAACCATCATCACCCGAACGCTCCTTCCCTGTTGGGGTTGCGCAGCCCTGTATAAGTATCGACTTGCAGGTCCCAAAACCAAAGTGGGGGTGGGTGGTTGGTTTGTACCACTCCTGCACCTCAGAGCTGTGGACCCTGTCACAGAACTAAGTATGCATAGTTATTTTATGAAATGTGTTGTAATATTTCAGCACAACTACAAATGGAAGGGTACTACTTTCCAGTGTCATCATTTGGCTGTATTGCTTATTAAATGCAACTATTTTCATTACTGGTGGCAACTAGTAGACATTCCTGAAGTTTGGTTCTGCAATATAAGTAAAGGATTTAGCTATGTGATGCATTTTATTTTTTTTTTAAAGAAATCACTTTCTCACACAAAACATTACATGTAAACAACACCATTGATCCTCCATAAGTAGCATTTTCTGTAAAGTCGTGAATTGACGCGATTCACAGATGGTATGAGGGCCACTTTTTTTGGGAGGTGGGCCACTTTTTGTCCCAGTACGACCCTGCTCGGAGCAGGATTTGCCCCCAGAACTAAGTCTCTGCCTATACACTAGCCAATAACATTTAGGTGAGGTGTGGGCAGAGTGTCTCCGATTGCCAGAAATACCAGAGACCCGATGTTTTACAGGCAGGTCTGGGATCGGAGGCTTATAAGCCACACCTTATATCAAACTATGGTAACAAGGCGGTTACTTGGAAACATTCATGCGCCCGTTTTTAAATGACAAGATTACACTTTAGTCAGCGTCTGGTTTTTTAAATTGTGAATTTATAGTATGCAAATGCCCTTTTTGGTGACACGTGTTTTAACGATCACAGTCTTTCGAATCAGGGCTATTGAATCAAAAATCATAGGCATCATTACATTCATTGCACATTTCACAATTGGTGCCAAAGAAGGTGGTGTGATATGTAACACAGACAGCAAGGGAGGGGGTTTTGGGGGAGGATTGGTAAGGTTAAAGAGTGTGGCATTCAACATAAGAAATCACATCGGTACATTAGTAGTTAGAAAACAGTACGGTGGGGGAGAGATGAATACCACGTGCAGTATAAAACCAAAATTTAAAATGTTGGATCAAATGCAATTCAGTCTTACCTAAATGGTATTTTATGAGTTGAAACGAAGCTTTTCAGCAAGTCAAACAATATCATGGGTTCAATCCCATCCTGTCAAGTAAGTTTGGCATAGTTAATTATTTGTATAAATTAACACATGTATTTATTTGTATAAATTAACACGTGTATTTAAACTCTTTCCTTATTTACATCGGTCAGGGTGAAATTGATTTATACTTCCTAGACTCTTAAATCAAAACGGATTTAGAGCATCTGATGCTCGTGTAGTTCAAATGCCGTTGGGTTGGTGAAAAAAAAGCCTTGTGGGAGATAGGTGCGTATTCTTATAGCGTGGAGTTAGTGATTGAGCCTTATTTACACGTTTAGTGCATCGGTTGTAGGTTCAACCTTATTAATTGTGCCGCTTTTCGTCTGGACCGAGGGTCCCAATTAGCGCATCTAACCCCTTACCTCCTTCATTCCGGCACGGCATGCGTGCAAATCCGTCCGCTTTCGCAAAGCTACATCGAAAAAATGGTGGTCTAAATTGTTATTGTTACGGTTTCCACAGCGACTGGAGTAGTCCTTCTACAGTTACTATTATGAGCGCCATGTTATGGGCTCACCACACACGCGATGTAGTTCGCAGCCGTGCGTACCCATAGTCTGTGTATTTGAAATTACGAGTACATGTCATATTCCAAGTGAATGTTATAGACATCTTTAGAGAAAATATATGATATGGGATCTGTTGCTTTGACAAAAAAGTTAGCGTGTCATATAAACAAATGAGTAATTGATGTTTCGTAAAATGTTGTCAAAATTGACATTTTTCGGAAAATAAATTGTTCCTTGTTTAATGTGTGAGGTAAGTGCTACGATCATGAATATAGTATAATTAATTTAAATATTGCTTGAATTAATTTAGTAAGGTCCTATGTCGGAGTTGAGCACAAGGCAATGGAAAGACGGGTGGCCATCGTACCCAATCTGACTCATGTTGCTTACCTAAATTACATCAATAGACGGTTTCCTATCTAGAGTTAAGGAATACACATCACAAATGGTCACATATTGTCTACAAAATACAACCTTCTACAATTACTATTAATAAACGATTTATCTATTAGTTGCAGAGGTTAGATTGTGTCTATAACTCGTATCACTGCATTTCTGGTCATAGGGTGAACCACGTAGTCCAGGTTAAAGTGGAAACTTACTATTTGGTGAATGGCATATAATTAATAGATTGTTCATAGGAAAGATGACATCTCATGGTACAAATTCAAGCCTCTTTCAACTGTTCGAAAGCGGCATATTAGTTTCGCTTCTTCTTGTCTCAATTTCATTTCTTGATCTCCACCTCTAGGACCAAGAGTTACCTTTTTAAGACCCAAGAATCTTATATCTTTTTACTGTTCAATTGATGCTTTCTTTGCCAATGGGATGCCAGCGGTAAATTTGTATTCTGACTTCCAATGGTAGACATGTGTTCTCAAATTCTAGTTCTCATTTCTCTAATGGTGTTTCCAATGTACACTTTTTTACACTGACAAATTATCGCATACACTACAAATTTAGTTTTGCAGTTAATAAAGTCAGTGATTTTGTGCTGGATACCAAAAGAATCTTCAAAAATCTCTGTATTGCTCATTGCATATTTACACACATGAGCTACATTTCCGAAAGCCCATGGGTAATTGAGGGAGCCATGATGTTGCTGCAGTAACTTGTTCTTCGGGTAGAAAGGACGGGCTGAGTGTTTTTAAGCATCCTAGCTCTTTTAAAAAAGTCAATGCCGGACTGTCGTCAATGAATTCTTTAATGTGTGGATCTAATTTCAAAAGACCCCAGTTCTTTCTCAAAATCTTCCTCAGTACTGTATTATTGGCGCAATAAGTTGTGATGAATCTAATTTGCCCTGTTTGGCTGACGGTTTGTTTGCTAGGGGTCAGTGTATTTTCTCTCTTAAGTCTCCTTGCTTGAACATGTGCTTTGGTGATATTTTTGCTGGCATATCCTCTGGTCAAAAAACATGTGGAAAGCAGCTTGCATTCTTTGTCAAAGGTTTCTTCTTTCCAACAATTTCTGCAAGCTCAAATTAATTCCCCCTTTGGAATATTTTTAATTACAGGATTATAGTGGCAACTTGTCGCATACAGAGTAGAGTTAGCTTCTGTTGGTTTTCTATAGGTTTTGGTCAGTAGTTCGTTGTTATCAATGCAAATTGTGAGGTGTAAAAAGTGCACTTCTGATGTACTTGAATTCCCAGTAAATGTTATCCCTAAATTATTATGATTGGCTCTTTGTTTGAAACGTTGTAGTTGGTGATCGTCCCCTTTCCAGATGAAGAACACATCATCAATATATCGATTCCATAGAACAACTTTGTCTTCATAATCCATGTCTGAATAGATATACTGGTCTTCATACATTGCCATTACGAGATTAGCCAAAGCTGGAGCATATTTTACTCCCATCGCTACACCACAGGTTTGTCTGTAGTACTCTTTGTTAAACAGAAAAACGTTGTTTGTTAAGGTTAGAAGCAACATTTCTTTCAGCATCTGTATAGATTGATAGTTTAACGCTGTGTCCTGGAAAAAAGTATAATCAATCGCATCTAGTGCTATGTTGTGCTTGATTGATGTGTATAAAGCTTTAACATCCCATGTCACCAGGGTATATCCAGTTCTCCAATCCACTCCTGATAATTTGTTGATAATCGATGTGTCTTTCAGATATGCTCTGGTAGTGGTCACTCTGGGTCTCAAGATATTGTCGATATATTCAGCCATTTTGGTAGTAGCCCAACCTATCCCACTGAGGATAGGTCTACCTTCTGGGATCCTCTCAAATGTTTTATGCACTTTAGGTAGGAAATATATAGTAGGTATTGTGGGGTGTTTAACCTCCAGTGCTTGTTTTTCTTCATGTGATAAGCGGCCTTGACAATGCCATACTAGGGTTGCTTCTGTGATTTCTTTTAGAACATCTAATTTGGGATTTGATGGTACTTGAACATAACACGTTGGCATTGTTAAGTGGTTGTAAGCCATTGTTAAATAGTCTTCACGATTCATCACTACAATTCTGCCGCCTTTATCGGCTGCTTTGATTGTATTGTGAGTTTTGTTGTAATTCTTGAAGTGCTTTTCTTTCTGGTTGTGACAGG
Organism: Ambystoma mexicanum; assembly: GCF_040938575.1. NCBI lineage: Eukaryota > Metazoa > Chordata > Amphibia > Caudata > Ambystomatidae > Ambystoma > Ambystoma mexicanum. The sequence goes on along the minus strand of NC_090921.1, from coordinate 604,249,866 downwards.
TTGTAAAATTTATATCTGGCCTTAGGTGTTTTGCTCCTATTTCTGGCATCTAAAGTGGCATTGACGTCTTGAGTTACTGATTTGTAAAATGCATCAATTAGGTTTTCGGGCATTAGTTGGGGTGTACATTTCGATTTGTTTTTCATTTCTTTGGGTGCAAGACTGCTTTGTTGTATATTTGATTCGTGAACGGTTTCATGAATGGGTCGTTCTGTGTTGTCTTCCAAAGTTCCAAGTAAGTGAATATGGCTAAGATCTTCATGGTAATGAGATGTCATCTTTCCTATGAACAATCTATTAATTATATGCCATTCACTAAATAGTAAGCTTCCGCTTTAACGTGGACTACGTGGTTCACCCTATGACCAGAAATGCAGTGATACGAGTTATAGACACAATCTAACCTCTGCAACTAATAGACAAATCGTTTATTAATAGGAATTGTAGAAGGTACTAAGACTAGATATTTTGTAGGCAATATGTGCCCATTTGTGATGTGTATTCCTTAACTCTAGATAGGAAACTGTCTATTGATGTAATTTAGGTAAGCAACATGAGCCAGATTGGGTACGATGGCCACCCGTATTTCCATTGCCTTGTGCTCAACTCCGACATAGGACCTTACTAAATGAATTGACTATTGCATTTAATTCAAGCAATATTTAAATTAGTTATACTATATTCATTATCGTAGCACTTACCTCACATTAAATAACGAACAATTTATTTTCCGAAAAATGTATATAGAGTGTCAATTTTGACAACATTTTACTAAACATCACTCATTTGTTTATATGAGACACGCTAACTTTTTGTCAAAGCAACAGATCCCATATCATATATTTTCTCTAAAGATGTCTATAACATTCACTTGGAATACGACATGTACTCGTAATTTCAAATACACAGACTATGGGTACGCACAGCTGCGAACTGCATCACGTGTGTGGTGAGCCCATAACATGGCGCTCATAATAGTAACTGTAGAAGGACTACTCCAGTCGCCGTGGAAACCGTAACTAACAATTTAGACAACCATTTTTTCGATGTAGATTTGCGAACGCAGACGGATTTGCACGGATGCCATGCCGGAATGAAAGCGGTAAGGGGTTAGATGTGCTAATTGGGACCTTCGGTCCAGACGAAAAGCGGCACAATTAATAAGGTTGAACCTACAATCGATGCACTAAAAGTGTAAATAAGGCTCAATCACTTAACTCCATGTTATAAGAATACGCACCTCTCTCGCACAAGGCTTTTTTTCACCAACCCGACGGCATTTGAACTACACGAGCATCAGATGCTCTAAATCCGTTTTGACTTAAGAGTCTAGGAAGTATAAATCAATTTCACCCTGACCGATTTAAATAAGGAAAGAGTTTAAATACACGTGTTAATTTATACAAATAATTAACTATGCCAAACTTACTTGACAGGATGGGATTGGACCCACTTGCTGAAAAGCTTCGTTACAACTCATAAGATAATACCATTTAGGTAAGACTGAATTGCATTTGATCCAACATTTAAATGTTGGTTATATACTGCACATGGATATTGAAAAATATTTTCTTTTTTCTTCTCCCCCCCCCCCGTTCGTATTCATCTCTCCCCCACCGTACTGTTTTCTAACTGCTAATGTACCAATGTGATTTCTTATGTTGAATGCCACACTCTTTAACCTTACCATTCCTCCCCCAAATCCCCCTACCTTGCTGTCTGTGTTGCATATCACACCACCTTCTTTGGCACCAATTGTGAAATGTGCAATGAATAATGATACCTATGATTTTTGATTCAATAGCCCTGATTTGAAAAAGACGACTGATTGTCGAAACACGTATCAAAAAGGGCACTTGCATACTATAAATTCACAATTTAAAAAACCAGACGCTGACTAAAGTGTAATCTTTTCATTTAAAAACGGGCGCATGAATGTTTCCAAGTAACCCCCTTGTTACCTTTGTTTTCAAAACGGAGTAGAGGAACAATTTTTTTCTCCGATGTTACACAATTCATGCGATGAACACTGAAACCTTTCATAAAGAGACAAAGGGGCGCTGAGGTCTACTTTAACAAGTGTCCGTTTCAAAAAGGTTCCTCAACTGAAGTTGGTTTATATCAAACTATCCCATTGGCATACAGGTAGGATGAAGATGTCGTGAGCAAGGTCAAATAGCTTGTAGGCATTTGGTTATTTAACCACCCACTTACTGCCTATGGCCTTGCTAATCATGATGCCATTACCAGCCGCTAACACACTCCCTCCCACCAAAAATACATCTTCCTGTGATCTAGCTCCATCAAGTAGTAATTTAAAACTTATTTGGGAGTAGTCAAGTTAAGATATATGTCTTAATCGAGTGTGCTTTGGCCATTTGATTTTATCTGACCTGTTCAAAACAAAACTGACAATGCCAAAAGTTTTGGGTTGCCTCTAGGAATTGGCCAGACACTACTACCGTTATCGCAGGTACATACTATTTTTCAGCTGTTGCCATCGTATGGCAAGGGAGTACTATCAAGGCAGTATTTGGCAAATACATATCCCCATGCCTACACAAGCCAAAGTGGTTGCCAAGGCTCGTTTATTGGATCTGTGCCACCACAGAAAGTGATCAACTTAAGTAAAGCAACAAAGCCCCACCTCAAAAGCAGCATAAGACACGATCATCAAGACCATACCCTCTGTGCATGTGTTTGAGCCAGTGTTGCCATGTCTGCTTATAATAAACGATTTTGGGCTTCCAAGTTGCTTGTTTTTTTCTTCCAGGTCGCTGGTTTTGTCCGCTTATCGCGTTAATTAGTCGCTTACGGTTGCGCTTCTTTCTTCATAAGCACAATACAAACAGTTCAGTTACCCCTGCAGCTAAAACCAGCCCCTCCAATCAGAATGCCGACACGAAACTGCTAATGATGGGCCATTAGTCACTGAATGGTTTTGTGCCAGCATCCTGATGGGAGGGGAGGTGCAGTGAGGGGAGCGGGCGTGCACTGTAGGCAGCTCTGCGTCTCTGCAGGTGTGTAAGTGACCCTTGCCCGCCCCATACAGTATCTGAGGTAAGTCATAAAGGACAAACTGTTTCTTGGTCAGCTTGTTAACACTCCGTTTGGGCCCACGGTGCGTCCCTGCAAGCAGGACCCTTTGGTTATCCCACCAATCCTCGAAGATTGGGGGGGATAACTCAAGGGTCCGGGGCTTGCAGGGACACACTTTGGGCCCTAACGGACACCTACATTGTGGGTCTGACACTGATGCTGGGTGGGGGTAGTGTACGAGCAGGGACATGAAACGGATGTACACCCATCCTCTGTGTGCAACATGCGTTACAAGTCATTCATGCAAGTCCAAGCGCCAATGCACTTGTGGAAGTGAAGGGCCTCCAGGAGCTAGCACTCTTGTCTGCTCGCTTATTGGCCTACACATACATACTCTAAAACACCCAGCAGGCTCCTTGCAGAATGCACCTAATTGACGTGGTGCCTTTATTAAATATGCCCCGCCTTGCAGGGACACATCGTGGGCCCAGTCGAACACTCCGCTGGGGTCCTCACGTTCAAAGGTATACCGCGAGGGATCACTGTAGCCGGATCTTGGGGACCAAGCTTTACCAGACTAGGGTGTCACTTCCACTCTACTTCTGAACGTGGGGGTGCCGAAGCCTGACAGGGCCAGGCCGTATTGCCACCTGGCTTTTCGGTCATCGACATCGCCATATAACTTGGCACAGTGGATAAGTGAAATGCTGGATGCGCGCTAAGCAGCAAGTGCTAGACTTTGCCCACATTTTATATTTGAAATAATGAGCAAGTTTACATTAGAGTGCTGTTATGATACATAAAACAAAATGCCTACAATTACATGTTATTTTATTTGTTGTATAGTTAACAATGATGTTACAGATGTGTGTGTGAACATGGGTGTGTCAATATGGCAGTATTCAGTATCGCCTAGTGATTCATACTAACTAAATCGTTGTTTGTGTATAGTAAGTGCTCGAATTTTATTTAGTAATGCATGAAAAAAATGTCTCTTTACCAAACGAGGAGCATAGTCGATAACAGGATGTTGCATATTGTTAAACACCATTTGGCACTCTGTGGTCAGAACCTATCCTTCACGTATAGTTTAATGAAACATGTGTTGGGAGGAATTAGTAGGGCACTGCCCTAATTTTAAATGAATTCAACAGTTGCGTTTTGCAATCGATGTCTCTAAGAGCCCTGCAATCTGGGATAGCGTCCACCGCACAAGGAGGCCACTAGTGCACACATGTGGAAAAGGGGATGTTCACTAACACAATTATAACTTCACCGATTCACTTATTTACTCCACATAATCAGAATGCGTCCAACAATTGTTCGGTTGATTAGTCCCATGGATTTGTATAACACTTCTACTGTTATGTTCATCACATAGTAAGCCTATGGGTGCATCACATGTATGCATCTGTGGCATTGTAAAAGTATCACGGGACACATGCCATAACCGAAGGGTCCGGGGCTTGCAGGGACGCACTGTGGGCCCAAACAGAGTTGAGAGATGGGTCTTTGTGCACAGCAGCTGCAACAGGTCAACAGAGGAAGCTACAGTCCTCAGCCACAACCCGGTTTATTTATGCAATGTTTGTCGGGTACATGGACCCGGATAAATGTATGCAATGTCAGATACCTTTTTTAAGTGATTGTTTATTGGGTCCAGGTGTCTCCTTGTCATTGCCCTTTTGGCTAAGGTGCCTCCAAACCCCATTCAGCAGCCTGTGTTTTGTTGGTTGTATATACTGCACCATATGCCATATTCATTGCCTGCAGCCTAAGTGGGACTGGGGTATAAAATTGTCTTGGGCACCAATGAAAAAGTGGCCCACCGTTACAAATGGCAATTCCTTCCTTGTGCGACAGACTATTTGAATAGTGCCAACGGGGGGGGGGGGAAGAGGAGGGAGGCTAATAAAATGTGATGCAAATTCTGCATTTTAAAGAATATTTATTCAGTAAGACTGATCAAAACTACTATCCGCATGCCCAAGTAACTGATCAAACGAACCACCCATGCTACATACTTTTAGAGATCCGTTCAGTGATTTAGACAGCAGAGACGTGACGGGCCAGATGACTGACAGACCAGAGATTTGATTTGCCAAACAACTACCAAATGAGACGAGGATCACAGTACTGAACTTCAGAAAATACTTCACAATAAAATGCCCAAGAAGCTGCAGATCACATGAATTAAACTTAGACACGGATTGCCCATAAAATGCCCAAGTAGTAGCAGACTGCAAGGACAGAGGAGATGAGTGCCAAAAACATCAAGATTAAATAAAGTATTTTTTGTTGTTGTATGATACTATGTCTATGTCCTGTCTGTTTATAATTTAGTGTGGCGATTCCGACTTATCCAATGCATTTTAGGTGTGTGCTTGTTTTTCCAGCTTATTCACATGGGAGTCAGCTTGTAAAATGTTACACATTTAAACAGGGAGCTAGAAGCATGCAATCACTTCACCTCGACCAGGACTAGAAATTAGGTTGCAAGCTTAAATGTGCATTCTATTTATCCCAAAACGAGTCCTCCAAATTCACCTACATAAGGGAATTCAACAAAACACATTGACCAGGCCTGGACACTGCTTGACTGCATTCTCAACAATGTTATGTTACGACTCCTTGTGAGTTACTTTTCAATTGCCGAAAACGAGGGGACGATATGTGCGTGGCTGTGGTTTGCGAAATTGTAAATGAAATACCAGCGTACATAACCTATGCCGCCTTTATGAGCCATGTTCAAACACAGGGAGGCACACAAGTTAGAATAATCATGTTAGCTTAGGCTGCAACATATATTGCTTAAACAGAAACTCTTTCCGTATGCGGCTGTGCGACGATTGGTTCATTCCAACAGGGCGCGATAACTTGTAGCTTTCTCCCAATAGAAGAAAAAAACATTCCGTTTCACATTGCAAGTCAGGTAGCAAATAAGAAAAAGGTGTATTTGAAGACTAACTAAATCAGACAAACTTTGCAAACGCCATATCTAAATCAGCATTAGCCATTGTATTGGGCCATGGTCAGAACGCAATCACATTTACGAACCAAGTACGGTTGAGGGACTATTTGAATAAAGTTAAAGCATCAATATTGGCAAAACTGTACGTGTCGATCTGTGTGCTTTCCTGCAATACATATTCCATGTGAAATGGACAAGTAAACTGAACCCACGTAGAGGTTGTTATGACGTAGATGCCAACTATAAGACGTAATCACCACATGTTTTTCTAGCAATTAAAATATTAAATTGGAAAAGTTTGCTAAATAACTAACAAACATAGGTTTTAAAAACGCCACCATATATAAGGAGAGTGTTTTACACGAATCGCTGTAATGTAGCAGCGGGGCACCTTAACGTGCACATTGAAAAGTTAAAAATGAACGACCTCTTTTTGTATTATTCGTAATGACAACTAATAAAAAAGTGAAGTACACTGTCAAGTTGTACGTTTCGGTTAAAAACCGGCAACTTATATAGTTTGCAAAGCCAAATTTAAAGTTGAGCTTTCATGAACCATAACAACTCTGTTGTTAGTACTTCTACCGTAATGGTGCCGAGCAAGCCGCACATCATAATCTATATGTAGCCATCGAAAAGCAAAATAACGATTTTCTAATCAAACACAAAAAAAATGGCACGTGAACACATTAAAAGTCGCTTGTCACAGAAGCGGTTGGAGCACCGCTGAGGCGTTTAATTTGGAATAGGAAGCAGGCACGGGCAGTTTGACACCTGTTCCGTTTGGGAGAGAGATAGGCGCTCTTTTTTAGCCAACTCCCCAGCGCAACAGTGCTGCACATCCAACCAGGATTTAGAACTCTGGCGGCATTTCCAAACGGCCCGCAACACTCACTTTGTACTTTCTAGCAGGTCAACCAATGCCCAGAGGCGGATCATCAAGAGCTACAGTAGATGCCTATCAAGTGCACATTGATATGTACACATAGGAGTAAACCACAACCAGGCGCGGACGTACTCTTTCTTGCTTGCTTGCTTCACTGGGTGTGAGGCGGCCCAGCGGGACAATACACCCCACCAGTACTGAAGGGAGCCCAGGGTAGATTCAACGAAGGTGTAGGTCCACGTACCCTACCGGTGCCCTAATCAAGTTCTCTGCTAGGCTGACCATCCCACCAATAAATAGTACCTTCTACACCTCTCTATCCACCGGGTATACAGTGGTTCTAGCTGTACCTCCCCAGCCAGCACGGTAACCCCACCCCGCCCCCCGAAACAAAACAGCCACCTCGCCTTTCATACCTTCGTTCGCAAGGTCCGCCATTTTACTCCCTTCGGGATTCCCACAAAGCAACGCGGTCACCCGCCTGCACCGCTTCTACTGGAAGCAACCGAGTCCCCGGCTGCGCATGCCCAGTACACGTTGTGGATTCTCGCCTCGGCGGAGACGTTAGAAGCTCGCGCGGCCAAGTCGCTGTGTCTCGGTGAGTCTGTTTGGCTAGGGTAGCGGCCATCTTGAATTACAAATTACCCAGTTCTCAATGATAGACCCTCACAGAGCAAGTGCCAGTTAACTAAGTGTACCTCTATCTGATTTTCAAAATTATGACTAAATGCTTACGTCTCACCGTTTCATACATTATACAATGATCTAGCTTCTATTTTAAAATTGTAATTTAAAACTCGCAGTCGTTGGGTTTTTAGATTCAGTGTACAGAAAATTGAATATTTATTTTTTAGTGTCTTCAATTTGGTCTTCTTTTCTTTCGCATGGTTTGACAATTTAAAATAGTTTCCCTAATAAGATGGCCGCCATGCATTGCAATGGGGTATGTTTTGTCTTTTCTCTCTCTCTCTCTTTCTCTTTCTCTTTCTCTCTCTCTCTCTCTGCCTGTCAACCTCCTGCTGCAACTTTTAAAGTGGGTGGGTGCTAGGCACAGTTTGTCAGTCATCTGCTTTCAAGGCGGTGACACCTGCCAAAAGCAGGTGAGTTGAGAGCTATGGACCACTACACACAACTATGACTACAGGTGTAAGCAAAACCAACCTTTGGTATACCTTTGGTATAAGTCTGTACCACACAGTTTTTAGTAGCAAGCTGAGCAGCCAGGCTTATCTCAAGAGGGAATGTGAAACATCTACAATCACAAGTATTCAAATAGGCTCTTATACCCAAGGTTTCTTGGTAAAACACTTATTAATTTATTACACAGTCAGTTAGAAAACATTCACTAAAAGGAGGCAATCACATAGCTCTCAACTCTCACGCTTTTGGCGGGTGTCACCCGCCTTGTAAACAGCTGACTCACCCGCCAAGCCTCCAGCACGCCCATTCATTTCAATGGGCGTCTCACCCGCCAAAACTAAAATCGGGTGTTTTCACCCGCCTTCGCGACCCAAATGGTTGAGAGCTATGCAATCAATACCACACAAAAATATACTACAGTACTCATAGCTCTCAACCATTTGTGTCACAAAGGCGGGTGAAAACACCCGATTTAGTTTTTGGCGGGTGAGAGGCCCATTGAAATGAATGGGCATGCAGGAGGCTTGGCAGGTGAGTCAGCTGTTTAGAAGGCGGGTGACACCCGCCAAAAGCGTGTGAGTTGAGAGCTATGCAGTACTTCACACTATCAGGTTCTGAGGCATTTAATCTACTTTGAAGGAGGAGCAAAATGGCATTCAGAGCATTTGAAGTATGAGCAAAAAGGCATAAGTTAATAAAACAAATAATAGAGTTACTCTTAAACAGTGCAAATAGTTTGAGTTCACCAGAGTAGTTGTTCCAATGCAATAGATAGGCCAAAGTCAATGGGCTAGAGTCTTGTATAAGTAAAAATGGTTCTGGTAGTTAAACTCAAAAGTCTTTGCCACAGTTCTCAGAAGTAGTTCATAGAAGAAAGCTTTATATGTCGGGTCACAAGCTGACTAGGCCTGCAAGTTTCCAAAGTTTCACACACTTTCGCAGTGAGAGGTAAGTTCTCACGGTCAGGTTTTCACAGTACCTTAGATTGAAGAAAAAGATGCAGCTGAGGACTTCTGTTCCTAGCAGTTCCTGCAGATCTCGCTGTTCCTGAGCCTCAGTCGTGGGGAGAAGAGGGAGGACGTCAGGGGACTCCTGCACTTCACAGGGACTGGTCACATAGCTGACAAACTGGCAAATCTTCGATACCGGTAGCTGTCGTCAAGCACACAAACTGGTGTCCTTCTCCCTGGCTATTCGGTTTCCTGCAGCACTCTGAGGAAAATACAACAAGCTCTGAGAATGGTATCCAGGTGGCTTGCGAGTTGATTGGTCCCACCAACTCAAAGGAAAAAGTCATCCTTGAAGGGCTTCTCTGTCGAGATGAACTTGGTGATTCGGACCTGCAGCAGGGCTTCACCGGGCAAACCAACGGTCCAGGAGTTGCAGCAGCCGTCCTCTTCCAGCTCATCTTCGTTTCTTTCATTCCAGTGGTCGATTCTGCTTTTCAAGCCAAGATACTCGCCTTTTAACCAGTTTTCCCCCATTCATTCCAGCCTAGCTGCCACTCACCCAGCAGGGTGGCTGTCCTTGCCGGACAGTCAGCCAGCCATTCATGCCAGAGTGCTTTTGGGTCTCCTATGAGACTAAGCACAGGGAGTTTCGGGCACCTCCCTCACTTCAAGCCCACCCCAGACACTCAGGTGCCAGAGGCTGTCTTCAGTCCTGAAGCCCGCCAAAGGCGTAGGAACAAAGGGACCAAACCTAGTTTGGCACGCAGAGACAAACTCTAGAAGGAACGTTCCAAAAAGAAATAGCGAAAAAAGAAGACCGGGACCTCTTTAAACAAAGGATGCTCCGACGCCATCTTGAAAAACATGGATCCCCCGATTTAACGCTACCGGTGTTCGCGGTTGGGAAAAATCATGGTAGTTTGTTGTAAAACCACTTCCACCAGCCATTTCAATAGGAAAGGGTAGCATGGGACTGCTACATGAGTTTCTAGACATAGGGGATACGAGGTAATCCCACCAGGACTCTAATGTAAGATAGGGTGTGCTGGGTCTAGGAATGTAAAAAGACTAGTAAAGTCAATTTAACTTTACTTTCTCTGGGAAACAGTAGTTTATCCCAGAGAAGGTATTTAAACCTTGGGACAGCCTAAAAAGGCTTCCCTGTGTCACTGCACTGAGGGTGCTGTGTGACACACATGAAAAGATGATGCCTATAGAGTTGTCTAAAACGCCATAATCAAAGAACACAAGAGTAAAACATATTCTAAATACATGAGAGAGTGGGAAAAAAAGGATCACTCTCCAGGTAAAAAATCAAGTCCTCAAAATCCAGCAAAGTTACTGGGGGTCTCTAAGATGAAGGGAATTAGCACATTTATGAGAATTCTCCCTAACAGTGCGATTTACTAGTGATGGCCTATTTAAGAGACCATTGTTATGGACAAGGCATTTTTAATGTGTTAAGGACCGCAAAGGGGCATTTTTATTTTGAAAGCACATGCAAAGCAGCAGTTAGCTGCCTACAATCCGTACCTTCCTGCCTGCACTTACCTTGCACTTGCCACTAGCTGGCAGTTTATTTATTCATATCCTTCTATCCCATGTACTGCACTTTTCCCCTCCCCCTGCACCCTCGCACTTTCCCTCTCCCCCTTCCCATGCACTTGCGCTATCTGAATGACACCTGACCTAGTATTATTTATTTTATTATTTTTTATTTATTTATTTGTAACGCGCCGTAGCTCGCAAGCATCAGGGCGCGAAAAAGACACGAGGACGAAGATTAACAGGACGACACAAAAGAAAGTAAAGAGAGGGAGGCAGAAAGATGGCAACATGATTCGGTGTAGAAATTGCCTAGTTATTTGAAGAGAAAGGTCTTCAGATGCCTCCTAAAGAGTTGGGTGTTGCTTTCCAGTCTAAGGCTGCAAGGCAGTTTGTTCCAGTGGGAAGTTGCCAAACTCGGAAAAGCTCGACCGAGACCAGAGGCTTTGCCTGGAAGGCTAGGATTGATCAGTCCTTGCTTGGCGGATCTCAAGCTACGACTTGGCTCATACCACCTGAACTTTTTCTTAAGGTATGCTGGTGCCGTGCCGTAGAGACATCGGTGGGTTAGGGTTAGTGATTTAAACAGGATCCGTTCCTTTAGTACGATCGTTATCTGTCTTCCCCTGTTCCCCCTCCCTTGCCACGTCGCGCCTTGAAACACTTGTGTATAGGCGCGTTATAAATGCCATATCATATCATATCATATCACAATTAAACATATGGCACAAAACCGTTTGACCTATTTGCCTTATTTCCACATGTTAATATACCAAGCCAAAAAGCGTTTAAGTACAATGTAACATTTTCCTCACATTGTAAATGAAGCATGCAAGTGAGCCATGAGAATTTACCAAGGATACAACAAGAGAGTTAGTCATCCAGGAGACCAGAGGGGATATTTTCTCTGGTTCTGACCCTGTACTGATTTTCAGGGCTTAAGTCGATACATGTGGGTGGACGCAACCCCTGATGGGTGTTTTTGAAGTCAACATAAAAAAAAAGTTTACTTGGTCAAGTGTTCAGCTACTAGGATTTCACACCATGTTGCCATGTTTCCAATGCAGATGCTTACCTACAAGAACACATAAAAGGTCAATTAAAGAACACGTCTCATGTTTGGATTTGTTTTCTTTGGCATATTTCATTATAAATTGTTGGGCTTAAAAGGTGGGCGTCTTTTATACTTTGCTAGTGTAGTTATTGGAAATTCATCTCCCGAATTACCATGTTTTCACTCCTGTCTACATACATAGTGGTCATTATCTTGTGATGTCTCTTCCTGTGATGTCACTTCCTGTGATGTCATCAAATGCAAATTAAGTGGCCCACACCCCACAAATCCTGACAGGAACCCTTTATCACGATCAGTACAATTCACCCCAATGTTAAGGTATGGAATGGACTCACCAGGACGGTGAAGCAATGCTCAAGGCACTCCACCAGGAAGGGAGAGTACATTGACTGGCCACAACACCCCCTAGGCTCTGCCTTGCTTTTCTTATTGTAGTAAATTAGACCTTCCAAATGATGTACCTCACTAGCTAATATGAAGAATAAAGCTAGAGGAGTCAATCAATGGAACGTGCAAGGAATCTGCCAACCGGAAACACCAGGCTGCAAGAAAAGAGTACCTTTCAGTTTTGCATTCTATTTTAAGAGCCATGGTTTAGTAAGACAGGAAGGCGTACTAACCTTACTGTATACAGAATGTTGACAGCTGAGCTCTTGGTTAACTAGAATACATCTCACGGGCTTATCCTAATAAGTTAAAGGGAAGCAATAAGAATAAGGAGAAATTTCCCCTACAGCGCCCCACACCCCCTCTGACACAATGATTGAATATCTAAACCATCCCAATTGTTCTCGTACCATATGGAGGCTGTGCTTTAGTCCGAGAGGATCCAGGTGATAGAGCAGAGAGGAGAAAAAACGAGGGAAGGGAAGTGTCACGATCTTAACCCCTGGCCAGGACACTCGGGGCCTGTGGCCTTCGCCACAGCATTTCAACAAAGCCCCAAGGGCCCAATTATGCCCCTCTCCGGTGCAATGGAGCCAGTCCTGGCGCCGCTGGAGCCAGGCTCATATGGCAGGTGTAGTTTCCATTGGGCAGTGGACCAACATGGCTGCCCCCACAAGGATCAACCAATTAGGCTAAATGCAGATTAAGGCTACTATACACAAATGGACCAAATGCTAAAATAAGGCTACCTTACACAACTAAGCCTAATGCAGGGTAAGGCTGCTCTATACAATTGAGCCAAGTGCAGAATATGACTACCTTACACAACCAGGCTAAGTGCAGAATATGGCTACCATACACAACCAGGCTAAGTGCAGAATATGGCTACCTTACACAATTAGGCTAAATTCATGTAGCTCTATGATATTAGGTAATAAGAGTGGAGGGGTTTTACTGTCATACAGTAATGGCTGTACTCTCCGCCCATACCACACTTACCATATCTGTCGCTGTAGGTTGTCAGCATCAGGTGAACACCAGCAAACACGAAGTGGAGATGCCCTTCATCTCTTGCACTTAGCCGAGGGCTGCCCGGGAAGGCTGCCCTGGGTTCCACGAATAAGAGGTCAGTCTGAAAAACAGGGCCATGCCAATCACAGAGGGGTGGAGGTGGGAAGAGGGCGGGAGGGCCACAGGAGTGGGGTCTGGGTGGGAAGGTGAAGCACAGGGAGCGGGTTAGTGCTGGGAAACAAGGGAAAAGGGGAAAAAGAAGTGGACAAAACAAAGGAAAATAAAATAGAGGGTGTAGAGGAGGGCACTCACCTGGTCAGGACAGTGCAGCAGGACCCACTTTCACAGACCTGCTGCAGATGGAAAGATCGTCTTGGTCGCACAACTAGCTGGAAACTTGGGCTACAATGGGCCCAGTCAATCGCAGGGAGGTGGAAGCGGGGAGAGTGCTACAGGGCAGAGGTCCGACTGGGAAGTAAAAGCACAGGCGGGGGGCAGAGCTGAGAAATGAGGAAAAAGGAAATAAAATGGACAAAACAAATGAAAAAAGGCAAAATGGAGTGTGCAGAGGGGAATGCTCACCTGGCCAGGATGGTGCAGCAGGACCCGCGTTCACAGGCCTGCGGCAGAAGGAAAGACCATCCTGGTCACAGAACTAGCTCGGAACTTGGGCTGCAACGGGTCAACCAATCACAGGTAGGAGGAGTCCAGAAGAGGGCGGGAAGGCTACAGGGGAAGGGCCCAGTTGTGAAGTGGAAGCACAGGGAGCGGTTTGGGGCTTGGAAACGAGAAAAAAGGTATTAGGAATTTATCCCGGTCCTTATGGGTTAATTGGAGGAAGTATCATCCAGGCTATACTAAATGGATTCCAAGATGGCGCCTCCTTGATGCCATACACAGAAGATCATGTTCACAGTCCAGTTCTTTTCAAGATGGCAGACGGATGGAACCTCACTATTCACTTTCTTTAAATACTGTTGAGCCGATGGAGAAGGTGCGTCGCTACTTCGCTCCTTTTTTAGAGTCACTTTAACCTTGCAGTTTCTTCCAGCTTCCTATTCTCCAGTTCCTCCTTGCGCGCTGTTTCTCCGCTCTCTCTCTCTCACTCCCCTCTGACTTCCCTTGCTCCATTTCACCTCTGCCTTGTTTCCCTAGTTTTCCTCCTTGTACGTTTGTTTCTCTGCGGTCTCTCTCTCTGTTCTGATTTCCCTTGCTCCGTTTCATCTCTGCTCTATTTCCCTAGCTTTCCTCCTTGCACGTTTGTTTCTCCGCACTCTCACTATCTGTGCTCTGATTTCTCTGCTCCGTTTCACCTCAGTTCTGTTTCCTCTTACTTCCTCCATGCTACCTCAGTTCTTCTGTTCTTTCTTCTTTTGTTGTCTGTTTCACTTCTTTGTCCTATTCAAAAGATCTGAAGAATTCCATTGTGAATGCTGTACTGCCTTCTTCCATTGAAGAATTCCATTGGACATTACCTGGATTCATCTTGCCAAACAGGAGAACTCTTCAATTCAATTTACAACTTTCACTTCCATCAGCAAACAAGAAAGTTCTGTCTCGCCATCTGTAACAGGTTTTTATCCCTTTGAGGGTTTCCCGAGGGCTCTGCCCACGGGGTACACAGAGCTCATATTATTCTGGTCTCTGAATACCCTGCAGGACGCTCTAATAATCTTCATCAACTTCACTGCTGGAATCAACAAAACAGTGAATACACTGTGGTTGCTAATAGATAGTGACGGCCAATAGAAAGAAGCATGGATCAACAAGTACAACAGTTGGTTACAGCGGTTCAAAATCTTAATGTTGAAATATAAACTGTTAAAAATGAAAACACCATGCTTAAACAACTGGTTACGTCCCGTGCGGAACTATCTCTGGGACCATTAGCAACTGGCAAATACGATGGCAACCCTAAAAACTATAAGAATTTATTGATTCTTCTATGGTGCAATTTACTTTGAAACCCACATTTATGCCTACGGATCGCTCAAAAGTAAGCTTCATGGTTTCAAATCTGTCAGGTAGTGCCTTTTCACGGGCAGCCCCACTTGTAACCATAAATAATCAATTATTGGGTTCACATGTGGGATTCCTAAACAGTCTTCAAGCTATGTTTGGGCATCATGAATTGGTGGTTATGGCACAGGAAAATCTGTTAGATTTAAGACAAGGCAACATGGAGGTTTGGACTTTCATCACCCACTTCAAACAATTAGCCTTGGAAACAGCATGGTCCGACGATGCGCTTCTAACTATCTTTCGCAGGAATTTGAATGAGGACCTTAAGGACGAAGTGTCTAGGGTCCCTTGCCCTCCTAACCTAAAGAAAATGATATTTCTAGTTTTACAACTAGATTACAGATTACAGGAGAGAAACCTGGAAAAGAAAAAGAGCAAGACATCTCAATTTACTCAGGTTGTTCCATGGCTAGAGAACCCTAGGAATGCAAGACCATCGGATGAAGAAGAACCCATGCAACTTGGCATAGCTAGAGGACCACTTACCCCAGAAGAGAGAAATCAGAGAAGGACTCTAGGTCTTTGTATGTATTGCGGATCTTAGAACCATGTCCTAAGAGACTGTACAATCGTCCCTCAGAGGCGTTCGGGAAATGCATCCACCCCTTCATGAAGGGAACCATGGATGGGTCTGTAATAAGAAGTTCCCTAGATTGTGTTCAAAATTTCCACGCCATGATCGTACTACAAGTCACCCTTCAATTCTCTGACAAAACCATACAAAAAATCCCAACCCTTGTGGATTGTGGAGCCGCTGGATTTTTATGGATGTTGTTTCGGCAAGACAAAACAACATACCCTGTTTTACTAAGAAGATATAAGTACCTGAAGAAGGAGTGGACAGAACTCCTCCTACATCCGGACCAATCAAAGAACAAACCTCTTCCATTACCACGATAATTTCATCCCATTATGAAAAAGCCGCCTTTGATTTGATTAAAGCAGCCCATTACCTTGGCTCTGAAAACATAATCCCTATATAAACTGGACGGCAGGAACATTCTTTTTGGGTTCAGAGTAGTCTCTCTTCCTGTCTTCCACATGGTGCTGGAGAGTTATTCTCAGATCCTGAAACTAAGGAAAACCATTTGAATAATCATACCATTTCCAACATCACTCTTCTCCCAGAGTGTTATTGTCACAGGTTTCCTCCCTTCTCACCTGTTTGTGTTCTTTCTTCGATGGAGTCTTCCTGCGTACGGTACAGGTCTTATATAAGCCCGCATGAATGTCCACGGCTTCCAGCGTGAATTCCGCGATCCGAGTCCTGGATCGTTCAGAATGTCCAGGGATGCCTGGAAACGGCAAAGCTTTCACTCGGCAGAGTGTACACGGAGATCCGGGATGAAAAGGAGGGCAAGGGAAAGGAGGTAGGTGGAGGGTTCAATGGAACCAGGAACAAGAAGTTAACGAGAGCGAACTTCGGCAGCACACGTCAACCACAGTAAACAGTAGCGTTGAGATGCACAGAGCCGATGGGGCGTGGCCGCTTTATAGAACGTGATACGTGCGACACGGAAACTGGTGAGTTGCCTGACTGGCCCATGGCAGTGCATCGGGATTGTGAGGTGGGGGGATGCATACTCCACCAGAGTGGGACGGGCGGTGAGTCGAGAATACACGCAGAGCTAAACACTCTTGACCTGTACCTCCCAACCCAAACATGACACATCACTGGCACACATTGGACCAATGCCGTATATCAATGACAACATTTAAGACGCACAACCTGGCCACCATGGGTATGTCAAGCAATGCATGACTAAACATGATTGCAACTGTGCCAATGTGGCTAGTGTGACCATGCACAGTGTAGTATACACAGGAAAAATGGGAGGCAAAACGTCGTCCTGCATCCACAGTACATCCGCATCAGCATGCAAGAATTCACCCTGCATCATCTGTACAACGCCATCCAGACTACCACACCATATTGCAGTGAATCAATGCATCTAAATAATATTTGTGCATACGTACAGGAACATGTGCATGTCAACAGCAAATAGCTGCGGCCATGGCTGTGAATCCTGAAGGTGGCAGCTCAGAGTGACTCACATAGACATATTTGTATTTGCTTGCAGGTGATGGAGGATATCCCTTGAAGCCGTGGCTACTTACCCCTGTGCGGAACCTGTGGAACAGCCATGAAGAGGAGTACAATCAGGTTCATGCCCGTACCCGTGTTGCGATTGAGCAGACCTTTGGCCTGTTGAAGATGCGGTTCTGCTGCCTAAGCAGGTCTGGTGGAGCCATAGCTCTCAACCATTTGGGTTGCAAAAGCGGGTGAAAACACCCGATTTTATTTTTGGCGGGTGAGAGGCCCATTGAAACGAATGGGCGTGCAGGAGACTTGGCGGGTGAGTCAGCTGTTTACAAGGCGGGTGACACCCGCCAAAAGCGTGTGAGTTGAGAGCTATGGTGGAGCACTCCTTTATAGGCCTGAGAAGGTGGCAAAGATCACCATGGCCTGTGTCATGCTGCACAACATGTGCGTCCGGAGAAATGTACCACTGCCACCTGACATTGACATGCATGCACTGGGTGAGGATGATGAGGATGAAGACGGAGGAGAAGCAGCACCCTTGCCAGTATTTATTTTATTTATTTGAATTTGTAAATCGCCAAACGGCCCTGGGGCATCGTGGCGCTGTTATGAAGGCTTGCTTAGTTACAAAGGTGCATTATAGGCAAACATACATACATAAATGTTGCTTATAACAGTTACAATAAGTACTTGACAGAGACTAATAGAATGGTGTGCAAGTATATAGTGCCAACCACTTCTTATATGGCGGCAGCTATATAAATTGCAGGTCAGTATAGGTAAGCAAGAGCATGGTGCCAGCCACATGTTGCGTGGCAGCAACTACAAACATTTGCGTTGTCCAGGTTAGTATATATGTAAATGGTGCCGGCCCTGAGTTACGGGCGGCATCAACACTTATTCACGTGGTCATAGTTAAGGGTAAACGTGTGGTGCTAGCACAGAGGTACAACATTAGTGCAAGGTTAGAGTCAGCATGTATAGCATGGGGCCAATCCCATAAATAGGGTGGCAGGTGCATACTAGATACATATGTCTGAAATCTACGGGCAATAACGTGGAGCAGATCTTAGAAGAGGTGGGTAGCTGGATTTCTGGATGCATCTGAGACTGCTTAAGATGGTGGAGGTATCAGCAGGCTTTGTCCCATGGTGGCATAAGGAACATCACAGTTTCAGCGTGTGATATGCATTAATAGCGCAGCACTGTGTCCGCACTAAGCGCTCGTTTTGTAAGTCCGGTGTGATTATCTGTGGGCCTTCTGGGCCAGGTCTATGATGTGGGGCCGACTAGGGGCCGGGTATACAGTATGGGGGTGCAGGTGTGGAGCTGTCTTTAGTTGATTAGCACAGCTAGATTCGTGGGAGGCACTGGGGAAGCAGCGCGCCGCCGTGTGCATGCTCCAGGACGCAGAGCTGGCTCCTCCAAGAAGCTCCCAGCCCATGCGTCCCGCGTCCGCCTCACGTCGGGCCCTCTCCCGGTGCACTCCAAGCACCGTCAGCAGTTCGTTAGCAGCTGTGCGCGGTATCCCCGTCCTCCCGCCCGCTGGCCCCACTGTGTACCTTGAGTACCATGAGGGGGGGGCGTCCGCCGAGGGGGAGAGGCACCGGGTGGAAGCCGCAGCTTCCTCCATATCAACCCATGTATGCAGCTCTTCGGGAGAGCCACCGTGGGGGTGGGCGCTCCGTTCCACCGTTGATAGGTCCCCTCGGTAGGTGTCTCTCCAGAGCTGCTCGCCTGTAACACGTATGTGATGTGATGTATGTGATGCACAAGATGGCTGTGCAGTACGCCAATCACTGATTGACAAATCCTTTGGACCCACAGGGACATTGATAGATATGTGTCAGTAACACATTGGACACTGGGTCCATGTGGACATGCACACAGGGAATGTGGGGAGTTGGGCACTGTGCACTGTCATGAATTAAATGTATACACACAAAATGAATAATGTCCAGACATTGAATGATTTTTCACACAACTGGTGTATTAATAGCAACTACAGAAATGTGCTACCCCCCCACAACACCAAAACTCCCCATACCCCCAATGAACACCCTATACTCCCAATGAACTCCCAAAACCCCCCAATGAAATCCCCCTAATACACACATACACCACCGACACCATCAGACCCACTCCCATTGTTGTCCCACACTATTTCCTTGATGTCTTGTTGTCCGGGGGCAGCATCTCTGAGTGCCTCGTACTCCGTCTTGGTGGACGCACAGGGCTGGAGGGTGCAGAGGAAGCAGGTGTGGAGGATGGGGGTGTGGTGGATGGGGTGGAAGCCATGGTGATTTGCACGGCTGGTGCGGGTTGTGGCTGCTGCATGTGCCGCAGGATAGAGGTGAGTACCTGCGTGACGGCGCCCAGACTGTCTCGCATCATCAATGCAGATGCATTAACAGCGGCTGTGTTTGCCGCTATGGCCTGTGCAATCTCACGCCTCGTGTCCTCCCCCTCCGCAACATATTGTCGGACAAGGTCCAACATTGAGTCCTGTCTAGCCTCCACCCTTGCAAGCCGTGCCTCAAGGTTGGTGGTGGGAGCAGCAGTGATTGAGGGTGCTGCGACCGGGCGTGCAGTGGCAGTGCTGTCCTTGGGGGGGGGGGTGCTGAGGTCCGAATCATGAAGTAAAGAATCTGCAATGCTGCTGATGGGTGTGTCCTGAGTGTGGGTTTAGGGGGTGGACACAGGGCTTGGGGAGTGTGGACTTGCCACATGGGTTAGTCCATCCTCGTTCACATACTCCTCCACTGCAGTTTCTATGTCGCTCAGTGGGGCAGTGGCTGCTGCCTCGCCCACCAAACTTGTTGCTGCCGAAAGTGTGCCACTGGCCTCGCCTTCCACTGGTGTTGCCAGCTCTGTGGTCCCGGTGTCAGGCGTTGATGTGGGGCCCTCGCCCTGGGTTTCGGTGTGGCCTGCGAGGCTGCCCCAGAGGTGGTCTTGCCTGTGGGAGTTCACTTGTGCTGGGACGTGGATGCCCTTGTGGCTGTTTCCTCACTGGCATCCTCTCCATCAGTGCCTGGTGGGGTAGAAGAGATGCAGGGCATCAGTGATGGTGTTTCATGCAAGATGCATTATATGGTGCTGTGGAGAATTTAATTTATCATGCATTCATATCTTACAGGTGTATGAAGGGGGCATTTTGGCATTTGCATTGACGTCTCAATGCAGGGATGCTGCATGGCAGGTGGCATGCCGTTGTATTGGGGTTTGTGTGATGTATTACATGGGCACGGTCCGTGTGTGTTGGCTGTGTGTTGGTAATCGGATTGGCACTCAACATGCATTTCAGTGTGGCAGGGTTTGGACCTCCATCTGGACAACGATATGTTTATGTGTGTGTTGGGACATGCATTGCCTTGCATAGACTCTCTTCCACATCACTTGTGCTACATCATGGTTTCCCCTACTGGGATCTGCAGGATCACTCACCTCCATCTCCAGATGTTGCGGCACCCGTCTCCATCTCCCCGAAGCCTTCGATGGACTCCATCTGTATGAAGGTACTGCACGTCTCCTCCCAGCGTGAAAGTTTTGCGGGTGAGTGGGGACCCTCGCCTGTGGCCATGGCCTCCCTCCTATTGCTGGCCAGGATGTTCCGTACCCTGAGGCGGAGGTCATCCCACCTTTTTATACAGTCTTTGACTGTCCGTGGGGTGGTGCCGACTGCTGAGACCTTGCGGGCTACCTCCTCCCAGATCGCCTTTTTTCGCTGCTGCACCTCCCTTTTCAGGTTCTGCTGGTTGATCTCCTCTGCATGGGCGGCAGGGGTGTCCGCCAGCATGTTGAGTTCGTCGTCCGAAAAACGCTTTTTGCGCAGGTGGCGGTTTGATTTTTTGGTAGCCTTGGACATTTTCAATAGATAGGCCCTGGTCTCTCCTCTGTAGCAGTGGTGGTTTGGGAGGATTGCAATGGATTGTGTTTTTAAAGATGGCCACCGGCGCATTTCCCGTTACGACGCAATGACGTTACTTCCGGATCTGGTATTACAAGCCCGGTATTAGCATGCTGTTGTTACCGGGGCGGTATTAAGGGGTGCCTCCTAGGCGGCGGCGGTATCTGCGGGTTCCCGTGATGGCGCTATCGGGGGGTTGGAGGGCCTTTAGCGCCATGGCGGTATGGCCATTACCGGCATGGGGGTTCGCACTCGTAATCACCCGCTATTAGCGGCGTCATACGAGCACAAACCTGCTAGTTCCTTCATGCCGGTAATTACCCCGTTTTTACCGCACTTCTCGTCATGAGGCCCTATGTGTCTCAAACAAACATCACACTCACAGGGTGCAAAAGTCCAAAACATAGCACCTTTGCTGGTTTTGTCACTTTCACTGCTGAACACTCGTTCACTCTTTAAACATGGCATTGAAATTGACGACCATGTTGCTGAACACAATCCTGAAATTTTTGGAATAACGGAAACCTGGTTGAACTCTAATTTGCCCACTCAAGCCACGCTCTCTACACCTGATGACGACACTCTCTACAGAGCAGACCGTACACAAGGCAAAGGAGGCGGATCGCGCTTATGTGCGAATCAAATCTCAACTGTCATGTTATGCCTCATATTACACCCGATGGATGTGAATCCTTATGGATAAAGATTAGCACTACCCCTAACACATCCCTCAATGTGCTAACAATCTATCACCCCCCCAAGGACAAGGAACAACTCCTCGACTTGATTGCACAAATCTCCAAATCCAAAAGTCCCCTCATCATAATGGGTGACTTTAACTTCTGGGCAAATAATCTGCTCGATAAAGTTGGCACCAGTCTAGAGTCTATAAACTCTATAGGTTTAAAACAATGGGTAATCACAACAACGCAAAAAAAGTGGTCATATACTTGACTGGCTCATTTCGCAAAATCTGGATATATCTCAAGTGACAGTAGTCCCATGCATCTGGTCAGACCATGCTCTCATCCAGGCTAAACTCACCCTGCCTGATCCCCCCTAAATTTAACACCTACCTGCGTTGTCACGATGCTCAGGTCCAAGGAATTGGAGTGGCGTAATACCAACCACCCCCACTATGGTGGTGGAGTCTGCAAGTCAGAGTTTACACAGACTTCCTTGACCAGAGCAGGGAAGGAGGGCTAGGGTCTTGATGATTGGATGGGTAGGGGGAGTTAGGAAAACCGGATTGAGGGTTAGGTAAAGGTTGTGGTTAGGACTGAGGAATTTAGGAAAGGGCTGATAGTTGCACACTTTTGTTCAGGCAATGCTTGGTACAAAGTTAGCTGCTTTACATTAGCACCACATCACATAAGAGCGATAGCCCCATCACTGGCTAACCCTAAGTCATTATTTTTCTACAGAGATCAGTCTAAACCAAGGTAAGCATTTTAACCCGACATGCAGACTTAGCTTTGGTTTTTAGTGTCCTGTCCAGGGGTCTCCTGTTAGGACCGTCAAGTCCTGTGGCACGTCCGTAGAGTTCGAGCAGCTGGTTCAAGCTAAAAGAAAGGATAAATATTAGTGTGCGTCCTCAGAGATCGTAAGCATTAATTCTCATGCCACACTCACATACATACAACACATAGTTTGCAACTTTCTCCCAGCGCTTTGAAACACATTGTGTATAGAAGCTATATAAATAAACTATCATATATCATATCTGTGTGCGAAGCCGCACGTGGATGGTTGTGCCAAGTTTTGGAAATGCACCAGGGTTCAAAATTCGCCACAAGGGGTCTTTTCCTCAGACCCTTGCTGGCGTGACAGCTTTTAATAATTCCCCACAAAAGGTCTTTCTTCACCCCCCCGCAGGCGTATGTTTTCAAGATGTATGCTGTCACAAGTGTTTTTGCCTCATGTGCCCCTTTGGGCTTAGGTTCCAAGAGGCAGAAACACACAGAAGGTTGCACAGAGAATTAAGTACTTCAACTGGGCCCCTTGCAAGTGATTTTCCAGTAGCTCCGGTCAAGCACGTCCTCTCTCCGTGGAGTCTCAAGTACAAGCCCCATGCTTCATGGGGTTGCGCATCCGCGTTGGCGTGCCACGCCCGGCTCGACTCGACTCCTGATTGGTCCAGACCTGCCCAGAGCATGCTGGGACTTGTAGTGATGGAGCACCTTTTGCTGGGCAATGTAGTTTTTAGAGGCCTTTTTACTACACAAGGGGAAAAGCAGTCTCTTATAAGGCTGCACCCCCTTGAATAGTGTTTTTATAGCAAATCCAGGCATAACAGCCCCCACTATGCCTTTATGTTTCCCTTGTCCTTGTCTTTGTCTATCCTTACCCCTGACAGCATACCCCTCCACCCCACAGAAGGCAGGTGCCCCCGGTTTTTAGGGATAATTCCTGTGAAAAGTGTGTAACAATCTTGGGGCATGCACGTGATGTGAGGGCTCCCAGGAGCGAGCTTCAGGTCCATACCCTACCCAGTCCACTAGGTAATATATCTGGCCATCTTTGTGTTTTTTGGAATTTAAAATTGCATGAACTTCATACTCGGGTTCTCCATGAACTAACACAGGAGGTGGATGTTTGGTAGTTGCCCCATGCGGGGCAGGCTTCAGAAGCGACGTGTGGAAGGTGGGGTGAATTTTCATTTGGTGGGGTAAAGCCAATTGGACTGCAATAGGATTGACAATTTTTGCAATTGGGAACGGCCCTAAATAACCGAGTTGCAACTTTCTGGGTCATCTAACCGTATATTGCGGGTAGAGAACCATAGTCGATCACCTACACAATAGGATGGACTGGCCCGACGATGTTTGTCGGCATAGTGTTTATATGTGGCTTTTGCTTTCATGAGATTACCTTGCACCTCCTTCCAAACTTGCTCTATACCAGGGGTGCACAACTGATTTTGACAGAGGGCCGAAAGTACCTTACATGATGGCTATAGTGGGCCGAAAAGTAAATGTGGGTGGGGCGGTAGGCGCAGTGGGGCGTGGCAGGAGGCTTTTTCAACTCCCAATTTTTATTAAACACATGGAAAAAGAATACGTTTTTGAGGTGTAATGATTTTTATTTGTATTTCAATCTTACATTTTGTACTACACATTTTCCATTGTTATCATTTATTTGTATTTAGTTATTGCATATCGTCTGTTTAATTAAATTAGATATATTTTATTGACACTTGATTGGACATTCTATTATTTTGGACTGCTATACTTTGCTGTTTGGATTGCCCAAGAGGAGTATGGCCTTCGTTGAGTCAGATTTCCACAAAAAGCAAATGTACATCTCCTAACTGTGCCTGTTTTAGCTTTATTTTTGGGTTCACTCTTGGAGTGCGACACTATGCTCCATGGTCCCCAACCCCCAATCCAACACTATGCCCCATAGCCCCAACCCCTCAACCAAACACTATGCCCCTTGACTCCCACCCCTCATGCAAACACTATGCCCCATGACACCCACCCCCCATGCAAACACTATACCCCATAGCCCCCACCCCTCAACCAAACACTATGTCCCATGGCTCCCACCCCTTAACCAAACACTATGCCCCATGACTCCCACCCCTCATGCAACCACTATGCCCCATGACACCCACCGCTCATGCAAACACTATGCCTCATGACACCCACCCCTCAAGCAAACACTATGTCACAAGACATCCACACCTCAAGCAAACACTATGCCCCAAGATGCCCACCCCTCAAGCAAACACTATGCCCCATGACACCCACCCCTCAAGCAAACACCATGCCTTAGACACCCACCCCTCAAGCAAACACTATGCCCCATGGCCCCCACATCTCAACCAAACACCATGGCCCCCACCCCCCAACCAAACACTATGCCCCATGGCTCCCACCCCTCAACCAAACACTATGCCCAAGACACCCACCCCTCAAGCAAACACTATGCCCCATGACACCCACCCCTCAAGCAAACACTATGCCCCAAGACACCCACCCCTCAAGCAAACACTATGCCTCATGACACCCATCCCTCAAGCAAACACTATGCCCCAAGACTACCACCCCTCAAACAAACACTATGCCCCAAGACACCCACCCCTCAACCAAACACTATGCCCCATGGCCCCACCCCTCAATCAAACATTATGCCCCATGGCCCCCACCCCTCAACCAAACACCATGGCCCCCAGCCCCACCCCCAACAAAACACTATGCCCCATAGCCCGCACCTCTCAACCAAACACTATGCCCCAAGGCTCCCACCCCTCAACCAAACACTATGCCCCATGACTCCCGCCCCTCATGCAAAAACTATGCCCCATGACACCCACCCCTTATGGAAACACTATGCCCCATGACACCCACCCCTCATGCAAACACTATGCCCCATGATAACCACCCCGCAAGCAAACACTATGCCCCATGACACCCACCCCTCAAGCAAACACTATGCCCCAAGACACCCACCCCTCAAGCAAACACTATGCCCCTATGCCCCAAGACACCCACCCCTCAAGCAAACACTATGCCCCATGACACCCACCCCTCAACCAGACACTATGCCCCATGGCCCCCACCCCTCAACCAAACACCATGACCCCCACCCCCCAACCAAACACTATGACCCATGCCACCAAGCATGCACCATGCATACATACTCATACACACCCTACCCACCCACCCCTGCATACAAACTAACAAGTATACACCATTCACCCATACAGACCCGAACCCCGACCCCCAACTCAGCACACAAACTCACAAGCATACACCAATACACTATGCACCCACACAGACCCAAACCCCCACCCCCCAACTCAGCACACAAACCCACAAGCATGCACCCATACAGACCCGAACCCCCCACCCCCAACTCGGCACACAAACTCACAAGCATACACCAATACACTATGCACCCATACAGACCCGAACCACCCACCCCCAACCCAGCACACAAACTCACAAGCATACACCATGCACCCATACAGACCCAAACCCCCTACCCCCAACTCAACACACAAACTCACAAGCATACACCATGCACCCATGCAAACCTGAGCCCCCCAACTCAGCACACAAACCCACAAGCATACACCAGGCACCCATACAGACCCGAACCCCCCACCCCCAACTCAGCACACAAACTCACAAGCATACACCATGTACCCATACAAACCCGAGCCCTCCAACTCAGCACACAAATCCACAAGCATACACCATGCACCCATACAGAACCGAACCCCCCACCCCCAACTCGGCACACACCAATACACTATGCACCCATACAGACCCGAACCCCCACCACCCAACTCAGCACACAAACTCACAAGTATACATCATGCACCCATACAGACCCGAACCCCCCACCCCCAACTCAGCACACAAACTCACAAGCATACACCATGCACCCATACAAACCCGGGCCCCCCAACTCAGCACACAAACCCACAAGCATACACCATGCACCCATACAGACCCGAACCCCCACCCCAACTCAGCACACAAACTCACAAGCATACACCATGCACCCATACAGACCCGAACCTCCACCCCCAACTCAACCCACAAACTCACAAGCATACACCAATACACTATGCACCCTTACAGACCCGAATCCCCAACTCAGCACACAAACTCACAAGCATACACCATGCACCCATACCGACCCCCACCCCCAACTCACCATACAAACTCACAAGCATACACCATGCATCCATACAGACCTGAACCCCCCGAACCCCCCAACTCACCAAACAAACTCACAAGCATGCACCCATACAGACCCGGACGCCCCACCCCCACAACTCAACATACACTGAACGTGCACACAACAAAAACAAACATTCAGGCAGACCCGACACTCACCCCACCCCACCCCTGCATCTCAACATACACTGAACTTGCACACAAAAACAAACATTCAGGCAGACCCGAGACTCACCCGACCCCCGCATCTCAACATACACTGAACTTGCACACAAAAACAAACATTCAGGCAGACCTGACACTCACCCCACCCCACCCCCGCATCTCAACATACACTGAACTTGCACACAAAAACAAAGATTTAGGCAGACCCGACACACACCCCACACCCGCATCTCAACATGCACTTTCACACAACAACAAACATTCAGGCAGACCTGACACCCCCCCCCCCCCGCATCTCAACACACACTGCACTTGCACACAAAAACAAACATTCAGGCAGACCCGACACTCATCCCACCCCCACATCTCAACATACACTGAACTTGCACACAAAAACAAACATTCAGGCAGACCCGACACCCCCTCCCCCCAGCATCTCAACATACACTGCACTTGCACACAAAAAGAAACATTCAGGCAGACCCGACACACACCTCACACCCGCATCTCAACCTGCACCTTCACACAACAACAAACATTCAGGCAGACCCGACACCCCCCTCCCTCCAGCATCGCAACATACACTGCACTTGCACGCAAACATATTCAGGCAGACCCGACACTCACCCCACCCCCGCATCTGAACTTACCCTGAACTTGCACACAAAAACAAACATTCAGGCAGAGCCGACACTCACCCCACCCCCGCATCTCAACATACCCTGAACTTGCACACAAAAACAAACATTCAGGCAGACCCGAGACTCACCCGACCCCCGCATCTCAACATACACTGAACTTGCACACAAAAACAAACATTCAGGTAGACCTGACACTCACCCCACCCACCCCCCCACATCTCAACATACACTGAACTCGCACACAAAAACAAAGATTTAGGCAGACCCGACACACACCCCACACCCGCATCTCAACATGCACTTTCACACAACAACAAACATTCAGGCAGACCTGACACCCCCCCCCCGCATCTCAACACACACTGCACTTGCACACAAACACATTCTGCAGACCCGACACACCCCCCCCCCTCCGCATCTCTACACACACTGCCCTTGCACACAAACACATTCAGGCAGACGCAACACCTCCCTCCCCCCAGCATCTCAACATACACTGCACTTGCACACAAACACATTCAGGCAGACCCGACACATGCCCCACCCCCTCATCTCAACACACACTGCACTTGCAAACAAACACATTCAGGCAGACCCAACACCCACCCCTCTTCCTCAGCATCTCAACATACACTACGCTTGCACACAAACACATTCAGGCAGACCCGACACACACCCCCCCTCCGCATCTCAACACACACTGCACTTGCACACAAACACATTTAGGCAGACCAGACACACACCCCACCTCCGCATCTAAAAAAGCATTCACTGAACTTGCACACAAAAACAAACATTCAGGCAGACCCAACACTCACCCCACCCCAGCCCCGCATCTCAACATAGACTGAACTTGCACACAAACACATTCAGGCAGACCGGACACCCCCCCCCCCTCTGCATCTCAACATACAAGCAGCACAAAGATCCCCCACACACACACACACACACAAACAAACATCCACCTCCCCAAAAAAATATGTACTTACCGGACGACGTGCTGGAAGGCAGGCTAGCTGGAACGCTGGCGAGGTCCGGTACTACGGCTGGCATGGCAAGGCTGAAATGCCTTCTGACATCAAGCCTTACTGGCCACTCCATCCGTAGTGCTGGCCTTCCATTGGTGCAGTACACACGCAGTACGTGGCTCGTAGGAGCTACGTGGTGCGTGTGCACTGAACCAATGAGGACCAGTGTTTTGTCCAGCCCGGAAGACAACAAAGACTTTTCCTAATGGAGGGCGGCCGATGCTGCTTGCGGGCCGCCCTCCATTAGGAAAATCTTTGTTGCTGGCGGGCCGGACAAAACGGCATGGCGGGCTGCAACTGGCCCGCGGGCCGTATGTTGTGCACCCATGCTCTATACCAATCCATTGCCCTGCCAACGTAGGTAATTCCGTCTCTGAGGATTTGATAGCCATGGGAAGGACCCGTGGATGTCGCCCTTACAAGCAGTAAAAGGGAGACCTTCTTGTGGATGCATGTACAGCATTATAATACGCTAACTCGGCTAACCAAGTATGTTGAACCCAAGTTGTTTCTCTGCTTGTGGCAAAACAACATAGATATTGCTCGAGTCCCTGGTTTACGCGTTCTGTCTGGCCGTCAGTTTATGGATGGTAGCCAGATGATAGGCGGACCTCCATCTTACAAAATTCACGCCAGAACTGGGAGGTGATCTGTGGGTCTCTGTTGGTGACAACGCAATATGGGAGCCCGTGAAGGCAGATCACATTCTGTAGGAACAGCTCTGCAATTTTACTGCCTGTCGGGACTCCCTTGCAGGGAATAAAATGGGCCATCTTTGAAAAGGTATCCACAATTACCAGTATAGAGGTATAGCCTTGTATTCCTGGGAGGTCTACAAAAAGGTCCATGGTGATGGTATGCCATGGTACAACAGGGGTTGTCAAGGGCCGAAGGAGGCCTGCAGGTGTTTTGATGATCAGCCTTGTTTCGGGCACAAACCTCACATCCCAGCACATACTGTTGGACGTCTTGTCGCCATTTTGGCCACCAAAAATGTCTAGCTACCAACTCCTGCATTTTTGACCTCCCTGGATGACCCACTGTCATGGTCATGAAGTCAGGGGCACAGGCATGCAGGGGTCGCATGCATAGGAGACCTGGGTGGACACTGTCCTGGCGCCTTTGGCACCAGGCTCATGAACAAAAGTAAACAAGAACATCCATTTATAACACCAAAAATCTTTTATTATGGACATAGCACTTCAGATGCATTAACCTTGAACATTCCACCCATTTAGCAGAATGCATTAACCTTGAACATTCCATCCATTAAGCAGCCCCAAGTGTATTCTTGGGTGTGGCTGCTAATGGATTGCCTTCGCACGAGTGGCAGGGTGTGGCTGGTAAACCGGCCCTAAGGGGTGTGCCCACGATCTCAGCTATATAAGCTGCCCCGATCCTCAAGACAGACGCTTCGCGTTATTCTGCACTTGCAAGCAGCGTAACGCTCACCGTCGCCTGAGGTCAGACTTACCTTTGAAGATCCTGCTCCCTGGACATGTTGCTTCCTGCCAGCATACTTACCAACTGGGGGAAGCTGTCCTTACCTGTACATCTCTTCGGCGAACCAAGTATTCATCTTTACACTTTCCGGAACGCCGAAATCTTCAATTTGGCACTGCAGCACGACACGCTCCATCGTCGACAGCAGCGCCTGGAAGGAAAAACCTAAGACAAGGTTAGACATCGAAAAAACAGTCAGTTTAAGGTTGCACTTCGCCATACTTTGCGCTTTCCTTAAACCATCACTTACCTGCTGTCGAACATTGCGGTAGCATCCATCTTCCATCCGGCCGCGTCTCGCTTCTCACAGCTGCATTGAGGCCGCATTTCCATCTAAGAGAAGAAAACAGAAGAGAGACATTATTGCAGGCATAAATAGGAGCAACATATAAAGACATTAAACAGAACGAACAGCATCACAAGAGCTCAAGAAAGACTTACCAATCATAAGGAGAAGCACAGTCACAGCTGGACTGGACTAATCCTTATCAGGGATCAGTGAAGGAACTAGATCCCATTCAACGTGCCCCTGCCAGAAGTAGCAGGACGGAGAGCTTATCTTCCATAATTCACAGGTGAGCTTCATGGGTCGGCGTATGCTCACAGAAACCGTACTTTGGGGTGAAGGGTTCGAGAGGTACAACAATCGTAGATTGGCGCACTCACACACTCTTATCTCCACGCAGGAGCAGTATCACCACATACCACCACTCACTGCTTTTCTACTGAGGGAGAGGCCTGAAGGGGGTGATTCAAGTTCAGAGAGAGCTGCAACCGTGCCCCAACGCCTCCGCAGAGACCAGGTGAGCGTAACACCTGCTAAAGATGAGTCATGGCACCATGACATGGCTTTTTCCCGAAGTTGTTTTGTGGGCAGATACAGAGCCTGCGCATGGTAGGGGAGCCCTGCGATAATCGCATGCTGTGGGTCCTGTTTGCACCCTTGGTGCATTTCCTGCATAGTAAATTGTTTCTGGATGGCATCAAAAAAATCAGAGGTTGCGCCCACTATATGTGCCGAGGGGATTATTGGCCGGAGTGCAGGTCCTACCTCTCATACTGCTGACTCAGGATAGCGTGACAAAATATCTGCCTTTCGATCATTGGCTCCAGGTCTGTACGTAATAATAAAATAGAACTCGGGACTCAGTGTCTTGGCGGTCTTGATAAACTGAAGATTGCGATGGTCCTTTATTACTGTTATGGTATGACGTGCCCCCATTAAGTAATGCCGCCATTTGCTGAATGCGGCCTTTATTGCCAATAGTTCTCGATTAGCGATTATATAGTTAATCTCAGCTGGGGGCAGTTTCCTCAAATAATAGGCCACCGGGTGTAACAGACACATCTGGCGATCACTTTGGGACAAAATGGCACCTAGATAACTAGAAGCATCTGTTTCTACCACAAATGGTGTGGACAAATCTGGGTGTTTTAGTACCGGCACATCAGTGAAGGCTTTCTTGAGCTGCTGAAATCCCTGTTCGGCTGAGGCAACCCAAACAAATGGGCAGCCCTTTCGAAGAAGCTTCGTAATTGGGGTAACCAATGCAGAAAAAGTCTTAACGAAGCGTCTGTAAAAGTTTGCAAAACCCAGAAAGGATTGTATCTTTTTCACATTAGCCGGGGTTGCCCAATCTAGAATAGCCTGCACCTTTTTGCGGCCCATTTGTACACCATTTGGAGTTAGAAAATAGCCTAGGAATTCCACAGTGGTACGGTGGATTTCGCACTTTTCAAGCTTTGCATAAAGATGATGTTCTCATAGCTTTTGCAAGACTGCACGCACATGTTGGACATGTTCCTGGAGACTATGAGAATAAATGAGGATGTCGTTGATATAAACGACGGCACACACGTCAAGATACTCTCTAAGCACCTCATCCAGGAAGCGTTAGAAGGCAGCGGGGGCGTTACAGAGACCAAATGGCATAACCTGATATTCATACAATCCGAACTTAGCTCGGAGGACGGTTTTCCATTCATCACCTTCACGCACCCGCACCAGATGGTATGCACCTTGAAGGTCCAACTTAGTATAGACAGCCGCATCCCTGACCTGATCAAGAAGAACTGGCATTAGGGGAAGCGGATAACATTTTTTAATAGTTATCCGGTTCACTCCACAGGTGTTATGCAAGTCCAGAGCTCCCCAGACTTCTTCGGTACAAAGAACAGAGGCAACAACACCAGTGAATTGGAGTGCCGGATAAAGCCACATTGCAAATTAGATGTAATATATTCCAGGAGGTGTTCATTTTCAGCCTCCGTCAAGGTGTATGTACGACTGCATGGTAGGATTGCCCCTGGCCGAGGTGGAGCTAAGGATTCTGCAGCCTGTTGGTTAAAAACATCCACAAAGTCGGCGTACTCTTGGTGCAGATCTTCGGGAAGTACATCAGGTTGGCCGTCAATGACGCTAATAATGCGCAAAACTGGTGAAGCCCCTCGTCGACAATGTTCTTGACAATAAGGGGAACTTAGATTAACCAACCCTGTGGTCCATTGAATCTGAGGATCATGTTTCTTCAACCACGGCAATCCCAGGACAAGCCCAAATTGCGGGGCGGCAATTATGTCAAAAGCAATTTCCTCCCTTTGCTAATCTCCACACTGTAAGGTCACCAAACAAGTACAATGTGTTATAGGACCGGAGCAGAGGGGTGTACCATCTGCTGCTTGTACGGGCTCTGGCTTGGGTTTTAACTGCACAGGGTTTCCTAATGTAACCACGAACTGGGCATCTATGAAATTACCTGTTGCACCTGAGTCAACTAACATAGTAACCTTTTTTCTATGCTCCAGAAATTCTAGACAACCATATAGGGTGACATGCATGGCAAAGTTGGAATAGCCTGTAATTGGGGCCCTGCTATTTGTCGGCTCGACCAGGTGACCCCCACTACCGACGAACCGAGGCATTTCCCTGGGTTTTAGGTTTAGTGGGGCATTAATTTGCAGACAAAATGTCCAGGTTTTCCGCAATACATGCAAACACTGTCTTTTCTTCTCTGTTCTTTTTCCTCGTTGGATAAGGGACCTCGAACCAAACCTATTTGCACCGGTTCGACCCCGTCAGATTTGTCTGCCGCCCCTTGAGATCCCTTATACTGATCTAACCGAGGTACAGGTCGCGAGTCTCCCCTTCTCTTGTCACCCGCCTTTCGGCCACACAGTGATCCAAAAGCAAGTCCAGATTGATCATATAGGAACACTAGCAAGGCTGCGGATCGACCTGGGCGATAAGGTACTTCATCTCGTCCCTTAATCCCTAATAGAATAGGAACATTCTCTTCTCTTGTGGCCAGTCGGCTTCAGCCACTAGCCGATTGAATTGCATGACATATGTCACCAACTCCTTGTTGCCTTGTTTCAAGCCTAGCAACTCCCAGTCCTTACAAAGTGTGGCCGCTCGCAGATTAAATATTTTTTTGAATTCCCCCAGAAATTCATCCCAGTCATATAGGACTGCATCGTCCTTTTGGACCAAAGGATTGGCCCATGCAGCAGCGTCCCCTGTGAGGTACGATATGACAAAGGCAGTTCTAGACTGGGCAGATTGAAAGGCCGTAGATTTTGTTAAGAAGTGGAGGCGACATTGAGTCAGAAAGGTAGAAAACGTTTGTGGATCTCCTGCATACCGCTCGGGTGGTGCGAGCGGGACAACAGGTTCTGGACTCACATGCACCTGTACCGGGATGGGTGGTTGGCCCGGCAATGGTGACATTTGGGCTGTGTTAGGGAGAATTCTCATAAATTGTTAATTTCCCTTACCTACTGAGTCCCCCAGCAGCTTTGCTGGATTTCTAGGATTTATTTATTTCACCTGGTAAGAGTGTGAGTCTTTTTTCCCACTCTTACATGTGTTTTGATATGTGTATTTCTACTGTTTGTTTGATCTTGGGCACTGGAGCCTCACCCTCTCCATGTGCACCACTTCTTGTGTTTGTTACACAGCACCTTCAGTGCAGTGACACAGGGTTGTCTTTGAGACTTCCCACTGATTCAATTTTTATGGGTCTGACTACTGTCCCCCAGAAACAGGTAAAGTTGCCATTAACTTTATATAGTCACTTTAAACCACAGACCCAGTACACCCCATCTTCCATGGACTATTGGAAGGGGTTAACTCCTATCCCTTTTTGTCTGTGCCTCTTGGAGCTTTGTTTCGCACCTTAACATTAAGACTTGGCTGGTGGCAGTGGTATCTACCCTAACTTTTCTACCACGATTATCTTATATAAACGTGGCAATGTTTTAGGCTATTATATTAGCCTCAAACATAAACCTGCTTGACCAAATACATTTTATTTCAGTTCTGGCTGGGTTTAGTCGCCATTTCTTTTTGTTAAAGTCTTTCTCGTGTTTTACTCTGCGCGCCAAACCGGGGATGACTCCTTTGTTCGCTGTCTTTTTGTGGGCTTCTGCACAGAAGCCCTCCTTAAGGCGCCTGATAGTCTAGGTAGGCAGGATGTGAGGGAGGGATCTCCGGACCCCTGCCATGGGTTGCCGTAGTAACCCAAGTCGCACTCTTGTCTGATTGGCTAAGGGGACTGGCCTTGCCAGGCCAGCCACCCTGCTGTGTGATTGACAGCCAGGCTGTATGAATTGGGGAAAACTGCATAAAAAGCAGGTCTCTGGGACTGGAAGAGCTGAGTCGCCACTGGAATGAAAGAACCAACGAGGAACTGGAAGAAGAGGACCCCTACAACGACTGAACCGCCCGGTGAAGCCCTGCTGCAGGTCTGAATCTCCAAATCCGACAACAGAGAAGATCCTCCAGGAAACTTCTTCCCTTGAGCTGGTGGGACCAACCAGTTCACCCAAACTTCAAGCCAGGACGCCTCCTCTGGTCGAATTCGCTTTACTGAGCTACAGTGGGCCGGATAGCCAGGAAGGTTGGACCCTGCTTCGGTTTTAAGGAGCGTACCTTTTATTTGTTGTTTTGCTCTGCTGCTGGCTTCTTCCCTGGGTGGCGCAGGACCCTCCAGTCTTCCTACTTCTGATCAGTCCGACAGTCGCTTCAGGAACCGTGAGCCTGCAGGAACCACCAGGAACGTCTGCCTCAGCTACAGCTCCCCCTCCGTTTTAAGCTACTCTGCAAATCCGGTTGTCTGTTTCGTTCAACCATGGTGAAAGTGTTTGAAATCTTTCTCCAATCCGAGGGCTTGTCCTTCTCTTCTGTTTGCGCTACCTTTTCTACCAACCAACCTCATCCGTAATCTGTGCCAGGAACATTACCGCAAACTACCCTGAACTGTGTGATCTTTAGCAAAAGACTTTTGACCTATTGACTTACCCCCTAAGCTTTTTCTAGCTGATCTCCTCACTGTAGTCTTTCTTGTTCAACTGCTCCGAATACTTACCTGTTGGTTTGACCTAATTGCTGATAACTTTGTCTTTCCCTCCCTGGAGTGCCATTTTGCTCCCACTTCAATTGTGAGCCTAACCTGTCTAGAATTTAAGGGAAGTGGTGTGGTGTATTTATGATTGTGATTTTTTAACTTGCTTAGAAAGATGAACTGTTATACAACTGATAAGTAAATAAATATATATTATTTTACTTAGACACCTTGAGTCAGTGTTTGCCTGAATCATAGTAATTGCTGTCCTTTATGTAACTATCTTGTACTGGTCACTTACTCTTGAGATAAGTCTGGCTGCTCCGCTTCTGCTACCACTCTAACTGTGTACTACAGGCTTGTACCAAAGGTGAAATTGTACTGTCACCTGTAGTCTTAATTGTGTGTAGTGTTCCCAAAGGGTACTGCATATAATTCTGCCTAACAGGCTGCTAGACTCCGCACCTGTGCTGACAAGGTAGCATAGACCTGTCTGGACGCAGCCAACTCCCCTTGTAGGTCCTGCAAGGCTTTAGCAATCTCTTCCATGACTTCAATGGGGGTTGGTTGCACCACTCAGGCGCCTGAATATTATGTGGGCTTGTGCTTCTGTCACGATGCTCAGGTCCAAGGTGCAGGAGCGGCGTAATACCAACCACCCCCACTATGGTCGTGGAGTCTGCAAGTCAGAGCTTACACAGACTTCCTTGACCAGAGTAGGGAAGGAGGATTAGGGTCTCGATGATTGGATGGGTAGGGAGAGTTAGGAAAACCGGATTGAGGGTTAGGTAGAGGTTGTGGTTAGGACTGGGGAATTTAAGAAAGGGCTGATAGTTGCACACTTTTGTTCAGGCAATGCTTGGTACAAAGTTAGCTGCTTTACATTAGCACCACATCACATAAGAGAGATAGCCCCCTCACTGGCTAACCCTAAGTCATTATCTTTCTACACAGATCAGTAGATCAGTCTAAACCAAGGTAAGCATTTTAACCCGACATGCAGACTTAGCTTTGGTTTTTAGTGTCCTGTCCATGGGTCTCCTGTTAGGGCCGTCAAGTCCTATGGCACATTCGTAGAGTTCAAGCAGCTGTTTCAAGCTAAAAGAAAGGATAAATATTAGTGTGCATCCTCAGAGGTCGTAAGCATTAATTCTCATGCCACACTCACAGACATATAACACATAGTTTGCAACGTTCTACCATCCATGTGCGGTGCCGCACGTCGATGGTTGCTCCAAGTTTTAGAAATGCACCAGGGTTTAAAATTCGCCACAAGTGGTCGTTTCCTCAAACCCTTGCTGGCGTGACAGCTTTTAATCATTCCCCACAAACGGTCTTTCTTCAGATCGCCGCAGGCATATGTTTTCAAGATGTACGCTGTCACAAGTGTTTTCGCCTCATGTGCCCCTTTGGGCTTAGGTTCCAAGAGGCGGAAACACACAGAAGGTTGCACAGAGAATTCAGTACTTCAACTTCCCAACAAAATTGCAAGCGCTGCACTGTGGTGCTGAAAACACGGCCACTTATCTTAACTTGGTGGCGCAAGGTGCTCTGGATGGGCAAAAGCCAGCCCCCTGCACTTTCCCCACAACCCCCACTGGCTTCGAGAACACTACAGCACTTATCTTTCAATGGGGAGGGGCCGGGCTGCTGCACCGGTGGGGCTGGGCCCCTACCGAGTGATTTTCCAGGAGCTCTGGTCCGCACGTCCTCTCTCCGTGAAGTCTCAAGCACAAGCCCCGTGCCTCAGGGCTTGTGCATGCGCATTGGCGTGCCATGACCGGCTCGGCTCCTGATTGGTCCAGACCTGCCCAGAGCATGCTGGGACTTGTAGTCATGGAGCGCCTTCTGCTGGGCAATGTAGTTTGTAGAGGCCTTTTTCCTGCACAAGGGGCAAAGCAGTCTCTTATAAGGTTGCACCCCCCTGAATAGTGTTTTTATAGCAAATCCAGGCATAACAGCCCTCACTATGCTGTTATGTTTCCCTTGTCCTTGTCTTTGTCTACCCTTACCACTGACATGTGTATTCGTCAGCTGACGAGGAGCTTAAAAAACATTACTGCCACAAAGTTTGCTACTTTGCTGTCATCTAACCTACAGGCACTTGCCAACTTTACGTACTCCTCTGCTCTAGTCGAACACCTTACTTCCACCATCAGGCAAGTCATTAACAAACTAGACACCTTGAAAATGAAGGCTTAAAATCGGAAGCCATAAATAACACCTGGTTCTCAGAAGAAATCATTACTGCCAGAGAATCAAAAAGAGCCTTAGAAAGATCCTGGTGAAAGAACCCTAAAGCGGATACTCTTTCTGCCTATAAAAAATCTGTACTTGAATTCAAAGCACTCATCACTTCTGTCAAAGCTACTCACTACAATAAGAGAATCATTAATGCCCAGTCTAATGTTGGGGAACTGTTTAAAATCCTGGCAGACTTTCAAGATTGCCCAGCTCCTTCGAACAATCCTACTAAGGACTCAGGGTGGTGTCATGATATCCACAATGGGTTTCTATCTAAAATTAACACCCACAAGGAAAATATTAAAAACTCCCTTAACCAAAAGGACCTAGTGCTTCCGGCCCACACCACCAACTTCCCCACCAACAACCTAGACAACATTCCTCAGTTCTCTTTCTCTCGCTACTCAGAGAAACAAGTGCTTAAGGTGATACAGGATCTCAAAGCCACCTCTTGCCCAGGTGATGATTGTCCTACCAGTATCTTTAAAGAATCATTAGATCTCCTCACAAAGCTGATCAACCTATCCTTTGATGAGGGACGGTTCCATCTGCTTTGAAATCAGCATGGATAACCCTGTTACTGAAAAAGATAACCTAGATCCAACAAATAAAGACAACTATCGACCCATCACCAATGTACCTTTCATTCTGAAGGTCCTTGATAAGCTGGCCTATCCAACTCCAAGCTCATGTTAAAGAGTATAACATCCTGGGCACTCGCCAATCGGGTTATAGGGCTCGCCATGGCACAGAGACTTCTATGCTTGACCTTAAGTCCACCCTGGCAAGCATAGCAGATAAAAAAAACAATCTGCTCTGCTGATGCTTTTAGACCTCTCTGCAGCCTTCAATCTCGTTGATCACACCCTTCTAGTGACGAGGCACGGAGAGGTCGAAAACTGTTCAACCTTGGCATCGAAATGGATTGCATCCTTCTTAGAACCACGCACAGTGAGGGTTTGTGTTGGCAACAATCACTCTACTCCTATCTTTCATACCTGTGATGTTCCGCAGGGCTCTTGCCTGCCGCCAGATCTTTTTAACCTGTATATTCAGCCACTGTTAGATCTACTGAACAGCCTGGGTGTCCAATATACAAATTACGCAGACGACACTTAGGTCGTTATTCAGCTCAGTGACCATTACAAGAATGATGCAGCAACCCTCAATATATCTACAGTGCCATTCAGAAACGGATGGCCTGTAATTCTTTAGCTCTCAATAACAAAAAACAGAGCTCAAGAACGTCGCCACCAAGAACACTCAGAGCAAGTTAACACCAGACTATTCCAACTTCTTGATCATGTTATAACAGTCTCAACAAAAGTGAAAACACTAGGCGTTATTCTTGATGACAAGCTCTCAATGAAGTCTCATCTATCCAATATCCGGTCGAGCTGTGGACTCATTAACAAACTGATACAATACATCTGACCTTTCATAACAAATGACAACTGCGCTTTGCTGTCCACAGCGTTGATAAATTCTAGACTGGACTATTGCAATAGTCTGCTGACTGGCACTACTGCTGCCAACATACAGGCACTCCAAGTCACATAGAGCAATGCTGTGAGCACCATGTTCAAACTATTGCGTTGCACACATATCTCTACTTTCAGAAAAACTCTACACTGGCTACCTGTAAGGCAAAGAATATTACACAAAGCACTCACTCTGGCTCATAAATGTGTGTCTCTTACCAGCCCCACATATCTATCAGAGCGTATCAAGATCAAGCCTAAGAATAGGAATCTTTGCTCTACCACGGCCACAGTATTCGTCCAGCCGAGGTTCAAAATGTCCCATTTCGGTGGCACCAGCTTTAACACTCAGGCTCCTACTCTATGGAACATGCTCCCAGCAGCCATACGACAAATACAGAACTACCCTCTCGTTAAGAAGGCCATAAAAACCCTCCTTTTCAACCTTGGCCCAGAATAACCGGCTTTAGCTCTCAGTTCATCCATAGCTCCCGCCTGCTTTCTGTTTGTGCGTCTTGCCACTGTTTTTCTGTGCGCTCTGAGGCCTGCGGGCATGTGGAGCATTATAAAAATTAAAATAAATAAATATAAATAAATAAATACACACTTGCTTTTATTCAACCAGCAGTTTCAGCGTCCTTCTTCCTTGTCATCGATCAAGTCTGCACGTGTTGAACTACTCTGTGTTGACTTGCTTCTGAACGGGTGGGGGTGTGCCGGTCTCACTAGCATACGGTTTGACGTCATTCAGGTGGATCCATGTGTGTCGTTCTTGGACTTTTACTGCTGATTGAGTGACATCCTCCACGATGTAGGGTCCACTGAAAAGAGGCTTGTGCCACTTCCTAGTGAAGTTGCATATTAACACAGCATCTCCCTCAAAAGGTTTAGGTACTATTAATGTTTTTCAGGTCCGGTTGCTGAATGGTCTTCATCTGTGTCCTGAGACCGACACCCCTTGCGCTTGAATTGATCTGAAATGACAGAGATACTAGCAGTCAAACATGTCAAATACACAAGTAACTCATTTCCTAACATTTCTGCTGTCTTCTGGTCATCACTTCTAATCCTCGATGGAGGAGTCAGAGGCGTTCTCATTCACCTCCCTGTTACTAGTTCATGGAGTATGAGGTAGTTGTCCGACCCGGGCTGAATCCTTAATGCATAGAATGCTAGGGGCAGGCAATAGAGCCATCCCTTCTTCAGTGACAATTTTAATTGAGCAAATCTCTCTTTGAGAAGACCGTTGTAACGCTCACCTGGTTCCCACGGAGGCGCGGCGTCGAAGGCGCAGAACTCTGAAGATGGACAGGAAGGGCCCCTCTATTCTGGCTTCCCTGGCTCGTTGGATACCCTCCTGTGCGTGAAAAGGGAGTATTACCAACTGTGGAACAATGCTCAAGCCTCCCACTCCCTTCCAACCCTCCACGATACCTCCTCCACGATTCCCCGTGAAGCCTCACCTTAGGGTTTGGAAGGATGAGCTCTCCATCCTGCTTCTGATGCAGGGGCGCGTTGAAACCCAGTTACTTCACTGGATTGAGGATTGATGGGAGTTCAGGTAAGCTTGACTGTTCAGGTAAGGCGCTGTAAAAGTTCTGTTCAAAAGTTCAAGCTTAATAATAATGTTCGTTGTCTAATTGCAGCAAGCGCTAATGCTTATGTCTTTTTCCCCTTAGGGGCCGGGGTTCGGAGTGCCGGAGATATGGCGCCGACCCGAAGTGAAACAGTTCTGGATGAGCGCTCAGGTAATGTCTTTGCATTCGCTCATTCAATGTCTTTGTCTTTTTTCCCCATAGGGGCCGGGGTCCGGAGATGCCAGGAAGTGGCAGGACCCGAAA
The DNA here is from genome assembly GCF_040938575.1 of Ambystoma mexicanum. NCBI lineage: Eukaryota > Metazoa > Chordata > Amphibia > Caudata > Ambystomatidae > Ambystoma > Ambystoma mexicanum. The sequence continues at coordinate 604,208,951 of NC_090921.1, read as the reverse complement.
TGCAGTGGGAATAATCCAACAGGTAAGACTTAAAAGGAAACTGAGCTTTCCTTATTCCTTTTCTCCCTCTCACCTTTGTTCATGTCTTTTTTCCTCTAGGCACCAGGGCGTAGCTGAATCCGGAAGATCGCTGCTGAAGATGGAAGCGCCTTGCAAAGGTGAGTAAAATGCAGCGCTGCAGCGATCGAAACGAAATGCCTTTAAAATGATGTCTTCCTTTTCAGGGCCGTTGGAGAAATGACTCCGGGATGCAGATTTAGCAGGTAAGGGCTTTTCTTCTCCTATTCTCTTCCTTTCTCCCCTTGCAGGTGTTCCAGGGTGCTGGCAGGCGTGGCTGAAGTCAGGATGCAGGAGCTGACACGGTGAGCGTCCAGCTGCTAGGTGCAGAACAACGCGAAGCATGTGTGGCTGTTCGGGTGGGGTTTAAATAGCCTTGGAAGAAGTTCCTGGTATGTATCCTTCCACCAATCAGGTATGTATCCTTCCCCGACCACACCCGGGTGGTGAAGTAGTCCTACAGGTTAAGTAGTCCCATTCAGGCCTCAAGAGGGCCTGGATGAAGCAGCAAGGTCTGCATCAGGTAAGTGTGCACCCAAGCACTTAAACACATATCCTCTTCTATGAGCCTGGCGCCTAAGGCGCCAGGACTGAGTCCAAAGGGCCCCGACTTGGGCCCGCTGAGACTTCCCTGGGGAAAATGATGTCTGCCTCTGGGGTTGCTGGGCCCGGCCTGGCTCCTTAGAGGTAGGCATCATGACAGTACCCCCCCTCAAGGCCCCTCCCAAGGTCTTTTCCTCCGGGGGTTTTGGTTTGTGCGGGAATCTTCGATGGAATCTTTGAATTAATCGTGGTGCGTGAACATAGTTACTGGGTTCCCAAAATCTTTCCTGAGGTCCATATCCTTTCCAATCAACAAGATGGAAGAGTTTCGACTTAACTATCTTGGAATCTAAAATGTCTTTCACTTCGAATTCTAATTCTCCATCAATTTGGACAGGGCCTGGGGGCTCAGACAGTCTGGTTCCAGGTTGTACTGGTTTTAGAAGAGATGCGTGAAAAACGGGATGAATCCGCATGTTGGATGGTAAATTGAGTTTAAAGGCCACTGGGTTGATAATAGCGTTGATGGGGTAACGCCCAATGAATCTGGGATTAAAAGTTTGCTGACCCTTGAGGGGTAGATGTTTAGTTGCTAGCCATACCTGATCTCCTACTTGGTAAGGAGGAGTTTTACTTCGGTGCAAATCAGCGTTTTCTTTATACTTTTTCTTGGCTTGCTGTAAGTGGGTTGTAGCTTCTTTGAAGGCTTGGGTTATTGTGGAATGTAGGTGATTTACTGCAGGCATCTCCAGGGTCAGAGGTGGATCTAGGTCAGAGGTCCGAGGATGGTGACCATACAGGGTATAAAAAGGAGTCTGTCCGGTTCCAGAATGCACTGAATTGTTGTATGCATATTCTGCAATCCAAAGGATGTCCTTCCAATTCAACTCGGATTGGTGTAACATGCACCGCAGATATTGCTCGAGAGTCTGATTGGTTCTCACGGTTTGTCCGTCGGTCTGGGGGTGGTGGCTGGTGGATAACCGCACGTCTATTTGTGCTAGTTGGCAACATTTCTTCCAAAAGTGGGAGATAAATTGACTTCCACGGTCTGAGACTAATATGGAAGGGAAACCATGTAACCGCACTATATTTTCCATAAATTCCGTGGCCAAGGTGGAAGCTGACGGCAATCTTTTTAAAGGGATAAAATGGGCCATTTTGGAGAATAGATCCACTATTACGAGAATCGTGTTGTAACCACCACAAGGAGGCAGGTCAGTTATAAAGTCCATTGACAAGGTGTGCCAAGGTGCTGGTGGAATGTCCAAAGGTTGAAGTAGGCCGGCTGGCCTTTTCTTTTGACTCTTATTTTGGGCACAGATTCCGCAAGACAACACAAATGACTTTATGTCTTTTCTCCAGGAAGGCCACCAGAAGTGGCGTTTCATCTTTTCTTCTGTTTTCGCGATACCGGGGTGTCCTTCCATTAATGATTCATGATGACGGGTAACGACAAGTTCCTGCAATTCTTTACTTGGCAGAAATAACCGCTCTTGGAAGTAGGGTAAATCATCCTTAACGGTGTAGTGAGGACCCTTTTGACTCCATTCCAGTAAGGCAGAAGAGTCAAAAAGCTGTTTTACTTGAGCTTGGATGTCCTCAATGGTTTGCAATGAAGTCAAGCCCAGAATTCTTTGTTCCGGTATGATTGGCACAGGTTCTAAACTCGAATTGGGTTCTTCCATGCCTATCTGGGATAAGGCATCTGCCTTAACATTCTTGCAGCCAGGGCGATAGGTAATTACAAAATCAAATTCCGCAAAGAATAAAGCCCATCGGAGTTGCCGCGAAGATTGAGCTTTGGCCGTCTTTAAATACTGCAAATTTCTGTGGTCCGTAATTACGGTGATGGTGTGTCTTGCACCGAGAAGATAGTGACGCCAAGCCTTGAAAGCTGATTTAATAGCCAGTAGTTCTTTGTCGGTAATTGCGTAATTGAGTTCAGGTGGAGAGAATTTTCTGGACCAAAAGGCTACAGGGTGTAGTTGGTTAGTTTCTGGGTCTCTTTGCGACAGGACAGCTCCCATGGCCGAACTGGATGCATCGGTTTCCACGATGTAAGGGAGATCTGGGCGCGGGTGCTTCAATACAGGTGCAGAGGTGAATTTGGTTTTCAGGTCCTGAAAGGCTTGTTCAGCCTCAAGAGTCCATTCAAAGCGTTTGTTTTTCTTTAGGAGAGCTGTGATGGGTTGAACAGTTCGAGAAAATTCCGGGATGAACCTTCGATAGAAATTGGCAAAGCCAAGCATGCTTTGCACTCCCTTCACAGAGCTAGGAGATGGCCATTTGAGAATGGCGTCCACTTTCCGCGAGTCCATTCGGATTCCTTGAGGTGTCAGGATGAATCTGAGAAACTCCACTTCTGTGGTATGAAAAACGCATTTTTCGAGCTTGGCAAATAATTTGTGCTGGCGCAATTTCTCAAGAACTGCCCTAACATGGTTTCTGTGATCAGATTCTGAGGAGGAATACACCAGGATGTCGTCAATATAAACGATGACACAAACATCGATAAGTTCCCGAAGAACATCATTCATGAAGTACTGAAAGGCGGCAGGTGCGTTGCACAAACCGAAGGGCATTACTTGATATTCGAAGAGCCCAAATTTGGTGCGGAATGCAGTCTTCCACTCGTCGCCCTCTTTTATACGTACCAGGTGGTAAGCTCCTCGGAGATCTAGCTTGGTGTACACACGAGCATCTTTTACTTGGTCGATAAGCTCAGGTATCAGGGGCAAAGGGTAACGATTCTTAATCGTTATCTGATTTAGGGCGCGGTAGTCAATACAGGCCCTAAGGTCTCCTTCCTTTTTAGGTACGAAGAACAAAGCGGAAGAGACTGGTGACTTTGATGGGCGAATGAAACCATTGGCCAGGTATTGATCCAAATACTGGCGCAAATGCAGGTTCTCAGGTTCAGTAAGAGCATAAATCCTACTACAAGGTAGTTGTGCATTGGGTACCAAGTCGATTTGGCAATCGTAAGATCGATGGGGAGGTAAGGTGTTAGCCTGCTCTTTCTGAAAAACGTCTTGGAATTCTTGGTATTCAGATGGTAGCTGTACAGGGGTGGAAGTTACAGAGGCTAGACCCATAGCTGGATTCCTTGGGTAACAGGTTGGTTCACAATCAGGAAAAGTTATCTTCTTTGCTCGCCAGTCTATTCTCGGATTATGTGTTTCTAACCAAGGGATTCCAAGAAGTACTTGAAATTGTGGGGCCTTGATCACATCAAACACGATTGCTTCCCGATGTCCGTCCTGACCCACCAGAGTGATTTCAACTGTGGAATGCGTTACAGGCCCTGAGGCTATTTCGGTTCCATCAACTGTAGTAATTACATCTTGGGCTACTTTCGGGCGGAGAGGAAGCTTAATCCTGGAAGCCAATTCACGGACTATGTAATTTCCAATAGCTCCACTGTCTATGTATGCTTTTATAGCATGCAACTGCTGAGGCTGTTTTGGGTTCACAAGCACCATTGGCATGACAAAATGCGAGGTCAAAGAGTTTGTTTTCAAGCTCGGCAAGCGGACCCCTACGCTTGTCGGGCTAGGTTGTTTCCCGAACCAGGTGTCAATAACTCGTTATCAGTGGCTCCAACCACCTTCTTGGGTGGTTTAACTGGACAACTTTGAAGAAAGTGACCGGAAGTTCCGCAATACAGACAAAGTTGCATTTGTCACCTTCTCTCTCGTTCCTTCTGTGTTAATGGTCCTTTAACACTGCCAATTTGCATAGGTTCGGAAACGTCAGTACTCTTGGAGTTAACGTGGGTCTTGATAGGTACTCTGGTTTCATACTTGAGCCGATCTGCTTTTCTATTTTGAAGTCTGTGATCAAGTTGAACCACTAAGTCTATGTAGTCTGCGCAGGCCTGGGGTGGATCTACTATCTGAGCTATAACATCTTTAAGCTCTCCGTGCAGGCCTCGATAAAACAATGTGATCCTTTTATTTTCAGGCCATCCGGTTTCCACAACTAGTCTATTAAAGGTGGCGACATAGGACAAAAGATCCTGATTACCTTGTCGTAAGGATAGCAGTTCGTTGTCAAGGGCCTGTCCCTGCGAGTGTCGAGCGAACAATCTTTCCATGCTGGCCTGGAAGCCCTGGAAATCCCGGAGAATGGGATCATCCTGATTTACCAATGGAATAGACCAATCGGCAGCACAGCCACTGAGGTAAGATAGTACAAAGGCTACTTTGGTCTGGTCGTTGGGGAAGGCCCCGGGCCTGCATGAAAAGTGTAAACGGCATTGGTTCATAAAAACGGCATATTTCTTGGGATCCCCCGCAAAACGTTCCGGCGGGGCCAAAGGCATGTGTCCAGGTAGATTGATTTGTACCGGGTTATTCGAACCCATTGTTGTAGAAATATCTCCGGAAACAGGTAAAGGAGTGTGCTCTGCCTGGCCCTGCAATAACCTTTTGGCCAGATCATCAGTTCTTTCCTTGGCTAGGATTAGTTCCCTTCTGAGAGCATTAGTCTCCTGGCGGGCTGAGTGCACTTCTGCCCGTAATTCCCCTAAAAGATGGGCCAGCTGATCTGTCTCGGAAGTCTCCATAGTGCCCAGGTGGGAAATTGTGGTAAGGCTTCGCGTTCTGTAATGCTCACCTGGTTCCCACGGAGGCGCGGCGTCGAAGGCGCAGAACTCTGAAGATGGACAGGAAGGGCCCCTCTATTCTGGCTTCCCTGGCTCGTTGGATACCCTCCTGTGCGTGAAAAGGGAGTATTACCAACTGTGGAACAATGCTCAAGCCTCCCACTCCCTTCCAACCCTCCACGATACCTCCTCCACGATTCCCCGTGAAGCCTCACCTTAGGGTTTGGAAGGATGAGCTCTCCATCCTGCTTCTGATGCAGGGGCGCGTTGAAACCCAGTTACTTCACTGGATTGAGGATTGATGGGAGTTCAGGTAAGCTTGACTGTTCAGGTAAGGCGCTGTAAAAGTTCTGTTCAAAAGTTCAAGCTTAATAATAATGTTCGTTGTCTAATTGCAGCAAGCGCTAATGCTTATGTCTTTTTCCCCTTAGGGGACGGGGTTCGGAGTGCCGGAGATATGGCGCCGACCCGAAGTGAAACAGTTCTGGATGAGCGCTCAGGTAATGTCTTTGCATTCGCTCATTCAATGTCTTTGTCTTTTTTCCCCATAGGGGCCGGGGTCCGGAGATGCCAGGAAGCGGCAGGACCCGAAATGCAGTGGGAATAATCCAACAGGTAAGACTTAAAAGGAAACTGAGCTTTCCTTATTCCTTTTCTCCCTCTCACCTTTGTTCTTGTCTTTTTTCCTCTAGGCACCGGGGCGTAGCTGAATCCGGAAGATCGCTGCTGAAGATGGAAGCGCCTTGCAAAGGTGAGTAAAATGCAGCGCTGCAGCGATCGAAACGAAATGCCTTTAAAATGATGTCTTCCTTTTCAGGGCCGTTGGAGAAATGACTCTGGGATGCAGATTTAGCAGGTAAGGGCTTTTCTTCTCCTATTCTCTTCCTTTCTCCCCTTGCAGGTGTTCCAGGGTGCTGGCAGGCGTGGCTGAAGTCAGGATGCAGGAGCTGACACGGTGAGCATCCAGCTGCTAGGTGCAGAACAACGCGAAGCATGTGTGGCTGTTCGGGTGGGGTTTAAATAGCCTTGGAAGAAGTTCCTGGTATGTATCCTTCCACCAATCAGGTATGTATCCTTCCCCAACCACACCCGGATGGTGAAGTAGTCCTACAGGTTAAGTAGTCCCATTCAGGCCTCAAGAGGGCCTGGATGAAGCAGCAAGGTCTGCATCAGGTAAGTGTGCACCCAAGCACTTAAACACATATCCTCTTCTATGAGCCTGGCGCCTAAGGCGCCAGGACTGGGGTCCGCTATGTGCCTGGCGCCTAAGGCGCCAGGACTGAGTCCAAAGGGCCCCGACTTGGGCCCGCTGAGACTTCCCTGGGGAAAATGATGTCTGCCTCTGGGGTTGCTGGGACCGGCCTGGCTCCTTAGAGGTAGGCATCATGACAACCGTTGAGTGTCTCACATATCCGTTCACTTGCAGGTGATAAGCAGAAGAAAACTTGTGTTTCATTTTCAATACAAGCTAATCTGTTCAAATAATTAATTAACAAAATGGGGGCCATTTTCGGATCCCAGCACCTCACATACTCCCCATATAGGAAATACTTCCCATAGTAAAAACTTCACTGTGCAAGAGGCGTCAGGGTGTATACATGGACCTGCTTCGATCCATATCGAAAAGGGACACAGCACAACTGTCATATACCTGTATGCACTACATGCTTGCAGCATATCAACATAGTCGATATGTAAATGCTGAAAAGGGCCATTGTTACGCTCACCTCGTATCCGCGGGGACGCCACCCAGCCCTGGTTGGATGATTTGCACTCTCAAACCCTCTCCCGGTCCCTTGGTAATGCCTCTGGTTAAAGATGGGTCTGCAATATAGGAGAGCTGGATTCAATACCAGATTGTCTTTATGTTTTCCCACCTCCCTTGGCCTCAACTCCTTCCTCTCCCTTGGGCCTTCTCCTCACCTTGATATTGTAAAAGTGTATTCTACGTCCTGCTCCTTGTGGCAGGGGCGCGTAGTTGTGGGGGCAAACAGCGACCAAGTTACTTCACTGGTGCAAGCCCCCCTGTAGGAATCCAGGCCTGCTGCGACTCCGTAGGTTTGCTGCTTTACAATCTTTATATACAGTTCTTATGTTCCGTTTAATAATAATGTCTTGCTTCTTTCCTTTTAGGTATGGAAAGGTATTTTGGTGTTGTCATGCAGTTTGAAGATGAGCATGGGCCGGTAGGCGAAAGCGTGGTGTGCGCGATGCTGTCCGGTGAGTAATGCGCGATGCGCGGTGCTGTTTCGCCTTTTATATTGCTAACCTGTGTCTTTTCTCTCCTTGCAGGTTGCGATGTTCCTCGCTGAGTGCCGTAATATTCCAGCAATGATACTGACCAGGAGATGACTACCTAAGTAAGAATTGTGTGGCTTTCTTCATTCGGGAGGAAACATGAGTAAACGCTTACTAATGCTGTCTTTCATTCTCCTCTTTCCAGGTTATGGTATTCCAGGATGCATGCGTTGCCGGATGATGGAGTTCTTACCTTCAGGTGAGTGGAACTGAAGTCAGCGATGGATTGAAGATAGGATACTGTTCCAGGTAAGTTTTGTAGTGTTCGTTCTCTCTCTGCAGGTCCTTGGTTTCAGGTAAACTGGCATCAAGTAACTGGACACAGTGAGCGTTACGCTGCCCACAGCAGAATAACGCAAAGCATGTTCTGCTGTTTGGGTGTGGTTTAAATAGTCTCAGGTAAAGTAGTCCAGGTAACATAGTCCCAGGCCTGCCACACCCAAAGTAGTCCAGGTAAAGTAGTCCCAGGCCTGCAACACCCAAAAGACTAGACCGCATAGCTCAGTTCCTTGTAACTGAGCTATGTGTGTGCCTCCATGTTGGCTCAACCCCCCCCCAAGTTAAATAGTCCCATTCTAATGTTGGTCTTCATGATGGTTATGAGCCTGGCACCAGAGGTGCCAGGACTGACTCCAAGAGAGTCTTGGATGAGGTTTTAAGGCCTTTGACCTGGCCCTAACTGAAAGGCTGACTTGCAAGTGCAGGCCAGGGGCAAGGGTCATGACAGCCATTCAGTCAAGGAATTACTCCTCTGATTGTTCGCAATGTGTGCCCAGCAGTAAACGTTTGACATACGATGCAATTTACTACATAAAATGCAACGTGTTCTAACAAATTTGGTATGACCCAATCCTCTGCAATAGTTGCTGCAAGGCTTTGCCTAGTTACATGCACAGGGTAGTGCAGCTGTTCAAGCGCCAACCTTAATAATGCTACTGGCATTACTGGCTTCCCAGTGCTATCTTGTCGCCATAATGCTTCGGAAGGGGATAAGGAGCACCGCCTCCGCTTCCACAATTCTTGCTCTTCCTGCAATGCACTGCCTTGTATTTTCATTAACTGTGTTTTCAGCAAATTATTAAAACCTTCTTGCATTATCACAGCCATAATTTCCCCCTTTCTTATATAAGGAGTATCAAAACTCGAGATTTCTGAAGAAGTTGCAACCCTTTTGGCTTCTTCGCCCGCGGCTTCATTTCTGCATGAAATAAAATCAGTTCTTTTAGTATGTGCTGTACATTTAACTATTGCAATGGCTGCTGGGAGCTGTGGTGCCTTAATAAGTCTGTCCAATAATGCTGGGCGTTTCACTGGAGTGCTGTCTGATCAGAGGTAGCCCCATCCTTTTCCAACATGCTAGCCATGCGTGCACAGTTGACGTCACATATGCGGAGTCACTGTGCACCGTCATTTCCTCCCCTTTGTATGTTTAAGCACGATAATAAGCACCACCAATTCTGCTGCTTGTGCCGAAAAGTGAGATGGCAGCCGTATGCTTGCCACAATTTAAAATTCCCCATTTTCTCTATGCCTCACTACAGCTGACCCAGTCAGTCTTTCTCAATTTTTTTGATCGCTTTTTGATGACCCATCAATAAAGAGATTCTCACCTCCAGACAGCGTGATTTCCCTTGCACGCGATATGTCGGTCATATGAATCTACATAACTGGCGCAGTCATGCACATGCTCACCCTCTGCCAAGGGCTCAGCTACAAATGTGGCAGGGTTCACTATTCTGCACCTGCCTATCTTAATCGCAGGATTAGAAATAGTTACTTCATACACAGATGCTCTCTGTGATGTCAATGTACCCTTAGGTTTTTCTAAAATGGCACACAAAGCATGCTCAATGAATAATGTCATAGAACACCCCATCACTATGCTCATAGACTTCTCAATAGCGAACGCGGCTGCTGCCAGTGATTGTTCGCAAGGAAAGTGTCCTCTCATAACTGGATCTAAAATCCCACTGTAATATGCCATAGGTTTGTACCCTAATGTAGTCCTCTGTGTAAGCACTGCTGTCATAACTGTCCCATTCATGTGTGAAAACAGGTAGAACTCCTCAGAATAATTGGGAAGTCCTACAACTGGAGCTGTACAAATTGTTTTCTTTTATTCTTCAAACCCCTCCTCCATTTCCTCAGTCCATTCTATTTTATCCTTGTTTACCTATGCCTTTTTTCGAGCCTGCAAACGTGGTTTCGTGTAAGAACTATAATCAAATACCCATGCTCTAACATAGTTGCATAATCCCAGGAACTGCTACATTTGCTTTATCGTGTGTGGTTTTGCTGTTTTCAGAATTGCCTCAGCCCTTTCAGGTGTGACCTTTTTTCCCTATGTACAACACCTCTTCTTGACAATACTGTAACTTCTCTTTGTCCACTTTATATCCCTTGTCTGCTAGGATAATTAACTGAATCGAGTCTTGCCTGTACTCATCTTCTGTCATGCTACAAACCAAAATATCATCTACGTACTGCAGCACAACACTTTTCAAATAAATATTGCCTAGGTCCATCTGAAGGACCCTATTAAAGATCGATGGAGACTCACAGTACCCTTGAAGTAAACAAATGCTTTTCAACTTAGCCTGGCGGAAAGTAAATGATGTCAGATCTTGGAGTCCTTATGCAACGGGATTGAGAAAAACACATTTTTCAAGTCAAGCACCATAAACTATCGTGCCTCAACTGGGATACTACATAGTATTGTCGCAGGATTCAGAACTAGAGGAAACTCTGCCACTACAATCTGGTTAATTGGCCTCATGTCTTGAATTAAACGCCATGACCCCCCCCATTCGATTTCTTCACAGGGTGCACTACGGTATTGCACAGTGACTTTGACGTCACTAAGTTATCCTGTTCCATTAGTACGGAAATAGTTTTAAAAATACCCTCATCTGCCTCTCAAGACATGGGATACTGTCTTGCTCGAGGTAAAATTGCTCCTGGCTTCAGTTTAATCTTAACTTCTCCTACGCCTTTCAATAGGTCTACGTCATAGCGGCATGTAGTCCATAACAAGGCTGGCACTTTTTCTAAGTCCTCAGCAAAATGTGCTGGACTCTGCCGCACTATCATCATTCGCTGTGGGACCTCTCTTTTCTCTACCTTGATCCAACAGGTAATATGCATTTCAAATATTACTTCATCGTCTGCTGGATCATCTTTAAACATATCCTCATCTGTGACGTCAGTCAGTCGATACCCTTCCCCCAATGGCAATCGCTGTCCTCCATGGCCTGCCCTCATCAAATCCTTCGAGCATGGCCAATTCCCCTCACACTATGGCTGCAACTAGTTCTAAAGGAATAGTCGTTCCCCCCTCTTTGTCCATTGGTATCTGTGGCCTGAATAAAAACTAATCAGGTATTCTCATAGTCTTTCCCACTAAGCCGGGTAGCCATGTTAACAAAATGCGTATCCCATAAAGAAAAACTTCAGGTTCCATTGGCACTCCCCGCAGGGCCATGTGCCCTGTAAATGCCATAATACATTTGTCCATGTTTAAATAGTGTATCCTTGGAGTAGAACACACCATGCCATCATCAGTGAAAGAAATCATCATATTAAGCTGTGTCATCAAATCTCGTCTCAGAATATTAACTGGTGTCTGCCGTGAATACAATAATGGAACAGACATGTCACATTCTCCTATTGAGACTGATAATTTATCATTAAAATGAACTCTACTTGTAGTTCCACAGAACCCTTGAGCTTACCGGCTCTCTGTCCGCACCAAAACGAGAGCTCACATCCAAGACTGTGTCTCTGCGGCATCTAACAACTCGGCCGAACTATTTAAAATCTGCATGGAACTGGCTAATCTTGCTGCAGTCTCTACCTCTCCTATCCCCCTCCCTGGCCCTTTGCAAGGCTCTGGATTCTCATTTCATCTATAAAACTCATGACATCTTGTCCTTTCTCTCTTCCTCCCCTTCCCCCTCTACTCCCTGCTCTGCCTCTGGCCCTTCTTTGGCCACCTCTCCTCCCTCCTTCTCTGCCTTTCCCCTGTTCTCCCCTGATGAGGGTTCTAGACAAGTCTGATCTATGAAAGTCTCATCAATACAGGTTCATCCCTGTTCTTCCAAAACCATCAAGGACCACATTGACTCCCTGGCTCCTGCTCTGGCCGACCTCTGCAATCACTCCTTTGCCACTGGAGTCTTCCCATCGTCCCTGAAGCACTTCCTTGTGCACCCTCTTCTTAAGAAACCCTCTGCCAGCCCTCCTGCACGGCTAACTATCACCCAATCTCCATCACTCCCTTCCTGGGCAAACTCCTGAAAAAGCTGCCCATCTCCCAGCTTAATCTCCACATTGAATCTGTTGGTTGTCTTCATGACCATCAGTCTGGCTTTAGAGCTGCCAGAAGCACAGAAACTGTTCTCCTGAACATCCGTGAAGACCTGCTCTCCAACCTTGATTCCAACACCCCCTGTGTCCTCATCTTACTTGATCTCTCTTCTGTCTTTGACACAGTCAACCATGCCATCCTGCTCAAACGTCTCTGTGATAACCTGGGTATCACTGGTCATGCCCTGGCGTGACTGACTTCTTTTCTCTCTGACCGACCCTCCCAGGTCCAACTTGGGTCCTTCCTCTCTGCTATCTTTATCTCTACCTGTAGTGTCCCCCAGGGGTCTAACCTCTCTCCCTGGATGTTCAACCAATACCTGGCACTTCTTGCCCACCACATTGCTGCTCTCTGCCCCAACTTTCAGCGTTAGGCACGGGCAGTCACAGCGGCATGCAGGATGTTTTCTGGTAATTCCTCCGATGCCAGAGGACTGTTGGCTACATTCCTGGGCCGTAGGCGGTGAGCGTGGAGGCAGGAGGCTTCCGAGGCGGAACGACTTACACAACACTGCTTATTCATGAGCGCAGTGCAATGGCAGACCAGGGCGCGGCGGTGATGAGATGCTGCTGGGCATTTTCACTGCGTCATCTCTTCAGGTCCGGGAGATCCCACAGGGCGCCCAGACACCAAGATAAGTACTTGCATATCCTAAGAGTTGGTGTTACTGTCTGCTTAAATTGCAAATGACGTCTGATAATGGTCCGGGAAACTACTGGTGATACACATGCACTTCATGAAAGGGGCACAGACCTTTTGTGCTGATTTCAAGGACGTAGCAATACGAATGTGTTCAATGTTTTTGCTTTTTTAGTCGGGTTAAGAACATTATGTAGTTGGCAGAGGCATGCCAAACCCCCATCCTGTATGATTTGCAAGATTGTTCTGCTGAAGGTTACAGTTTCTATGTTAACTGTTTGTGGCTTTGCTTGCCGAAAGGCCATGCATATGTTTTCTTCATGTAGGGTGACACCCTTGTTTTGTTCCATTTGCTATACTCAATGTGAGTTTGTGCATTCATGTTTTCCTTAAGCTGTGTGAAGTTAAGACACTGCTGCATATCTGAAAAGGTTACAGTATGACGTGTTGGGTTACAGGTTTATGGTAAGAGTGAGGAGTCAGGCAGGTCAGGAGGCAGGATTTAAGTGTTATGCTTGTGTATGTTTTCTCCTAATGTCCCCCATACCTATCCAACCATGATTGCCCTTAACCTCTTTCCGGTTTCCCTACTCTCCACCTCTCCATCCACAACCTCTCCCTAATCCCTCTTCCCCCCATTGGCTGCCATGTGGTTTCCTGTTAATTCTGACCTCAGGTACCCGTGCCAACAACGTGGGAGGGTTGAATCTATTCAGCTTCTGTGGTTCGGGGGAGAGTGTTGATACTCTTACCCTCTGGTATTCTGACAAGGGAGGGGGAAATCCCTCTTTTGTCTGTCTGGATTTTGAAGCCTCTGAAATTGGAGTTGTTGGCTTCTCATTCTTAAAAATACTTTTTTCTTTATTTTTGAGAAGAACGACTATTTTTGACTGAGCTGTAGGGGAGAATCCTACCCATGGCAAACAGATCACCACCCATCGACATATCTTATTCATAATTGGCTGTTTGCACCATGGTCAATTCCAAGGTACACTTTGTAAGAGGATTCAATTCAGCACTACAGCCAAGTTAACGCCTAGTCTAGAATACTGAATGAAAACCCTTATTGATATATCTTTAGGTCCAGTTCATGCGTCCTGGATGACTACCCTTGTATAACACCCCTCTCTTGGAATCCCCCTGACCCCACTGAGCCAAGAAGTAGTTCTGTTTTGCAAGTTTAAAAGGTTTATTTGATAATTTAAACAATAGGTATATATCCCACTTTATAATAAATTAATAATTGAATAGCACACTTAATCTGATATGATAAAGATCAACAACGGAGAATCTGGCACTAGCACACTTCTTATAATCACTAATGAGTTGACATGAAATGGATAAGGTAGCACACTGGTAAATAGGAACAAAAGAAGAAGGTGGTACAAAATGCTTTATAGAGTTCAAATGGATGCAAGGTTGAATGAATGAAATGCAGTATAGAAATACTCAATATGATTTCAACAAAACAATGTAATCACTTTTCTCTGGCAATCCCCTTCCCCCCTTGATGCAAGGCAAGGAAATGGAAGGAAAACACAGTTCTCAGAAATGCAATCAACTGTAATTCAGTTCAATCCCAGCAAGCTTACAGAAAACAGATAGGAGTTTTGAAAACACAGGCAATGCTTGGATATGTGCTGGCAATGAATGAGAAATATGCTAAATTTGCTTTTAATTCCCTTATAGAGGTTCAGGGTGAGTGGTATCTAGTTAATATTAGTCCAGGCTCACACTAGCAATGATGCAGGGATAGTTAGCAGGTTAAACGAATTTCTGGCCAATGGAAAGCAAACAGCAGCAGTTTTTACATGTGAAGAAATTGCAAATCGCGGTAAAATTCGCGGATGCGCCGAGCGCTATTACAAAGGAACCGCAAGGACTATCTCTACCGTTTTGGGGTCCTAGAAAAGCCTGGGATCTCAGCTTCCAAATGAAAGTTATTGCAAGTCTCTAGCCCAAACGGTTGCGGAGATATGAGTAATTTAGTAAAGGTCGTTTTTGGTTTTGTAAATTTTAAACGCACACTTTTTCAAAATGACAAGTGACAAATTTTTGCAGCTAGAATGACAGGTGACAGCTAGGAGGCAGTTCTACTTAGGTTAAATAGATTGAATTAGATGAATTTAAACTAAGAGATGTGTTCTGAGTTTTGCTAAGTACTCACAAGAGATTTTGAACAGGAAAGCGACTTGGTCACGGACTTCAGTCTGGTCAGGTCTTTCCGGGTTCTGCTCACAGCGCCTGGCCTCTGGAACTGCTCACAGGGGTCTGGTCTCTGCTAGGCACCGGTTCTGCTTTCTCTCTAGTCTGGTCTCAGCTGGGCACAGCACTGCTTTCTCTCTGGTCTGGATAGATTGAAGTCTCTAGTTTGGCTTTCTGGAGTTTGATGGAGGTAAGTATGGATTTTTCCGGCAGAGCTTCCAGCGGCAGATGGATTTTGAATGTCTCTATCTGTCCTGTCTGTCTGCTTTTATGTGTTTAGAATGTGGGTGTGTTCTAGCATCACTGACCCTACCTCTCTCTCAGCTTCTAATTGGTCAGCTTTCATTCGTCCCCTTGATTGGGGGAATGAAATGAAGTGTCATCATGATGAGGTCTGTTTATGATACAGAGAACCCACCCCTGTCAACTTTACACACAATCTATATCTGACCTAAAAACATATTTGCACAGGTACACATTTGTTTAAACTTACATATACATGGTGTGGCTGAATTTAGCCATGTCTATGTCCAAATCTGCTCATTCTCTGAGCTTGCATTCAAAGAGTGTACATAATTGACTTTTTAACTGCTTTTCCAATTTCCGACATGGACCCAACTTTACATACATGTGTGCAGGGGGTAGGGACATTAACTGATGAAGTTTCAGATTTTTAACATGCACACATTTAGAGTAATATCCACTTTTCCGCTAAAACCCCCCTGAACATACCACCGGTTCCTACCACGTCTTAAACTGTGGGCAGAAAAATCACAAGAATTATGGTATCATTTATAAAATTTTCACATGTCCGCTCTATGAATTATCCCCCTTTTTATAAAACCATATCCTTGCTGCAGGGGTGTGTCTTTTCAGGTCACATGGTACAGAAACCAGTCTTTCCAGTTTCTGCCAAGCCAGCTTGCTTCTCACAGGCAGTGCTCCTCCCAGCTTCTCCAGGAGGAAGCCACTTTTTACGACGTCTGTAATAAAAAACCTTTGCCTGAGTGGAGAGGGCTTTGTTCACTCTCTGGCAGAGCACAGGAAATTCAATTATCAGATAGATGGCATATCCTTAGCCTGGGCAGCAAAAGGAAGGTTGGCCTGGGAACACAGTGGTGACTCAAGTTTCACTGCTGATGGGTAGTTGCTAGGCAAAATCAAGTTCCTTAAGCCAGACCTTCAGCTAACTTTTTGTTGCTTTTAAAATAACTTGTAATTTTACACATGCAGCTAGAATGCTGATTCTAAGCGCAAAACTATGACATTTCAACAGTTACAAAGGCATGTGACACCAAACATAGGTCACTCATTTAATTTAACATTTTCGATTTTGGTGGTTTTAAATCCAGTTGTAGTTAGGCTTAAGCTGCTGACTCCATAGCATTTTCGTTATAAGCATTGTTTTTGGGCTCTTCATTTCCCAGATTTTGTAGGCACACAAAACTCCATTCTGCCAAATGTCTGCTGGTGTTCAGTGAATATTTTGCACATGTTGCAAGGTTTGAAATAGGCATTTTGCTTGCCTTCAGAAAAACACACAGAGTGGTTTTAAAACGCCGGCTTTTGGATAGTGGTGAGTACTGGTACTGCACCCATTTTTGGGATTTAAGAAATGAATTCCCCACAATTCTAGGTTGCATTTGGCAATCAGCATTGCCATTCCCAATGGTTTCAGACTACTGTGCGGGTAGTCCAATGGTGGTTTTAAAGCGCTTTGAAGCTAACCGGCGCTACTGTTTTTCCTTTGGCAACCCATTTCCCTCATGGCAACCCGGCCTTTCATTCTCGCACTGGTGGGTGGCAAGTGAGGCAACCATTTTGGTGGGCGCACAAACTGCGCAGCTTTCCTGGATTTCGGCGCACATGTGGGTTTTCCGCCATCTTGAATTTCCTAAGCCCACAGCACCAAATGTTGTAGCAGGATAGCTTAAACGTGGGTCAGGACACCCTACAAGCCCCCCCACGTGACTGCACTTTGAGTTTGGGTCGATGGGGAGTCGCGTGCCCAAGGGTTTTGACCCACGCACCGGTCTGTCCGCATAATCTTCTTCCTCTTCTGTAGATGGCACAGTTCAGCGTTTTCTTCTCCATCCGGTACTGATCGATCGGTTCTCCTCGCCGGTCCTGATGGGAGTATTGGGCGGTCCACTGGGCCCATTGGATCTCCGTTCCCGGTCTCCGGATCGTCCTTCTTGGTCATCCTTCATGGTTTCATCTCTCCTAGGATGATAAAGCAAAAGCGGCAATATCTACTCATAGGCGATTTTTTCCACCACTGTTGAGATAGTGGGGCAGCATATGCATTTTATCATAACGAAACATTACATTCTTATTTTAATAAAAACAGTATGACTAAGAGACAGTTTCATACAATCACAGTATGTTAGAGACTAGATGTGGTATGTTTTATGATTGGAACTGAATTAGTCTGATACAGTACCCGCTAGGATTCCAGAGGATTCCTCCAGTTGTTGCAGAGTGTGCCTGGGATGGCAACACTTCAACTGGTTTATGTGTACCCACTTGTCTTCCCCCTCTGCCGAACCGCCTTTGGGGATGTGGATTTTGTAGGCCACAGGGGAGATCTTATCGACGATCTCAAAGGGTCCCTTCCATGTAGGCAAAAATTTGCGCTGCTTGGCCTGGTTCCTTTGGAAGTTGTATAGATAGACCCGGTCTCCCACCTGATATTCCTTCCTGGAAGTTTTCAGGTCATAATGGGTCTTCATGCTATCAGTCGATCTTTCTAGATTCCGCTGAGCATAAGCAAAAGCATGTTGGAGGTGTTTCCTTAAATTCTCTACATACTCATGAGTAGTGGAGGCATTTATCAGTGTCTGCTCTTGGGTCCTGTAGAGCAAATGCTGCGGAAGCACCATCTTGCGCCCAGTCATCAACTCAAATGGTGACATTTTGGTTGCAGATGAAGGGGTAGATCTGATGGCCATTAGGACCAGAGGTAATCGGATATCCCAACTTGGCCCAGAATCTGCCACAAACTTCTTTAATATGCTCACAATTGTCCGGTTATATCTCTCTACTGCCCCAGAAGAAGCTGGTCTATAAGCAATATGCAGCTTTCTCTTGACCCCCAGTATCTCCCACATCTTTGTCATTACTTCACTGGTGAAGTGGCTACCTCTGTCTGACTCAATCCTTTGAGGTAGACCAAAACGGGAAAAGATGTGGTTAATCATCAAGGCAGCTGCAGTTTCTGCCTTGCAATTTGGGGCTGGGAGACATTCCACCCACTTGGTAAACAAGCATGTCACGGTCAACATGTACTTATTCCCCCTAGCCGAGCGAATCACAGGACCTACAAAGTCGATTTGTAAATCTGACCATGGCAGTGTCATTCCCCTCTTTTGTAAAGGCGCCCGGTGTGTGAGGGATGTCGGCTGAAATTGTGCACACACAAGACAACCCTTCAAATATTGGTTGAGGTCCTGGCCCATGTGTGGCCAGTATGCAACCTCTCTTAAGATTTCCAATGTTGTGTGAAACCCCCTATGACCGGCGGTGGCCGCATCATGGGCGTGACTTAACATGAGGCTTCGGAATGAGGTAGGAACCACCCACTGATCGTGGCCAGCTTTGGATTTCCTTACCAGCAAACCGTCTTGGATTCTGAACATTTTTGGACATTTCATCAACACTCTTAGGTCCTCTTTCCCAGTGTAATCGGTATCCGTCAGGGGAAAGTTCTCAGGGTCCTCAAGGTGCTGGTAAAATTTACCAATTATTGGATCCCCCTTCTGAGCGGTAATCAAATCAGCATCAGGGGTCTCCTTACTCCATTGTGCAATTGAAAGGTCGTTGTGAGCATTTGTCTGGGACCTAGTGATAGCAGTGACCTGGATTTCCCCCAACAGGGACTCAATCTCAATTAGATCCCCTTGGATGGCTCCGGTTTTGGCCAGCTGATCAGCTAAGTCATTTCCAGTTTTGTCTGGTCCCTCTACTTTGGAATGACCCTTGATCTTTTTCCAATAGATGGTCATCCCATTCGATGTGACCAGATCATCAATGTTTTGGATCAACTTCCCATGTTTCAAGGGTTTGTTGTTAGCACATACCATGCCTCTGGTTTTCCAATTAACCAGGTGCTCCACGAACCCGTTCCGTACATAATCCGAATCTGTGATTATGACCAGTTCGTGGAGTTGATGCTGGACAGCGGTGAGGATGGCATGATGCACAGCCATCAATTCTGCCACCTGACTACTTCGGGGACCAATTTTGTATCCAGCGGAGGGTTCTGGGGACTCATTCACCCATGCATTCCCTACGCCGGCCACCAGTTCTTTCTCCCCGTTGTTGTCGACATGGTAAGAGCATCCATCCACATACACAGTGGGCATTCCCTCACACTTGTCTTCTTCAAAGACTTTGTGGGGGGAATTAAGGTATGCCTCCATGTTGTCCTTTATTTTTAGACTTTCGTCCTCGAGACAGTTTTCTCTGGCACAATCATGCAAGTCAGCCAGACCTTGCGCGAGGGGACTCTTCTTGTTTTGGCCATATCTGACCTCCACAGGAAAGCCTTGCATTGACAGAATCCAGGAAGTAATTCGGGAATTACTCACATTTCCGGCCCGGATTCTGTCACTTTGGAGATATTGCAGAGGCTGGTGTGGAGTCTCCACTATGATGTGTTCCCCCTGGATAAACGGGCGGTAATTCTTCAATGCCCACACCGTTGCCAGGAGTGCCTTCTCACAATCGTTGAATTTTTCCTCCACAGAGGATAAAGTTTTGCTCGCATAGGAGATTACTTTATTGACCTTGTCATGCTTTTGGTATAATACTGCCGTCAAGCACGTATCAGAGAACCCCGTCTCCAGGAAGAACTCCTTGTTTCTGACAGGGTAAGCTAGGCAAGGCGCTTGTGAGAGGCTTCTTTTGAGTTGTTTTACCGCCTCGGCTTGTTCTGGACCCCATTCCCACTTGACCCCCCCCTTCAGGAGATGAATCAGGGGTCTGGTGATCTCTGCATAGCCCTCAATGAACTTTCTGCTGTAATTAGTCAGTCCAAGGAGGCTCCTTAGTTCCCGCAGAGTTGTGGGGTCTTTCAGTTTCTGAAGTGCTTCCACTTTCTTTTCCTGGGGACAGAGGCCCTGAGGAGTAATCTCATGCCCCAAGAAATTAACACGGGTTCTACACCACTGTGCTTTCTGAAAGGAAAGTTTTGCTCCGGCGGCCCTCAACTGTGTCAGAACATAACGGATCTCTGCTATGTGTTCCTCCACAGATGAACTTTTGATGAGGACATCATCTACATAAGCCAAGTTACCCCTTGCACCCAAGTCAGGCATGGCCTTGTGTAGAAAAATGTTGAATTCATTGCCGGAGTTGAGGTATCCGAAGGGAGTCCGGGTCCAGGTGTACTGCTGGCCCCCAAAGGTAAAAGCCAGCTTGTATTGGTCCTCCTTACTGACAGGCACAGTCCAGTATCCATTGGTCAGGTCTATTGCAGTGAATACCTGTGACCCCTGGATCTGGGCCAGCCCTTGGTCAATGTAGGGCAGAGGCCATCGGGAAGTATGGACCCGTTTGTTGAGCTCCCTGAGGTCGGCACAGAGTCTCCACTGGCCGTTTGGCTTCAATATTCCCAGCACCGGATTATTGAAAGTGCTGTGGACGGGACGGATTATTCCCCGGGACTCAAGGTTCTTAATTATTTCAGTAAGGGACTCCATTGATGCGAGAGGCAAGCGATATTGCTTCACAAACACTGGAGTCATGCCAGGGTCCGTGGGGATTGTTGTGGTGTGGATGTCGGTGCGACCACAGTCATATGAGTCTACCGCAAAGAGATCTTGGAAATCCAAGAAAACTTGTTTCAACTTTTGCTTTTGTTCCAGAGTCACACAGGCATCAGCTAGGTTGACTCTCTCTTCCACCATCTGCCTGAAGCCTGGAAAGACTTCTGGTTTGGCTATCTCCGCGGCCTCCTCCAGCTGGGTGGAGAAGTCCCTGGTCAGAGTGCTGATTTGGACCGGAGGCTTCAGGTGGGAAAGGCAGCCCTCATGGATCTGGAAAATCACCTCATCCCTCCTGAAGTCACAGGTCACATCTTCCTTACCATAGGGGCAGGAAGTGTACACCAGGAAGTTCCCCCCATGCCGGGTAAAAATCCTGTCTGGTGTTGCGTTGTCATCACTGTCACTGTCAAAACAGTCCTTGGGGATGGGTCCTAACAGTTCATTTACAAGATCAATGGAGAAATGTCGGTCATCAACCGCCATTCCAATAATGGTGCCTGCGGCTAGAGTAATAGTCTTTAAGTCGCTGTTATCCACCTCTATTAGAATGGGGTCATGTTCTATGTTGACTAATGGAGTCGGGTTTACCCCCAACCCTTGCTGTTGGAGAGAAGCATTTAGATGTATGTAAGCATCAGGGTTTTTCAACTCTTGTCCCCTTTTAACTTTCACTTCCAGGGAGAATTGTCGGGTCCTTTCTGGGATGGTGACTTCCTCTTTAACCTGAATTTCAACTGCATAAGGTAGCAATTGAGCTGACCTAAATGCTTTTTCTGGATCATCAAAGCCCATGGGATTATCCGCTAATCGGGACCAAGCTTTGAAGTTTATTAGGTCCAAACTAATGGCAAAGCGATTGAGAATGTCACTGCCTAAGTAAAAGGCGGCAGTGACGTCTCGCACGACCCAACAATTGTGGACTATGCTCTTGTTGCCAATGGAGATTTTGAGCATACACCTGCTTGGCAGGAGATGTTTGGAATTAGGTGCTTCCAGGTCCATTTCCCATTTGTCTATCAGTTTGAAGGTGGGAATGGCTGGATCTTTTGGGAGTTGGCGGAACATGGCTTCGCTGATGAAGCTCTTACCGTTGTTTACACACACTCGAGCGAGAACAGAGTCCTTCCCATCATTTAACTGAACAGGGATGAACAACTGCTCTTCAATTTGCTGAATATCAGCCAGGCTTTGAGCTGATTTCACATCTTTCTGGACTATAGGAGTGGGAGTTTCAGATTGTGGATTGGTATAGAATTTCAGAGTGTTTCCTTCCAGCGTGGAGTACCACTTTAGACTGGAAGGAAGGTTGATTTTCAGAAATAGAGAGGACCCCCCATCACCAGTCTGTTGTCCTACTGCTATTACTGTCACGTCTGGAATTTGGCTATTCTGGAAGTGAAATTCTACTTGGTCAGATTTTTGTTCAACCATGTGGCATGTGCCGTTTAAACTAACATGGTTGGCACTCTGTTTTAATTTTATTGGTCGGCTAGTCTGGGTCCAGAGGACCTTGTTTACGCAATCTATTAGGGGTGACAACCTTCTCAGGAGGTCATTCCCTAGTAAACAAGGGGTGCCCTCTGGGGTCACAACTATGACCGGGTGTTTCAACTTGTGTCGCCCGATCTTAATGTCCAAGTCTGCCGTCCCCTCGACGGGAATTTCCTTCCCGTCAAAGTTCTGCAGTTGTCCAGGAAGAGAGGTGAGAGGAATTTGGTAATTCTCTCCCCTTCCTGCATTCAGTTCGTCAAAGGCCCTTCTGGACAGAAGGGTAGCTTGAGATCCAGTGTCCACCAGTGCTGAGATTGTACCCTGCCCCTGTACTTGTACCGGGGCATAATATCTTCCCTCCTTCTCCTCAAGGGGGCACAGATAATGTACATTTTTGGACAACTGGTGGGCTAACTTTCTGGTTTTGGACATCGATAGCGAAGAGATTTGGGCAGAATTCTGTGGAGAGTCTTGGGAATCTGAAAGAAAAAGTTGGCAACTGGAGATCAGAGCCATTGTGGGTTCCCCTGGTTCCGGTTCTGGGCTGCCCCCCCCTTTTTGGAGGCAGTCCCCAGGATGGGTTTGAACCAGGGGATTTTCTTGCTGTTGGTTCTGGGATGAGATGGTGGGCGGCGGTAGCTCAGTCTCCACATCTCCCCAGTCTGGATTTGCATCTCTAGGGACCCATTTTTCTTTGGGAGGAGTTCCCCCCTCTCTGAAGGAGAAGATCCTTTTCCCAGGATCCTCTGAGGATCCCTCTCCCTCAAATTGGAAGATCTGTACCTCCTCCTCAAACTGAGTCTGTTTGGGTCTTTTGTTTCTCCTACCCCCCCTCTGCTCCTTAGGAGGCAGACTTTCAGGGGCAAGAGATTTTGTTTCCGGTTCCTGGGTTTCCAGGGGCTGTTTACAAGTGAGGAAGGAAGCTTCCTCCAAGGCTTTACACCCCCCTTCCCTTTGTGCCTCCTCCCTGGGAACCGGTGATTTATCGGGGTGCTGCCCCCGTCATTGTTCTGGAGCACCAGGTCCAGAGTTGGGTGCGTTCTGCGCCGGCATGCTGATCTGAGGGTTCTGCTGTGCCCTCAGTATATGACCCATATCCCGCGCCATGTTTTGAACCTGGCGCTCTAACTGGGAAACCCGCTCAGGCTGATACGGGGCCCTGTTTTCTCCCCTGGGCTGATCCCGGGAAGGGTAGCTGTCCCTCCTCTGGTAGTACCCCTGGTTGGGAAGATTTTGGTACCCCTCCACCCTTGGCCTCCCCTCTCCCGGATTCAGTGGTCTGGGCTCAGGGAATTGAGGAAAGAAGGATGGATGATTTTGGGGTTGGAAGTCGGGTGGATATCTGGGGAAAAAGTTCTGCCCAGGGTTTGGTAAATTTCTGCCCTCCTGTGGGAAGTTTGGAGGGAAGTTCCCTGGGTTAGGTGCTTGTCTGGATCCCCCCCCTTGGGCTGGAGGAGTCCACACATAACCCAGGATGGGTCGATTACCTTTGTAGCGAGGACTTACATAGTCAGGAGAGCGAGGGACCCCATTTGTGGGGCTGCCTCCCTGGCTCCCTGTCTGCGACTGGCCCGAGGACCTTCTGGGCCTAGCATTATTAGGTGCAGGTAGGTTTTTAGGCCCCCCCATCTCCAAATCCAAAACGGGGGTGACCTTTACCTCTGCCACCTTGGCAGCAGCAGGGGTGCTGGTGGCTTTGGGGTTTTTCTGGGCATTGCTTTTATTTTCTATGGGCTTCTGCACCTCATAGATGCGGGTAGCCTGTTCAATGACCCAGTCTAAAGATCTTTTCTCGTGAAAATCCCTCACGAGCTGGGTCATGATATATTTGGGCAAGGCATGGAAAAACGTGTTTATAAATTCACGGCTATCCGTGCGCACCCTTCTTGTGGTCTGTGCAAAAGCCCGCTTTAACTCCTGCACAAATTCTTGTGGGGCCTGATCCTCCCCACATTGCAAATTGTAGGCTGCCTTGCGAGCCTCTTGAGGATTTCTGTGAACAGAAAAATGTTTCAGGATGGCCGCCTTATAGGTGGACCATCTTAAATGATTTTGGTCCTCCAGCCCCGCAAAGAAACTGGAGTATTCCGGGGAGAAGGTCCACTTTACATATTGAATGCAGCTTTGGCTGTCCTTCAAATGGAAAGTCTCCATCATTTGTTCAAACAACTCTAAGTGCTCCCAAACAGAATACTTAGCGTTCTTATGGTAAGGCGTGATGACGCTCCTGATCGCCTTAATCTGCTTTAAGGGGTCCTTGAGCAAGGCCCTTTTTGCCTTATTGGCCTTTTTGGTTCGGGTAACCCTTGTCCATTCTTCGTCGGACTCAGAGGCACTGCTCCCAGAGGTTCCCGTCTGTTCTTCCAGGTTTTCCCGGATTCTGCGAGCCTGGGAATGGCTGGCAGAATGTGGGGACCTGGTCTCCTGTGTCCTGCGCAGTTCAGAGGAGTCTTCAGATTCCTCCTTGCTGTCAGGATTTGATGGGTACCCCCTCCACTGACCTAACTGGGCAGAGGTTTTCAGGATGCCCTTAATGGGCCTACTCTCCTGGGGTTCCCCACTGAACTGTATTGTACTTGGGTGCCCATACCCGGATGCCCACCCCTCCATTCCTGGATGGTACTGGCCTATGAGCCCCATACTCTTAGCTGGATAGTAATCTGCCATCCCTGTGGCCCTGTGCTCATGTGCGCCAGGGGACACGGGGGTGGTAGAGTCCAGGGACTGGGGAAGATGAAGGCCCCTGGTGTTAGGGCTCCTGCGGTTATGGTCAGGAGTCTCTCTTTCCCAGCGGACCTCATCTCTATCCGCCCCTGCTCCCTGTTGCAATGCAAGAGCCTGCATTTGTGCTTTCAGTTCCTCTGTTAAGGCCTTACTCGACTCTATCAGTTTCTCCTGCATCGCTACCTGTTGCTGGAGCCTATCATTGTGTTGACAGAGGGCCTCATTTTCCCTCTGTGCTTCCTGGTTGGTCCTGGAGAACTGGGCCAGTCTTTGCTGCAGGAGGGTTACCTCCTGAGCTGTGTCCCTATTGGCCTGCTCCTTTCTTGCTAGAGCATCCTCCACCCTTCTGGTGTGCTCTACCAAGTTCTGGTTTTCTTTTTGGAGGTCACCCAGCCCCTGGTGGGCCAGGTGATTTTCTTCCATTTTCCTTTTTAAATGGCAGACTTCCTGGCCTAAGGCGTCTCTTTCCTGACTAAGAGCCTGCATTTGTGCCGCCAGGTCGTCCCTTTGCCGTTGAAGGGCACCAGCTTTTTGGCGCTCCTCATCAAACTCTGCCTGGGTATCCAGGTCTTTCAAGATCAGCTTGTTGCTCTCTACCTTCACTCTATCTAGATGACTTTGCAGGGTGGCTACCTGCTCCGTGCATGCCCTGTTAAAGTCTAATTGTTGCTCCAGCTTTTTCTGGCTCTGCAGTAAGGAGTCCAAACTGTCTTGGTGCTCCTTCTGTAGGGCCAGAAATCTGGTATCCTGTTCTGACTTTTCCTTTTGCAGCACATCCATATCCTCCTTTATTTTAGTGATGTACCGTCTGCTGTCATTTTCTGACTCCTGGCTCCTCTGCAGCCTCTGCTCAGAAGAGTCCAGATCAGATTGGGCCTTCTGTAATGCCATCTGTTGCCTATTTGCCAGATTTTGGCTTTCCGCACATCTATCCTGCATGTCTCCAACGTATAGGTACAGGTATGCTGCTATCCTGGCAATCTTATTGTGTTCCTCTTTGGCTTTAGGAGCCATATATAGTTCACTCAGGGCCACATGTAAGGGACCCTGATCTCTATATATATCTGACCCTGTTTCAGTGACCTGTTGTGTGATGGCCTGCAACCACACATCCTGGCCCTGTTCGGTCCATTCACCTCTCACAAATAGCTTATGCAAGAGGTGCTCTCTGGCTATTTTCATGTCTACTAAGGTCGTCATTCTAGAGATTGGTCTCTGTCCTGACTTACAGAAGTTTGTATTTTATTTTTGCAGAACAGAACTTTTCTTGGAGTGTCCCTTTTGAGGAATGCTTCACAGCGTAATGCAGCGTGGTGATCCGACTGGATGTATGTATCCCGTCAGTTAGCACACTGTATTAATCTGCACAAATGGTAAATCTAACCCAACGTCTCGGCTCGAGCCCCCACTTTGTAAGAGGATTCAATTCAGCACTACAGCCAAGTTAACGCCTAGTCTAGAATACTGAATGAAAACCCTTATTGATATATCTTTAGGTCCAGTTCATGCGTCCTGGATGACTACCCTTGTATAACACCCCTCTCTTGGAATCCCCCTGACCCCACTGAGCCAAGAAGTAGTTCTGTTTTGCAAGTTTAAAAGGTTTATTTGATAATTTAAACAATAGGTATATATCCCACTTTATAATAAATTAATAATTGAATAGCACACTTAATCTGATATGATAAAGATCAACAACGGAGAATCTGGCACTAGCACACTTCTTATAATCACTAATGAGTTGACATGAAATGGATAAGGTAGCACACTGGTAAATAGGAACAAAAGAAGAAGGTGGTACAAAATGCTTTATAGAGTTCAAATGGATGCAAGGTTGAATGAATGAAATGCAGTATAGAAATACTCAATATGATTTCAACAAAACAATGTAATCACTTTTCTCTGGCAATCCCCTTCCCCCCTTGATGCAAGGCAAGGAAATGGAAGGAAAACACAGTTCTCAGAAATGCAATCAACTGTAATTCAGTTCAATCCCAGCAAGCTTACAGAAAACAGATAGGAGTTTTGAAAACACAGGCAATGCTTGGATATGTGCTGGCAATGAATGAGAAATATGCTAAATTTGCTTTTAATTCCCTTATAGAGGTTCAGGGTGAGTGGTATCTAGTTAATATTAGTCCAGGCTCACACTAGCAATGATGCAGGGATAGTTAGCAGGTTAAACGAATTTCTGGCCAATGGAAAGCAAACAGCAGCAGTTTTTACATGTGAAGAAATTGCAAATCGCGGTAAAATTCGCGGATGCGCCGAGCGCTATTACAAAGGAACCGCAAGGACTATCTCTACCGTTTTGGGGTCCTAGAAAAGCCTGGGATCTCAGCTTCCAAATGAAAGTTATTGCAAGTCTCTAGCCCAAACGGTTGCGGAGATATGAGTAATTTAGTAAAGGTCGTTTTTGGTTTTGTAAATTTTAAACGCACACTTTTTCAAAATGACAAGTGACAAATTTTTGCAGCTAGAATGACAGGTGACAGCTAGGAGGCAGTTCTACTTAGGTTAAATAGATTGAATTAGATGAATTTAAACTAAGAGATGTGTTCTGAGTTTTGCTAAGTACTCACAAGAGATTTTGAACAGGAAAGCGACTTGGTCACGGACTTCAGTCTGGTCAGGTCTTTCCGGGTTCTGCTCACAGCGCCTGGCCTCTGGAACTGCTCACAGGGGTCTGGTCTCTGCTAGGCACCGGTTCTGCTTTCTCTCTAGTCTGGTCTCAGCTGGGCACAGCACTGCTTTCTCTCTGGTCTGGATAGATTGAAGTCTCTAGTTTGGCTTTCTGGAGTTTGATGGAGGTAAGTATGGATTTTTCCGGCAGAGCTTCCAGCGGCAGATGGATTTTGAATGTCTCTATCTGTCCTGTCTGTCTGCTTTTATGTGTTTAGAATGTGGGTGTGTTCTAGCATCACTGACCCTACCTCTCTCTCAGCTTCTAATTGGTCAGCTTTCATTCGTCCCCTTGATTGGGGGAATGAAATGAAGTGTCATCATGATGAGGTCTGTTTATGATACAGAGAACCCACCCCTGTCAACTTTACACACAATCTATATCTGACCTAAAAACATATTTGCACAGGTACACATTTGTTTAAACTTACATATACATGGTGTGGCTGAATTTAGCCATGTCTATGTCCAAATCTGCTCATTCTCTGAGCTTGCATTCAAAGAGTGTACATAATTGACTTTTTAACTGCTTTTCCAATTTCCGACATGGACCCAACTTTACATACATGTGTGCAGGGGGTAGGGACATTAACTGATGAAGTTTCAGATTTTTAACATGCACACATTTAGAGTAATATCCACTTTTCCGCTAAAACCCCCCTGAACATACCACCGGTTCCTACCACGTCTTAAACTGTGGGCAGAAAAATCACAAGAATTATGGTATCATTTATAAAATTTTCACATGTCCGCTCTATGAATTATCCCCCTTTTTATAAAACCATATCCTTGCTGCAGGGGTGTGTCTTTTCAGGTCACATGGTACAGAAACCAGTCTTTCCAGTTTCTGCCAAGCCAGCTTGCTTCTCACAGGCAGTGCTCCTCCCAGCTTCTCCAGGAGGAAGCCACTTTTTACGACGTCTGTAATAAAAAACCTTTGCCTGAGTGGAGAGGGCTTTGTTCACTCTCTGGCAGAGCACAGGAAATTCAATTATCAGATAGATGGCATATCCTTAGCCTGGGCAGCAAAAGGAAGGTTGGCC
Source organism: Ambystoma mexicanum (assembly GCF_040938575.1). Classification (NCBI taxonomy): domain Eukaryota; kingdom Metazoa; phylum Chordata; class Amphibia; order Caudata; family Ambystomatidae; genus Ambystoma; species Ambystoma mexicanum. Next base: position 604,180,526 of record NC_090921.1, on the reverse strand, counting down.
TGGGAACACAGTGGTGACTCAAGTTTCACTGCTGATGGGTAGTTGCTAGGCAAAATCAAGTTCCTTAAGCCAGACCTTCAGCTAACTTTTTGTTGCTTTTAAAATAACTTGTAATTTTACACATGCAGCTAGAATGCTGATTCTAAGCGCAAAACTATGACATTTCAACAGTTACAAAGGCATGTGACACCAAACATAGGTCACTCATTTAATTTAACATTTTCGATTTTGGTGGTTTTAAATCCAGTTGTAGTTAGGCTTAAGCTGCTGACTCCATAGCATTTTCGTTATAAGCATTGTTTTTGGGCTCTTCATTTCCCAGATTTTGTAGGCACACAAAACTCCATTCTGCCAAATGTCTGCTGGTGTTCAGTGAATATTTTGCACATGTTGCAAGGTTTGAAATAGGCATTTTGCTTGCCTTCAGAAAAACACACAGAGTGGTTTTAAAACGCCGGCTTTTGGATAGTGGTGAGTACTGGTACTGCACCCATTTTTGGGATTTAAGAAATGAATTCCCCACAATTCTAGGTTGCATTTGGCAATCAGCATTGCCATTCCCAATGGTTTCAGACTACTGTGCGGGTAGTCCAATGGTGGTTTTAAAGCGCTTTGAAGCTAACCGGCGCTACTGTTTTTCCTTTGGCAACCCATTTCCCTCATGGCAACCCGGCCTTTCATTCTCGCACTGGTGGGTGGCAAGTGAGGCAACCATTTTGGTGGGCGCACAAACTGCGCAGCTTTCCTGGATTTCGGCGCACATGTGGGTTTTCCGCCATCTTGAATTTCCTAAGCCCACAGCACCAAATGTTGTAGCAGGATAGCTTAAACGTGGGTCAGGACACCCTACAACTAACTATTTTTAAAGCATTTTAACCTATTTTGGCAGTTTTGTGTGCGAAAAGAGATCATGGTTATTTTGGTAGGTGGGTTTTTCAACTGGATTTGATATTTTCTGGATTGTTTTGGATTGTGCAAACACACGCCTCCATGCACCAGGCATACAGCCTCCAGCTCTCATCTCCCTACCCCCTGAAGACACTAGTGAGTATGCAGGCTTGTTTTAACCATTCTTAATATAACATTGGGAAAGAGATTAGGTATTGGGAGGGCAGTTCATTTCAAATCTAATGAGGTAGTCTTACTTTTGAAGTGGTTATTATGCTTCTTAGATCGTTGATGGGTCTTGAGTAGACAAAGAGGCAGTGACAATGATAGCTGCTTATTCATTTATATTCTTTTGCATATTGAGTGTGTTATGTATAGTGACAATAGTAGTAGCAATGTTTCTTTAGTACTTATTTCTCATAATAAGAAGAATTACGCTATACATGCAAGTGTAAGGGTATTCACTGAGTGTTCATTATTGAGAATTCAGTCAAAAACATTAAAGCACATATGAAGTGTGTGGCATCTATTTAAAGTACTGTATATTGACATATTACATATGATGCATGTTTTGATATAAAAAGGCTAAGTAGAACAGTTTGAGCAGTGGGCCAACAACTAAATATATGTGACATTAATAAACCAGTCCTGCGTGGATGAAGGAGAGCAGCTGCCCATTGAAGGGGGTCGGTGTCATGATGCCTACCTCTAAGGAGCCAGGCCGGGCCCAGCAACCCCAGAGGCAGACATCATTCACTCCAGGGAAGTCTCAGCGGGCTCAAGTCGGGGCCCTTTGGACTCAGTCCTGGCGCCGTAGGCGCCAGGCTCATAGTGGACCCCAGTCCTGGCGCCTTAGGCGCCAGGCTCATAAAGGAGGATTTATGTGTAAGTGCTTGGGTGCACACTTACCTGATGCAGACCTTGCTGCTTCATCCAGGCCCTCTTGAGGCCTGGATGGGACTACTTTACCTGTGGGACTACTTTCCACCCGGGTGTGGTTGGGGAAGGATACATACCTGATCGGTGGAAGGATACATACCTGGAACTTCTTCCAAAGCTATTTAAACCCCACCCGAACAGCCACATGTGCTTCGCGTTGTTCTGCACCTAGCAGCTGGACGCTCACCGTGTCTGCTCCTGCATCCTGACTTCTGCCACGCCTGCCAGCACCCTGGATCACCTGCAAAGGGAGAAAGGAGGAGAATTGGAGAAGGAAAGACCTTACCTGCTAAATCTGCATCCCGGAATCATTTCACCGACGATCCTGAAAAGGAAGACATAATTTTAAAAGCATTTCACTACGATCGCTGCAGCGCTGCATTTTACTCACCTTTTCCAGGCGCCTCCATCTTCAGCGGCGATCATCCAGATTTCGCCACGTCCCGGCGCCTAGGGGAAAAAAGACAAGAACAAAGGTGAGAGGGAGAAAGGGAATAAGGAAAGCTCAATTTCCTGAAAACTTACCCGTTGGGTTTTTCCACTTCATTTCGGGTCCTGCCGCTTCCGGACCCCGGCCCCTAAGGGGAAAAAAGGCTAAGACATTGAATGAGCGAATGCAAAGACATTACCTGAGCGCTCATCCCGAATTTACCTGTCATTTACTGAAGCTGCACGTTTCACTTCGGGTCGGCGCCATATCTCCGGCATACCGAACCCCGGCCCCTATGGGGAAAAAGACATAAGAATTAACGCTTGCTGCAATAAGACTACGAACATTATTAAGGCTTGAACTTTTGGACAGAACTTATACTGCGTCTTACCTGAACAGTCAAGCTTACCTGAACACCAATCCTCAATCCAGTGAAGTAACTGGGTTTCAACGCGCCCCTGCATCAGAAGCAGGATGGAGAGCTCTTCCTTCCAGATCCTAAGGAGGATATTCCTGCGAGCCTGAGAAGCTAGAGTTGAGGGGCCCATCCTGTTCATCTTTGGAGTCCGGCGCCCCACCTTAAGGAAGCATCAGCACCCGAAGCCGCGCCTCCGTGGGAATCAGGTGAGCGTTACAGAACGCGAAGCCGTACAATAATCTCCCACCCGGGCGCTATGGAGACTTCCGAGACAGATCAGCTGGCCCAGCTTTTAGGGGAATTACGGGCAGAAGTGCACTCAGCCCGCCAGGAGACTAACGCTCTCAGAAGGGAACTAATCCTATCCAAGGAGAGAACTGATGATCTGGCCAAAAGGTTATTGCAGGGCCAGGCAGGACACACGCCTTTACCTGAGTCCGGAAGCACTTCTACATCAATGGGTTTGAATAACCCGGTACAAATCAATCTACCTGGACACATGCCTTTGGCCCCGCCAGAACATTTTGCGGGGGATCCCAGGAAATATGCCGTTTTTATGAACCAATGCCGTTTACACTTTTTATGCAGGCCCGGGGCCTTCCCCAACGACCAGACCAAAGTAGCCTTTGTACTATCTTACCTCAGTGGCTGTGCTGCCGATTGGTCTATTCCATTGATAAATCAGGATGATCCCATTCTCCGGGATTTCCAGGGCTTCCAGATCAGCATGGAAAGATTGTTCGCTCGACACGCGCAGGGACAGGCCCTTGACAACAAACTGTTATCCTTACGACAAGGTAATCAGGATCTTTTGTCTTATATTGCCACCTTTAATAGACTTGTTGTGGAAACCGGATGGCCTGAAGATAAAAGGATCACATTGTTTCATCGAGGCCTGCGCGGAGAGCTTAAGGATGTTATAGCTCAGATAGTAGATCCACCCCAGGCCTGCGCAGACTACATTGATTTAGTGGTTCAACTTGATCACAGACTTCAAAATAGAAAAGCAGATCGGCTCAAGTACGAAACCAGAGTACCCATCAAGACCCACGTTACCTCCAAGAGTAGTGACATTTCCGAACCTATGCAAATTGGCAGTGTTAAAGGACCTTTAACGCAGAAGGAGCGAGAGAGAAGGCGACAAATGCAACTTTGTTTGTATTGCGGGACTTCCGGTCACTTTCTTCGAAGTTGTCCGGTTAAACCACCCAAGAAGGTGGTTGGACCCACTGATAACGAGTTATTGACACCTGGTTCGGGAAACGACCAAGCCCGACAAGCGTAGGGGTCCGCTTGCCGAGCTTGAAAACAAACTCTTTGACCTCGCATTTTGTCATGCCAATGGTGCTTGTGAACCCAAAACAGCCTCAGCAGTTGCATGCTATAAAAGCATACATCGACAGTGGAGCTATTGGAAATTACATAGACCGAGAATTGGCTTCCAGGATTAAGCTTCCTCTCCGCCCGAAAGTAACCCAAGATGTAATTACGACAGTTGATGGAACCGAAATAGCCTCTGGGCCTGTAACGCATTCCACTGTTGAAATCACACTGGTGGGTCAGGATGGACATCGGGAAGCAATCGTGTTTGACGTGAACAAGGCCCCACAATTTCAAGTACTTCTTGGAATCCCTTGGTTAGAAACACATAATCCAAGAATAGACTGGCGAGCAAAGAAGATCACTTTTCCTGATTGTGAACCAACTTGTTATCCAAGAAATCCAGCTATGGGTCTGGCCTCTGCAACCTCCACCCCTGTACAGCTACCATCTGAATACCAAGAATTCCAAGACGTTTTTCAGAAAGAGCAGGCTAACACCTTACCTCCCCATCGATCTTACGATTGCCAAATCGACTTGGTACCCAATGCTCCACTACCTTGCAGTAGGATTTACGCTCTTACTGAACGTGAGAACCTGCATTTGCGTCAGTATCTGGATCAATATCTGGCCAATGGCTTCATTCGCCCGTCAAAGTCTCCAGTCTCTTCAGCTTTGTTCTTCGTACCTAAGAAGGAAGGAGACCTTAGGACCTGCATTGACTACTGCGCCCTAAATCAGATAACGATTAAGAATCGTTACCCTCTGCCCTTGATACCTGAGCTCATCGACCAAGTAAAAGATGCTCGTGTGTACACCAAGCTAGATCTCCGAGGAGCTTACCACCTGGTGCGTGTAAAAGAAGGCGACGAGTGGAAGACTGCATTCCGCACCAAATTCGGGCTTTTCGAATACCAAGTAATGCCCTTTGGTTTGAGGAACGCACCTGCCGCCTTTCAGTACTTCATGAAAGATGTTTTACGGGATTCCACCAGCACCTTGGCACACCTTGTCAATGGACTTTATAACTGACCTGCCTCCTTGTGGTGGTTACAACACTATCCTCGTAATAGTGGATCTGTTCTCCAAGATGGCCCATTTCATCCCTTTAAGAGGATTGCCATCAGCTTCCACCTTGGCCAAGGAATTTATGGAGAATATAGTGCGCATACATGGTTTCCCTTGTATATTAGTCTCAGATCGTGGAAGTCAATTCATCTCCCATTTTTGGAAGAAATGTTGCCAACTGGCACAAATAGATGTGCGCTTATCCACCAGCCACCACCCCCAGACCGACGGACAAACCGAGAGAACCAATCAGACTCTCGAGCAATATCTTCGGTGCATGTTACACCAATCTGAGTTAAATTGGAAAGACATCCTTTGGATTGCAGAATATGCATACAATAATTCAGTGCATTCTGGAACCGGGCAGACTCCTTTTTATATCTTGTATGGTCACCGTCCTCGAACCTCTGACCTAGATCCACCTCTGACCCTGGAAATGCCCGCGGTAAATCACCTACATTCCACAATCACCTGAGCCTTCATAGAAGCTACAACGCATTTACAGCAAGCCAAGAAAAGGTATAAAGAAAACGCTGATGTGCACCGAAGTAAAACTCCTCCTTACCAAGTAGGAGATCAGGTATGGCTTGCAACTAAACATTTACCCCTCAGGGGCCCGCGAACTTTTAGTCCCAGATTCATTGGACCTTACCCCATCAAGGCTATTATCAACCCGGTGGCCTTTAAACTCGATTTACCATCCAATATGCTGATTCATCCCGTTTTTCACGCATCTCTTCTGAAACCGGTACAACCTGGAACCAGACTGTCTGAACCTCCAGATCCTATCCAAATTGATGGAGAATTAGAATTCGAAGTGAAGGACATTTTAGATTCCAAGATAGTGAGGTCGAAACTCTTCTATCTTGTTGACTGGAAAGGATATGGACCTCAGGAAAGATCTTGGGAACCCAGTAACTTTGTTCACGGACCACGACTAATACAAAGATTCCATCGGAGATTCCCGCACAAACCAAAACCTCCGGAGGAAAAGACCTTGGGAGGGGCCTTGAGGGGGGGTACTGTCATGATGCCTACCTCTAAGGAGCCAGGCCGGGCCCAGCAACCCCAGAGGCAGACATCATTCACTCCAGGGAAGTCTCAGCGGGCCCAAGTCGGGGCCCTTTGGACTCAGTCCTGGCGCCGTAGGCGCCAGGCTCATAGTGGACCCCAGTCCTGGCGCCTTAGGCGCCAGGCTCATAAAGGAGGATTTATGTGTAAGTGCTTGGGTGCACACTTACCTGATGCAGACCTTGCTGCTTCATCCAGGCCCTCTTGAGGCCTGGATGGGACTACTTTACCTGTGGGACTACTTTCCACCCGGGTGTGGTTGGGGAAGGATACATACCTGATCGGTGGAAGGATACATACCTGGAACTTCTTCCAAAGCTATTTAAACCCCACCCGAACAGCCACACGTGCATCGCGTTGTTCTGCACCTAGCAGCTGGACGCTCACCGTGTCTGCTCCTGCATCCTGACTTCTCCCACGCCTGCCAGCACCCTGGATCACCTGCAAAGGGAGAAAGGAGGAGAATTGGAGAAGGAAAGACCTTACCTGCTAAATCTGCATCCCGGAATCATTTCACAGACGATCCTGAAAAGGAAGACATCATTTTAAAAGCATTTCACTACGATCGCTGCAGCGCTGCATTTTACTCACCTTTTCCAGGCGCCTCCATCTTCAGCGGTGATCATCCGGATTTCGCCACGTCCCGGCGCCTAGGGGAAAAAAGACAAGAACAAAGGTGAGAGGGAGAAAAGGAATAAGGAAAGCTCAATTTCCTGAAAACTTACCCCGTTGGGTTTTTCCACTTCATTTCGGGTCCTGCCGCTTCCGGACCCCGGCCCCTAAGGGGAAAAAGGCTAAGACATTGAATGAGCGAATGCAAAGACATTACCTGAGCGCTCATCCCGAACTTACCTGTCATTTACTGAAGCTGCACGTTTCACTTCGGGTCGGCGCCATATCTCCGGCATACCGAACCCTGGCCCCTATGGGGAAAAAGACATAAGAATTAACGCTTGCTGCAATAAGACTACGAACATTATTAAGGCTTGAACTTTTGGACAGAACTTATACTGCGTCTTACCTGAACAGTCAAGCTTACCTGAACACCAATCCTCAATCCAGTGAAGTAACTGGGTTTCAACGCGCCCCTGCATCAGAAGCAGGATGGAGAGCTCTTCCTTCCAGATCCTAAGGAGGATATTCCTGCGAGCCTGAGAAGCTAGAGTTGAGGGGCCCATCCTGTTCATCTTTGGAGTCCGGCGCCCCACCTTAAGGAAGCATCAGCACCCGAAGCCGCGCCTCCGTGGGAATCAGGTGAGCGTTACAGTCGGCCCATGCTCTCTTTACTGATGCACAGTGACGGGTATATGCTTTTCTCTACTTCAATTCCTACCACAGCCCCTACTGGGTGGGTCTAGGACACTCCCCTGGCGATGGAGAAAAGGCTCTGTGAGGTAGAGGTGATAAGAATCACATTGCCTGGAGGTGCATGTCAGTGTGGCAAACCAGAAGTAAGACTCGGATAAGAGGACATAGTTCACCTTAATTTTATTTTAAAAAAATAAAATGCCTCACTAGCCCTATTGCTATTAGGGGTTTCCCTTCATAATAATAATAAAACTAAGGTGCTCGTCAGGAAGTCAAAACTCAAACCACAGTCCTCCGCCCTAACCTGTCCATCTAACTGGCCCTATCACTTAGAAACTAGAAACAAAAGGTGGAAACGGGGGTTTTCACTGGAGGTCAGCACCTCCTAGCTCAGGACACGGTTCCTGGTTGAGATAACCAAAGCAGTCTTTACAAAGAAAACGAAACCAGTTCAAATAGAATGCTCCACTCAGAAAAATGATGAAGTCACTCAGTCCTGGTTCATCAATTCTGCAAAGCTCTTCCTAGCTTCTTTCCAGTGGTTCAAATGATTGATTTTCTTTTTTTAAAGTACAATGTTCTTCAATCCTTGTTGTAACTTAAATGTTACTCTCATGATATGGTCTCTTATTCCGATTGTCAAAAACAGTCAAATAAATGCTCCTTTCAATTATTGTTCATCAATTCGGTAAAGCTTTCACAACTTTCATCCACTGGCTTATTCGACTTATCTCTCGTGTTAGATGGCCCACCTTACTCCCTCAGTTTGCTCCATCCTGGCCAGTGTGGACAATACAATTCTTAATTCAGTACTCTTTAGGCTTTCCATATTATCACAGTTAATGTCCCTCCGGATCCCTGGGCTCTGCTGTAGGCTATTTGCAGGCACTCCTGTCCCTGGACTCTCATTCCAGCTTCCAGCCAGGGCTTGTGTCCCTCTCTCCTCTCGGGACTTGCCAATATGATTCTCTCGATTCTGAGTATTGTCGAAGTTTAAGTCTCTCGGGTCGACTGTAGACTCCTTCTAGTCCATGGACTCTCCTCTCTGGATGTTTCCTCCCCACTCTCTTGGGTCTCAGTCTGATTAATACTCCCAACACCTTGGTCCTGGTTCACGTCATTCACGGGCCATCTGGCCGGTGAATGACTCAGGGGTTGGGCTTCCCCTCAGCTTTCAACCTTATCAGGCATTGGGAAGTAGGTGCTTTGAGTAACGTTGCAATAGATGGCAGAGTCCCAAGGGTGAAATTATTTAACTGATGGACTGAATTTCAGAAGTCGTTGTATTGGGTTTGAGGTGGAAAAGCCTGTTTTCATGGTGTGTATTCAAATTCTGATTTTTGAGAAGTGAGATCGGTTGGATGTCCAATGACACAATACAATTATGTTTTTATTGTGATGTTGCTTGACTTTACATTGAAGAAAGACTTGCACTTGTTTGTAAAAACTCTTTCGACAGTAATGCAATCACCAACTAGCCCGATCTTGACCGTAGGGACAGACAGATCTGCACAACAACCACACTGCTGCTGGATGGCCTTCCTTCTGGGCATCTATATCAAATAATATGTACATGCCCATGGCAGAAATGCTTGTTTGTGGACACTAGCAAACAGCAATGTGTGGTGTACATGTTCTACAGCTCGCCTAGCCACATCTGTGAAAGAATACATTCATGCTGTGGGATAAGGCGCTTTGATACCGTTAAAATGGTAGTAAATATTTTGCTATGTGGAATAGTTGAAATATTTTATCGTGTTTCACTGCACAGCTTGCCATTGAAAGCAGAAAATAATATTGTTCATTTTTGTGACATGTTTTCTTGAAAACGAAACCAACCCGCAGCTGGCTCAGAACACACAATAAAGGGTCTCATTGTTATTTGCCCTTGAATCACTGTACTAACAATTTGAAGGACACAATGGGCCTCATGCAGAGTTTGCCGGTCTGGAAATAAGGCTGCCGGTAAGCTCACCGGCACTCTTGTTTTCAGACCAGCAAGCTTCGAGTTTGCCTGCCGGAGCCACTGTGCCCGACAGGTCTGACCCTGTCGGGCACAGTGTTGATAAAAATTCCTTCGGACGATGCAGAGGCTGCTGAGGAAATCTTTTGAATGAAGCCACTGCGACCGCAAACGAAGGCTGCTGAGAGAAGAAATGCTGCAGCTGCAACGGAACTTCTGACAGAAGATGCAGAGACTACGAAAATAACAGCAGACTGAGGAAAATCTTCAGAAAAACTTTGGTTCAGTAAGTCTTTACAATTATACTGGTATTCTGTTGATTTGCTGTGGAAATTAATATCTTTTAACTCGTTTTTATATTGACAGGTCCTGTCAGGAGATCGCTGGTAGCGTTACCCGCTGTCAGCGGAGAAGACGCGAAGCGAGTGCACCAGCGAAGGCAGAGCTTAAGTAGCTCCCTCTGCAACAGGTGTAGCATACACTGCGAGTTAATTATGGACTTAGCGGCAGCCATGTTGAGTGTAGGGAAAACCAATGTAAGTGCAATGAGCCAGCCTATGGGTGCAATGCTAAGAGTGAGGCAAATCCCTTTGGCGCCAGGCTTGAAGCCACTGCTGACCCACTGATTGATATGAAGTTCATTGCTTCCCTAGTGTTTCTGAATGGGATCTGTATTCCTTTGGGATCATGACAGACCCCCCCCCCCAAGACCCCACCCAAGGATAAACCTTCCGCTCCTGGCTTAGTCGGGTGGTTTTGTTGAAACATTTGGAGTAGCATGAATGTTTGAGCTAGGTTCCTACCCTTTCCAATCTACCAGGTAGAACAGTAAATTTTCCTTTACAATGAATTATAGTTCACCTTCTATGATTTGGGGTTTTGGTGGTGGCTGTAATCTGGTCCCTGGACTTAGTGGTTTGATCAAAGAGACATGAACAACTGGATGGATTCGCATGTGAGGTGGTAACTTTAGTCTTACTGCTGCGGGATTGACAATAGACTCCAACGGAAATGGGCCTAGGAATCTAGGTTGGAATTTACATGGGTCTTTGATTGCAATGTACTTGGAATACAACCAAACCTTGTCTCCCACCTTATGCTCTGGTGACTAACGTCAAAGTCTATCTGCAAATTTCTTTTGATCCTCCTTTGCTGTAGCCAAATGTCATAGAATTTCTTCCTGTACTTATGGTAATGTTATCATGAAGACTCTGTACTGCTGGCATCTCTAAAGACTCTGTGGGATCGAAAGTGGAGGTCCGAGGAAGTAAACCATTCGGAGTGTAGAAGGGAGTATATCCCGTGGAAGTATGTTCTGAGTTATTATAAGCATACTCTGCGATCCAAAGGACATCCACCCAAGAACAATCTATCTGGTGAAGGAGAAATCGAAGATATTGTTCAAGAGTCTGATTGGTTCTTTCTGTTTGACCGTCAGTCTGTGGGTGGTGACTGGTAGATAGATGCACTTCAATTTTGGCCAATTCACAACATTTTCTCCAGAATTGGGATACAAATTGGCTCCCCCTATTTGAGATCACAGTAGATGGAAATCCATGAAGCTGTACAATTTATTCCAAAAATACCTTTGCTAACACTGAAGAAGTTGGAAGTCCCTCAAGGGCAATGAAATGCGCCATCTTGGAAAATAAGTCCACCACGAAAAGAATTGTGTTATACCCCTGACAAGGAGGTAGCTCCGTAATATATAGTGCATAGAAATGGTTTACCAATGGTGCTGGTGGGACGGGTAACGGTTGAAGCAGTCCTGCTGGTTTCTGCTTTGAGCTTTTATTTTGAGCACAAACACCACAAGTTTGAATATAATCTTTGATGTCCTTGCGCATGTTGGCCACCAGAAATGTCTCTTGATTTAGGTCGTGGTCTTAGTGATCCCAGGGTGACCCTCCAATGTGGCTCCATGGTAATCTGCCATAACTTTCTTTTGTAGCTCCTGTTGGGGCAGGTAAAGTCGACTCTGGAAATAAGGTAGACCTTCTTGGAGACTAAACCTAGGTCCTCTTGATTTCCAAGCCTCTAGTTCTGAAGTGGTCATGTTAAGTAGAATTTGTGCCTTCAAGTCTTCTTCGGGGGATCCAGTGACTCCCAGCATCTTCTCTTCAGGGATTATGTTTACAGGTTCTGGGGTGCCTTGAATCTCTTCTCTTTCTCCAATCCTTGACAGGGCATCCGCCTTGCTATTACGTACCCCTGCGCGATATGTGATGACAAAACCATATTCTATGAAAAATAATGCCCAATGGAGTTGTCATGATGACTGAGCTTTGGCATTGCGCAAATATTGCAGGTTTCGATGATCTGTTAAAACAGTAACAGTATGTCGGGCCCCTAACAAGTGGTGCCTCCATTCTTTGAATTCGTGTTTGATTGCTAGTAATTCCTTGTCTCTGATGCTGTAGTTCAATTTGGCTGTTGAGAATTTCTTGGACCAAAAGGCCACTGGATGCAGTTGTGCTGCTCCCATTGCAGCATTGGACGCATCGGTTTCCACTATAAATGGTAAATCGGGTTGTGGGTGTTTCAAAATGGGAGCAGTGTTAAATAGTTTCTTCAATGTCCGGAAGGCCTCTTCTGCTTCTTTGGTCCAGGAAAAGGTCTTGTGCTTTCGCAGCAATGAAGTTATAGGGTGGACCAGTTGTGAAAATTCTGCAATAAAGCGTCTGTAGAAATGTGCAAATCCTAAAGAACTTTGGGCTCCTTTCACTGATGTAGGGGTAGGCCAATTGAGAACTGCTTTGACTTTTCTATTATCCATTTGGGTTCCCTTAGGCGACAATATGAATCCCAGAAACTCCACTGAGGTCGTATGAAAGGAACATTTTTCTATTTTAACAAAGAGCTTGTGTTGTCGTAGTTTCTGGAGTACTTCTCTCACATGGGTTATGTGTTCTTGGACCGAGTTTGAGTATATATGTCACGACCCTCGCCCAAAACCCCCTCTGACAAACCCATTGGCCAGGTGGAGTCAGGACTCGGGCCTCTAGAGCCAGGCATCCTTTTCCAAAACCCTCTTGGGGCCACTCCTGGCACCTATGGCGCCAGGATCATACACCATGAGAAACATGTGCTTGGGAACTACTTATTGAGTTGCCAGCCAACATGGAGGCATCCACATAGCTTGGTTCCCAGGAGCCAAGCTATGTGGTCTAGTGTTTTGGGTGTGGTAGCCTAGGGACTACTTTACCTGGACTATTTTGTTGGGGCTATTTAAACCACACCCGAGCAAGACAACACGCGTTGCGTTACTTTGCAGCTTGCAGCGTGACGCTCACCGTGTCCAGCTATTCCCTCGAACCTCGGAGAAGCAGAACCTGCAAGGAGACAAAATGAACATCATTAGCAGCAGCATCTTACCTGCAGTCTTCATCTTTAACCACTTGCAGCTTCTGAGAACAGCTTCCTTGAATCAGCCCGCCTCCCGGACAGCACGACCTGAAAGAGGAAGATAGAGGCAACATTAAAGAAAGCAGTAGAGACATTTGCAAATTACGAACTGCTCAAAAGACTTACCTGGCTGGTCACCTCACGGCTGGCACCATTCCGGACATTCTACTCGCCCTGAAGAACACCACGACCTACAAGGAAGGAAAACACAGGTTAGCAAAGGCAAGACTTTGCAGCGCTGCACATAGCGCTTATTTACCGCATCAAACCTCTCTTAATGCGCCATCATTTACACGCGGGGCTCAACCAGGCCAGTTCACCGCGCTGAAGCTCCGCATACCTAAGGGAGGAAACAGAGACATTCAAAATAAAGAAAGGCATGCAGGATAGCAACAAAACTAAAGAACAGCAATAAGACCTACCGGAAAAATATCAAACGGGCCGGCGTCAGTGAAGTAACTGGACCGCACACGCCCAAGAAAGACAACGCGCCCCTGCAAAGAAGGCAGGACGGAGAGCACGCCTAATTCTATCACCAGGTGAGGAGAGGGCCCAGAGGGGCTGAATCATACGGGGGGTGGAGGGCGGATACTTACCCCGGTCAGTCAGTCCTGAATACAGTCCTCCTGTATTTTCAGGCAGAACTTTCCCCGCAGACCACAACTAGGCAGATCTGAGAAGCATACCAGCGAGTAACCCGGCTGGGTGGCGTCCCTGTGGATACCAGGTGAGCGTAACAATATAAGAATGTTGTCAAGGTACACTACGGTGCAGACGTCAAGTAATTCACATAAAACATTGTTCATAAATTCTGGAAGGCTGCTGGGGCCTTATATAAGCCAAAGGGCATGACTTGATATTCGTATAATTCGTACTTTGTGTGGAAGGCAGTCTTCCATTCATCTCCGTCTTTGATTCTCATTAAGTGTTAGGCTCCTCTAAGGTCTAATTTAGTCAAAATCATCCTTAACTTGATCCATCAGCACTGGGATGAGTGGAAGGGGGTACCGGTTCTTGACCGTGATCTGGTTGAGGGCACGGTAGTCTATGCAGGTAGGAAGGTCCCCTTCCTTCTTGGGCACGAAAAATAGAGGAGATGCCATGGGGTATTTAGAGGGCTGAATGAACCCATTGGCCAGGTAATTATCTAAATAGGTCTTCAAATGAATATTTTCTTGTTCAGATAGGGCGTAAATTCTGCTGCATGGGGTTTTTCAGCCAGGGATCAAATTGATTTGACAATCATATGGCCGATGAGGTGGCAGCACGTTTGCCTGTTCTTCTTCGAATACCTCTTGAAAGTGTCGATATTCCAATGGAAGGGTCCGTATCACCCTAAGGTGGGTGTGTTACATGAAATCTCTGGTAACTATTTCTTCGGGGTCCCGCCTTGAACATAGCAGGAAGTCCTGCATTCCTCGTGAAAACAATGGTCTTGGCTCGCCAATCAATCCATGTGTTATGTTTCTGTAGCCATGTAATTCCTAAATTCACTTTAAACTGTGGAGCGCAAATTAGGTCAAACGATATCTTTTCCCGATGTCCTTCCTGGCAAAGCAAGGTGCAAACTTCAGTACACTTCATCACTGGTCCGGATGTTAATTGCGTTCCATCTACCGCAGTGACATTTTCTACCAAAGCTTTTGAGTGTATACTAATACCCATCTTGCCTGCTAGTTCGTAATCCATGTAGTTTCCAATCGCACCACTGTGTCAAGTATCAAGAAACCGGTAGTTGAACTCATAGTGTAGTAGTTGAGTTCTCCCTACCAATATGCCCCTTTGTACCTCCAAAATAAGTACCAAGGGACTAATTAGTCAGCAGATGGAACACCAGACCGCACTTCCGAGGAGGCAGGAACAGCGTAGGATGCAGAGAAGGAGAACGTACTTGATTCCCACAAAAACTAGAGAAATTACAGAGGTAAACAGGTTTAGGATTGTAATTGCGAGAAAACAATGAACAAGTACAAGATTAACAGGACAGAGTTCAAAAGCAACTTACCAATAGTGCGAGGAGTGTATTCTTCCAGAAAGGTATACTGCGCAACCCAATCTAGCCCTGAATCCCCGACGGCACGAGGACGCCTAAGTGGGTGCAAAAGGTCTCTAGTCCAGTGCCTGCCCCGACAGAACGAGGACACCTGTCGACTCTAGTGCCAAAAATGCCAGTCTTTAGTCAAAGTGCTATATAGTGGGTCAAGCAGTTTCTTGCTGGCAAATGAAGGACTCCTTCGCAGCACTGTCCACCACACGAACGTGAAGTAGACCGAAGTGAGATCTCCTGTTTCGGATGTTTGTATCCAAGGTGCAGCGTGAGAATGGCAGCACGCTGATGAAAGGAAAACGCACGGCAAGGTGAGAGAGTGGTTAAACGTTCCGGGTTCGGCAACTTGGTAGCGAGGTGTTTGTTAGAATCCAAAAAGCAAAGCGTGGTCGAGGTTCGTTCCGGATTGTTCTGTTGCTGGCAGCATGGTAACCAATTCGAGAGACAGAAGACAGGTTGTGAGCGTTCCAAGTCGTGCAGCGTGCTGGCGATAGATACTTGCAGAGGATGAGGCTAGGACTGGTGGTAACACAGGCCGAGGTCGGTAACAGGAAGACATCAGAAGGAAATAGGACAGGGCGAGGTTGGTAGATACAAGGACAAGAAAGTACCAAGCAGGTACTCAGGAGCGTAGCCTAGATTCCTAAACAAAATCAGAAGCGGCGAGTGCGGCAACCGGAAGCATTATATCGGGTCACCGCGAACTTGCCGAAGCTCCGCCCCTCAGAGATTGAGTCATGTGACGAACATGGAGCGGACGCCATAGTTGCCATGTCAACCTTGCAAAGTGAGTGGAAAAGAAACAAGAGCAAGTCCAGGGAAAAGCTTGATGTGAATTACTAGCAGCAGATGATGTGGTAGCAGCATCTGTTTTGAGGAAAGTGGATTTACTCAAACATTCCTGATTTCCGGGGCGAATCCTGACAGTTCCCCTCCTCAAAGGGAGCCTCCCCCTCCTGGACCAGAATTCAGAAAGCAAACGCAGAGCACGAATGTTAGTGACAGGTTCCCAGGTCATGTCCTCGGGACCATAACCCTTCCAGTCAACCAGATACACACGTAGTCCCCTACGGACCTTCGTGTCTAATATGTTGCTCACCTCATAATCCTCAGAGCCTTTCTTGGTAACAGGAGGAGGATGCAACAATAGCCTGGTGGACTGAAGACAAGGTTTTAACAAGGAAACATGAAAGACCGGATGAACATGCCAGGAAGCAGGGAGGTCCAAACAAACCGCAACAGGGTTGATGATAGCAGTTATGCTATAAGGACCCACAAAACGTGGAAGAAGGAAACGTCGTCCGGAAATGTGCAGATTCTTTGTTGACAACCAGACCTTCAAACCCACTTGATACAGAGGTGCTGGTGTTCTATGGGCATCGGCGTGTTTTTTCTGACTCAACTTGGCTTTCCGGAGTTGGGTCGAGACGTTGTTTCTCACTTTGGCCAAGTTACGCCCACACGCCCCTGCCGCAGGGCTGAAGGGCGATGGGATGGTTTCGATGGGAAGAGTACGTGGAAGGCACCCATCCATGGCAAAGAAAGGCGACGTTCCATTGGCGGAATGGATTGAGTTGTTATATGCAAATTTGGCCATGACTAACATGGATAACCACGTTTTTTGATACTGCATAGTGAGACATCGTAAGTATTGCTCCAAAGTAGCATTTAAACGCTCTGTTTGTCCATCTGTTTGTGGATGGTAGGCACTTGAATAACAAACCTCAATACCCAGTGAGGTAGTCAAGGCTCGCCAAAAGCGAGATGTGAATTGAGATCCACGGACGGAAACAATGACGTGAGGAAGACCAAAAAACCTGAAAACATGACACAAAAACAGATTTGCCAAAGCGGGAGCTGTAGGTATACCTTTACATGGTATAAACAATGCTAGTTTAGAAAAATAGTCAACCACCACCCAAATAGTGTCATGACCGTGATCCAAGGGTAGTTCGATTATGAAATCCATGGAAATCAATACCCACGGTCCTTCGGGTATGGGTAGGGGTTGCAATAGACCAATGGGTTTGGAAGGAATCACTTTACATTGTGAACAAATGGCACAGGAGGGCACAAATTCCAAAACGTCTTTCGACATTTGAGGCCACCAACACCAATGTTGAAACAAGTCCAAGGTCTTACGACCTCCAGGATGAACCACAAACCTGACGTTGTGGCACCAATGCATGGTGGTTTTGCAGGTGTTCGAATCCGGGAGGTAAACTAAACAGTTATGGTATGGTATACCATTGATCAAGGTCAGGTTCAGCTCCTGAGCTGTTGATTGGTTTTCCTCAACCCATTTTGACAAGTTAGCTCGAAAGGGCGTTTGTATACCACATACACAGATTACTTGACGTGGTAAGAGAATGGAGTGATCATGCATAGCCCATGGGATGACCCTATGTACCCGAGAGAGAGCGTCTGCTTTGAAGTGTTTCTTACCTGGTCTGTAAGTCACCTGAAAGTGATACATAGAGAAAAACTCATGCCAACGGGCATGACGTACGGTTGTACATTTTACTGATTGTAGTGCCAAAAGATTGTGGTGATCCGTAAAGACCTGTACTGGTAAAGCCGTGCCCAATAGATGGTGATGCCAAACCAAAAAGGCGTCCCGAATAGCCAAGAGCGCTTTTTCTGTGACGGTGTAGTTGGCTTCGTAAGTGGTCAGTTTTCTGGAGTGATATGCTACAGGGTGGAGTTCTCCTGAATCCTTACACTCTTGTGAAAGGATAGCTCCGATGGCGAGATCCGAAGCATCTGCTTCTACTACAAAAGGAAGATCAGGGTTAGGGTGCATCAGAACAGGAGCAGTAGTGAAGGAGGATTTCAGTACCTCAAATGCCTTCTGAGCTGATGGATTCCAGCTAAATGGTTTCGTAGCACTGGTTAGAGATGTAAGAGGGACAACAATATTGGAAAAGGATCTTATGAATCGCCGATAAAAAATTGGCAAAACCTAAGAAAGACTGGAGTTGTTTGAGAGTGGTTGGCACCGGCCAGTCCAACACAGCCTTGACCTTGGCGTCACTCATTTTCACCCCCTGATCAGATATGGTATAACCTAGGAATTCAACCGATGTAACTTGAAACACGCATTTTTCCAATTTAGCGTACAGCTGATGTTCTCGGAGACGTTGGAGGACAGCTGATACGTGTTTAACATGGTCTTCGTAAGAGGACGAATAAATGAGTATGTTGTCCAAATACACCACTACGTACGTATCCAGGACATCACGGAAAATATTGTTTATGAAGTGCTGAAAGGTAGTTGGGGCATTGCACAAACCAAACGGCATGACGCGATACTCATAGAGGCCATATTTAGTCTTAAATGCGGTCTTCCATTCGTCCCCAGAACGCATTCTGACCAGATTGTAAGCTCCTCTCAGGTCCAATTTCGTGAAGATTATAACTTCCCCAACTGGTCTAAGAGCACTGAAATCAGGGATATGGGGTATTGATTCCAGACGGTGATGGCATTGAGTTCCTGGTAATCAATACAAGGCCGGAGGTCTCCCTCTTTCTTGGACACAAAAAACATAGGTGACGCCGCTGGAGACCGAGATGGGCGAATGAAACCCGTACTGAGGGCATTATCAATATACTCTTTCAAGATGATGTCTTCTTTAGCGGTTAGGGAGTCTATTCTCCCGTTTGGTATTTTCACCTCCGGGATGAGATCAATAGGGCAGTCATAAGGTCGATGGGGTGGTAAAATCTCCGCCCCCTTGGCATCAAACACATCTTGAAAATGAGAATATTCCGTGGGCAAAGACACTGTTTTAAGAACAGCTACTGTTGGAGCCATGCTTATGAGAGTCCGACACGGATCCCCTCCTTCGGTATGTTGCAGCATACAGTGTTTGGTACAGTAGTCGGATGTGAACATGACTTTATTTAACCCCCAGTCAATAATCGGGTTATGGATTTTCAGCCATGGCAAACCCAAAATTAATCTGAATTGAGGCGCTGCTATTGCATCAAAACTGATCATCTCAGTGTGGCCAGCGGCAGTAGTCATGTTCAAGGAAACTGTTTGTTCCGTGACCAACCCGGACAGTAAAGGTGTACCGTCCACGGCATTAATGATCTGAGGCTGAGCTTTGGGAATGAACGAAACGCCGTTCTCACAAGCGTAAGAAAGTTCGATATAGTTCCCCATTGCCTCAGAATCCAGGATAGGTTCCCCAAACCCAGAAGAGCCTGATGCGGGGTGAAATGTAGCCTTTATTGTGATTGGAACAATCATGGCGGAGTCCCATGATGAAGGACTCAGTAGCGGGACCCCTTCTACTACCGAGTCATCGCGTTTCCCGATTTCTTAGGCTTCTTTGTGCATGCCTACAGGAAGTGTTCGGAAGAACCACAATAAAAACAAAGATTTTTCAACCATCTCCTCTCTCTCTCAGCCAGCGATAACGGACGTTTTATTGCACCGATTTGCATGGGTTCATAGTCATTAATTGATGTTATCTGAGGTGTAACCAAAACAGGCATAGCTCCCCTTTTCGCCACCTTTTGTTCGGCTCGCCTAGCATCGATCTGGAGAACGAGGTCCAACATTTCATGGAATGCGGTCGGCACCACCGGTACCAAGGCTAATGTATCCTTAGGGGAGTCAGACACCCCTTTATTGAACAAAGAGGCTTTCTTGTCCACAGGCCAGCTGGTTTCTGCGATGAGTTGATTAAACCTGGTTACAGAGGCCAAAAGAGGTGTTTCACCTTGCTGTATACCCAGCAGTTCCAACTCCGTAGCTTGTGTTTGGTAGCGGGTATCAAATACCCGGCCCATAGCTTCCAACAAGGCCTCACAGTCAAAAAGAGGTGGACTACCGGCTTCTAACAAACGGTTGGCCCAAGTTGCAGCAGTACCAGCGAGATGAGACAAAATGAAGGCTGCCTTCGTAGCTGAATCGGGGAATGCCGTAGGACGACAGAGGAAATGCAAACGGCATTGGTTCAGGAAGGTTCGATAGACTTTGGGGTCACCATGAAACTCCTCAGGAGGGGCCAGTGGAAAGTGCGTGGCCATAACCACTGAAGGCGTGGCCGCTACCTGAGGGACTGGATCAGCAGAACCAGAAGCCAAGCCGGTGAGGGTACCACAGCTGCGGCGGATGGGTTCCTGGTTTGTAACTCATCAATCCTCGCTTGAGTGGCAGAATGAGCTGCCGTCATTTTTGCCCGTAATTCTGCCATAAGAAGCATAATATTGGCTAGAGCTTTGTTGGTGTCCATTTATATATTGGCTTCTGATTATGTCAAGTATCAAGAAACTGGTAGTTGAACTCGTAGTGTAGTAGTTGAGTTCTCCCTACCAATGTGCCTCTTTGTACCCCCAAAATAAGTACCAAGGGACCAATTAGTCAGAAGATGGAACACCAAACCAGACTTCCGAGGAGGCAGGAACAGCGTAGGATGCAGCGAAGGACAACTTACATAACTCCCACAAAAACTAGAGAAATTACAGAGGTAAACAGGTTTAGGATCGTAATTGCGAGAAAACAACAAGATTAACAGGACTGGGTTCAAAAGCAACTTACCAATAGTGCGAGGAGTGTATTCTTCCAGAAAGGTATACTGTGCAACCCAATCTGGCCCTGAAACCACGACGGCACGAGGACGCCTAAGTGGGTGCAAAATGTCTCTAGTCCAGTGCCTGTTCCAACTGAACGAGGACGCCTGTCGACTCTAGCGCCAAAAATGCCAGTCTCTAGTCCAAGCACTATATAGTGGGTCAAGCAGTTTCTTTCTGGCAAATAAAGGACTCCTTTGCAGCACTGTCCACCACACGAAAGTGAAGTAGACAGAAGTGAGATCTCCTGTTTCGGATGTTTGTATCCAAGGTGCAGCGTGAGAATGGCAGCACGCTGATGAAAGGAAAACACACAGCAAGGTGAGAGAGTGGTCAAACGTTCCGGGTCTGGCAACTTGGTAGCGAGGTGTTTGTTAGAATCCAAAAGGCAAAGCATGGTCGAGGTTCGTTCCGGGTTGTTCTGTTGCTGGCAGTGTGGTTACGAATTCGAGACAGAAGACAGGTCGTAAGCTTTCCAAGTCGTGCAGCGTGCTGGTGATAGATGATTGCAGAGGATGAGGCTAGGACAGGTGGTAACACAGGCCGAGGTCGGTAACAGGAAGACTTCAGAAGGAAATAGGACGGGCGAGGTTGGTAGATACAAGGACAAGAAAGTACCAAGCAGGTACTCAGGAGCGTAGCCTAGATTCCTAAACAAAATCAGAAGCGGCGAGTGTGACAACCCGGAAGCATTATATCGGGTCACTGCGAACTTGCCAAACTTGCCGAAGCTCCACCTCTCTGAGATTGAGTCATGTGACGAACATGGAGCGAACGCTATAGTCGCCATGGCAACCTTGCGGAGTGAGTGGAAAAGAAACGAGAACGAGTCCAGGGAAAAGCATGATGCAAATTAATAACAGCAGATGATGTGGTAGCAGATGTTTTGGGGAAAGTGGTTTTACTCAAACATTCCTGATTTCCAGGGCGAATCCTGACACACTGTCCACGTATGCTTCCAGAGTATACATCTTAGACGGTTGAAGGTTTCTACTTAGGATGACCGAAACAACGAAATTAGAAATCCGAATTTCCTTCTGGTGGCTTAACAAGTCGACCTCTAAACTTGTCGGGCATTGGCGTTTTCCGGCTGTTGATTTTCTGTGATTTTTCTATCCACCTTGTCTACTGCTCCCACTGGCTTCCATGTTGGTTTCACTGGACGGTTTCGTAATTGATGACCGGCTGAGCCACAATAGAGATATAAATTCTGCTGTCTTCTTCTGTCTCGTTCTTCTACATGGGTTCAGGGTGACCATCAGTCAGTGAACGAGTTCCAGAGTCTCTTGAATGAACATAAAATGATTTAACCTCTGATTTAGCCCGATCCGAGCACCGGTTCTGTAATCAGTGATCCAAATGGATGGTCAAGTCTATGAATTCGGCACAACCCGTAGGAGGATTCACAGCTTGCACTAAACTATCCTTAAGTTCTCCTCTCAGTCCTCGATGAAAGAGTGGGGTTGTCCTCTCCTCAGGCCAATTAATTTCTTCTACCAATCGATTGAAACAGGCTATATAAGCCAACAATTCTTGGTTACCTTAGTGTAAAGAGAGCAACTCGTTGTCTCAGGCCTGACCCTAAGCAGGATGAGCAAAACATTTTTCTAATTCCTGCCGAAAACTAGGATAATTCCTCAGTAACGGATCATCTCTATTCACTAAGGGTATGGACCAATCTGCAGCATGTCCCCCGAATAAGACAACACAAATGCCACCTTGGCCTGATCTGAAGGGAAGACCCCAGGTCTACATAGAAAGTGCAAATTGCATTGGTTTATAAATACTGCAAAATGCTGTGGGTCCCCTGTAAATCTCTCTGGGGGTGCTAGGGGAATATTTTTGGGTAAAACTACTTGTAGAGGAGGGTTGGAAGCGGAAATTTGACCCTGTGAAACCCCACCAGGAAGTGGTGCTTGCCCTGCTTGGGACTGTAGCAACTGGCGACCCAATTCCTCAGTGCGCTCTCTGTTAACCACCAACTCTCTCCTAAGAGAGTTGGTTTCAGACCTAGCTGCATGGACCTCTGCCCTTAACTCTCCCAAAAGCTGGGATAAATTATCTTTTGCTGTGTCCTCCATTACGCTCAGGTGGAGTAGTTTAAGTACGGCTTTGCGTTCTGTAGCACTTACCTTGGCACTTCGCGGGAGCCTAATGCCTTTTCAGCTAGAGAACCTGTTATCTGGGCTCTTATTCTGTGGAAATAACAATGATAACAATAGAACTACTGTAATTCCCATTTGCAAACAAAAACTCTGGTGCAGTGTACCTTTGAATAAACCCTCCCTTCTCGTCTGTGCTTATGTTTTGTGGAGCTCTCCATCCTGTATTTTACAGGGGCGCGTTGGTTGATAACTTTTAATCTGAGGGGGCTGTGGTATCAGCAGATTCTTTACTGAATGATGTCCTATCCTCTTTTAGAGGTATCTTGGTAAATCGTATAGTGCGAATATAATTATGTACAGTTCATCAGATTTCTGAGTTGTCCCTACGTTGGAGAGCTCTCTGTTACTAAATTCTCCTTTATTTTTGCAGGTTCTTGGTTCCCAGAAAAAGGGCAGATGCTGCGGTATGGCTGCAATTATACTTGGTTTGAGGAATCATTAAATAACGTACGGTCGTCAAAACAGAGTAATAGCTGCCTTCAGTGACAAGCGCCGTAATAATTAAGCAAAGAAAAGCCTTGCTGAGACTTCAGGTAAGCACATATGTAACTTCTTCTTTCTTTTCTTTTAAAAAGTTCATTCATTCACTAAATACCTGTTGATGAAAATACCTTCGGACAATGCAGAGGCTGCTGAGGAAAACTTTTGAATGAAGGCACTGCGACCGCGAACGAAGGCTGCTGAGAGAAGAAATGCTGCGGCTGCAACAGAACTTCTGACAGAAGATGCAGAGACTATGAAAATAACAGCGGACTGAGGAAAAGCTTCAGAAAAACTTTGGTTCGGTAAGTCTTTACAATTATACTGGTATTCTGTTGATTTGCTGTGGAAATTAATATCTTTTAATTCATTTTTCTATTGACAGGTTCTGTCAGGAGATCGCTGGTAGCATTACCTGCTGCCAGCGGAGAAGACGCGAAGCAAGCGCTGCAGTGGAGGCCGGGCTTAAGTAGCTCCCTCTGCAACAGGTGTAGCATGCACTGCGAGTTAAATATGGACTTAGCGGCAGCCATGTTGAGTGTAGGGAAAACCAATGTAAGTGCAATGAGTCTATGGGTGCAATGCTAAGAGTGAGGCAAATGCCTTTTGCGCCAGGCTGGAAGCCACTGCTGACCCACTGATTAATATGAAGTTCCTTGCTTCCCTAGTATTTCTGAATGGGATCTGTATTCCTTTGCTGGGATCATGACAGTGTGTATTTTCGAACATATGGATAATATGTGTCTTTTTATCGTAAAAACTTGTATGTTCACATTTTGTTTGACTTGTTGTAAATCTTTAGTCTGCCTTGCAGTGTGGCTTTCTCTGTTTAGTTTTCTTATATTGACAGATACTTCATTTTGAATTTTGCCATCACCAATGAACTTCCTCAATGCCCTGAAGAAGGCTGGGCCATCAGAACTCATGGACCTTCTCTAGCCTTAACCCAAGTAGGCAACCCCTGGAAGAAGTTCAGTTATTCCCGCGAATATCACCTTGGGGATAATAGTAGCTGAGCTGACATTCAATTTCATTTCGAGGTGTACTCTATGACTAGGGATTTATCAATAGTTTTTCCTTTAACTACCGTTATGATATTTTATGTATTTTTATTTTGTGGTGTGAGCACATTTGGTGGTGTTTTCATTTGGAGGTGGGCATGGTGTTGACATTGAAATTGGTTTATGACACATTTACCTTGCATCAATATTTTTGCATGATTTGTTTCTTATTATGTGGTGCGGATGAACGTTTTTTGTGTTTTTAATATGCTTTGTTCTTCTGTTCAAAGACTTTGAGTGCAACATGTAATTAAACAAATCTCATGTTTCATTTTATAGAATTTCTTCAGAGTGTGTATTTATTTTTCATGGCACGGACCTTCTGGCAGAAGTAATATTTCTTATTCAACAGGAACCCCCCTTCCTGTTTTATTCATTCCGCACTCTAGCGGCTGCTCTGTGCGTCTCCCTCCGTGCCATCGACATTGTGACAGGGAGTCTCCTCCTCCAAGTAAGGACTACAGAGCTTTTATAGTTTTCCCTGAAACGCGACTTAACAGGTTTCTGAGTCAGATGTTGAGTCCGAGAAGAAATCAGCAGTGGTGTTAGTTATACCAACAGGATTGAACAAATTAAGAGCAGTACATGCTTCTGATTATAAGCGATTGAGTCTGAGGAGGGTTCAGCAGTGATGTCAATAACACAAAAAGGTCTTAGCACATTAAGTCTTTTGTAGTCCCTACATAGATGGACAGTACAGGTTTTACAGGGGTTCTCATCCTATCCTGGGAGTCCTTGTCCCCAAAGCGGATGTCACTCCCAGTGAGGTCCCTCTTTCTCAAACGCCTAGGGAGGGTCTTGTGGAGCGGCCTCACCTACCTAGTCTCAAAAAGGGTGGCTCCCCCTTGGATACCTTGGATTCGTCACAGACATTCTTGCATGATGGGAAGACCCTCCGTGATAGTAAGGCCAACGCTGTTCAGGATTCTGGACGACCCATGTCTGTAGGAACTCCAGAAGGAAAACCGAGGGAGAGAAAAGGCAAAGGACCTTGGTTTCCTGTAATATTGTTTCCTCTTGTGGGGGTTCTGGCTCTCAGCTGCCGAGGTGCGATGGGGAATCCGCCTTTCCATGTTGACTCCCAGAACGATAGGTGACTGTAATGTCACAGAGGTAGAAGAAAAGGTGCCAAGGGGCTTGACAAGCATTAGTGCACTTTGCTGAAGCTAATACCAACATGTTCTGATGCTCTGTGTAGACAAACACCTGGTTTTTAGCCCCTTGCAGGTGGTGTCTCCATTCTTGGAAAGAGGCCTTAACGGCAAGCATTTTCTGCTCTGTGACTTTGTACCGCTGTTCCGTTGCTGTCAAGTTACAGGAAGTGTATGCCACATGATGCAAGAAATGTATCTGCGGATATCTTTGGGGCAAGACTGCTCCTATCCCCAATGCAGATGCATCTGTATCAATGATAAAATGGCAATGCAGGTTGGGTTCTGAAGGACTGGGGCAGAAGTAAAGGCCTTTTTAGGGCCAAAAATACTTTTTTTTGTCACTGAAGACCATTGGAAGTGCACATTCTGGCTTGTTAAACGGGTCAGAGGAGCTACAATGAGGGAAACAGAATTAATAAAATGCCTATAGAAATTATAGAACCCATAGAATGATTACAGCGCTGTCACTGTGGTAGGGGGGTAGTTCAAGACGGCCTGTACTTTTTTTTCTTTTAAAATAAAACTTTTATTGAAAAGGTTTAAACAATACAACAAAACCAGGGAACCATGGCCAATGCTTACAAAAACCATTACAAGAAAACTATGCCAAAATTAACACCCCCTCCTCCGCCCACCTGCCCTTGAGCTTATCGGGCTCCATTGGGTTGCGGATATAGAGAACAATGGGAAAAAGATCATAGTCAAAATATTAAACCAAACCATACTCAACGGCTGACATTGTGGGGTCCAGGACCATGTACGTGGTGAGGGGCAACAGGTCAAAATCTGTTAGGAAGGCCTACTGGAAAAAAAAACATAGGACCGCCCTCCGCTCCCCAAGGCTACAGTCTCATAGCTTCACATAGTTCATTTAAAAGAACTCCCATTCAGTCTTGCACAAAGGATGACATAGCATTGTTGGTAATAGCAGACAGTTTTTCATACGTGAAGATTGCCCACAATTTATTGAACCATTACGCTTTTTGAGGGTGCAAATCTGCTCTTCCACTTTTGAGCTAGGGCAAGCCTCCCTGCCATTAACATTGCCACCACCACCTTAGGGAAAGCAGACTGGTCGGACTCGGGCATAGGCGTGTCCATGAGAACCTCCAGGGGGTTAAGGGACAGACCCAAACCCACAATGTCCTTGATCCAGCTAAGCAGTTTGGACCAGTACACACTAATAACCGGGCATTCCCACCACATGTGAAACCAAGTACCACGCTGCAAATACAGCCTAGGGCATGTCGGGGGAACTCCTTCAAATATTCTAGACAGAACAACAGGGGGCGATGCCAGGAATGAAGAATTTTAAATCTGTGTTTCATAGCGGAGGTGAACAGACCCTGAGAAGATGGATTCAAAAACCACCCTCCATGTTGGCTCCTCCACAGGCATTCCCAGCCTTGCCTCCCACGTTCTTTTAAATACCTGACGGCCCTCCAGATTTGCTGTATTGAGAACGTTATATATTCTAGAGAGGGAACCCTTCCTGGAACTAGATTCCACCAGGATTGTCTCAAAAGGGGAAAGGGGAAGAGTCAGGTCAGCCCGCCACTTGGGGTTGGTAAGTATCCCTTTCAAGCAGAGGTATTCGAAACTGTGGGGGGCTTGTTACCCATTGCTTCAGTGAGTTGATCGAATTCAATAAAAGCACCCTCACGGAAGAGTGGCGCTGCCCTCTCCAACCCTTCATCCGACCACATTTGAGAGTCTCGGAAGCCTCTAGTGTTGAGGCCGATAGGGGAACCCCATAAAGACGATAAGGGGAAAGGCCAAGAAGAGAGTTGTTTGTTTTCCTTATTAGGCCTCCAGGACTCCCACAAGACCGCCAGGGTTGGGTGAGACTTAAGGCCAGCCGGGAGGAGTTTGGGAGGGGCCCATAGGAGATCTCTGTTCTTTTTTGGATGGGAATGGCTGTCTTCCAGGAAAGTCTAGTAGGTGCCAAACTGAACCTGCATGTGTTCCATCATTGCTCGCAATTGTGTGGCCTTATAGTATAACCTAAAGTCGGGAAGCCCAAAACCTCCCTAGGTCCTTGGCAGGGTCAAAGTGGAGAACTTAATTCTCGCCCTTTTGCCATTGCAGATAAAGTGGAGGAGCCGGGATTGTAGCCTCTCAAAGAAGGACGGGTGTGGCAAGGGTCGCAAAAAGATAAAAGCGCCAAGGAAGGACATTCATTTTGACTGTGGTCATGCGCCCAAACCATGAGAGGGTGAGGGGGGTCCAGCATACCAAGTTTCTGCTGATTTTGGCCAGAAGAGGAGGGAAATTAAGTTCAAATACACAGCAGAGGTCTCTAGGGATGGAGGTGCCTAAGTAGGGGATAGCTTCCTGTTCAATTTTTATTCCCTGCACCTCAGATTTACCCCTCATTTCATGATCACCGACCCCCATTGGCATTATACAGGACTTGGTCACATTGATTTTGAGCCCTGTAAATGAGCCAAAGAAGCCAATGAGATCTAGCAGCCAGGGGAGCGATTACTGGAGGGCATCGAGGTAAGCTAGTATGTCATCCGCGAACAAGGACAACTTCAATTCGCACTCACCGCATTGAATTCCTGTAATGCCACTGTCTGACCTAATCGCAATAGCGAGAGGCTCTATCGCCAGCGCATACAGAAGGGGGGACAGGGGACACCCCTGGCGCGTGCCTCTGGAAATGAGAAAAGGAGTCGACGCACAACCATTAACCAAGACCCTAGCGTTGGGACCATTGTACAAAGGCGAGACCCAACCGCAGAGCCTCTCGTCCAAGCCCATTTTATGGAGAACCTTCCCCATGTAAGGCCACTCTACGCGGTCGAAGGCCTTTTCTGAGTCCAGCGAAAGGAGATCGCTCTCCCTGTTTTTCCTCCTGGCTTCATGCAATAAGTCCTGCGTCTTACGCACGTTGTCTGAACCCTGCCGACCGGGAATGAAACCAACTTGGTCACCATGGACCAGGGACAGAAGGTGTTTTGCCGGCCTATTGGCCAAACGTTTTGCAAGGATTTTAACGTCTGTATTGAGGAGGGAAATGGGGCGGAATGACGAACATAGGAACATGTCTTTCCCCTCTTTAGGGAGAACCACGATGAGGGCAGACATCATAGTCTGTAGAGGGACCCCCGTGTCCAGGGAAGCATTGTACATTTTGGCCATAAACAGGGCCAGAGTGGAGCGGAAAGATTTATAGAACCGCACCGTGAAACCACCGCCCCCTGGGGCGGTACCACTCTTTATAGAGGAGAGTGTTTCCACAACTTCCTGTGGGGTGATGGGGATCTCCAAGGGGTCTGGCATGTCAGGGGGGAGACGGGGAACCAGCAAGGAATCTAAGAACCGATCAACTATGGAGCCATCCCCAGAATATTCTGAAGAGTATAGGAGTTCATAATATTGCCTGATTTGGTCTGATATGGCATCGTCTCTGAGAATGTTTTCCCCTCCCGGAGAGCGAAGGGACTTCACTATTCTACTGAGTCGTTGTTCCCTTAGCTTCCAGGAAAGTATCTTGTCCACTTTCTCTCCTTTCTCCATATATTTCTGCTTTAGAAAGGCCAATTTCCTTTCCGTTTGACCCACAAGGAGGGCCGCTAGCTTCGAATTTAGCTGTTGCAATTCTTCCCATTTACCCAGAAACATTAGTGACCTCAATTTCCCCCCAGGTTGAATAGCGGCAATTTTCTCCCTCAATTTATTTCCTCTCGGCCCCTTTCCCTTATCCTCCTCGAGCCCATCTCTATGACAGTGCCTCTAATGGTAGCTTTTAAGGCCTCCCAAACCCCTATGACACCCACTTCCCCATTATCATTAATAGCAAAATAATCCTTAATGGCGACCAGGAGCAAGAGGTTGTTACACTGCCACCGAGATCCCGTGGGGGGGAATGCCCAACCTGACCCTAACCAGATCGTGGTCTGACCGCGGAACCACCTCCACTCCAGAGTCAAGGACCTGTTCCTGTAATGAAGAGTCTAGCAGGATATAATCAATTCTGGAGAGCGTCATGTGCGACTTCGAGAAACAGGTGAAGCATGGATCACAGCCCTGTTGTGGAATGTGCGAATCTAATATACCCAGTTCCCCATTAACCCTATGGAATGTTGCAGCCAGCCTTTTCTGGAGGGGGAGTCTGATGAAGGTTGGATCGATTTCCTATCCCTCTCGGGACAGAGAACCATATTGAAATCTCCTCCTACCAATAGACTCCCTTCAGCAAAAGGGATGACCCTCTCCTTCATCTCCTCCCAGAAAAGGTCCTGTGATTCGTTTGGGGCATATACACACACTAGGGTGAACAGTTTGCCTCTCACATCCCGCTTGACCATGACATAGCAGGTTTCTGGGTCGGTTTTATGCATGTGGGGCGTGAAGTGAGCATCAGGCGAGACCAGACAGGCGACTCCTCTTTTCCTGGATTTTTATGGGGAAGTGAACACGTACTGAATGGCTCTAGCTTTAAGCTTAGGAACTTTCTCTTTAACCCAATGCGTTTCCTGCACAAATAAAAAATGAAGGCGGAGCCTAGAGAATTCCCTACCCACTACCAAGGACCTTTTAGTTGGGGTATTGAGGCCCCGCACATTCAGCGTCCCCACCGTCAGCGAGAAGAGTGTATCAGCCATTGAAAAAAGCAAGCAGCCCAAAACTCCACCCAAGGAGCGCATCGTAACCTTTCCCCCACATTGCTTCCGTGCACAAAACTCAAACAAACCAACCACCCTAAGGCCCATGCCACCCAAGAGGCCCCACAAGCAGAGCATAACATTCCTCCAACGTAACTTAAGCGGTCTTAGCCACCCCGTGGCCCCCCAAACGCCTGCATACTGTGTGACTCCAACACGCCGCAAGGCCAGGCCACCAGTGTTCTCCTCCTCCGAGCCCATAAGAACAGTTGAAAAGACAACCAGAGCCACCCTCTGCCCCCAGTGACAATTAGCAAACATTGTGCAAACCCCACCACAGCGCTACGGAAACTTGTGTAAGCCAAGCCTCTCGCACTAGGCCCTCCAGCCGACTGCAAGCAAAAACAGATAGATAAGGCCTCCTTCTGACTCACAGGCTCCAGCTGAGTACCCCCATGAGAGCCTCATGAGTTGGGAGAGTTTGGTGACGCAGGAGCGATCCTCCTAAATTTCCTGTGCCCTCGGACTTTGCGTCTTTCACTGACAGACTTGGAGCTTTGAGTGCCAGACGGGGCTCTCTCTCGACCCGCTCCGGCGGGGTCCTTGCTTGGCTCATCCAGGAGCTCTTGGGAAACCCTTTGGATATCCTCCTCCGTGACCAAATCGTATTTGAAGCCCTCAAATTCAAAAGACAAGGAAAAGGGATAGCCCAACCTGTATCAAACTCCTTTAGCTTGGAGCATTTTTGTCAGGGGGTTAGCATAGCCGTCGCCTTGCCAATGTAAATGCTGATAGATCTTGGTAAATCGAAATTTGCACTCCTTCCCATTCGACTGGGCCCCTCCTTCGCACCAGCTCCAGGATTTTATTCTTCTCCGAAAAGTAGTGGAAGCGAACAAAGACTGATCTGGGACCTCTGTTGGCCGCGCCTGCTCTGTGCGCCCTGTCAATGGTAGGTTTGTTGGTGTTGGCCTCCTCGAAGACAGAGCTAACCACAGTGTTGACCGCCCTCACAATGTCCAATTACGTTTCGCCTTCTCGCTCCGGAAAGCCCAGGAAGCGCAAGTTGCACCGACGCTCCCTATTTTCAAAGTCATCTATTTTCAAGGAGAATTTCTCTTCCCTCCTTTCCAGTTCCGCCAGGCATATGTCAAACTGAGATTCAACAACATCCACTGAGGCAGAGTTGGCTTCCAGGGCCTGAACCCGGTCGTCAATGGTATCAACTTTTTTGTCTAGCTTATCCAAGCGCACTGCAAAGTCTGCCCTAAAGTCCCTGATTTCCTCTAAAAGGGCAGCCATACCTGTGGTGACTGAGTTAGCCTCCACAGAGTCCTGGTGCAAGGTCGCTGTCATGATGAGGCTGGGGGCGAGCAGGGGGATGACCGGCGAAATTTCAGGAGGGACTCCACCCAACTCATGTAGGCTCCCTGGCACCCCGCCACCCAGCCCAGGCCCTTAGAGAAGGAGATCGGGGGGGGCCGAGGGGCAATCCAACCGAGTGTGCCTCGGGGGCGGGGGGCAACCCACTGCTTTGAGTCACTGGGGGCTGTCACGTGGCAAGGCACTATGGAAGGGGTGGTCCCCAGCTAGGGCGTCCCAAGCGACCACCCAGATGAGGAGCAAATTGGGGGGGAGGCAGGCCAGCAGTAACTACTGGATGACCGTGTGCGCTGCTCTGGAGCTCTTGACGCGCCGCCCTACCTGTGCATTGCTGGAAGGTGCTCTGGCAGCCGCAGCATCTAATCCAAGCGATCACAACCCTCTTCCTGCCTCCAGCACAGGAGCGAAATGGGGGGGACACCCAGCAGACCCTCCGTGACACCTTAAGAGGGAAGGCCCCCAATCACCTCCCCTCTGGCCCAGCCAGACCCACTGACACCAGCACATTCACTGTCGGGAGGCGTCGCTCATCCACCCCTCTGCCCCGGGGTTCAAGCTTCTTGCACCTTTATGTCCCGCTGGTCTCCGACCGATGCGTGGGCCTAATGTGGGACAACCGGGGCGTGTAGCCACATCCCACGCTAGGGGACCCCACACCTGAAGGGTAGCACTGCCCATGGAGTTGCATCGCAGCAGGGGAGTCGCCGGCTCATATCCACCGGTCAGGGGGTGGTCTCCCACCCAGCCGAAGGTCCCTGCAGAGCCTCCCCCCTGCTAAAGCAGAGGGGGACAGGGGAAACAAATAACTGAGGCGGGCCTCTCCTGCCCTTGGCCCCGGATCCCACTTCACAGTATGGGGATAGGTGGGGGCGCTCCTGCGCCGGCCGTACTGCTCTTCACCACGGCCGCTCACCTGTCAGTTGGAGCACCATGACACAGTCCTGCAAGGATGGTTGTCCTTCCCGTTCTCCTCTCGGGTTGCTCCGACTGCACTTCAGGTGGTCGCCTGCCGTGCTCCTGGGCTCCCGCCGGGGGGGTCAGGAGGGGCAGGTGGAAGCCCCACACTCTGCGCCACAGATGGCAAACAGGCCGCACACAGCCTGCAACGACAGGCTGCCCTGGCCGGGCCCGATACCCGTCCCACGGCACTTGAGCTCTGCCTCCCACTTCGCCGGTCCGAAACTTCAACTGTACCAAGGCTAGAGGCGCACTGTGGGCTAGGACGACCGTGGGGGGTTTAAAGCTCACTTCTGGGAGATTTCGGGGGGCTCAGAACCCTGTTACACGGCTCAGAGGAGGAGCTCGAGCAGGATGCTTCAGTCCATCTCCTCGGTGCCCCCTGGCGGTCCCCAGCCTGTACTTTGTTATTGCTTTTTTGTACCCCACGGGGAGTCAGAGAAAGGCCAGGAACTCAACGTGTGTAGAATGAAAGACACACTTTTCCAATTTTGCATACATACAATCAATGTTCTCTGAGGTATTGGAGGATGGTAAGTACATGCTGCACATGCTGTGACTATGTAATAAAGCAAATGAGAATATTGTCTAGGTACAACATGATACACTGATCAAAGTGGTCATTATAGACTGCGTTGATTAAATACTGGAGACCGAAAATCTGTATCGAGTGCAGAAGGCCATCTTCCAGTCATCCCCTTGGCCAACACAGATCATATTACATGCCCCCTTCATGTCCAGCTTTGTATAAACAGTGGCAGAATGGAACTGATCGAACAGCGCAGAGATCAGGGGATGAGGGTAACTTTTTAATGGTAATTCCATTGAGGGCTCTGTAATCAATGCAGTACCAGAGATATCCTTCATGCTTGGGTAAACAGAAGATAGCAAAGGGGTTCAAGAGGGACGGATAAAGATGTTCCTCTAGGCAATCGCCAGGTAGACCCTTATGATCTCATCTTCTTTGGAAGTCAGCGAGTATATGCTTCTGCAAGATTCCTTTGGCCCTTCTAGCTACAGTGAGGTGGCAGTTCGTCTGGCAACTTTTTACTAAACTTGTCTGCCAAATCACGGTACTCGGAGGGCAGGACATTCCCTACAGTTCCTATCTCATGGCACCCGTACAACCCAGCCTGTCAGGGGTTTGGAAAAACAAGAGCAGAGTCTTTAATGTGTGTGGATCACTCCACTGGAAACTGGACCTGTGTGGTTACCCATTCAATAACTGGATTATGTTCTCAGAGCCACAGAATTCCCAAAATGACACAGAAATGCAGGGCTGCAATCAGATCAAAGGCAACCTGTTCTGTGTGCCCCTGGGTTATTTCTCGGGTGAGTATTATTACACAGTCAGTAACAGGATGTGAGGTAAGTGAGGCACCATCAACAGCCCACACTGGCCAGGTGTTTCTTTCTGCACTCATGGTATCCCTTAGCATAGTTGATATCCATGAAATTCCCAGTGGCTCCGGTTTCAAGGAGAAGCGAGACTGAGATTCTTTTCCATTCCAGAATGGAGAGGATTGCATGGAAATACACTGGGGAGGATGCTCCGTCAAAGGAAGTACAGGGTCCGGTAGTGCAAGGACACACCTAAGAGGCCCTTCCTACTGGCGAGTCCTGGAGTTT
Organism: Ambystoma mexicanum; assembly: GCF_040938575.1. NCBI lineage: Eukaryota > Metazoa > Chordata > Amphibia > Caudata > Ambystomatidae > Ambystoma > Ambystoma mexicanum. The sequence continues at coordinate 604,146,644 of NC_090921.1, read as the reverse complement.
TCCACCTTTTTGGGTGGCTTGACTGATGTGGTAAATATATAATGGTCGGTCTTCCCACAGCTGAAGCAAAAACGTGATGCTCTTCTTTGTTCCCTCCCTTCTTACATGAGAGGCACCCTCAGGGTCCCTACCTGCATGGGTTCAGGGGTGTCCGAGCCTTCTGCGCAGGATGGAGGCTCTCCCATGGACGAGGAACAAAAAAGGGGATGCGGCATGTGCCTCAACTGTAGGCTATGATCGTCTACTTGTAGGACAATGTCAAGCAGCTCTGGGTATGCTGTGGGTACTGGGGGGGCGGACAGCCAGAGCATCCTTCATCTGCCTCCTCTGTGTCAGCGGGGTGAGCAACGAGATGGCTTTGCATGGGGTCCATCCTTTGTTTGAGGGATACAACATTCCCGCTCACCTCAACTGCGTACACATAGCACACATACACTAAAGCAAAGAAATACACAATTTATGTAGTACATAAAACAATAACCATACACTAACAAAAGTCCATTACTGCAAAATATTATTACGCCCTTCAGTTATATTGGCTAATAATAAACTATTCCAGTAATCCAGTCAGGCCTAAAGTGAAACTATGTCAATACGATTGGATTTCCACGAGAGATCAGTGTATGAAATATTCCTTTTTCCAACAACATCGTTTTCTTCTTAAACTAATGCATATTGCAGAATCTTATTGTATCACATTTTCGGCCTCCAAATATAGAGAACTGTTTATGAGATTTTGACTTAATCTGTGGTGTACAAATGATCTGTTAACAAAACGTAAGATGATTGACAAAAGAAGAAATCTATGTGGATTTTGTCAGAAGGAAGAAAAATCTGAAACTCTTGAACACTTGCTGACTAGTTGCCCGGCATTGTTGATGAAAAAGAAAATGCATTTTGAATGTTTTTTTAGTGATTACTTCACCATAATATGCAAATCCTTGTGGAATGGCTTATTCCATTGTCAGAAACGTCCATTAGATTGGCTGTTGTAATCTTTTTGATGTCACTTAATTTAGATTAACTTATTTTTATTATATTTTTTGAATATTGTGATTTATATATCTAGTTCTTTGATATGAAATGTGAGTCTGTATAAAACAATTTTATATGTAGTTGTGACATTTACGCTTTGATGACATTTATAAGATTTACACATTTCGATATATATTGAAAGGTTGATTGTATTCAACTAAATAACTAAATCAATAAAAAAAATAAAAAAATTAAGATCTATTCCCCTCATTACTTAAATGTACTCATCAGCTCAAAAACGACTTTCATTTTGACTTTGTATGTTGCGATGAAAAATATAATGTAGGCCATGTTCAATTGCAAATGTATCTATGCTTCTATTTACATTAATACAAGCATGATTTTTTTTCCCGATGATTCGCACTTCCACACATCCACATCCGAAGTGCTGCCAAGCAGGAAAATACAATGTTGGTTCCTGGAAACAATCCTGCTAGCCGGACCAAGTCATTTTTAAATTCAAAACATAATTCAGTTCCTCTTTGGAATCCCAAATTGTTCCCTCCAACATGAATCACAATTTCATCTGGGATTTTGCCACTGTTATGATACACAAGTTTCTCCATGATGTCTTTCCATTTTTCACCATGGTAGCTGTGCCATACCACATTCAAATTTGCAAATGGTGAGACTGTTAGCAGTCAGTGAACATAATGCTCCAGCTAAAAAATCCAGGAATCTCCCATTATTAACACGTTATTTCTCTACACTAAAAGAAACAAATAATATAAAACCTTCAACATTTTTCACATATGAAACAAAAACAGGAACAAATCTATGAGTCTCACATTATTAACACAGACCTTCTCTACATTAAAACTTGCAAAACATATTTTTATTGCTATTTTATGTATGAATGTCAACAGAAACCTTTCTTACGAAATACGAAAAAACACGTGCATAACATTATATATATGCGCATGCGAAATGCAAATCAAAACAATTTACCTTCACAATCACATGCTTAATGCAGATTGAAACAACAAGAGCATGTGCAATGCAATAATGTTACGTTACATACACATCAAAACTTAAAACCCATACTTATTGTTCCGTTGTAAACTCCTACAAAAACGTTTCTAACGTTAGCACTTCAAATCGCCATATGCATTGTGGTGTGCTGGAGGAAGGTGTCGGACATAGAGGTCACATTTTGGTTATAAACCTTTATTGACTAATAAGGAAAGAAACCTAACTGTTCCTATTCTAAAAGGTATATTCCCTACCTAAGGAAACTCGAGTGCTCATCATCATGATGATTGTCCAACACAAAATAACCGTCCTCTGTCCAGAATTCTCCTCTGCTCTAGCCCTACCACTAAAACACAACCAACTCATTTTATCTAGGAGGATGACTCCCTCCTCCATGTTCGTTATGGGAATCAGTCACAGTCTTTTTGACCCGAAAGCATAAGTTTAAGGTCAAACCAGAAGAATGGCTCCCTTTTTCTGATATCACCAGCTTTTAGCAGTGTTGACAGTTCCAGGATAACAAATGGGTTCCTTACGGGTTTAACCTGTTGGTCTGATGAGATTGTGTCTCATTTTCCAACCAGGAGAGTGGCTCCCTTCTCCTGCTGTCATAAATGTCTTACACAGTTCTTGTGACTTTTCCTAAGAGTTCCTGCAACTCATACCAAGCTCTTCCTAAAAGTTCCTGCCAAGCTCTTATCCAGGTACTTGGATCGGGTTCTTTCTGGGCTTAACCCATTGGTCTCAGTGCTTACTTTGTAAAAAAACAAGTGCCTGTGCCCAGATATTTTTTAGAGAAGACAAAAGTGGTTCCAGTCTCTTTGCGCCAAGCAATTGAAATTTATTGGAGATACAAGGGGACGCCTGACACGTGTTTCAAGCTGAGTGCAGCTCTTCGTCAGAGGCTTACATGATGCAAAAATGCAAATAACACAAATTGATTACATGATTAGTAAATTAATTCATACAAAAGCCAAGGCACAAGAGAAAGGCAAAGAACCCATGGCAGGTTGCGACCACAATTAGCACATGGATGAAGCATGCAAAAAACCATATTAGCAAAAATGTTTAAAATTACCACAAATTGTCCAAGTTGCAATTAAAAGAAGAAGGAAAAAAAGGAAAAACAAAGCACAATTTAAAGTCAATGAATGACCTAAGCAGCGCAGTCAAGTACCAACAAAGCAACTAGGTCTTAAGTAATGGGATTCATTTTTGTGCCCATAATTGTCTGTTAAGGATTTACCTTGGATTACAGCAAGGTCTTCATAATTTTATCGTTGGGCAATGCCAGGTAAATGTCTGAAAGCAAACCCAATTCGTAATTATTGCTAAAGATGCACGGACAAGAAAATAAATAACTAAATAAGCAGAAGTGATCAAATTGAGTGACAAGCATACCTCAGACTGCCTCGCGATTGCGGAAGGCTATATTCACAAAGGAAAGAAAAGAAAAAGAAAGAGAAGGGTATCAATTAAAGTTGCAAAGATACGAGAAAAAAAAAACCTTTAACACACGAATGGAACACTCCAATAGACCCAGTAATTGCTTTAAGGTGCCGTAATTATGTTGCTGACCACTAATTAGATAGAGAGCAGACCAGGGGGGTCTTAAATCTTCAGTAATTAAAGGGAGCATGAAAACACGTCTTACCTCGACGATCGTACGTATGTGTCTGCTATCGCGTAACGCGCGACATAGTTAAAGGACTAAATATACACAATGCTCGAACAACGTGAAGCGTGGGCAAGCGACAAGGAAGAGAAATTGAAATAAATGAGCTGCCATGTTGAAAGGGCAAGGGAATTGAAGGATTGAAGCCGTCAGAAGGGAAAGAGACATTGTATTTTGCCTACATTAAAAGGGGCCACTGTACCAATATAAACAAAACATATATTGAGCTAAATTGCACTAAACTGTATGTGAAACATATATTAAACTAAGATGCAATGATATATTTATAAACAAAATGGGATTAAAGTTTGCTACTTTTACAGGAACAGGTCCAATTAATTGTTTAGAAAGGAACAAGACAGACCAGAAACAATTGGAAAAACTGCATATATGCAGTAATGGAAGCCGGGACGTGAGTGCGCTGCTGCAGGACAACGTTAAACATTGGAGCACATTTTAACAAATAATAATATATTAGAGTACATTGTACAGAATTTGAAAGAAGGGGGGACGTAACTCCATAAACAAAACATGTTATTGTGTACTTTGTATGCAATACCTATTCTGCATAAAAAAGGGGGGGAAAAGTAAATGGCACTTGTCAATCACAATCACTATATGGCTCTAAATTATAAAAAGGTGGCAAACTCGTGATCCGAATTAAGCCCTAAAGAGACAGTACGATATTTGCAAATTAATTTCGCCTCCAATTGACATAATTTTAATATGGGGTTGCCACCCCGTGGGGGCAATGTAACCTTACACAGCCCCACGAACCGAATGTCATTTTTACAATCCATTTGATGGACATTTTGCCAATGATGTGCAAGAGGATATTTGGCATCTTGGCTACCAATTGTAGCCAGATGTTCATGAATCCTAATTTTAAGTGGACGAATTGTACTTCCTATATATTTGAGGCCACAAATGCATATAATGCAATACACAACAAACTTTGAATTGCAATTGATAAAGGACTTGATTGCATGTTCACCACGTGTACCAAATGTGACTAAGGATGTCTCAAATGTAAATTGACACATATCGCAGCCCCCACATTTATGGAAACCCTGGACTCTGGCAGCATGTAGCCAAGTCTTGGGTGTAGATAACGGACTCATAAATGAGGGGCACAATTTATTTTTTAAAGATGTGCCTTTGCTAATGGTCACGTTTGCATTAGTGTCCAGGCTAATTACCAGATATAATGCTGATAGCTATAAAATTCACAGCATTTTACAGAAGCATTGGCACTTGTTACATCTCGATAAAGACATCGTTAATTGGTTTATGAGTCCCTTATCTACACCCAAGACTTGGCTACATGCTGCCAGAGTCCAGGGTTTCCATAAATGTGGGGGCTGCAATATGTGTCAATTTACATTTGAGACATCCTTAGTCACATTTGGTACACGTGGTGAACATGCAATCAAGTCCTTTATCAATTGCAATTCAAAGTTTGTTGTATATTGCATTATAGGCATTTGTGGCCTCAAATATATAGGAAGTACAATTCGTCCACTTAAAATTAGGATTTGTGAACATCTGGCTACAATTGTTAGCCAAGATGCCAAATATCCTCTTGCACATCATTGGCAAAATTTCCATCAAATGGATTGTAAAAATGACATTCGGTTTGTGGGGCTGTGTAAGGTTGCATTGCCCCCACGCGGTGGCAACCTCATATTAAAATTACGTCAATTGGAGGCGAAATTAATTTGCAAATATCGTACTGTCTCTTTAGGGCTTAATTCGGATCACGAGTTTGCCACCTTTTTATAATTTAGAGCCATATAGTGATTGTGATTGACAAGTGCCATTTACTTCCCCCCCTTTTTTTATGCAGAATAGGTATTGCATACAAAGTACACAATAACATGTTTTGTTTATGGGGTTACGTCCCCCCTTCTTTCAAATTCTGTACAATGTACTCTAATATATTATTATTTGTTAAAATGTGCTCCAATGTTTAACGTTGTCCTGCAGCAGCGCACTCACGTCCTGGCTTCCATTACTGCATATATTCAGTTTTTCCAATTGTTTCTGGTCTGTCTTGTTCCTTTCTAAACAATTAATTGGACCTGTTCCTGTAAAAGTAGCAAACTTTAATCCCATTTTGTTTATAAATATATCGTTGCATCTTAGTTTAATATATGTTTCACATACAGTTTAGTGCAATTTAGCTCAATATATGTTTTGTTTACATTGGGACAGTGGCCCCTTTTAATGTAGGCAATGTCTCTTTCCCTTCTGACGGCTTCAATCCTTCAATTCCCTTGCCCTTTCAACATGGCAGCTCATTTATTTCAATTTCTCTTCCTTGTCACTTGCCCACGCTTCACGTTGTTCGAGCATTGTATATATTTAGTCCTTTAACTATGTCGCGCGTTACGCGATAGCAGACACATACGTACGATTGTTGCGGTAAGACGTGTTTTCATGCTCCCTTTAATTACTGAAGATTTAAGACCCCCCTGGTCTGCTCTCTATCTAATTAGTGGTCAGCAACATAATTACAGCACCTTAAAGCAATTACTGGGTCTATTGGAGTGTTCCAGTCATGTGTTAAAGGGATTTTTTTTTTTTCTCGCATCTTTGTAACTTTAATTGAGACCCTTCTCTTTCTTTTTCTTTTCTTTCCTTTGTGAATATAGCCTTCCGCAATCGCGAGGCAGTCTGAGGTATGCTTGTCACTCAATTTTATCACTTCTGCTTATTTAATTATTTATTTTCTTGTACGTGCATCTTTAGCAATAATTACGAATTGGGTTTGCTTTCAGACATTTACCTGGCATTGCCCAACGTTAAAATTATGAAGACCTTGCTGTAATCCAAGGTAAATCCTTAACAGACAATTATGGGCACAAATATGAATCCCATTACTTAAGACCTAGTTGTTTTGTTGGTACTTGACTGCGCTGCTTAGGTCATTCGTTGACTTTAAATTGTGCTTTGTTTTTCCTTTTTTTTCTTTCTTCCTTTAATTGCAACTCTGTCAACGTGCTACGTATGGAATTGGACAATTTGTGGTAACTTTAAACATTTTTGCTAATATGGTTTTTTGCATGCTTCATCCATGTGCTAATTGTGGTCGCAACCTGCCATGGGTTCTTTGCCTTTCTCTTGTGCCTTGGCTTTTGTATGAATTAATTTACTAATCATGTAATCAATTTGTGTTATTTGCATTTTTGCATCATGTAAGCCTCTGACGAAGAGCTGCACTCAGCTTGAAACACGTGTCAGGCGTCCCCTTGTATCTCCAATAAATTTCAATTGCTTGGTGCAGAGAGACTGGAACCACTTTTGTCTTCATTAACTTACCTTGTGGATGTACATTGGCAGTGTACGCACACCATCCAGATACCTGCAGCCTTGTGTTTGATCCCTTATATTGTTTTACAAGTGCTGTGGACTTGTGACTTGTTCTGCCATTTCTTTGTTCCCAGATATTTTTTAGCACTCCTGTGACACTGCAGGTGGGCAGTTGCCCACCACTGCTGCCGCTACTCACAGCTGCTCCCCACATTGTCGACATATGTGGGGTTACACTACAGTTCGCACCTGCTCATTGTGGTTTATGGATGCACTATCACCACTTCATAATTCAACTGTTGAGTCTAAGACAATAAGTGCTGGGGCTCAACAATAAGTGCTAGGGCTGAGCCCTGGCAAACACCCACACAAATTAAGCACTGGTTGGTCTGATGAAAATAGAATCTGATTTGCCAGCCTGGAGAATGGCTCCCTTCCTCCTGGTGTCATAAATATTTTAGCAAAAAAAGTTGTTTCCAATGTGTGGGAAAACGCTTCCCCTGCACACTATCATGAGCCAAAGAAAGCCAGACATTTAAACATCATGTAGTTAATTAGACTAAAAAAAGAAAATATTTAGAAAACTTGTGTATCACGTTATATCAAAATAATACTCCCAATACTCTTCTATTGTCACAGGTTAATGTGATTTAATGTAAAAACCCAACGCGTTTAGAGATAGCATTCTCTTCTTCAGGGGTATACATTCTTTATATTTTCTGAAAGTAATAACAAAAAACTGTCATGAGTATCTTCTCAAAATTAACAACAATTTGCAAGGTTCTATATCACAAGGCAATTCTACATGAGATGTACCATGAGTTTGATAATTCACCTAATTAGTTTCAAGGTTCAAAAGATGCCAGATCATTTGAAACTGACTTGTGTTTCTTCAACAATGTAATCTATATGTGAGAATTCAACATCTGTGAGAGAGCCAGAAAATGAAGAAGACAAGAAGAAAGTAAAGAAAGCAAATACTGGTGTGTAAGCTCAAATTTGGGCACATACAGCTTAAAAGTATCAGTATAGTCCTCACCTTAATATTAGCCATCAAATGCTAACTGGAGTGGTATAAGTGTGATTGCTATGTGTGCCTAATGAAGGCACTGCAGGTACAATTCTAAAAACAGAAACGTCACCATACCAAAAAAGATAACAAAGGTTATCAAGGGATCCATTCCTTGAATAAGCAGTTGGATTCACCCTCCATGCGGAGAGCCTCTAGGATTGGCCCCTGGACCAGAGTTGGAAGAAGTTGTGTATCCAGAAACTTCTCGCCAAGGCAGAAACACCCAAACTGGAGTACTTGATGGTGGAGTCTTCTTTGAATTAATGTTTTGGGGTGAGATAAAACAAGTTAGATGTTTGGTGGGGCGTTTCTGTTGGGTGCTATGTTGGGTGGTTTGCATTGTGTTTTGCAATGTTTAGAGGTGGGTAAAATGGAATGATAGGGCATTGTTTCTCCTAGCTCCAGTATCTCCTCATTAATATTAATTGTTTCCTTAGTTAATACTGGGTGTTGGGTAGTTTGGGGAGTGGGATGGGGAGGTGGGTAAAGGTTAATATTATTGAAAATGGTTGTGAGATGGACAGAAAATGGTTATGCTGAAGAATTGACATTGTATTGCATTAGAGCGATCTATATGCGATAATGAGGGTTTGCAAATCTCATGTCAGACCCCCCGAGTGTAAAGTGACAGACTCTGCATGCTATCCTGGAATGTCCAGGGCCGAAACTCACTTATGAAGAGGAAGTCATTTCTGTCTAAACTGTGTGACATGTTGGCTTTGGTGGTCTTCCTCCAGGAGACTCACTTGCTGGGAGTATATGAACATAGATAAATACACAGATGGTTTTCTCAAGGTTTCTTTTCTACGGGGGAGGGAGGGCGTTGGCATCCTGATTGCTAGGACAACCCCCTTTGTTAAGGCTAGGATTTGTTGTGACCTTAATTGGAGGTTCCTGTGTGTTATGGGCCACTTACTAGGCCATATGTTTACGGTTATCTCCTTGCATGCTCCCAATGACAAACAAGATCGCTTTTTGGCGGATGTCTTACCTTAGGCTCTGACCTTTGCTGAAGGTAGAGTTGTGATAGGGAGGGGGGATTTCAATCTCACTCTGGATTTGAACGTTGATTAGACACTCCCACTTACACTAATAGATTACAAAAATGCAATTGCCTTTGCCAAACTTCTAAGGGAAATGGGGCTTATTGATATTTGGAGGTTTAGACATGGCACCTCTAAAGATTATACACATTTTTCCCATGTTCATAGAGGCTTCTCAAGAATATAAGCTGTATTGGTGACATCGTCCCTGTATTCCAGAAGCTCGTCTAGAAACTAGGATTCTCTCTGATCATTCCCCAATTTTGCTGTGGCTCACGATAACACGTTTGAAGCTGGGTGACTATATGGAGACTATATGACCCGATCCTGAAAGATAGGGTGTTGTGTCAAGAGGTAGCACAAGCTATCGCAAATTATTTTGAAATACGTCTGAGTGTGCCATGAAAACGGTAATTCGGGAGGAATTCATAAATAGTATGGCTGTCCACACTAAAGCAAGACATAGAGCTAGTCTGGAGGAGGAGGAGGTTTGACTGAGAGATCGTGAGCATAGAACTGTTGGGACATCGAAGGCCATGACTAAACTGAGGGTTGCTTGGGCCCAGATTGAAACACACCTCACTAGAAGGACTTAACAGACGATATGAAAAACTAAAAAAAAATTACTATTCTTGGGGGAATAAGGCTAATAGAATACTGGTGCATAAACTAGCTAAACATAAGACCCATAATATCTTGGCTCAGAGAGTTGGGTCTGGGATCCTACATTAGCATGATGCTAATAAACGTGACCATCTGCACTAGTACTAAGCCACAACCATGGCAGGAACATTGTGCAATCTTAGAGCCCAAGTAATCTACTTGCTTGCCACAGCTCTCTCAGGTCTGGCCCGGGAGACGGGAAAGGAACTGGATCAGCCAGTACGGGGAGAAGAGTTTGAACGCAGCATCAAGTCACTTCAAGATGAAATACTGGGTCTGTATGGTTTCACCTCTCAATTTTATAAAAAGTTCCACAGCCTTTTGATCTCTCACCTAACTAAGTTGTTTAATACTTTCCTGAACACAGCTCCATTTTAAAGGCTGCGCTGGCCGCACACAGTCAGCAGCCGACACTCCGGGGGACCGGTTTGTTCACCTCTCGGGTTCTTAAATTCCTGGTGGACAGATGCCACTATTTCCTGCTGCACGTTTTCTCCTGCATTTCTCCAGTGAAAGTGCAATCGGGGACCTACAACAACTCGGTCTTAACTCTTTGGGTCACAAGCTCACTGCCCAACCCAGCCCTGCACCCTGCGCTGCACCTTCATAGCAGATCAGCCAGTGCACCATCTCCACCTTCGCCCTCCAATAGACTGCTGCCAGATTTCCACACCTCTGCGCCATTGAAGGACGATCCTCCCACCTTTTTGCCCAGGGAGACCCGGTCCAGGCCCATGAAGAAGGCTTTTTTTGCCGAAACGTCACGGGACCACTCACTGTTTGGGTACTCTATCCTTGTCCCAACACACCATCTGATCCGCATCTAGACGTAGACCAAAAGACTTGGTTACCTCCCAATTTCCAGTACACCTCGGAAACAACCACCAGGACGCACTTGTGAAGACTAATTCTAGTTCATTGTTTTCCAATTTACCTTCTAAATGTTTCTTGTGACTATATGAGGGTTACTCTAAAAGCAACATGATCTAAATGTGACATTTACAGAGTGTAACCCTGGCAGGATTTACTGCTAAATAAGTGCCTTGCATCCATGTTTGTGTATGGACACACCTGTGTTCATTTATAAGGAATTTGAACCAACCGTTATGTTTGCTTTCTCTGCTTTTTCTGTTCCCTTGTCTCTATAACAAGGTCTGCCAATCATTAGGCAGGTGTTTTTCAAAAAAACTAAAAAATACTAAAGGGAAACTACACCCAAGCTGACTGAACACTAACTAAATAAATATGTTAACAGTCACTGCATATGTGTTTTCTTGTTCTCACTTTTTTTACATGAATATGCAGCTCCATTAATACTTGGCTTGTCAAATGGTACAATTTTTGCATTAGAAATGAATACAGAGGCATATAAAATATTGTTGTGGTAGGGCGTCACCCTTATGTTTCAATAATACTTTCCTGACAACAGGGAGAATTTCCCCATCAATGCAAGTGTCATGCGTCCAAACGCATGGAGTTTATGACGACGGTTTCGATGGAGCAGCCATTAGACGTTCCACCACGCAGGGTGCTATTCTTGGGTATCGGTCTAGTCTTTTTCACGTTCTAGTTGTGACTATCGACAGCCGGAAAGTATTTACTTCCGGGTTTCCGGACTGTCGGCGCGTTGCAACGTCTTAGCGACTTTCGCTGTCTTGTTGCTGTACGCTGTGATTTTCTATCTTCTCAGTTTCTGTTGCTATTTTTTTCTATTGCTTATTACTGCCGTTTCAGCAGCCTTCTTTTTGCATTTCGCAGACCTGTGGGGCTTTTTTCCTTCCCCAGCATTTCTCTTGGTCTCCCTTTCTCCTACTCCTTACCTGTCTTTCCGTGCCTCCATCAGCTTCATCCATCGCTGCCTGTACGGAAGACACAGTATTCTGCTGAAACGGATCTCCATTTACTTCTCTACTATTCCATCTGGACGCATCCTTCCAAGAAACCTTCGGATGTCGTCAAGGGTTTTTTTACGCCTGTGGCTTTTTCCCCAAACGCCCTTCTGCGGTGACGGGGCCGCAGCGGCCACGGTTTCTTGGGCCTGTTGTGGCATCCCACCGCGGAAGGATCTCTTCACCTGGCGCGCATACTTACTGGGAGTCATCCATCTATTCTACGGATTCAAGTTCGTCAGGTGAGGAGGGAAGCGGGTTGGACGATTCTGATTCAAGTCGTGACAGCAAGAATCATCCAGGATCCTGATTCTGAAGTCTAATAAAGATCCAAGCTTGCCAGACACCTATAGACCTACAACTATTATTAATAACGATACTAAGATCTTGATTTTTTTGAAATTTTTGGCAAACAGTTTGATGGTCACATTTCCTGACTTGATCCATCAGGCTTTATTGCCCAAAGAAGTGTGCATGATAATATTAGGAGGATATCTAACATTATAGAAGTGGGTGGGCGGAGGAGACTAGAGATGGGTGTGATCTCACTGGATGCACATACATCTTTCTATCAGCTGGACTGGGAATATTGTGATGAATCCTGTGGAGCCATCACTGATTCCATTCTAAAGTTTCCTCCCATGTGGTCAGGGCAAGGCAGTTGCTACCTGATCCTGACCAAGTGGGTGGTATTCTGAGGGTGGATCACATGGGAGGAGATGACTGTCAGGGGAGAGTGGTAACTCCACAAGGAGAGAAGCTGTATACTTCTCTTTATTGTAAAGAAGATACTTTAATTGCATAGTATTTGATGGATTGCTACCAGCATTCAAAACCATCTAATATTAACACTCTGAAAAACACTCTGATCATACTTAACCCTATTCAGTCTTCATGTATATATAACAAACCTATAACATGTGAAACATCTGATGTACATGGTGATTGTAATTCTTTTACAACTGTTCAAACAATGTGCTTTCAAATCCATTGAAACTTCACTGGACTCTAAGTCCCAGCAAGTCTCAAGTACTGTGATGAGGAAGAGGAGCAAGGAGTTCATGTGGAGGAAATGTGACCATAAGAATACTCTGCAGTGTAGCTGTCATGACTCTAATCAGTTGCGCAGGAACTTTAAATTTCCAAATCACCTGCAGCAAGTGAAACTGAAGGAAAGCAGAAGGAGAGAGAAGGAAGGCTGCAGAGTGCTCAGAGCAGGAAGCGTGACCATTAGCAGAGGAAATCACACAAGGAGTCGTGGATAGAGACACTCACCTGAAGTAGGTTGGCGGCATTCAGGACCAGAGGAGAGGAGCTCAGGAGGAAGAGAGAAATCAGACGGTGCTGGATAAGGAGTCCCGTTCCTGCAGAGCTGCGCAGGTCTTGATGGTGAAGGACAGAAGGGCTGATGTGGAGACCCAATGAGATTATGCCTAGAAGCAGAGGCGTAGACAGTGTAGTGCCTGGGTGGGCAAGGCCTGCCAAAATCTGTAAATACCCCCTCAGCAGTGCTGTGTGGGTATTTACAGATGTTAATATCACTGCGGTAGGCCCAATTACATTAGCTTCAGGCGCCACTTGTTAGACAATCCTGGCTACGCCTCTGTCTAAAAGGGGAAGCTGGCACATCGCAAACACTTTTCAGCAGCCGCACGATGGATGGGTGAGGCGACCTAATTGCGTATGGGGCCCGAGACATAAGAATATGCTAAAAAGCACTTTGACAGTACATTTGAATACTGACATAATAGAATTGCGAAGAAAAGGCGAATGTGGTACAATTCTCCTGATATGAGATTTCAGCTGGGGGAAAAATAGAACCAACATTCCCTAAGCCAAAAGACATGGCTAGAAGAACAATAGGGGGCAAATATGGTACAATTATCCTGACATGAGATATCAGTTGGGGGAAACCTGGGACCAGCATTGCCTAAGCCTAAAGGGATTGCCAGAAGAATGACAGAAGCAAATATGGTACAATTCTCCTGACATGAGATGTCAGTTGGGAGAAACCTAGGACAAGCATTGCCAAGAGCCAAGAGAGATTGAAAGAAATGTTGACAGACAGAGCTTGAACTACCCCTCATATATGGGATGTCCGTATGGGGAAAATTGGCACAAGTAACAACTGAAGTCAACAGAGTTGTGTTGTTGAAGGAGTACAACTGCGAGAAGTTTAAAAAGAAAGTGAATGTTGCAGAAAGACCTGATTAGAGTATCAGGTAATTAACCTTTTTGAAGAAGGACATTCCTGTCAGGAGAGTAAACCAGGATGTCAAGAGTTTTCAGTTTAAAGAATATAAATGTTGCAAAGAGACCTGATAAGAGTATTAGGTAGTGAGACCTTTTTGGGATGATATACCTGGCAGGCGAATACACCGACAGATAAACGGTGAACCAAAAGGGGGATATTTCTGGCAAGGGAGTACACCAGGATATCAAGAGTTTTCAGTTGAAGAGTTTCCTGGCAACCAGCAAGCACACTTTGAATTGGTGTGTTGAAAAGAGTCTTGGTTATATTAAGTTCTTGTTTCCATTGAACATTCTGTCAACCAGAATCTTGGACAAGATTTGCCTTTGGCAATACTTGACTCACCATTGGAGAAAAGACATTGTTGTATTGCCACCCTGAAAAGTAAGAAAGACTTTCTTTCATCACACTCCAACCAGTGTTGGGGAAAATACTTTGTTGTTTGCCTTCCTGAACATGTGATGCCCTCTTTGCTATGTTTCAACCAATGTTGTGAAAGGAACATTTATTGTGCCAACCCGAAGAGAGTATTGGGTAAAAGAGACATTTGAGCTACTTTCAAGAGACTGGTCTTCATTCAAAGCTTTGTGAATAGTTTCCTGAACCAATCATGGAGAAGGGGATCAAACCCTGGATATAAGGACTGTTTTTCTTGAAGTTATATGTTTGATTTGTTGCACTTATTTGAGTTGAACTATGAAACATTTACCTTGCACTGTTTTGTGTATGTTAGTGTATGGGTCATTTTGAGTTTGGACACTAGGCCACCCTATTTTAGTTTTAGGTTTATAGGAAGGGAAGTTCATGTTAGGATAGGGAAAGATATGCCTTTATCCAAACCCCTTTACTTTGATAAAATGACTAATGTTGAGAAAGTTACCTCATATCCGCCTCTTATTTCTGATCCCTACAATATCTTCAAACTCTTTTGCAGGTCAATGGATCTGGGTCGACTATTCTGCGATATCCTCTTGCCAACTGCAATGCCCCGATTACCAACATTTTGGTCAATGGGAAATCAACTCAGGCTATTTCGATCATGAGAGTGTCGTGGATAAAATAACCACAGACTAATCCAGTGAATTGGTGAACAACCTTTAACAGCAAATCAGTACAGCAGAATACACAGAACAAACAGAAACCCAATGACAAACAGGACTCGATGCAGCAACCCCCCTTTCCTCCAGTCACCAGTTTCTTTACCCCAGGGTACCCATCCCTTTCAATGGAGGGTGAGGTTTCATATATACCAAGACATTGAGAAGAAACAGTGTATAAGGTGTAAGGACAGTGTCTCAGTATACATGTATTAAAAACAGGGTGCATTCTCACTCTCAGGAAGACATCATCAGGATGCAAGACAAACTGATACATTTAGGGTACTGCTGTCAGGAGCGTCTCGTTCATTAGGGCGTAGAGGGCGGTGCCCTCCATAAGCCACTCACTCTGACTACTGGCTGCACCATAGTCAGTGGAAGGGAGTTGCTTATGGAGGGCACTCTTGTTCATTAGCCTTGTGTTGGTTGGAGCATTTCTGAATTGTGCGAGTGTGGGAAGAGGGGCTTTTTTGTGAACAGCCCCCACCACACATGCACAGTTCGAATGTGTGGTTGGGTCCAGAGACGTTTAATATTGCTGGAAATGGGTGTGAGTGGGGCGATTGGTTTGTGCGCGCCGTGGACTTCACCCCACCCACTGCCTGACTCTCATAGGCTGGGGTCAGATGATGGATCTGGACTGCTCTGTCAATCACTGTGCCGGTCGTGACATGACGTCCAACGAATGTTACAGGCAGCACCCCAGCACAGGCGTCAGCCTGACTTGCTGCTCCCGTGATCCCTCTGTGTGCAAACGAAACGACGAGAAGAGTACAAATTAAGGGGGTCCGGTGGGTACATTTGGATTTGGAGGAAAAATAAAAACAAGGTATTTATGTTTTTCTTTTTCCTTTGATGGCCCATACTTGCCAACTCTACCGATTTAAGCACTAGGCTACTGCTTTTTAGGCATTCCTACTGCCTACAGATTTAGGTGTTTGATCCTACTGCTATTTTTACATTATCAAGTTGATTTATGGCTCCACAGGCTGTGCCCTTAGACCCCGGCCCCAGCACACAGGGGCAGCAGCGTCAGAGCTGCAGAATAAAATAGTCGTTTATTTTGAATAATGACAACCCGTGCCTCAGTGTCATATGGTCATTATCACTTGTCATATATAAAATGTTTGCCTGGCAGTGGGACAGGATCCTAAAATGAACACAATAATCAATTTCTAATATTTCAACTACAACATATATTTTCTGAATTCACCGAACTGAATACCAGTGGCTGTTCTGTAAAAACACATGATTCAGTGAAAACACATGATTCAGTAAAAATAAAAGGCCTGCACGCTAGAAAACACTTTGAATGTGCACACCTGACATGTAAAACAGCCAGGGAATCCTTGAGCACCCAGCAGCACATAATAGAAGTGCACATTCAAAGTGTTTTCTAGCGTGCAGGCCTTTTTTTTACTGAATCATGCTGAATTATCTGTGTTTTTACAGAACAGTCATTGGTATTTAGTTCTGTGATTTTTCAAAATATATGTTGTAGTTGAAATATTAGCAGTTATTGTGTTTATTTTAGGATCCTGTTCCTCTGCCAGGCAAACATTTTCTAAGTGATAGTGACAAGACACTGAGGCATGGGGTGAACGTGCAACAAGTCCCAGATGTCTCAGTCTTGATATAACAATATTTCTTTTATTATAATGTTTTGCTTGAGGTTCATGCTCATTTTACATTACCTTTAATGATCATTATCACATATAAAGGTACACATATTCCCCATATGTGTTCTCCTAGCCTCCTGTCAGCAGAACCCATCTCCATACGCCTGTCAACTGCCAACCTCAAGTCACACTCCTTGTCCCTGCTACACTCCCAACCGGGCTCCCCATTTACCCCTTGCCCTCTCCATTTCCTCTTGAAGTGTTTAGCTCTTCTTAACCACGCTCTCTTTGCCCCGCTCACCCCATGCCTTGCCCAATTTGTTGCTATTTATGCTTCGCACTTCCTTTCTCCCAGACTCTCATGTTGTTCTTCCCTCTGCCAAAAACTCTGTAATTTATTTCACATCATGCTTAGAACCTCGTGGTTCAGGGCAGGCTAAAGATGTGTCACTACTCGTGGGGGACCATTTCAACATGATGGTTGGGAGCCGCTCTTTCTTAGAGTGGAGAACAGAGGCACCCGTAGGGTTTATACATTATTAGTACCCGGCGAGGGAAAATCAGAATGAAAGAACCATTCTGATTGGCCCTTGCCGGGGCATTACACGGCCAGGAATCCCTCGGATTCCACGCCTTTGTCCCCGGCGGGGGGTGGCAGCCCCTGAGCCAATGAGGAGGCTTCAAGAGGGGCCATCCCTGCTCTGAGCCTCTGGAGGCTGCCTTCGTCCCCCGCCGGGGATTCAGTTATGTTTTTGTTTGTTTTTTTCCCTCCCTCCCCGCTCTCCCAACCCTACTTACCTTCTGCCTGCTTTGTAGCTGACATGGGATGATGGCAGCCTCCAGCCGTGAGGAGACTCGAAGCGTTCCCGCTCCAATCCTCCACACGGCTCGAGGCTTCCATCGTCCCCCGCCGGGGACCCAGGTACGTTTTTCTTTTTTCTCCCGCCCTCCCTTCCTCCCTCCCAACCCCACTTACCGTCTTCTCTTTATTTTGCTTGGGCCTATAACTATGGGCCCCGGGGCCTTACCTGACACGATAATGCCCCCGCCGCTCAGGGCATATTGCTTAATAATGGAGACAAAGAAACACAGCCAGGGCGTTAATGCACATTTAAAGACCCGAATGAAAGGCATATATTGCTGTGTCATAAGATTGCTGTCTGCCAACATGGAGGCAGTTGATGGGGCCCTTTCTATTGAATAGATTGAAAGGCCCTCACGCCGTCTCTGTTCAGGGCTATTTGGTAGGTGATGTTATTTCCTGTGATGTTATGATATGCTAATTATTACTTTTGAAACTGGACGAATCCTACAGCTTTTTAGTCACAGAATGTTGGCACGTATGAAGATGGGATGCACCCGCCATTTTGCAGGTAAGACCAAGCGAACTGCTACAGGATTAATCAAGGCGCAAATGGTATAGGGACCAACAAAACGTGGTCTGAGCGTCTTTTTGCCATGGATTTTCAAACTGTGCGTGGACAACCAAACATGCAGTCCAATCTGATAGTCTGGAGCCTCTGAGCACTTAGCATCAGTACATTTCTCTGCCTGCGCCCAGGAATCCTCGAGATGGACCAGAATGTCTTTGTGCACGGACGTCAAATCCCATACACAAGCTTGAGCCGCAGGATTGTCTATGGGATTGGATGGGTCCAAGGATAGAGATCTCGGATGTTGGCCATACAACGCGTAGAATCGGGAGACACCAATCGAGGAATGGAGGGAGTTGTTGTACGCAAACTGTGCAGTATACAGCAATGCCAGCCAGGTTTACTGATACTGGAGGCATAAGCATCAGAGATACTGCTCCAGCGTTGCATTTAGTCTCTCCGTTTGCCCGTCCATTTGAGGATGATATGTGCTGCAGTAGCGGTCATCAATGAGACACGAGGAACACAGAGCTTTCCAGAAATGGGAAGTGAACAGGGAACCCTGGTCAGTAACTATTATGGATGGCAGACCAACACAACTGAAAACATATCTGAGGAACAGTTTGGCCAGAGCAGGAGTCGATGGAAGTCCCATGAAAGGGATGAAAAGAGGCATGTTTTGTAAAATAATCAATCACCACCCAAATGGTATCGAAGCCTTGTACTCGGGGCAGTTCGACAATGAAATTCATAGCATAGAAATCATGTGCCATGCCTTATGAGGTATTGGAAGAGGCTGCAACAGTCCTATTGGTCTGGAGCAGGAGGTCTTACATTGGGCGCAGATTGTACATGAGGAGACATAATCCGTAAGATCCCTGTACAATGAAGACCACAACACCATCTTCACAATAGTTCAAGCATTTTATGACGACCAGGATGAGCCGCAATCAGGGAGTCATGAGACCATTGTAGGGCCTGTGGCGAGTGTCCTCGGTGGAAACATAGATGCAACCCTGGATGTAAGGGAGACCGTTGCAGATGTCCATGTTCAGCTCCTGAATCTCAGCCGGTGCACCGGAAACCAATTCCTGTATAGCCTTCTCCAACGAAGATTGCAGCATACAAGCACAAACCACAGTGTTCGGAGAACATTAACGGGACTTCAGTTGTGCAACGTGATGGACCATCGTATAAGCGTGACAGAGCATCAGCCTTGGCGTGCAGTCATGCAGGCCAGCATGTGATGACAAAATCAAACTGGGAAAAAAAAGATGCCAGCGTGCTTGTCTGGCCGTCACACACTTCATAGTTTTGAACGTCAGTAGGCTATGATGATCGGAGTAAACTGTCACAGTTTGACGGACCCCCAATAGATGATGCCTGCCGTTGAAGGCATCCTTGATCGCCAGCAATTCCCTTTCGGTGACCGTATAGTTCCTTTCGTAAGGGGAGAGCTTACATGAATGAAACGCTAAGGGATGCACCTCACCGGTGTCCGGACAACGCTGTGATAGAATAGCACCAACCACAACCCCGGCCGGAGGCGTCGGTTTTGACCAGGAACGGGGGCTCGGGATTTGGGTGCTGCAGAACAGGAGCCGTGGTGAAGGCAGTTTTCAAGGCATCAAAGTCCGATTGAGCGTCCGCAGGCTAGTCAAAGGAGCCGCCAGAGCTGAGAAAGAATGGATGAACCGGCGGTAAAAGTTAGAAAGGCCAAGAAATGACTGGAGGGACTTTACTGACATAGGTAATGGCCAGTCCATGATGGCTTTGACCTTAACAGTTTAGTCATAGCCCAAGAATTCTACTTCATTGGAATTAAAGACACACTTTTCCGCCTTTACGTCGAGTTTTTTTTTAAAACAATTTTTATTAATTCCAACTTGATAACCATACATTGTAGCAACAATTATACGTTCCAGTAGTCATGTACAGTTTCATGTTGTTTTCTCCCCCCTCACCCTCTTCCCCTCCCCGACCCTACTCCACGCCTCTGCCTTCTCCACCCTCTCTTATGGGCACCCCTTGTTCCCCTCCCTCTGAGTAGCTGTTTTATACCGGGCTTGCCTGGTCAGACCCAAACAATGTGGCTGCTAAATGCTTCCAGGCAATCAATGTGTCTGCTTCTTCCTCCCCTCCTCTGTTTGCTGCTTCATTCCACACCACCATTTCAGCATCTGCCCATTTCAGGAGATCCTGCCACCAGACTTCTACTCTTGGTTTTCTACTGGCCTTCCAGCCCATCGCTATCCCGCGTTTAGCTAGTATGTACGCCAGATCCTTGAGTTACTCACGTGTCTCAGTTTATGCGGCCTGGGGAACCCCCCTACCATGCATGCCCAAAGGGAGCTCACTTCCAACATTATCTCCTTCCCCGCCATGAGGCGGGCCGCCTCCTCCCAGAATCTCCTTATTTCAGGGCATGCCCAGAACATGTGCACCATTCCTGCATTCACCTCCTCACATTTTGGACATGTCTGAGTCCCTGCATTTCTAAATTTAGCTACTTTCCCAGGGGTCATATACGCTCTGTGGGTAACATATAACTGAATCTGTTGCAATCTCATATTCCTCGATACTTTCTTGTGATATCCCTGTGCCCTTACCCACAACCCATCTCCCATTTCTTCCCCAGCCTCCTCCTCCCAATCTCGTCTTGTTTGGATCACCTCCTTCCCCACCTTAGACATCAACAGTTCGTATATTCGGGAGACCTCATGGCCCCATCCAACACATCATAGAATGTTTCTATGGCAGTGTCGGGTTGTCTGGTCAATTCTGTCTCTGACTGTGATTGGGGGGAAGTGGACGACATGAAAGGGAAGAGGCAAGAGGAGGGACCACATGAGAGAGAGCACCCGGTTGAAGGAAGACCACCTGAGAGGGGGTACCAACCAGCCAAGCTGCGAGGTCGGGAGAGCACAGTCCAGATAATTAACAGTCTTGGGACCCCGGAAGACAGCATTAAGAGAGACGTGGACGAAAGGACTACGGCTGACACCACTTACATGAGTATAGGACACGTAGAAGGAGGTTGTTCCAGCGAACAGAAAAAACAGAATGGAGGCGATTGGGCCGTCCTTCCCGGACAACCGCTGGCTTACCGGGGCGGGGTTCCGCTCCGAGTACAGCATGGACCGTGGCAAGCCAAACACCTTCACAGGCAGAAGCCGGTTTCCCACGCGGTTCCTTTCACAACACGGTCGAGGCCGTACCCAGTGACACGGAAGGCAGAGACCCGCTTCCGAGTTCACCGCCAACACTCACCTTCAGAAAGCATCACAGAGACCTCAAGGAACCAGACCTCTTCAAGACGGGGGTTCCTCGCGGGGACCCGGACTTGGCGGGTCGGGCAGGCAACCCTCCTTCAAACCAAGAGAAAGGGGGCGGGGCTTGCGGGGATATTTATAGAGAACCAAGCCAAGTCCGTGCTGATTGGCTACCTAGACCCGGCAGAACTCCAATAGTAGAACAGCGAATTGAGACCCTACCGAACCAGTTCGTCCGGTTAAGACCCTACCGACTTCCTGAGGCTAAAAGAGCACTGGTGCAAGCTGAAGTCAAAGAAATGCTGAAACTGGGAATAATCGAAAAATCGACAAGTCATTGGTCTTCCCCGATAGTCCTGGTGCCCAAACCTGATGGCATGACTCGATTTCGTATGGACTATCGGAAACTTAATGAGATCTCAACCTATCAGGCTTACCCCATGCCTCGGATAGACGAGTTACTGGAACGACTGGGAGCCGCCCAGTACCTAACCACCATAGACCTTACTAAGGGATACTGGCAGATACCCTTACGGAAAGAAGATAAGATTAAAACTGCATTCTCTAGCCCGTCAGGGTTGTACCAGTTTACAGTTTTACCATTTGGTCTCCATGGGGCTCCTGCTACGTTCCAAGCATTGATAAACCAAGTACTGATGTCACACAACGAATACACCTCAGCCTACTTAGACGACATTATAGTGTTCAGCAAGAGCTGGGAAGAAAACCTTGAACATCTTGGAAGAGTTATAAAAGAACTGGAGAGGGCCGGACTGAAAATCAACCCAAGGAAAGCAACCATCGGGGCCCAACAGACACGTTATCTAGGTCATTTAGTAGGCATGGGAAGGATCCGGCCCCAATTTGACAAAGTCAATGCCATTCAGAAACTACCCATGCATAGCAATCGCAAACAAATACAGGCTTATTTGGGGTTTGTGGGTTACTACAGAAGATTTATACCCATGTTTTCCTCAGTGGCAGCCCCCCCTGACAGAGGCCTTGAAAAGCACCTATAAGAAGGACGTCTGTTCCGATCCTGCATTTAACCATCTGAAGAATTCAATCTCAGCCCTACCTGTCCTATGTTGTCCGGACTTCAATAAAGAATTCTTCTTACAGACTGATGCGTCTGGTTCTGGTTTAGGCGCGGTGCTCTCACAAGGAAGAGAGGAGGATCTATATCCCATCGCCTTTATCAGCCGTAAACTGCTTCCCCACGAAGAGCCGTACTCAACGGTAGAAAAAGAGTGTTTAGCGATCAAGTGGGCAATTGAATCTCTGAGATACTATCTCCTCGGTCGAACATTTACTGTATTTACTGACCATGCGCCTTTACAGTGGTTGGCCATACAGAAAGATTCGAATCAGCGTGTGCTAAGATGGTTCCTCACTCTACAAGAATATCGCTTTAAAACGTTACACAAGCCCGCATCCTTCCAGCTGGTTCCGGACTACCTCTCCAGGAGCCTTGATCGGCCCGTGTGGCTCGATTCCTCAGGGGGAGTATGTGATCGGGGGGATGTGGACGACATGAAAGGGAAGAGGCAAGAGGAGGGACCACATGAGAGAGAGCACCCGGTCTAAGGAAGACCACCTGAGAGGGGCTACCATCCAGCCAAGCTGCGAGGTCGGGAGAGCACAGTCCAGATAATTAACAGTCTTGGGACCCCGGAAGACAGCATTAAGAGAGACGTGGACGAAAGGACTACGGCTGACACCGCTTACATGAGTATAGGATACGTAGAAAGAGGTTGTTCCAGCGAACAGAAAAACACAGTCGAGGCCGTACCCAGTGACACGGAAGGCAGAGACCCGCTTCCGAGTTCACCGCCAACACTCACCTTCAGAAAGCGCCACAGAGACCTCGAGGGTACCAGACCTCTTCAAGACGGGGGTTCCTCGCGGGGACCCGGACTTGGTGGGCCGGGCAGGCAACCCTCCTTCAAACAAAGAGAAAGGGGGCCGGGCTTACGGGGATATTTATAGAGAATCAAGCCAAGTCCGTGCTGATTGGCTACCTAGACCCCAACCCCTATATAAGGTAAAAACAAATGATGAACTCTCTTTGCCATTCTCTTCTAGGACTTCGAGAGAGAGAGAGCTGTGCCTGAGACGCTGTGGGCTTACAAGGACTAGCTGCAAGGTCGAGAAGCCATATCCATATTCCAAGAAAAAGAAGAAGTATTCTTGAACTTTTTTGTTCCTTTTTATCCTGAATAAAGGTTTTACTTAAGTTCCACTCCTGGCTGCCTGTCCCTCATTCACACTGACCATGTACCTTTTATCATCTTAAACAATCGAACATATGTGATATATTGTCCTTGGTGAAATCCTGTATCTTCCACCAGTGTATCAAACTCTACTGCCCTCCCGTCTTGCCACACATCCCCAAGGGTTGGTATGCCAATCGGTTCCCATTGGCTTCTGACATTCCTCCTCATTTGTTCATCCATCCCACCCAGTGCCACCAGCGACATCTGCGGGGAACATGGGAACGGGTTCTCCATTACTCGGCAGGCTCTTTGCCACATTTTCCAACCCAAGGATCGCAATCTTGTTCCTTCATCCCGCTGCAATACTGGCAGCCATACCCATTCATTGAGAAAATAAGGAGTATACTTCTGATGTGGGATTCTCCGATAACCACCTTGCTACGTATTGGAGTTGACTGGCAAGTAATATACCTCAAAATTGGGCAGTCTAATGCCCCCCTGGTCATATGGGTTCTGTAACTTCCATAACACTATTCTGTTCCTGGCATTGTGCCATATGAACCCTCTGCATATACTCTGAACTTTAGTAAATAAATGTTTGGGTATCATATATGGTATGTTGGTGAAGTAGTGTAGCAGCCTAGGCAGTACCACCATCTTCAACAGTACCAATCTCCCCATCACGGTCAAGGGGAGCTTGGCCCAACATATCATGCTTTTTTCGATTCTAGACACTTCCTCCTCTGTGTTCCGTTTGTGTTCAACTTCAACATTGTGGTACACATCTATTCCCATTTTATCTGTAGTACCGGCAGTTTATATTGTGGTATTCCCACATATCTGCAGAGGGAGAATATGCTGAATTCTTTGGGGTTAACCGTAATGTCAGACAGCATCGCGTATCTCTCCATAACCTCCAAAATACACTGTAGGTTCTCCTCGGGATACTTCAAGTACAGCAGCATATCCTCCGCGTACATCGATATCAGGTGTTGCCCTCACTTTGTGCTGATCCCCACTTCTCCATATTGTTGCCTCAAGTATATCGCATGGGGTTCCAGTGCTAAAATAAAGAGCATCGGGGACCACGGGCATCCCTGTCTAGTACCTCTGCCAAGTTACCACTGCTCTGATATAGTCGCTCCCACCCTGACTCGAGCCAAGGGTGTGCTATATAGCAGTTGGACCCACCTTAAATATGCAGGCCCAATACCATACTCCTTTAAAACAGCCATTAACCAGGATCATATGCATGAGTTGAATGCTTTCGCTGCATCCAGTGAGATTACTGCTACCTCTTGAGAGCCCCCCTCCATCTGCTCTATAACGTGATGGAGCCTCCGAAGGTTATCGGATATACTGCAGCGTGGAACATACCCCGTCTGGTCAGGATGTACAAGTTTATGTATAGATGGTCTCAACCTATTGGCCATCACTGCTGTAAGTATCTTACTGTCTTGGTTGAGCATCAATAGCGGTCTGTATGATCCGAAATCTGTGTTCGGTTTATTAGGTTTAAGGAGCAGAATGATAATCGCTTCTTGAAGGGAGTCCGGCAACATGCCCCTGTGAAACGCCTCGTTTAGCATTGCTAGCACCGAGGGGAGCATCTCTGTCCTATATGTTTTGTAGAATTCACTTGGGAGTCCATCTGCCCCCGGGGCTTTATTTGTGGGTAGCAGCTTAATCACTCCCTCCAGTTCTTCCAATGTGATTGGAACCTCTATGTTCTCTCTTTCTACTGCATCAGGTTTGGGAAGATTGATCTCCGTCAATGTTTCCAGCGCATTAATTTCGTCCCCCTCAGTAATGTCTGTGTACAACCATTGATAGTACAAGAGAAAACATTCATTCGCCCCTTCCTGGGTATCTCGTATCTGCCCATCCGTCCCTTGCATTACTCTGATTGTTTGTCTGGGAGTCTCACTTTTATACAACCAGGCTAGTAATCTGCCTGGCTTATCTCCTTCTGCATGTTGCCTTTTGACATATGTGTTGTAGTTTAAGTTGCATAGTCTCTCCCAATGCACCCTGCAATCCTGCTGCAACTGGCGTATGGTCTCAGCCTCCTCTGGGGAGTTCACGCCCTCCCGCATTTTGGTCGCCACCTTCTTTTGTGCATCATGCAATTCCTGTATAATACCGTCCTGCAACCCTTTTGAGATATTGCCGCCCCCTCACCACCACCTTAAATGCCTCCGATAATGTACCGGCCAATCTCACACTGCCTGTGTTGTGTTCAAAGTACTCTTGTATGTCTTTCCTCAGGCCTTCTCTAAACACTGTGTCTTTCAGTGCCTCAGCCCTGAGTCTCCATGTTGGGATTCTGCCCTAGGGGGCAAGTTCTGCCATGTTATTATCAGCGGCGCATGGTCTGAGAGGACCACAGCTTTGTATTCTGCCTTCATCATTTCCCCATCAGCTCTGATGCAACAAATATATAATCTAATCTGGTGTGCAGGTTTTGTGGGGCCGAATAGTGGGAGTATTCCCTATCGTGTGGATGCTGCACCCTCCACACATCTGTTAGTTGAACATCCCTTAACAGGGCCCTCAAGGCCTTAGCTATGGGGGCCGGTCTCTCGACCTTCTCGTCTGATCTGTTGAGCTTGGGGTCCAACGTGCAGTTAAAGTCTCCTTCCCATATGACTGCCCTGTCCATATACAGGCTCATCTTGGTAGATAGGTTCCTGAAATAGCCTGTGATATCCTGATTTGGAACATAAACATTGATGAGGCTCACCTCTTTATTTTCTATCAACCCCCTTATCAACACCATCCTGCCGTCCACCTCTATGGTGGACTGTAATAGCTGAAATTGGACGTGTGGTGCTATCCACGTTATGACCCCTCTGGCGTATGCCGAGTACGATGCTCCTATGGTAGTCCCCTTCCATTTCCTAGCCACCACCTCCTGCTTATCTTTGGTCAAGTGGGTTTCCTGTAACACGGCTATATCTATTTTATGTCCCTTCAGGTACATCGTGATGTTATTTCATTTAATATAATTATTCAGCCCTCTGACATTCCAGGTCACTATCTTCAGGTCACCCATCTCATCCATTCCCTACTCCGCCTGCCTCCTCTCCTACTCTCTTCTTATTACACAGTGGCTTGTGATTGTAGGCTTGCCTCTTTCCAATTCCCCACTCTCCCTCCCACCTCTCCCCTTGCAACACCCCAACTCCCCTTCTCCCTCCCTCCATGCCCGTTTCAACCTGCCTGGATCCAACTCCCCAGGCCCTCCTCCCTCCCATTACCCCAACTCCCTCCCTCCCGTTCTCCCATCCTCCTCAACCATCCCAAACTGTTCCCCAGCTCCATCCCTGGATCTCAGGCTACCCCGCATCTAGCCCCTTTCCGGTAATACCGATACTCAGGACCCAGCAGGGGGATTCTGTCTTACCAGTATCACACCAAAGCTACCTATCGGGGGTGATAGGGTGTCCCTTGGTGCTGCTGATCTTAGGCAGCCCTTGTGTCTCATGCATATAGCCAACAACATTTTGCACCTTGCGCATATCCCTGCGTCCTCGTGCAGACCTTTCCAGCTACTCGTAATGCCAGCTGTATTATCATCTAGTCCCAAAATCAATGTCTCTACGATACTTCCTACCCCTTAATACTCACTTGTCCAACTCACGGCTCAAATAAATGCAGGTTCACTTATCCATTCTGCCGTCCGTCTGGTCATCTCCTCTCGCTGGACAGTTTCTTGCATCCAGCCATGTTGTCACATCCTCTGGGGTGTCGAAGAAGAATGCCTTATTCTTGTGGAACACTTTCATTTTCGCTGGGTACAATAGCATGTATTTATAGCCTGGCTTGCGTAATCTCCGTTTGATTGACACGTAGTTCAACCTCTGCCTCTTCACCAGGAAAGTGTAATCCGGGTTCGCCGTTATAGTTGCCAACGCTCTGCTGATTGTTCCCCCTTTGCGCAAATGCTTCAGGATCTTTTCCCTGTCTTGATAGCTCAATAACTTGGCGATGATCGGCAGTGGAGGAGCTCCCGGTGGTGACCTCCTGGTTAGAGCTCTGTGCGCTCTCTCCACCGTGAATCCCTGGGTGAGTGATCTGCCTCCTATCTCTTGTAGCAGCATGTTCTCGATGTAGTTCGTAGAGTCTGACCCTTCCTCTCATTCCGGGAGCCCCACGATACGCACATTATTCCTTCACGCTTGCCCTTCCGCTTCCTCCGCCCTGTTCTCCGGGTTGCGCACTCATTGTTGCAATATGTCAACTTCTTTAGTATTGGTTGTGCTCTGGGCTGTGTTGGCTTTCACATCCTTTTCTAGTTCTCCTGTGCGCTCTGCCAGCGCCCTCACGTCTTGCCGCAATAGATTCCTCTCTACTCCCACCGCATCAATCTTATATTCGAGCGAGGTCCTCAGTTCAGCGATGGCGGTACCCATCTTGCACTCCCATGATGCCTTTAATTCCGCAATGGCATCTAAGATCTGCCGGTCATTGCGTGTCAGGGTTGCCTCTGATTGTGTGCCCTGACCTGTGCTCTTAATGCCTTCCATTGCCTGCGTTGATTTGGCAGAGTCTTCCATTGTCGACTGCTTTCCTTTCCCTTTTGTCTGCTTAGATGTCATGATGATCGCAGGAGGGGTCTCTCTGTTTGGGTGTCCTGCTGCGGCAGGCCTTACCCCTGTTGTATCACCCACCCTTCACCGAGGCTTATGTGGCGAGCCCTGTGGTCTTTTGTCTATTGTGGCGGTAAAGTTCATATACTGCTGTGTGCGGCGTCCCCCCCTACTTGTGTCCCCAGCTTGCCTTCCTTGTCGCAAACTCGTTACAGCCAGTGGTGTGTTCTCTTGTGTATTCACTTGCTGGTCGCAGTGTCAGCGCTCTCTGACCAACTACCCCGCCTCCACAACCTGTGGTGCCATTTATCCTCCCACACCTCAGTGATAGCAGCTGTGTGCGACTCGCGCTTCCATATAATGCTCCTCTGCGGGGTGCCGGTCTTGGCGACTTGATGTGCAGTGTTTGTGCTACCGGTCCCCATATGACTGTACTTGCTGCACCCAATCTCTGTCCTCGGCCGCTGTCAAGGGCCTCCACAAAGTGTCACTGGGACTGCCCAGCTCCTATGCTCAAGTCAATCAGGACTTCAACTACTGGGTGCCTGCCTTACAAATGCCATAGTATCTAACACCATTGGCTCCCCAGTGCCTCCACTGCATTCACCATTAGTGCTGCTTTCATGCAGCGCAGCACACAGTACAGGAGGCCCAGCTCTTCTGATGAGCCGGGCTGCACCACACTCCAACCTGCTGTGCGCTTCCTGTGTGCGTCTCCAGAGCCACGTTCCGATTCGGGCGTGAGCCGTGTCCCTCACTTAGACACTGCTACAGTGTCCCAGTCTCATATAGCCTTTCGGGCGCTGAAGTGCCTTTGCCCTGGTGCATGGAGTTAATGCAGCACTGCCTCCAGCTCTCCGCCTGGCTTCCCGGGTGGTGCTTTCTAGTCTGTTTCTCTTCAATCCTGCTTCCCCTCCTTTGGTAATTTGCCGCGCTTCGCCCCGCCTCCGTGAAAGTCATTCTTCGTTTACGAGCAGCGGCCACCGCACCCGGTCCTGATCTCTATATCTGAGTCTCTCTGAGCATTCGCAACAATTCTTATGCAATATGCAAACGTTCTGTTGTCAGGGCAATACAGATATCTATTTCGGTTTCGTATGCGTTCACACAGCAACGCTCTGCACGCACTGCCTCCACTTCTTAGCATTTATCTGCCTCATTAAGTCCCTTCAGTCTCTCGCTGTTACATACGGCCACGGTGACAGAATGTTGCAGCCGGCTCCCGGCCCGCGCAACAGTGTAGCTCTGTCCGCATGCTCAATCCTTTATTAGGAAACAGGCGCCATTTTAATTTCTTCTGTGCTGGAATCCTTGCTCGCAATCATCCGTGTAGCTACTCTTCCATGCCTCAGATCTTCTTGGAAACATGATCCTGCGCAGCCCCACACTTTGCCACAGCAGTAAATTAATGTTGGCTGGAGTGCACTAATTTTAACATCCGTATGGCGCAGGATCTTTCAGGATCAGCATGAGCTCTAGGCAGACACGTCCTATCTCATTGCTGCTCGGCCACGCCCCCCCTTTACGTAGAGGTGATGCTCTCTCAGGCGCTGTAGGACAGAACAGACGTGTTCCACGTGCTGGTCGTAAGAGGAAGAATAGATCATGATATCATCCAGTTATATGACGATGTGTTGGTCCAGGAGAGCACTGAAGACGTCATTCATAAAATACTGGAATGTGGCAGGGGCGTTACAGAGTCCAAAGGGCATTAGTATTCAAACAACCCGTAACAGGTTTTGAATGCCGTCTTCTACTCATCCCCCTTGCATATTCTTACTAGATTGTATGCATCTCTCAAATCGAGTTTGGTGTACACAGACAATGACCCCAACTGGTCCAGAAACACCGATATCAGTGGTAAGTAATGTTGGTTTTTAACGGTGATCGCATTCAGGCCTCTATAGTCAATGCAAGGCCTGAGCTCCCCTTCTTTCTTTGGGATGAAAAACAAAGAAGAGGTCGTCGGTGATCTGGAAGGATGAATAAATCCCATTTGAAGGGCCTTGTCAATGTACCCCTTGAGCACCTGATCTTCTTTTATCTCAAGGGAGTACACCTTACCAGAAGGGATCTTGGATCCTGGGTTGAGATCAATAGGACAGTCATAAGGGCGATGTGGTGGCAAATGCTCAGCCCTTCCTTTATCAAAGACGTCCGAAAAAGAATGGTAAACAGGCAGGATTGGGGAAATGGGCCCGGTTGGTACCGATCCTATCAGGGATGTAGCCTGGAGCATAGACAGACATGGAGCACTCCGGATGACCTCATTTGTCTGGAAACAATGGCCTCATTATAAGTATGGCGGTAAGGCAACAACGGTGCCGGTAGCACTACCGGCACCGTTGCTACCATACCGCCATACTACGAGTTGTGCTCGCGGGTCTCGCTCTGCCCACCAGGTCTGACCTGGCAGGCAGTGCGGCACCCACGAGCACAACTTGTGGCCCCTATGGGGCTGAATGGCGATGAGGAGTCCCTTATTGCCGGCACCCACAAATGGGCAATTATCGGATCCGCCGAACTCGGCATGATCCGGTAATTGCCCATTAGCGGGTGCCGGTAAAATCACAGGTTTGGCGGCAGCCGTGCCTTTGTTACAGGCATGGCTACCGCCAAACCCGTAATGAGGCCCAATGAGTATCGCAAAAAGGTGAAGGGAAAGTCAGTTCTCAAGATGCCGAATCGATTGAAGGATTTTGCATCCATAACCAGGGTAGGCCTAAATCACCCTGAATTGTGGTGCTGAGATCAGGTCAAATACAATTCATTCTATCTGACCATGGCTGGTAATCATACGTAGGGAAGCAGTTTGCTCTCTCACCAAGCCTGAAACCAGGGCAGCGCCATCAGGAGCGTTAACGGCTTCCGGCTTAGCTTTATGAATGATGAGCACCCCAGAGCCACATGCAAATTGTTGATCCGTACAATTGCCAGTGGCCCCTGAATCAATAACAGCGTGTGTCAGAAGGGAAGAACCAGGAGAACATTCCAAGGTAACCGGGTGGCAGAAGGATGAAGATAAATTAGACATGGGTGAGTCTGACAGATAACTACTCGGCAAAGGGACTTCTATTGCCGGGCTTTGGTGTTCCCCTGTTTGCAGAGATGCTTTTTAGGACAGCTCTCCAGAAGATGCTCTGATGAACCACAGTACATACACATATTGTTCTTGTTAGAAAGCAGCTTCGGTACTCTTGGTAAGGTTCATATATAAACTTTATTGCCAGTTCACTTAAGCTGTTACATTAGAGGACACCACTGGGTCCCATCACCCAGACTAGCCCATCTTCAACAGATATAAGTTAGAACCTTCACACACACTCACAGGACAACATTCCACACAGGACTCCAACATTCTCACAGCTCATGCATTCTCTCGGTCTCGGCAGCACAGTGGGTTCAGTCTTTCCTGGAGCATAGAAGCAGTAGAGTCTGCTCGGCTTCGGCAGAAGCCACTCCTATATCGGTGCTATATGGAGTCCCCCAAGGGGCGAGCATGCCACCTTGTCTATACAACCTCTTTATGGCACCTTTCTTCTTCATGCTAGAAGAGGAGGGGGTCATTTTCTCAAAATATGCAGATGACACTCAATGTGTCATCTCATTAACAGGACACCACGAGAGGGACGAGTTTGAGGTAAATAGAATGTTCACCTTAATTGAACGGTGGATGTTGGAAAACTTCCTTGCCCTGAACCGTAGCAAGACAGAGCTACTGATCGTTGGTAGTCCAAGGGCTCTAAAAAAATAATCTTGATCTAGCTTACAGCTCCTTCAAACTAGGAGATGACATCATCTCGCCATTACCGAAAACTAAAATCTTAGGAGTTACCCTGGATTCTACCTTAAGTATGAAGGCTCATGTTTTCATGGTTGTGGCGGGAGTAGCTTACTATGTGAAGCTTCTCTCCCATCTAAGGCCTATGATTTCACAGGAGTGCACAGAGACTATTGCCAGGGCAATAATCGGGGCAAAGTTGGATTACTGCTGCAGTCTTCTTCTAGGCATTAGTCAACTTGAATTACGCAGATTGCAGGTTGCTCAGAACTGGGCAGTCAGAGTAGTTCTTAGACTCCCTAAGTATAGTCATATAACTGAGGCTAAAAGATCTCTTCATTGGCTTCCGATAGAAGGCTGGATAGTCTTCAGAGTTCTGGTTATCACCTTTAAGTGAAGGCAACAAGTTGTGCCCACTTACCTACATAATCACATAAAAGAGAAATCTAACCAACGTTCCCTTAGATCAGGAACACATAACTTGATTGTGCACCCCAGAAGAAGAACTGCTAAGGCAGAAAATGGGGCTTTCAATGTCAGGGCTCCTTCCCTCTGGAATAAACTTCCTGACCGATTAAGGCATTAGAATTCCTTGCAAGTATTTAAGAAAGAACTTAAAACACATCTCTTTGCCTAATCTAAACTAAGAGAACTACTCGTTATGACTTCTCGTTCTACCATTACCTAGTACCTGCAATTTGATCTCTAGGGTTCACCCAGATGTATACATCCGGCTGTCCCCCTTTTTACCTCTTACCTTTCTGCTCCTAAGAGGATGATGTGTTTTGTGTCCTATTGTTGTATACTACTTGTCTGTTTGATCTGCGCCTTTATGCCTGAGGGTCAATAGTGCACACTATAAATGTAATGTAATTTAATGTGTGCTACTCTGAACATTGTTGTGGAAATTGACCCCAATTACAACTTAGGCACCCACTATTCCACCTCTGATAGATGGTGGTAGGCACAACCTCCCCATCACTCTTTTTGGGATGTGAAACCTTTTCTTTCCTGAAGAACACTCCCACTCTAATGGATGGAAAAGTCTCCCCTTATTTACCTGTAGCAGGCACAACCTCTATTCTGACATTCGAGGGTACACGACTTTACATGTCTTTACAAACACCATGCCCTTTTTATCTCCAGTACATCCATAGTCACTCACACTGTTGGAATACCTCATGCACTCTTACCAGAGATGACATTCATGTTGGGATTTTTTTTTAAATCATGTTTGGTTTTGCTAGGACCAAACACAACGTACATGGTATATTGTTTGTAAACTTTCCTAAAAGTCTTTGTTGTATTGGACAACATAAACCTTGCAATGCCTCAAAATCATTAAACTAGCTCACTCATACAGACTTACAACACATCTCTCAGCAACTTCAATTTACAGTGTCCATGTAAGTCCGTATTTACCTGAAAATCCTCAAACAGTGGGCTTCATTACGACCCGGGCGGTGAGGGAACAATGATGGATTACCGGCATTGCTTACCGCTCGGGACGATCATGACCCGCCAACCCGCTATTAGCGGCACCGTAATTAACGGTGCCTCTAATAGCGGCATGGGCGCGGGCACTCGACCCTCCATGTCGGCAATACAGGCATGGCGTAAACAGGAGGACATCACACGTCAGGCGGCCATGCAAATAACGACCCACTGAAGGCCAAAAAGTACCTTACCGGAATGGAGCAAATACCGGCATCGCGGACCACCCGTAAACGGCCATGTGCAGTGTTCCCAACTGCCACAGGTACACACAATCAGCACAGGTGGAGGAAATATAGACTGGGCCAGCACAAAAGGAGCACACCCCACCCCTTCCCACACCCAGTCACACACCAAAATGATTCCCATACTACTAGCAATGTTGGGGCTGGAGGACATCATTGCAGTGGAACTCCAGCTACTACTACTACAACAACAACAACAACAACAACAAGATCAACAACAACAACAACAACAACAACGCACAGAGGAGAATGAGGGTTAGGCAGGACCAGCACGCCCCACCAGTGCAGCCAGTGGTACCACGCAGGCAGCCCCCAATCCCTCGCATCAGAGCCAATCCATAGAACCTAACCCCTGAGCAGATCGACACCCTGTACCGTCTGGACCGGGACACCATAACCACCATTGTGGACATGATATTTATTTATTTATTTATTCGCATTTGTTGAGCGCACAGCAGACCGAAGGCATTGTGGCGCTTGTTACAGTGTTGCTTATACTTAGTTACATACAGTTCATGTCCATCGGTGTTAGATAGGACGATATTCTTATTTAGTTACATACATGCATTGAGCAGTAGGAGAACCAAGTGAACAATGTTAGTTGAAGAGGGCGGTTTTGAGTTTTTTGCAGAAGGAGAAGAGTGATGTTTCAGCTCTGAGGTCAGTGGGCAGGGAGTTCCAAAGCTTAGGTGCGAAGAAGGGAAAGCCTATACCTCCTGCTTTATATCTGTTGATGCGTGGTATAGTTAGTTGATTAGTGTAATGTGCTCTGATCGGTCTAGTGGATTGAGTTCTACATATTGTGTCGGATAGGTAAGAGGGTGCTGCTAGTTTGATGCATTTATGCGTGGTAGTGAGAATTTTGAAGGAGATACGGTCCTTGACTGGGAGCCAGTGAGCTGCCTTCCTGGCTTGTGTGATGTGATCTCTTTTCGGTATGCTGAGAGCTGCTCTAAGAGCGTTGTTTTGAGTTGTTTGGAGCCTAGATCGTTTTTTTTGGAGGTGCCTGCTAGGAGCGCATTACAGTAATCTAATTTGGCTCCTATGGTTGCTCTGGCGATGGAGAGACAGTTATCCTTAGTTAGGAATGGTTTTATTGCATTGATGAGTTTCGTACTCAGTGCAGAGGCTGAGACTTTGGCACTGACTTGTTTGTCCATGGATAAGGTAGCGTCTATGTGAACCCCCAGTGTTTTTACTGAAGGTAAAACTTGGATGATATAGTTATCTATGTTGAAATTGAGGTACAGCGAGTTGAGGTTAGAGAGTGTGGATTTCTGGCCTAGAATGAGTATTTCAGTCTTGTCCCCATTCAAGCAGAGGCCGTTAGTCGCCATCCATGCTTGTATGGTGGAGTAAATTTGCTGTAAGGTAGTGGCGTCTTGATGATAATTCCCCATCAGGGGAAGGAGAACCTGCGTGTCGTCAGCGTAATTTGTGTAAGTGATCCCTAGTGTGTCTAGTTTATCAAAGAGAGGTTTGGTAAAAAGATTATAGAGCGTGGGGGCAGTACAAGAGCCTTGAGGGACACCACAGTGGTTGATGGGGGGTGCTGCATGAGCTGTGTTAGAGAATACTTTCATACCTCTGCCCTCAAGGAATGAGGTTATCCAGGATGCTGCGTCCTTAGAGAAGTGTGCCGCCTGTGTCAGATGACTGGTAAGTGTGGTGTGATCTACCAGATAAAAACGCAGCTGAAAGGTCAAGGAAAAGGAGGAGAGCAGGCTTGCCTTTG
The DNA here is from genome assembly GCF_040938575.1 of Ambystoma mexicanum. Taxonomy (NCBI): domain Eukaryota; kingdom Metazoa; phylum Chordata; class Amphibia; order Caudata; family Ambystomatidae; genus Ambystoma; species Ambystoma mexicanum. Next base: position 604,111,308 of record NC_090921.1, on the reverse strand, counting down.
TCAGGATGTTGGTGATTTCATTTTTTAGGTCTAGAAGGGCGGTTTCAGTTCCGTGTGCCTTGCAGAATCCAGATTGTCTTTTTCCTAGGATCGCGTTTGATTCAAGGTAAAGTTGAATCTGTTTGTGGGCGGCCTTGTCAGGTATTTTAAGGTGGAAAGGAACTGTAGTTATAGGTCGGTAGTTGTTGGGATTAGCAGGGTCTAGCGTTGTCTTTTTTAAGAGAGGGCACACCCAGGCCTCTTTAAGGCTGTCTGGGACTATGCCCGTTTTGAAAGACGCATTGATGAATGCTGTGAGAAGAGGGGCGAGCGGTTCTGCGCAGTCTTTTATGATTTTGGGGGGGCATACATCACCCTTACATTGTGAGGGTTTGAGGTGTCTTAGGATGTCAATGTCCTCGGAGAAAGCGAATTTGGGCGTGTTGCTTGTTTTTACAATTGGTTTTGTCTGTGCGTGTGTGCTTTGCTTAGGTGAAGTATTGAAGTGTTGGGATATCTTGTTCTGGAGGAGGTTTATTTTTGCAAGCATGGCTGATTGTATGCCTGTGCACCATGCCTCGTCTTTGACGATCTCATCAGGACAAGTGGGTGGTACGGTTAATTCTTTAAAGATGCTGAAGAGTTCTTTAGAGTGGGAGTTGGCAGCGGAAATACGGTGGTTGTAGGCTTTAGATTACGCAATGAAGATGGCGTCTTTGTATTTTCTGGCTATGGATTTGAAGTTATCTTTTGTGGCGTCACAGGGGTTACATTGCCAGTTTTTGAGGGGCTGGCGTTCGTCTTTGCGCAGATTCTGGAGTTCCTCTGTGAACCAGGACTTGGAGTGGAATGTGTTTTTCTCTTTTTTGTTTTCCAATGGGGCAACGGTGTTGACAGCCATTGTGATGGTTCTTTGAATATTTCTGTGAGGATGTTGGGATCTGTGGAGAATGGGGGCGCTAGACATGGCAGATTAAGGAGTGCACTGACTTTGTCTGCTAGGGTCGCCGGTGCTGCAGTAGGCACTTTAGTGCTTAATGAGACGGGGATGTTGAATAGGAGAAGGTTGTGGTCTGTCATGGGAGGCTAATATTAGAGGTGATGGCTGTATTACAATTATGGTCTATAATCCAGTCTAGGATGCGTCCTTTTGCGTGAGTAGGCGATATGATCTTTTGAGAGAAGCCGAGGTCATCGAGGTCTTTGGCTAGAGAGATAGCAGTTTTTGTCCTTGGGGTAATTGAATCCAAAATTAAGGTCTCCTATAAGTAGTGATTTTGTGGATTTTTTAATATTGTTACCTAGGAGGTGATTGACTTGACCTATGAAATTGGTAGTGGGGCCAGGTGGACGGTATATGGTGTGAATATTTATTGTGCTATTTGGTGAGAGTGCTAGTTTGACTGATAGGATGTCAACATTACCTTCCTCTTGGTGGGGTAAGGTGGGGTAAGGTTCTGATGGAAATAGTTTCTTTGTGAATAAGGGCTACCCCCCTCCTGGATTGGCAATCCTATCTTGTCTAAGGATGGCATACCCTTGTGGTAGGACTAGTGTGATGGCTGGGCCAGAAGCTTCGTTAAGCCAGGTCTCTGTGATAGCGAGAATGTCTAAGTCTTGGGTGGTTATTAAGTCATTTATTTCTAGGGCATGGGCATTGAGTGATCGTACATTAATAAAGGCGCCCTTGTATATCGTAGGGCAGAGGTTCTTTGTGGGTGAGATAAGAGCGTCTGATTTGGGTACAGCTGGTGGTGCGTGAGTTAAGTCTGCAGTTTCTGTGTGGTATGCGTGTAGGGGTGGCTTGGTGGTGGATAGGGAGGGTGCGGGTTCTGAGCCTGTCTAATCTCAAGCTGAGGTTGGGTATCAGTGTGTCTTTTGTGTTTTTAGGAGTGCATGAGTGGTTGGGCAGGAGGTCCATTGTGATACATGACGGCATTGTCAGCCTGATTGAAACACGCACCACCATCCTACTCCTACTAAAGGTAGTGTCTGTGCTCCACTTCCTGGCCACAGGCACCTACCAGCACACAGTGGGGCACATGCATGGCATATCACAACCATTATTCTAACGTACGCTGAACCAAGTGCTTGATGCCCTCCTGAAGCACACAGACGACCACATTTACTTACCACGGACTGCACAGGAGATCTCAAACACCAAAGTTGGTTTCCATTCACTGGCCGGCATCCCTGGTTGCATTGGCGCCATCGACTGCATCCATGTGGAATTGGTGGTCCCACTTGCCATGAAGGTAGCGTACCGCAACCGTAAATTATACCACTCCATCAACGTGCAAATGGTATGTGACTCAAACAAGATCATCACACATTGTTGTGCCCCATTCCCTGGATCAACCCATGATTCAATGGTCCTGCGGAACTCCACGATACCACGCTACATGGAGCGACATGCAGGGCAGAGATCCTGGCTTCTCGGTGAGTTGCATGTTAGGCTCATGGAAATGCGATGTGGGTAGGTGATTGTGGGAGAGATGCATACTTCACCTGGCTGAGATGGCGGGGGGGAGAGATGCATACTTCACCTGGCTGAAATGGGGGGGAGAGATGCATACTTAACCTGGCTGAGATGGGGGGGAGAGATGCATACTTCACCTGGCTGAGATGGGGGGGGTGCATACTTCACCTGGCTGAGATTGGGGGGAGAGATGCATACTTCTGCTGGCTGCGAGTGCCTGAGAGAATGGACCATGCACATGCCCCAAAGCAGGCCAGACCGGACCTGACACCTGACCACATAATGCAAGATGTAAGCTGCCCTACCATGTGAATGATGCAGTGTCACAACCATTCCATAGCCATCTACATGTACACTGTAGTCAATCAGACCGTATCCCCCGCAACACAATGCAGCTACAAGCAATTAGTATGGCCAATATACAGCACCAAATACCATCAACAGAGAGGACCGTCCACCATTACTGCGTACAAAGGAGTTGCAGGTTGGCCTCTACCCCTTGAAGTCGAGGGGCGGTGTTCTCCCTCCTCGTCCCTGGCCTTCTTTTGTGGTGTGACATCATCCTCCATTGTGTCCTCGTCACCGCTGTCTGAATGCGTGTCTGCGGGGGACCAATAGAGGGAGAGGGTTAGTGATGGGTCTACAGGCAGCGGACATGCATTGGGGTGGCTGCATTCATATGGAATGGTAGATGATTAACATTGGGGGAGTGACATACGGGTTGCTTGGCTTCTGGGTGGGTGATGCATAGAGGCGTCTGTGTTGTAACACATATGGGGTGCATTATGCATATGGACAAGATGATGCTGTGCACTGCCTTTAGGCAGTCTTGTACATATATGTCTGGAGGACCCTGCTCTACATCATTGCACTGTCAGTTCAGGTGGACATCATCGTGTTGGTATTAGCATTGTTTCATTTGGGACACCTACCTGCATCGGCCGATGACGGGGCTCCTCGCTCCATGTCCCCCACTCAATCAATTGCCTCCGTCCCTATGGTGCTGGCCCAGATCTCCTCCCATGGTTGCAACTTGATGGGGGAGCCCGCACCTCCGCCTGTCGCCATCCCCAGTTTGCGGTTGGCGGAGAGGAGGCTTTGCACGTGTAAAAGCAGATTGTCCCAGCGCTTACGGACATCTTTAGGAGTGCGGGGTGTGGAGCCAACGGCACTTACTTTCTGGGTGACCTCTGCCCATATTTGTTACTTGCGCTGCACTGCAGGGCGGGACATGTCGGTGGAGAACACAACATCTGATTGTTCCTGCAGCGTCTCCGCCAGCATGGTCAGCTCCTCTCGGGAGAAGCGCTCCTTGCGCAGGTGATCTGCGGATTTTTTAACAACTTTCAGCATGGTGAGGTGCAGCAGGTTGTGTTGGAGGTGTGGTAGTGTTCTGGGGGTCAGATGGCTCCTGGTTGTGGTGGATGGCAATGGATTGTGTTTTTAAAGATGGCTGCCTTGCTCTTTCCCGTTCCTGTGTGATGACGCTACTTCCGGTTCCGCTTATTAGCGGTCACTGCTAATAGCGATTACCGCTATTAGTGGTCACCGCTAATGCTGATGGCTTGGATGCCGGTGGGGCTATTTGCACTACGTATGATGCCGGAAAGGGTGATTTTTCGCCCTTTTACGGCATGGCGGTGGGGTCATTACCGGCATGGCGCAAAGCTGTGCCTGTGTACTCGTAATAGGCCGCTTTTAGCGGTCTATTACCAGCACGGACACGGTAGTTGCTCCATGCCGGTAATGACCGGTACTTGCCGCCCGGGTCGTAATGAGGCCCAGTTACTTCTTTGAACTTTAACATATGCACAAACCATACTCACTCCTTGTGCTCAAACAATTTCTTCTACTCGTACATTGTTTGATTTCGCACTGGGGAAATAGCCTTAAAACCCATACTATTTCATCCCCCTGACAACTCGTTACTTCACTTATAACGCCCTACAAACATAAACTCATTTTAAAACCAATAATACCTTCATTTGCAAAGGCATATGCTATGCAAAGGATACGTCCCTTTCCCATTTCTATGGCACATCTTTAATGCTGTCTTTGCAATCGGGGATCTTTGCTTCACTTAGCCCCGCCTGTAACATTTCCTTCATGACAGGTCTGCATTCACTCAATTATAGGCCATCTGACCCTCGCAGACCTCCCGGGACACTCAATTCACTCTTCAAGAGCCCTGAGGACCCTCGCAAAACTTGCTGGATCTCCGTTTTCCATTTTGGCATGTATCGGCAGGTACATTTTTCTTTTATACATATGTCGGGACCGAGACTCTTGGCACAGTCTTTTTAATTAGAATCTTCTGCAATTCTGTAGGTTGCTTGCTTTATAATCTGCACCGGCGTTTCCCCTTCTTGGACAGACGCACAGTGTGGAACGCAGATGAGGGTCCGTTACTCATGGCACTGCATTTCCGTCAGCTCATCTCATTCTCGTATTACGGCATTGATCTCTTCTATTAAATACACACCGTAATATTTGGTGATTCATTGAAGGCAGCAACGGCCATCCGCACTAGTATTTTCACTGGCATTCTATCCTCTGCCATCACCTGGCGCTTCCTGTGGGACGTCACCAGTCCCACTTATGTACTTGAGCAAAGCAGATCTCCTGCTTCCAACGGTAAAACAGCTGCATTACCGTTCGTCACTAACGCCTGGCTTAGTAACAGCCCATAACATCTGCTTAGCCATCACCATCAGGTACCGGATTAAACATACTTTATTTCCCAGTGCTTCCACCTTTAATACGAATGCGTCTTGGGACTGTCACTGTATTGATCACTGTTTATAAACGCTTTACTCCTCTGCTCTTTTTTTAATTTTTTTTTTAAATTTTTATTGTAAAACTTCAGTTTAATAAATTGTGCAGTTCCTTATTGCTAGTGCGTCATTCCATAGTTGTCCCCTTTTAATTACAGCCTCTGGAGGCTTCAGCGTGTTTGTCTTTGTTACATTATCATAGTTGTACCAACTACAATTTAGATCCCCACATATCATTATAGATATATTGTGATATTTCAATGATGTGTCATCGATTAAGGTTGTTACGGCACTGATGAAATTATTTGTGGAAATCATTGCAGGATTCCAGTATCCATTTATTAGTAGTAGATGTTGATTCTCCGAATTCGTTGTAGATTTTATTTGGACTAGAGTGCCCTGAACAAAAGGATTCGGGTTTAACGATTCCAGCGGCGTCATCCAATTATAGATCTTCAGTAGGGTAACTAAACCAGAAAATGGGCGACCAGTGGGATTTTTCCCTGCAGGATTTAGGAATGTACTGAAACCATCACGGGTTGGTGGCTCACGTAGCCAAGTTTCCTGTAGGCATACTGCAAAGATGTTTTCCATTGGCACCTCGAAGTTGTTAAACAGGTGGACAAAGCCTTGTGTGTTCCAAGATAGCACAGTTTGGGCTGAGTTGATCTTCTTCAATCATTGTTATTGATGTTTATCATTGGCGGTAAATATTCCTGACCGAGTTCTGAGGAGTGATTTCTGAGTTCGGCTCTCATACTTTGCCGGAGAGTAAGCTAATAATTTCCGTAGTATAGTTCGTTGTTTGTCCAAGCCTTTCGCATTTCCGCAGGCATCTGGCCCCGAGGATTCATGTTGAGGTTCATGCTCAGGTTCCAGAGTTAGATCGAAACCAAATATGAGTAGATCTTCTATTGCTTGCAATAAAATATTTTTCACCGCAGAGGAACCAATATGTAATAATACTTGATCCGAAGTTAACTCAGTTGGATATTCAATGATCTTTATATCATCCGAAGATATTGTCCGCAAAGCTGGAACACAAGCAAACAATTTCATGAAATTGGCTCTGTTTAGGTTGACTTCATTTTCGTCTGTTTGAATAATTTGAAGGCGTAATTTCCAGAGCCGAGTATTGGATGTTTGATTTTTGGTACAATGTACCCTCGATGAATATTGGGTTTTTGAGTACCTCTGATTGGACGTCAATTTTGGATTTAACTTTGAAACGAGTATTGACGATGCTCTCAAGGTTGATGTTACCTTTTCTTTTGAGTGGGTATGTCTAATTGATTGAGTCCCGGATAGTATCTTAGATTGTTTCCGATTTTCGGCAGATGAAATCCACTGGACGCCCAAACTCACAGTCGGACGGCCCTTATTTGCTGGCACTTCTTGGTCATCGACGTCTGCTGAGTATGTTGACAGGTCACATAGATCTATTTCTGAGGAGGAAGCAAGACTGCTATTGCTTGTTTCATCTGATTCGAGGCAGCGGCATTTTGCTGACTGTTTGTTAGTTTGCAGATCGTTTCCTTTATCAAGTGCTTGGTCCAACACGGCCCTTACTGGCTGCTTGTTAGTTCCTGATGAACAATCAAACAAGCCAGATTTTATTGGCATAGTGAGATTCCTTATGAATTTTTTCACATTTGGATGTTTGCGTTTGAGTTGAGTCTTTTTATTGTCCTGAGAGGGGGCTTTAATTTCTATTCTGGCCGGTTTAGCAGGTTTTTCAGCCGTCAAAATTGTTTTGGCAGGACCATTGAAAATATCAAATGAACATATTGAGTTTTTGGGAGGCGCTCGTGATGCCAAATTCCAAGTTATTGATCGAGGCTGGAGGCATATGTGCCTTGGGTGGTGGCAGTTGCTCACCAGCATCACATTGCAGGTTGCCAGTTGCATTTGTGTTGTCCTCAAGTGTTTGAAAGGGGTTTATTGCTTTACTCACCACAGCAATGTTGTTGTGATCAAGAGTTTCAGATATATCTTGAGGCATGAAGTCGTCCACAACCGTTATCAGAGGTTGAATGCCATGCGTTGAAGTGACACAGGGCCTTATGCTTTGATCTATTGCTGAGTTTATTACCAAGCAATTCCCCTGGTCCTTTGCGGTCTTGTTTTTACTTTCTGGCAACAACGATTTTGGCAAGTTGTTGTGCATCGGAGAAGGATCACACATCTGCGTTTTCTTTCCCACATCTCTGGACTGGAGGCGCATCCATCGCACAGCCTCTAGCAGACTTTCTATTAAGTTGTCGTTTTGGCAATGATGTCGAGCCGCTAAATCACTTAGGCGTTCTTGCCAAAGAACAGACAAATCTGCCTGGTGTTCTATTTGTTTCTGTAAGAACCCAGAGAAAAGTTCAAGTTTTCCATTTTATTTGTAAGGTTTGAGAGCATTACTCCTTGGTCATTAATTGTCCCATTCAAAGATTTGTATAATTTGGTGAATGGTATTACGACAATTGAGGAGGCAGCTACAACATTATTGTAGAGGTGAGTTAAGGTATCAGCAGACTCAGATGTTGATCATTTTGCATTGATAAGTCATTTCCATTCAATGATGGTTGTAGATGGTCAGTCTCCAACTGATCATCTTGGAGCGAGAACTTTTGTACTTTAGTTGCATGGTCCACTGTGGAAATACTATGATTTTTTTGGACATGGTTTGCTCACGTTTATTGATGGAAGAGCAGGCCCGTCGACTGCGGAGTGACTTAAATTTAATTTCAGTTCAATTATTCGTTGAAGACGTCGGGCTCTTGCCATGGAGCTTAGATCCATGCTAGCATTTCTGGGAGGTGAGTAAGAAGAACATTGGTCTAAAGTTCGGGCATCGGCTTTCGCTAAAGCCGTGCCTGGTGTTGGCAATGCGTCTTTGCCTGAGTCATCTCGGGCTTGGCATGCATAACCACTGTCGTTTGCGCTTTCCATTGTCTTGTCAGGTTTTTGCTTCTCACCAACGTCACCAATTGAGCTTGCAACAAAATTGTTAGTAGGGGCTGATGATAAATTCCTATTATTTAGTAATTGGAAGTCTTTAGACGTTACATCAGCTTGTGCGTTGTACCCGCTCACGGCTTTGTTCTTATTAGTGTTAGGGAAATAATTTTTGCCTGACATAGTCTGTGGCTTTGGGTTTATAGGTCGAGACACATTAACAGGGTAATTCATAGAATTTCGCACAAAAGTGGCGCACGCGGCTGGCGCACAGTGTCCCTGTGCGATACACTGTGCCAGCCGCGTGCGATAAAATCCATTTGATCGCACAGCGTATTCATGGATTCCAGCCTCCAAAACCAGCCGTGGCGCAGAGTGGCGCAGCGACCCTGCAGCAGCGCCAGTTACGCCCCCAAGAACGCCCTCGCGCAAGGAAAACCCTTCAAAATTCCCAATTCATCGCAAAGGGCTGCGCTAACCCTGGACTAGTTCACAGGGCTGCCAAACAGCAAACGCCAAGCGGGGAACATGTATTTCAGTGGTTCGCGGGAAGTATCACACGCGATTGCCCTGGGTACTTGTACATCAGGGGTGCGCATGAAGTAACACACGCGATTCCATCAGGGCGCGTGTATTCCAGGGGTGCGTGGGAAGTATCACACGCAAAATTAGCAGGGTACGTGTATTTCAGGGGTGCGTGGGAAGTATCACACGTGATTCCATCAGGGTGCGTGTATTCCAGGGGTGCGCGGGAACTATCACACGTGATTCCATCAGGGCACGTGTATTCCAGGGGTGTGCGGGAACTATCACATGCGATTCTATCAGGGCACATGTATTCCAGGAGTGTGCGGTAAGTATCACACGCAAAATCAGCAGGGTACGTGTATTTCAGGGGTGCGCGGGAAGTATCACACGCGATTCCATCAGGGTACGTGTATTCCAGGGGTGCGCGGGAAGTATCACACACAAAATCAGCAGGGTACATGTATTTCAGGGTTGCACGGGAAGTATCACACGCAAAATTAGCAGGGTACGTGTATTTCACCAGGCCCCCACTCATGCCTCCCTGCACCCCCACCCCCCACCAGTCAGGGGCACCCTCCACCAGGCCCCCACTCATGTCTCCCAGCACCCCCAACCCCTGCATCCAGGGGCACCCTCCACCAGGCCCCCACTCATGTCTCCCAGCACCCTACCCCCCAGCACTGTGGGGCACCCTCCACCAGGCCCCCACTCATGTCTCCCTGCACCCCCACCCCCCAGCATCCAGGGGCACCCTCCACCAGGCCCCCACTCATGCCTCCCTGCACCCCCACCCCCCACCAGTCAGGGGCACCCTCCACCAGGCCCCCACTCATGTCCATGTCATGTCTCCCTGCACCCCCACCCCCTAGCATCCAGGGGTACCCTCCACCAGGCCCCCACTCATGTCCCCCTGCACCCCCACCCCCCAGCACTGTGGAGCACCCTCCACCAGGCCCCCACTCATGTCTCCCTGCACCCCCACCCCCTGCATCCAGGGGCACCCTCCACCAGGCCCCCACTCATGTCTCCCTGCACCCCCACCCCCCTGCATCCAGGGGCACCCTCCACCAGGCCCCCACTCATGTCTCCCAGCACCCCCACCCCCCACCAGTCAGGGGCACCCTCCACCAGGCCCCCACACATGTCCAACTCATGTCTCCCAGCACCGCCACCCCCCTGCATCCAGGGGCACCCTCCACCAGGCCCCCACACATGTCCCCCAGCCAACATGTCATCACAATCTAGATCCCTGGCCCTTATGGTCAGCCTCCAAATGCCAAACACCCACCCGAGTATTACATCCACCCACTTAGAAATGGCAATAACATGATAGAACCCCAATTGCAAGTTTGGAAATGAACACATGTCCCTCACATACACCCAATGGGTGTCAGTGAATGTCAAAACCCATATCATGATATGCATGAAACCAATGAGATGATACTACACATTGAAGTTTGAAGAAAAAATATGTATTAAAAGCAACATAATAAAAATAAACAAACAAAAATGGGAATTAAAAAAACAAAACCAGCATGTCCGTGAAATAATGCAAAACCACAAATCATAATCCAAAGCAAAGGTGTCCAAAGTCACAGTCCACAAAAGTAAATCCAATGGAAAATTAAAATCGAAAACCATTGCTCCATGGGTAAATCATAAAAAAAAATGAAAATCCAACAGTCAACTATGTACAGATAAACAATCCAGGGTCCATGATCCCAACAGAAGAAATGAAACCTATCTAATAACACTACCTAATAAAGAAAACTATATACAAAAATGTGGCCCATTGTCCAAAAGGTCCAAAAAAATGCAAAACCAAAGGAAACCTAACACTAACTACAGAACTATTTACAAGGGCAGCGGGCTAGTCCGACGGCTGACTTCGGGATGTTCCGGGCCAGGGCATCATCGAACTCCTGCTCAATGTCCCGGAGGCGGTCCTCCTCCATGGCCCTGAGGGTCCGCAGGGCCATCGACATGTTCACCTCCAACTCCCTGCGGATTGCCTCGAGGCACTCGGCCCGCCTCAGGGCCCTCAGCATGGAGTTCTCCGCCCTGACCATCGTGAGCCGTGCCTCTTCCGCCCGCTGCCGCTCCGCATCTATGGCGTGGCCCAACCGCTGCCACACGGAAGACACTTCCCGTCCTGGGTCCTCCTGCCCTCCGGCCGATGCCTGCCCCTCCGATGTCGAAGGCCCCGAGCCATCATGGCTCCCACCTCGTTGCTGCTGCTGCTGTGCCTCTGCCCGTGCACTGCCTCCTGCTACCTGCACATCCTCCACTGGCTGTGGTGCAGTCATTGATGTGGCCACCCCTGCTGGACGTCCGACTCCCGACTGTGGCAGGGATGCCTCCTCCACCAGCCTGGCCGCACCGTCAGAGGCAGCTCCACAGGGCACCCAGGTGACTAATGGGTGGGAAGATGGCACGGAGGACGACTGGCGCATAGGGAGTTCAGTTGAGGAGGGGGTCTGACCAAGCCCCATCAAACGGAGGAATCCGGCCTGGGTGACCTGTCCCAGTAGGCCGACGCGGTCAACGAGCCATTCGAGATGACGTGCAGTCTCCTCATGAAAAGACTGCAGGTCACCTCGCATGGCCCGTTGACGCAACGCCACACCAGTCAGGACAGGCTCAACCCGGACCCGGATAGCCACGTCCGCAGGCAGAAGAAGGCCAGTTGTTGTGAGCTCATCCCCTGCCTGAAAACGGGTCTGGATGTAGGCATCTCTGCTGGTGCAAGATGATGCAGTGACAGGATCAGGGACAGGATTGCACACAGGCACCTCCACGGCAGCCTGTGCTGCCTCCTGTCCCTGGTCCTGCACTGCACCACTAGCACCAGTGGAATCCCCACCTCCAGACCCCGTCTCTGTTGCTTGCACGGCCTCCTCCTCCACCAAACCCCCCACCAACCTGGATGACTCCGTGCCATCTTCCCCCGTTGGGCCCTGTGGGGTCCCAGCTGCCCCTTCTGCTGCTGAGGAGTCCAACTCCGACCTCCGCCTCTCGGACCTCCCCCCGGCAGCTGCAGCCTGGGACATGGCACCGGACTCCTCACTCCCCGACGAGATCACAACCTGGGAGGGGAGCCGGGCCTTGTGTCTCCGGCTGGCGGTGCGATCCCCGCCGCTGTGCTCCACGGCACCTTCTCCGCCCTCTTCATCGGTTGACGCTGCAGACAGGGAGAAATAAAATACAGGCATCAGGGCACTGTACAATGGACACATACACACATGACAGTTGTACATGAGTGGCATTGGCAAACCTCAGACATGGCATCACAATTGCCAACACACATGTCATTTCAACTTGCACACATGAGCCATACCACAGCCATATCGCAACTGCCAGCACCATCCATACACATACAACAGCATGAGCAGGCAAAGGTGAGCCAGACATCACATGCAACACAGGGAGTGCACTACACATGCACACACACCACCACACTTGCATGCATGTGTACACCTCTGCCAACTGTCGCAGTGTTCAGATGGGCATCCATGTCACATCTGCCAAATCAGGCTTCCACATCCCGCTGTCACATGCATCCATGTTGCATCACTGTTGCACCCTTGTCAAATACACACACATGCACATGTACACAGTGCTGATACATGCAGCTGAAAACAACATACATGTGTGACATCACGAACATGCCTACTTACATACACATTCATCCAAACATGTGTGCCCACACAACTGCATTTGGCATGCAAGCCTACACACACAAGCACCATCCATGTCTCACACATGACAGCCCTCGCATGTGTTCGCCTCACGGCCCTGTACACCCCCACCCATACTCGGCCCCATACAAACAGATGTGCAACCTGCACACTACTGGCACATCACCACATGCACAGCTGGACCTGGATGTGGAACGCTGGGGATATGCGTTCCAGGACCCTCATCTGATCTTCCGACAAGTGGCCCCGGCGCCCCTTAGCATCCGCTGCCTTCAAGAGGCGCCGGGCCTTGTTGAGGGTCCTGGACCTGAAGTCCTCCTAGCGCTTCTTGACATGTTGGAAGTCGCGGACTGCCACCCCCTCCGCGTTGATGGCAGTCATGATGTCCGTCCAGATCCGAGTCCGTCCTTCCTTGTCGGCGCGCAAACCTCCGAAGAGGGCATCATACTGCCCCAGGACTTGCTCCACCAGGACACCAACTTCGGTGGCAGTGAAGCTGGTGCCCCTCTGCCTCTCTGGCCGGGGGTTGTCAGTGGTGCCAGATGTTGCAGTGCCAGACATGACAACCCCAGAGGCAGGAGTGTGTGGGCAACTGGGTCCTGGGGCTGGTCTGTGGAGCGATGGAATCCCAGTCGGGAGTCTTCGGGTCCAGCAGGGGTGGTCACAGCAACAGCACCCCTGGCTGATGTGCAGGCAGCAAATGGCAGGGCACGTGGGCAGCAGGCAATCAGGCAGCAGCAGATGGCAGGTGGGAGTGTGCTTGGGGCTCTGGGGGGCAGTAATTCGGCCTTCTGGGCAGGAGCGTGGTCTTCCATGTGCTTACGCGTGGCCAGCTTCATACGGAGTGATTTGGCACGTGAAAATCCAGCACGTCTGCGTGTAATTCGAGGAAAGGGCCTTAGCGTGTAAGCGCGTCAGCACACGTATGCGAATTCATTGGCCCAAAGGCCAACCGCGCGTATGCGCGTCTGTGACGTGCGTGCGCGGGCGTTTCCCTGTACTCGGGTGCATGTTACACGTCCAATGACTGCACGTCAGAGTGTCAGCGCATGTAATTGGAGGATGGGGCCTCAGCGCGTACACGCGTAAGTGACGCTGGACGTGTGGGCATGTTTAAAAGGTACGTGTAGAATGCCATTTCCTTGTACGTGCTTTTCGTGGAGAGCGAGTAGGTGAAGTCTGTACTTCTTGTCAGTTCACACGCGATTTACTTCACGGCGTTCCAAGTTCGTACTCCCTGTTACCTCTGACAGCTTTTTCTCTTCTTGTCTTTTTCCTGGGCCTGTTTCCTCAAACAGCGTTCACTTCTCCTGTTGTCCTGTCTCCTCAGACAGCGTACAATTCTTCTTTTGGCGGGGGTGTTGCCAACGCGTACACGCAATTCTTCCTGGCAGACGGTGAGTTGCGCACGTATTTGACATCTGTGCTTGCCCCGTGTGTTGCCTAGCCCTTCAGAGGTCATTCTAGGCTGCGTGTGACACGCATACGTTCATTTTTGTGTTTCTGGGTGCCACAGCGTAGTGCAGATTTTTTTTTCCAGGAGGGGTTGCGTGCACATTATCTACCTTTTTCGGGGTGCCTGTGCGTTGCGTGACCCGTCATCTTCCCCCAGAGGTCGCATACAGCCTTGCTAGAGCACTAGGGTACGAATTCCATCTAGTACCCTACCCCTTTCACCCCCAATTGCCCAGGAGAATAGTTTACTGCAACTCCCATACGCACAACAACATCAGTGCCATGGTTGGGAGGCGAGCACGTGGTAAGGGTGGCAAAGGTGGGCGAGCCACAAGAGGTGGCCGTGGTGGATACGGTAGGGGACGTGGCCAGGACTTGCAGGGTGTCCCTAGCCCCCCATGTGTGGGTGACCAGTCAAGAACACCCATGCCCCCCCCCTGGTTGAGGGTAACGTGGCTGACACCATCCCTGCTCAGCCCTTGTTGGACCAGCCCATTGTGGCACCAGACCTGGCACTGGGTGACTCCATGGCTAACTTCCAGGTCAGCAGGTCTAGGCCACGTGTGGCGGTGCACGTTGGTGTCACCAGCCCACGTGGATCAGGGGCAGCTATGTCATCTGCTGCCCCGAGTAGGCAGGGTGGGGAGGCTGCAGGGGCAGCTGTGGCTCCATCCACCCCAGCTCTGAGTGTACCAGCCAGGACAGTGTTGGTCCTAGTCCATCCTGCTGACGTTCCCCCTGACCACATCACACTTCAGCTAATGCCTGCACCAACTCCCATGGTGAGTGTTCATTCCCACACTACTAGTCCACAGTCCACCGGGGCTCCTGCCCCTAGTGTCCAGAGCGGCGTAGGACACTCAGTTTCACCACCACCTTCCAAGCGGAAGAGGAAGAGTGCTCGTCCAGTACAGGCTGATGCCCCAGACACAGCTACACAGTCCAGCCCACCAAGGAAGCCCTGCTTCAATCGGGTCGAACTTGATGCACTTGTGGAGTATGTGTCCGCACATGACAGCGAAATGGTGATTACTGCAGGATGCAAGACCACACCTGCACAACGTCAGGCACACTGGCAGACCATTGCGGAACTCATGAGTGCCCTTGGATTCATGAGGCGCACCGCTAATGAATGCTACAAGCGCTGGAATGACCTTAAGCGAAGGCCAATGAAAAAGCTGGCCTCAAGTCATGCCGCAACTCTAGTGACTGGAGGTGGGTCTCCGGCAGAGGACATAGAACTCACTCCACATGAGTATGTTGCTGGGACCTACGTCACGGAGGAACAGATCCAAGGCGTGGGAGACCTGCCAGATTACGAGGCATTGTCCGGTGAGTGCACATGCATGTGTGTGTCATCCATGTGCAAGGCGTGTGTGTGAGTGCTTCTGATTGAGTGCCAGGTGAGGGGGTGTGTGCCTGAGTGGTTTGGGTCACCCATGTGCTTCATCCAAAACATTCTGCGCACCAGGATTTGGGTGTTGCAGTATCCCTTCTGGCAACAGTAGACATTCAGCCCAACCTCACACCAGTTGCCCTTGAATTGTCATCTTGCCACAACATAGTTGCATGTTATTCTGTGTTCATTCAGGCTGATTGTCTGCATTCCACCACTTTCACTAGGCATTTCTCAGTCCTATTGTCACATGTGTGACATGGCTAGGGTACATGCCATCTGTGTGATGGCATGTGTCATGTATGTGTATTGGACATGCCAATCACAGGCCAATGTGTGATGGCACTGCTAGGCAGCATGCAGCAAATTTGTTGGTCTTCCATCTTGGTGTCATCAATGTGTGCCATTTGCCTCCCCTTCATACGCAGTGACAGTGCATGCATGGGAAGGTTATAGTCATGTGGGACATGTGTCAATGAAGTACTGTTTCTGTTGCTTCTCAGCCCTAATTGTGTTCAATGTTGCTAATGCCTGTTCCCATTTCTTTTCTTTCATGTCTTTGCAGGGGATGACACACTTGATACTGCTGGGGTTGTGGAGATGGTGCAGACCCAGGAGGGGTCTCAGGCCCGACCGGGCACCAGTGAGGGACGTGGTGTGGTGGTGGGTGAGAACCCACACTTGCTGCAGGCCGTCATCTCAAGGGGTGTCTCTGGGTGCACCTCCCCCGAGCTCTATTCAGGTGTCGATTCGGATGATGAGACCTATGTGCCGTCGCAGGTGTCTCTGGGAGGGATTCTGTACTGTCCAACCCACCTGCACCAGGGGTAGAACCCTCAATGGGGATGTCAGTGTTGGTAGGTCAGCCTTTGGTGGTTACGGATGCAGGGTCACACTCCGCTACATCTGATCCTGTTCCTGGGCCAGCAGATCAGAGGGGGAATGCAGTCCTGCAGCCTCAGGCAGTGCCGGCACAGCAAGGTGCAGTTCGCCTTGCCCCAGACAGGTGTGGTGCCCGCCGACGCGGTGGCCGTACGCCACCAGGCAATACCGCATGGGAGCAATCCATATACGGTATGGCAAACCAACAGGCAGCATCAACTGAGATGATGGCTCAGGCCATGGATAGGGTGGCCACTTCAATTGTCCCCCAAGAAAGGCTAATTGAACAACTACAGCAGGCAACAGACTCCATTAGCCAGTCACACAGGGAGGACATGTTGGCGTCCAACAGGGACAGGCGAGCGGCACTGGAGACTCTGCGGGAAGCCCTTTCCATTGAGTCCCAGAGCCACAGGGAAGCCCTGAGGGTGGAACTCCGTCAGCTATGGGCAACTCTGGTTGAGCTTGAGGCTTCAGCTAACACGAGGGCAGAACAGCAGCTGGAGCGGCTCACACGTACGCTCTCAGCTGAGATGCAGGCAACTAGGGCGGAGGTCCGGGCATCCCGTGAGTTGTTGCATGGGGACATCCGCACAATTATCCTCCAGAACCATACCTTCCACACCCGCATGCTTGCTGCCATGGAGGACCAGACTAGGGCTTTGCGTGGGCTGCCTCTCATAGTGCCACCACCTCCTGATGCAGCTGCAGAGGGTGAGGAGAGCGCCAGCAGCGATTCTCCCACAATAGGGTAGCCGTGCAGGCCATGAGCCCATGGAGGTGTTTTTTTTTTGCAAGATCTGTATTGTGGCTGGGCACATGCAGGCTTGTCCTGAATTTGGGTCAGATGCTTGGGTTTGTGTGACACACACCCCTCCTGCTTCCCGTTTCCATGGGCTTGCAAAGGGTGTGCCCAAGTGACATTGACTTACACGGTGACGTTGGACTCCCATTTGATGTGTGGGCAGTCTGTAGTCAATACTGTGTATACATTCCTAGTGCATATTGTTGTTGTATTATACACTGCATGGTGTATTGATATGTGCCTCTGCATCCATCTCATCCTCCTAATTTGCAGGTCCATTTCTCATGTCTTCACAAGGCGGTCTACTTTGGGACTGGAGTCCATGTTGTAAGCAGTGCACCTACACTCTTGCGTGGCGCTAACACTGTATACTTGGAAGTGTTCGAAGTGCTGCCATTATCAGGTAGTGAGGCTACCAATTTTTTAAGTCTGTACTGTCATGTTTATGGTAGGTTGGAGGTTGTGTAGGTGATTGGTATTCTTGGTAAGTATTTGGTAATGCGTGTTGTTGGTCCTGCATTACTGTGAGCATTTCATGTGTGGCCAGTTTCCATTAGGGACACTCTAGTTGGTGACACTTGGGGCATGTTGTGGGGATTAATTTGTTTGCTCTCACATTGCATGACATGCCATGGTGTGTTGTGTGGCCGTGCCGGGGAGGGGTTGGGTGACATGGCACTGTTCTCATGTTGTATTTTGCAAGTGGGTATTCATTTTTGCTGCATGGAAGTGTGTCTTTTGATGACACTCCATTGGTGGTGTTTGTGTAGGTAGGGATGCACACATTGTGACACTTCCAGATGAACAATCTCAGGCTGCTATGGTTCTGACAGTTGACTGTCCCTTTGTTCATCATAATTGTCAGATTGAGCCATCATTGATTGTCAGATGGTATGTGTCAGGGCTGTGTGCACTCCACAGGGGTGTGCTTTCTATGTGAAGTAATTAGCCACCAGCTGCGTACGGGCTGCCTCACCCCGTGCCCTTTCCCCTCCCATGCGCAGCGGGCGTTCATGTGGTTGGGGATGTGGGGGCACCACCATGTCCACAGCCAGGCCCCGGCGTGTTGCAACATTGTGCAGGACACATGCTGCCACTATGATCCTGCACACTACTGGGGCAGCGTATAACAGCTGCCAGAACGGTCAAGGGAGCGAAAGTGTGACTTGAGCACTCCGAATGTGCGCTCCACTATGCCCCGTGTTGCAATATGGGCTGTGTTGTATCTTACCTCGGGAGGCGTGATGGGGATCCGAATTGGCGTCATCATGTGTGTGCTCAGAGGGTAGGCACTGTCCCCTGGGGAGGTGGTGATGGGGATCATTAGTGGGGTATTGGCATTACTCTGTATCTGTCATGCATGCGTGTGCTGTGACATTTCTACTCACCAAGCAGCCATGCATCACCATGCCGCCCAGCTTCCATGTCCCGGTTTAGGGTTGACATCCTGTAAATGAAGCTGTCGTGGGTGGACCCTGGATAGTTGGCATATACTGAGGTGATGATTCCCTTGGCATCACATACTACCTGGACGTTGATGGAATGCCAGTGCTTGCGGTTTCTATAGATGTGCTCAGATGCCCTGGGGGGACGTAGAGCCACATGGGTGCAATCAATGGCACCTAGCACTTTGGGGAATTGTGCCACTCTGTAGAAATCCTGGCTGACAGCCTGCCTTTCTGCAGGTGTTCTGGGCAGGTATATGTGCCTGCGGACTGATGGGCGTGCAGTGATGATGGCCAACACCTGGTGTAGGCACCGTGACTGCGTGGCCTGTGACACCCCCCCCCACTATGGCACTTGTCCGCTGAAATGATCAGGTAGCCAAGAAGTGCAGTACATGGAGGACCTTCTCCAGGGGGCTGAGTGCTTGGGGAGCACAGGGTGGGTGATGTGAGGTCATCCTCCCACTCACTGACCAGGTCGAGTATTATGTGTGGTGGAAACTTGTACCTCCCATACACCTGGTCATCTGGCATACCAAATAGGCTGGTTCTGGGTGTGAAGATTCTGGCCGTGACTATCCTTCTCCTCCTCCTGCGGTATCCCACGGCCACTGCTGCTAGGAACGGTATATTCATCCTGGCGTCTGAGCTTGTTTGTTGTTTGCGCACTCTTTTATGCTGCGCGGGACGTGCGCCTGCTTCATGCTGGCGTACGTGTTTCAGGATTGGTCCTTTTATTTTTTGGCGCGTTGTAGGCGAGCGTGTAAATCTTCCCGCCCACCCCAGGAATACACGTAACACGCTCTCCCAGGCCCAGTCGCGAGTACATAATCCTGCCCACCCCTGGAATACACGTACCCCACTCTCACAGGCACAGTCGCGTGTGTAACTTCACACGCACACACCGAAATACATGTACCCTGCAAATTCGCATGTGAAACTTCCCGCGAACCCCGTAATACACGTACCCTGCTGATATCGCTTGTCAGACTACACGCGCAACCCTGATATACACGTACACAGGCAAATTGCACTGCTGGGCGGTTGGGGGGGTGGTAGGAAGGAGTGGGGGCCTAGTGGAGGGTGCCCCTGGATGCAGGGGGGTGGGGGTGCTGGGAGACATGAGTGGGGGCCTGGTGGAGGGTGCCCCACAGTGCTGGGGGGTGGGGGTGCAGGGAGACATGAGTAGGGGCCTGGTGGAGGGTGCCCCTGGATGCTGGGGGGTGGGGGTGCTGGGAGACATGCGTTGGTGGGCAGTAGTGCAAGGTGACATGTGGGCTGCCTGCGGGACATGTGCAGGGGTGCAGGGTAGTCCCCTGTGGTGTGGGCCGCCTGCAGGGGCCGTGGAGGGTATAGAGGGAACAGCTGGGAGGACCCACACGGCCAATTCACGTGTGGGACTCCCCGGCACCCCAGAAATACACGTAGGCTGCTGGATTCGCGTGTGGAATTTGCCACGCACCCGGAGTACACGTACCCTGCTGAAATTGCGTGTGGAACTTCACGCGCACACCGAAATACACGTACCCTGCTAATTCGCGTGTGAAACTTCCCCCGCACACTGAAATACACGTACCCTGCTAATTTGCGTGTGAAACTTCCTGCGCACCCCGAAATACACGGACCCAGGGCAATCGCATGTGGAACTTCCCGCGAACCCCGTAATACACGTACCCTGCAAATTTGCGTGTGAAACTTCCCGCGCACCCCGGAATACACGTGCCCAGGCCAATCGTGTGTGGAACTTCCCGCGAACCCCGTAATACACGCACATGCTATTTTTCACACAGCGGGTGTCCGTGTTTGTCGGTACCCCTTTGCACCTCATTTGTCCTAGAGGGCCACTGTATGGACCATTCATCATGGCTGTATATGGGTGCTTTTTGTTAGCGCACATTTTGGCGCACATTTATTTCAGGCGCAGGGACGCTACCGCCTGCTTTCTTGTGGCGTAGTTGTTTGGCCCTGTGCGCGTCTTTCACCGTGCGCTGGTTTGCGCTATTCGATTCCATGAATACGGGTTGTAGGCGAGCGTGTGGGCGTTCCGCGCTCTTGCCTCCTGTACTTCTCCCGTGACGCCCATATTTTCATGCATTGTTCCCCATTCCGAGTGTTACGCCCCTTGTTCCGCCTACTTTTCTGATGAGCGCCGCGCTATGTGCGATTTCGCAGTGGCCGTGGCGCACGCCTTTGGATGACCTGTGCGCCAGCGTGCGCCGCGTACTTTCTCAGCGCACATCCAATGTTTTTCTCGGTCACGGGCTTCCATGAATCGATGTGCGCTGGTTTCCCTGCGATTTTCGCAGTTGCACTGCAATTTTCGCACTTTTACTGCGAATCGCACGTTTTGGCACCTCTGCGCGGGAATTTTCGGCGCACATTAATTCCATGAATCGACCAGTTAGTGGTGTTTGACAGACGGACTGGCATAGTGATGTTAATAATACAGCAGTATTATTATTTAATGTCTGTGCCGACTGTTTCTCATTTTCAATAAGTGTATTTTTTTTTAAGGGAGCACCGTCCGCCAGATCCAGATCAGAATGGCTGGCAGAATAGCTAGCAGTTTGCTGGTCAACATATGAAAGATTGGAGACACTAATTAGCTCAGCATCGGTGACGTCAATAGCAGACAACGGTGAGTAGAAGCTGTCAGGCAAATCTCCGAAGTCATTAATTATGGTCGCCTTTACATTTGGTCCGGACAATTTTGAAACTGCTGACTGCTTTGCAGATGTATATGATGAAGTCTGTGGGGAAGCCGGCATTGTCACAGTTCTGCTTTTCTTGGCTGTGAGGACCTCATGTGTTGTGCTGACTTCACCAATCAGTTGCGATTGCTGACTTGGATAAGAAGCATGAATGTCTTTGCTATGATAGTGTTCAACAAAGTGCGAAGCGTGTTCGCGAATCTCAGTATCCCTACATTCGGGAATGTCAGAATCCGTGGAATTATGTAACCTGCTTTGCGTGTTAGCAGTAACAATGACACAGTCATCACATGCATTGGAAGAAGTCTTTTGCAGGTCTGTGTTTATCACAAAAGTGACGGCTGTTACCGGAGGGGGTAAGGCAGAGGGTAAAGATGCGGGCCACGGAGCACTCTTGCTTACCTTGCCGCCTCCGTCCGAGGTGGCCGTCAAAGCAGTCCACGGGTTCATTATTTTGCGATGGTGAAGCGTCTTCCTTCATGTCTGGGGACCTTCAGCAGCACGAGTCATGAGAACAGAATGCGACTTGCTTGTCAGATCGCTTAGTCACTCGACCGCAACGTTGTGCCTGAGGGAGCACCCCCGGCCCGGCAACAAAGCAGCAAACAGCCAAACAGTAAATGCAGGAAACACTCGCCCTTCACTCGCTCGGGCTTAACGCCGCAAGGGCGCCTAGTCGCGGCTTATAGTTCTGCACTTCCCGGAATCGGCGGGGCTTGTACGATGCTCCGGCACCAAGTACAATCAGCTGCAGCAAACGCCAAACAGTAAATGCAGGAAACACTCGCCCTTCACTTGCTCGGGCTTAACGCCGCAAGGGCGCCTGGTCGCGGCTTATAGCTCTGCACTTCCTGGAATGGGCGGGGCTTGTACGATGCTCCGGCACCAAGTACAATCAGCTGCAGCAAACGCCAAACAGTAAATGCAGGAAACACTCGCCCTTCCCTTGCTCGGGCTTAACGCCGCAAGGGCGCCTGGTCGCGGCTTATAGCTCCGCACTTCCTGGAATGGGCGGGGCTTGTACGATGCTCCGGCATCAAGTACAATCAGCTGCAGCAAACACCAAACAGTAAATGCAGGAAACACTCGCCCTTCACTCGCTCGGGCTTAACCTCTGCTCTTTCTCATACAGTACGCTTACAGCAGCTTCACAAGTACTCTTGATCTCATAGCTCTACTGGAAACTCTGTTCATAGCCTAACTTTCATTCCTTTCTTCTTGGGCTCTGAGCACTCAACATGTTTCCTTTTAATGTGTCTTGCCCGTTTCAAGCGCACATTCTCATCTTTTCTCAGTTAACATGTTGCGCTGGGCACATCCATTATCACTCCCGCATTTACTACTGCACCATTCTATGCTGGCATTTCTCTTGGGTTCTGCGCAGGACCTTAACTAATGGGGTTCTGCTTTTGTTAAGCTGGGATTTTCCTACCCCTGCATATCGCCCTGGCTGATGGGACTTACTTCTGTTCATTTGGGGGGCAATGGTTCCTCTTCTCTTCTGCTGCTCCCCCCTCAGCAGTCTGCTTCTTCTTCCTATTCAGCACGCATGCTGTCTGTTTCAGTTTTCCTTGTCCCCATTGTTAGAAAGAAGCTTTGGTACTCTTGCTAAGGTTCATACATAAGCTTTATTGGCAGTTCACTTAAATTGTTACATTAGAGGACACCACTGGGTCCCATCACCCATGCTAGCCCATCTTCAACTGACATAAGCTAGAACCTTCACACACACTCACAGGACATCATTCCACACAGGACTCCAACATTCTCACAGTTCATGCATTCTCAGATAAGTACTTTACAACAATTCTTACATCGGTGTTCTCGTTCAGCACGAGACAGGGGCCCATGAATTAGTCCGATCTGCAATGATTCGGGACCGGATTGCGCTGAGAGTGAGGCATCAGGCAGGACATGAGACCATTGGAGGGGTTGCCCGCTTCTCGCCTCTTCGCTCGGCACATCTAGCGTCTACCTGCAATACGAGATCCAATAACTCCGGAAAGTCAGTGGGGATAACAGGAACTGGTGCCAAAGTGTCTTTGAGCTCATCAGAGAGGCCCTTATAAAACATAGCTGCTTTTTTGTCCTCAGGCCAGCCTGTCTCCGGTGGCAGCTGGTTAAATTTGGCGAGATAGGATAACAAAGAGGAATTCCCTTGGCAGAGATTAAGGAATTCCAGGTCAGCGGCCTGAGTCTTTTACCTAGTGTCGAACACACGATTCATGTCGGTGATCAATGCATCACAGTCATACAACATATGGCTGTTAGACTCTGGGAGGGGTTTGGCCCAGGCAGCCGCTGTGCCCCCAAGATGGGACAGCATGAAAGCTACTTTGGTCGTAGTATCAGGAAATGATGTGGGGCGACATAAAAAGTGTAACTTGCACTGGTTGATAAAAGTGTGATAGGCCTGGGGATCAGCGGTAAACCTTTCTGTAGGCGCAAAAGGAAACTGGGCTGACATAAGGACAGGCATAGGCTCCTGTCGGGGTAGCGGATAAGTGGACCCAGAAGCTCCGGCTCCCAGGAGGTCCTCAGCAGCCCGGGTTATGGGCCGCGTGAGGTCCTGTAATGCATCAATGCGATGGCGTAAGGAATAATGGGCAGACACCACATCGCGCTGTTGATCAGACACCATCTGCATAAGGGTAGTGAGAGCGTCAGAGGCTTTAATGGCTTCTGATTCTGTTAGTACTCACTCAGTTTCACCATAGGACGTTCACCAGAGGACAGGAGACTGGATCCCTGCAGGTCTGGCTGTCGTGGAATCCAGGCTAGTCCTAGTGAGAGAGTTCTTCCATTAGATTCGCCCCTCTGCTGACTCAAAAGTCATCAGACCGAAGGTAAAATAGAAGGAAAGAGCGGGAGGGAAACAGAGCTGTAGCCCAGGCTGCAAAGGAAAAAAACTGATTAGATCTCTTCTCGACAATTTGTTAAGCACAATAGAATATACTAACAAGTGCCGTGGCCTACGATGATGTAGTATGACTTTTCAGACCAACCCCTTGGCAGACGATTGTTAATACCTCAAACCCATTCACCCTTCTACAACAGAGACAAAAAGAAATGGACAGCTTCAATACTATGCTGAATTAGACCAGTGATGGGGAAGAACAGTAAGTTATGTTTCTTACCAGTGTGGGCTGAAAATGGGACTGTAGTCAGGAGTAGTTGATGAGGGATAGTCCAAAAAACGTGATTAGAAAGGGAGGTTAGCAGAGGGACTCTACCCGAGCAGCATGAGGCACGCACTAGGTATGGATTGGTGCACTAATAGTACTGCAAGGCGTCCAGGCAGTGCACGTTATTGTTCAGTGCTAGTATGGACTGGGCAGTCAGCAGGCAGGTAATGAAGTCAGATGGAATAGTAGATCAGTTACCAGTTGAGAAGAGAAGGCAAAATCCGTGGATAAGACAATCTTAGATCATAAAGTCAAAGGAATATAAAGCAGTATTTGCACACGTTCAGCAAAACGTGATTACAGGACATACAGAGATTCAATCTCTCATTTTTGCAGAAAGCATAATCGTGATGCAATGCAGGAGGTAAACAAACTCAGAAAGTTGCAGCGGAACGTAATCGTGCTGAAAGGCAGGGAGAAACAGACTCAGAGTAGTCGCACCATTTGAGTAGAAATTAATCAGTTACTAAGTCTGATGTCCGTTAGGCAAAGCAGTCCGATGGGAACAGGCGGAGGTTCGTTCTTGTGCGGACGCCGAGGTACCGAATCAGCAGACAAAAGGGAGGCCAGGAAACAAGGCAAATTGTAGCTTCAGAGAGCCAGAGTCAGGATACAGGAGAAACGCTGTAATGACGTAATCAGAAGCAGCTTTTTCCGTGCTCCGGCACCTCTTAAAACAATCCAATGGCAAGTCACATTGCACGAAGAGTACGTGACGTCACGTGATGTCACGTGACTTTTGGAATGCACCATAATCTAAGGCAGTTGCGTTGTGCACACTGATGTTGTTGCTGATAGTGTCTCCATGGCAATCTCCATTGTTGTAGGAATGGAGCTCCAACCCCACGGGACAAACTGGAGGGTTTTCTTGATTTAATTCTCTTTCTGGGCAATAGCGCTGTCTTAGAGGGTTCACAACCCACTGGGGCTGTGACACTGGGCTAGCTCTCCAAGCTTGGAGTCGATTTTCATAAGGATGGACCGTCTTATCTTTGTCGCTATGGCATTATTGGCATTACCCAATAGACATATTGCTCTCTGTGCCCAGCCTGATACCACTTCAGGATCTATGGATTCTTTCTTCTTTTCGGCCTCCTCTATGAGCTGTCATATCTTCATGATTGACCCAACCCCATTGAGCTGCTTGTCCAGGCAAGCTCTCCAGGATCTGTTTATTCCCCTTTTAACATCTTTGTCGTACCTCCCCATAAAGTTCAGCATGCGCTTGTTGATTTCGGGGGTCACAGCCAGCCCCTTGGGCACTTAGGGCCAGGGGCATCTGCCCACATCTTATTCCTGGCTTCCTTACTTAATGGAGCCTTCAGCCTCCTCTTCAGGTAGGTTGTGATGTTGTCGGGTGGATCCCACTCAGAGGATCTGGGGTGAATCAAAGCATCGGGGTCAAAATCCTCCCCTTGACCCCTGTCGGACGATGGTTTACTTATTTAGCTCCCGTGCCTCCTGGCACTACTGGAGGATGACTCTTCTGACTTGTGCGAGCTCTTGACCGACAATTGCTCGCTGTTCTGCCAGCTTTCCTCCATGGAATCCTCAGAGCTATCTTGGCCATACCTGCCCCATGGCCTTGCCTTTCTATTGCCACTACGCTTCTTGTGTGGTGTACCCAGGGAGTGGTGGGACTGAGCACTGTGTGCCCTGTGGTTCTTTTCTCTTTCCCCTTATCTCTATGTGCCTCTCTCCTCAACTCTTCCATACCCTGAGAGAAGACCAAGAGGTCTTACATAATGCCACTGCTTTCGTGCAACAGGCCTCCGAAGGCACTCTGTGCCCTTTGACCTCCCTGACTCATCCTGACAGCACTGACATGTGGGCTGTCGGAGTCATCCTCAAGAACTCTTTCCTGCTCATATTTCTTAGATTCTGCAGTTCAATTATTTTCGATATGCAGCTCACTTGTGATGCCCCGGTTTAATTATTCTTTATTTCGAAGGTAGGCAGGTCAGTGGGCTCACCATACACAGCTTTGCTTGGGACTGTGCCCGTCCGTCAGAAGCTGCTCCTTGGCTTGTGACCTTGTGGAGCTGTTTACAACTTGACTTGGGACTGTGCCCGTAAGGAACATCCATTGTTAGGCTGTCTTTACAGTTATGTGAACCTGTGGTGTGCCTCTGCCACCAGTAGATGCCGTTCGTGGGTCATTGCACACTGTAATTCACTGTGCCTTGTTTCACGAGATCCGCGCTGAATTTGTCTACCATTACAGAGTATAATCACTTCTGTTGAAGCTTATGGGGATCGGGATGAAGATAGGCTTCTGTCTCTGTTCGCTGCTCCTCACGGAAGTGCGCACCGGCGCCAGAACCTCTGAAGGTCCTGGTGCGCCGCAATGCGACTTCCGTGAGGCTACTGCCTCCTACAGTCTAAGGTGAACGGGGGAGCCGTATGAGCCCCGTTACGTTCCCCAACCGACTCCTGTGGATGTGCTTTGCCAAATATTAAATACGCCGCAGTCCTTACAATCACAATCAGTCAAGGTTAAAGAAAGATAAAGTTTTACTTACCTGCTGCTCAAGCAGCAAAGAAAGTGGACGAAGGAAGGAAGTCGGAGGATATTATACTGGACTAAGGACTGTGATTGGACATATGAAGTCATGTGAGAAAAGGTGCCAATTAATAGCAAACTTCAAAATCACTTGGTTTCATGGGAATTGTAGTTCTTTGACTGCTTTTATGCTTGCGTAACATTTTTATTGGCTTCTCGAGAAGTAAAGAGTTGAGTTGAGCATAATCCGAGCCTCCGGGTCTTGGGGTAGAATTAACTTTCAGCAATTGCATGGTTTAAAATACTTAAAACACAAGCATTCCACAATCTCTGGACTAGCTGTGGTAAAATGTGCTATTTAAATAACTTCAAAGACATTAAACTAGTCAAAACACCCTCTGACTCATGGTGGGATATTATGTATACATTTTCTTTTAAAGAAAACACTTCTGATGGTACTTTTGAGCTCTCAACCTCATGTATCAGAGTCCCAGACTCTACCACAGTACTAAATACCTCATTGGGATTTGTCATTGATCCAGCTCTTATCAACTCTTCAGACAGCAGTGTGCTAGTTCCTTTTCTCTGTCAATGTATGACATATCATCTCATAGGGTGCCACCTAGATTTATCTCCTTATCACCTTATCGGCCTTCTGCTAGCTTTAATTAGTACTGCAGGCATCTCTCCTCTTATCCCTTGTTTTATATTAATTAACTTTCAGCAATTGCATGGTTTAAACACTTAAAACATAACTTCAAAGACATTAGCACCCTGACAGGGGGTGCCAGCCAATCAGGTGTCTAGGAACGCAGGCTTGAACTGGCAATGAAAGTCTGTGTTCCATGCCACCTGACAGCTAACTCCCTCTGCCCCCTTATTATTGTTTTTTATCCCGCCCCCACTTACCTTATTTCAGCCACACCTTCTGCTCTGCTGCCGATGCCCATTATGGAAAGGGAAGAATGGCTCCATACGGATGGTGGGCATCTTGGAACAGTCTTTTCGCTCTGTGAACAGGATGCCGTGAGACTCCCTGTTCACGGAGCGAAAATACTGTAAATTAGCCCTGTCCAGTGGCTGGGACGGGTGCGAATGGCATTAACTCGTGCCCCGGGCGCTTACCCCCCTCTGAATCATTGTGGAATATTATAAATTACAACGTTAAAAAAAAGACATTGTGACGGTGTACTCCTACTCTGAACCTAGTGCATCATAGCCCTGGATTTTATGTAAAGACTGGAGGCTGGTGTTATGCTTACTCTTCTTTACTAAAACTCGAGCCGCAATCTTAACAAATGAAAAATTCATATAACACAACTCAAAGAAAACTACAATTTTCTGTGACAATGTAGTCTTTGCAGTTTGAAACTCTATTGACCTCAGTCAGGCATGATATGTGTCCTAGTGCACCAATCATGACGTTACGGTCCTATAACCTTGCTAGTCCTCCTCCTCACTTTTCATTTCGTTGCTGCTCAAGCAGCAGATAAGTACCATTTTGATTGTTTTATATGTGACTGACTGGCTAGTGGCGTTACTTTAGAGTGCAGGATCCGCATAGTTAGGATTGCAGAGTACCTTTTCTTTATTTTGGCTAATAGTTTACAAGAGGCAGCGCATGCCGCAGAACAACGACCGATGGTGAAACAAAATGGTTATGCACTCGGGAACTCTCTTGATAGTTTCGGACATTGCAGTTTTGTCTTCCTGCGTTAAGTGAAGGAGCCGGTTGATCGCTCCATACGGTGGACCATCTGCCTTGAATGTTTTCAGCAATGGCAACGATGAAAGGAAACTCTGCGTCCCTGTGACAATGCCACCCAGTGGCTGCAGAAATGTACTGCGCTGGCAGGGCCGATCGTGTTGAGGTGACTGACAGGCAGTCCTGAGTGTGGTTGCTCAGGCCCACAAGCATTGCTCAAAAAGGGCCTAAAATATAATATTCTATTAATACAGGTGTAGGCCCAAGACTAACTACTGCTTCGGTACAGGTTCTAAGTAAGCCTATGAGTAACCTTGCGGAAGCTAGCCGTCTGTCTCCTGCACGTTATACAATATGGCATGGGTGTGAGGAGCATCCTCTGACAGCATGTAAAGTAGAGAAGGTCCTTCAAACATTCTGCAGGACACCTCTCTGGGACAGCGGATGAGGAAAGCGGCATGGGCAGGATTAGGGTTGTTATCCCATAAAATGGACTTTCTCAGGGCAGGGTCGCCTTTGCGGAAGGCCCCAGAACCTGCAATAGGCAATGGCAAACCACTGTCCGCATCACACAAAGGACACAAAAAAGAGAAGCGTCCTAAGGGAAAGGCGTGATGGAACTGGCAATGTGAAATACCTTCTAGCCCAGAGGAAGATCAGTAGGGCAAAGACTCCCACACTGAATGGGATTCCAGCGCCAATGAGAGTTCTCACCTTTCCGTGAGCTTTGCCACTCCTCAGGCAGGAGAACCGCACAAAATTAGCAAGAAGAGCATTAAGAAATGCCAAGAGAGTTCCCCTGACGACCCCTTAGATCCAGACTTTCTACTCCACCTGAGATCCTCTGAGTGGGAGTCCCGGGCGAAGGTCGCAAGGTACTTGAGCAAGTGACTGCGCATGCCTCTAAATAAGGAGGCGAGGACCACATTTAAGGCAGAATGTCCCACACCTTCTCTACCGGATAAAGTAGCAGACATTCCCTCTTATGATAACATTCATGGCGAAGTTAAGTACACCAAGGACATGAAAAAAGGTCATTAACCGCTCATGGATAGTGTGCCAGGACACACTCCTCGATTCTGTAGGTCCATCGGCCAAGATCTTACAAATGGTGGAAGAGGTCAAAGAGGGCATGCCTATTGATGTGCATATTCTGGCTGGTTGGGCGCAAAGAGCAGTTTGTCTTATAGGTAACGCCAATTGTGCGATAGCAACGGAGTGCAGATGATTGATTTTTAGTAAAAATCGACCTGAAACTCAGGAAGTTGGTGTCCAAAGGGCTTTTGTTTGGAGAAGCTTTTCTTTAAAGGCATGTCCAGATTTCTTAGCAACTTTGCTGCTCTGAATAAAGGCCAGACATCGTTAAAAAGAGTGTTTGTGCCCTGGGTTTTTTCCAGGGCTGGCAGAAGCAGGGGCTGCTGCGCCAGCCGCTGAGGAGGCCAGCGGCCCTATAGAGGAAACAACTGGCGACATCAGGAAGACAGAAGGCGGATCCTTTCTTCCCCTCCTGTGGAAGAGGCAGGGGGCAGAGCTGGCACAGCAGCAACAGGACGCAAGCCACAAACACAGGTGAGAGTACAGTCGCATACACACAGGTGGTGCAAAGCTTCCTAAGTAATGTTTTCCTGGTGAAATGGAAGCAAAAGTTCAGGCCGATGATCAATTCCAGACAACTGAATGCCTTTCTTGTGTACCGACACTTCAAGATGGAGGGAATATATCTCTTCAATGATATTCTGCATAAAGGGCACTGGCTAGCCCGATAGATTTGAGGATGCCTATCTAGTAGTACTCATTCACAAGACGCACCCGCAATTCTTAGAATTCCTCTGGCGAGGCCAGAGGTGGGAGTTTACATGTTTCCCATTCGGCCTAGCTTCAGCACGGCTTCACCAAGCTACTCAAACCGTTAGTGGCAAGTCTGCAAAAGCAAGGAGTGAGACTGATTGTATACCTCGATGATCTGTGTCTCATGGCGCAAGATCTCAGGTGGCTGCGAGAGCAAGGGGTCCTAACGACAGATCTCCTAGAGAATCTGGGGTTTCTCATCAATTGGAAGAAATCTGATACCCGCCCACAGAAGAGAATGGAGTTCCTGGTGTTTATCATAGACTTAAAGCTGGGAACACTGAGTCTGCCTTTCAAGAAAGTTAATGATATAACGAAGCAGATCAAATCAGTCTTGTCCAAAGATCAGATCTCCCTCAGAGAGTTAGGTGCGCCTGGCCTCCTCCATCCAAGTGATCTTTTCCGGGCCCCTTCATTACCTCAAGATTTAACTCTGACAGGGAATGTCTTACGAGCACACTGTGCCAATGTTGCACAAGGCGAAAATCGAGCTGGGCGGATGGCTTCACATGGAAGCTTTGAAAGGATGTTCAATTTTCGGCTCGGCCCCGTACCTGGTGGTAGTCGGATGCCGGCTGCAGGGGTTTGGTAGCCCGCTGCGGAGAGCTGATGACTGGGGGGCGATGGCCCTTAGAGGAATCCAGGCTTTGCTTCAACTGCCTGGAGCTGTTAGCGGACTCCTTCGCAATCAAATATTTAACCTGAGACAGAGTGAAATGCTGCATATTACTGAAAATTGACAATGTTTCGGTGGTACAATACATCAATCATGTAGGAGGGATGAACTCTAAGTGGTTAGTGTTGTTAGGCATGGATCCATGGCATTTCTGCCTGTAGAAATGCCTGAGTCTCACGGCAGAATAACTTCCAGGAATCAGCAACCCAGTGGTGGACTGGAACTCCGGACACCTCAGGTATTCCAACGACTAGAAGTTGAACAGCTCACTGCAAACATTAAAGTTCCTTTCTTCTTAGGATTTCACATATACAACTTCTCGGGTGATTTACTGTTCACCCCGGGTCCCCCTCTGCCGGGCTCAGACCCACTTTAACACAAAACCTTCAATTGGTCTCCCTCTGCCGGTATCAGGAAACCATCTTGTTCTCACTCCAGTGCGCACAGCTCACCTTTGCAAGGCAGGTACTCGCTCATTTACTCCAATCCTTTGTTTAAACCACATACAGCTTTGATTACACAGAGTTACAATCCCTCTTGCAAAGGTAAATCCCCTACGCGTCGCGTCTCGTTCTGGGAACACTGGGGGTTGTCTCGGAAACGCTGGCAGCCTTTCCATAGACTCCATTTGGTTTGTGCACGGCGAGACGCTTTGCGTCAAGTCAACTGATGCCTTAAAGACACTGCCTCGGATTCAGAGCGCTGCTTCTGAATCTCGTTTCTAGTGGTGTCTTCATTGATACTCATCTTGTTCTTGTTTACCGCAACCCGGTTTTGCATTCTGGACTGCTCTCTTCTTGATCCTCGGCTCATCCACACGACGGAATTCGACTCGGAACGTTCAACAGACTTCTTTTTGCATGCTGTTTGTCATTATTGCCTTCGGATTACGACCTCGGATTTCTCAATCGGATTGTTTTCGTTTCATCCTCAAACTGTTACCTTGTATCCCGGAACTTTTCACAGACTTCCTTTGAATCTTGCTTGGACTAAGGACTTGGTTACAGGCGTGCTCGTTTCGTCGGTGTTAGGCGGATTTGAGGACTCTTGCAGGCGTCCTCGTTCCGTCGGGAATAGTCTGGTACGAGAATTGTTTCTTGGATTTTCACCTCCACTGCACAGAATAAGGACATCAGAACTTCTCTAGAAAATATTGCTCTGTTAAACACTAGTAAGATTGATACTGAACTCTAGTGTGTTTTTATACGGCCCTATATTGATTGTTAGATTACATTCTGGTTATATTTCCAGGGTTACATCTCCCATTTACATTGACAATCTCCTTGGCAGACTTCATTTACTCCTCATTAGTGAGTATTACTATTGTCAGTATTTTGGTGTACTCTGGTGTGTGTTCTTGGCGAACTATTGTTATTTTTCTTTGCAGCCAGCGGTGTACCTGGGCAATACTCAACTCAATCTGTCCTTTCGTACTCTTGAGAGATATATTGTCAGAAAGACCTAATTGCTTCACGACGTGTCAAAGACTGCCGCTCTGTTCTGTTTGTAGACGCTACGTCTAACAGCCGGGCTCGAACCAAATTGATCAACTTTCCAAACTTTCTCTACTTCATCAAAATTGAAGACTTTCGACTGTGCGCAGGATTTTGCTCGACCTGTCGCAGGACCACTTCGATTTACAATTACTCATTCGCTTGTTTATAGAACCTTTTTCTCAATATCACTTTTGCCACTTCTCAGCTGGATACCTTACAGAGTCCTTTGATTGAGCACCCACACGGTGCCGGACCACTTTGTCAAAGGTATTGTATCTTGCCTTTAAAGTTCAATCATTCATCAGCAGTTCAACTTTACTTGCGTTTTTTATCACACATGTTTTAACTATGTTCACTCCAGCGCTCGCCCCAGTGCTCACCATATAATGTTGCTGCTTGCAACTTTGGCTTCAACACAGACCGGTCTTGTATCGGTCTCCCCAACTCAACAGCTGTGTGATTTCACTGGCGCTCCTTTGTTCTTGGAGCCAAGGATGGTACCACGGTTGGTGCTGTTTCTCCCCGCCTTGATTATTGACGCGGGAGGGCCCCGGGTATCTCAGACACGCAATGCGGGGATCTTCAGCCTGGTTTCCTGGTCTTACACTTTCTATTCTCGAGGTTTCTGGAAAGTAACGGTTCCTTGTGGAAGAGGTCAAGGGACCATCCCTCCTTGTGATCCCCTTCTGTTTTGCCATCTTTTTTCTTTCGTTCAACTGTCGTTTCAAAACTGCTGTTTCATCATGTGCTTTGCCTCGCTCAGAGTCAATAAGCTGTGTCCTGCTTGTCTCGGCTGCTGAATCTCCATCTGATTCCAGTGAGAACTTTGGATAAAGTAGGATAAATGGGGGAGATAAGATAATCATGTGTGTTATTTCAGCACAGGTGATGTGCGAGAGACTACATTTGGAGTCGCAGCCCATGTGATGGTCTGGCATGCAAATTCTGGCACACAACCATGACTGTAGTGTCTGACAGGACATGTTTTACTTTTCTTCTAAATTTGATTAGAAACCACATCCTGCGGTCTCATCTTAAGCACAGTTAAGTGTTTCTGAGACAGACTTTTTAGTTTTTTAATGTTACATCAGGAAAGGAGAGGACCTTCCAATTCTTTTAGTGATTTCATGTGCAAGTTCTTTGCTAACAAGTCAGTGCTGGGGACTCCGGTCAGTGTCAAAGGATAGGCTTTATGGAGGGACTACTTCACCTTAATATCCACTTCCACTGAGCCTCAGCCCGAGAAAAATCAAGACACTTCTCAACAGACTGGTTCCTCGGAAGCCACTGTGACTGGTATGTGTCACACTCTGCCAGACCTCTGTTGTCCTTCAAAGGCATGAATGGCATGGCCAACTGCCCTAAGGCCCACAGCTTTACGGAAGAAATGGCAGCAATTCTATGGCTTTTCCCGTAGTCCAGTCCTTGTTGGCAAGAGAGTAACAATATTCTTACACTGCATGCCCATTTAAATATAGCTATCTTAAAATCTATTTATCATATGTTTATCCTTCTGTAGGCAACAGATTTCTTGTGGTCATAAATGGGTGTGATGTGTTGCATTTTGATAAGTCTTTCATTTTGGGAGGCCTATCGCTTCCAAATCACATTTTACATGCTCCTGTGAGGAATCTCAGGAGTGGGTCAGAGACTACAAGAAAAGAGTGATATGGTTTAGTTAAAAAGAATATGTCCAGGGATACATGGGCTGGATGGAGCCTGGTGTCCCCTGGTACATTGAGCAGACCAGGCTTTTCAGGAGCTACAGAAGGAAAGAAGGAAATCCCTTTACCCAGGAATAGGGACTGCAGAGAGTGGAGTCTTGGAGTAAGGGACCCGAGTTGAAGAATGCATTAAACAAGGGGCACAGGGTTGCAGGAGGCACCTTCACTATGAGAAAAGGAAGTACAGAGGGAGAGCGGCCTGCCGCAAGGGGCAATAGCACCCAAAGGGCAATGGAAAACGGATTTGCCATAGCTGGCAGCAAATATAACTTTAAAGTCAAGATTCGTTCATGGGGGCATAGTGGGTGGTATTGGGATGCAAATCCTCCAGAAAATCCCTGTCTTGCCCTTTGCATCTCTATGCTTATCACCTTTAAATCAGCCTTCTGTTTGCTTCAACTAATTCTGCACACATCTCTCCTATTATCCTCTTTACTTAGATTTGCAAAGGTTATTTTTATTTCAAGGTTTGCAGAAAATACAAATAAACTTTGAAAGAATCCTATTCAAGAATAAATGTAAAGTCCATTTATACAAAAATGTAATGAAAGCTGACTGTGTATTAGCACCCTGTACGACAATAGTTCAATACTCTATCACTGTGCTATCAGTGCTAACAAGGCTCTGTCATGATTCCTCTCTAATATTATTTTCAACTATTGTGTATTTTTGCATCAGCAAGTGTTCTGGTGCTGCTTGATACCGGGATGTCAGTCAACATGATTCCCTCGGTCCAATTCCACAGGCTGAAGCCGATACTAAAACTAGCAACACCCAGAGTACGACTTTACACATATGAAGTTAAACAACCCCTACCACTGGAAGGAGGGTTCCATACGCATGTCCTGCACTAAAGAGCCTCCACTTGCACCCCATTTTATGCTACAAGTGCATCAAAAGACACATTGCTCAGTTGAAACATGGCTGAGGATCTGTGACTGATCCACTTGGCATGTAATGAATACAAAACAACTGAGATGTATTCCAAAGTTTGGAGGTTAGTTTAAAAACCTTTTTGAAGGGCAGCGTACCTGCAAGGTCAAACATTGTGGCTGCATATGATTCAGTCAGTGGCGGTGCAGCATTGCCATATTTCATTTCATCTTAGACAAAAGGTGGAAGATGAACCTCAGACAATGGAAGGGTTAGACATTTTTAAAAGAGTCGAATATCCCACACCTTGGCTTTCACTGCTATGGTTTATGACAAAACCTAAACAGCACAGTGAGGTATGCATTGGTGTGGACATGCGGTTACCCAGCCGGCACGGGATGGTATCATGGCTGATCTAACAGACACGAAAATATTTTCTTCAATCGATTTGCTGGCCGCCTATTATCAGATGCCTTTAGAAAAATCCTCATGCCCGATTGTGAGTTTTCCTCCCATGTAGGTTTGTTTAGATACAAGCCACTCATTTGTGGGGTATCATCGGCTACTGAGGTGTTTTAACATATGTTAAAAGGGTTGTTACCTTGCCTAGACACTGTCATTAATGTGAGTGATGATGTCCTGATATATTGAACAACTGAAAAAGAACAACTCAAGACACTTCAAATGATGTTTAGTCGATTGCATCAGAATGGGCTAATACTAAATGAAAAGAAATGCCCTTTTATGCAGTCCAAGTTACACTTCTTTTGTTTTGTATTCCAAGGCACAGTCAACTTAGCTGATCCTCAGAAGTTGGTGTGTATCAATGACTTTGCATATCCCACATTTACTCTGAAGTACTGAGTTTCCTAGTGTAGATACATTTCTGTGGTATCTCTATCCCAAATTGCCCAAAACAATGTAGCCATTCCGCCGTCTTATTTCCAAAAACATCAAATGGGTATTGAGTGTTGTCACAAACAAAGCATTTGAAGACTCCACAGCAGCTCTAGCAGAATACACCACAATAGTATTTTTCAACCCTCTTAATCAGTCCAATATATATTGGTTGATGCTAGCCTTGTGGGCCTAAGGGCTGTGCTAGCACAGAAGGACGATGACAGCGTGAGAGACGCCCCATGGCATTTGCTCCCAAAGAATTGATACCAACAGAAATGAGGCAATCACAAATAGAGTGTGAGGTGTTCCTTGTTCTGTGGTGGTGTCGTCATGTCCATATTTACATTTTTTTTTTAAACTTAGTTTTATTGGAGTTTACATCAAACAGGATACAACATATACATCCAAAATTAACCATCATAACATAGAAGCAAGTATTACAATAAAATAGAGAACACGTTTAAGATACAGTGTTACATTGCAGCAAAATTCTTGTATTCTGTCCTATCTATAGGTAGCTCCTCTTTACAGCGTCAACAAACATTGACTAATCTTCTCCCATTTTTCCCCTCCCTCCCGCCTCCCGCTACTCCGCAAGACTATATACTCTGCCGTCGAGGGATGTAATGTCTAACAATTGGGACATTGGTTGGTAGGTCTGTCAGGTCTTGAGGCCTACCTTGTTTGGGAGAGCATTATGATGTTTCGTTGGCCATGGGGCTGATCGTCCGCTAGGCGCTAGTGAGCTATTCCGGGGATGTATTTGTTGACAAATTCCAACCATAGGATATCACATTGCGTGGCTTTCCCATGTATAGATGCTGTGATTTTTTCCATAATACACATATTGGAGGCCATGTTAACCCATTCTTTTTCTGTGGGGGTAACTGGGGATTTCCATTTTGTGGTCAATAAAGCCCTTGCAGCTAATAAGAGTGGTGCAGCTATGTCCGTGACCCTTCTCAATTCATCCTCGATTTTCTCGAGACCAAATAAAATCAGGTAGGGATCTGCTGTTCGCTGGATCCCATCCAGGTCCATAATCCAACCTAGCACCTCGTTCCAGTAAATTTTGATCTGAGGACATCCCCACCACATGTGCCAGTAATCCGCCGTGGACCCACATCCCCGCCAACACATTGGACTAGACGACTGATACATCTTAGAGAGCCTGTACGGGTCATATTGCCACCTATTCAGCAGTTTAATCGCGTGCAACTTATACTGGCATGAGATCGAGGCTTTGGGCGCAGTCCTACATATCTTATCCCATATCCCCGGGTCGATTTCCTCGCTCATGTCCCTTTCCCATTTTAGCCTTAGCGGTTCTGTTGAGCCCTTCCCAGCTTCCATTAGTGTTTTGTACAAAACAGATATCAACCCTTTTGTTTCTGTCCTGGAGTCGAGTATGAGTTCAAACGGGGTGAGTTCCCTGCTCAGCTTATCCTTCCATTCTGGTTTTGTCAGAACTCCCTTAATCTGCAGAAACTGGTATACCGACAGTGTACCTATTCCGAGTGCCTCTTCTAGTTCAGGGATCGTGATGAAGGAGTCCTTCCTTAGGAGCTGTCCCACCCACTCCAGACCTGCCTCATACCAAGCTTGAAACCTCTCCACATTAGGGATTTTGTCGTTAATGCCCGATGACCAGAGGTGACTTAATGGTGATGGCCATGTGGTAATTCTCCCCATGCCTCTCCCCTCCCGCCATATGTCCCATATGGTTGCGAACATCGGGTGTGCCTTAGATTTCCTGAGTACTCTCCATCTAGGGGACCACAGCCATTCAGAGATTGTTACTGAGGATAGATAAGGATTGTCCATGGAGATCCACTGGGGCAATTTTTGGTTACGGAGATGGGGAATAAGGATTCGTAATTGGGCCGCCTCGTAATATTTTTGGATGTCTGGGAGGCCCACTTCTCCCTTGTTTGTCGGTAGTGTCAAGTTGGAGTAAGCAATCCTGGCCTTTTTCCCTTGCCACAGAAATTTCAGCATCGCCTTCTTGACCTCGGTAAAGAATTGGTGTGGCATCTGAATGGGGAGCATTTGAAAGGGGTATAAGAATACCCCTTTCAAATGACCTCGGGAGACAGGTCATTTTTATGGCGTTTAAACGCCCCAACCAGGATATGGTTAGGTTGTCCCATCTGACGAGGTCTGCATGAAATTTTTGGAATAGCGCTGGGAAATTGGCTTCATATAAATCTTTCAGCGACCTCGTGACCTGTATTCCTAGGTACTTCATTTTTTCATGTTCAATCATAAGGCCCAGGGACTGGTGTTTTTCAGTGTTTGCTTCCAATGAGCCCTGTAGTGGGAAGAGTGTGGACTTAGATTTATTGACCTTGAACCCGGATACTTGGCCGTATTGGTCCAGGAGGTACAACGCTCTGGGAATGGATGTGGTGGGGTTCGTCACATGCAGAAGTAGATCATCGGCATACAGGGCTATTTTAAATTCTTCTTCCCCCACACACATACCTGCTACTTCAGTATCCTGTCGTAGTTTTTGGGCCAAGGGCTCGACGGAGAGGGCGAAGAGGATGGCCGATAGGGGGCATCCCTGCCGGGTACCGCGTTTCAGGTTGAACCATCTCGAGTACTCCCTGTTAACAGACACCGAGGCTTTTGGAGCGGTATAAACTGCTTTTATCCCCTTTCTAAAATTTGGGCCTATTCCCACAGCACGGAGGACTGCGGCAAGGAAACCCCATTCCACTCTGTCGAAGGCTTTTCCAGCGTTGACGGAGAGTAAAGCGGGATCGTTGCACATGGTTTGGGAAGCCTCGATCAAATGGAGAGTCTTTCTCATGGTGTCTGCGCCTTGCCGTCCAATTATGAACCCTACCTGGTCGGGGTGGACAAGATGGGGCATGTGGACCTCTAACCTGGCTGCCAGAACTTGTGTGTACATTTTTGCGTCGATTGAGCAAGGATATGGGGCGGTATGATCCGCAACACTTGGGGTCTCTGCCTTCCTTGGGAATGACCGATATGAGTGCTCGGTTGAAGGAGTCCGGGACAGTCCCCGTGTCAAGGATATCATTAAATAGGGTGGTCAGGAATGGAGTTAGAAGGGCACAAAATGTTTTGTAGAAGCCGGCAGTGAAACCATCTTCGCCAGGGGACTTGCCCAGTGTAATTCGTTTGATCGCCTCGTGTATTTTGTCCTCAGTTATGGGGGATTCTAGGTGGGCTGAGTCAGCGCTTGCAACTTTTGGGAGGGTAATGTTGGTGAAGTACTCGTCTATCTCCTGGGAGTGTGGATCTACTTCTGAAGTATATAGGGACTCATAGAAGTTTGCAAACAGTTCTGGGATGGAGGATCGTGTTGCGTTTGGTCAGGGGTTGGATCCATGATCTCTTTCACCTTACGCTCTGCCCGTTGGATCCTGAGTCTAGCCACTAGCAGCGCATCTGCCTTATCTCACTTCTCATAGAATTTCTGCTTCAATAAATGTAGCTTAAGTGCTATCTGGGCATGTTCTAGGTGGCAGAGTTCTTCCAGTTTTTTCCTAGCCTCTTGGATCTTTTCAGAGTCTATGGTGTCCCCCACCCTAGCTTCTCTATCAAGTTGGCATATTTCACTCCGGAGCTTATTCTCGATAAGAGCTCTCTCCCTTTTCTTCCGAGCTACTTCCCGTACTAGGATCCCCCTCCAGGTTGCCTCGGCTGCCTCCCACACACTCTGCTTCGAAACCTCCCCAGTATCGTTGGCTTTGAAGTATTCTTTGATCTCTGTTTAGAGGTCTTCTCTGAAAGCAAGTTTCTCCACAGGGCCTTGTTACATCTCCACTTCCCACCCTTAATTGGCAGATGTTCCCATTGTATATCAACTGTGACCATGTCATGGTCGGACCATGTTATTGGAGTAA
Organism: Ambystoma mexicanum; assembly: GCF_040938575.1. Classification (NCBI taxonomy): domain Eukaryota; kingdom Metazoa; phylum Chordata; class Amphibia; order Caudata; family Ambystomatidae; genus Ambystoma; species Ambystoma mexicanum. The sequence continues at coordinate 604,071,422 of NC_090921.1, read as the reverse complement.
TCCCCGAATGTGTGGTGGTGTCGTTCAGCTCTCGTGAGAGGTAGATGTAGTCTATTCGGGTAAAAGTATTGTGTGGAGGTGAGTAAAATGTATACCCTCTTTCATCAGGATGCCTCGCCCTCCATGTGTCTACCAGCGCATATATCTGCATCATGTTTACAAAGTTACTACGTTCCCCTCTCGCAGGAGCTTTAACTCCCGGGCACCCTGCTTTCCGGTCCAGGTCGTGATCCGCCCACAAGTTGAAGTCTCTGCCTAGTATAAGGTGGCCGGTGGCCTCCAACATTATTTTGGGGACAGTTTTAGAGAGGAATCGGAGCTGTCCTACTGTCCTACATTGGGGGAGTAGATTGTAGCAATCCTTACTTCCATCTTTCCAATGGTCCCCACAACTAGCAAAGCCCACCCCTCTGCATCTGACCAAGTCTTGGAGACAAGAAAATCAAGTTCCTTTCTGATAAGAATTCCCACTCCTCCTTTACGCAGTGCCCCTGAGCCCTAAAACTCTATGCCAAAATGTTTCCCCAGAATGGACCTCTCCTCCCCCTTCATATATTTTGTTTCCTGTAAGAGTAGGATATCAATATTAGCCCTTCGAGTTCCCGTAGCACTAACAACCTCTTCGTTGGTGAGTTAAGGCCTTTGACATTAAGTGTCCCGACTTTCAAGGGGCCTCGTGTGTTACCATCAAAGGTGGCCATTAGTATATAACAGTACAATATTCACAACAATGCATTGCCATACCTTGGGTTTAGGGCCCTCAACCAATATTAGAGTTGGTCCCGTCTCAGCAGTGAGTAAAAGTTCTATAACAGTTCCACCTTGCCCCTTGTCTTGCATATCCCCTCTCCCCCCATGTGTCGGCGTCCGAGCAAGTCCAGTTAAATTCACTGAACCAGCTCCGAACCACCAGTACGGACCATCGTCGCGCGGTCCTTTAATCATCAATGAACACAACATAGATCTGAGCCCCTCCACAAACTCCCATCAACCACAACTTACAACCATCGAGTATAACTTTTGTGTTGGGCCGAAAACGGCCCGCGTCTCGAACATACTCATATTGTCAATGTAGTCACCGGTACTCCAGTTCACTTGTCCCCCTCCGGGGAGCTGTTACCTCTCCGAAATTTTCTCGACCCCTTGACTCTCTGACTCTTGGGTCCTTGGAGTTTCCATTCTCTCCCTTCGTTTCTCAGATTATTTCCTTTTTCCCCTCGTTCGCGCAGATCAACAAGTTCGGCTATGCAGGCCTTTATTTCCCTCTCCGACCGAAGTCTGATTCTCGTGCCTTTGTGTTCAAAAGAGAGCGAGAAGGGGTATCCCCACCAGTATCTGGTATCCCGTTCCTTCAACCATTTCGTCAGGGGGCCGCACATCCTTCTCAGCGCCAATGTCATGGCAGACAGGTCTTGATATATAGTGACTTGGGCACCGTTGGGGGTGATCACGCCTCCGCGCCTTGCCTTCTCGAGAATCTTCGCTTTGTCTTGGTATCTATGGAAGCGAGCGAGGACTGATCTCGGGCCTCCGGGTGGGCCACCTGCTCTGTGGATCCGTTCGGTTCTCGGTTCGTCAATCTCATCATCTGCTGCCAAGATTTTGATAATGTCATGAAGTGTTGCCTTGAGGGTCTCCTCAGTCTCCCCATCCTGCTCCGGGATCCCAAAAAACGTAAATTGTTCTGCCTCTCGCGGTTTTCTAAATCATCCATCTTTAGCCTGTATTCCTCTTCCCGCTGTTCTAGATCCGCAATTCTGTGTTCGAGTTGTATTTCCATAATATCTATGGCGGTTTGGTTGTTTTCTACCTCCTCCAACCTGTCCTCGATCTTATCCATACGTTGGGTGATTTTATCTATTTTGCCACCTATGTTGAACCCCATATTCTTTATCTCCATCAGGAGGGCTGCTATATCCCCTTTCGTGGCCTCTGTCTCTCCATGTGCCACAGATTCCGTTGCCATCGTGGGGGCGATGAGTGTGTGGGCAGAAGGAGCGTAAGCGTAACTGGCTAGCTTTATTTTGGCCTGCATATACGTAGGTGTTTCACCTCGATGTCCCGGGTTCGGGCAGGCGTGGGAAGAACGTGTAGGCCTCACCCTCAGACTGCTCTATAGCCTTGCGCAATTCTCAGTCGTCCGCCAGTGGTAATGCGCTCGCCTAGTAGGGGGGACAATTTGGTGACACCCTCCAGCAGGTTATCTTCGGGATTTACTGGATCCCCGATGCAGGAGCGAGGCCGGCAGATGTCTCCCTGTTGTCAACTCCGATCAGTACCGGGAACCTGAGGAGGCACACGCCCCTGTTTCAGGGGCCCTACCCTCAGTCCGAAGGATCCGTGCCCTTGTGCACTGGGAGGCGCAGATGATACGTGGTGTGCGGGGTTCCCAAAGCGGGGGTTCCTCAAATTGTGGGGTCCTGCTTGATCCCACGCGTCTTTCGTGCGTGCCAGGACCCGGATCCGCGATGCGCAGAATGTTTGTCGCGGAGGCCCACCACTAGCTAGTTCCTCGGAGAGCCGGGGCCCCGTGTACAGGCCGCGGTCGCGTGAGACAGCGTGGGCTGCGCAGGGTTGGAGGTGCAGCTTATCTCTTGACAGGGCCTCCACCGTGTTCCAATAGTCCGCGGGCCCAAGAGTGCGGCTGGAGGGTCCACGCCGTGGGTCGAGCGGGGACACTGCACGGGAGCAGCTCTGTGGGTTGGGGAGGGGGCGCGTTGGCCAGCACTGCCTAGGCTGTGCGTCACTTTCCCGATGGGCCTGTCCACCGACCCGGCCCGTCAACTTCTGATTTCGCGCCGTCACCAGCGAAGAACTTCACTCAAAGTTTAATCGGTCTTCCCGGGTCCGATTTCGATCGGGTTTTTCCAGGGAGGTGCAGGAGTATTCCAACACACGATGCTCTGCTCTTTTCACCGTGGGGGGGTCACGAGGTGGGGGCTCAGGTCACCTCGCAGACCTACGGGGACGGAGCTCACACAGAAGAGGACATCATCCGTGCGCCCCCTGGCGGCCGATTCTCCATATTTACATTTTTGATCATCCAGTCACGATCATGATGGACCCTAAACCCCTATTGCTGATTCTCCAAAGGTCATTGCTTCACACATCACTCCCATTAGAGCACTGGATGTTGCAACTGTCAGATTATGTGGTCACACTGTTCAATTTGAAGCAGTGGCTGGCAACCCCATGGACTACCTGCTGCATCATCCAGTTCCTCAGGTGTTGACACCGGAGACAGTGGAAGTTGAGACGAAAACTCTGGTGAGCATGGTCAGATTGATGACTGCTATGATATGATATGATATGGCATTTGTAACACGCCTATACACAAGTGTTTCAAGGCGCGACGAGGCGGGGAGGGACAAGGGGAGACAGACAACGATCCTACTAGGCCAGGTGTCATTCTGATCGCGCAAGTGCAAGGGTAGAGGGGACTGGGAAAAGTGCAAGGGGAAGGGGAGAGGGGGAAAAGTGCTGTACATGGTTAGTAGAATACAAGATAAATAATAGGGCCAGCTGGTGGCAAGTGCAAGGTAAGAAGGGGCTGTAGGATACAGAGACAGTCCCGTAGTGCAGGTAGGCAGTGCAGGGAAGAGTGGTTGGGCCAAGGACCGAGATCGGTGAGTGGCCCAGTAGCAGATTCAGTGCAGGTTCAGTGATTTTAGCAGGGGAGAGAGGGAGAGAAAGCGGAGGCAAAGAGGAAGGTTTTGAGGTGCTTCCGGAACCGGAGATGGTTCTCCTCAAGTTTCAGGGAGGCATGAAGGCTGTTCCAGAGGGAGGCCCCTGCTGCGGAGAGAAATCTACCCCCAGCTCGTTGCTTGGAGAAGCAGCTGACCCTGAGGTAGTTGGAGGTGGATGAGCGAAGAGCTTGAGAAGAAAGATATTTCGAAAGAGAGAGTTAAAGGTATTTTGGCCCAAGGCCCCAGAAGGCCTTGTGGACAATGCAGAGGGTTTTGAACTTAATCCTCGCAGCCACTGGGAGCCAGTGTAGTGATTTGAGTCCTGGAGAGATACAGTCCCTGGGCTTGAGGCCAAGGACAAGTCTCGCAGTCCTGTTCTGGATGAGTTGCGAAGGGCGGAGAGTAGAGGCAGGAAGATTTAGATAGAGGCTGTTACAGTAGTCCAGCTTCGAGAGAACCAGGGCTCTGGAGACAGTGAGCTTCTGGGGGAAGGAGAGGAATGGAAGGATACCACTGAGGAGGTGTAGCTGGTAGTGTGACTTCTTAGAGACGTCAGATATGTGAGGAGAGAAAGAGAGTGTGGAGTCGAAGATGACCCCAAGGTTTTTTGCCTTGCAGGTAGGTGCAGGAAGAGGGCCAAGGGAGGCCGGTCAGAGAGCTGCATGGAAGGAGGGAGTGGGTGTGCCGATAAGTAGAATCTCAGTCTTACTGGCATTAAGGCAGAGGTCGTTGGCGGCACACCATTCCTGGATAGCAGAGAGACAGTCGGAGATGAGGGAGGGGGAAGAGGAGGCCGAGGGTAGCCTGAAAATGAGCTGGGTATCATCCGCGTAGCACTGAAAGTTGGGACTGAGAGCGGCGATGCGGTGAGCAAGAAGAGCCAGATACTGGTTGAACAGCCATGGGGAGAGGTTAGATCCCTGGGGGACACCACAGGTAGAGAAAAAGATGTCGGAGAGGAATGCTGTGAAATGTATGTCTTTGTAAGACATTGCAGAAGTCACTCACAAGCATTGAGGCATGGAGAAGGTCAGCGAACAGCTTAGGGGTTAGTGAAAATCCTTATTGGCGGATATTAGTCATGATATAGAAGATACACAGGTATTCATGCAGGGTTTATGGAGGGTCCGCACTGAATTGTATATGGACATTGAGGGGGTCCGACTTGGGGGTATCTGAATTGTAATTCCCCCACATCACTAATCCAAACAATAATCAGCATTGCAGACACAGGGCACCAAGGGGCTGCAATACAAAGTCTGTTTTTTTATTAAAACGCCTTATTGGCATTTCAATAAACAAAACACAAAACTCTACACCTAAATTAGGAAAGTTGGTACATTTTGTGGGGAGCCATCCAGTTTACACATAAATCCCACTACTGAAAGCTTCCCCGCTTTTAGCTCCTCGCGAGAACCTCCCCATAATGTTCCAACATATTCCCAGTCTTCATCGGCCCTGTGCAATCATCATTTATTTATTCTTATCATGCAGGCTTTCAATCATGTCCTGATAGCCGTTATCTGCCATCTCATAATCCTTGCGTCCAGGTATGTTTGATCATTCAATATAGGCAAAGGCATTAACCAGATCCTCCCAGGCAGTTTTACATCTACCACTCCTCCCATTTCAATCCAACGCTGACTGTCACTCCAAATGTCTACCAACACATACAATGACGCACGTGGGGTCATGGGGGAAGTGCATCCGAAGGGGAAAACATCACCTGCACCAATGAATCCCACGCATTTACATCCTCGCTCCCTGTTCTCGACCTGCTCTGAGCCGCCCTATGCCAGGTGGCGGATTCTGCCAAAGCCCATTACTTCAGGTCAGCCCATAATGCTTTTATTCTAGGTCCCACAGGTGCCTTCCAGGCCATTGCTATTCACCATGTGGCAAGTAAACAAATGAGGTCCTTCATGCGCATGATGTGTTTTGCATGCTTTCCACTTCTAGGATAAAGGCCCAACAAGGATGCCTCAGGCTAGGCCTGCATTAAAATCCCTCAGTTAGCAGCATGGGTCACTAACTCCCTCCAAAACCCGTCAACGACTGGGCAGGACCAGAACAAATGGATAAAGTCAGCAGTCTCAGATCTGCATCGAGGGCAGTTTAAAATTCCGGCACCCTTGAATTTTTAGATCCTATGAGGGATCAAGTAGGCCCTATGAAGTATATCCAACTGAATGAGCTTAAACCTGGAGTTCCTTGACCCTCGCTTGGTTTACTCCAGTGCTCGGAACCATTCAGCCCAGTAAAATCCCTTCTAACATCGGCCTCCCATCTCTCATGCACTCTGTGTCCCAATGTCTTATGTGTAGACAGAAATGCCTCGTACAGTCTGGTGACTGTGTGTCCACCCTCAGCCACATCATACAGTGTACATAACATCTGGTCTTTTCCTTGCTATCATTGAGGTCTTCCCTTATCTTCTGCGCATTCTTGACCAGTCTGGTGCATGAAGAATTGTCCCCTGTGTATTTCATTTATTTATTTGCATTTGTATCGCGCAGCTTGCAGCCCAGAGGCATTGAGGCCTGTGTATCCCATTAATGATCTAAAATATGCTATTTTCCCACCAGCCAATAGATCCCCCATGGTAGCATTGTCATGCGTCTCCCAGTGCCGCCTTATCTGTATCTTAGGATCACTTCCCTTCCCACAAATGCCACTAACAGCATATTCAGGGAGAATGGATTTGTGACTACCACCAGTTTCCATACTGTGCGCCATATCGCCATACCCAATTTCATAAGTCAGGGCAACTTTGTAGCATCTAAATCCATCACCCACAAGACTACTTTTAAGAAATATCGTCCTGTTGACCACTGCAGGAGCCCCAAGTCCAGTGTGGCTTTGTCTGCCAACCAACACGTACCAAACTGTAATTGTCCCGCAAGGTAGTACAACTCGAAACTGGGTACCCCCACTCCCCTTTGACCATAATCTGCCTGCAAAGCATTCAACGCTCTCTTAAACCTGCCAGTTCCCCACAGAAAAGTGCGCACTTTCGAATCCAAATTCACAAAAATCTTTTTAGGAATATTATATGGAGTATTAGTGAAATGGTATAGCAGGCGGGGTAGTACCACCATCTTAAGCGAGGTAACTGCTGCATGTTGTGTTTGTGGGCTCCAACCATATCATGTCTAACATTAATCCCCAGGTACCGAAAAGTCTTCACGTGCCACTGCAGTCCCAGCTCAGGTAATTTGTTCTGATCCAACTGACCGAGATCTGCAAGAGGGAATAAACAAGAATTCCTCCTACTCACTCGAATGCCCGAGAGCTCCCCAAATTGGCCCATTACATCAAGTATATGCGGTAGGTTTTCTGCCGGTGAATGCACATAAATCAGCATGTCATCTGCATACATCGACATCAAAGGACGAACCCCTCCCACCGTTATCCCAGCCTCTTCATAATTCCTCCACAGGAAGACCCCCAGAGGCTCCAAAGCCAGTATGAAAAGCATTAGAGACAGCGAACAGCCTTGCTTGGTAACCCTAGGCAACCCCCATTCTTCAGAGATCTGTTTCCCAGTCGTTACTCTAGCCCTGTGTCCTGAATACAGTAGCTTAACCCACCTACAGAATATCTCACCTATTCCAAATTGCTTTAGCGGTGCATGCACCCAACCCCATCTGACCAAGTCAAATGCCTTAATTGCGTCCAGGGAGGCCACTGCACCGTCCATCGCGTGATGTAATCGTCGCAGATTCCACGCTGTGCTTCTATTTGGCACATACCTCATCGGGTCTGTGTGTATCAAATGACTAATCACCTTTTTTAGTCTATTCGCCAGTAAGGCTGTAAGTATTTTATAATCCTGATTACTCATGGACAGTGGCCTGTAAGAGCCGCAGTCCTAAGGGGTTTGCCTGTTTTGAGCATTGACACAATCACGGATTCTAACATACTTTGGGGGAGTCGGCCTTCCTCCGATGCCTCCTCATATAGTGACAGTAGTTTTGGTGCAAGTGTTGCAACATATGTTGTATACAAATCTCCCGGATTGCGTCTTGCCCAGGGGTTCTGCCTGCCGGAAACAACTGTATAACTTTTTGGATCTCGTCCCCCGTAAGCGGAACATCCAGACTGTCTACCTCAGCCTTTCTTAACTGGGGCAACCCAATCTCGGTCAAGGCCTCCGCACTCTCCCCTTCATTTCCTGCCTGCTCTGCTGAATATAATCTTTTGTAGTACCTGGAGAATCTTACATTTGTCTCAGCCTGAGTGGTCAGTAAGTCCCCTCTTTCATCCAACACAGCGCATATCATTTCCCTGGGTTCTTACATGCTACACTGCAATGCAAGCAGTTTGCAGGCCTATACCCTTCTGCATGCAGTCTCTGGGTATATTTTGCATAGTCAAAATGTCCTAGTCGCTCCCATTCCTTAATGCATTTTTGTCTCATAACAAATAACCGGCTTTCTGTATCGTCCGCCGCTTGGCCAGATTTTTCAAGTAGTGCAATCTGCTCTTCAATACCCTCCAGGGATTCCAATATCTCCTTCCTGATCCCTCCCATTTTCCCAATCACAGTTCCCCTTATCACCGTTTTAAAGGCATCCCCTTCTCAATTTTACCCCCTAAATAGGCTCTGAATACGCCATCCGATAAGGCCTCCACTTGGAAGCACCAGGTCGGGATTGGCGGTCTGGGAAAGGAACGCTGCCATGTGAAGATCAACAGAGCATAGTCAGAAAGGACCCTCGCTTTGTATACCGCCATAACAAATTCCCAAGACGTTAACACATAATCTAGCCCGGTATGGACCCCAGAGGGTGCTGCGTAATGTGAGTATTCCCTTGCTTCACTGTGGATTCCTCTCCATATGTCAATCAATTCAAAATTCCACAATATTTCACCCAACGCCTTCGCAGGAGGGGAGGGCTGCCGGTACCTATCATCCAACCTCTCCAGTAAGGGATTAAGCATACAATTAAAGTTTCCTCCCACATCCATGTGGCACTGCATTACTCAGCTATCCCTGAATAAAGGGATCTAAAGAATGTTGTGGTGTCATTGTTAGGTGCATAAGTGTTTATAATACATATCAGTCTGTTCTCCAAGAACCCGTGTATCAGTGCTATCCTGCATTCGTCGGCACGTGTAAAGTCTAGTAACTGAGGGGAAGCGTCTGAGCAATTCATATTAGCACACCGCTCGCATATCTTGAAAAGTTAGAACCATACATCTTCCCACCCCATTTCTTGCTTAGTATATTTTGTTGATCAGTAGTCAACTGTGTTTCTTGTAACAATGCAATGTGTGTCTTTTCCCTTCGCAAATAGGCCTGCACTTAAGCCTCTTCACAAAGCTGTTCAAACCTCCAACATTCCATGTCACTATATTCACGTCACTCAGCATTCAAAAACCCATCTGCCCGGCTCTTGCAATTCCCATTGGCCACCTGTTAGACCCCCGTATCTCCCTTTCCCTTTTTACATTTCACGCATCCATCATCTACTAACCTAATCTGCTCGCATCCCCACCCCCCGCAACACCTCCACCCATCCAATTGCCATGTTCCACCACGTCTACAATTACCTCTGTGTTCTGCCCGTAAATGCCTTTTGGTTTGTTTCTTAATCTACAAACTACTAGAACTCGGAAAATTTCACAATTTAAAAGGTGATGGAACCAGACACCCCAACCAAAAACCAACAACCCTAAACCGCAGCTAGTGCACAGGCTGTGCTGCTTCCTCATCCACTCCCCCCCTCACTCAGGGGGTACGTAGCAGCGGGACACCTTAAAACTGGCTTCCAAACCAGGAGAGTCACTAAGGTGTAACAGCAGCCTGATCGGGCCACCCTCAACTCTCGATGAAGGCGTTCTCTCTCCTTCAGTGTTTATCCTGCATACAACATCTCATTAACTATCAAGGTCTCTACAAATCTCATAACTCATTTCCTTTTCATTTCTGTTGATCACGGAGCTCTGTTTCTTATCCTTGTGCGTGCATCCATGCATGTGTCGCCTCTGTATTCTTGAATAAGTGTGAGTTTCCGGTATATATCACTTTGAGTTTCGCAGGATAAATCAACATATACCTCACATCTGATCTCCTCAAGCGTGGGAGCTGCTCTCTCCTCACCTTCATTTGAACTTGAGAGCACGTTGAGATACATTTTAATTAGTAGTACCACACCTCGGAGCTCCCCTCATATTGAAAGAGTGGAAGGACAGTCCGAATACGATTTAGTACTTAACGTTGCCTAAGCAGTATGGCAGTACTGCTCACGTGCTAGGTTGGTGTGACATATGCTACCCATAAAAGCCCATCTGTGATACCGTACTGGGCATGCGCATTGATATCTGATTATTTTGTAGACTTTTTACAAGGATATATTTAACCAGCGCTAATGAGTGTGCCTGCATCTTGCGGTTCATTCATGTCTGTGTAGATCATTATTTTACAGATCCTTTCCGAATTAGTTTAACTGTTTTTTTTTGCACAGAACGCGTCCTACGTCGCGCAGTTTGAATACAAGCCCGCTTTCTTTTGAAACCAAACCATGCGTTGTGGTGTCCTTAACTGTGTTCATTATATTTGATAGTGACCAGTGGTCGAAGTGCATGAAACGAAGTAGTGGAACGATGTGCCCTGCTGACCTGTCCTGCTCCCCACAAACCCCAATGCCATTCCCCCTCCAATGCACAATACAAACCCCCAAACAAATGTGCCTGCTGTTTAAGTGAACGTTCAGTGCAGTGCACGTTTCAACAGCTTCCTACACTTATTTCAAAACAAAACCATTCCGGAAAGTTGTCTTTTTCAAATAAAAGTATAGGAACAGTAAAACCTTAATACAAAAAAAGCAGAGGCGCACCGCTCCCGAACCGCTCCGCCCACTTCAACCACTGAGTAACTACTTCTTTTCAATTGTTCCGTTTAGCATTTTCAATGACGTCTTCTGCACTAACAATCTATCAGCAACTAACACTGGCTGAAAGGTAATAGATATGCAGAAACAAAATACTGTTATGTTTTATTAACTGTACTGTTCATGCTTTTTTATACCCCTCTTCTGGTTCCTATCTCCTTTACTTCACTCTCTGGCCCCTGCTGCATCTGAAAAAAAATAACAACCAGTGAACTAAAAATTTAGGAAATATTCAAATCACTAACGCGTTCAACACAGACATATACGAATTAGCCACTAGGTGGAAGCAGTGTCACTGTAATAATTGCCGCCAGAGCCGCCTGCGTTCGGTCAGCATTCGTTCAGCAGTCAGCATTTCCTCTTGTAGTCGTCAGAAATGCCATTTATTTTCTCTATGGGCGTACATTTAATTTTAAACATGTAATACAATTTGGCCACGTTGAACAATGCTGCAATAGCTTGTCAAGGATTCATATTCGTTTCTTAAACATGCATCGTCATCATACACAGAAAGTCAACAAGTGGTTTAGGTTCCACTTTTTTTCCTCTTTTCTCTATTGTAGTTTTGGAAAATGGGTACATAACTGAACTGATATAGCTTTGTAACTTCACTTGAATTCACTGACATTTTTATATCATTGTTATAGCTTACATTCGGGGGTGGAGCCAGCTTTAAAGCATTGTTTGGGGTGGGCGGCTGTGGACGGTTTTAAACAGTGGGTGGTGAGTGGGGCCATGAGTGACCACCCAACGCACTTCCGAGTGCCGGCATTCCCACTTTCAATTGTGTCTTTGCTTTTTGCACTCTGGCCATGACAAACCTCGGTTTAGGGGACAGTGTTGATAAGTTATTTGTGCTGTGACTCAAACAGGGCACTGTCTCTGGGCGATGTGACAACAGGTTCACAAATAGCAAGGCAACGTGTATCATTATCTCACCAGAAATTGGATGTGCGGCCTGCAGGAACCACCTAGATCACTGCTTGAGCGCTCGTGTGCCCACTCACGCACGCACGCACATTCTCTCTCGACCCCCCTCTCTCTCTCCCTTATTGTTTTGTCTTCATCTATTATGCCTTCCTTTAACCCTTTACATACACCAACACAGTTTAGAGGATATTTAGTTTCACTAAGAGATGCTAATTGTTGGGAGGTGTGCGCCATTTAAAAGCTGAGCACTGCCGAGTAGTTAAGTAGTAGGCTTCATCAGGGGCGTAGGAGACACATAAAATCTGGGGGGGGGGGGGGGGTGGGGGGGGGGAAACCATGGACTTCTTGGGGACTTTGCTTTATTTATTTAGTTATTGTGTTTTAGTCAAAGAACTCGACTTTTCACAAAATTAGAATTAAAATAGCAGTACGTATTAAATTACAAATATCACTGTATAAAACAAGAGACAAGAAGAAAAGAAAACAGAAGAAAATTAAAGGATGCAGCAGCAAAGAACATGTCTTTGTATGTTGCATTTCTGGATTTTTCATCTGACTATGAGCTCATGGTAAGAGAGAGGAAATAACAATTACTTCCAGTGGGCCACAGTTAGGACGCCAGCTCGTTAAGAGGCAGATCACTGGAAATGGACTCCTGCCAAATAAAGGAGTTGCAGCCTTTTCTATCAACTGCAAGTTGCTACTTTTTTGTGTGGGGCAAGGAGACGTGTGTGTGTGTGTGTGTCTTGGAATGGAAAGATGGGTGTTTCAAGGAAAGAGGAAATCTTGTTTGTAACTCTGAGTAAGCCCTGTTATGGGAGTAGAGGGACCAGATGTGTGATGTTGCTGCTCTGACTGTCCTCCGGGGGGAGAGGGGGTACAGCAAATAAAGAGGATGAGCAATCGCAAGCCCAACCCCTTATAAGCACTCCCCAGGTCTGCGGCCGGATGTGTCAGACCCTGGGGATGCCTAGTAGGTGGGGTGTATGTGGACCCAAGGGGGTGGCCAGAGGGGCAGCCCGCTATGTGGGCTGCCCCTCTAGCGCCCCTGCGAGGGCCAGGCCACCCTCTCATGATGAGTCTGGTCCCTCTTATTCCATCTCATGCTGGCTTCAGAGCTTAGCCTTTCTTTGCCTTTGTTATTCTGAATTCAGAGCTCGACTCTGTTCCTTTCTCATTTAACATTTGCTGCAAAGCCTGATCTATTTGATTCTCTCATATGTTACTAGGACGTCAGAGCATGGGTCCTCTGCCCTGTTACATTATTCAAAGAGCCCCTCTGGACTTTCTTTGCGTCTCCCTTGTCTCACTGCTTGATTGCTTAATACATATCTCCTTGCTTGAACACTCAACATATTCTCCCTAACACAGCAAAGGCATCTGCAGTCTGTCTTAACTTCTATTTGTTCTGTGTCTTGAATTGGCCTCTTATTTCCACTTTTCTGTCTGCCGGGGAAAAGGCATTTGCCAGTCACTGCCATGATGGTTCTACCCGGCCATAAAAGGGCAACAGCTAGCCAATAATGGAAGAACATGGGCATATTATGCCACAGGCTGGCAACTGCCTTCCTAATGCCTACACAAGAGACACAACTCTTGCCTTTGTTTCTAACACTAATTCAGTGGATGAAGAAACGTGAGAGCACACATATTGCTTATAAAGGAAGGGGATGATGTCTCACTTGGTTAAGACATTTTGGTCACGCCAGAAGCTAATTTACAGCTGCAATTAAGCGATTAGCTTTTAGACTTCTGGCTTTAAATACATTTAGTATCACCTGGAAAGCACAGAGGTTGCTCAACAGGGTTCCTGGAGCACAAGGGGTACCCTACTTGTGGGCATGGATGTTTGGAGGGCATTCTCGCCCTGTTTTGGGGGCTGGCCCCGACAGCCATGATGGGGAGAGGGGCGTATTACTTTTGGTTGTACGTACCTTTTGAGGGTGGGCAGACATTGCCTCCTGCTTTAGCCCACTAACAGTTCTCCTTTGCAACTTTATAACATATACCTGTCAGGTGGCATGTAACTCAATGATACTAATGTTATCCGCCTCAGAAGTCTGGAATATTTTGCCATATCAACTAGGGTACAGGCTTGCCACCTCAGACTTACCCATGTCTGAGTCGACATCTGTCACCCTGTGGGAAAGACACACACAGAAAGAGCAGGGCACAGTTCCCTTGTGGGTTTTTCACACTTCTTCCTCAGGTTGGGCACAATTCACTCCGCAGAGAAAGTGGCACATGCTGGGCAACTTTCTCCCACTTTGACAATTTCACCCAAAGAGCGAAAGTGGCCATTTGAAATACCTCTGTCAACTTATTATTGAGCAATCCACACTGATGGGTTTCAGCACCTGCTTAACGCGAGATGGCAATTAAGGGCATTTGCCAACACACTCAAGAAGTACAGGACACCCTCTTACCAGCGACATGCCATGCTCACTCATTCTGATCATGAATTGGCATTTATCTGGGGTCATTTTAAATGTATTTTTTTTTTTTTTTTTTACATGTGTAGCATCAAGCAAAACCCCCAAGCATCAAGGCACAAAGTAAACTGCATGGAGTGGACCACTTCCATTGGCGCACGTTTTTACTTTTCCGCCACAAAATGGAAGATTTTAAAGGCAGGTGAAATCACATTGCTTTTCCACTTTGGAAGAGTGTAAATACCTCACACAAATAACGATTGCTGGCGGAATTGACAATGGCTTCCTCTGGACTCCACCCGCTTTTACCAGGTTTCATTTCCAAGCAGATCCCAGAGGAATAAATAGAAAAAGCGACAGTAATAAAGCTGAATGCATTCAGTTGGCCATTATCCCATCGGAAGATTAAGCCAGGTGCAGAACACAGGTGTTACATATTCCTGTGCACAATCTGCATTTGGAGAATTAACTAACTGATCTACCCTCCAAATGATATCTCCTCTGGGGCTTTACCGTTTTAGCCCCTTAACTGCCATGGGTATTTCCCCCCAGTGCCAAGGCCTTTTTTGGGGATTTCGGTATGTCGCCATTCAACCCCTTGTAACTTCTTTGTTACATGAGATATCTCGGCCAAAGTTGGCCCCTTTTTTCCCACATGTAGGCGGTCATAACGCCACCCAGGAATCCTAGTTTGCTGTAGGGGGGTGAGAGAAAATAACCAAAAAGGAGAACATTTGTTTTTTTCAGAAAATCCCAACAAAAAAACATGTGGTGTTTTCCTTGTAAGAGCTAGGAACAAAAGGTTTGATGTGCTGGATTCGCCATTTTCCAGGCTTTCAATAGCAGATTGAGTGGAAACCAAAATAACATATTTTGATATGCTAATCAACCGTTTTGTGAGAGGTAGGCGATTTTGGCGTTTTTTGTCCAATAGGACATGCATGGACGGAATGGAAGAAAAGGGTAGGAAAGATGAATGGGAAGCCAGAAAGGCATACATTTCTGGAAAGTAGACAATATTCCAAGTTTAGGAAGGAGTGATTTGCACAGGTCATGCAACAACTATGTAGGGAAAGATTCCATAGTTTGGGGGCAAATCGGGAAAATGACAGAAAAAAAACACAATTTCAGCACATTTCACTCTGGTCACCCACCCAAACACGCAGCCAACAAAACATGGCCTACCTTCCCACTTTCCCACAGGTTTCCCAATGAAAACAGTACCTCACATGTGTGGGTGCACCTACCTCGGCGCAAAGGGAAAAGGCTAACTCACTGATAACCCCAAGCCTTTCGGCAAAGCAGATTTTGCTCATGTGGACAACCTACAGATTTGGCCCGCCGCGTAGTGTGTCGAAGCCACCAAGGAAAACAGAGAACCCCATGCATTTCTGAATAGAAGACACCCGTGGGCACCCCCTCTCCACTAAAAACATCCATGGTGGTTTAGTGACCCCCACACCCACCCAAAACAAGTTATCATTGTTTTTATTTCTATTTTTGTTTTGCCTCTTTCCTAGGGGCAGATTGTGTTAGCAATCTGCCCCCAGGGAGGGCTACATGAGATGCCCCCCCATCCATTTGGGGTGGGGGGGAGAGGGCCACCCCCCTTTCCACTAAAAACATACATGGTGGTTCAGTGGCCCCCACACCCACCCAAAACAAGTTATAAAACAAACTGCCCCAGGCTTGGGGGGTGGCTCTGCCAATATTTGTAGTGGCCTCCTCCCCACCCCAAATGGATGGGGGCATCTCATGTAAAACTTTCTAGAGGCTGAAATCTCCCCCCAGGGAAGGCTACATAAGTTGCCCCCATCCCCTTAGGGTGGGGGGAGATGGCCACCCACCTTTCAAACACAAACAATCCTGGTGGTCTAGTGGGACCCCCACCCCCACCCAAAACAAGTTATAATATATATATATATATATATTTGTTTTGCCCTTCCATAGGGGCAGATGGGCACATGTGTGAAGTGGGAGAATGGGAAAAAAGACTCCCCCCAATCCCCTCGCGCCCCTGGCCTAGAGGATCGCGACCCAGACACCCGCCATGAGATGAATTTGCCTATCTACCAGACGACCAAATACCCTGGTACAGGAACATACGGATGTGCCCACCAGCCTGCCCACCAGCCTGCCCTGCTCAAGCCGACACCTGCGGCATGGATGAACTCGACTGAACCATTCAACAGTAAATAAACACATTGTTAGAGATGCCATGACGACCTAGCCAACGGTTAGAACACCCGTGCAACCATGCACACTGGACACTTCCACACCAATCCACACGAAGACCATATTCAATGCTATGACGTAGGTGACGGACACACCCACTGACGCGCATCTTTATTATTTTTCACATAGGTTTTTCAAAATGCAGAAACGCAAGACGCACAGAGCACTCGTCTAAAATGCTTGCTGACGCTTCTCCTAACCCATGCATTGTGATGAAAAATGCAACGAAGACATGATACTGGATATGAAGCAATATGATACCGTAACTTAAAGTGCCGTGCATCAAACATCCCCACCTATGCACCAGGCCCAAGTAGGCCGCAAACAAGAGCCTCCAAAAACATTGAACGAACAAGAGTACAATTGCTGACCCTGCAGAATGAACCCAGCGAGAACTGACAGCCAAGGGGGCAATGTTGCAACTCGCATGCCACAAGCCGAAGCCAAGGTCACACCTGCAAACTAAGCCAGACACGCAGAGGCAAATACAACATTAAATTTGCAGAATTCTGCCTCAACCACAGTCTCTCCTCACGTGACCAAGCCGAACCTGACAGGGTGCCAGACCCAGGAGGGTGAAATCGCCTGGGTCCCACTTTTTAGACACAGGCTGCAACAATGAAATGACCCAATGGACACCTACAGCGGTGGGAATAGTCTGCTCTCAAGCATATGAGCAAATCCACGCATTGTCTGCATAAACACATGGTTACATATTGTTGCAAATGACAGATACACCGCGAGCTGGGAACAACGATAATCCCAGGCTGGGGGGTGAGTGGACCAATCAGAACATGGGGCACTCATCACTGACGCCATTAACATTAGCCAATCATCAGGGGTCTTCGTGTAACAATTTTTATGTATCTAATAGAAGGGACAACCCAAGTATACCACCTGACTGACCCTTAACCACTAACAACGTTCTCTATACGTATGCTATACTAACCCTACCACTCGAGGAACCAATCCAGAGTGGCGATAGGTTTTTTGCTAACTTTCCCAGGTGACGCAAGTAGTGCGTCATACTGAGGCAAAAAGGGCCTGCGAGCCCCACGAATTTCGAGAGTCAGGACGGACGCGTACGATCCTAGACCCATCCCTGCCGTTGTTCAATAAACAGCAGAACCACCTTGCTTCTTGTGTGTGTCTCATACTCATTTTTGGGATACGCGGGAGGAGTTGGGGCCTCCCTGCCCGGAGGTCCACGGACGGCCCAGCCGACCCTGGGAGAATTTCCCCCCGACAAGTTGGAGGCACTGCTGCGATCTGTTTAAGATCGGCTTTTTATTTTTCTGAGTGCTCTCGTTGCGAGGAGGCCCGGCGGCGCGGCCCCCTCTGCCGCTGCCCCCTTTTGAGGACTACAGGACCATCGCGGAACTGTGAGAAGACCGGACAGCGCAATCCGGATATTGGCCTTCGGGAGCCGGTTGAGAAGTATCCCGCCCGCGGTTGGCGAGTGTCCAGACGTGGTCCAGACGAGGGGAGGTGGCGAGCCGCTTGGGGGGGTGCACGCAGTCGAGCGGCCCCGCATCAAGAGAACTTGGTGAGTATGCTACACCCAACAAGCAATGTGAAATTGTGAGGGAGGGGGGAGGAATAGAATACGGGGGTTGGGAGGTTTTACACCGGTGCGCGGCGAAGGTTTGATAAATTAGTGTTGACGGTGAAGTGAATGGTAGCTGGACAAGTGCAAGAGCAGTCCGCTACGTTACGAAGAAGGAGGGGGCGGAGCACGAAAACATCACGTGCGGCCGCTCGTAGACACTGATTGGCCTAGGTCGCGACCAACTGTAAGGGTGTGTGTGTGTGCGGTTTCCTACGAATTGGTGATTATTGATCAATGAGTACATGAGGATCCCTATTGTTCGAGCAGAAAACTCGATAGATAGATGACGTTTCCCTGTAGGCGGTAGCTAGCTGGTTGCCTAATACGGAAGATAATTGACTGGTTAAGCCCTCCTGTCGAGGGGCGTATCACACGCGAGGCCACGCAGCGTGCGCAGTCTGATTATATTGTTGATTACCTTGTTCCAGGCGTGACAAGAGGACAGCTGTGGGTTTAACGGGGATAGATTGCAAACTTATTTCAAACTTTAAAAAAAAAACAAAAAAACATGTAAAGAACTTACTGGTAGTTTTGGAAGAGGTCAGTGACGTCACCAGTAGGGCTTTCATAGGATACCTCGAACACAAGGCATTTTTTGGAGAGTGGTGGGGAAGAGAATAATGGTAAGGGAGTGGAGACGAAGATAAACGGTAACGAGTAGATCGGGGCAAGGTGAAGAGGGGGACGTGGCCGCGCACGGAGAACGCCGGCCACGACAAATGAAGAAAGAGAAGGAGGGATAAAATAAAGTGGGACGGCTGTATAAGAACGTCACACAGGGCATGCAGCCGCAGGGGGCTACGTGCGCCTCGGCCGTAGGGGGCCGTAACGGTGTTTGGTGAAGGAAGAAAAGAGAGAAAAGAATATACAAATGCAAATGCTATATTTTACTATTTTGTTTTAGCGGACAATCGCAAGTCCCCAAAATTACGGGGCCAGGTAAAGATCTGAAATTGTATAGCGTACACTATTAGCAAGATAACCGCTACCATATAGAGGGAGGATAACAATTGAAGTGCTACTATGTCATACGGGACAGGATCGGGAGGGTGGGGGAACACCCTCACTACCCCGCTACAGCATATATGTAAAACACTGTCACCCCATAGGGAGAAACTGATCAAATACAGCATAGAATGGACACAGGGGACGGACAACAAAATGACGACACCAGGGCCGCCTAATGGCAGTTTCGATCCATATACCCAACACTCACTATTAACTCATCTGCATAACTCATACAAGGGGAAGAAGTTGACACACCACGTGGAGGTGTTTAACTTATGGAGAATGTTCCAGGGGTCCCGACCAGGACCAAATGGAATGTTCACTGTGGGGGAAACAAAGGAAGAGAAGAAGATTAAGGAGGAAGAAGAGAATGGGGAAAAAGAGAGTGAAGGCACACAGTTCACGGGGAACGGACAAGAGGGAGGAGAGAAAAGTAGCAACCTAAACGAAAAAGAAATAAAAAAGGAACAGAGCGACGACATGCCCCTAGCGAAGGTAGTGAAAAAAGAGGAAGGGGGGTTATATCCTTTAATGGATATAATACGAGAAATAGTGAGAGAACAATTAAGGGCGGCTGAGGGGTACTCAAACCCGTATATGTGTATATGGTGGTGGGCATACAGCCCACCACCATATACAGCTACAGGTGGCCACACGGGAGGGGAGCAGACAAGTACGGCGGGGCCAACTTATACGAAGGTGCCCGCAGGGGAGGGGAGGACTAGCGAAGAACAAATCGCAGCAATAGGACATGATGAGTGGGTAGCTGCGCAGGTATTATTAAAATTATGAGGTTCATTAACAGGAGAAGAGAAGGAGGTAGTAAGGAAAATGGACGAGGATAATGAGAGAAAGAGCGAGATGAAAGGGGAAGGGGGAAAAGAAAGGAGGAAGAGCTGTCACGAGAAAAGGAAGAGATTTTGGAGGAACGATTAGCAGAATTAAGGAATGAGCAAAATGTCCTGATCAAGCAGCTTGAGAGGGAGGAAAGAGAGAGAGCACGGGAAAGGAAAGAAAGTAAGAATGAGTTGGAAAAAATGAGGGAACGAACTGAGGAGCGAAAGAGAGAAGCTGAAAGGGTAAAGGCAGTAGCAGAAAGAGTATCCCGAGCAGCACAGCGCGACAAGAAAAGAGAGGAAGAAGAGAAAGAAAAAGAAATGGAAATATGGAAGAGGAAAATACTATCAGAAACAACCAAGAAATACGAAGAAGGGAGGATGATAGAAAGCATATTAGAGCGGGAAAGAGAGAGATGGGAAAGGAAGAGAGAAGAGGAAAGGATATTAGAAAAGATGAGTAGTGAAGTAATGGAGGAATTAATAAAGAAAAGAGAGGAAATTGATAGAGAGATAGCGGAGAAAAGAGAAGGGAAAAGAGAAGATAGGAGAGGGGAGAGTGAAGTAAGGAGATATGTACGCAGAGACACAGAAGTAGCAACAACATCAGCACAAAGGGGAGCAATTGGTACAGAAGAAACGGGAGGAACGGATTTAATAGACTTAAAAACAGTAACGATTAGGGGGAAAAAGACAGATTGGGGGTTGTCACTCCTGGATGACTTTTGTAGTGAGGAAGAAGAAGGAATGGAGAAGGAAGGAAGAAATAGGGAAAGGGAAAGCTTAGATAAATTGTACATCACCCTGACAAACAGGGAATCACCATGGGCCTGCAGAAGAAAGGAAGAACTGGGGGGAAGTGAGTGGGAAGAGCAAGGAATGGCGGGAAGGCAGACACATGCAGCTACACCCTCATCATCCCGTCCAACATGCTCCACCACCCCACACTCATCCCGTGCAACATGCCCACCTACACCCGCACCCGCCCCTCACGAAACACACACCCTATGCAGGCAGGCTTAGAGACCTCCCTGGACGCAGGCAGGAAGAACGACTACACACGCCCACATTAAATAAAGGAAATGATAAAAGAAGGGGTAGAGATGGAGGAGAAACAGTTACGAGCAGGGGAAATATGGACACGACAGACGATGTAGACGATACGGAAGAAGAGGAGGGGTACACGGACTCAACTTTGGGGAACCCAGGGGGTCAGACAGGACACAACCTAATGCCACTTCTGGAGAGGGGAGGGGTTAGACCACAATACGTCCCTTGGAAGCATGCAGACAAGGAAAATATAAAGTGCAGGCTCCCATCATTAAGTGGAGGTGCGGGGAAATGGATATATGAAATGGAAAAACACACCGCAGGACAAAAACTGGCAGTAGGAGATGTAAAGGGCCTACTAATATCAATATTGGGGGATGCAGCAGATGACATCTGGAAGAGAGCAGGCTTCCCCGGGGTCACAATAACAAACACATCACACGACGGGGCGCCATTCGCAAACTGCAGACATGCATTATGGCAAGCATTAAGGGTACAATACCCAGACACATCAGACATAGGAGCGATTACTTCTCGCAAGATGCGTGAGAACGAAGATCCTGTTGATTATATCCAGGAAATTCAAGAGAAGTGGCGTATGGAAACTAGAGAACAATGGGATAAAACACCAGCAATATTCTATCATATACTAATACAAGGGCTCCCAGAAGCAGTGCAGAAACAATTGAAGAAAGTAGTGGGGATGGAAGCAAAAGCATGGCCAGAAATACAACTGACGATAGTACATCATTGTAGGACATGGCAAGAAAAGATGAAACAAAAGGAAGAGGATAGAAAAGCGGAAGAGGCTAAATTGGTGCAGAAAAAACTTATTAAATACACGATGGAAGGTGCACTAATAACTACACCTACAACAATGACACAAAACCCCATGCAAGTAGTGGCTGCACAAGATCCCTCCCACATACAATCACCACAGATTGTAGCACAACAACTGCCACCACCCCCACCATACAAGACTAACATGGGAGGAGGATACTCAACACCAGGAGCTGGATATTATAATTATAACAGGGGAAGGGGAGGAATGATGAGGGGGAGGGGATACGGCTATAACACACAACAGCAAGGGGGAGGATTCAGATGTTTCTACCCCACTGGGCAACCAGTATACCAGGACAATTCAGGGAGTTTTCCATGGCAGACCAGGGAACCACCGGTATGTTGGATTTGTGGATTACTAGGACACATGTCACGCACATGTAGAATGAGACCCGGCACACCAGCATGGGGAGAACAGGGACAACAAGGGCCTATAAGGGAACAGCAGGGCCACCAACAACAGCAGGCAGTGCAACCCGGGAAATGTGCAGCAACAACTAGCAACACAACAACAGCCACAGACATATTCACCACCACAACAACAGGTAGCGATGACACAACAACCTCAAGTGCAGCAAGTACAGCAACCCGCTCAAATTCAAGACCATAAAGTAAGCTCTACCAATTCACAGCTACAGCAAACACAACTGGGAAGGGTGACGATGGGACACAACCCTTACACAGGAAGTGGTCAATCATTATATCCACAATAGGACAGCCCACAGACGGCCTTGGTGTGTCCCATCCTGTCGGTAACACCTAATAGTGCGGAGGAACCACGCATAGAGGTAACGATAGGTGACAAAAAAATTATCATTCCTTGTCGACACCGGGGCAACCCGGTCTTGAATAAGGGAAGGTAAATTTAAGATGTCAGGTGAGGCCATGAACACCCAAGGATTCTCTGGGGCTAGGGGGTTAGTTCCCTTTACTGATAACATCCCCTTATCAATAGGGGATTATGACATGTCCGTCCCGCTTTTATATTCAAGGGACTCACCAGTATACATACTCGGAAGAGACATAATGAGCAGGTTGAATATGACAATCTCCTTCACGGAGGACGGCATAATTTGTTCCACTCCTGGAATAAACATGCTCACTACACGGCAAATTATGCAAGCATACTGTGGGCAGACAGTGATTAGGGCTGAGCCAGTAGATGGGGAACTGTTTCAGTACAGAACAGACATGGCATTCACATGGATGCCAGGAATAGAAGGAAAGATCTGGAGGAGGCCGACAGCCTATTTGTTTAGACCAGAAACACCAGCCAATGAACCAGAAGGAAAAGTGATTTCAGTGAGCATGGAAAGCATTATAGCGACTGCTGATTATATCGCAGTACATCCCCAAGACAGGGAAGGAAGAGCATGGAGGGCAGTGATAGCCCTAGCTGAGGGATGCAGGCTCACCCAGGTGTCAGACGAGGAGCTCTTTTCAGAAGAAAAGGAAGAGGGTGAAATGGTATTCATGATGAGTGTAGATATATGGCTAAGAGTGACATACAAACAAGTGGCACAGAAAATAGCAATGGCACTTGAAGCACCCACATCCACCCCAGTTCCCTTTTTTGAGGAGGATATGGCAAAAGTCCCAACATCATTATGGACTACTAGTCCCTATGACGTGGGGTGCATAAAAAGTATAGGGGGAGTAAGAATAAAATTGAAAAAAGGTGCAATACTCCCTAGAGTGAAGCAATACCCACTATCAAAAGAGGCAGATGAGGGCATATATGAAACAATAACGGCCCTTATAAATAATGGCATATTGGTACCATCAGAATCACCATGTAACACAGCCGTATATCCAGTGCGCAAGGCTAAAGGAGGGTCTTGGCGTTTCATCCAGGACCTCAGGCCCTTGAACAACATAGTGGAAAAAGAATACCCCATAGCAGCAAACCCGGCCACAATATTGTGTGGAATTCCAGCAGAGGCATCACGATTTACAGTGATCGAACTCAAAAATGCCTTTTTCTCAATACCCCTGCATCCAGATTCACAAGATCTAACAAGCTTCACGTACAGAAACACAAAATGGAAGCACACCAGATTGCCACAAGGGTACTGCGAGTCACCCTCAATTTTCAACAGAGTAATACAGATGGACTTGGGAAACATTGAATTGGAAAGCACAGTGTTGCAATATGTTGACGACATAATAATTTGCAGCACAAGCGAAAAAAGATGCAGGGAGGACTCATTGAAGATGCTGACAATATTGGCTGAAAAGGGTTACAAGGTAGACAAAGAAAAATTACAGTACTGTCAGGAACAGGTATTATACATTGGTCAGCTGATATCCCAACACGGAAGAAAGATTGCACCACAAAGAGCACAGGCTATATCAAAAACGCCATTGCCACAAACAGTGAGGGAGCTGCAGCAGTTCCTGGGATTGTGCAACTACTGTGGAGCATGGGTATTTGATTACAGCTCATACATAGGACCCCTACTTGAAGCATTAAGAGAAGCTAACAAAGGGGAGAAAAAATTGGGGTGGACAATGGAAATGAAAGAGGCCTTTGATGAACTGAAAGAAGCAATATCAACTGCTCCGGTACTGGCCACCCCAGATTATGAACGACAATTCTTTATATTTTCACATTGCGACTCAGCAGTAATAAAAGCAGTGTTGGCTCAAAAAGCAAGCATGGGATACAAACCAGTAGCATTTTACAGCGGTCACTTGGATCCTGTTATGTTAGGTCATTTCCCTTGCGAACAAGGTCTCGCCGCAGCTGCCTTCGCGGTAGAGAAATCATCATTTATTACAATGGGGTGCCCAACCACACTATTTGTGGAACATGCACTATTTGCAATATTGAACAAGCCTAAATCCACACTAACCACGCAGAGGGCGTCAGGTTATGAGATCATCTTATCTAGACCAGAATTATCAATTGTTAGATGCAGCACAGTTAATCCTGCAAGGTTTATAGCGGAAGTTATTGAGGAAGGCGACTATGCACATGATTGTACGCAGACTACTGAAATGTACTCATGTACTAGAAAAGTTGAAGAGGATGCGCTGAATGGAGGAGAGCTCTTGTTCATTGATGGGTCATCAACAACAGAGTGATGGGATAAGGAGAACTGGGGCAGCGGTTGTAAAAATGACAGAGGAATTGGTGTGTGTGGCAGTGAAATGTGTACAATTACCACAACATTACTCTGCTCAAGCAGCAGAATTGGTTGCACTGATCTTGGCGTTGAAGGAAAGCTTTGACAAGAGAGTTACTATATATTCTTATAGCGCATATGTCACGTCTACTGTACACTCAGGATTGACAAAATGGAGGAGAAGAGGGTTTAGGAGAACTGACGGCACCCCAGTGCAACATGCTCTCTTATTAGCTGAGTTAATTGAAGTAATAAATGATCCCCAAGAACGAACTTTGGTCAAATGTCTCGCACACACTAACGGAGAAGATCATATCTCAAAAGGAAATGCAGCAGCAGACGCACATACGAAGTATGCTGCATATTTCGGTGAGATATGTCACCAACTGCCGCACTATGGCGTCAAGGTAACACTGGAAAGATGGTAATGCCATTGGCACTATTGAACACCGCCCTGAGACAGCTCCACCACCCAGCTCATACAGGCAAGGAAGTTATTGCAGCACGAATTAGGGAAGATTGGTTCTGCCCTGAGTTAAATTCCCATGTGACAAATTTTATCAGCAATTGTCTAACATGTGAACAGTTTACGGCCGGTCACACGCTGCAAGTGATAAAAGGTACTATACCTCGGCCAGAGGCACCCTTCCTGCACATCCATATTGATTACGTTGATATGATCAACGTATGTCAAGGAAATAGGTATATGATTGTAGTGGTATGCCCATTCTCCAGGTGGATTGAGGCAGGACCCTGCTCACATCCAGATGCATTCAGAGCAGCTAAATTTCTAATGAGGGAGGTTTTTCCCAGGTGGGGAGTGTGCGAGGTACTGCGGTCGGATAACGGCCCGCATTTCGCTAATGAAATGTTCCAACACATCACATCCCTACTGAACATCAAGCATAAATTTGCATGTGCATATCACCCGCAGGCCAACGGTTATGCGAACGCCTGAATGGCCTACTGAAGGAGGCAATTGCAAAGATACAACAAACAACGAAGAAGAGTTGGTTGTATTGCCTTCCGCTAGCTCTATTTGAACTGAGGAATAGACCAGGCTCCGACCACCACCTCACTCCTCACGAGGTGGTGACCGGACGTCAAATGCGCCTTCCTCTAACGCCAACATCAAGAGCATTCACAGACCATGAAAACACTGCAACTGTTCTTGGTGATGAAATGTACCAATATGTGTCTTCCTTGATTACTAGTGTAGTGTTTGTGTCTCAACAGCTCGAGCGCACGCGGGGCGGGTCTAAGAGTGATCAACAAGAAGACGCGGATAAAGAATTGGAAAAGGAAAAACTGTGCAAAATTGCTAAAGGTGACCACGTGCTACTCCGCAATTTCAATAGAAAGTGGAACAGCCCACGCTTCACTGGCCCCTACCTGGTAGAGGAGGTATCTACGAGAGCAGTAAAATTGCAGGATAAACGTGCTTGGAATCACCTACACGACGTGAAGTTCTGCAAACTCCAGACCCGCCCTAGCGTCAACGACAGGGCAATTGGAAGAACAACGACATCGTCACCTACGGAGAAAGAGACGTCTACCACAGCTGACGACCTCAGTGTCTCCATACCCTGCAACCCCCAGAATACCCAGAGACAAGTAGTGAAATAGAAACTGGTAATTCCCATACCGCCCACCCCATGGTCACACGATCAAAAAGCAAAGAGACTTCCGCCAGTTGAGCCCCAAACCCTCTGCCCACAAACCACCTACCCACTACAGCTACCACCCAATTGAAGGACATTGTCTTGCACATATACACATGTAAACACTTGTATGTTTTCTTTTTCTTTCTCGCACATGCAGGTACCGTGTATTATTGTATTGCTAAGAAAATAGATAACTAACAGCGTACATTGCCCAGGAGTAGATGCTACCCTCAGACGATAACTACCCTGAAGCCCTATCACACCAATTTGTATATCACATAAAAAGGCCAAAGTACCTAAAAAGAAGGAGGATACGTGTTTACTACACCACATTTATCTTGGCCATAGAACAATCAATGCCCCATCTTCACCAACACTTACCTGCCCTAAGAGATAGATCGCTTAGATTGGCGTGGGAACAGCTCTTCGCCTGGGCACTGAACGACTACTTGATAGGGAGGGCTTGACAACAACAACTAACAATAATAACAAGCTTATTGAGAATTTTCAGGCGGGCAACTTTAACGTCGCAAGAATAAGCTGCCGGACTGCAGCAAGGTAAGAGCAAATGCCGGTGAGACTAGCTTTTGTAATAAAGATGATAGGGGTTTTGATGATCACTGGTTTTTTGGCTGCCTCTGTATGGCAGAAAAGTTATGCTATCAATATTTTGGCTGCACCCAAACCTAATGTACCCCCACCCACGGCTGCAACAGGTGTTACGTCAGGTGGTACGAGCAAGCCTCCACATAAGGGAAATAGAGTTAAACGCAGCACATACTCAGATAATAAAGGCATTGTTAATTACATAACAGATTCAGCACACGTCTCGAACAACATGTGGTACCAACACATGACCCAAATAGGTAAGCAGACAACAGAAGACAGCTGCTACGTCTGCTCATTGATCCCATATGCCATGAGCGCTTCTCGAACATTCGTTGCCACAGAAATAGATGAAAAGACAGCCCGATGTATAATATACCTGGCACTATTCCAAACGAGAGGGTGATTTCAAGGGACGGAGGTGAGACTGGTGTGGAAAACGCGAGACACATATCCATACGAAAACAACTTCCTCAAAACTTATTTGAATTACCACAAGAGCAGTTTGCATGCTGAAGCTTTTAGATATATGACAAGTGGTCCTGAAAAGGGAGAAACGAAGAAAGTAACGCTACAATACCTACCATGTGACTGGTACGCCACTGAAGTTCCTGGTACACAAGGATGTTGGGAAAGACCACTGGTAACAATAACAGGGAAGGTGTACATGGACAACAAATGGGAGATAGGAGTGATTGGCAGCAACATGGTAATAAGAGAAAATATTACAACTATTAATGAACATAATAACAGATGTTGGACGATTTGGGGCAAGTACGTACCCATGATGACGTGGATGGAGAAAGATGAAGACCCAATGAGCATATGTCTGCACCTAAGATATGCTACCAACATAGAGGAGAAGTGGACGTGGGATACAACACCAACTGTGCAAGCGTAATAGAGTTACCTGAGGGGGGAGCAGGAACAGCAGTATTAATGGACCACTACTGGGCCTGCGGAAACAAGGCATACCACACACTGCCCCCTCTGTGGAACGGTGTATGCACAATGGTACACATTAATGTACCATCACTAGTGGTGCCTCAGAAACATGTGAACATGGCGAACTTCCCCAAAATGGATGAAGGAAACAAGAGGAAGAAGAGGTCTGTACAACCTCAGAACCTCCCACCTCTCCCTCCCTACCCCACAGGCAAAGCCACCCTCGTCATTGCCACCCACCTTCTCGGTCATCCGACCCATGAAGCGCGTGTCAGTTGAGGCTTTCGCTGCTACCTTCTCGCCCCCTCCTCCCCCCTCGGCTGACTCCCACCCTGACACAGCCCTCTCCATCCTCTATTCCTCTATATCTGATACTCTCGATATCCTTGCCCCCGTCATGAGAATCCGCCTGAAGCCCAAAGCCAAATGTAACTCCTGGTATGACTCGGATCTCGTCACCCTAAAACGCAAGTGCAGGGTGGCAGAGAGGAAATGGCGTGCTTCATGCTCATCCTCTGACAAACTGGCCTGCCGCCTGCTCCAAAGGCAATACCGGCTCTCCGTTCTCACCAAGAAGAGAGCCCTTATCCAAGCCCGCATCTCTGAGGCATCTAACAACTCGGCCGAACTCTTTAAAATCTGCAAGGAGCTGGCCAACCCTGCTGCAGTCTCTACCTCTCCTGTCCCCTCCCAGGCCCTCTGCACCGCACTGGCCTCGCACTTCATCTCAAAAACTCAGGACATCCTGTCCTCGCTCTCCTCCTCTCTCCTCCCTCCCTCTCTTCCCGGCCCTTCCTCTTGCTCTCTTGCAGCCTCCCCTCCGCCCTCCTTCTCTGCTTTTCCACCTTTTTCTGCTGATGAGGTTTCCAGACAAGTCCGATCTATGAAAGCCTCGTCTAAACAGGTTCACCCCTGTTCCTCCAAAACCATCAAGGACCACATCGACTCCCTGGCTCCTGCCTTGGCTGCCTTTTGCAACCACTCATTCGCCTCTGGAGTCTTCCCATCCCCCCTCAAGCACTCCCTTGTGCACCCCCTCCTCAAGAAACCCTCCTCCGACCCCTCCTGCCCGGCCAACTATCGCCCAATCTCCATCACTCCCTTCCTGGGCAAGCTCCTGGAGAAACTGGCCATCTCCCAGCTTAACCTCCATGCTGAATCTGTTGGTAATCTTCATGACCATCAATCCGGCTTCAGAGCGGCCCGAAGCACGGAAACTGCTCTCCTGAACATCCGTGAGGACCTGCTCCTGAACCTCGATTCCAACACTCCCTGTGTTCTCATTCTGCTCGATCTCTCCTCTGCCTTTGACACTGTCAACCATGCCATCCTGCTCAACCGTCTCCGTGATAACCTGGGTATCACTGGTCAGGCTCTGGCATGGCTGACCTCTTTCCTTTCCGGTCGACCCTCCCAGGTCCAAATGGGCTCCTTCCTCTCTGACATCTTTTTCTCCACCTGTGGTGTCCCCCAGGGATCCAACCTCTCTCCCTGGCTTTTCAACCAGTATCTGGCACTCCTTGCCCACCGCATCGCCGCTCTCTGCCCCTACTTCCAGTGCTATGCGGACGATACCCAGCTCATTTTCAGGCTACCCTCGGCCTCCTCCTCTCCTTCCCTCATCTCCGACTGTCTGTCTGCTATCCAGGAATGGTGTGCCGCCAATGACCTCTGCCTTAACGCCAGTAAGACTGAGATTCTACTCATCGGCACACCCACTCCCTCCTTCCCTGCAGCTCTCTGGCCGGCCTCCCTTGGCCCCCTTCCTGCCCCTACCTGCAAGGCTAAAAACCTTGGGGTCATCTTCGACTCCACACTCTCCTTCTCTCCTCATATATCTGACGTCTCTAAGAAGTCACACTACCAGCTGCACCTCCTCAGAGGTATTCTTCCCTTCCTCTCCTTCCCCCAGAAGCTCACTGTCTCCCGAGCCCTGGTTCTCTCAAGGCTGGACTACTGTAACAGCCTCTATCTTAATCTGCCTGCCTCCACTCTCCGCCCTCTGCAACTTATCCAGAACAGAACTGCGAGACTTGTCCTTGGCCTCAAGCCCAGGGACCGTATCTCTCCAGGACTGAAATCTCTTCACTGGCTCCCAGTGGCTGCGAGGATTAAGTTCAAAACCCTCTGCATTGTCCACAAGGCCTTCTGGGGCCTGGGGCCTAAATACCTTCAACTCTCTCTTCCTAAATATCTTCCTTCACGAGCCCTTCGCTCATCCTTCTCCAACTCCCTCATGGTCAGCCGCTTCTCGAAGCAACGAGCTGGGGGTAGATCTCTCTCCGCAGCAGGGGCCTCCCTCTGGAACAGCCTTCCTGCCTCCCTGAAACTTGAGGAGAACCATCTCCGGTTCCGGAAGCACCTCAAAACCTTCCTCTTCGCTTCTGCCTTCTCTCTCCCTCTCCCCTGCTAAACCTGCTTAACTCCCCACTGAATTCTGCACTAAACCTGCATCTGAGCCACTCTCAGCGACCTCGGTCCAGGTCCCAGCCACTCTCCACTTGCACTGCCTCCCTGGCTCCCCCTGCACTGTGGGACTGTCACTGCATCCCTACAGCCCCCTTCCCAGCACTTGCTCTGCACTTACCTCGCACTTGCCACCAGCTGGCCCTTTTATTTATTATTTATTATTTATTTATTTTACGCTACTTACCTTGTACCGCACTTCCCCCCCACCTCCTCCCCCTGCACTTTCTCCTTTTCCCCTTACCTCTGCACTTGCGCGATCTGAATGACACCTGGCCTAGTAGGATCGTTTGTCTGTCTTCCCCTTGTTTCCCTCCCTCCCTGCCTCGTCGCGCCTTGAAACACTTGTGTATAGGCGCGTTACAAATATCATATCATATCATATCATATCAAGGGGTCAGAGAACGAAAACAACAACAACAATAATTTCCTGAATAGAAAAAAGAGACAAGGAGAACCTCTGACAGGAAATTACCTATGGGGAAGATCGGAAACAGCACTCACTTCAATCCCACCAGAACACAGACTATTCAGCAGAGCAGCAATGTTTTTCTCGTCAATAATACATCCGGGACTACAAGCTTACGCAAACGCAAAATGGCTCCAGATAACACGATGGGAGCTGATGATGACAATCAATTCTACAGTAAATGTATTCAACGCAATAAAAGAGGAACTACGAGCAGTGAGGATGGTAGCACTACAGAACAGATACGTATTAGATCTCCTTACAGCAATGGAAGGAGGAGTTTGCGCAAAGATAGGACAATCATGCTGCACATTTATTCCTGCTAACGATGCTGACAATGGTACACTCACCGAAGCAGTATCACAACTGGCCCAGATGCACTCCAAAATGATGGAAGAAAGTAAAGGAGTGAAGAAGGCTGACAGCTGGTTTTCAATGTTATGGTCATGGATGCCATCATGGCTGTCGGACGGACTGAAGATTATAGTTGGATGTATAATACTGGCTGGAGCTGCACTGATCATAATAAGGTTTTGGAAGGCCCGGAAAGCACGCACTACAGACGAAATGATCGAAATGGTTGGTATGCACCTCTTGATGCCGACTGATGATGGCCAGCACACAGACACAATAATAAAAGAAAGAGAAAAACTGTGCAAACAGATCATCACCAACCACCTGGACCCGCCATCCGTGAAGCTCGAAAACCCAAGAAGCCCGAGGAGCTACATCGGGAAATGGGTATACTGCACACCTGGAGGAAGCTGTGTGTATATGTATTGGTCATTTGAAGACCATGTCAACCACTATGGACACCTGGGAGGAGTAACTAAAATATGGAGAGTAAGAGGAGATAAGGAAAAAGATATGTTTGTGGTCGACAAGTCGACCAGAGGGGGGACTGAAGTGGGAGAAGACATGATACTGGATATGAAGCAATATGATACCGTAACTTAAAGTGCCGTGCATCAAACATCCCCACCTATGCACCAGGCCCAAGTAGGCCGCAAACAAGAGCCTCCACGAACATTGAACGAACAAGAGTACAATTGCTGACCCTGCAGAATGAACCCAGCGAGAACTGACAGCAAAGGGGGCAATGTTGCAACTCGCATGCCACAAGCCGAAGCCAAGGTCACACCTGCAAACTAAGCCAGACACGCAGAGGCAAATACAACTTTAAATGTGCAGAATTCTGCCTCAACCACGGTCTCTCCTCACGTGACCAAGCCGAACCTGACAGGGTGCCAGACCCAGGAGGGAGAAGTCGCCTGGGTCCCACGTTTGAGACACAGGCTGCAACAATGAAATGACCCAATGGACACCTACAGCAGTGGGAATAGTCTGCTCTCAAGCATATGAGCAAATCCACGCATTGTCTGCATAAACACATGGTTACATATTGTTGCAAATGACAGGTATACCGCGAGCTGGGAACAACGATGGTCCCAGGCTGGGGGGCTCGCGAGTGGACCAATCAGAACATGGGGCACTCATCACTGACGCCATTAACATTAGCCAATCATCAGGGGTCTTCGTGTAACAATTTTTATGTATCTAATAGAAGGGACAACCCAAGTATACCACCTGACTGACTATTAACCACTAACAACGTTCTCTATACGTATGCTATACTAACCCTACCACTCGAGGAACCAATCCAGAGTGGCGATAGGTTTTTTGCTAACTTTCCCAGGTGACGCAAGTAGTGCGTCATACTGAGGCAAAAAGGGCCTGCGAGCCCCACGAATTTCGAGAGTCAGGACGGACGCGTACGATCCTAGACCCATCCCTGCCGTTGTTCAATAAACAGCAGAACCACCTTGCTTCTTGTGTGTGTCTCATACTCATTTTTGGGATACGCGGGAGGAGTTGGGGCCTCCCTGCCCGGAGGTCCGCGGACGGCCCAGCCGACCCCGGGAGAATTTCCCCCCGACATGTGTATGACCATCTGCTCCCAGGGGGGTGGCAAAACGTACTGCCCCAGGCTTGGGGGGCGGGGTGGCTCTGACAATATTTACAGTGGCCTCTCCCCTCACCCCAAATGGATGGAGGCATCTCATGTACCCCTTCCTAGGGGCAGAAATCTGCTGCCAGGGAGGGCTACATAAGGTGCCCCCTGATCCACTTAGGGTAGGGGGAGGACCGTCCCCCTTTCAAACACAAAACATCCTGGTGGTCCAGTGGGCTCCCGCCCGCACCCAAAACAAGTTATAATATATATATATATTTGTTTTGCCCTTCCCTAGGGGCAGATGGAAACATGTGTGTGGCCATCCGGCCCCAGGTGGGGGGGGGGTCAAAACATACTGCCCAAGGTTTGGGAGGGGTGGCTCTGCCAATATTTGCAGTGGCCTTTCCCTCCCACCCCAAATGGATGGAGGGCATCTCATGTACCCCTTCCTAGGAGCAGAAAGCTGCCCCCAGGGAGGGCTACATAAGGTACCCCCATCCAGGTAGGGGGGGAGAGAGCCACCCCCCTTGCAAAAATTCCTGGTGGCTAGTGGTCCCACCCGCACCCACCCCACCCAAAACTACATCTTAAAAAAATACATATATTTTTTGTTTGCCCCTCTTCCATGGGGGCAGATGATCACCCACCTGCCACCAGGGTATTGCCCCCATGCTTTGGGGGGCAGGTGGGAGAGGGAAGCTTACATAGTAAGCAGCTCCTCCCCCCACTTCAAAAACAGATCCCTGCATGACACACCAAGCACATATTCTGGGGGGGATAAATTACATTACATCCCCCCCACTTAAAATTGTGGGGGGGATTTGTCCCCTCTGTCCCCCCCATGTCTTACACCCATGGGCTTCATCATGGTGGGGGTGTATATTGATATAGGCAAGACAGGCTTATATTCTTTGCCACTGTACCTTTGTTGCTGCTGACTGTCAATGATTTTTTAAACAATCTCTGCTCTCACAGGTGAGAGATTTGACATGCCTCTGGCTTCTAAATCACTGCAGAATGCCACCATTGGCTGGCCCCACACTGCTTACATTGTAGAATGCACTACTATTCTATGCGCTTTCACGCCATAAAACTGACAAAACCTGAAAAAAAGTACCCACATATTTTTCATTTTAAAGCCTTTTTTTTCCAAAATCTATTTATCCATTGAAACACAAGGTGATAGGTTAAAACAACAGATAGGAAAGAGGAAATAAATAAACTTTTAACAAAAACATATCTTCAGCCCATATATCCACTTTTTAACAATGTAACATCACATTTGTGCAGTGACAGCTGGTGGTTTTTCTTCAGTGGTGGTGCATGAATATGTGTTACTAAATAGCGCCAGCAACCAAGTTTAGCAGGCTTTGCTCAGGTCCTTAACTTGGACAGCGGACTGTTACCCACAGTATGGGCCTGCTACGTCGGGGCATATCACTTCAATATATGCCAGGATTGTGCCATTATAGGAAGATATTTTCATATTGGCTATGCCAATTCATACCATTTTTGCTTTTTATACATGTCATTACGTATCCACCCCGAGTGGACGCTGCACGACCGTGACGGCGCCAAGCTGTCTGATTTTTTCACAGCCGAACTGGCTCACGAGCCAGTCTCCAACTGCAGGACTGCATTGGTCAACGGAATCACTTCCGCCCCAGCACAGATCCACACCAGGCAGAACCTGCTGTCTCCATGACATGAGAGTTGTGGCTTTCACTATTTAGTAGACACCAATTGCGTCCCACTAAAACGCTCTTGGGCGCGGGGAGCTTTTTCTGGATACCATGGGCACACGAAGCCCGCACCAGTGAATAGCGACCCTGGATGCTACACATTTCTGCACATCCATCCGTCGCGAAACCGCACGAGTGGTCCTGCTATATGCAAGTCTCTGCCTGGAAGCATGCCATTCGAAGAGATTTGTTACTAGCCATCTGTGGGGTTGTCTAATCACCCTGATGAAGGCGGCCATTATGGAAAAATAAACCATTCCTTTGACTCTGTTTCAAGATGGAGGGCATTGCCGCCGAAACGTCAAGCTTATGCGAGGGGGTACAACAAGCCCAATGCTAACGGGCATTCAAGATTGACTTTTTCAGGTGTTTCTAACACCACTGGTGGTTTGACCACATCTCTCTCCCCCTGCGACGTTACTAGAATAATTCATGAAGTACTACGCAATTTAATTCAAGTTGTAATTTACTTACCAGAGATTTGAAATCTGGACACCCAAAGAAAAACAAATTTAGGTGCAAAACCTAGAGATGTATCCACTATATATGTTATGAATTTGGTTTATGTTGTGAATCCATTATTTATTCCAACCACACCAGTCTCACAAATAATATTTGATTTTTGTTGTTCCTTTGTTTATGACACCAATATATGTTTTCTGTCTTAAGTCTAATAATGTGTTGTACATGTAGGTTTTGATAAGAATATTACATTTTTTGTCTCAATAAAATTAAGTTTATTTAAGATACAGCCCCTTCTGTGTATGTGTGTTTTTCCTTCCTTGACAATTTTAGGGGCTTTAGGATACATTCCTTGAGTACAAGTAGGGAGGCTCCCCAACACAACGAAAATGTGTTGCATCCCTTGAGGTATCAGTTGGGGTGAGTCTACTAGTAGCAGTAATAACCTTCTGTGTTTTGTTTACTGATTATGCCTGAGTCTGCTACTTCTCACCGTGGGCATTCCAAAAAAACCTTTTTGATGTAAATTACGTATC
Organism: Ambystoma mexicanum; assembly: GCF_040938575.1. Lineage (NCBI taxonomy): Eukaryota > Metazoa > Chordata > Amphibia > Caudata > Ambystomatidae > Ambystoma > Ambystoma mexicanum. Next base: position 604,035,925 of record NC_090921.1, on the reverse strand, counting down.
CAGCGGCATTACTCCTTAACACATTGGCCCTCATTACGAGGTCGGCGGTAACCCGCTGGTGCGAGCGCCGGGTTGCCGCCGACCCCGAAACACTGTTTCCGGCAAATGTCTTTCCGGTGCCACCGGGACATTACAAATACTTGCTGCCCGGGAAGTCAGGCGCCGGAAAATGTAAGTCCCCACTCCCATGAAGTCCCGTAGGACTCCATGGGAATTGGGACTCGGAAGCACTGGCATGTTGCTGACGGTGCCAGTGCTTCCATGGCAACTCTGCCTGCGCCTGGCAGTGTCAGACCTGTCGAGTGCAGTGGCCCCGGGAGGCAGACCAGTAGTGTGGCGGTCCGGAAAACAAGGGTGTCGGTAAGCTTCCCAGCACGCTTGTTTCCGGACCACCACACTTGTAACTTGTAATGAGGCCAATGGTCTTGAAGCAATTGCTAAAAATATGCAAAAACTACGATTGAAAAACACATTGTTGGTATCCTCTTTTCCCTCTCCTCCTCTTACACACATTCTTGCACGCACGAATACAAACATTCCAAATGCAGGCATAGACACAGCCACAGGCATTTGCACAGACACATATCCACCACCACACACATACACAGATTATTTTTTTAACATTTACTTTTCCTTGCTGCCGGATCCCAGTCTCCAGCTAACAGAGTTCTTCAAGGAGCCTGGTGGCCTATTCAGCAACAGGAAGCAGGAGGGAAGTTCTTTGACACTTCCCTCCCTAAAATATGCGTGTAGGCCCCCCTATTGTCAATGCTTCCTTGTTACCCTAATGCCCATGCAGGGATGGAGGCTTTGCAGGCCTCATAAGAGACAGCGCCCCACATGAGGGCATATAGGTAATTTTTCGGTGCAGGCAGCAGGTGAAATATGAAGCTGTGTGCATGACAGTTACGTCTTTTACACAATTTTAGTGGCTGGGCCCTAATGCCTTTTATGCATCCAAAGCCACTGCTTTTGTATTACAGAACCAGTGAAACCTATCCTCACCAGTGGGCTAACTACCCTGTACATACTCTGAGGGCAATGGAGCGTGGGTGGAGGCAAAAAAGCAACAGGATGAAAAATAAAATCTTGGTTCAGTATAAAAATTATAACTCTGTTTACATATCCCTCTATTTTTTCCCACTATTTACTCCAAATGTGCCAGAATGAACAGTCTGCAAAGATATTGCAGCAGCCAATAAGAATTCACACTAGGTTAGTTTGGCAAGCATACCTGACCCCAAAGTATTTAAATTCCCTTGTTTCCCCTGGGTTCCTTTAGGAAGGTGCAGGCAGCCTCCACCTGTCTAAATATAAGTGTTCTCTCTCTTATTAAGACACCTATTTTCTCTGGGTAGTGCATCGAAGCCTCAACAGAAACTCCTTTTTAATTCAATGCAGTTCACACTTAGAAGTTTGGTTTCCCTTGCCTATTCAGAGAAAGCTAGGATCTTCCTAGGCCAGATTATATCTGCAGGACCAGATTGCCCATTCTGGGTAACAATGGCTACAATCACTGCACGTTCCCCGGATCTCTACCTAAGTGGGCAACCTAAATGACTGCCCTTTTCCTGGTGACTCTCGTTCCATAATCCCCTTCCAAAATGTATGAATGTCCCTCAGACTTTCTTCCCCATCATGGAGAGGGATTCCTGAAATTCTCAACTCGGAAGCCGTCGGTCTCCTGGGATATTTTCCCTTGAGAACTCCGGAAGGACCAAAAATAAAAAAATAAAAATCCCAGGAGGGCTTTCGCTCCTGGAACAAATGACAAATGACTAATCCAAGACCACTGTGACAAAGCAAAACACCACAAGTGTATAACCACAGCAAGGCACCCACCGCTGTGTGTAGCCCCAAATCAACCAATTCCTGAAACCAAGAAACAAGCCACCCCAGGAAGGCTTTCACTCCTGGAACAAATTACATATCTGAGACCTCTATGACAAAGCGAGCCACTACTGACCTATAACCGCAGCAAGGCACCCACAAATGTGTACAGCCCCACATGGATTCATCCAGTCAACAATCATCTAACACTACAGCTTCCCTGCCATGAACAAAACCAACAGGAGCTATAAACAAGAGAGAGCCTTGCAACTAGGGAGCCTACTACCAAAAAGGCTAAACACACTGCCAGAGCCTCATGTAAAACACTGCAACCACAGCCATGCCCCGATACAAGAAGGACAAGGACACAGAAATGAAAAACAAAACAAGAAAGAGGAATGAAACCTCACTCCTCTAACAACAGGAACTTCCTACCAGAATTCGCAACACCTCGAAACCACCATGAACCTGCTCTAAATGAATTAAAGATATGGACAGAGACAAGAGCAAAGATATCATATATCTACACCGCACCGCAGAAGTACGCAGAAGTACGATCAAGTACTGTTTGCTGTGTTTGCCGGCTGCGCTGACCCAAGGATCGTGCTCCATCACTTTCTTCGCCAGCTCACGAGGAGGACGTCTGCTACTGTCACACAGACTTTTGCCTAACTTCCTGTCTGACGAGATCACTTCCAGTTTGAGAAGTCCCGCCCCCCTGGGCTCTGACGTGCATCTCTGTGAGCATAACATCCCGCCTGACCGCGCACCGAAGAAGTACCAAACAAGTACTGTTTGCTGTGTTTGTCGGCTGCGCTGACCCAAGGATCTTGCCATCACTTTCTTCGCCAGCTCACGAGGAGGACGTCTGCTACTGTCACACAGACTTTTGCCTGACTTCCTGTCCGACGAGGTGACTGTTTATATCTCCATCTTCCCAACTACAGCTGAATACGCTGTTTAATTCCGTCACTCCCTTATTGTGCCCAACTGTGTACAGTGTGCCCAACTAGCTTAGCACTTGGCCACTGGCAGCATTAAGATACAGACATTAATTTGCCCTTGGGAGGGAGAGGGTTTGTCTTGTCTCAGCTACTTACCCTTCTAAAGTATACCTCTTACTTGCATTTTTTGTCTAGATCACTTCCGTTTGAGAAGCCCGCCCCCTTGGGCTCTGACGTGCATCTCTGTGAGCATAACATCCCGCCTGACCGCGCACCACGCGTGCATCGCAGAAGTACTGAACAAGTACTGTTTGCTGTGTTTGCCGGCTGCGCTGACCCAAGGATCGTGCTCCACCACTTTCTTCGCCAGCTCACGATGAGGACGTCTGCTACTGTCACACGGACTTTTGCCTGACTTCCTGTCCGACGAGGTGACTGTTTATATCTCCATCTTCCTAACTACAACTGAATACGCTGTTTAATTCTGTCACTCCCTTATTGTGCCCAACTGTGTACAGTGTGCCCAACTAGTGTGCCCAACTAGCTTAGCACTTGGCCACTGGCAGCATTAAGATACAGACATTAATTTGCCCTTGGGAGGGAGAGGGTTTGTCTTGTCTCAGCTACTTACCCTTCTGAAGTATACCTCTTACTTCCATTTTTTGTCTAGATCACTTCCGGTTTGAGAAGTCCCGCCCCCTTGGGCTCTGACGTGCATCTCTGTGAGCATAACATCCCGCCTGACCGCGCAACGCGCGCGCACCGCAGAAGTACCGAACAAGTACTGTTTGCTGTTCGCGGTGCAGCGGCCAACGGGATTGCTCCATACTTTGAAGCAGCACGGGCTTCTGATTGTATATGAGTCCATTCTATAAGGTAATGGTCAATGGTTTATGTAGTGGGCGCAAGTTAAATACCCCCATTTCGTTCAAAGGGTCCATACCAAACCGCTCCAAACTGCAAAAAGCTAAGGGGGGTCTTCCCATTGACCTTCCCGCAATGGAGTTACTAGAGAACTTGTCTGAAGTTACTTCCTCCGTTGCGATTTCTCCTCCCCAGGACATGGAGCTAAAATCTAGTATGGACCCGAAAATACAGGAATCATGCGGTGATATAACTGACGCCTCAACTAACATGGGGCTTGCTGATCCCTCTAAAATGATTCTCGCCCCTCAAGTTGCTGCTGAAATTAACACTAAAGGGTCTTGTTTATCTGACCCAGTAAACCAACTTTTGGGGTTTCCCTATGGAACTGAGCCGCAACTAAGTGATGTTGTACTCTCAAATACGTCCCAAGGGGCCTTTTGCCATTGGCAGCCACAAAGTCCACTGATACTCCCATAGCTGAGTCCTTTTCAGCCTCTAGTGGTGGCTCTTTCGAAGCCAAGGTGGCCAACTCTAGCTCACCAAGAGGTTGGATGGACGATAGCGCAAACCTGGATGATAGCATTGTGAGAGCTGCCATCAAAAAGGAAATGGGTGTTGAGGTGGATTTGGGGTGTGCAAATGACACCACGCATACACCGAACCCCTTGCCCCCAATGGATTTACCGTTTAATCCCGAGGCTTTTCCAATAATTACACGAATATTGAATTTACTCGACAAAGGCCATGAACGTACTCATGAAGAAGTTAGATTCTTCAATTACAAAACACTGAAATGTCTTCCAAAATAAACAAGATAGAAGGCCTGCTCTTTGCGTGTAATGCAATTTCAGTCTTAAGCTCAAATCACCTAACCTCTGTTGTATCTAGTGATAAATGCACTCAAACAAAAACACTTGCGGAAATTGTTTCGAATGGTCCAATACCTCTGCAACCGTTACCAATAGCTCCGAACTCTACACTAGCACAAATGGTTGCATCAAATGCAGCCAATATTGAAAAACTATTGATCGCGGTCAAAGAAGTTCATCCCACAATTACGAATCCTTCCGCTCTGAATAATGATCATGTTAAACCCACTTTTGAGTGCCCAAAGATATCACTTTCTGATAGTCCTTCTGCCCTCACAAATCTAATCGATATCTCTGACAATGAGATTGACCGGAATTTTGTGTGCGACAAGCCTGATGCAGCGAGTTATCCCTGTGCAACCCTCCCAGTTGTCCTCACTAGAAAACAAAAAAGAGCACTGATAAGAGTTGAAAAACGCAAAGGGGCTGACAAAAGAAATAAACAAAAAGCTGAAAAAAAATCAAAAAATCAGAGCGCTCCCAAACTTGATCGCCATAACTCTTTTTTTTTTTTAAAACTTTTCTTTATTGGCAAGAAGCAGTGACTGGCACGTTACACATTACATCAACAACCAACATTACATATTTTGAAGCGTGGATACCAATGCAAAGGCTCTACAGAAATCGCTCACAACAACAGGAACAGGTTAATTACAACAAGGACCTTCACAATTCAGCTTGTTCAGTCGCCTGCTGCGGTGATGGGGGAGAGGATAGAAGTTCTAGGTCCGCTCTGCTGTTCAGATAGCTACAGAACTCTGTCCATACATTTTTGGGGCAAGCATTCACAGGCAGCATGTTGATATAGTCCTCTTCACACATTTGTGTCCAGGTAAGGGCCTTTAACCACATCTCTAGTGAAGGGGGGAACGTCGCTTCCAACACTGCAGAATGCATTTCTTAGCCACTATCGCCCCCACATTCAGGAATTTAGCGACAACGTCTTGCATCGGTCCTCTCCCACAGCCCGAACAATAGAGCCAGGGGGTCAGGGACGATCCGGAACTCGACCATCTCAGAAAGGGCCCCAAGCACTGCCTCCCAGAACGGAGCCAGTGCCCCGCAAGACCAGAACATGTGGGCGTGGTCCGCATCAGTGGATCTGCATCTCTGGCAGGGGTGGGGGAGATCATGTGCAAATTTCCCAACCACGTGAGGAGTGTAGTACAGGCGATTAAGTAGCTTGTATTGTACACATCTAAATCTAGAGTTGAGGGAAACCCTATGTGTGTGTATGCACATTTTTGCCCACATACAATCAGTGATGTCCAACCCCAGCTCCCGGCTCCAAGCATCCCGGATCGTGTGGGGAGGTTCTACAGCCCGTGCCATCAACATTTTGTACAGGGCGGACACTACGCCCTTGCCCCCTGTGGAATTAGCAATGTAGCAGATCTCGGGGGACTCAGGGGGTTCCTCCGGGAACGAAGGCCACATGTCTCGGACTGCCGCTCTGAGTCTAAAGTATTGCAGCAGCTCAAGTGGGGACTTGGAGTGCCCTGGCCTCCACGTCTGCGGGGTGATGAATTTCCCATCAGGGAATAAGTCGGAGAATTAATGATATCCCAGGTCTAGCCAATGACGCATAAGGAGCCTATCCTGTGTGGGGGCCAGGCCCGGGAATGACCACAAGGGTAGCCATTTAAGTACGGGGGGTTGTCAGAGTGGGGCAGCAAACCCTGTCTCCACGCCCTGATAGTGGTGGCCACCGGGTCTGCCGGGGCATCCGAGTGGAAAAGGATCAGGGACATAACATTTACCTCTCCTGTCGCGAGGATCTCAAGCTTAACATGTGGTGGAGGGTCCTAGTGTCGGTACCAGTGTGTAGCGTGCTGAGCTTGTGCAGCTATCCAGTACAGGGCAAGATCCGGTGCATTGAATCCCCCTTTCTCATAGGGTAGTGTCATATGCTGCCACTTCCTGTGCACGGCACCAGAATGCCATAGAAAGTGGGCGCACCCCGCATGCAGGTCAGCGAAGTATTGTTTCCCGGGCCAGAGTGGGACGTTAGCAAATATGTAGAGGAGTTTTGGAACTATGACCATTTTGATTAGCGAAATTCTCCCTGATAGTGAGACGGTGAGGTTACACCATCTCTTCATTCTGGCCTCAGCATATTGCGCAGTAGCCCCGTAGTTATCGGCCAGTAAAGAGGATTTCGAGAGGGACACCTGGACCCCCAGGTAGTTGATGCCCCCAAGAGCCCACTTAAGTGGGAATTTGCATGCAGGTTGGGGAGTTGCGGGCGTGAGGGGGAAGATTTCTGACTTGGAATAGTTTATGGTGAAGCCCAAGAATGTACCAATTTTGATTATTTCACGAATGATCGGATCAAGATGGACCGAAGGGTCCCTGATGTACAGAAGTACATCGTCCTCATAGAGTGATATAATCTCGGGGGTATCCCGTAGTCGTATCCCCTTGCGTGTATGATTGCCCCTTACACTATCCGCCATGGGCTCAATAGCCATCGCAAACAGCAGGGGAGAGAAAGGGCATCCCTGACGTGTCCCTCTGTGGAGGGTGAATGAAGCTGACAGATGAGAGTTAACCAGGACTTTGGCCACGGGGTTGGTATACAGCAGCTTAATGTAGGACAGCATGCACGGGCCGATTCCCATCTTCTCAAGCACTGCCCACAGGTATTGCCATGAAACCATGTCAAACGCCTTCTGGGCATTTAGTGTCACAGCAACCGGGTTGGCATTGGGGTCAATCCTAGAAATGACGTTGAACAGCTGCCGAATGTTTAAAGCAGTGGAGCGGGCGGGGACAAAACCACTTTGATCCGGGTGGATCAAATATTTCATGATGGGGAGGAACCTATTTGCTATGATCTTGGCAAATATTTTGGTGTCGGTGTTCATGAGAGACAGAGGTCTGTAGGAGCCGCATCCGTCGAGAGGCTTACCCGGCTTGGGGAGCACAGTGATGACAGCCTCACGCAGGGACTGGGGGAGGCTAGTGAGGCGTAGCGACTCATCCCACACCTCGTACAAGCGAGGAGCCAGTAGGGCAACATGCTCTTGATAGAATTCGGCAGTTTGGCCGTCTGGACCGGGAGCTTTTCCCTTAGGGAGGGACGAGATGACTGCAGTGATTTCATCTAGGGTGAAGGGTGTGTCTAATTGCTCTTTAGTGGCACTGGATATTAGGGACATAGGGATGCGGTCAAGGAGCATGTCCAGATCCTGTGGGCTGTGCTCGCGCTGTTGTTAATGTTAATGTTAATGTTAAAGGTCATTTGTACAGCGCACTATCACCACCGGAGTGGTCCCCTGGCGCTCTGGCGGCTCTGAAAGAGGGAGGGAGGGTGGGTTAGTGGGTGGAGGCTGGAAAATTGCAAGATTGCAGTGATGTGCTGTTGGCAGCCTCAGCCCGGTGGTTCCGTCGGCTGGGCCTGGGGTGTATGCGGCCGGTAGTCGTTGTGTGCTGATGTGCGAGTCTATGTGTGTTTTTGTTTTGTTGTTGCAGTGTAGTGAAGTTCGTGCGGTTTGCTGCGCTAGAGGTTTGTGGTTGTGTTTGGTTTGGAGTTTGAGAGGTGTATGCAGAGAAGGAAATTGTTAGTGGTATTGGTTAGTTTGTATCTCTATCCTGGACTGAACTGGTTGGGCTCGTGTAATCTTCCACGACGGGATGCTTGTACACCCTGAGCCTCAGGAGGTACGTGCCCGTTTTTTTCATTCGAGGCCGTTTGAGGATTTAGCTGTCCCCTCCGCCCGCTCCCTTAATAACCTTGCATGCTCCTCACCCCCTCCACATGACTAGCGCGGCTGCTAGTGTCCATACCTCCGATTGTGTGGTGATTGGTGGTATCTTGTCCGTTCCACAGCCCCGTGGTACCTAGTTGTGGCTGTACGGGCGGTGGGGGATGGTAAGGGTTGGTTGGAGTAGTTGCCTCCGTTTCTCTGGGTCTCGCGGGTGGACCTCTGTGTCCAGCGTCAGCCCTACTGGTGCTCAGGGTACTTCTGTCGGATTCTAGGGGTTTGTCAATGTCCCTTTTTTGATGAGTCGTTTGTCTTATTGTTGTTTCGGTTTTAGTCTCTGGTGTTGAAGGGGCAGGTTTTTAGTAATTTTCTGAATTTAAGGTGATCTTTGGTGTTCCTTATTACTTTTGGGATGTTGTTCCAGGTTTTCGCGGCTAAGTGGTAGAAAGCGGTGCCTCCGAGTTTCTTCTTGATGTAAGGTTTTTGTTCCAGTCGGATTTCGTTGGTTGACCTGAGCGGTCTCGTTGGCTTGTAGATTGTTATTTTTTTGTAGGAAATCTGCTCCTTGTCCGCTGTGCTCGCGCTGTTGCGCGTAGAGGGTTGCATAGAAATCTGCAAAGGTCTCAAGAATGGGTTGGTCTGACCAATGCCGGACTCCGTCCTTGTCGATAATAGTGTCTAACCGGGCTCTACCCCCCTCGATCCGGGCCAGAAGGGCCAGGGTGCGACCAGGCCTCTCCCCCTCGCCATACTTCCGAGCCGCAACGGGTTGGGCAAAGTATCTTATCTCGCTGAGGGCAAGGGACTCAAATGTGTCCAGTTCAGATCGTATTTGTGCTAACTTGGGTGGGGAAGGGGCAGAAGCGCACTCACGCTCCAGTTCCTTAAGCCTGGACTCGGAGCGACATAAGGAGTTCCTAATGTCTTTCAGGACCCCAGCCTCCCTGGGGATACACATGCCCCAGATGAAAACCTTGAATGCCTCCCATCTAACCCCATCTGTTGTGTCGTGGCGTTTGTTGTTATCAAAAAACGAGGTGATATCTGCAAGGATGTCGGCCTTAAAGACAATGTCATGTAATGCCTCCGACTTAAAGTGCCAATTGGAGTGCTAGGGGAGAGGAGGCTGCAGAGCTATATCCAACGTGACCGGGGAGTGGTCAGAGAGGGTGCGCGGCAGCATCTGCGCGTCGAGAGTTTTGCCAATAAGCCCCCTGGACTGGGAGGAGTAGACCGTATAATATTTGTTGGGCCCCCATGCCGGAGCGAGAGAGGACGAGAGGTGTGCGAGGGCATGGGTTTCTTGCAAGAGGAGTATTTTGACCCCGTGCCTCTGGGCGTAAGCAGTGATCTTGCGGGCCTTCGTGAAGTTGCTGAGCCCTCTGATGTTCCAAGACATTAACCTAATAGCCATTCTGTAGTTCTCAGGGGGGATCCCAGCAGTGTGTAGCACTGTTTGTTGAACATACGTTGGCTATCAATGCAACGGCACGTTGATTCGCGCCCAGAGCCACTACTAACTTGCCAGTTTTGTTATAACATCCCACAACTGTAGCCCCCCTCCCTCACTGCCCTCCTCAACACAGCAGTGTACAGTAACCCACCCGAAGACCAAGTGCGTGCGTGCAAACCCCAACAGGGCAACGCTCGCCTGTACGCCCAACTGGGGCGCATCCAGTGATCATAACAAGCCAAACGCGGCATTGCAATTGCAGCGGGGGTTGCTGCTGCCGTAAACCCGTCTAAAGTGAGTGATCGGTGCAGTACACCGTAGATCGCACAGCGGTATCACATATTATGTTTCCAGAAGGCATTACAACAAGTTAAAACTAGCAATGGGTATACAAGATAAAGGATTCACGAAATAGCAAGGAAGTGCAAATGTCAAACATGGCAGTGGCACAGATGGAGGCTCAGACACTGGGGTCAGGGCAGGCCACCTCAACCCTCATCCAACGGCATGTCCACCGGCCCAGGGAGCGGAATGTGGGATTCAATAAATTTTACCGCCTCCTCCGGGACTGTGAAGAAATATAGCTTATTGCGATGGGTGAGCTTCAGCCTTGCGGGGAACAACATGGCGTATTCAACTTTCCTTTCCCTGAGCAGCTTTTTCACACCGTTGAACTGCCTGCGCTCCATCTGAACATTAACGGAGAAGTTGGGAAAGATTCGGATAGTCTGAGACTCCAGTTTCAGTTCACCCCTCTCACGGGCAAGGCGCAGAATATGATCCCTATTCCTGAAGCTGAGAACCTTAGCAATAATTGGCCTGGGGAAAACGCCCGGCTTGGGGCGGGGGGCCAACGCCCGATGGGCGCGTTCAATCGTGAAGAATGGGGAGAGTTGAGGATTGCCCAATAGGTCTCTCAGGAGATTTTCAACAGCTTGTTCCATTTTGCCCTTGAGGGCCGACTCCGGGACCCCCACAATGCGGATGTTGTTCCGGCGGGATCTGGACTCTAAGTCGTCGCACTTCGCCTTGACTTGCTTCATATCGCGCACCAGGTCTGAGACTGTGTTTTGGACTGCGTGGACCTTGTCCTCATTGGTCCCGATCCTGGTCTCGGCCTCAAGCAGTCTGGCGCCATGCTGATCCAGTGTGGTACGCAGTGAGGCTACATTAGCGTTGATGTCATCTAATTTTTCGTGGAATGACACAAAATTCTTTGCCATAGTTTCCATCAGTGTTGTGAGGTCTGGCTGAGGGGAACATGAGGGTGCGTCTGGATCGTCCTGAGGCAAGACGGCCCCCCCTGCTCCTGTCTAGAGAGCGTCTTGGCATATTTGCCCATCGCTCCTGCTTTGTTGGCCCCACACAGCTTAATGGACATGTATGGGGACACACTGAGACCCCGGGGGGCAGTCCTGTAGGAAGTTAGCACCGGGCCTCCGGGCTCTAGGGGATGATCAGGAGGGGCCTCAACCCCCGCCAACCCAGGACCGACCGCTGTAAAGGAGCCGAGGTGCGACCTACACCAGGCGGGTGCGTTTCAGGGCGTTGGTACCTCCGTGCAAGAGCAGACAGCGCGTCAGGCAGTCTCAAGTGGCAGCGTGTACTGGTGGAAATATTGTCGGGCGGGGCGCACCACAGGGGCAGACGGGCCGCAGGCTATCAGTGCTGGGTGCGGAGGGCAGTGCCGTCAAAAGGCGCCCGTCGAATGCGGGGTGTTGGCGGGCGGATGCACAGTTTGTGAAAACTGTCCAGGTGCCTCAGGCCGCACAGCGATAGGGAAAGGGCAGCGATGGAACAGCCAGAAACAGGGCAGCACCTCACGGACCAAAGGGGGTTGCGCAGCCCCACAGGGGTTAAGGACACATAGTCCCAAGGCAGCAAGGTAAGTATGGGGGCAACTATGCCTTGTAAAGTGGAGTGAGCGCAGCCCCTTGGGACATCAGCCTGTAAAGGGACCAGTGCACAGTAATCCCAGTCCCCCAGCTCCTCACCTGAAGTGCACAAGTCCAGCAAGGGATGTAGGGGATAGTAAGAGCAGTATCAGGGCCCCATCCAAGAGCGGCAGCCGGCCTACAAGGCACCAGGAGGGGAGCCAAGTTGTCCCTGAGGAATCCGGACTGGCACAGCCACCACCACGGGGCGGGGGAACTCGGAGGAGGAGCCGACAGTCGGATCTGGCCCGGTGTACTCGCTGTGGGGGACCGCTCCAGCAGCCCCCGTGGAGTGGTGGAGAGAATCCACCCGCTGCAGGGTCGACGCCGACGCCACGGCCGTTCCACCAGGGGGGGAAGGAAGCGCCACTACAAGCGGAGGCACACCACGCTGGTGGGCGGAGGAGCCAGGCAGTACTCCGGGTCGGAGAGCCGACACTCGCAAGACACAGGGGGGTCGGGCCACAACTGGATTACGCGGCCCCGAAGGCCACAATGATCAGGCGCCCGGCACAGGAGCGGATCAGCCAAGGTGTTCTGGTATCCGCTGTCTTCTTTGCGGGGGGCCACTCCAACAGCCCCTGCGGTGCGATGCCACAAACCGCCAGTAGCAGGAGCGATGCTGCCGCCTCTGTCGCCCCCAGGGCCAGGCAGAGAGAAGAGCTGCGTGGGCAGGACGCAGGCACCCGGCCTCAGGGAGAGCAGGGCCGGGGAAGGAAACGCCGCCCCAGCGGTGCGCGAGGGCCCGACCCCGAAGCAGGGCGGGCAGAGGGGCAATCAGATCCGCCGCTCCAGCGGGAGACCACAGCACAGCAAGGCGAAAGAGCCAGGCAGCCAGTCCGGGTCAGGAAGCCGACCCTCACAGGACACAGGGGGTCGGGCCGCAGCTGGAGAACGTGGCCCGGAAGGCTTCAGTCGTCAGGCGCCCTCCACGGCAGCAGATCAGTCCCAGAGCTTCGATTTTCACACGGACAAGGACCAGTATGTCGTAGAGTCAATAAGCTACACAATGAGCCCGGCCACAGCCTCGGATGAAGCAGGGAACCGCTGATTTAGGCGGATAGAAGCAGACCGGCCACGGAGCAAGAGAGCTAGGCAGCCATCTTGCAGGCTGCTCAGCAGCATCCCCCGATCGCCATAACTCTAATATAAAAGAGATATGCAACTTATCAGGAGGTGAGGGCATCATTCATCTGAACCAGCTAAATGCTGAGTCCAAAGCAGTGCTCAACATTTCTGATCCCTCGATGTCTATCCCTGTCGCAGCAGAGTCCAGACAAAAAGAGGAATGCACAAAAGCTGCCAGGGTAATGTCGAATTTGTCTCCCAAAAAAAAATGGTATCGAAGATCGCTTTGAGTAAAGGCAAGGAACTTATAACTTCATTGCCTCCAACTGAAGACTCTCAATCGGTTTCCAAACAAGCTACGCTTTCAAACTTTTACCCTATATTAGCCTCAAAGAAAACTGATAGAGTTATATGCGGCTTGGGTAATGATGAGGCTACACAAAGTCAGGTGAAACCCCAACCACAAATGGCAAAGGTGACTGATCACTCTCCCAATGCCAACTCGAGCAACAACGTTGATATTCCAGAGAAAAGAGTTACTAAATCGTTGTCTGCAGATCTGAGTCAAGAACTGCATAGTGAGAATTCGAGGTCCACCCCTCCAACGGTTGATTGTTCTCCGATGAAAAACAGCGCCAATAATGCAGCTTTGGCCAACTCGGCTAATGAGCTTAAATCAGCTGTTGCGATGGGTTGGGAAAGCGACATAGAGCACCATGGCAAAGCTAGGCTAAATCGATCCTACTTCACTTCAACTTTGCAAGCAATCCCAGCCCTAAGAATGATTAGATCAGATGACATTGACTGGATCAAACTTGCATCCGTGAATAATAACAAAATGATCTGTAGATACAATTCGCCTCTTGTCATGAAGTTAATTTGGGAACAAAAGGATGATCTGCTCTCAATAGGGTTAGTACCAATGCTATTTTACTCCATCGATGATGCAGAAATCTTTGTCAATACCCAAATCACCGTAGTCCAGAGTCCTTCCGCCTTGAAAGATCAAGGAGGATCTCTAGGACTTGATGCTAATACTCTCACGCAATTGTTGGCGATTGTATCCGCCCTTAAGCGTATTCAATCACTTGGCTCTACTTTGGCTCCCTCAAATCCAAATGTTGGTCTGATAGGACACTCTTAGCTCGGATGAGTTATTAATTGTCTCATGGAATCCATGTGGCTTAAACAACTTTAGAGCTTGGATCAACAAAGAGAGTGGTCCTCAGCCAGATGTTGTTTTCCTACAAGAAACCATGTGTCGATCTCCATTCACAATTGAGGGTTACCATGTTTTTTCACACGAGGCTTTGCATGGTTCGTTGGGGCGACCCTCAGGAGGGATAGCCATCTTGATAAATACCTTATGCAAATGTGCTGCTAAGTATATAAGCTGTACCCATGGTCTTTTGGCTGTTGAGCTAACCCCTGATGATTTGCCCAATACTGTCTTTTTGCTGATTTGTGTCTACTGGAATAGATTGTCTTCAACTCTTGATTCTATCATAGATGAAGTAAATTTAGTATTGGAAACTGCAATTGCACTCAATCCATTGTTAAAAATAATTGTTGGTGGTGATTTTAATGCCTTTTGCTACGATGACTCACAAAGTACAAATGGTCCGGCTCTCAATTACTCTGTCTCTTCCGCAAGAAACGGATAAATTTGTTTAGACTTTTTCCTAGAATGGGATATTCAACCAGCCCCTGTGATTCTTAATCCATCCAATTATACTTGGCACAGAGGCAAGTGCAAATCATTGATTGATTTTTTTTTTATCTCCTCCTGCTTATACCCAATCATTGATTCGGTCATTATTTCCAACCCAAAATTTGGTGATCATATGCTAATTAGTTTAATTGAACACCTACCATTTGCCCGATTTGCTGCGACTCCAAGACTAACCCTAATACAGCCTGATAGACAGTCTTTGTCTGTTCGTTGGAGTCCGAAAGTTTGTCGGAATCTTTTGAAAAGGATTGCTGCTGATCACAATGTTGTTACTCGTCTTGGGGATTCTTCTTTCTCTCTATCCAAAATAGAATTTAACACCGTGAAACGCATACAATTTCATTTAATGGAAATCGCCCTGAACACTCGGCCCACGGTTTCACCTAATTTGAGTCATGCTCACAAATACAATGCTTCAGTAGCTGAACTAAAAAGAGAAAAAAATAAATTCCACGTCTCATGCTATCTCAATAACATCAGTTATTAATAAAATCAAGCAAACTTACAAAAATTAAATTAATTCTTGAAAATCTCTATGCATGTTGCCGACAACCAAAATATGTTTTACCATCTGTTGAAACACGACACTAGACAAACATGGACGCTTGTTATGCGTGCAGGGTTTCGTACCAGGCTACGCACGATTCGTGCAACCAGGAAACGAGTACTTCAAAACCCGGCTTTCCGAGGCGGCTGGAGGTTGCCATGGAAGTTAGGCAATACGTTGCTAGGGAGACGCAACGTACGTGCTGGGTCACGGCGCTGATCATGTGTTCCTGGTTATTTAACCCTGCCTCCCTGCTTGTTCGGGGCTTCTGATTATGTCAGAATTCCTCTTCACTGGTTGACCCCGTAGTGTAGAAGATGAAAAGGGGAGAAACAAGGTGTGGCTCCTGACGTCCACATCAACCCTGCATCGTCTGCTGTTGCACCAGAACCAATGCAGATCGGGGCAGCTACACGAGGTCCTCTTTCACCAGAAGAAAGAGAGAATCGTAAGAAAAACAATCTGTGTTTCTATTGTGGATCATCGGAACATCTATTGTAATCTTGCACCAAGAAGCCCTCCAAAAGACAGGGAAACGCGAAAGCTCGGCAATGAAAGGTATTCCAGCTCGTACCATCCTCAAACGGACGGACAGACCGAACGCCTCAACTCAACTATGGAACAGTATCTTAGGTGCCTTACTCATCAGTATCAGGACACCTGGCTTTCGTTACTTTCTATGGCAGAATTTGCCTATAACAACTCTCTCCATACATCTACACGCTCTTCGCCATTTTTTGCTTTATATGGTAGGCATCCTAGGTCGATGCCTCTCTCTCCGGCTCTTCCTACACGTCACCCCGCGGCTTCCACTTGTATTCAGCAGCTTGTTTCAATACAGACGCAGGTCAAACTTCATCTCAAAAATGCTCAGTCCAATGCCAAACGTTTTGCTGACATCCGTCGTTCTCCGGCCCCTACATACGCAGTTGGGGGTAAGGTCTGGCTGTCCACGAGGAATTTGCATATTCCTGGTAGACGGGCACTTCTCCCACGCTACATCGGGCCATTTTTCATCACGGCGGTGATAAATCCTGTTGTTGTACGGCTGTCTCTTCCTGCCAAGTGGAAAGTACACCCTGTCTTCCATGTATCTCTTGTTAAGTTTTTTCATCCTGGTACCACGCTCCCTTCCCGCCCGCCTCCGCTGTCTGTGAAGGGTGAAGATGAGTATGAAGTCCACAAATATTGGATACCAAGGTTTCCAGGAGTGTCAGGATGTATTATGTGGATTGGAAAGGATACGGTCTGGAAGAGAGAACCTGGGAACCTGTAAGTCATATTCATTGGTATCGGAGTTCTGGTCCTCGAGGGGACGGCACCCGTCTTTAGGGGAGGGTACTGTTATGCGTGCAGGGTTTCGTACCAGGCTACGCACGATTCGTGCAACCAGGAAACGAGTACTTCAAAACCCGGCTTTCCGAGGCGGCTGGAGGTTGCCATGGAAGTTAGGCAATACATTGCTAGGGAGACGCAACGTACGTGCTGGGTCACGGCGCTGATCATGTGTTCCTGGTTATTTAACCCTGCCTCCCTGCTTGTTCGGTGCTTCTGATCAAGCATTGTTTTTGGAGCTTTTTCGTTCTTGACCTTGTTTCCTGATTCCCTGGTTTCTTGACTCCCTGCTTTTGAACCCGACCTTGAGATTTGGATCTTCCTTGTCTGTTACGGTACTTCGGTGATATCCTGGTTTTTTCGACCTTCGCCTTCTGTCCCTGGATTTGAAATTGCCTACTCCTTGGTCTATTCTGCCTGTGTGGTTCCGACCCGGTTTGTTTAAAGGATTGCGTTACTAGGTGACTTCTTGTAATTCTTGTACTGCAACGGCAACGTGGGAAGCGTTAGCCACCCAGCGACACCGCCTCCGCTGCGCCGTGGGACAGCCTCCGCTGCAACGTGGGAGGCGTTAGCCGTTCAACGACACAGCCTCCGCTGCGCCGTGGGACAGCATCTGCTGCAACGTGGGAGGCGTTAGCCGTCCAGCGACACAGCCTCCGCTGCGCCGGGGGACAGCCTCTGCTGCAACGTGGGAGCACTTTCCATCCAGCGACACAGCCTCCGCTGCTCCGTGGGACAGCATCGGCTGCTCTGCGGGAGTGGTAACTTTCTATTGATACATTTCGTGTAAACCATACGGAGTTTGGTTTCCTCGTTTATCTAGTCTGTGTCAGAGACTACGTGTGCAACAATATTAGAATCTCTGGTAAGAAGTTATTGTACAGTTAAAGTATTGTTGGCAGCCTTGTACTTAAGGGGTAGTAACCAGAAGGGTGGTTTATTTTGCAGTATTTACTACGAAATACGACCCATGCTCAGAGACCAGCTCTTCCCTTGCTCAGGTTAGTGGGGAAGGAGTGTTAGTAACTGCTTCAAGCCTAAAAGTATACTTGGATACTAATTGTGCTTCCTTCCTTCTACAGCTACGTGGGTCTCGACGGGAATTCCATACATCTTTCAATTAATTGATCCCTCTGTATGTGTGATTGGTACCATTCAGAGGGGTACATTGATGGGAAGAATTCATCTTCTACACTACGGGGTCAACCAGTGAAGAGGAATTCTGACAACGCTACTGCGCTCCATGAAATCTGCCCAGCACTCTGACCCTCAATCTGTAATTTCTGCTGATGTTTGGACCAAATACATCAAGCTGAAATTCCAGTTGCCTGATCGTTTTGTCTTTATTAAAGGTAGTCACCCAGCGGTTATTTGTAGTACGCCCTCTAGATGGACCACCGACGACATCATTGATGCAATCGGCAAACTTAACAACTCTAAAGCGCCTGGCCCCGATGGGCTACCTCCATGCGTATACAAATCGGATCCCATTTTCTTGGCACATTTATTGAAGATCCGTTTTGACTTGATTCTCCAAACTGGCCTAATTCCATCGTCGTGGTATTCAGCACATATAATTCCTATTTACAAAAAAGGTCCACTTGAGCTTCCTTGTAACTATCGTCCAATTGCGCTTACTGATGCATCTTCTAAGATCTTTTCACTACTACTTCTGCAGGAACTACAAGCTTTTATCGTGCAAAACAATCTATTGTCTATCTATCAGGTAGGCTTCAGAAAATATATTGGCTGTCCCCTTAATGCCACTATCCTAGCCCATCTTCAAGTACAAATTGCTAGCTCGCATATGGGGCCTGTTTACATGGCCAGCTTGGATTTGACGTCAGCTTTCGATAGTGTAATTCGAGAACTTCTCTGGGCCAAATTGATCGATCTTGGCATCCCCCACTCTTTGGTCGCTTTGATTGCACCTTCATACGATGTACCGTATACGCTTAAATCGTAACGGTGCGCTAACAAATTCTATCTGCACCGAAATTGGAGTGAAGCAAGGCTGCAACATGGCGGCAGTCCTTTTTAACTTGTACCTGCAGGGCTTAGACTCACTTTGAAAAGACCAGATTGTCTTCCCAGCCAAATTGGGGCCTATTAGACTCAATTGGATTGGTTTTGCAGATGATTTGTTATTATTTGATCGTACCCTCTTTGGCCTCCAAAAAAAACTTGATTTGTTTGCAGACTTCGCGAATAATCTTATCCTTACAGTCAATCCTGCGAAATCTTTCATTATAACTTTTTTTGAAGGCCGTTGCAAAGTAAACAAATTCTCATGTTTCCTACAAGGCCCTGCTCTTTCCTACTCTTCTTCTATTCGTTACTTAGGTTATCCGTTGACGCATGTGGCAAACTTTCCTCAATAATAAAGCGAAAACGTTGTCCTCACAAATGAAAATCATATATCATAAATATTGTCTATTTTCTTTATTGCCTCTCATTCAGTTTTACCTGCTTAAAGTTGAACCATGTCTCCTATACCCCTTAGACATGTGTCTATACGACATTGATTCCTTTCTTGATATACTTCAGGGCAAATTGTGGAAGTCTGCATTGGGTTTAGCTCAATCTATCCCAAATGTATTCATTTGCCATGAAATTAATTTGCTCCCGCTATCCGCAAAAACTGGCGGAACATAAAAAACTATATTAAGATGGTTGATCCACCTAAAAACACTTTATATGTTGAGCTCAATAAATTACTGGACAACCTGTGTATCCGTTCGCTGAAAACTGCCACTGATAAATTGAATTCCATTTTGGAATAAATCAATGAAACTCCAAAAAGCATGACTCTGCTTCTTCCTGCACAAAAAAAGAAATATGACCTTTATCATTGGTGCACTTTGACTGATACGATGGGAACCTACCCGTCCTATTCAGAATATAACAGGTTTCGAAGGAAATGGGGAGATCGATCCTTTTATTTAATTCAATTTCCTTCTGCTTTAGGTAGGAAAATCTTGCTTCGTTTCCGCCTAAACCAGTTTCGTACACTTGTAAAAACTAAAAACTGGAATAGAATGGTTTTAACAAATTGCTCAATCTTGTGCCGTTTCTGTGGTTTTGCAGAGGCAGATGAAACACTCAAACACTTAGTTATTTACTGCCCTTTCTTTGCATCATCCCGTTTAAGAATTTTTGATCTTGATGTTCAGAATCAGTCAAGTATTAGTATGGAATCACTCTGGAATCGATGCATGGGTAGCACAAGTATTTCCTTTACTTTAAAGTTGATTGAGCTCTTAACAATTATTGATTCAAATTTGAATTTTTACCACGCGTAATATGAAGAGAAAGAACCAAAATTGAGGTGTTGTTTATTTTTATACGAAAGTTAGTTTTAAAAACTGTTTTTCTTTTCATTTATGTTTAATGTGATTTTTAACAAACTTCTATCATGATTCATGTTTTAATTTGTTCCATTTTTCTTTTACATCATTGTTTAAATGAAATTGTATAATTTGTAATAATTTCTTTTTGATTCTTCTGTACAACAAAAAAAAAGAAAATGAAAAAAAAAGATTGTAAAGGTTTGTATAAACCAAACACAATAAATAAATAAATAAATAAAAAAATAGAAAAATATATATGTCTACAATACTCCAACACCAGAAAACAAACAACCCAATACAAAGGACCCAATGAATACTAGAGATCACCAGACTGTCAAACCACCCAACACACACAACGCACAGCACCTGGCAATGAGGGAAACAGCTTCGGAAAGACAATTATAAGAACCAGAGATGAGCTAGAATCCCTGACCATACACACGCCTTACATAACCACAGATTGTAAAAAGGACCACATGGACAGCCAAACACCCCACTACAATGAATCAGATCTACAGACCGCCCACCTACAACCACAGCATCGCCACACATATGAATGACACTATAGCCAACCTCTCTGCAAACAATGAAAACATAATTGTTCAGTGGTATTTCAACATTTAGTTTGAAAGAGAAACTGAAACCACTACAAACTCCCTCAGTGCCCTACTGGAAATCCTTCACTTCAAACAAATAGTAAACAGTCCCACCCATAGAGCCGGACACACTTCAGATGCAATCTTCTGCAGAGATGGACTCTTGACTGCCACCCCACCGGTACCAATCATATGGAGTGACCATCATATGATAACCTTCAATGTCAAAATCTTGAGCCGCATGATGCCCTTATGCATACAACTCCCTGGGACAAACAAAAGAAACTGGAAAAGACTTAACCTGTAAACCCTAAAATATATATTAGAATCTACCAAACCCAACACCTCCCAACTTAATAGAATGACACCAGACTCAGTGGAAGCAAAGCTTCACACCTGGATCACAACTCAGCTAGTTCAATTAGCACCACTAAATCTTGTCAAACCCACTCCAAAGAAAATCGCAACAAGATGGTTCACCTTAGAATTGAGGGATCTCAAAAAATAAACGTAAATAGCAAAACGATGCAGAAAACACTACAATTAATTGGACTAAACCAAGTACCAATGACAACGATCAATATACAAATCAGCAGTTCCGAAAGCCAGAAACACATATTACACTGCAAGAATCCAAGTGGCAACAAACCCACAAAAAGAAATGTTCAAAATCATCAAGGAAATAAAAAAAAACTTCTTGCAACTGCAATGTACCATTGCTATTTATATGTGACAATATAACAAACCATCTAAAGCAAAAAGAGATCCAATACAGTGGACCATCAACGCAGGCCGAAGTACCACAAACATCCTCCCAGAAACCAGCACTCCAACAACCACCACAATCAATTTGTATCTATAAGAAAGGAAAGGTCTGACAAACTAATAAAAGTGATGTGTGACGATTCACTAGATGTTGTCACCTCTCCCTGAGGGGGAGCCCTTTCTCAATAGGCCAGGGAGGTAAGGCTACCCTATAGTCCCCCTGGGGGTGGTATAATGCAGGAGGATCTCATGGGGGGGTACTCGTGCTCTAGGGATAAGGACAACCATCTAGGGTACAACCCTCATGAGAACATCACACCCCCACATACTCTAGCCTCTCCTTCCTCTAATAACCTCTTTGTAGACAGTACACCCATGTACTGTGATAAGGCAGAGTACCTTAGGTTTCTTGGAAGTACTGAGAAGTAGAAGAACAACAGAAGCCTAGGTAATCCAAGTACTGGGACGAGTTGACGCCGCAGAGAAATAAAGATGAAAACTGTGAAAGAGACAAATAACTTGTATAATGGGCCCAGATGCTGCTGGCAACATTGTATACAAATGTACTAAACACTTGGTCTCGCGTAGCCGCTGAAGACTGCAGAGGTGCTGTGCACCAGACGTGGGAGATACAAACCTGCTTCCCTGATCCGGATGGAGAGAACTCCAAGGATGCTTGGAGTCTGCCGCGTCTGATGATCAGAAGGTCTGCAGGAGCAGACCGGTGCCCAGCAGTGTCGAGAGGAGGCCGGAACACGCAAGGCAGCAGGGAACGCCGTCACACAGCCTCAGGGAAAGCAAGACACCAGAGAAGCTGAACCAAAGGCCCACCATCCCAGTAATGCTGTTGTCCCTAGGACCATTTACAACCATCAACCCCACATGGACGGGTTGGTTGAACGCTTCAATAAAACTGTGAAAAGCGTTTTGATGAAATTGGCAGAAGCTGATGGCTGCAATTGGGATATGAGGATACTGTGGGCCCTATTCACTATCATACTATCAGGATGGCTCCCCAAGCCTCCCTGGGGTTCACCCTGTTCTAGCTCCTCTGTAGACATGATCCAAGGGACACCCTGGACATGATGAGGGTGACGTGGGACGAACAGGAAGAGGTCATCTTACCTCTGTCTCTAACCACACAGTGGGTTAAACAACATATGACCGTGGTGAGAGGTATAGTACATTCCCACCAAGCGAAAGTACAGAACAATCAAAAAGCCCAATATGATGAAAAGGCAATACCCTGGTCCTTTCCTATTGGACAGAAGGTAGTGGTAGTTCTACCCACTTCAGAACACAAAATGCTGTTCTGCTGACAGGGCCCATATGAAATCCTAGTGAGAAATGGCCCTTGTAACTATCAAGTTTCCCAGCCTGATAGACGAAATAAGACCCAAATATACCATGTTAATCTCTTGAAGGATTGGAAAAAGAACTTGGTGGAATCTTTCTCCATGGTATTGGGCAGTTTATTGTTAGAGGAGGGAACCAAATAGAGTACCCCCTGACCTTCCAGCAGAGCAACAGCAAGACATTCAGGATCTTTTGGCCCTGTTCCCGGATGTCTTTAGTTGTGAACCCGGGAGAGTGAAAGAAAACAACATCAGATCCGCACTCCCCCCAGAAAAATCATCAACTTAAAGCCGTATCGAGTCCCAGAGGTAAGGAAGGAAAAAGTCCTCCAAGAACCATCTCACAGTCCGTGGTCATCACCAATAGTCCTTGTGGCAAAACCTGATCAATAGTGGAGGTTTTGTACAGACTTTAGCAAATGTAATGCTATATCCCAGTTTGATATTTATCTGTTGCCATACATTGACGTCCTTATTTATGAGTTGGGGTCAGCAGTGTATCGCTCCATGATTGATTTTACCAAGGGCTATTGGCAGATGCCATTGAATTCCACTGATAACGAAAAGATGGTATTCTCCACCCCTTGAGGATGATTTCATTTTAAAGTCCCCCCATTTGAGCTCTGTGGTGCCCCCGCTACTTTCCAGTGACTAATGGACCATATTTTGCCACCATATTCCAGCTTTTGCAGCGCATATCTGGATGATATAGTCATTAACAGTCAATCCTAGGAAGAGCATATGTTCCATCTTTATGAAATTACTAGAGCCCTGAGACGTGCCAGCCTCACTGCCAACCACAGGAAAAGCCACTTAGCCCAGTCGGCAGTGAAATACTTGGGATTTTTCTGTGAGGAATGAGTTAGTTCAACTCCAGTTAGAAAAGATCTATGCTGTCCCAGAAACACTGGCCCCAAAAACCAAGAGAGACGTAAGGGCCTTTTTAGGACTAACTGGATATTATAGGAGCTTCATCCCCAATCATTCCACCATCACCTTCTGTCTAAACCATAAGTTAAAGAATGCAGAACCCCAAAAACTGCATTAGTAGAGGGAAGATCAGGCCTGTTTCGACACCTTGAAATCAATCCTATGTAGTGAGTGTGATTAATCCTGGATGTCATACCTTCTCCCCAGGGGGAGCCCCTTTCCATGAGGCCAGGGAGGTGAGGCTGCTACTCGACCGTCCAATTGGGGGTGCTACTCAGCGGGTGGATCTCATGGGCAGGGATCCCAATGTGGTGATGGGCCTTTAATCACCTTAACCCAAAACAGGCCCACCACTTAAGAAGTGAGCACATGGTTGTACAAAAGCATGCTTATTGTACAAAGCTCCGGGGAGCAGTTAGATGGTGTTGCAGGATGAAACTAACCCAAGCCTCAGCAATACATCAGTTGGCATATTATATTCTTTTTGCAACAATACAAAACACTCCCAGATATTTTATTACCATCCACCACCCAAATATAATTGGACAAAACCTCTTCAAAGAAATCCCATCTTTTCCCAATTCTTCAATTTTCTTTGGCCAGTCTTATCTTGATTATCATCATCAGATCATATTGAAAACACACCTCTTCTTGGGATTCGTTTGTACTAGATCCTGACATCAGTACAGGGTTAAACATTGGTATTGAAAACATAATTCAATGCTAGCAATAACTAGCCTAAGGCTTTTAACTTTAATTGTGATTGCACATGGTCTGCTTCCGTATTTGAGCAAATAGAGGAAGGTCTGCATAAACAGGATCTTCTTTGAACTACTGATTGTGATCTCAATTCCCTTGGTGGAACACGGTTATTCCACACCCCAAAACACCTCTGCTAACATACCGCTACCTTGTTATCCCATGTATCTCTGTCATATTCAGAAAGGGCAAAGTACTGGGACGAATAAGACCCTAATAGATCTCTGGGAGATTACTGAGATAGGTACTAGGATGGGGAGGAGCTGCAGAGCCATGAAGAGCTCTTCTGACAAGAGCAATGAGCGTTCTAGTAGTTTGAGAATGCTCATTAAAGAAACCACTGTAGAAATAGCAGGGGGACTCTGAAAGAGGGAGCTGAGCCCTCCCTGTAGGAACCATGAGATTCAAAGTCGGCAAAAAGGAAGAAGAACAGAGTGGAGTGCACTAGAAGCAGGCGAACCAGTGGATGAAGCAGGCTGACTACGTGCCTTGGAGAAAACACAGAGCCTACACAGCAGGACACCCTGTGGTGCCACTGGGGCACCCTCAGAGGCATGCAAGAGAAGCTCAGAAGAGGGTTCCCTGCACAGCAGGACATGCTGTGAAGTCACTGCATCACGCACAGAGACACAGAAGACCAAGAGAAACCCCGAAGAGGGGTTTAGAGAGCCTGAGAAGAACCACCAGACACCCGGACAACTCTTGCAGGTACCTGGGTTGCCAAGACAGCTGATGGGGGCACAGGAGGGGTAAAGAGAACATTTGCCCCGTGCAAAAGGGGTAAACAGGACACCCCTGAACACAATACAAGTAGAAGCAATTAAAGCTGGGTTCTGGGACCGCACCTGCAAGAAAAGTAAACATTAAGCCATCTTATTCGTACCCCAGCACTTGCAATTATAACCAAAAAATCCCTCTCCTTAGGGGTTCCATCTTCAACCCCTGACAGCACACAAGACACATCACCATCCACATCTTCTTCAACACAACATGTATGAAGAGGCACTACCTCGTCATGCTCCAACACTACGTATCTTGAAGGAACAGCAAACGCCAAAGTCACCATCATCCAGTCTATCCACAGGAGACCTGCTCCTTGTCACATCCTAGCTCCTATACTTCTTTCTGAAAGGAGCAGACTGCCACTCAGAGCCAGAATCACTAGAACCTCCATGGAAAAACATTCTCCCTCCTGCCCGACAACATACAGTGTGTCCACTGGTGGTCCCACTCAGTCTACCCACATGCACCCAAGCATCTCAGGACACCCATGCCCCATGCCTCCATCCCTCCCACACACAGTTTGTTTCCTCCGCACACATCTCCTTCTCTTCCCTAATTCTCTCACTAGTACAGTGGAGCTCAAGCCAGAACCCTCCAACAGACATAACACCAACAAACTAGGGCTTCTCAAACAAGCACCTCTAGGCAGAGTTTCTGTGACCATGCACAGCTTCTTCTTCTTCTTCAACTGTTCAATAAACACCACGTGGCAGCCCCAAGGATGCTGTAATTTCTCATATGAACCTCTCTTTTCACTCCATATGCAATCCGCCACAGAAGTACATTCAATGGCTAGGTTCTATAGATGGGAAAGCAGGAAGGAAATATGGGCACATTTAACTGAGAGTGGGATTTCAACCACAGCTTCTTGGAAGCAGAAGCCCCAGTACGGCCGTCCTGGAGAATCCTGAGTCCTGCTAGGGCCTTTAAGGTAATGGTTATATCGGTGTATGAGGCAGGAATACTTTTAGGCTGAGGGTGGGCGCTTATGGGATGCAATTTACATAATCCCGCCTTTGATTAGCCTTCTCACCCTGGGCTGCAGTTACTGTATCCTGTTAATAGAGGGCATCATACACAAGTTTTGTTAAAACAGGGTTGTATGAGCTAGTTAATAGATTAGATTTCCTAGTCTACCATTCTGGTTTTTCATTCTTTCCTTTTTTAACGTTGTTAGGGGGTTGTGACCTGCTGTTTTATGGAAGACTCAAAGGCGCTTGAAAATTAGAGATTTAAAACAAAACATTATAATGAAACCCCAATATAATATAACATGACCTATCCAGCTAGTATGAAAGGAAACCAACATCATATCCTCCCTCCTCATCGTAGGAGTGAATGAATACATACATACAGTAGCACTCAGGTACATTCTAGTTAACATGCATTTAGCTCTTGGAAAGAACACATTGATCCCAGCAGAACAACACATTACACAGCGGCCCTCATTACGACCCTGGCGGAAAGTGACTGACTGGACCGCCACAGCGTAAATAGCGTTTCCGCCATTGCACGAAGGAGCAAAGTGCGGCCCATTCCGACCCATCGGGCACGAGCACCACGGCATGGCGGAAGTGCAAAGTCCGCGATGGCGGAAATGACCCCAAAACGGCCCACACCGCCGCCGTACGGCGCCCTAGGTGCAATACCGCCACCCATCACAGCGGACACCGCAGTGTGCGCCTACCGGAAAGTACGGTGACCGGAAATATACGGAAACGGAAGTAAAAACATGGGCCCGGAACGGGAAACATCCCGCCGTACACCTATAAAACCACTAAAACCACACAACCACTAAAAACACTACCCTGAGACACACCCCAACCCGTCATCCACCCTAGCGAAACCAAGAAAAATGGGAAAAGTAGCGAAGAAAGCGTGCGACCGCAAGCGGCAGGTCCACTTCTCCCGTGAGGAACTCACCGTGCTAACAGAGACCCTCCAGGAGAATGCTGCCGTCGTCTTCTGCACACAAATGACCAGGACAGCACTTGCAAACAAGAAGGCCATATGGGCTCTGGTGGCACAGCGGGTAAGTGCGGTGGGGACCGCACCCCGCACCCCGCAGCAATGCCGAAAGCGATGGGACGACCTGCGGATACGCGTCCGCAGCATACCCTCTGCCAACCGCAACATTGCCACAGCCACCGGGGGAGGTCCTGAATCACCCATCAAGTTGACCCCCTGGGAAGAAATCTGTGCCTCCACCATCGGAATGGAGAGCATAGAGGGAGTCGGAGGGATGGAGAAAGGAGTGCAGACATCCGAAGATTCAGGTAGGTGGGCCAGATAAAACAATGCCAAATCCACAAAGTCCATCCATGTGAAGTACCATGTGTCCACATAGTGCAACAGAAACACATGTCCAGGAGAACGTCCACACACATCGGCCTGATAGCGCACGTTAAAACCCACAATAAATACATAAATAATTAAAAACCCCTAAAACACGCACTACACGTGCAGCAGGCACACCCTAACTGCAGGCTGCCAAACAACTGCACCCTCACTCCACACACAAATGAAAGCACCTCCAAGGCCCCGACCCAAATCACCCTCAGGTACCACCCCAATGCATGTGATACAATGCCATTCCAATTCCCACAGACCCATCAATAACCCTCGCCCTCCTTTACTCCACCACAGGGTCCGATCCAAACGACGTGCTTCAGGACACCCCTACCAGCACACCTGCAAAGAGGGCCAAGACCAACGGCCAAAGACCCTCCACCTCAGCTGCACGCATCAAGACACGGCAGCAGCACAAATCAGGTGGCAGCACAGAGGAGGGAACATCAACAGGCACCCCAGCAGCCAGCATGCCCACAACACCACCACCACAGGTCCCCCCAACGGATGCCACAGAAGGCACTGCCTCTGGTGGCAGCAGCACCATAGGTGACACCCCATTGATGGCAGCATGCTCCGACACAGAAGACGGGGATGTCGAAGTCAGATCCATCCATGACCTGTCCCAATCCCCCTGTCTGTCCCATCCCGTACAACATGAGGATACCACGCAGGGGCACCCACAAGACGACGACTGGCCATCCCCCACAAGCCCTGTGGCAAGGCAACATGAGGTCAACAGCCCCTCTGTGACACCCCCGCAAATGGCCATGGCCCAGCAGAGGCAACAGTCCCTCGACCAGTTAATCGTGCAACAGCAGCAACTGGCCACGCTCCTCAAGGACCATGCCGATGAATGTGGGGGCACTAAGGCAGACATAGAAACATCAACTGAGACACTCAGGGCAGAAATGGAGAGAGGTACAGAGACACTAAGGGCACAAATGGAGAGAAGCACCGAGAGCCTGAGGGGGGAACTGCATGCGACGTCCAAGGACGTATGTGCCGAACTTGCCGCAGTGCGCCGTGTGCTCACTGAGCTCTCGCAAACCCTTAGGGACATGCATGGACGTGAGCAGGCAGAGACA
Source organism: Ambystoma mexicanum (assembly GCF_040938575.1). NCBI lineage: Eukaryota > Metazoa > Chordata > Amphibia > Caudata > Ambystomatidae > Ambystoma > Ambystoma mexicanum. Next base: position 604,007,661 of record NC_090921.1, on the reverse strand, counting down.
TCATCCGTTGCAAGTTCCGTCCAGGGCAGCCCCCAACGTAGATCTGGGAGGAACCTGCGCTCCACAGGCAGGGGTGCCCCTGATACCCGCAGAGGGGGCTTGCAATAGCGACTGCCCACTGACAATGAGCATCTGTGGACACTGGTGTTCGGGGGGGAGGTAGGAGGGTGGAGGGGGTGTGTTGGGCTCACTTGGGTGGCGGGTCGATAGGGTGTACAACATGATATCACATATGCCATAAACAGTGCACGATCAACCAATGAGATGTGTGGACATTGATCTTTGTGTACTAGGCCATCATAGGCGTACAGTCCATACTGTGCATGTCCCAGACACACACGCACGAGTCCCGTGTCCATGTATCAGCCACCAGGCGTGAGTGCTAGAAGCATACATCAATGAGATGCTGACGAATGTCACGGCCCTCCGGTGCCTCGCAGACTCCTTGAGGTGCTGCCACATCCCCACCCTCATCATGACCATCATCAGGTGCTTGCAGTTCTGCGTCAGGGGGCATGGGCACATTTCTACGTACGCACATGTTGTGGAGCATGACACATGCCATCACCATCTTTGCAACCTTCTCATGGCGGTACAGGAGTGCCCCGCCAGACCTGCTGAGGCAGCGGAAACGACCCTTCAGTAGGCCGAATGCCTGTTCAATGACTACACGGGTACGTGAGTGGGCATGGTTGTAGTCCTCCTCATGCTGGTCCCGTGGGTTCCGGACTGGTGTGAGGAGCCATCTCTTCAGTGGATATCCAGCATCACCTGTATGTGGACGATAAACGTATGATGTAGAATGCCATTGCTACGTACGCACACCCCCCCCCCTTCCTGCCAGGTCATTGCCGAATCACATACCCCACATTATCATGCATGTAATGAGACTCACCGAGTAGCCAGGATCTGTTCCCTGCGTGTCGCTCCATGTAGCGTGGTATTGTAGAGTTCCTCAAGACCATAGAATCATGGGTTGATCCAGGGAATCGGGCACAACAATGTGTAATGATCCTGTTGGAGTCACACACCATTTGTACATTCAGAGAATGAAATTGTTTTCGGTTGCGGTACTGGGCCTCCATGGCATGTGGGACGACCAATTCCACATGGGTGCAGTCGATGGCACCAATGCAACCCGGTATGCCGGCAAGTGCATGGAATCCCACTTTCGTGTTGGTAATTTCCTGCTCCGAGCGTGGTAGGGAGATGTAGTCGTCTGCGTGCTGCAGGAGGGCATCGAGCACTTGCAATAGTGTCCGTGAGAACAGTGGCTGAGAAATGCCATGCAACTGTCCGACTGTGTGCTGGTAGGTGCCTGTGGCCAGGAAGTGGAGTACAGACACCACCTTCAGTAGGGGTGGGATGGCGGTTGGGCTATCTATCATGCTGACAAGGTCAGCCTGTGTCATGTCCACAATGGCGGCTATGGTGTCCCAGTCCAGACGGTAGAGGGTGTGGATCTGCTCATCAGTGAGGTTGAACGGATGTGCTCGGAGGCGTGGGATTGCGGGCTGCCTGCGTGGTGGTAGTGGCTGTGCTGGCGGCCCTTGCTGGCCCTGCCTTGCCCTCCTCCTCCTCCTGCGTCTCCTCCGTGCGGCCGGTTGTAGTTGGTGTTCGTCTTCTTCTTGGAGTTGGAGTACTTGCAGTGCTATCATGTCCCCCAGGGCCAACATCGCGAGTCCTGCCGGTAGCATTTCGGTGTGGTTGTGGGAGGAGACTGGCTGTGCAATTTATGTGTTTTCAGGCTGTATGGCCTCCACCTGTGGTGATTCATTCCACCTGTGCAAACTGCTCTCCCCTTTGGCCGAGCACGTCCCGCACACAACGCTGCAATTCGGGGAATGGCATCTTGCTATTGCAATCATGTATTTGTACCCGATGGCCGTGTAACATTGGTTGATATGTTCATTCTGCTGTGGTCCCATTGTTTCACATACTATCTGTGCAGTCGCGAACAGACTTGTGAAGGGTCAGTGGAACGTAGTACTCGAGTAACGGTGGGCCCTCATGCATCACTGTACCGAGTTGCAACGACGGGCGGGGCGTCCCATTTGTGGGTGAAGGCAGTTGCCATTTTCACACACAGCCGCACTCGATGGATTAATTAGTGATTTCAAACGGCCACAGATGCCTCCTCGACGTGATGTTGCAAATGAGGAATTCGAAGGGCGGCGCTTTCGGTTCTCAGCTAGCGGCGAGGAAATGCCCACAGGTCTGACTGCAAACATAACGTTCTATTGTTCAATGTCCTTGAGACAGGGGCCATGGCGAGGATGCAATGATTGATATGAATGGTTTGGGATGCGCAATAGCGACGTGGGCGATGAGGCCGGACGTTCCCAAATACATGTTACTTCACTACACTGGAATTACGGGCTGGGGCACTGTGGATTTTGCAGGCTGCATAACGCACAGACTCAATGGATATTTCTAATGTTATGTGAGTATATATTCAGGCGTTTTAATCCCGGGATGAGGGAATGATGAATGGATGCATGGGCAGGTGATTTGATACAGAGTTTGCCATGTACAGGGCTTCTTGGAATCTATCCGCCTCCCCTACGCTATGTGATGCAGGGCTGCCATAGTGGGACCATCGTCTATCTGGCCTTGTTGAGCCCTCCCTGTCTCGACGCGCCCTCAGACACTTGTTTCCATGCACGTTACCAATCCCATCTGATGGATTCTGTTTTGACAGACGCATGCACAGGTACACTCGTCTGTGATGGTGTTTACACCTCGATATAGATAGTTATGAGTCGCAAGTGGTTTTTGGGTGGTGATGATCCTTTGGAGTGGGCTAGCATGCATATGGCTGTGGATTTAGTGTGATCATTGAAGTGAGTTGTTCGAATGTAGTTCTGATGGCCATTCTGTTCTTTTTCTTTTCTTTTGGTTGACAGGTATCTCCTCCCCTTTTGCCACTGCCATCTGTATGCCACTCCTGCAGATGGCTTTTACTCCCGACACCTGCTGCTTCGTGTTAATCAGTGGAGCAGCATTACGATCTTATGGGACGATCGCCAATGGGCCACATGCCCTTACGCAGTACTGGTGGCTCGGAGCAACATTTCGGCCTTTCAGCTGGACTAGTGCCTCCCCATTGGGACGGCCCTGCGGTTCTGTGCGCTTCCATGTTGCCTTTTCGTACGTGAATGTGGCTCTGTGTACCATGATGGAACAGGGCGTCACACAAGTAGTGGCTGGTCATTTCTTGCGGATGCAGCCCACAATGGTGAAATGTGTTTTGGGGTTCATGGCCTGATGGCTGTATGGGCTTGGTGATTTTGTTGTGCATTAAATTTCTATTCTGATTTGGCCCGTGTAGCGTTCTTCTTTGCAAGTGATGTGGCATATTCCTATTTGGGGAGCGATGTATTGTGAGGAGATCTGCATTGGGTTCCAGCTTCGGAGTTTAGTTGCGTGGTACTGTGCTGGGCGCGTTTGCCTACGAAGCCCGTGAGGTCAGGGATGGGGGCTGCCAATATGACTGTTTGAATGTTGTCATGCTCAGGGGCGGGGGATTGGGTTTTGTGTAACAGATGCCGGTCAGCCAGGTGGACTGGTGGAATGATGTGATTTTCGGAATATTGCTGGTCACAGGTGCCTGTGTTTGCGTGCGTTTCTTGGTGGGGGACTGTGGTCATGTCCATTGGGATGGCTTCTGTATTCGTGCCATCTGTGCCCTGCAGCTCCCATTGGCCCCTCTTGTGTTTCATTTGTTCGTTGGCATGCATGGGTGACTTGTACATTTCAATGGTTGCATTGTGACTTCATTGCACCTACGGGGAGTTGTACTTTGTGGGCAGGGAGCGGTGTACAGGCACTCAGTGGGGCCGTTTACGGTTGATTCGCGATGCCGTACTTCTCACCATGGCGGAATGATACATTCCGCCATGCTTGATGGCGTTAGGTACATGTCCGCTAGGGTCGGAATTAGCATACCCTTGCGCCATGGTGGTGTTTACGGTTTGGCATGGCGCGCGCGCGCGTGCTTGGTGCAGTTGGCGTTCACTACGGTGTCGCTAATGGCTTCGTACTTTGCGGTGACGGGTCATAGTCGCACCGAGCGCTATTCGATGGCGGTATTGCATTTCCGCCATCGTTTTCCGAATTACGCCAGGGTCGTAATGAGGGCCAGCCTGTTTCTACAGCTTAAAGCATGACACGGCATAGCATAACATAACACAGTGTAGCATACCACATCTAACAGAGTGCAGCACTTCAAAACCCAGCATAGCATAAATAATGTAGCTCAGTGCAGGCATATAGCAAAACATGCATTGCTATGCATCCCAAACAAATAATAACGCTACCCAGCAGAAACAGCACCATAAAGGTATTTTCTCTCTCTCTGTCTTTTTTCTTTCTCTTTCTCTCTTTCCCTCTCTTTCTACTCCAGAATCACAGTTTCTGGGTTTTAAGTCCTTTAATTAGGAGGTGTTATCTCTGTTGGCCAGCAGAAGGGACCGTTGGGTTTTTTACGGTGGTGGAGTGATGGCTCATCCTTTGAAACTACTGGTGGCTTCCAATAAATGGAGTTTCTTCTTTTTTTAAACCTTACTTATTCATTTTGCTTGACCAATCACTTGTTTTTTTCTCCTGTGCAAAGTGCTTGAGGGCACAAAGCATGTAATTGGCTACACATTGGTCAGACTTGTGCGTCTTCCACAGTGAGCACGTTGTAGCCCTACCAGGAAAACACAGGCAGCAAAGCCCTTCAGTTTACTTCCTACGACCAACAACAACATTCTATTTGAGAGGGGTTATATGCCAGATTTCTGAATTTGGCAATTTTGTAACCGCTCCCTGGAAATCGAGCAAAAGAGCTCAGATTTATTTGGGGGGTTTCTTCATAAGGTCATGGTTACCAAAAGGATTTCTTTTTTACCAGAACCCTAGGTGCTTTTGGGCAGAGTGCTTAAGGACACAAAGCATGTAATTGGCTCCACAATGGTCAGACTTGTGTGTCTGTGACAGCGTTACGTTATGTTATCTTGCATTTGTATAGCACCTACTGTAGTGGGGCAGATGAATATCCAGGTTCACCTACTGCCACCATCTCAGATAAATATGCAAGTAGCAATTCCTGCCCCGACCCTTCACCAGTACCGTACAGGTGAGAAATGATACGAGCTGAGGCAGCCTTACTGCCCAGGAATCTAGGGGTGAGAGACGAGATAAACTAAAACAGGTTCTACCTAGAAGGGTTCTAAGAATCAATATTTCAAATAAGTCAATGTAAGCGCCTCTGCCATAAAGAATTTGTTAGGCCGTGTCACACTTGTAGGGATTATAGTTAAATAGTAGAAAGCACAAATAGCGTGCTGTGTATAAAGGAAGGGAGGAGGATTCCAGGATACCAAGAGAGGGACTCACTACACTGACAGGACCGATGGAATTATAAGCATATAAGATGTTTAATACACGGGCAGGGAAACAAACGTATAGCAGATGCACAGAGTGAATGTAATATGACCAACACAAATATAGGTCGCCAACATGAATGCAAGAAGCACAGATGTGCAGCCATTTTCCTAGCATAGAGGCCACAGCAGGTCGAGAAGTTAGCAAAACCTCAGACAAGATGCAGTATTTATAAAAACACAAGCTTTGAAGCTGCTCAGACAGTAGTTCGTAGCAAGCGCCAAGGTCAGATGCACAAAAGGGAGTAACAGAGATGCAGAACGCAGAGATGAGATAACTAGTCCCCGGATGAGAAGCAGTAGAATCTCGAATTAATTAAATTATAAGAGCAAACAGCCATTGATGTCTAGGTGCGTGAGATCAGTACAACATGCATTTTAGGAGTTAGCTAAACACCCAGTTAATATGAAGAAATGGATTCTCCAACACGGTCCCCTAGCACATGATCAAGACATGAAGAACACTGGCTAATCATTATAAGCCAAGTACAGCTAAGACACCTGCTGAACTTCTTAGCACGCACATAGACACAAGATGATACACAAGGCCAAAATACCAGTGAGTAGATAGGCCACATGGCCTGGAAATGATGAGGAGTACTTTTAATTGGAATTTGTGCAGACCATGGACTTCTCTCTCCCCCTACCCTATGTTCCTCCCAAATCTTGACGTCCCGTCAAAGTGTCCAAAGTTGGTGAACAAGGTGCCAACCAATGGAAATACCTCTTGCCACACCGCCCATGATGAATATTGACAGCCAATTCATTAGTGGCCAATATAGTGATGAAGTGAAACTATTATCTCTGCTGGGATTGGCTCAAGACGAGCCATCAGAGATGTGAGAACCAATAAGGAAACTAACACTTATGCATTCCATATTTATCTTAAGATATTAACCAATCCTAACCCCTCATAGGTTTTGTAACTGATATTGTACTGTTACATCACTGTCTATATATTTTGAGTACAAAAACCACTCACACTTTTTGTAATATTGAGAGCTACCTTCATGCTATCCCGGCCGTTATTCTGCATTTGGAATAAAGCTGGGTTTTACTGTGCACTTTGAGTACTCCATTATTGAGTATTGTTCTTTATGCTAGTGCGGCAAATTGGGCCCATCTCTGCACTTGGTAGCAGAGGATGGTTCCCTAGGTTGTTTTTGCAGACTATCAAGGATTACTTGCCATCCCCCTTGGACAGCGAGGGCTGCTTGTGAAGAGCGGAAATGACACGCATCTAAGAAGAAAGATTGGCGGGTAGCCCTGTTGATGAAAAGTCCTGCCCGGTCTCGCAGGCCTCCCCGCTGAGCGCAGAAGGGTGGAGGAGGCAGATAGAAGAGACTTGATGCCAAAGACACTCAGGATGTATAAACTGTGCATGACAAAATTAAAATTTTAATGTTTTGTGCATTATTTATTTTGTCAAACATAGAAAGAGAAAACTTTAGACAAGGGTCGAAAAGTCAGCGTGGAAAGCCCCTTTTAGGGGCAGGGAAATACAAGAGAAGAATCCCCCGCATATAATGGGAAGACAGCTGTATTTTGATTTATGTTAATGATTGTCAGCACCATTTTATTTTGTTATGGCATAGCATAGGGAAATAGAGGTGCTCTGTTGTTTTAGTAAGAGTGAATTTGTGTTGTTTACTAGGAAAAGTGGTTTATGGTGTGAGCAGTGGTTTGGTTTTGTGGTGCTGCCCAGGAGAGGGAATTTGGGCCACATGGTCTCAGAGAGAGACGTGGGTGTGTTAGGGCCTCATTCCGAGATTGGAGGCAGCCACGGTGCTATTAGCACCGTGGCTGCCTCCAATAACGGGTCCGGGTCCGGTTGAATGGGGACTTACCGGGACATTCCGTCCTGTGCGGACCCGGTAAGTCCCCATTCAACCATTCCCCATTCCCATTGAGCCCCAATAGGGGGGAAGGCGCTAATTATGGGCCCGTGAATAGCAGGCCTGTAATTAGTGCCCTGGTCCCTTAGCGGGACCCGGAAAGGACGTGTGGTCAGACCACATATTCTTTGCGGTTCCTCGGAATTGGGCGGTAAGGGTTTACCGGTATCGGTTTCCTTACCGGTGCCCGGTAACCCTTACCGCCCAACTCGGAATGAGGCCCTTAGTGTTGTAGAAAAACATTGTAGGGATAGTAGGAAAAAGGAGAAACAACGGTAAGCAAGTGTTGAAGCTGTGATTATTGATTATTGTTCAGTTGCATTTTTAAATTGCTATCATGTAGTATTCCCCCATTGTCCATCTATGTAAGTCACTTCCCAGATGCAAAGACAAGATACTTAAGTACCACCTTCAGTGGGTTAAAGATACAGCCAGCAAGATGTTCATGCCTCGGCCTCAATACGATACTCATTTGATAGTGGTGTTGCAACAGACGGTCACATATTTGCATGCCACACATATGGGAAAACAATGACAGACTAGACGAAGTATATTCAAGCTGTGGAAAATGTTCGAGGAAGAGGTAGTGGAACCGAGCAAGAAAGAATGGATGATTAACCAACATGAGGAAGGGTGCACACCGCCCAGGGCTCCTCCTTCTCCTCTTCTGGCCAATGTTCTGTCCACCACTGTGCAGAGACTGTACCCATTAAATGCTGCTACAGGGTATACCAAACCTAAATATTTACCCCCAGCATATACTGATGACAACAGCTTAAGGGGAGAGAAAGTGAACAAGCAAAGACTGCAGCGTAGCTGTCATGCCTGTCGCCTCGCGCCCACCATGCATGTCTCTGGTCCCTAAATGCTCCCTTTTACCTGTACACTCAGCCTTCAGATCAGCTAGGCCGTTCGACACACGTTGGAGGTTGTCTGGGAAGCGTCATTACTAATTACATTTTACATGCGTTTGCTGGTGTTCGAGATTCTACGGGCACTTTCACTTTCTTTACGATGCTTGCGGGCTCCAGTCATATGGCACGTATCGTTCCAGGACGAACGTGATTGTCGCTGTTAATATGTGCTTGTCATGTGACCAGTATTTAACACGGCACCATCAGACCCACGGCACTTCTGATCGTTTTCTGATCCCTCAGCGTTCCGGAGCTTGGAGTTTGACTCTTCTAAACAAACTCAGCGCTTCCAGCATTTGTGGCAAGTACCTCGCCTCCCCTCCTTCACTCCATCTCGGCTCGGAGAGACTCCTGACCCCGCGTTCCTTTGCAGCGTTAACATTCCGCTAGGATACCCCTTGAAGCCGTTCTGCTTCATTCATTATCATTTTCCTTCCTGGTACGTTATCCTGCAGCCTTCCCTTCCTGATTTACTACGCTGCAGACAATCTCATTCCCTGCTTATGGTTACTACTTATTCCTGTTCTGTTTGGAGCTAATACCCTTTTATGACAAACTTTACCATGTGCTTTGTAATTAGCTGTTACTGAACCACCACCATTGAAAGACATTCAACCCTACCTTCTCACGACTTCATGACTACAAAGGGCTTACCTATTGGAACAAGTTCTCCGTCCCTCCTTCCTGCTTCCATGTGCACTGAACTGTTGGACGCTATCCTGTGTGCACCAACCCGACTCTAGTGCGACCCTCGCTCCGCCCGGGTTAGATTCCTTACTAACTCCCTTTCCTGGTCGTCGTTTCCTTTTGGATGACTTCCTGACTCTTGGACATACTTGGCTGTGCCGATCAACAGGTTAGTGTATCCTTCATAGGCCCTGGTTGTTCTATTGGCTTTCCTATGTTCTAATGTCCTTCCTTTCTACCAACAGCCTGGTAAATCTTGTTCCTCTACACACCCTTTCCATCAATGACTCTCTTTGGCTGTAGATTATAATAGTCACAGAGTGACATTGATTGGAAGGTCTTATCTTGACAGGACATCGTGCTACTTCCAAAAGACTGTTATTTATGGAACAGCTATGAGTGTATCCTTTGTTTGGCTACCAGTCTGTATCCTTTTGATTAGCGTCTCATTTGAGTCACACACAGTCTGTATCCTTTTGATTGTTGTCTCGTATCCAAATCATAACAGTAGTTTGCAAGCAAAGCTCACAGAGGAAGAAGGTGAAAGAGCGAGAGGCATGCAGGGAGACTGGGATGGGATGACAATTGTGTCAGATAAATGGATACAATTATCATCCCATTGCATTCTCCCTGCATGCCTCTCGCTCTTTCACATTCTTCATCTGCTTCTGTGAGCTGTGAGGGCAAAAAATACTTACACTTGATGGAAAAGACATGAAGGTGTTAGAAGATTGAAACAGACAGGAGATAGAGAAGGGGAAAAGGGAAAAGGTGGGGAGAGAGAGAAAGTGTCATGCCCTCCATCCGACCCACCAGTGATCCCAGTTCCCCCTCGGCCCGGATTCACCCCCCACTTACCCTCTGGGGCTCACTTTGGCGGTCCAGACCGGCTCGCACACAGCTACAGCAGCAGCTTCACGCTACTACTCCACAGTCACGACTGCGACCATTTCTTCATTGGCAGCTGCCGTGGAGATTAAGCCATCAAAAGATCAGGTTCGCTTCTTTGCATCGTGCTGCTGGCGCTATCCGATCGCGTGACCTAAACTTGCGGTCACGTGACCGGAACTCGCGATCACGTGACCTGGATTCACGATCACATGATCAAGAATCAAACGGTACTTAAGCAGTGGAGTACTTCAGTACCGCGCTTCACAGCTGTTTTCTCGGAGACCCTGTTTGGCCTGCGTTTTGTCACCTTGTGTTTTGTTTGATCTTGGACCCGGCTAACTCTTTTTGGAACTCTTTTGGATCACGTTATATCTGTGCTTTTGGCTTGGACTGATACTCTTGGCTCTTGACCTCGGACCGTTGTCACGGACTTCTCTTTGGATCCCGCTCTTCATTGTTTCGTCAGCTTGGACTGCTACACTTGGCTCTAGACCCTGGATTGTTGTCACGGACTTCTTGTGGATTACCCCTCTCCAAAGAATCTGGAACACTGTATGAACTACGCCTCATCACCACCCTTACCTGCAATTTGGTTCAGCCCGGCTTCCAGGTCTTCTTCAGGTGGGGTCTGGTGTGACTACCAGTAAGTGCCTCCTACCCGGGACCATTTGCCATCTTGAGCCCCGGAATCCCTTCATCTACCAATTCCTGGTAAGATCCTTCCTGTTTATTGGTTACCGTGCTTTACCCTGCTTGCTTGGTACTTAACACTGCTTTCCTTTACATCTTCTGTGGGGCTTCCAGTACTTTGCGGTCCCGGATTCTTCTCCACCTGTGGCCTCAAAGGTTGTATAGGGAGTGAATTTATCATTCTCCCTGTGCGGCACTTGGGGACGGAGGTCTCACATATCTGCACGACATTCAAGTTATAACAGTCTGTGAAGCCTTGTCGTGTCAAGTATGGAGGGTACCGCGGAGGACCCCATGGCTGCTATAATCCAAGCACTCACGGTATTACGGGCCGACATGGTCGCTGCCAACACAGCAATCCACCAACACCTTGATTTGTTGCAGAGTGCCCAACATCCCTTGCCTGCGGACCCGGAGTTTGGAGACGCCGCTCCGGTTCCTGTGCCACCTCCTCCTGTAACCCCGGCTCCGACTGCCTCCACGACCGTCCCCGTTGTTCTGCCATCTCCTTTTCCATTGGCAGCCCCAGAAAGGTTCCATGGAGACCCCAGAAAGTTCAGGACTTTCCTTAATCAATGCAAACTACATTTTCTATGCCGGCCTCTTGCTTTCCCAGATCCCACCACTAAGGTAGCCTTCACCCTGTCACACCTAGCAGGTACAGCTGCGGCATGGGCAAACCCCCTATTAGAAAATGACCACCCCGCTCTCTATGATTTCGACCAACTGGTATCAGAGATGTCACGAGTATTTGACACTAGGTATAAGGCGCAGTCTCATGATTTAGAGTTACTCGAGCTTACCCAGGGTAGGGGGTCCCTGATTGATTACATCACCCGATTTAACCAACTGGCGGCCGAAACATCATGGCCAGAAAGTAAGAAGGCAGTGGTCTTCTACAGAGGATTAAGTAATCCCATGAAGGATGCATTAGCTGTGGTCCCGTCCCTGCCCGTCCAATTCCCGGCCCTTGTGGATCTGACCCTTCAAGTTGACGCACGACGTTCTGAACGGAGAGCTGAAGCTGGATTTTCCCATTCCACAGGTCCTGCCATATCTTCGTCCACCTCAGACACCATAGGGGAGCCTATCCAGATTGGAGGTATCAGGAGCCCCATCACGTCTAGGGAGAGGGAACGTAGAAGAGCAGAGAATGCTTGTTTTTACTGTGGGTTGGGTGGCCACTTTGTGAAAGAATGTCCCGAAGACCGAAACCCAAGAACCAGGTTTTTTACCCAGCTCGACCCTAGACACGGGGGGAGGGTCGAGCTCCCTATGTTCCTCCCCAGATCCAATCCCGATGTTCGGTAGAATTAGACCCATCCGAGTACAAGCCACTTTGTAGCCCACACCCGGCATCACCCATCCTGTAGTGATCACCCTTGATTCAGGGGCCTCCGGGAACTACATTGATATCACTTTAGCCCGAGCCTTAAACCTGCCCCTGGTTAACAAAAATCGACCCGAACTGGTACAAGCAGTTGATGGGACGGAACACGCGTCTGGACCCATCAGACAACAAACAGCACCACTCATACTGACGATCCAGTCCGTTCACAAGGAAACCATACACTTCGACTTGATAGCCATGCCCCAGTTCGGTGTTATACTAGGAATGCCATGGTTGCGGGATCACAATCCACACATTGATTGGGGTTTGGGTCACGTGCATTTTGAATCCGAACTATGTCAGAACTTTTGTCTCCCCATGAATGGAGAGGAGAACACGCCTGCATCAGCGTTGGGCGCTATTGCCCGGCTCAGTATCACAGAAAACAGGGCGTCCTCTGATCCGCATGTGGTGGGTTTAGTCAACACAAACATCCCTGCGGAGTACCAGGACTATGCTCCGGTATTCGATCAAGGTTCTTCTGAAACCCTACCTCCACACCGTCCCTATGATTGCCCGATTGATCTGACCCCCGGGGCTTCCATACCCTCAGGTCGTATCTACTCCCTGTCACAGTCTGAAGATCAAGCCCTCAAAGAATACATAGACAAGTCTTTGCGCCTAGGTCACATATGCCCCTCCACGTCTTCAGCTGCCAGCCCGATCTTTTTCGTGCCCAAAAAAGAAGGCGATCTACGTCCGTGTGTGGACTACCGCAGGCTCAATGCCGTTACCACTAAGAATCGGTACCCGATACCTCTTATCACTCCGCTATTGGACCGATTGACACAGGCCTCTATCTACTCTAAGTTGGATTTGAGAGGTGCCTACAACCTTGTCCGCATTCGTAAGGGGGACGAATGGAAGACCGCATTCTGTACACGATACAGCCTTTTTGAATATTTGGTAATGCCTTTCGGACTATGCAACGCCCCAGCCACCTTCCAACACTTTATGAATGATGTGTTCTATGACATTTTGGACATCTACGTGGTTGTGTATCTTGACGATATCCTCATCTTTTCCCATACCCTAGAAGAACATGTGCAGCATGTTCGAGAAGTATTGTCCCGGCTACAAAAACACTCGCTCTATGCGAAACTTGAGAAATGCCAATTTCATGTGACTAATATCGAGTTCCTGGGGTTCAACATCACTCCCGGTGGCTTGGCGATCAATTATTCCAAGGTTAGAGCGATTCTAGAATGGCCGACCCCGCAGACCCTGAAGGCATTACAGTCGTTTCTTGGTTTCGCCAACTTCTACCGGCGTTTTATCTCTGGCTTCTCCTCCATTGTATCACCCCTCACCTCCCTCACTAGTCCACATGTTCCTTTCAAATGGCTGGAGATACATCAGCAGGCTTTTGAGAATCTAAAAAATGCCTTCACCACTGCCCCTGTACTCCAGCATCCTGACCCTGACCTACCTTTTATTGTCGAGGCAGATGCCTCCTCTTTTGCGTTAGGGGCAGTCTTGTCACAAGTATGTTCCGCTACAGGACATCTACACCCTGTGGCCTTCCATTCCCGCAAATTCAACTCTGCAGAAGTCCACTATACTGTTACTGAGAAGGAGCTTCTGGCAGTGATGGACGCTTTTCGCACTTGGCGTCACCATCTGTTGGGAGCCAAACACAAGATCACTGTGTTTACAGATCACCGGAATCTACAGGACCTGGCCTCCCTGAAATGTGTGAACAGCAGGCAGGTCAGGTGGCACTTGTTTTTTGCAGCCTTCGACTTTCAAATTAAACACTGTTCTGGTCTGACGCACGGTAAAGCCGATGCCTTGTCTCGTTCCCCCGGGGGGGTTTCGCTACCTATCTTTCCCGACACTCTCTTGTCTCAAGAGAACCTTGTATGCACATGTACACCTCCGTTAGCATTGCTGGACGCAATCCGTACTTGGGTCCAGCAGCATCCCGAGCAGCTGTCCGAATGGGACCCAGTGTACTATGACGGGTTGCCATATGTACAGAACCGCCTAGTTCTACCCACCACTGATACCAGAAACCTGGCTTTGGAGTGGTCTCATGACGCACCCTTCAACGGCCATCCAGGCCAGGCCCGTACCCTGGATCTATTGAAACGCTGGTGTTGGTGGCCATCCATGAAACGTGACGTTATCTGCTATGTCAACACATGCGCAGTCTGTGCCCAAAGTAAACACCACAGGGGTCGTCCACTTGGCCTCTTGCAACCATTACCTATACCACCCAAGCCCTGGCATACAGTGACCATGGATTTTGTGACTGATTTACCTAGGGTCCAGGGTTACGACACAATCTGGGTGGTGGTTGATACTTTCACTAAAATGGCCCGTTTCATTCCCTGTCGGGGTATTCCATCTGCACCTATGTTGGCCAAGTTGTTCTTTGAAGGTGTCTTCTGTCTCGTCTCTTTGGTCTGCCTTCTGTGCTCATTTCTGATAGGGGGTCCCAGTTTACATCTCGGTTCTGGCGTGCCTTAACCAGGTTGCTTGGTATTGATATACGGTTCTCCTCGGCGTACCATCCCGAGACCGACGGTCAAACTGAGAGAACAAACCAATCCATGGAACAATACCTACGTTGTTTGACGCTGCAACAACAAGCAACCTGGTTGCAGGTCGTTCACTTTGCCGAATTTGCCTATAATAATGCTATACATTCCTCCACTGGTTCTTCTCCTTTTTTCACTTTGTATGGTCAACACCCCCGTGTCCTCCCGGTTCCTGATTCTTCTTCCTCTGTCAACCCAGCCGCAGCTGCCTGTGTTAGAGATATGTCCTCTATCCATGCCCAGACCGTTGTTCACCTCCAGGAGGCCCAGTCATCCATGAAAGCTTTCGCTGACTCGAAACGTAGTCCTGCCCTGCCATATGCGGTAGGTTCCCAGGTCTGGCTGTCCACCCGACCGTTTGGTGGGTTGTCGGAAGCTTCTTCCTCGTTTTGTGGGCCCTTATGTGGTTTCCCGAGTCATCAGTCCAGTGGCCTACCGCCTTGTGCTCCCGTCTTCTTGGCGGATTCACCCTGTTTTCCACACGTCTCTTCTCAAGCCTTGTCCTGCCTCCTCCCGCCTCTGTTCCCCGGTTGCCCCTGTGTCCCTGGATGCCCCTGATGTCTTTGAGGTTTCCGCTATTCTAGGTTCCCGCCTCCTTAGGGGCAAGCTACAGTACCTGGTAGACTGGTTGGGCTACGGTCTGGAGGAGCGGTCTTGGGTCTCAGCTTCGGATGTCCAGGCCCCCCGGTTGGTTGCTCAGTTCCATCGGGAGCATCCTTCCTGCCCACGCGGTCGTGGGCCTTTGCGGGGGGGCTCTGTCATGCCCTCCATCTGACCCACCAGTGATCCCAGTTCCCCCTCGGCCCGCATTCACCCCCCACTTACCCTCCGGGGCTCACTTTGGCGGTCCAGACCGGCTCGCACACAGCTACAGCAGCAGCTTCACGCTACTACTCCACAGTCACGAGTGCGACCATTTCTTCATTGGCAGCTGCCGTGGAGAATAAGCCATCAAAAGATCAGGTTCGCTTCTTTGCATCGTGCTGCTGGCGCTATCCGATCGCGTGACCTAAACTTGCGGTCACGTGACCGGAACTTGCGATCACGTGACCTGGATTCACGATCACGTGATCAAGAATCAAACGGTACTTAAGCAGTGGAGTACTTCAGTACCGCGCTTCACAGCTGTTTTCTCGGAGACCCTGTTTGGCCTGCGTTTTGTCACCTTGTGTTTTGTTTGATCTTGGACCCGGCTAACTCTTTCTGGAACTCTTTTGGATCACGTTATATCTGTGCTTTTGGCTTGGACTGATACTCTTGGCTCTTGACCTCGGACCGTTGTCACGGACTTCTCTTTGTATCCCGCTCTTCTTTGTTTCGTCAGCTTGGACTGCTACACTTGGCTCTAGACCCTGGATTGTTGTCACGGACTTCTTGTGGATTACCCCTCTCCAAAGAATCTGGAACACTGTATGAACTACGCCTCATCACCACCCTTACCTGCAATTTGGTTCAGCCCGGCTTCCAGGTCTTCTTCAGGTGGGGTCTGGTGTGACTACCAGTAAGTACCTCCTACCCGGGACCATTTGCCATCTTGAGCCCCGGAATCCCTTCATCTACCAATTCCTGGTAAGATCCTTCCTGTTTATTGGTTACCCGTGCTTTACCCTGCTTGCTTGGTACTTAACACTGCTTTCCTTTACAGCTTCCGTGGGGCTTCCAGTACTTCGCGGTCCTGGATTCTTCTCCACCTGTGGCCTCAAAGGTTGTATAGGGAGTGAATTTATCATTCTCCCTGTGCAGCACTTGGGACGGAGGTCTCACATATCTGCACAACATTCAAGTTATAACAGAAAGAGAGAGGAAAAGGGATGAAGAGAAAGGCAACGAGAGGAAGACAGAGAGAGGGAGGGATGCCAAAAGGAAGTTGATCGCATAATTAGCAGACATTCATTGACTGACAGAGAGAAGGAAGACATTACAAGAAGGACAACTGACAGCCTAAATAGTCATAGAAGATATAGCATGAGTACAAGAGAGAATTGGGGTAAGTCTCCACAAGGTATGGGTAGGAATATATTGGAGGAAATAGTGAGTCGGACATATGGCAGAGAGTTCCTTTAGAAGGCTAGAGTTTGAGGAAGAAGATGAATATGAAGATGAGGAGGAAGAGGAAAGACAGTCAGAATGGGAAGGTGACGATGAGAGCGGGGAGGAGGAAACTGCACAATTGCCTCCTACAGGTGCACTTATGGGAAGAGAGATTGATTTGATAGATTTGGAGGGAAGAGCGAGGGAGCCCATCAGGTATCCATTGTTCCCAGAGAGATGTCCATTGAGTCCAAAAAGGAGCACACCATATATAAATAGATAAAGATATCTACCAGGCTGTAAAAAGGTTTGTATGGCAGCAATGCGGAGAAGTGGATTGACAGAATTCACCCTATTACAGAAAGGCAGAGGATTAACACAATATATACCCTGGTCACAAACAGACAAAAATAACGTAATAAATTCTTGTCACTTACAGTGGGCGCAGGGAAGTGGATTTTCTGAGTTATAAAGGGAAACTGCAGGCATCACTTTGGTTAAAGGAGACATAAAAAGCTTGCTTGCAGCCGTATTGGGTAAGCAATCAGAAGACATTTGGGCAGGGTACCCTGGGGTGACAGCCCTGACCATGAGACATGACGGGGCACCTTTTAATAATTGTCAAGCAGACTTTTGGAGGGCACTTAGAACACAATTCCCAAATACATCAGACATGAGTGCGATAATGACTCGGAAAATGGGGCCAGGCGAAGACCCAGCTGCTTACATACAAGACATACAAGAGAAATGGCGTTAAGAAATGAGGGATGCTTGGGACAAAAATATAACTATTTTTACTATCACAATTTATGGGAGGGACTCCTTGAAGAAGTACAAAGGCAATTAAAGAAAATTGTGAGGATTGAGGCAAAACCATGTCCCAAGATACAATTGACCATTGTTTATCACTGTCGATTAAAACAAGAGAAAGACAGGAAGAAGGTTGAGGAAAGAAAGATGGAGGAAGTGAAACTAGTACAAAATAAATTGTCAAAATTGACAGTAGAAGGAGCAGTTATAACAAATGTCAGGGAGAACCACAGTGTGCAGGAAGTACAACAAATGCAGCCACGAAGAGGAGAGTATAATTATTATCCCTGGGGGAAGGGTTTGCTTGTACTAACAGGAAGAGGTTATGGATTCCAAGTACCACAGACAGGAGGGTTTAATGGAAGACAGCCACGATTTTGGGGAGTTGGAGCACAATGCTGGTTATTTGGGAAAGTAGGACATATTGCACAGGTTTGTAGGAGCAGGTGAGGAATGCAATATAATTGGCAGCAATTTGGCCCAAGAGGGGGGCCCACATAGTCACCACCATATAGCGCTGCACAGCAGGATTACAGTGCCCAAGATTATATACAATATCAACCAAACCAAACACAGGGCCAACAAATACAGCAAACACAGCAGGCAGTGCAGCTGCAAATGTAGCAACCACCGCATGCGAGACAACCTCAAATGCAACAAACACAGATACAACCACAAGCCCTGCAGAATACAATAGCACAATGGGATGCAAACATATTTCCACAGATATTGCCGACACCTAGAGTAGGGGATGTGACAGAAGTGTGAGGGAATCCTTTTATGAGAACAAGACAGAACATGCATCCACAATATGACAGCCCACAGAGCGACTTGATGCACCCAATTCTATTGATTATCCCAGACCCACCAGAGGAACCGAAGATGACTATAGGTGACAAGACTTTTTCGTTCTTGGTTGACACTAGGGCGAAGGGATCCTTTGTTAGAGAGAGAAAGTTCCTATCATCAGGAATATCAATGGATGCACGAAGATTCTCTGGGGCTATGACGACGGTTCCTTTTACAGATAAATTGCCCATAGCAATATGAGAACACGAGATGGTCATGCCATTATTATATTCTTGGAAAACACTGGTTAGCATAGTGGGGAGAGACTTGATGAGCAAGCTAAACATGATTATATCTTTCACTGAAGAGGGGATAACATGTTCAACACCAGGTATTCATTATGTGAACATGCAAGAAATTGTGAAGACATTTTATGGCCAGAAAGCACAAAGAGCGGTGCCGCTAAATGCAGAGGTTTTGCTTTGTAGGGTACAAGTGGTAGCATGGCTTCCTCGAATACAGGACAAGTTGTTGAGACTACCCACCGCATTTTTGTTTAGACCAGAGGTACCCACGGACATGGTAGAAGCGCAAATTATTACAATTGAATTAGATCAAGCGATAGTGAGAGAGGACAGAGTGGTATTGCATGGAGACGATGACAAATGAGTAACCTGGAACAATAACACTTAACTCAGCACACAGATTTACTGTCTTCACTGATGACAAATTGTTTGAAGATGATTATTCAGATGAAGAGGTGATGTTTAACATATGTATTACCTATCCATTGCAAATAGAGTACAGAGTGGTTCCCCAAATAATAATACTGATGAGAAATGTACCATCATTTTTACAGGAATATTTGGCAAAGGTGCTGAGTTCATTGTGGACCAGCAGTCCATATGATGTCGGCTTATTAATAGGAGTAGGAGTGGTTAGGATAAAACTGAAAAAAGGTGTAATTTTACCATGAGTAAAACAGCATCCCATGTCAAAATTAGCTGACAACTATGTACATGAAAATATTGCCACCCTTATGCGACTAGGTATATTAGTGCCTTCAGAGTCACCAAGCAATACAGCAGTGTATCCAGTCAAAAAGGCAGCAGGGGTCTTGGAAATGTATACAGGATTCACGCCCTTTGAACAATGTGGTTGAGGCATATTTTCCATTGGTGCTAAATCCAGCTACAATATTATGTAACATACTGCCTAAGGACCAATGAAGTGATTGCCCTGAAAAATACTTTTTCCTCCATCCCCCTACATGAAGACTCACAATATTTGACTGCGTTTACCTATCGTGGAAATCAGGTTACAGCACAGTCGCCCCCCAGAGGGGTAATTTGAGTCCCCCGTGTTTTCAATAGGGTGCTGTAGATGGACTTGGGAAATGTACAGAATGACAGCACAGCCAAACAGTATGTGGATGAGTATGCAGCACCAGAGAGGAAGAGTTCAGGAAGGACTGAGTGAAATTATTGACTGTAGTTGCAGAAAAAAAGAGTACACAGTGGACAAGGAGAAATTCCAATATTGCCTGGAAGAAATAGTGTAGCTAGGCCAGATAATATCAAAAGAGGGCAGAAAGATGACACCTGAAAGAGCAGAAGCTATTACCAGAATACTCCAGCAAATACAGTCAAAGAGCTACAGCAATTTTTGGGGCTTTTAAAATTATTGTCATGTATGGGTCTTTGACTGCAGCACATATGTTCGAACCCTCTTACAAGGACTGAAGGAAGCACAAAAAGACAAAAGCAACATTGCATGGACAGGTGGGTTTAGTATTACCTTTGATGATATAAAAGAAGCAATAAGCACAGCTCGCGTGTTAGGAATCCCAGATTACAACTAAGATGTTTTCCTGTTTTCTCATGCAAATGGAGTTGTGATGACAGCTGTTCTCGCACAAACATCTTCAATGGGATACAAACACCTGGAATTTTATAGCAGGATCCTAGACCCAGTAATGAGAGGTGATTAACCATGTGAGCAAGCATTGGCTACAGCAGCTTTTGCAATTGAAAAGTCGTCCAGTATAACAATGGACTATCCAGTTAAATTATATGTCGAACATGCTTTTTTTGCCATTCTTGAAAAGCCCCAAAGCACCTTGACTACACAAAGAGTGTCAGGCTATGAAGTTATATCAAATCCATCAATGAGAGTTGTGAGGTGCTGCATCGTAAACCCTGCAAGGTTCATAGCAGAGCCGGCGAAGGAGAGAGATAATGTACATGATAGTACTACTTACACTGATTATTATGATGATGTCCCCCATGTCAAAGAAAATGCCCTAGGAGGGGGGATAATTCTCTTCATTGATGGTTCATCGATGATAGATCAAAGTCCTGGAGAAAGGACTAGTGGAATGCCAGTAGTGAAGGCATAAGAGAACAGAAGTTTTAAAATAGTGAAAAGTGCAAGATTACCAGCACATTTCTCAGCGCAAGAGGCAGAATTAGTAGCCATGATTTTAGCGCTTAAAGAGCATAAGGATGAGGCTTTAATGGTGTATTCTGACTGTGCCTATGTGACATCAGCAGTACACTCAGGACTGTCATGTTTAAAAAAGAGGGGCTTCCAGCACACAGACGGCACCCCAGTATAGGATATGCCCTTGCTAGAGAGGCTATTAGGTGCACTTGAAAGTCCCTGATCGCTGTGGTGAAGTGCACCACGCATAAAAGAGGTGCAGACATGATTTCCCATGGCAACGAAGCAGCAGATGCAGAAGCCAAAAGAGCAGCATATTTCCCCGAGATATTAGACATTACAACTGGCCCAAAAAATGTACACATGTGCGTAACATGGTGATGAAAGAAGGCTTTAATACCCTGCCAGTAACACAGATTGTACAGTTGCAGGGACACACACCACAAGAAGAGCAGGAATTGTGGAAGAAAAGGGGGTGCTCTTTATCCTTATGGAGCTAATTTGGCGACAAGATAGCACAGGGAAACCTGTCATGCCTGTCAAGTTATTGACAGTATCGCTGGAGCAGCTCCACTATCCAGCACATACCACAAGACAGTCTTGCAGCATCCATTTCATCCCAGATTTTAGTGAACATGTGACCAACTCTGTTGTTAACTGCATAGCATGCCAGACATTCACTGATGGGCATACCTTAAGAGTGGTGAGAGGAGCAATACCCTGTCCTACTGGACCATTTTGGCATTTGCATATCGATTATGTGGATATGATTCAAACTTGTAATGGCTACCAATATATGATTTTAGTAATATGTTCCTTTTCTTGCTGGATAGAAGCAGTTCCCCAGAATGGGGTCTGGCAAGGATTCACATGCTCATGAATATTCCCCGTGGTCAGGCTGGGAATCCTCGGTAAAATAAAAAAACAGTTTTTCTTTAGCCTGAAACTGCATTTTACTCTATAACCAATCACAGTCCTTTGGGTCATACTGCACCCATCCAATGGCAATTTCAGTGTTTGGAGTCCTCACATCTTGTTCTTCAAGCCTTTTTTGATAAATGTAGTGTTTTCTGACCGATGCTGTTCCATCTTCAACCGTCGCTCGGCTACCGACAGCGGTGACCCATTGTCGGCGAAAATCAACTCCATCACGGATCTTCTCTTCAAAGTTTTAGTTCACACCTCAATGATGTTGGTGTAGAAGAGGAGTCTCTTCAAACTCTGCGCCAAGTGTGGACTGCGAAACATCTACATCGAGGATCGGAACCTCAAGTGCCTATATTGCCTGCATCCAGACCATGATGAGGAGGGATGTGAAATTTGCAGCGGTTTTCTATGAAGACCAAGAAAGACCGCTATCATGGGTTAGCAGTGTGACTCATGTCTCTGACCTGATCTCTGGGCACTGTCATGCCTCGTTCAGGACCAGCCAGTCCCACAAGCATGCTCCCTCTAAAAAGAAGTTGAGATCCTCTGAGGACACCACTACCCAAGAAGTCCAAAAGAAGGCCAAATACCATGCTATGCATCCCACTAGGGTTGCCGCGGCCGTGGGGCTCTTTTCTGGTAGGACCTCGTTGCCCATCTTCATCTCCCTCCACAGTGAGCCTGTCAGTTGGGGGGAGAGAGAGTGCCTTTCACGAGAAAGTCCCTGACCCCTTCGAAGCACCGTTCCTCTTCCAAGGACAAGGGTGTGAAGGAGAGGCCCAAAACCCTGTCAATGATATCAATGATGGCTCCACGCCCTTGTCATCGCCGACAACCACTTTGTTCTCCAAAACGTCTGTTTCTTCGACAGTGACCCCATCGATGACCACCCAGTCGACGACCACAGCGGCTGACATCCTGTTGATGACGTTGTCAACGACCATCGTTAATTCGGCAACAGGAGGGGCCATTATGACTGTGGTTTCACAGTGAAGACGACCGCCATGCCACGGGTGTCTTTACCTCTACACCCTCCTGAGGAGGCGCCTGCGCGAGAACAGGCTCCCATTGGCACATCTTTTCCTAAGGATTCTGGGAGACTGAGGGAGCTGCTACCTCCTAAGGATTCCCTCCCTAAGGAGGAGAAGGTATCCAGGGAAGTCTGAGTGGGTCTCATGGAAGATCTCCATGAATATACACCAGTTCCAACGATGACGAGTGCCAAAGAATACTATTTGGATCATGCGGGAGTCCTCTGCCCCATGCCCCATGTCCTGGGAAGGATCCCCGAGGGGGGAGCCAGACCTACCATTTGGTCCATGTTTCAGCCCAGAACCGGCACATGTGATCCCAGTCACGTTTCAACTAGCTCCAAGGGACATGTCTTTGGACATCTTGATGAACCTCCACACCCTGGTGTCGGAGATACAGCAGAGGCTACCAGCTGCCCCGGTTCCTGGTCCAGCCGGTAACCCCCAGAGAGACCCAGTAAGGAGTCCTCTTAGGCTGAACCCACCAAGATCAAGGTGCTCATCAAGCCCTGCCAGGCCGAAGTGGCAACCTAGCCCATCAGGGCCGAAATGCCAGCCACTGCCGCCAGCACCACCCCAGAGACTGTTGACCCTGGTGAGGGAGGTTCCCCTGCACACTGACACAGGCACAGACATGGAAACGACAGGAACTTATATTGATGAGTACAGTACAACGATTATGTGCCAGCTCATGGTGAGCCTCTGGGCACTGGCCAGCCCACCAGGGCTTCACCCCCTGATGAAGTGGGTCTTTCCATAGCATGCTGTCAAGTAGCTCTGCCCTGTTCAACTTGGTCCCGGAAAAGACGAAGGAAGGTTTTCTTTTTCAGCGTTGCGAGTCTTCACGGTAGACGGTTATGCAAAATCCCACTGCAGGATTATGTTTCAAGGAAGGTTTGGAACTGTTGAAGATGCTGAATACCACTCCTCTCAAAAGGGATACACTGGAGAAGAAGTACAGGGCGCTGGACTCAGCCCCCAGGTGCCTGAGATCACAACCTTCTCCAGACTCCTTGATTTGATTTGATTTGTATGTTTGTAATGCGTCGGTAGCCCGCAGGCATCAGGGCGCAGAGAGACAGATTCATGTTAAGTCGTGGGTAGGAGAGAAGCTAAGTGGTGGAACATTATTTAAAAAGATGGGTCTTTAGATTTTCTCTGAAGATTAGCAAATTTGGCTCTGCTGTCAGCGAGACTGGGAGGTTGTTCCACTGCTGGGCAGCACGAATCGGGAATGATTTCCCAGCACCAGTTGTTCGGAGTGCCTGGGGTATCTGTAGCCTGCCTTGTGTTTGGGATCTAAGAGCCCTGTTAGGGGTATATCGGGTAAATTTGGCTCTAAGATTGGATGGAGCCACTCCATATAAGCACCTGTGAACCAGGGTCATGGATTTAAAAAGGATTCTATCCTCTACTCTGAGCCAGTGGAGGGATCTTCTGGCCTCTGTCACATGGCTTCTTCTATCGATCTTTTTTATGATCCGGACTGCGTTGTTCTCCATTTTCTGGCATTTGCTTATGCACTTTTTAGGTGCTCCCAGGAGCAATGAGTTGCCGTAGTCAAGATGTGCCTGTATAATGGCCCTGGCAATTGTGGCCGTATTTTCTTCTGTTAGTAGTGGGCGTATGGCTCTCAGTAGCCTGATGTAATATGCATTATTTTTATGGAGATAATTGGTTTGGGATTCAGATCCCAGGGACGCCTCCAGCATCATCCCAAGTGTTTTCACATGGGGGACCACCTTGATGCTTGAGTCTTTGATAGTGAATTCTTCAAACTCTTTACCAAGCTTGCCCCTTGCTTGACTGGAACCGAAAATCATGAGTTCTTTTTTTTTACTATTCAAGCACATCCAGTTGTCTTCCATCCATCTATCTATCAGGTTTTATATGGTTGTAATCTTTTTCTTGTCTATTCGGTAATCTCCTTCCAACTCTATCACCAGCTGTGTATCATCGGCGTAGTTGGTGAAGTGAACACCGATGGATTCTAACAGTACACATAGATATTTCATGAATAGGTTGAAAAGGAGGGGAGAGATGCTAGCTCCCTGCGGAACACCTGCACTTATGGGAGAGGATGTAGAGAACTTCTCTTCCCAGTGAATTCTGGCTACACGGTCTGTGAGAAACGATGTTAGCCATGCCAAGGCTGCCTTAGAGCACCCTGCTGTTTTCTCCAAAACTTGTTGTAAAAGTGTATGGTCGACGAGGTCGAAAGCAGCACTTAGATCTAAGAGCATTAGGATCCCTGTTTTGCCCTTATCTATTATGGAAAGCATACATGTTTGGAGGTCCAGCATAGCAGTTTCCGTGCTGTGAGCCGCACGAAAACCCGACTGTTGCTCGTGCAGAATATTGTTGGCCTCCACATGTGCCTGTAATTGTCCTGTGGCAATTTTGTCCATAATTTTCAATACAAAGTCGGTATTAGTGATAGGGCGCATGTTAGTAGGATCTTTGGGATCCAAACCTGTTTTTTTTAACAACGGTGTGATGGTCACCTTTTTTATAGCTTTAGGGATATTACCATCGTGGAAAGATGCGTTAATTGGTTTCTGATGCCACCTGGAAGTGCTCGGTGAACCCATCATCCTCATCCATGGTGCCCCCAGACCAAGAGGGGAAGAAGCTGGATATGCTAGGAAGCACACCATTTGCACCGCAGGTTCCACCATCAAAGCCACCAATGCTCTGACCATCCTATCCTGGTATGACTGGGAACTCTGGTACAAGCTCAGACCAATCCTGGACTTTCTGTCAGAGAGCAAGAAGACAGATGCGCTCGCCCTATTCCAAGAGGGCAAGGTGGCCTCGGGCCATGCCATCACAGTGGCGTTGGTTATTGTGGACTCTGGCATACGTCACATGGGCAACTGATAGCCCTTTGGCGTCAAGGTTGGCTGAAGGCTACGGACCTGAGGGTGGATGGGCAGTCCAAGTTGGTGGATATGCCTTCCGATGGGAACAATTTGTTCAGGATGGTGGTAGATGAGACGCTCTAGTCGATTAAGACTTGCACGGAGACTGCACGGTCTCTATGGATGCTGAGGCAGAGGTGATGATCATCCGTTTGTTCCTCAAGAGGGAAATCAGGCAGATCCTCCAAGGGATACTCTGCACCCTATCGCCAGCCCTTCCTCTATATCATCCAGGAGGCCTACAGAGTGTGTTTGCAAGCATTTGGCAGCAGAGGTCAGTGTTGTTGTTGCCCGCAAGCCGGGATGCAGACGCCCAAGCAGGCCTGAACCGACCTTCCAACCAGGTCCCCACTGTCGCACCCCTGGCTAGCGAACATTGTCAGCAAGTGGAACACCATCTCCACATACAAATGTGTACTGTATCAGGGGCACACCTTGGAATTCCAATGCAGGTGCCCTTGCATTCCTCCTGTAGTGCCTCAAGATCTACACATGGCCCAACTACTGCAGGAGGTTCAGGCCATTTTAAGAAAGGGGGCTATAGAGCCCGTCTGCTAGTGCCTTGGGGACTCCTGAGTCTACTCCAGATACTTTCCGGTAAGGAAGAAGTCAGGAGGGTGGTGGACAATCCCAGACTTATGAAGCCTCAACAAGTACTTGTAATTCCAGAAGTTCAGGCTGGTCACGTTGCAGCACATGCTTGGCCAGCTGGAGGAAGGGGATTTCCTGGAAACCTTGGACCTGGAGAACACCTACTTTCATGTCCCCATTCACACAAGACATCAGAAATTCCTACAGTTCATGGTCCAGGGACGGTACTATCAGATCAAGGCGCGGCACTTCAGCCTAAGGCCAGCGCAGCAAGTGTTTACGAAGTGTTTGGCTCCGGGGTCAGCTCATCTACGCCATAAGAGGATCAACATTTACGCCTATCTAGATAACTGGCTGATCCGCTCCCACTCTCACACGCTGGCAATCCAATACACCACTGAGAGCATTTGGCTTCTGATGGATCTCAGATTCTACATCAACTATCCAAAGTCCTTCTTGGAGCCATTGCAAAGGCTCTGTTCCTGGGCACACACCTCAACACGGTTGCATGCTTGGTGACCCCCTCGGAGGAGAGGGTAATGGCCATCCTGGGGAAAGTGCAGTGCCTGTCATCAGTGCAGAACACAACAGTGTGAACCATCAAGTCAGTATTGGGCATGATGTCCTCCTGCATTCACCTCATCCTGTTGTGCATACTTCAGATGAGACCTGTTCAGGGGTTTCTGGATTCACAGTGCCTGTAGATCATGAGAATGTGTATGGACAAGGTCGTTTTCAACCCGGAGTTCCGACAAGCTCTGCGATGGTGGGGAGCATGCCCACATCTCATGAAAGGGGCTTTTTTCTAGATACCTCAATTCGAGGCCACGGTCACCAGTGACACCTCCCTGGAAGGGTGGGGTCCTACAACGGACAGTCCCACACCAGGGGCCTCTGACTCCCAGAAGAAAAGGACCTTCACATCAACGTGCTGGAACTCCAGGCAGTCTTCTGGGCCCTCAAGTCATTCCTACCTCAGCTGAAGAGGAAGGTGGTGCGCATCTTCAAGGACAACACTACCACCATGTTCTACATCTGGAATCAGGGCAGGAGGCGCTCACCCATGATTTCCTGGGAGACACAGGCCCTGTGGCACTGGGCCATTCTTCAGGGCATGTTTCTCATGCCCTTTCACCTGACAGGCATCAAGAACACCATTGCAGACTCGCTCAGCAGGGAGCTGCGGTCCTACCATAAATGGGAGCTTCAGCAAGTGCAAATATCTTGTCTCTTCATCTAGGCCGAGAATGCGGATACTGCTCCTGCGCGATCGGGCCTCACTCTCATCCACACGTGCTTCCAGCAATTTTAGGTGCGTTAGTGCCTGTGATAGTTGTTGGTGCACCCCACCAAGGCTGTCCTCCACTCTGGACACACAATGTTCTACATCTCCAGTGCGAGCCGAGAGTTTTTGGAGTTCTCCATCGAGCACCAGGAGTTCTCCATCGAGCACCGTCACGTCCTTCGGTGTCAGGGGGTCATCTGGTGGTGCTGGGGTCTGTTGCATCGCTGCATCAGGAGCTGCGGCAGAGGAACTTGTGACATACTGGTCCATAGTGCTCTGTGTTGTGGTTCTCCTGCTTTTATCCTTGCCCATCCTCACATCTGGTGGTGCACCAGGAATGGTGTGGTAGGGCGAGGCGAGAGGGGTACAGAATGCAGCACCTGCACCGCTGGGCTACCCACAGGTTCGAGTGTCGTAGTGGTCCTCCTGCGGTAATCAAATGCTGTTCGTCGATTGTCTTACGGGAGTGAAGCCGCAGGGCAGTTGTGGATCTTTCCAACCTCTCAGTAGTGTTTGGTAGAGAGGAGCCACGACCTGTGTCGCTTCGGGCTTTTCCTTGTTATGGCGTTGTCCGTTGCGCTATCCACTGGCAGGATAAGGAGTGTGCAGAACTGGGGCTTTAGACCAGGATGTCCAATATCACAGCCAGGTGAGCGTGCCCTGTTGGCAGTGACCGGATAGTGAATTGTCCTTGTACGGGGTGCTGCTGCAGGCTGTGCTGTTAAATATCAGGGTGGTGTTTACCTGGCGTGCGCCCCCTGCCTCTGTGCCACTTGGACACGTTGGTGTGTTCTAGGGCGTTCCCTTCTGTGCGAATCCTATATGAGGTTATCCCCTTCACCTGGTAGCCTTGTGGTGATGTTTTGCGGTCCCAAGTACCCCCACCGCACAGGGGGTGAGTCCTCGGGGGTGGCTGGCTTCAATGTTGCTTTCCTCCTTTCAGCGCCTTTTTGGTGTTACACTGATTAGGCGGTCAGAATTATTGGTTGGCGTGATCCTCTACATCTCCTGTGCTTAGTTGGTTTGTGGAGGCTCTTGTAGACACCCCAGGTGCAGGGACAGGGCAGGGATAGTATCTTTCCACAGGATGTGGGTCTTCCAGCGCACCTGGGCTGCAGTGTTCCTGCGGAGTTGGCTGTCGGTGTTACTTATAGCGAGGGAGAGTTGTGTGTGTGAGTGCGAGGGCCAGTAGACTGGTGCCTACGGCTTCACACAGTTGCAGGTCTATAGACTACGTGGGCCCCGTGTGTACCAGCAGTGGCTCAGTGACGTGGTGCACCCAGGCGAGTCCTGTGCAGTGCAGCAGCCATGTAACTGGATTGAAGGGATGATCCCAGGTGTGGGGCTCAGGGGGTGTAGCAAACATGCCAGTAGTTTGATTGAGGAGCCGGCTCCTGTGGCTAGTGCCGCTTTGCTACCCTGAGGGGCACATTGTCTCCCCCATCGCCCGTGGGTCCAGATTGTTTACAAGAGGTCTCCTCTCGCGATTGTGCTGGTAGGGAATTGGGCCCCCTCTCAGAGTGCGACAGGCCGGAGGTTCACCTTGATAATTTTCATCGCTGGGGTCCTCGGGCAACCACTGGCTACTCTGCAGTGTCGCTGGCGCAGTTCTATATATCCTGGAGTTAGATCAAAGCTAGTGTTTTGGCTGGTTGCAACCCAGGTCTAGGCAGAGCGTCGGGGGAGGAGGGCACCATGGAGGGGGTGAAGTTTTGCAGCGCAAGATTTGTGGCTGTGGATGAATGTCTCACAGTGTGGGCAGCAGGGGCACAGGTCAACGGAGCGGGTGGTCTAATTCCCACTGTTGCAGGCTTATTCCAAGGACCCCGCGGCACCTACGGGCACTGGTAGTATTGCGGCGGGATCAGGCACCTTGTGAAGATTCTGTGTGGTGTTGCCACTGTACAGGGGGATAAAAAGGGGTGACTCTGGTGCGAGCACCCCCCCTGGGGTGGCAAGAGGCCCAGAGGGTGCAGCCAGTTTGTTGGCGGGTTTGTGAAGGCGCAGGACTCCGCAGCCAGTGCTGTTCTGCAAGCCCAGAGGGCCCAGGGCATGTCAGGATTAATTTCAGGCGATCACCACTAGTAGTGGGCCCGGTGCGGAATCGGGCCTCCCCCCAGGTTGCAGCGCGACAGGGCTCACCTCAAGGGTCAATGTCGCAGAGTCCCAGGGTATCCTCTGGCAATTCCAACCTCATAGGTAGGAGGCCAACCGTGATGAGCCCGTCCACTTCAGGGGTTGTGTCCTGCGTGGGTGGTCCAATTTACAAACCCGCTCCGTACCACTGCGATATCCTCTCAGATGGGCTGTCGGTGGACTGGGCTCACTGGCCGTGGAATGGCCAGCCCATCCCTCCTGGGTCTCGAGTAGGCACCCTTGGGCTATTCCAGGCCCCCTATGCAGGTCGTCCCGGCGCCGCCTTGTTCATCTTTCAGGCACGAAATGTGGCAGGGGTATTGTTCACAGGATCGCTGGGATCACGGGGTGGATTAAAGTCCCCTGCAACACCATGCGTGGCCCATCGCTACAGCAAGTTGCGGTAGTGTAAGTCCATGGACCCAGCCCGCTCATTACTCTCCAGAACGACGGCTGCGCTTCTCCCCTACTCTGCCTTCTGATGCCACGAGGAGGCCAGCCGCGGGCAGGGTTTTCGTTTATCCCGCAGAATGCTTGGATAGGAGCCACAATGGTCTCAAAATGTGCCCCGACTTTTGTTCTCCTTATGCATTGGTTCCGGGGACTGGGTGTGGGGCCGATGGCAAGGATATTTTCCTAGGATTGTGGTGCAGAAGCTGGAGCTTCTCAGGCGGCGGCCATCTTTAAATTCGCTTACCCTGTGAACTGATGGAAGCCATCTTGATGAGCGCTGTTTGCGCCACGTTGCCGCAGTGCCGCAGTGTTCCCTCCTTAATTCCCCCATCAGGAGACAAATTCAGCACTTTGCGTTTCTCCCGATGAGTCTCTGGGTGTTCAGCTCCAGGAGGCTGTATTTCTTTCACACTCTGCCTTTTAAAACAGGATGGTTATTCAGGAAATCTGCCGATGGCCACAGGAGCTCTCGAGGGCTCACGTCCTCATCGCTCGCTTGCTGGTCACCAGCTTGGTCTGTTTTAAGGTGTGAGTATTGGGGTTGGAGGTGGCTGATAAACTAAGTCTTTTGGGTTCAATTTTGGATTGAAGTAGAGAGATTTTGTTGAGTAGGGCTTTTTGGATGTTGGAGCACCATGATATATCTTTATTGCAGGTGTCAGGGGGTGCGATGGGGGATTCCATTTCTTTTGGGATGGAGAAGAGCTCCTTGGTGTTGGATTTTTTATTTGAAATTCTGTTATTGTAGTTGTTCTTTTTTGTCTCTATAATGGCTGATTTGTAGATAGACGAGGCTTTAGAGTATTTTTCTTTGTTTTGGATGGAGGTTTATTTTTTCCAAGTGGACTCGGCTTCTCTTTTAGCTTTACGTAGTGTTTTTAGCTCAGTGGTCAACCATTTATTTAGGTAACCTAAAGGTTTGGCTTTCCTGAGTTTAAGCGGGGCTAGGTGGTCAAGAGCGTTTAATAGATTCTGGTTGTATAATTCCACCATGGAGGCAGGGTCCAAGTATAGAGGCAATTGTTGTTGGATGGTAAGGTGGATTAGTGGCAATGGTTGTTTTTAGTGAGATTAAGCGATTATTCCTAGTTAATGCTGGGGGGCCTGGAAATCTTTGGGAGTGTGCTGTTTGGCATCAGTGAATTCAAAGATGATGACGATATGGTCGGTCCATGCACAAGGGGTGTTGGCAAGAATGTTGGTGTTGCAGTTAAATTCTGCGACCCAGTCCAAGATTCTGCCCTTGTTGTGCGTAGGGTCAGTTATTTTTAGTGAGAAGCCTAGTTCTGTGATGATATTTTGGATGGCTAATGCATTGGTGTCCAGGCTGTCGTACAGGCCCAGGTTCAGGTCACCAAGGAGAAGTATTTGTGAGTTAGGCTTAGGGCCTCATTACACGGTAGGCGGTAAGGGTTTACCGGTACCGGGAAGGGCACCGGTACCGGTAAACCCTTACCGCCTTACTACGAGGTCCCTTTGCGGGACCCGACCTTAACGGCTGGTGTAGACCAGCCGCTAAAGTTGGAACCCGCAAAGGGACCTTGGTGCTAATTACGGTACTGCAATTTGCGGTACCGTAATTAGCCCCTTCCCCATTCCCATTGAGCCCTATGGGGCAAAAATGGGAATGGGGAAGGGCCATCGAGAAAGGGGGAATTACCGCCCGCCAACCTTGGAATAGGGCGGTAATTCCCCTTTTCTCCATGGTGGTACCGGTATGGTACCGGCGGCAGCCATGGTGCTAATAGCACCATGGTTTACCGCCTACCGTGTAATGAGGCCCTTAGTCTTTTGGGTGAGGAGGTTGGATAGATCGTCCTCAAAGGAAGAGACTGGGCCAGATGGTCTACAGATAGTATGGATGAGGAAATATCTCTCTCAAGGGACATTCTGCCATCCTCTGAAATTTTAGGAATAATGAGGTCATTCATAAAGGAAGCGGCAGATCCTTTTATGCCCGGTTCATTTCAATACAATTCAGTGTAATAATTTTTGAAGACATCATTAATTTCTCTCGGGCTGAAAATGACTATACCATTAGAGCCATTGATAGACGTGATTGCACTATCTGAGTACTGCTGACGAAGCCTTTATGCAAGCCACCGATCACATTTCACGCTCTGCTCAAAATATGAACACTTTACTCTATACAGTTCTTTCTCTGCCCTCTCTGTGATAATTTCAGCTCTTATTTTAATTTACGTAACTCTCTCTTCTTATCTATACTACCTTGGTCATTCATCAGTTGACATGAAATTTCATTCATTTCTTTAATTCGTCTTTCTAAGTCAAGCCGCATTCTTTCGAATGTCTTCCTCTTTCCACTGGATAAACCCAAAACTATGGGCCTCATTACACAGACGGCGGTGGACCAAGGTGCAATTAGCACCTTGGTCCATGCCGGTAAAATACCGGCACCGCCTTGGAGGAAAGGGGAATTACCGCCCTATTCCAAGGTTGGTGGGGCGGTAATTCCCCCTTCCCCCATTGACCTTCCCCATTCCCAGTTTTGCCCCATAGGGCATAATGGGAATGGGGAAGGTGCTAATTACAGCACCGAAAATTGCAGTACCGTAATTAGCTCCCTGGTCCCTTTGCGGGATGGTTTTTAACGCCTGCAAAAAGCAGGCATTAAAGTCTCCAACCCGCAAAGGGACCTCGCAGTAAGGCGGTAAGGGTTAACGGTCACCGGTACCATTAACGGTGACCGTTAACCCTTACCGCCGTCCGTGTAATGAGGCCCTATGCCTCTCATTGTGCACTTAAAAGCTTCCCAGATGGTTTTGGTGTTCAGCGCATCAGTGCGATTCTCTGTTACAAAGTAATTTGCCTCCGAAATAATCTTTTCAAGTATTTTTTTTTAAACAATTTTTATTAGTCTTCAAACAAACGTTACATTTAACAGTTAACAATATACCAACAATCCCACAGTACTTATATTACGTTACATCTTGCGGACATGTACATCATGTGTACTGTTTCCATTATTCCCCCCTCCCACAAGTCTACCCCGCTCCGTCCATTCCTTCTTTATTAGTAGGAGGTGTTTCCTCGTCAGTATCCTCAGGGGATTCTATACTCGAGCTCTCTGAAATGGGGCCCCATAGCGTGGCCACTAGGTGTTTCCAGGCTGTTAGGGTTTCTGCTTCTTCTTCGCTCCCTTTGTTAGCTGCCTCACTCCACACAACCGTTTCGGCCTCGGACCATTTACAGAGATCAGCCCACCAAACCTCCATTTTGGGTCTACTAGGTGCTTTCCACCCCATGGCTATCCTACGCTTGGCCAGTATGTAGGCCACATCTCAGTTTGCTAACATGTTTCAATTGGCGTGGCCTGGGGAATCCTTGCTTTTTTCAGGACAAGCGCAGAACATGTGTATCAATCCGGCTTTCTCCTCCTGGCATTTAGGACACTTTTGTGGTTCTGCGCCTTTAAATCATGAGATTCTCAGGGGGGTCATGTATGCTCTATGGGTTATATATAGTTGTATTTGTTGTCTTGCATTTCTGGACACTTTTTTGTGGTACCCCTGTGCCCTTTCCCATAGCACATCCGTCATTGGTTCTCCGGCCTCCTCCTCCCATTCCTGTCTAAGCTGTGTCACCTTCTTTCCCACTCTCGACATCAACAGTTCGTATATATCCGGGAGACCTCATGTCCTCCTTCCGAGATATCATACAGTGTTTCAATGACCATGTCTGGTTGCTCTTCTAGCTTTATTTCAGACCATGTCCCTTTCCCCTGTCGTATTAATCTGGTGTAGGTTATATACTGTCCCAGATGTAGTCCCGTTTCCTCTACCAGCGCTTCAAATCCCTTTGCCACCCACTCTTGCCATACATCGCTGGTCGTTGCGATCCCTACCGACTCCCAGTGTGTGCAGATCGATTTCCTTAGCTGGGTGTCTCCTCCAGGTAGTGCAGATAGTGTCACTAGCAGCACTTGCGGTGAATATGGAGTCGGGTTACTTATGGACTGGCACATTTTACGCCACAATTGCCTCCCAAGCATCAACATACCTGAGCTTTTCACTGTTTCACGTTTAGGGAGCCAGATCCATTCTCTCAAGAAATACGGGGCACATTCTTGTCCAAACAGCCTGGACTCCGCTGTAGAGTCTTCAGCTATCCATTCAGTTACGTATCTAAGTAATACATCTCAAAATTGGGCACCTTTATACCTCCTTTTTCATATGTGTTTTGCAATTTCCATAGGGCTATCCTGTTCCTAGTGTTCGCCCATAAAAATTCTCTGCATATGCGTTGGAGTTTAGTAAAGAAGCACTTTGGTATTATGGGTGGTATGTTTCCAAAGAGATGCAGTAATCTGGGCAACATCACCATCTTCAATGGTGCCCGTTTCCCTAACATGGATAGGGGGAGTTTGGTCCAGAACTTCATACTATTGACGATTTTAGTTAGGGCTTTTTCGGTATTGTTTATATGTTCTGCCTCTATTGTGTGGTAAATGTCAATTCCCAGGTATCTAAATGTGTTTATAATCCATGGCACGGGCAGT
This sequence comes from Ambystoma mexicanum, assembly GCF_040938575.1. NCBI lineage: Eukaryota > Metazoa > Chordata > Amphibia > Caudata > Ambystomatidae > Ambystoma > Ambystoma mexicanum. The sequence continues at coordinate 603,973,287 of NC_090921.1, read as the reverse complement.
ACTGGTAGCTTGTCGTATGGGATTCCTATATACCGTCCTAGGGGAAATATGCAGGACTTCTTAGGGTTTATCGCGATGCTGAGAGCGATGTGAATCGCTCAAGTACCTCGAGGATATATTGTAGGGTTTCTTCTGGGTATCTCAGGTATAGTAGCATGTCGTCTGCATATAGCGATATTAGGTGCGGACCCCCCTTTGTATAAATCCCTACTTCCTCATATGCTGTCTCAGGTATATCGCCAGAGGTTCCAATGCTAGGATGTACAACATCGGGGATCAGGGGTATCCCTGTCTTGTGCCTCTACTCAGTTGCCATCTTTCCGAAATGACCGCTCCAGTTCTAACTCTGGCTAGCGGTGTGCTGTATAGTAATTCCACCCATTTCAGGTACCCCGCTCCCATTCCATTTTATTTAAGAGTTTCTAGCAGCAATGGCCATTTGACCGAGTCAAACACCTTTACTGCATCTAAGGACACAATGGCTAATTCACTGGAGGCCCCTTTGATTGCTCTTTTACATAATGTAGCCTTCTGAGGTTATTGGATGTATGTCTGTGTGGGAGATATCCGGTCTGATCGGGGTGTATCAGCATGCATATAAACCTTTTCATTCTGTTTGCCAGCACAGCCGTTAGAATTTTACTGTCCTGGTTCAGCAATGGCAGCGGTCTGTACTATGCGCAGTCCGTGCCTGATTTGTTGGGTTTGAGGAGTGGGATAATGATCGCTTCTCTTAGGGATTCCGGTGGTGTCCCCACCTCGTAGGCTTCATTTAGCATTTCTAAGAGTGGGGGAAGTACTTCTTTCTTGTACATTTTATAAAATTCACTAGGGAGGCCATCTGTGCCTGGAGTCTTGCTGGTTGGTAGTTGCTCCACTACCGCCTCCAATTCTTCTAGTGTAATCGGAGCATCTAAATTTTCTCGTTCTTCGGCACTAATTTTCGGTAGACCGATATCCTCTAAGGTTTCTATTATTTCCTCCTCATTCCCGGCCCCAGTATCGCTATACAATTGCTTATAGAATTTGAAGAACCATTCGTTCACGCTCACTTGGGTATTCAATAATTGTCCCCCCTCTCCCCTTATCTCTCTTATCGTGGTCCTGGGGGTCTTGCTTTTATATAACCATGCTAGTAATCTTCCTGGTTTGTCCCCTTCGGCGTGTTGCCGCTCCGTGTATTTTTTTATAGTTTAGGTTACACAATCTCTCCCAATATCCCATACATTCCTGCTGTAGTTGTCTAATGTTATTATCATCTTGCTGGGAATGGTTCTCGTTATTTATTAATGTCTCTAGTTTCTCATCTGCGCCTTTAAGTTGTGACATTATACCCCCTTGCAGTCCCTTGGCTTTAGCTATAGCTACTCCCCTGATCATCACCTTAAAAGCTTCCCACAGGGTCCCGGCAGACTTAAAACTTCCTGTGTTGATTCGGAAATATTCTGCTATTTCGTTTCTAAGGTCTTCTCTAAAGACCGTGTCCTTTAAGGCCTCTGCCCTAAGTCTCCACGTGGGGATCTTGGCTCTGGAGGTTGCGTATTGCCATGATATGGTCGGTGATGAGTGGTTTGAAAGGACTCTTGCTTTGTATTCAGGATTCGCAATTTCTCGGGTAATCTCTGATGTAGTAAATACATATGTAATCCAGTCGCGTGTACACATTTTGTGGGGCCGAGTAGTGCGAGTAGTGCCTGTCGTGCGGGTAGCTCAGCCTCCACGCGTCTTCCAGTTGGAGGTCTCGCAGTAGCGTTCCTAGGGTTTTGGCGGCTGGGGTGGGTCTTTTGTATTTCGTATCTGATCTATCAACTGTTGGATCCAGTGTACAGTTAAAGTCCCCACCCCAGATGACTGTGCAGCCTAGGTGCAGGCTCATTTTTCTGTATAGAGTCTTAACGTATATCACTGTATCCTGGTTCGGGGCATATGTGTTGACGATTCATACCTCTCTGTTTTCGATCAGCCCTCTCAGTATTGCCATCCTCCCATCAGCCTCAATCGTAGCCTGCAGCAACTTGAATGGTACATGTGGCGCCACCCAGGTGACCACTCCACTGGCATAGGTTGAATATGTTGCGCCTATAAGGGTGCCCTTCCATTTTTTTTTTAGGACTTCTAGTTTCTCTTTCGTGAGATGCGTTTCTTGTATCAGTGCAACATCTATCTTTTGTCTCTTTAGGTACATCATTACTTTATTCTTTTTTAGATAACTATTTAGCCCCCTAACATTACAGGTCATTATCTTCAAATCTCCCATGTCTTATCCATATTCCGTCCCTCCTTCCTCGTCTCTCTTTATCCATTTTTGCCTTAGATGTGCGCTTTTGTAGGCTTGTATCCAAACTATTAACGCCCCAACTCCCCCAACACGCCCTCCCTCCCCCCATAAATCCCAATCCCTCAACTCCTCTCCTCCCCCCTCTCTTCCCATCCCGAACTGCTGCCCAGCTCCATCCCTGGATCTCAAGCGCTCCAGCATTTAGTCCTTTCTCTGCAAGCCAATCTTAGGAAATCCGCAGGTTACCTTACTACCGGCAACCAACCTAACTAATTAAACTAAACTACTGGGCTGTGAAGGTGGGTCCGCTATGTCCTAAATCTTTATGAGTTAAGCACCAAATACTGCAATGCTGCTTTGTACTCTTTTTTATATTATAGTCCCATTGTCTTTAGTAATACAGCACCTTGAATTCTGGAAGCACTGCTTCACTTCTCCAATCCGCCCATCTTCTGTAGGCCAGTCTCATCCGGACAGCTTTGGGTGTCTAGCCACTCTGTTGCTTCTTCTGGCATCTCGAAAAAAAGGGCCTTGTTTTTGTGGACCACCTTCAGCTTTGCTGGGTACATCAACATGCACTTGTAGCCTGCCTCTCGTAGCCTTTTTTTGATGGACCCATAGTTCAATCTTTTCCTCTGCACCAGGAGCGTATAATCTGGGTACGCCGTGATGGATGCCGTCGCTCTGCGTATCGTGCCTCCTTTCCGGAAGAATTCTAGGATCTTCTCCCTGTCTCGATAATTCAAGATCTTAGCGATAATCGGCCTTGGGGGGCTCCCGGTGGTGGTCTTCTCGTGAGAGCCCTATGTGCCCTCTCCACTGCAAAACCTTGAGTGAGAGCTCTGCCTTGTATTTCCTGTAATAGCATGGACTCTATATAGTCCGTGGGGTTTGGACCTTCCTCGCCTTCCGGGAGCCCAACAATGCATATGTTATTCCTCCGGGCCCGTTCTTCGGCTTCCTCTGCTCTGCTTTCCAAGTTATCCACCTGCTGGCGTAGTATATGGATCTCAGAAGCATGTGACTTACAGGCTGCGAAATTTGTGCTTGCCTCTTTTTCCAGATCGCCCATGCGTTCTGTCACCTTCTTGACATCTTGTCACAGAATGTTCACGGCTTCCTGTACCGCTCCAATTTTGAGATCCAATGAAGTTTTGAGATCTGCCATTGCCGCTTCCAATTTGGACTCCCAGGCTGACTTCAGGTCTGCGATTGCATCCAGGATCGGCTGATTGTCTCACGCCGGCATGTTGTCTGGTTGCTGATTTTTGTCTTTCCTGCTGGGCCCTTCCATTGCCTGGGGTGTTTTAGTGTAGTCTTCCATCGTAGCTTGTTTCCCTTTGGGTTTCAGGGTTTTGTACGCCATTGCACTTCTCGTCCTCTTTTCCGGCGTGTTCTCGTACTATTCTGCGTTCGCCTTCCCCTTCGTTTCTGCAGTTGTGGACTGTATATTCTTGCTCTTGCAGGCCTTCACTCCGGGGCACTGTGCTCGGTACCCTAGGTCTGCTCTCCGCTTCCTTTGGGCTGGGTGCACTGATATGATCGTAGGCAGTGTCTGTGTTTTCGGCGTAATTGGAGGTTGTGTTTGTGCATCCACTATACTCTACTAGCTGGTCATGGTGTGCTGTTCACCCCTTAGGCTTGTAACAAAGGCCCCCCTGCTGTTCCGCACTCGAGCCACTTTTTATTTGTTGTTTATTGTGCTTTATCTTACTGAGTGGCCCCAGGAGTCCTTCGTTCTGTGTCCTTAGGTGTTGCTCTTTCTCTTGTGTAGTGCCAACCTCCTGTGCCGCTCTTCCAGATTGGTAGCTGCAGATATAGTGTGGGGTATGCTTCCGCTCTGGTGTAGTGCACGTGCCTTCTCTCCAGCTTCCAGGGTGCATATACAACCAAGTGCTGTTATGTTCGTTCACTCATGGACTGTTTTTATTACTATTTCCTTTGTCTCCACTTTCTTAGTAGCTCCAGGCACTTTCCGGCTTGAAGTTCTAGTTTCAGTTTGGCTCCTATGGCCTGCTGCTTTGCTCTTTACGGTGGCAATGCAGTGCTCCGTGTCCCCAAACGCGGCGAGCTCAGTAATGGCTCCAATATCCTGCGGAGCTCTTGCTGTACCAGCAATCCCTCATGCCTTCAGTGGCCAGGTCCTTGGGCCATCTTGTGCTTGTGATCGCCTTTATCAGTGTTCAAGTGGTTGCTGCTGGATTCAATGTCTGCAAGTTCTTCATATATATCCGTGCTCTGTATGTCCCTGGGCAGGTGCCTTGCTCTCCTCAGCTATCCGACCCCTTTGCTAGTGATCTTCCGCTCCTGGTCTGCGGGATCTTCCCCCGTGCCGTGATATGTCCCGTGTGTGCTGCTTGTCTCCGGCCCGTTCTGTCATGGGCGCGTTGCTAGTGTATCCCCCTGCCGGGGAGCGATGCCCTTTGTTCTTGCCGTGGGACTGGTCGCCATTTTCTTTTGGTGCTGCCACGGGCCGCGTTACATCACTTTTCGGTCTATAGTTTGTATTCCGTTGATCAGTATGCTGCAGCTACTATTCCCGTCTCTGTGAGTTCTCACTTCTTCCGGCTTTTCGGACTACAGTTTTAGATGCTATGCGCCTGCAGGCCAATCACGCAAGATACATTGGGGGTCATTCCGAGGTTGGAGGTAAGTAACTGTCCTTACCGGCATGGCGCAAATAGCGTGTCCATGTAGTCAAGAGCCCGCTAATAGAGGGCTATTACCACATCGCGGGCACAAGCTTTGCGCCATGCCGGTAACGGCATTACCACCATGCCGTTAAAGGCACGAAAAATGCCCTTAGCGGCATCATGCCTAGCACAGATTGCACTACCGGCATGAATCAATGCGGCATTAGCGGCCACTGCTAATAACGGTCACCGTAAATAAGCGGAACCGGAAGTAGCGTCATCGCACCGGAACGGGAAGGAGCACGGCGGCCATCTTTAAAAACATAATCCATTGCCGATCTCAGCACACAGTACCTGTGGGTCACTGCTGTTCGTGGAAAATCATCATCCAAAACACCACAATGCCAAAGGCCATTAAGGAGGGCGCCTCCCACCAGCGCAAGGAGCACTTCAACGAAGACGAGTTGGAGATGCTAGCTGGGACCCTGAAGGAACATGCCAACATCGTGTTCGCCCAGAGCATGAAACGGGAGGCCATCATTCGAAAAAAAGAGATCTGGGCACTTGTGGCGCAGAAAGTGAGCGCAGTCGGGAACACCCCATGAACCGTAAAAGACTGCAGGAAGCATTGGGACGACTTGCGGCTGCGAGTGCGGAACATACTCTCTGTGAACAGGAGCCAGGCAATGGCAACAGGTGGAGGAGCCAGCTCCCCCATCAAGCTGTCCCTATGGGAGGACATCTGTGCCAGCCTGATTGGCATTGAGGGGATACAAGGTGTCAAAGAGACATGGAGTGTGGTGCCACAACATCGGCGGATGGAGGTGAGTGTCCTAAGAAAACACTGTAATGCAGAGTCTGATGAAAGTCAACCAATATTTCTGACCAAAGAGGAAAGCCGTGGCCCAACACACACACACTCCCAGCAAAGTTGTCGGACGCATCACAGACACGTGCAGATGCCTGCAGCAAGGCAATGCCGTACCTGACTCATACCACACAAAATGTAAATGCCATAAGTCACACTGCATGCAGGCCCCAACAAATATGCATGTCACATACCATAGGTCTTGCCCACCATGAGTGACCCCGACGTATGCCTGCATCACCCACCCATGTATCAAACAACGTGATCCTCCAAACTCAAATGCGTATTACCCTCGATTGTGTGGATGATCAATTGTACAAATGTATATATGATGCCTATCAAAACATCGCTCATGCGTCCCTCTCGTCGACCCCCACAGGCTCAGACCATGACAGCGATGCCCAGGACTCAACCCCACAGAAAACCACACCCCGGAAGAGGACCCGGGATTAGGCCAACTGGCCTCCAACCTCGAAGGACCAACCCAAGGCCCGCCGTGCACCACCAGTGAAAACAACTCAGGTTGCCAGGGCACCGGAGCTGCCAAGGGCTGTTGAGGAGGAAGCGGCAACACCTGTTGCACAGCCACAGGAGACAGCCCAGGCTCCACATTCGGCAGAGTCCAGTCTGGCTGGGGAGGTGGCAGCCACAGCACTCCAGGCTGAGGAGGAGGCACAGGAAGAGGTATGGGTGCCCGTGGAGGACGATTCCTCAGAACTGCCCCGCACGCCCAGTCCACTGCCATCCCCACAAATCACATCACTTGAGTCGGACCACGGCACCACCCTGGAGCAGTCGGGGGGGAGTTAATTCAAGGGGCCATTAGTCCCATAGTGGAGAGCAGTGAGGCCGAGCATGACACCCAGGCACTGTCCACCTCCACAGGTGCACCCGCAGGGCCACAGCATTCTGAGCAGCTGACTGCCCTTGTGTGGCAGTTCGTGGAGGACAACGCCCAGGCTAGAGACAGGAGTGGTGGGAGAACATCGCCTCTCTAGGCAAAACAATCACAGACAACACCACCTCCATGGGTAAGATATTTGCGGAGAATACTAGCCGCCTGTGCGAGGAGGTATCCGCCCTGCGGCAGGTACTCAGCCGCATAGCCGATGCCATGGAGTCGGAACGTCCGGCAACCCAATTTGAGCAGGCGACCACACCATCCTCGTCAAGCTCTGCCCAGACCAGCCCACTCCGCAGGTCGTCGCGCTCCCTGCACTGGCCAGACATGCCGCCACCAGGTCCAGGGAGTGCTAAAAAATAGTCTGAGCAGCCTGATGAAGGCATTAGAGACTTGTTGGGACATGTGTGGGGGAGTTGTAGGGGGAGGGGGTGGGGGGTGATGGTGTATGGGGGAGCTGAGGGGGGAGGGGGTGAGGGTGTGTGGGGGAGTTGTGGGGGGAGGGGAGTTTTCATTGTTCATTTCAATACACCCATTGTGTCAAAAGCAAGACCTGAGTGGACATTTATCATTGCACATGTGTCATTTAATCATATACAGTGCATAGTGTGCATGTACCCCCACAGCCAGTGCCCTCTATCAAACTATCATGTCACCCTCTGCAGCCATGTGTGTCAGTAATATTCTGACAATCACTGACTGACCCACAGCATGTATCTCCTGTGCATTGGCACCGCAATGATGTGCAGCCACTTCTTCTTCATCCCCTTTATCACCAGGTGGTTGCAGTTCAATGTCAGGGGGCAGGGACACGTTGCGTCGGATACACATGCCGCCAGATTATCGTTGGCCCCACACACATGTCCCTTGATGTATGCACGCCTTTTTTATGCCCTCAATGTGTCCTGTGCCATGGAATAATGGTGTGGGTTGCATCTTCAAGATGATACACGGTGTGCTCTTCCGTCTTGTTGCTCATGCATTGTGTACGCATACAGCTGTGTCCGTGTCCATTTAGTGATGTGTAGCGTTCTGTAGGATTTCCTGATGGGGAGCGTTGGCAGTAGGCTCTGCAATGTTAGGCATTCGGCGCTGATTTTTCCCATGGTGACATGCAGCATTCCTGTGGTTGATCCGGGATATCGGGCACAACAATGTGTGATGATCTTGCTGGCGTCACCTACCATCTGCACCTTGTTGGAGTGGTATTGCTTACGATTGCGGTAAACCACCTCCATGGCATGCGGGGCCACCAACTCCATGTGGGTGCAGTCAAGGGCACCTATACAATTTGGCATGCCTGCCAGTGCATGGAGGCCACCTTTTGTTTCTAGAATCTCCTGGGAGTCCGTGGTAGGGATATGTATTCTGTTGTGTGCTTGAGGGGGGCATCCAGCACTTGCTTCAGGATGCGAATGGATAAGGGTGGTGATATGCCATGCATGTGCCCCACTGTGTGCTGGCAGGTGGCTGTGGAAAGGAAGTGGAGCACCGAAACTACCTTCAGTAGAGGGGGGATGGCGGTGCGTATTTCAGTGAGGCTGACAATCGTGTATCATGTCCACGATGGTGTTGATGGTGTCCCGGTCCAGACGGTACAGGGTGTGGTTCTGCTCCAAGGATGGGTTGGAAGGACTGGCTCTGATGTTTGGGATTGGGGGCTGCATGCGTGGTTACGCTAGCTGCACTGGTGGGGCATGCTGGGCCTGTCTCACCCTCCTTCTCCTGCTGCGTCTCCTCTGTGGTGCCTGCTGTTGCTGTTGGTGTTGTTGCTGGTGTTGCAATGCAAGCATGTCCTCCAGCTGAAGTATTGATGCTACTATTGGAGTGATCTTGGTGTGGAAAGGGGTGTGGGCGTGCTCCTTTTGTACAGGCCCAGACTCCATTGCCTCCACCTGTGCTGATGGTGTGCACCTGTGGCAGTTGGGAACACTGCACATGGCATTTTACTGTTGGTCAGCGATGCCGGTATTTACGGCATGCCGGTATCCACTTTTAGCGCCTTCATGATGCCGGTATTTGCATGTTTGCTTGACTTGTGATGTCCTCCAGTTTACGGCATTCTGCTATTGCCGGTATGATGGGCCGCGAGCCCACGCCCATGCCGCTATTAGAGGCACTGTTATTTACGGTGCCGCTAATAGTGGTTTGGATGGTCGGAATAGCCTGGAGCGGTAAGCGATGCCGGTAATCCTTTACCGCCATCGTTTTTCCCTTACCTCCAACCTCGGAATGACCCCCATTGTATCTCCATTTACATGAGCCTTCTGTTAATTTCGGGCTAGGCGTATGGTGGCAGCTGTGCGCTCGCCCCTGCCCCAGCGGAGCCAATGTATTGCACTGTTTTGGCTCGGCTTATTCTCCTCTATGCTCTCGTCTCACCTCTTCTGCAGTCAGCCTCATTGGCAGTACAGGTCCGGCGCCACAGTTCACGGGGCTGCATTCTCATCCCAGCTGCGCACTCCTCGAGCCCCGATCCGGGAGCTGAGCGTCCACTGTATATCCCACTTGCTCGAACACTGCTTGATCTGTTCCGGGCACCTTCACCACCAGCGTGCATAAAGTGAAGTGCGCCCGCACCCAGTCCAGCCGCGCCTCCGTTCCCTTTGTCTGTCAGGTGGCGGCCATCTTCCTCTCATTGCGGTCTCGCTCAGAGATCTTCTGCAGCCTCCGGCCGCTTCGTTGTTGCATCGGTCCGTGCCATGTTACATCCTTACTGCTCCAAAGCATCCCATGCACGATCCTCTCAGTTGTGGGACATTTGTGTCATTTTTTGCACGATTTTCAGCAGGATAGTGCGAGGATCTGCAGGAGCTCTAGCAAAGACACGTCCACCTACATGGCTCCTTAGCCACGCCCCCATTTTTTTAAGTATTTCTTCATCATTCAGGATAGAAGTGGTCATCCTCCAAGTAAAAGATTTGCAATGCTCAAAATCCAGTATAAAATTCATTGACACTGGTGCATGATCGGTTACCATAATATTTCTGATTTTGCCAGATCTGTAATTTTCCGCCATCCTCCCACTGTGAGCAGCATATCTAGGCGAGAATAAGTGGCATGTGAACCCGAATAAAAGCTAAATTCTTTTGAATCAGGGTTTTTCCAAATGCCAACAATCTTTTAAATTGTGTTCCTCAACCAATGCTCGGAGTGAAGAACAATGATTATCCGTTTTCTTTACCAGTCTAGTGCCACTCCGGTCCAAGCCAGGATCCATTACTGTATTGAAGTCACCACCTAAAATAATATTTGGAGTATCCAAATCCTGAATTATTTGAGAAACTTTCCTAAAGAACAAACCATTGTCAACAGCTGGGGCGTAAACATTGCATAAGATTACACTCACACCTTGTATCTCTGCTAATAAAGCAATCATTCTTCCTTCTTTATCAGAACTTTCCTTTAGTACTTGTATTGGAGCATTCTTCTGAATCAGGGTTACAACACCTCTAGATCGTGAAGAGTAACAGGATCCATAGGCCTTCCCAACCCATGTTTTCTGAAGGGCGTTCACCTCTCCCTTCAGAATGTGCGTCTCTTGCAAGAACCAAACGTCACTCTTCATGTCGTCGAGACAATGAAAAACCTTCTTTCTCTTAATCTGGTTGTTAATTCCATTAACATTCCAAGTTGTGACAGTCAGATCTATACCTGATATCTTAGCCATCCTCTGATTGAAATTCAAACACACATAAATAAGTACTAGTCCCAAAAAGCCACCAAACAAACACAAACTACCCCCCCTCCCACTTAAGAAAATGTTGGAATCCCACACCAACTAGGTACTCAACATCCCATGTCCTAGGCACCCCTCCCAATTGAAAAAGAACCCAAACTATCTTATATGTCATTTTGAAAAGAAAACTCAAAAAACTCAATCTAATACAGCCATAAAGCTAACATATGAAAATGAATTTCAAACACAAATTTTGAAAACACATCCGTAACTTTTAAAAAGAAAAACCTAGATATAGTTTGTCCCACAATTCACCCATTCACTCTCAGGTCTCAAGCTCTCAGCAGGTTTAAACATCCCACCTACTCCGGATGATAGGCCTCAAAACACCACAACTGCTCCGTACTAACAGACTTGCATTGACGCCTATTTAAAAGTTAGTCTTTCTTCCTATTATGCTTAGTTTACACACCTGGAATATTTTTTTTTTAAATATCTTTATTGTTTTTCCGAAAGGAAAGAAGGGAAAAGGGGGGGGGGGACAAAGGACAGGGGAAAAACCACAGTTACAACATACAAACACATAACATAACTGGCATGTTGGCATTCCTGCAAGTGTCTCTAATTGGGTTCATTTCCTCTGCGCTTCTTGGCAACCTCATTATCTTTGTCGCCGGCAGTCTGTGTGGGCGGGTTCTACCCTCTCATCTATGCTGTTCATGTGGTTAAGTGCCCGTACCTCACTTTCTTATATCCCTCATTGTTGTCGCGCCGCCTCCGGGCCTTCATCTTCCTCACCCTCCTCCTCTTGGCCAAATAATTCCTGAACCAGGGAGTTCCATGCTGCTATTTTCTCTGCTGTTTCCCCTTCGCCTCTTTGCACTGCTCTTATCCACACCACGGTTTCCGCCAAAGTCCACTTGCGGAGGTCCGACCACCATGACTCTACGGTCGGGCCTTCCTTCATTTTCCAGGCCATCGCTATCCTTCTTTTGGCCAGTACACATATCAAGTCTTTCATCTTTGCTAGATGCGTTCTGTGTCTGCCCCCTCTCGGGAAGAGGCCCAGCAAGTACGTCTCTGGGTGCTCCATCTGCATCTGGAATCTGCTGTCTATTATTCTGGCTCTGATGCCCTCCCAGAAGGTTTGTATGGTTGGGCAGGTCCAGAACATGGGGAGCATGTCTGCTTCCTCAGCCGAACAGCGGGGGCCCTTATTCTGATTTCCCTCATACATTTTGTTCATCCTCTTGGGTGTGAGGTACGCCCTGTGTGTCACGTACAGCTGTGCCTGTTTGAATCTTGCTTTCCTGGACACTTTCTTTGGATATTTTAACACTCTGCTCCAATCCTGGTCGCTAAAGGGTCTGTGGAGTTCCCTTTCCCAACCCTGTCTTGTACGAAGCTCTTTCTTGTTACTGGCCTTTAGCATCTGGTCGTATAGCCTGGAGGTTGTGTGCGTTCCCTCGGATATATCATACCACGTGTCTAACTCTCTTGTGGCGTCCTCCTGGTCCTCCCATTCCGGCCATCTTTTCTTGATATTAAGGATCATTCTGTTATGCAGGATGAATTGGCCTTCATGTATATCATATCCCTCCACCATTTCTTGGAAGTCCGCCCACCTCCCTTCTTTCCGCAGATCCCCGATTTGGGCCACATCTTTTCCTTCCCACTCAGTTCGGTAGATTGCTAATGTGTTTGTGTCCGTACCCACCAGTCCCGTGAGGGGGATCTGTGCCGACTGGGGGTCCTGTATCCCCTGTAGCTTCCACGCTCTGTTCCACAATCCCACTGCGAGACCGAGCAGGCGTGGTAGGGTCTTGAGTAGAGGGATGTCCAGCCAAAGTATTTCTCTCAAGTAATATCTTTTTAATGTTGGTTGTAAAATGATTGTGTCAATCGTCTCCTCCTCTCCTAGCCACTTGACTGTGAACTGGAGCTGCTCAGCTAAGTAGTACTTTTCGAAGTCCAGCAGCCTAATGCCCCCATCTTCATAGTCTCTCTGTACGGTTTTTAGCGCTATTCTGCTTCTGCCCCCCGCCCACAGGAAACTCCCTATTATTGAATCCCACCTGGTAAAGAGGTCTTGGGGATTCTGTGTGGGATATTCGTGAGATAATACAATAGACGTGGGAGTACCACCATTTTCAAGAGGGCCGCCCTACCCATCATTCCCAGTGGTAGTGTTCCCAAGAATTTCATAGACCTCTGTGTCCCTTCCAGGGCTGCTTGCGTGTTGTGTTGATGAGAGTCTGCAGTGTCGTGATGAATCTCTATTCCTAGGTATCGGAAAGAGCGTGGTGCCCAAGTTAGGCCCAGGTCCGGCAGCTCTGCCAGGGGAACCCGCTGCAAGCCAGCGAGGGGAAAAATCAAGGATTTGTCTTTGTTGATTGCTATGCCGGAGAGTCTGGTATATGCCCCGATTGCTTCCAGTAGGCAGGGCAGGTTGGCACGCGGATTTCCCACAAAAAGCAGCATGCCGTCTGCGTATAACGAGATTTGATGCAGCACTCCATCTATGTCTATCCCTGTGTCTCCATATTCCACCCTGAGAAAGACCGCCAGCGGTTCAAGGGCCAAAATATACAACATTGGTGACAGTGGACACCCCTGTTTGGTTCCCCTGTATATTCTCCATTCTCCCGAAATGATACGCCCAGTCTTTACCCTCGCCCTGGGGTCCCTGTACAGTAGCCTAATCCATCTAAGAAATCCCTCCCCAATACCAAAATGGCCGAGGACCCTCAGTAGCCACCCCCAATTCACCGAATCAAAAGCCTTAACGGCGTCCAGGGACACTATCGCGCATTCCCCCTGTTCCTGGTTTGTCCTATCTATCACATGGTGTAGTCTACGGAGGTTCCACGACGTGTTCCTCCCTGGGACGTAACCCGTCTGATCAGAGTGTATTAAGGCGGGGATTACTTGCTTCAGGCGGTTGGCCAGGACGGTCGTAAGTATCTTGGCGTCTTGGTTGATGAGGGAAATTGGCCTATATGAGGCACATTTTGTGGGCGGTTTACCTGGTTTAAGGATCGGTACAATTATTGATTCCGACATACTAATCGGCAACTGTCCGCTTTCGTACGCGTCTAGGTATGTCTCTAATAGTTCCGGGGTGATGGCACTTTTGTATGTTTTATAAAACTCTCCTGGGAGTCCGTCCGGGCCTGGGTATTTGCCGGTGGAGAGTTCTGCGATTACGCACTCTATCTCCTCCTCCGTGAGTGGGGCATCAAGTATTTGCGCTTGCTCTCCTGCTAACTTTGGCAGTCTTATCTCTGCCAACGCGTCTGTGATGTCCCCTGGGTCAATTTCTGGATTAGGGGCATACAGTTGCTCACAAAAGCGGGCAAATGACTGATGGATATGCTGCTGGTCCCTGACCTCCATCCCTGTTTCGTCTTCTATGACTATTATGGGGTCCTTTTTAGTCTCTTGCTTGGTGAGCCATGCTAGGAGCCTACCAGGCTTATCCCCTTCTGCATGCAATCGCTGTAGATATCTCGCATAATTCAGCCTCCCAAGTTTCTCCCGCAATTCTATGCATCTCATCCTCAACTCCATCAGTTCCCTAGGCTCTTCTCCCTCTACCTCCGCTCTACGCTCCTAAGTTCCTATTTGCCTTTCCAGTTTGTTGAGTTCTTCTATGGCTGCGCCTTTCAGTCCCCCCATCCTGCCAATAGCCGCCCTCCGTATTACCACTTTGAATGCGTCCCAGAGTGTCGCGTTGCTTCCTACGCTTCCCTCGTTATTTTCAAAGTAGTCTTCGATCACCTCCCTGAGGTGTTCCTCAAACTCTCCCTCTCCCAAAGCCTCTGCCCGGAGCCTCCATGTTGGTATTGGGGCTCTCCGGTGTGTATGTGCCCATGTGCTAGGACCGGGGCATGATCTGAAAGTGTTCGGGCTTTGATATCAATCGTTGTAAATTCCTGCAGTGTCTCGGTGCCTGTGAATATATAGTCTATTCGCGTAAATATTCCGTGGGGTGCGCTGTAGTGTGTGTACCCCCTTTTCCCTCCATGTACCTGTCTCCAGACGTCCTCCAGCTCCAGACGGTCAAGGGCTCTGTGCAGCTCCCTGGCAGGGGGTGCTGGTTTCCTGTACTTGTCATCCGTCCTGTCCAGAAGCGGATCCAGGGTGCAGTTGAAATCTCCAGCCCAAACAAACGTGGCTTCTCTGTATTGGGCGAGCTTGGGTGCTAGCTTCCTGAAGAATTCTGTTGCGTCTTGGTTTGGGGCATAGGTGTTAACTAGACACACCTCCCTGTTCTCCAACATGCCGTGTACCAGCACCAGCCTGCCCTCCAAATCAGTTTCATGTTTCATGAGCTGGAATGGGACCCCCGGAGCGATCCATATTAGTACCCCTCGTGCATAATTTGAGTATGTGGCACTATATAGTTGTCCTCCCCATTTCTGATCAACCTTGGTCTGTTTCTCTGGTGTCAAATGCATCTCCTGAAGCATGGCTATCTTCACCTTCATCTTGTTCAACCAAGCATAAACTCGCAGCCTCTTAACATATGCGTTTAGCCCTCTCACGTTCCAGGACGCGATTACCAGCTCATCTAGACCCATGTGTAATTGTTCGATCCGGCTCCATATTCCCATAGCCTCTTGCTTGTCCTCTGTCTCCTGCGCCTGCTCTGTTGCCCCCTTCATATCTTCCCTTCTCCTCGACCTTGCTGCCAATGCCTTTCACATGCCATTTAAACAAGTCCATAACTCGAACTCGAACTGTAACTAAAGAACTAACACTCAGCCACCCTCCTCCTGCTCGGGCCTCGCCACTTCTCTCCTCTTGCTCCCTTGGATGGTGCTGACTCGCCGCAGCATGATGCCTTAAAACTGACATCCAAACTAGTTTACACTTCTTCTTGGGGGCAAGTTGCCCTCGGCTTGACGCAACTGGATAGGGTTGATTGCTCCTTCGCATTACTATTCATCCTGACCCATATATTTGTCAGGTGCTTGGCGTTGCTGCTTCTAACTACCCACGGGGCTCTTCACCGGGGCTGATTTGCCTCATTGTTGCTATTTCTCCTCACCAGCTGGGGGATCCCCTGCGCATCCATCCATGCGTGGGCCTCTTCTGTGGACTCAAAGAAGGATGTTTTGCCCTTGTGCAGCACCTTCAGCTTGGCCGGAAAGAGGAGCATATATTGGATATCGCTCTTCGAAGACGTTCTTTTGTGGGCCCAAACTGCGCTTTTTTAACCATGACTGTGTAGTCCGGGTATATGGTGACCCTGGAGGAGCCCCTGATGATCTCTCCCCCCACCCCCTGGAAAATGCCAGTACCTTTTCCCTGTCCTTAAAGTTCATGATCTTAGCGATCATCGCCCTCGGGGGGGCACCGGGCCGGGGTCTCCTAGTTAGGGCTCTGTGTGCCCTTTCCACCACAAACTTTTGGGACAGTGTTCCGGCTCCGATCTCTTGGAGAAGCATGTTTTTGACATATTCTGTGGGGCCATTTCCTTCCTCCCCCTCCGGGACCCCAATTATGCAGACGTTGTTCCTCCTCGCCCTACCTTCCGCATCTTCAACTCTTCGCTCTAGGATCTTAACTCTCTGCATCACTTCTGACAATTGGGTTCGTGCAACAGTGGCGTCTGCGGTGTTCTGCTGCACTTGCTGCTCCGTTGTCGTAACTCTGTCTGTCAGATTCCTTGCGTCCTGGCGGAGGAGACCGACATCCACCATGACTGTATCTAGTTTCTGTTCTAGGGATGCCTTCAGTGCTCCTATAGCGGCGTCCACTTTGTTTTCTAAGGATGTCTGTAGGGAGGCGATCGCCTCAAGGATGTGGCCATCCTTCCCCTGGTCCGGCTGGTGAGGGGTACTCATCCCCGCCCTTGCTGTGTCCGGTGGGTTCTGCTGCTTGTCCCCCGATGCTTTAGTGAAAATGTCCATGCTGCTTTGTTTGGATTTCCCTTCGTTTTTCTTGTTGGGCATGGCCACTATACGTGGTATACTGTTCGCACGCGCTTGCGTGTGGCCCGTCGTGGGCGCTCGTGTCCGGATGTTTGTGGACCCTCGGAATTCCTCTTTTACTACTATTTCCCCCCAGGCTTCTGCCCTTGACGCTTGTTGGTCCGCCACTATAGGTGGGTCCTGAGGCTGCAATTCGTGTCTGGTTTCCTTCCACGTCCCTGGGGGTTTGTATAACTTATTAATTTGGCCTGTCTGTGTCTCCCAGGGTGTGTTAGGCGCCTCTCACGCTCCTCTTCGATCCTCCTCCACCCGTGATCTCCTTTGGGGCCGCGCCACCCACCGATTCATAAGCTTGTCTCCCGACGAAGCGGGGAACGCTCCAGCTTCTCCCCGCCTACCCCCACTTGTGGCTGGGATGCCCTGCTCCGTATGCGGGCCCTCGTTATTACTGCTTCTCCCTGAGGGCAGGAGCCGGGGGGGAGCGGGGCAGGCACTTATCTTGGCTCGCCGTCTCGTGCGCCAGCCGGCCGCGCCTCACAGCGGGCGTCCCGCTCTTGCCCCGGAGGTGGAGCGGGCTGTTGTCCCGGACTCCTCGTCTGCCGTACTGGCCGGCGGCGCTTCACCGCAAGTGTCCTGCTCTCGTCCTGGAGGCAGAGCCGGCTCCCGTCTCCGGCTCACCGTCTGCTGTGCGGGCTGGCAGCGCCCCACCCCAGGCGTCCTCGTTCTTGTCTCGGAGGCGGAGTGGGCTCCTGTCTCCGGCTCACCGTCTGCTGAGTGGGCTGGCAGCGCCCCACCCCAGGCGTCCTCGTTCTTGTCCCGGAGGCGGAGTGGGCTCCCGTCTCCGGCTCACCGTCTGTGCGGGCCGGCGGTGCAGCACCTCGGGTCTCTGTTCTTCAGGGTGTCCGGGCCTCAGCCGTGGCTTCTACAGAGGTCTTCCTGGCCCCGGATTCGCTTTCGCGCCTCCCGTTCTGCGTCCCGCTGGGACCTCGGCGTCGCTGCAAACCTCCGCACTGGAGGGATCTCCTCAGCAGGCCGCCATCTTGTTTCTCCCGAGTCGCTTCTTCTTCGGGCCGTTTCCACTCGATCCCAGGTCCGATTTTATTCCAGGATTCGGACGAGTGGTCCACAGGTGTTAATCAGGATCACAGCGGAGCTCTCTGGTAACGCATCTCACCGCATGGCCGCTTAACCACGCCCCCTACACACCTGGAATATTTAATGAGAACATAATAACCACAGGTCGGTCTAAAAAATTAACTCAACTAGCCTATCAACTAGTTACCATTTTGGTCAGATCAAAAATATATTAGCGTGAATCCACATTCATTCAGCCCCCACTCCACATCCAAGTTTGTAGGACACTGTCCTCAGCCTTCCTTTCACCATTCTACATAACCAATCAAAACATTAGTTCTCTTCGACCTCATTAGTTTAAAATCTAATCTGAAATAGCATGCAGTGTAAATTAGTGAAAGTAGCGTTCCCGCGTCCCACACCTCATATAACATTCATTAGTTTCAATTGCAGAGCCAAAAGAATCCACCCTATGATCACTCCAAGAGATTGTCATTACCACTTAACCCCACATTTTGTTGTGCATTTAAAACCCATCAGAGACCAGCAGACAAATTCGATCCAAACATATATATCCCATTATCACATCCACACCACCAGTCATCATCGCCATCATCGAAGCATTTCAATCAGATATTCTAAATATTATGGTAGACTTCGTAGATAAATTCAATACTAGTCTTAAGGTTAAGCCCATTCATTTTCAGGCAGTAGCAAGTCCCTGACAGTACCCATGCATCTTAATTACACACCATTACATATGTCTATAGAAGTAACTATCAAATAACAAGAAACCAAGAAATGCATGTAAGCGAAAAGGTATAAAAACTAGTAACACCAATAATGCATCTTCGAACGATTGGCTAATCATTCAAACTCCTACCAAAGTAAACATATCTAGTTTTTGAATTGACAAATGCCAAATACAGGACCATAAAGTCTAGGATGTCTAGTATGGGGCCAACATGTTAGACCTGTGCTGTGTAGACCAGTGCGTTAAAATACAAGTAGATCTCGTCCATCTGTATCGGAGCAATGATGTTATTCATAGTATTACATATTTATTGCGCCAACAGATGCGATTTTAGTAATATCAGAGACCTCTAACAAATATAAAACACATTTTGTTTAAGGGGCCTAGTACAACAGCAAGCGCTCTTTCAGTCTGATAAACTTCTCAGCTCAGACCAAAGTGATGACTATATAGCTTTTGGCATTTGTATATTACAGGTTCCAAGATAAAAAAAGTAAGTGATTTAGCCCTTTATCCCTTTATCGATCTTAACTCTAAAATATCAGCCTTCACTGTATACTGCCACAGTTTGCACCCACTGATAGCAATAGCCAGTTAATATCTCTGCTATTAGTGCCAGACAAGTACCCTTGCTATGCAACCACAAAAACCCAAACTGTAATGTTACCTTACCATTGCTTGATTGTGCGTACACTCACCCCAGACTGCCAAGCCAAATGTAAACCTGATCCTGACAAGAACAAGTCACTGATCACCAAGGAGACAATAATTGACATCAAACAAATGCTGGGGCGTACCTGTGAAACCAGTGATCATCCTGCCCACACCAGACATGGTTTTAGAGAGATACATAGTTGTATTAAGGTATAAAAACTGGCCCAGACTGCGGGAGTACAAGATTACAATATTTTGAACCAGAGGAGATTTTGTTTCAAAATTCATCTTTGGCTATAGTAGATACCCAATGGAGCATGATCTATACTAGTAAATGCAAAACAGATTCTGATGTAATAGAATGCAACATGCAAATGAATTTAGAAATAACCAAAATCCCAATTGTATGCACTAATTTATCCTCCTCCACCGACATAAACATCCCCACATTGTCCTAAGCCCATACACATACATCTAAAAGCGAGTGCATAAGTTAAGGGACATGAGAGAAAACACGGCATTAGCTTTCCTAAGGGTTACAATACGGGAGGCCGCTCAGAGTTATACGTGTAACGTTTGGGGGGGCCTAGACCAGTCACAGCATGTTAAAATCTTGCTCCGGTCAGCTTCCGCACATACGGGCAAGTGAAATGAGCCTCCTAACCTTATCATGCACATTTTTCTCTTCCTCATCGTAGGCGCTGCAAGCACCAATGATGATATAGTGAACTCCCTCTGTAACGGTCTAAAGTAATAATGTTTCACGTGTAATACGCAGACATCTGTGTCTCCGTTGCCTTCAGTTTCGTTACCGGAGCCACATACGCTGGTGTGACAGAGCCGTCAGAAAGGCTCCAACGCACACGCTCATCAGCTGACATGTTACAAAGGTAAGGTCCTTTATTCCAAGGCGAGTCATCTCGTTGTCTGTAGTAAAATGAAGCAGGCAAGCAATGTTTATGTTCGAAAACAGGACGTTTAACTAAAATGATGAACGGGTGCCATCTTAGGCAATATTAATAGGACATATAAGCAAAAATATTAAATGATATCAAAAATATGAAAAAACAGATTGTAGTAAATCAAACTCTTAACAATGCTTTGTAGTTTGATTTGGAGTTTATTATATGAGTCCCCGGCGGCTGCCGTCGTCCAGCCTCACCGCCGTAATCTGCAACGTTCACTTCTCTGCATTCGAAAACAGTAGAATGCAGAGAACCGAAACGTTCGCAGATTGACATGTAACATTATGAATATACTGTAACATCTCCCTTCCTTATACACAACCAAGAAACACCAGAATATAAGGAAAATGTATATATCGGTTTGAAGAGGTAGGAAGGGAAATACAAGGGTTAAAGAAAACAGGGAGAAAATAAACAAAGGATTGAGGATTAAATTTAAACCAAACACATGTCTATGGGAAAAAAATCTCAACCAGTCCTACAACAAAACTGTACTAAAAAATATGCTTATCCCTACTTTATATGTGAAAACACTGTAGCATAAAGGATACACCCTACTGTTGATTTCATCAGCATGGCCTCCAAATTCTAATAACAACTCTGATATATGAATATAGTCAATAATAAATGAACCCTTCCTTAACGTTAGGTACAACTCTCCTGGGTCTTGAACACTCTCCACCATTATTTCTGGAAACCCTTTGGTCCTCTCCATTTGGTTCTTCTCCAAATCTTCTTTCTCTTCCTCTCTCATCCACACTTTGTCTGCATCTAACAAAATCATTGTCACCATGTCTTAATTCATTTTCTTCTGCTGAGATGATATCATCACAAGACCACGTGTCCCCATTTTCCAACACTACTGATTTCCTGAGGCGCTTAATAACTTTTTGCGGAGCACGGAACTTAGACTCTCCCTTCAGGACTCTTTTGGGTTCCTTTACTCTAACCCAATCACCATCTTTGATATTATTTTCCTTCACACGTTTATGCTGATTATAGTACTTTTTGTATTGGTCTTGTTTTTTCTTAACTCTCTCCATAACCTCATCCATGTTAATGTTAAAATCTTTCCCTGTAGACATCCAAGCTGGTTTAAGTCTGTTGTTTGCAATCCTACCTCTCATTAAAGTGAATGGTTCTATACCAGTGACAGAGTGGGGTGTAACCTTATATGTATCCAACGCTTCTTTCAAAGTATCTTTCCACGGCAAATTATTTGCTATTGCCAGCTGAATGGTTCCTTTTATGAAGCGATTCATCCTTTCCACAAGTCCGTTGCTCATTGGGTGGTACAAAGCTGTGGTATTATGTTTGATGGCTCTATCACTTAAGAATGTCTTAATTTCCTGTGACACAAATTGAGTACCATTGTCAGAAATTAATTCCTGTGGATCACCTTCTCTACTAAAGATCTCCTCCAAAAATTTTGTAACTTTACATGTCGAAACTGAGTCTTCCAAAATTCCACATTCAATCCATTTTGATGTATAATCGACTAACACTATCAAATATATTTTCATGGGTTCCAACACTTCATACGGGCCAGCAATATCAATGGCTAGTTTCGACCATACTGTATCAGGCACAGTTACAGGCTGAAGGGGTGTGACTCTTATTACTTTGCTTTTATCACTAGCTGCACAAGCAGAACATTCCTTAACCAGTGACTCTATTTCACCCCACATACTAGGCCACCAGTATGTTTCCCTGACTCTTCTTTTTGTCAAATCTCTGCCAATATGTCCTTCATGTGCAATGTCCATAATTCTTTTCCTCAATGCTACTGGTGGTACAATACGATCACCACGATAAACATATAAATCATCATATGATATTTCATCTTTGATCTTCTCCCACAGTTTAATTCCTTCCTGTACATTTTTCCATCCATCTGTTACAGCCTTTTTCAACATCTCTTGTTCTGGGTCTGAATTAGTGGCTGTCATCCATTCTCCTTTATCAAAACTTGGATGAATCTGTGCAATAATGGAATCCATATCTTGATCCTCAACTAAACTCTCGTCACTTGGTATTTCAAGGTATTCATCCTTACAAGGCAACCGGGAGAAACAATCAGCAACTTTGTTGGATCTGCCAGGGGTATATTTTATAATCACATTATACTGCATAATGATCAAAGTCCATCTCCTAATGCGAGGTGATGTTAAATGGGAGTTCTTGGGATTTAGGACATGAATAAGAGGTTTATGATCTGTTTTCAATTCAATGGGAACTCCCCAAATTAATCCCTTGAAATGTTCTAATATCCATTTAACACCTAGTGCTTCTTTTTCAATAGTGGAATAATTTCTCTCCGCTCCCTTTAGGGATCTTGAGGCAAAAGCTATCGGAACAAACGACCCATCATGGAATTGTTCCAGAACTCCACCCAAACCAACATTGCTAGCATCAACTGACAGCACAGTTCTGGCCCCAGGGTTGAACATTTTTAGTGTGGGTGCCTTATTGATCAGATTTTTTATATTGTCCAATTCCTTTTTACATTCTGCTGACCAATCAAATTTCGTGCCTTTGGTCATCAAATTTCGCATGTGAACAGTTTTTTCTGCATAATGATCAACAAATTTAGAATAATACTCAGTGAGACCAAGCAGACTCCTCAGCTGATCCTTATTTGCAGGATCAGGGACCTTCAAAATGGTATTAATCAGAGTTTCCTTGGGTCTTATGCCTTCTTCACTGATACAGTGACCTAGATATGTAACCTCCTTCCTTTTAATTTTGCATTTCTCTATTTTCAATGTTAGACCTTTTTGTTGAATTATCTGCAGGACCCCTAACAATTTAGCATCATGATCTTCTTCACTCATGGCTGATATTAAAATATCATCCTGAAAATAATGCACGCCTTTTAGACCAGTAAACAAGTGTTGCATTAATCTCTGGAACACTGCAGCTGCCGATGCCAGGCCAAATGGCATCCTTTTATATCGAAACGCCCCCAAAGGTGTTATAAATGATGTGAGGTGTCTAGATTCTTCATCTAATACAACCTGATGGTATGCTGATGACAGGTCTAAGGTAGAGAATATTTTTGCTGGTTTCATCGTTGTTAACATCTCTCCTATGTTGGGTAACGGATGTCGGTCGATCCATATGTTGTTGTTGAGATCTCTCAAATCTACACACATCCTAATGGATCCCTCAGGTTTCCTTACAATGACAATTGGAGAGAGCCACTCAGAACTTTCAATTGGTTCAATAATATCATGAAAACATAGTTTATCCAACTCCTTCTGAAGAGCTTCTCTTGTGCCAATGGGGATGTTTCGCACTTTGTGGACAACTGGCTTAGCTCCCCTCTTCAATATTATTCGATGCTTGAAGCCTTTCAAAGCTCCTATGCTATCATTGAAAACCTTGGGAAAATTTTTCACTAGATCTTCAGCAGAATTATATGTATTGCTCATTATACTCATTATAGGCTCTTCTTCCCCTGGATGTATTCTTATTTTTAGTGATGCTTGCTCCCACCAACCAATTATTGAGTAACCTTCCTTAGCAACATAAAGTTTGCAATAAGTCTTCCTTCCCTTGAAACATAATTTTACCCAAATGTATCCAATTATGTCAATGGGAGTCTTCCCATATCCTGTAGCTTTGACAGTGGGGATATGAAGTTCCTTTATATCCATCTTCAACACATTCTCGAATGTATTTATATCAACCATCGTGTAAGGTGATCCCGTGTCAACCATCACCAACAACATAATATCATTTATTGTCATGGACACCCATGAGCCCATAGTGCTCCCAGTTGTGGCAACAGTGAGTATATGCACTCTGTCTTCCCTACCACTGGTAATCGCAACTAGGTCGTTTGATGTAGAGGCTCCTTCAACTGCCCCTACTGATGCCATGGTGCCTCTGTTCCATTGACCATTGTTGCCCATGTTGCTATAACGTGAATTGTATCTGCCTCTACCTCTCGTATTGCGGCAAACTTTACCAAAATGGCCCACATATCCACACTTGTAGCACTCTGCTGAATGAGCCGGGCATTCTTTCTCAATGTTCACATGTTTTGCCCACCCACATTTAAAACACCTGTTCTGTGATCTCTGAAATGTCTCTCTGTTTTGTCTCCAATTTGAATTGAAATCTGACTTTACTACTTTTTTTACAACAGCTACAAGCGCTTCTTCACTACCATCGTATTTCCCTTCGCTGTTGACATGTACAGATTTAATATCAACACTGTCATTCTTGTTCTGTATCTCCTTCATACACTTCTCTCCAAGTTCAAACGTCCTTGCTATTTCAATAGCCTGTTCCAAAGATGGGTTTTTAGCTTGCCAAAGGCGTTGTTGTATACGGTTGTCAGCTACATGAAGTACTAATTGATCTCTCATATATTCGTCGGCTACGCCAGTGAATTCACATGTCGAAATGAGTCCTCTGAGAGCTGCTATGTAATCATCAACCGATTCACTTTTACCTTGTTTCCTGGACAGAAACCTATATCTTTCCAAAACAATGTTTGTTTTATTCCCAAAATGTTTGTTTAATTTTAACAACGCAATCTCATATTTCCTTGACGTGGAAGCAGAGTCCCCAGCCTCTAGTTCATTATAACTGGGCTCTGGCAAAGTCCTAAATATTCTTAAGGCTTCTGCGCCTATACAGTTCAGCAAGGTAGCTTCCTTGACATCATCATTGTACTTCGCACCACCTACTGCTCTCAGATACACTTGAAAGCTGTCCTGCCACTGTTCCCAGGGGCACGTCGGATTTCCAGGCAAAGGTAAGAATTTCATTGGGGCCACAACACTCTGCATGGCTGATGATGCTATATGTACTAGTAAACAGACGGAACTCTTTTTGGTTTTATCTGTCTTGAGCTCCTTCTGCTTATTTATGTTTTTTCCTTTCTTTTCTTTTTTTTTTTTTATAGTGCAATCCCCATTAGTTTTTTATAAGCACTGCTGTACCACTCATACAGTCATATCACTGGACCATATCCATTGCTTGCTGTAGCAATTGTTCCTTGAACTATATTTATTCAAAATCTTCGGTCCCAGCACAATTCAATGTAATCCTTGCATGTCTATCTTCACAAAGGCTCTGCATCCATTCAACATGCCGTTGCCATGGTTACTTTGCTGGATTTATACAAAATGGAGGCACGTTCACTCACGTCGTTGGGTCCTTTCCTCTAGCAATTTATGCACGACTCGCTCGTGAAGTCGTTGGCAGTCCGCGCGCACAATCACACTTGCGGTCATGAAACGATTCTCATATAAGGTACAGAGACCAGTGAATATCTCTTTTATCTCTCATACCTGTCACGTCGCTTTTGTTTTCTTGAAGAATTCGTTATATATATTATCCTGGGGTTCGTAGTGGTATACTGCATTCATAAAAAGATGTGCGCATCCAGTCGGGGACTCTCATCGAACGTGCCACTGGTCCTCGTCGCCATTTGTAGTAAATCAAACTCTTAACAATGCTTTGTAGTTTGATTTGGAGTTTATTATATGAGTCCCCGGCGGCTGCCGTCGTCCAGCCTCACCGCCGTAATCTGCAACGTTCACTTCTCTGCATTCGAAAACAGTAGAATGCAGAGAACCGAAACGTTCGCAGATTGACATGTAACATTATGAATATACTGTAACACAGATGCAAAAAAAAGGAAATTCTAAAATATGTAAAATTGTAAAAACACAGAAATCAAAGTCAGGAAATTGGATCTTTACGAAGCTTTTCTAGCCAAGGTGTAGCTTTCTTTGGGTCAGAGGTGACCTTATCCCCATCTGGAAAACCAAGAGTCATATAGTTGTATTTATTTAGCACTACCTTAATCTGTAAGCTCTTTGCCAAGTCCTTTGCAACTTTGAAGGATTTCTGGACTGTAAGAAACTGCTTTGGGTAATACGGGTAAACAGAAATTGGCTTCCCTCCGAAATTGGTTGAGCCTTTAATCCTTGCAGCATTCAAAATAAGTTCTCTTGATCTGGAGAGCACGAAAGTAACCAAAATATGGCTGGGTTTAGAATAAGTAAACTTTCCAACCCGGTACATATGATCAATATCAGCTTCACCAAAGGAGTCGATAGCATAGCAGTCTTTGAATATTTGCAGGATCAAGGGTAGTCATTTCTCATTACCAGGATCAGAGTTTTCTTCAATCCCAATCAGTCTGATGTTCATGCTTCTCAGTTTCAAATCCATCTCCGTACGCCTCTCCTTCTCCCTGTGCAGATCTGACTTCAAGTTGTTGTAAGCTCTAAAACTCCCAGATATTTCAGAGCCCATGCTGACCGATGTTTTCTCCAAATTAGTGACTCTAATATCCAAATGGGACACTTTAGAATTTAGTTCAGCCATGGTAATCTTGACCTCATTGACATCCTGCGCAACTTGCATTAGTAATTTATGAACATCCTGCGTGCTAGGGTTATCCTCCATCTTAAATAGCTGCTTCTGCTTCTTTGGAATTGGATTATCTGGTTCCTGAATTTTCTTCTCAGGGTTCATAATCTGTAATGAAATATCTTCAGGGAAAAGGCCCATGAGCTGCAGGATCAGGCTGCTGCTTCAGAGACCAACATTACGGAATCAACATGCTGCCCGTTATTCTGTGTTTTGAATAAAGCTGGGTTTTACTGTGCACTTTGAGTACTCCATTATTGAGTATTGTTCGTTATGCTATTGCTGCAAATTGGGCCCATCTCTACACATAGTTCATGGCGTTGAAGTGCTTTTGCCTGTCAGAGAAGCAAAGGAGGAGTATGATAGAACATTCAATATGGTAGGGAGGAGCAAAGTCAGGTAGACAGTTGGGGTGATGGTGAGGGATAGATAAGGTGCTCAGGAAGCAATGAGAAGGAAAAGGTGGAAGAGCTATGTGTACAATTTGACCATATTTATTGTGCAACTCAAATGTATTCTATGGGACACAGCGCCGAAAGGAGAGATAGCTGGAGAACAGGTGTTTATTGTGCCAGGGGGTATGTCTGAACCTACTCACTGCATGGTGAACTTGGGTATGTAATGTATTGTAATGTCATGTAAAGTGGTCTTATATAGCACCCTTCTGCCAATAATGTTGTCCTCGCTGCACATGGCTCAAAAGGAAACGTGGGCAGGGTGTGTTAGTCGGATAACGAGAAGGCAGATGCAGAAACCTTTAGTGATGATGGATGCAGGTCAGAAGTACCCATTACCTATGTGTGGATATGAAAATCTCTGTGTTGTTTGTGGTTGGTACCAACTGGGTAGGCAAGCCATATGCTCAGCTCCGGATTGTGGGATACAAAAATTAACAAAGTGGTTGTTGAAAGACTATGGAAAGGTTCTGAATCTGTTAAGTACATTAGACCTAGGAGGTCATCTCTAGGAGTGTGGGAGGTGTTAGGATGCACAATTCTAGTAGTGACAAGTTAGTTGAGGGGTCAGGGGGATGGATATGGGGATGAGTATGTAGTCACTTCCTAGCTCTTGGTGGTAGATTTCTCTGAATTTAAGGTTTCAGACCAGTGTCAAGTGGAAGAGGTTCCATGAGTCAGAGCAGTTTTCCCGGAGATGGTTGTGCCCATGTTTCTGGTGCACATTTTTTAGTCGGTTGCTATTATTTTCCATTTCTTTTAAAATGGTTGGTAGAACATGCAAGTGTTGAGCTGTTTCCTGAAAGTCAGGTGGTTCTCCTGCAGGTGGAGAGGCTTGGGTAGGGTGTTCCACAGTTTTGTGGCAAGAACTGAAAAAGAGGATCCTCCTTGCCATTTCTTGTTGAAGTTGGGGTCTAGTACTAGTGCTGCATTGATGGACCTAAGTGTTCTGGAAGGAGTTTAATGTTGAATACCACTTCTGAAGGAAGAGGGGCCCCACTCTGTTGTATGAATAATAGGTGAGGCACACGGTTTTGAAATTATCCCTTTTTTGATGGGAAGTCAGTGTAGAGTACGTAATGCTGGCGTAAAATGTTCAAATTGCTTCGTTCTGAGAAGTAGTCTTGCTGCTGCATTTTGTGCTCTTTGAAGTTTCCTTATTAGGTGATCTGGGAATCCAAGATATAGGCTGTTTGCATAGTCTAGTTTGGATAGTATTAGAGAAATAATTGCTATTGCCCTGTCAGTGAATGTTAAGTAAGATAATATGCAGCGTTGAAGCCATTCCCCAGAAAACATAGGTGGCAAACCCATACTACTTACTACCTGAGGACACCAATAACATTTGGCAGGGGTTGTATGATAGAAATCCGGATTTGACAATTTTGAAACGACTCCCTGAAAAGCAAGCACAAATCTCACATTTCTTTTTTGGTTTGCTCTTTTATTTATGTCATGGGTACCAAAATCCTAGGCTTGTGTGCAAAGTGCTTAAGAACACCAAGCCGGTCTATGGGTCAGGAGCAGTCAGACATCTGAGCCTTCCACAGTGTCATGGTGAGCAAAAAGATGTAGAAACTATGCCCAAGAAACCACAGCATTCAAATCCTCTCTATTCACTCCCCTGAGCCACAAACAGCCAGGTTGTATAGATGGAAAACTGCAAGGAAATGTAGGCATGTTTAACTGAGGGTGGGATTTCAACCACGGCTTCTTGGGAGCAGAAGCCCCAGTCCGGCCTTCCTGGATGTTCCCAAGTCCTGCTAGGGATTTTATGCTAATGGTTATATTGGTGTGTGATGCAGGAATACTTTTAGTCTGAGGCTGGGCGCTTATGGGAGATAATTTACATAATCCCAGCTTTGACCAGCCTTCTCACCCTCGGCTGTAGTTACTCTGTCCTGTTAATAGAGGGCATTATGCGAATGTTAGGTCAAAACAGGGGTATGTGACCTAGTTAACAGATTCGATTTCCTAGCCTCCCCTTCTGTTTTTTCTTTCTTTCTTTTTTTGTGTGCGTGTTTAGGGGGTTGCTACCTGCTGTTTTATGGCAGCTTCAAAGGCACTTGAAAATTAGACATTGAAATCAAAACATTATAATGAAACCTCAACATAATATAACATGACTGATCCTGCTAGTATAAAAAGAAACCAGCATAATATCCTCCCTTCTCCCGAAGGAGTGAATGGGTACATACAGTAATACTCAGGTACATTCTAATTAACGTGCATTTAGCTTTTGGAAAATAATGCATTGTTACCAGCAGAACAAAACATTATACCAAACATGTTTCTATATCATAAAACAGACATGGCATAGTATAACATAACACAGTGTAACATACCGAATCCAACTGAGAGTAGCACCTGAAAACCAGGTAATGGAATAGGTAATGTAGCTCAGTGCAGGCATATAGCAAAATATGCCACTGCTGCGCATCCCAAACAAATAATGATGCAACCCAGCAGAAACGGTACAGCAAAAGTAGCATGTCACACACTTGAAGGTGCACATCCACTCGCAGATACACAGAAACACACACACCCAGAAACACAGAAACACACAGACACACTCTGGTCCAGACTCATCATTTCTGGGTTGGAGGTCTTCCAAAGCTCTTGGGGTTAACTGATTTGAAGATGTAAATGACTGCTCATTTGTAAGCCAGGTCCCTGAGTCTACCAAGGAAAGGGACTCCAATGATGATACCCTTCCTTCACTCTTCCCTGGGATAAATTGCTGTTTTCTTTCATTGATATGTGCCACTCCTACTTTAATTAAGAAGTGTTATCTGTGTTGGCCAGAGGAAGGAACTTTGGGTCCTTTTTGGAGGGGGAGTGATGATTCATCGTTTGAAACATTCATACAAACAAGGATGGACGTTTTTAAGATTCCATTCGTTTCTTTTTCAAAAAGGAGGCCCATAGCTTGCTATATCTCCCTTACAGAAAGTCTAACTATCCCTTCCTAGAGTGATTTCTTACCCTAGGTAGTGCTGATACGCCGTCTTTCTGTTATAATATGATTATGCCCTTAGCGGAAAACAATTTAACAATCTCCAGCTCAGTAGTTTCCTAGGAAGGAGAGCACTAACCTGGACATTCAGCAGTGACCGGGAAGGCAAAGGAACAGACGAAGACGAATGCGAGAATTCCCCTACGAGCCCAATCACTCTCTACCTGGATAAAGGTAACCAAGAAAAGAGAGGACTGCACCCCCAGGGAAACCCTGTATGGGAAGAAAGCCCTGGATTGCGGCGAGAGCAGTCTGATGTCGTCTGGTCGTCAAGAACGGAACCCCTGCGGAGCTTGTCATTGTTTCAGATGTTCGGTTTCTGCAGGGAAGTTGTTCTGTGAATGTGAAAGGACAGGTAAGAGAGGCAGAGAGAATAGTGAACTGAAGGGAGTCCCACGGGAGCCGTCACCCACCTCAGATCCGCCTTGGAATCTCTAATGCTGATCAAATCTACTAGCCGCATTCTGTGAATCGGAAGACTGCAAAAAGGGAGGAAGGATCCTAAACAGGAGGGAGAAAAGGGTAAGTCAAAAATATCAGCAGTTAGAATGGCATGAAGCGAAAAGACGGTACTACAGTTAGGGAGTAAGGGCAAGACTGAGAATATGTACCCCGGTGTGAATTTCAGTTGCGGATCACTTGAACGAGTTCCAGGCAGTGTTCTGAAGGAAAACGGGACAAAGCCTCGGAGAGCGGGGCCAAAGATTTCCCACGATCTGGATAAACAAAGACAAAGCATACAAGAGGTAAGAGGTTAGGATTTAGACAAGAGTCAGAAGGTAAAATCCGTAGGTGGCGGTCACTTACGAAGCATCTGGACTTGGAGTAGCGACGCACTGAAGCAATTCACTGGCCCCCCTATATTCGGTCACATGATCGGCAGGCAACGTAGGGGGAATACGTGCAACAACTAGACCGGTGCTCATAGAATGACACGTAAGAACACCCACCATCTTAGACGGTATCAAAACTGCGGCACAGCAAATTCGGCCACGATGCCAAAAAGACCAACGTTTATAGCAAGATGTAACACTTTCTAGGTAAGGGGCATAGATAAGAGACTTACACATGTCTGACTCACCACTTTTGTTAAACAGTTTTTTAAGTTCTATGAATTAACTTCACCCTATCTGCAAGTCTTACTGTTACATGAAATAAGCTCAACAATGTGTCACTATTTGTCAGAATTCTAAAAACCCAGCACTGAGGTCGTTTTTCTTTCGCTTTATTTCTCTCTCTTCTGTGTGTCTAATAAAACGCAGAATCCTCTTTGTTAAGTAAAATGTATAATTTCTTTTAGTTTCTCTGGCATACACTTCGTTTTGGAATGTACTCTGGGTTCAGGGTATCGCCCTGAACTCTAATGGTCGACCGGTTTCAGAAGATTATGTGTTAATGGAGTTGCTTTCTTCAGGACTAAACAACATAACGTTGCTTAAAATTTTCAAGGACCAGAAGGTTAGTGATATTTCTTATATTTGGGCTGAAATTTGTTTCTTCTCTTCAGGTTATGACCTGTAGTGGCAGATATAAATTACAATATACGTCTTTATCCACCGACAGAATTCAATTGGTTTTCATGCAGGCAGCCCGAACCTTCACTTGGCCGGTATAGCCCTGCAATGAGAATGCCACAATATAGAGTTTTACACCATACTTTTCTCTGTCAATGTTTTACTGACCTGTTTTGACAGCCATATAAAGATCGTCTTACCCGTCCAATGTTTGTAGAGGACTCCTTAATGTATGCCTTTGACGATTTTCAATTCTGTATCCCTATAGGAGCAATACCTGCCGTCAGTGTCGTATTTCTTAAATTCAAATGCAATAGCACTTATTGATCTCTTCTAAAAGAGCCATTAAGATCCTTCTGTTTTTCTTATATTTTCTCTCTGTGTGTTCCCATTTTTCTATCCACATATATGCCTTTTCAGAGGTTTAGATACCACCCACATATTCTTTTCTTTTTTACTTTTCTGTTCTCCAATCTGGACTTGTTTATAAATATATGTTTTCGCTCATAAGCAGGGACATCGTTTGGGGGTTACCAGAGGTTGCACCTGCGACCCTGAGGTCTCCCTTGCTACCCGTGTGGTCTCCCTTGCTACACCCCCAAAAAAATAATTGGAACGTTTTTTTTATTTGAAGCTCATGGGCTGTGTCCAGCGCCATGTGGATCTTTATTTCTGAAGTCACTGGCTTTCCTGTTCAGGCCTTTTAAGTAACACATTGAGCAGTGACCCTAACAAGAATGAATAGGAATAACACATTTGACTTTCAGGAATTCTATACAATAATTGCTGGATTATTTAAAAGTTTATTTCAGGCACACTTCAGGAGTTGAGTAACTGATTTAGTCTGTTTTAAAGACCTCAAATTCACAATGCAGACAAAAACGTCCATAAAGCATTAATAAGCATCCGTTTCGGACTATGGGCCTGATTCATAAAGCATGTTCCTATGGGAATGCGCTACTATAAAACGCTTCTGTGAATCAGGCCCATATCTATTTTGCTTTTCGCTAGTTGCAGTTATAGCATGTTTTTTTCTGCCATTGTCTCTGGTACGATCATCACAAGACATTTCATCTCCATGTACTCAGTGACTTGACAAAATCCTTGTAGCTAAAAACTTGTGTACAGTGTAGAAATGTTTGACCACAGCACATAAAGTGCCCCTTAATTTCATTGTGCCACTATTACTGCTTTGTTGTAATGTTGTAATGTGTCTATCTTTCCTATTTCCATGGCATGCTGTTCAGGATGTTTGTTTGCATTTATGAGGTGACGAGTGTCCAGAGTATGGGATGCCGTGTGATTGCGCTGCTTTTCCTGCCCTACTCTAAATTCTTTAATACACGGTTATGAACCCTCCCAATGGTATTTATTTTGCCAACCTCTGAAGCCTCAAAAGTAGATCAATGCAGGTTTTACATGTGGGCAACTTTGCACCAAACCTGCAGATGAACTGGCCTGCTGTTAAATCTCAGTTACCAGTTTAATGGTATCCACTACAGAGTGTAATTTGCTTTCTAACTTTCAGAACATTCATACATGTAATTGCCAATTTTACTGTAGCCGGTAAGATAGCTATAGCTGGTAAGATAGCTCAGTGGGTTGATCGCTCGCTGCTGCGATGTGTGTGTGATCTGCAGGTTGTCTGAATCCCGGTAAGTCCAACTCAGCCTTTCATCCTGTTGAGGTTGATAAATGTGTACCAACGCAGGTTGGGGAATATTGCATGTATATTTGTTCTATATAAAGCACTTAAGCTTAAGTGTTATATAATAACACATCATTATCATTTGTACTTTTGATATTAACGATACATACAGTGATCCATTCTTGTATGAAATGTATATCACATTACAGTGATATCGTAATCATATTTTTCGTAGTGTACTTCGGAACAATGCTATGTGATGCTACTTCCTGTTTTGTTAAGGGGTGAAAGGTCGTGGTCCATCGCTTCCTGTGCTGTTACTTCAGGATGGGGTCAAATGCCATCACTTCTTGTGATGCCATCAGAGGTGAAGGGTCGTGTGATGTCACTTCCGCTACCCCAGGCCTTTTGGTGAAATGAAATCCCTGCTCATAAGGCATTAGTAAAGGAGAACGTTTGTATATGTACTGTATTTGGTGCAAGATATTCCTAAGCAGGTTTTTCATTTGCTAAAATACCACCCTCCCTGCTTTTTGATCACTTAGCTGCAAGGGAGCCATTCATGTGCAGCGGTTCACTTGTCCATTTCCCAACCTTCTACATGACTACGGACGATTCAGGGTGCATTGTTTGCATATATTTGCTCTTACTGAGGTTTCCTTTCTTTATTTGAATTTGCCAGCGTCTCCCTGCCTTTCACACACATCTGCAGTTTTGTCCCTGCTGAATCATAGACGTGCCTCAGTCTTTGCATGTCACGTGTTATGTAGCTTTGATAATGCCCAGATTACTTACTGGTAATCTTCATTACTGCTAGTCCTACTCTTCCTCGTCCCATCACTTATCAATGAGGTGTCCCAACTCTTCACATGAACCCTCTTTCTACTTCTGCAAGGCCAAATGGGCCACTCCATAAGCCTTCCTCAAGGTGGCATCCACCTTTCGATCTGTGGGGTCCTTTAGAGAATCATGTGATGCCAAGGACAACCTCCCCACCAGACTGGGAATGATGACATCTACAAGAACCACCTGTGGCAGGGCAATCTCCTCCCCCTGCAAGGGATACAGCTTGGCAAGGAATCCGAAGACTGCTGACTTGTCCGGATCAACCCACTCCCTTAAAATCTCAGTCTTCATGTCACAGAGAAGTGGGAGGAAGTGTGGACGTGAAGGTAATGCATATCATGGTTTTGTCTATTCGCTGTGTGCCATTTTGGAGTGGAATGGAGTGTTACACAGAGAAATAACTCTGGGAAGGGATAGTTAGACTCTCTGTGAGCGAGAGATAGGGAGCTGTACGAAAAAGTAGACAATCTTAAAAAAGCCCATTTTTGTTAGTGTGAAAGTATACGGAGCATTTGTTGGATGTTGGATGTTGAAGCTCCTAACCCCCCACCCCGTGTGCTTTGTCATACTTTGAAACAATTGGTAGCTTCCAATAATTGGAGTTACTTAAAAAAAAATCTTACTTATGTTATTTATTAATTTTACTTGACCAAACAGGCTTGTGCTTCTGTGCAAAATATTTAAGGACACAACGCATGTAATTGTCTCCTAATTGGTCAGACTTGTGTGTCTTCCATAGTGTCATGGTGTGCCTGAGCATACTGTAGCCCTACCAGGAAAACACAGTTTACTTCCCTAGGGCCCCCAACAACATTTGAGATGGGTTGTATGCCAGAAATCTGAATTTGTCAACTTGTTTAACAGCTCCCGAAAAGCAAGCAAAAGAGCTACAATTTATTTGGGGGGGGGTATTCTTTAGTAAAGTCATGGTTACATTAAGGAGTTTATTTTACCAAAACCCTAGGTGGGCTTGTGCTTCTGGACCAAGTGCTTACAGACACAAAGCATGTCATTGGCTCTGCATTAGTCAGACTTGTGAGACTACCACAATGTCATGTTATGTTTATGAAATGATATGATATTTATAACGCGCCAGTACACAAGTGTTTCTAGGTGCCACAAGACAAGAAAGGGGAGACAGAGGGAAGACAAGACAAACGATCCTACTAGGCCTTGTGACATTCAGATCGTGCAAGTGTGATAACGAGAAGTGCAGGGGGAAGGGAGAGGGGGAACTACAGGGGGCAGGGTAGAGGGACAGTGCTATCAGGGCAGCAAGGCTCTGAGTAAGTGCAGCCAGTGTAGTGCAGCCCTAGGTAAGTGCAAGGAGGCAGGGGGCTGTAGGGGTTACAGTTACAGCCCATACTTGTGCGGTAGGCCAGGAGGCAGTGCAAGAAAGACTGGTCATGGAGGAGCCTGGTACCCAGTGAGGCTCTGAAGGTAACAAGCAACCAGTCAGCGAAGCAGACAGGTAAGTTAGCAAGGAAGCAAGAGAGAGAAGGCATAGGAGAAAAGGAAGGTCTTGAGCCACTTCCGGAACTTCAGGTGGTCCAGCTCAAGTCTGAGAGGGGCAGGAAGGGTGTTCCAGAGGGAGGCACCTGCAGAGGAGAGAGATATACCTCACACTCTCTGTTTGGAGAAGCACCTGTCCCTCAGGGAGTTAGAGGTAGCTGAGCAATAGGCTCTAGAAGGAAGATGATTAGGCAGAGAGAGTTGGATATAGTGAGGGCCCCGGTCCCAGAAAGCCTTGTGTACGATGCAGAGGGTCTTGAACTTGATCCTTTAAGCCACCGGGAGCCAGTGGAGAGTTTTCAGGGCTGGAGAGATGTGGTCCCTGGGCTTGAGGCCAAGGATAAGTCTTGCAGTGTTGTTCTGGATTAGTTGCAGGGTGCGAAGAGTAGAGTTAGGCAGATTGAGAAAGAGGCTGTTGCAGTAGTCCAGCCTGGAGAGAATCAGGGGTCTGGAGTCAATGAGCTTCTGGTGGAAGGTAAGAAAAGGTAGAATACCTCTGAGGAGGTGCAGCTGGAAGTGGGCCTTCTTGGCAAGGTCCGGGATGTGAAGAGAGAAGGAGTGGAGTCGAAGATGACACCAACGTTTTTTGCCTCACAGGAAGGCGAGAGTAGAGGGCCCACGCAAGGTGGGAAGAGTGAGAGAGGGAAAGCATGAGCTAGGGTCCCAATGAGAAGGATCTCAGTCTTACTGGCATTAAGGCAGAGATTGTTGGAGGTGCACCAATCCTGAATTGCTGATAGACAGTCAGGAATGAGCGAGGAATTAGAGGAGGCTGAGGGAAGCCTAAAAGAGAGCTGAGTGTCATCCGCATAACACTTAAAGTTAGAAGATCAGGTGGGCCAAAGGGGCCAGATAGACATTGAAGAGCCAGGGTGATAGGATAGAGCCCTGTGGGACACCACATGATATGATATGATATGATATGATATTTGTAACGCGCCTATACACAAGTGTTTCAAGGCGCGACGAGGCAGGGAGGGAGGGAAACAAGGGGAAGACAGACAAACGATCCTACTAGGCCAGGTGTCATTCAGATCGCGCAAGTGCAGAGGTAAGGGGAAAAGGAGAAAGTGCAGGGGGAGGAGGTGGGGGGGAAGTGCGGTACAAGGTAAGTAGCGTAAAAATAAATAAATAATAAATAATAAATAAAAGGGCCAGCTGGTGGCAAAGTGCGAGGTAAGTGCAGAGCAAGTGCTGGGAAGGGGGCTGTAGGGATGCAGTGACAGTCCCACAGTGCAGGGGGAGCCAGGGAGGCAGTGCAAGTGGAGAGTGGCTGGGACCTGGACCGAGGTCGCTGAGAGTGGCTCAGATGCAGGTTTAGTGCAGAATTCAGTGGGGAGTTAAGCAGGTTTAGCAGGGGAGAGGGAGAGAGAAGGCAGAAGCGAAGAGGAAGGTTTTGAGGTGCTTCCGGAACCGGAGATGGTTCTCCTCAAGTTTCAGGGAGGCAGGAAGGCTGTTCCAGAGGGAGGCCCCTGCTGCGGAGAGAGATCTACCCCCAGCTCGTTGCTTCGAGAAGCGGCTGACCATGAGGGAGTTGGAGAAGGATGAGCGAAGGGCTCGTGAAGGAAGATATTTAGGAAGAGAGAGTTGAAGGTATTTAGGCCCCAGGCCCCAGAAGGCCTTGTGGACAATGCAGAGGGTTTTGAACTTAATCCTCGCAGCCACTGGGAGCCAGTGAAGAGATTTCAGTCCTGGAGAGATACGGTCCCTGGGCTTGAGGCCAAGGACAAGTCTCGCAGTTCTGTTCTGGATAAGTTGCAGAGGGCGGAGAGTGGAGGCAGGCAGATTAAGATAGAGGCTGTTACAGTAGTCCAGCCTTGAGAGAACCAGGGCTCGGGAGACAGTGAGCTTCTGGGGGAAGGAGAGGAAGGGAAGAATACCTCTGAGGAGGTGCAGCTGGTAGTGTGACTTCTTAGAGACGTCAGATATATGAGGAGAGAAGGAGAGTGTGGAGTCGAAGATGACCCCAAGGTTTTTAGCCTTGCAGGTAGGGGCAGGAAGGGGGCCAAGGGAGGCCGGCCAGAGAGCTGCAGGGAAGGAGGGAGTGGGTGTGCCGATGAGTAGAATCTCAGTCTTACTGGCGTTAAGGCAGAGGTCATTGGCGGCACACCATTCCTGGATAGCAGACAGACAGTCGGAGATGAGGGAAGGAGAGGAGGAGGCCGAGGGTAGCCTGAAAATGAGCTGGGTATCGTCCGCATAGCACTGGAAGTAGGGGCAGAGAGCGGCGATGCGGTGGGCAAGGAGTGCCAGATACTGGTTGAAAAGCCAGGGAGAGAGGTTGGATCCCTGGGGGACACCACAGGTGGAGAAAAAGATGTCAGAGAGGAAGGAGCCCATTTGGACCTGGGAGGGTCGACCGGAAAGGAAAGAGGTCAGCCATGCCAGAGCCTGACCAGTGATACCCAGGTTATCACGGAGACGGTTGAGCAGGATGGCATGGTTGACAGTGTCAAAGGCAGAGGAGAGATCGAGCAGAATGAGAACACAGGGAGTGTTGGAATCGAGGTTCAGGAGCAGGTCCTCACGGATGTTCAGGAGAGCAGTTTCCGTGCTTCGGGCCGCTCTGAAGCCGGATTGATGGTCATGAAGATTACCAACAGATTCAGCATGGAGGTTAAGCTGGGAGATGGCCAGTTTCTCCAGGAGCTTGCCCAGGAAGGGAGTGATGGAGATTGGGCGATAGTTGGCCGGGCAGGAGGGGTCGGAGGAGGGTTTCTTGAGGAGGGGGTGCACAAGGGAGTGCTTGAGGGGGGATGGGAAGACTCCAGAGGCGAATGAGTGGTTGCAAAAGGCAGCCAAGGCAGGAGCCAGGGAGTCGATGTGGTCCTTGATGGTTTTGGAGGAACAGGGGTGAACCTGTTTAGACGAGGCTTTCATAGATCGGACTTGTCTGGAAACCTCATCAGCAGAAAAAGGTGGAAAAGCAGAGAAGGAGGGCGGAGGGGAGGCTGCAAGAGAGCAAGAGGAAGGGCCGGGAAGAGAGGGAGGGAGGAGAGAGGAGGAGAGCGAGGACAGGATGTCCTGAGTTTTTGAGATGAAGTGCGAGGCCAGTGCGGTGCAGAGGGCCTGGGAGGGGACAGGAGAGGTAGAGACTGCAGCAGGGTTGGCCAGCTCCTTGCAGATTTTAAAGAGTTCGGCCGAGTTGTTAGATGCCTCAGAGATGCGGGCTTGGATAAGGGCTCTCTTCTTGGTGAGAACGGAGAGCCGGTATTGCCTTTGGAGCAGGCGGCAGGCCAGTTTGTCAGAGGATGAGCATGAAGCACGCCATTTCCTCTCTGCCACCCTGCACTTGCGTTTTAGGGTGACGAGATCCGAGTCATACCAGGAGTTACATTTGGCTTTGGGCTTCAGGCGGATTCTCATGACGGGGGCAAGGATATCGAGAGTATC
Organism: Ambystoma mexicanum; assembly: GCF_040938575.1. Taxonomy (NCBI): domain Eukaryota; kingdom Metazoa; phylum Chordata; class Amphibia; order Caudata; family Ambystomatidae; genus Ambystoma; species Ambystoma mexicanum. The sequence continues at coordinate 603,934,762 of NC_090921.1, read as the reverse complement.
AGATATAGAGGAATAGAGGATGGAGAGGGCTGTGTCAGGGTGGGAGTCAGCCGAGGGGGGAGGAGGGGGCGAGAAGGTAGCAGCGAAAGCCTCAACTGACACGCGCTTCATGGGTCGGATGACCGAGAAGGTGGGTGGCAATGACGAGGGTGGCTTTGCCTGTGGGGTAGGGAGGGAGAGGTGGGAGGATAGGAGAAAGTGATCACTCCAGGAGAGAGGAGTGGAGAGAGGGAGGGAGAGGGGAAGGTCAGAAGAGATCAGAGCATCCAGAGTGTGCCCTGCAGAGTGAGTAGGCCCAGAGGGGAGGATAGAGAGTGAGAGAGAGTTGCAGAGTTCGCGAAAGAGACCAGTGGGGGGACAGGAGGCATCGAGGTGGATGTTGAAGTCACCGAGAAAGAGGAGTTGGGTGGTTGAGGACAGGAGTGAGGAGGAGAGGTCAGCCCACTCAGAGAGGAAGGATGAAATTTGACCAGGTGGCCGATAGATAGTAGCCACGGTAAGGGAATGGCTAGGAGAGAGAGAGAGTCGGCAGACAAGACATTCAAAAGAGGAGTAGGTCTGCGTAGGAGTGACAGTGGCAGGAATCCACTCAGGGAAGATAAGGGCAACACCACCCCCTGAGCGGTTTGGCCTAGGCATGGAGAGGATCTTGTAGCCGTCAGGTAGGAGTGTGTCGAAGCTGGTGGCAGAGCTGGCAGTGAACCATGTCTCAGTGAGACCGAGGACGTCGAGGTCCAGTTCCTCAAGAAGGCGACAGATATCAGAGGAGTGCTTGATGGCAGAGCGAGAATTTAGAGTGGCAATGTGGAGAAGGTTGCCACCCTTGAAAAACTTCCGGGGAGGGGTACAGATCAGAGGTACGCCCTGCGGAGGTGTTAGAGAAGGAGTTGAAGAGGGAGCAAGAGAAGGGGCAGGGAGGGAGGGGAGAGGCAAGGTAGCCGAGGACAGAGGAGGGGGGACAGCGGGAGCGGAGAGGAAGTTGATGAGGCGTGGGAAGCGTCTATCAAAGAGGTGAAGGTTGGCCTGCGGGCCTTGGACCAAGACGGTCCCGTTAGCATAGACATTAATGATGGCCTTAGAGGAGTGGAAAGGGGCCAAGAGGACATCCCAACGGGTGCCACCATTAATGGGAGAGGAGGAGAAAGGAGAGAGCACAGCGACCATGTGAGGGGTCCATAGGTCAGGTGAAGGCACGAAAAAGAGAATGTCAGTAAGAGTTTCCCTGGAGCAGGCGCTCGTGTAGGTGTCAGCGATAGGGAGGCCTGGGTTGGAGACCAGGATGTCCTTTTTAAACTTTTTCCTACCAGATTTAGTGAGGAGAGCAGGATAGTCAATAGAGAAGCAGTTAGAGTAGATAGGCGAGATAGAGAGCACCATGGAGAAGGAGGGGAGGCGGATGACACGAGTATGCAGACAGGAAGTGAGTGGAGGGCACTAGTTTACCACAATGCAGAGCAAACAGTAATGCGTAGTAGGTCAAGGCCACCTAAGTTTGAGAATCCTGCGAGGGGAGAAAAGCACCCTAGTTTAACAATAAAATGGAATAGGGGGGCGAGGCATCATGCGGATGAGGTGAGCAAGGTGAGGAGGGGTGGGCCGGAGAACAGGTGGAACTGGCGCCTGGCGTCCCCTGCGGACACCTGCAGACACACAGTCGCCCTTGGCCTGGGGCCCTTAGCCGCAGGGGCTGCCGGGCAGAGGGCTGCCCAGAAGGGGGGAGGTTATAGGCAGAGGGAGAGGAGGGGGGGGGGTGTGGGCGGGCAGGGAGGCGGGGAGGGAGAGGAAGACCAGGAAGTGGGAGGGGGGAGCAGGAGGAGGCCAAAAACACCGCGCTAGGAGCGCGAACAAACAATTCTACTTTCTTTTTCTTCCTGTTCAAAAAACACAAAGCACAGAACTCACGGAGGCCCAGGCAGGGCTTTCCAGGCCTGCTGATCCCCTCAGGCCACCGGCGACCGCTCTCCACGCTCAGCTGGAGAAAAGAAGCGAGCGTGGGGAACGGCCGTCGAGTAGGCCAGAGGGGAGGCAGGCACACACCCAATCAGAGGGGGGGGTGGGCGGGCAGGGAGGCGGGGAGGGAGAGGAAGACCAGGAAGTGGGAGGGGGGAGCAGGAGGAGGCCAAAAACACCGCGCTAGGAGCGCGAACAAACAATTCTACTTTCTTTTTCTTCCTGTTCAAAAAACACAAAGCACAGAACTCACGGAGGCCCAGGCAGGGCTTTCCAGGCCTGCTGATCCCCTCAGGCCACCGGCGACCGCTCTCCACGCTCAGCTGGAGAAAAGAAGCGAGCGTGGGGAACGGCCGTCGAGTAGGCCAGAGGGGAGGCAGGCACACACCCAATCAGAGGGGGGGGTGGGCGGGCAGGGAGGCGGGGAGGGAGAGGAAGACCAGGAAGTGGGAGGGGGGAGCAGGAGGAGGCCAAAAACACCGCGCTAGGAGCGCGAACAAACAATTCTCTCCACCACCTCTCTCTCCCTGTGGAGAGAGAGGTGGTGGAGAGAAAGGAACCATGTTGGACCTGGCAGGGTCGGTCCAGGAGGAGAGTCTGCTGTGCCAGGACTTGATCTGTGATGCCCAGGTTCTTGCAGAATCGATTGATCAGGGTGGTGTGATTGACCGTATCAAAATCAGAGGAAAGGTCAAGGATGATGATAACAGAGGGAGAGCAGGAATCAAAATTAGAGAGCAAATCTTCACGGGTGTTCAGGAGAGCAGTTTCCATGCCTCTGGCTGCTGTGAAGCCAGACTGATGGTCTTGGAGGCGACCAACAGATTCAGTGTGGAGGGTAAGCTGGGAGTTGTGCAGATTTTCCAGGGGTTTGCCTAGGAAAGGAGTGATAGAAATCGGGTGATAGTTTGCCAGAAACGTAGGATCAGAGGAAGGTTTTTTTAGGAGGGTGTGCACAAGGGAGTGCTTGAGGGGGAGAGGAAAGATCCAGTGGCGAAATAGTGATTACAGAAATCAGCCAAGGCTGGAGTGAAGGTAGAAATGTGGTCCTTAATAGTTCTGGAAGAGCAGGGGAGCACCTTTTGGAAAACACTTTCATAGATCGGACTTGTCTAGAAACATTGTCAGGTGTTGTCAGAGAAGGAGGAGAAAGGAAGAGGAGAGGGAGTGGCGGCCAAAGGGGGCCTGAGAGGGGGAGAGAGAGGAGGAGGCAAGCAAGGACAGGATGTCCTGAGTGTTAATGATGAAATGAGAAGCCAGAGCCGTACAGAGGGCCTAGGAGTGAACAGGAGAGGTGGAGACTGCAGAAGGATTTGCCAGCTCCTTGCAGATTCTAAAGACTTTTGCTGTGTTGTTAGAGGACGCATAGACACTGGCTTGAATATGAACCCTCTTCTTGGAGAAGATAGAGTCTGTATTGCCTTTGGAGCAGGCAGCAGGCCAGTTTGTCAGAGGATGCCCCCGAAGTAGAGCACCTTGTATAGCACTTGTATAGCACTTTCCATTGCACTTGCATTTGTATAGCACCTACTGCCATAGTTCATGGCGTGAACACTCTTTTGCCTATCAGAGAGGCAAAGGAGGAGTATGATAGAACATTCGGTAGTGGTAGGGAGGAGCAAAGTCGGATAGATAGTTGGGATGAGGGCGAGGGATAGATAAGGTAAAATTGTGTGCATGTTTGATTTTCCAAATGAAAAGGGATAGTAGATGTATTATTTTAGAAACGTTTGCATCACTACACACATCTTTTTTCTGTGTTTTGAATAGTTTAATGAGTTTCATAGCATGCTATAGGATATATGATTGTGGTATATTTCAGCATTAATGACGATCATGAATTTCGAACATTTATATTTTGTACCAAATGTGTATGAAATCACACAGGTGATGTATGTCATAGTATTTTCAAATGTTTTTCTTTTCTTCATTAAACACCTCTGCTTTCTTTGGTTTTATATTTTGCTGATTTTCATAGTATCACATATGTGTGTATATTTAGGATACATTTGTGAAATATGATCTACCATGGCATTAAATACACCTGCAAGTAATGATAATGAATAGTGTGTTGAAAACCCACGACACATTTGTGGCTACAAACAAACCAGATGTTAACACGTGTATCCTTATTACAATTGCGAAATGTCTGCTGCACATGTGGATGTGCTGTGCCCTCTCACAGAAATGGAATGTCTTGTTTGCCGTTGCAGTGAATTTGATTAAAGGTCGGGCACGTTCTGCAATTATGCCAAGTAACATTGTTGATTTAGGTATACTAATGCAGAGGGCTGCAACCTTTGGCTCTCCAAATGTTTTGGACTACAACTCCCATCATCCCTAACCAGCATAGTAAATAGCCATATATCATGGGAATTTGGTTGTATACTAATTGACCTTTTCACAATTGACCTTGGGAGAATTGACCTCGGGAGAATTGACCTAATTGAGAAGGTCAATTAGGACATATATGCGGGGAGAAACCCCCCCGCAACCTCCCTCCCAATCCAAAACACCCTGCAACCTCCCACCCAATCCCCTTATATTATTTATAATCCAAAACCAACCCAATACATATATAAAATAACTAAAATAATATAAAGGTCAATTGTGCAGAAGGTCAATTAGGACCACTATAAATAGGTCAATTATGCAAAAGGTCAATTGTAAAAGGTCAATTTGGGTAATACCGGGAATTGTAGTCCGGAACATCTGGAGAGCCAAAGGTTACAGACTCCTCCACTAATGTACACTCCCCTGTCTCATCTTGTGCCAGTGTTTCTGGATAAGGCAAGAGTAGCAATGGAGGAAGCTTTGGTGGTGTTCCAGAGACTCATTCGGTAGAGGATCACTTGGTCATACTCTGTTATATGTTTTAATTATGAAAAATTACAAATCAATACAATTGTACATATGTTTTTGATGTACGATGTTTAGTCTATTTTATTTTGTGAAAACAATAAGGACAATTTTTTTTATTTGTACCATACTTTATATTGACATATCTTTGCATCTTGTATGTGTTTCCTACTATATCATTGTACAAAATAATATTGATAATAATATTGATAAACGTTCAAGTGAGTGGCTTTGCATCATCGTCTGTAATGGACTCCCTGCGTTGCACACATGCGTGGACCTTGGTGTGGGCACGCTTGGGTGTGGCTGCACAAGCAAAGGCTGCATGACTTGACGACAATATTTCAATTATCCAATTTTCAAAACGTCTGAGGCGTACATGAATGACCATGCTGTGCCTTAGTACAACCCCATGCTATGACGAGGCACTCCCAGTATTGGTAGACAAGGTACTTGGAAGAAGGTGAATTGTAGTGGTGTGGAGGACAACACCTTGCTCTGATTAGCCTAATTTATTGGAGTGTGTTGTTCCAAATGAGGCTTTTTTTCAGTGATTTTTCTTCTGAATTTGTTTATAATCGCTGGGACGTTCGATGGACACTTTGTACATCGATGAACTTGATTTCAAAATGTTGAGAAATGTAAATAAAGTGGTGTGTGATTTGATGTCAGGCCAGTGTTCATTAAATACTCATGTTAATGTGTAGGTTCCATGTGTTAATATCCCCGCAAAAATATTGTGATACAAAAATATCACCATATTTTTTGCGGCAATATTCACCAATGGACTCTGCGGGGGACACCCACGCAACCCCTGTTTTATTTTAAAATGTGTGGGGGACACCCCTGGAGCCCATGCTCCCACAAATTATCCCCCCCAAAAATATCACCTATGGTGAGACAAACGGCCATATGTACGGCAATATTTTTTTGTGGGGATATTTTGTAGGGATACCAATGTGTAGATTACTTTTCATTTGTACGACCTTATGTCCTTGAATGAATGTTTGTAAATGAATCACATGTTATTGCACAATGGTGTACAAGTAAAACGGTGGGTGATTCAATGTTATTGAAGTATTGGTTAAGTACTTCTGGTTAAGTGTGCATCACTTATTAGTAGGACCACATTTATGAAGCAACTTCATGAAAGCAGAATATCTTTATTGAAAAGTGAAGTATGTGAGGAATGTTCTTAATGGTATAAATGGGGGGGATTTTACAATAAAAGAGGCCACCATTGTTTTTTGTACGAATGTATACACAAGAACGGTTATGTCTCATTGCTGGCAGAGACTGGGTGCTTTTACCACTTTAGATGCTCAGTGGGGTGTTGTTTGTATGATTCGCACCGGGGGAAGGGACATTTACCAATCAGATGGCAGGAACAGAGGGCAAGAATGTACATTCTCTGCCTGCTGTTCCAACTACCCCAGGCCCTACCCCGGGTGGCACCATTTTTTTTTTATGTCGTGAGGCAAGAGGGAGCCTCTCCCTGTTTCCTTCCCACCCCACACGCTTCCAACCAAATAAATTCACTCCCCCGCCCCCTCCATCCCCACTTACCTGCGGGACAGGAGCTTTCAGCTCCGGTCAGCCACACCTCATGACCTGACCAAGCCATAGAAATGGAAAAGGGACTTACATGTTGGAGGTAATGATCTGGGATATATGGTAGGTACAACGTGGTTGTGGATCTTAAAGCTAAAATGTGTTAGTGATGATTGCGCTTGATAGGCCATGACCAGCTCCCAAAAGTCCAAAAAGTATTCCATAACAGACTATTCATCCATGGAACCATTTGGGACAGAAAGTCCTCCTATCTTTCTAATCTGGTCTAATACCCATCATGTCTTCCCTCTGCATTGGGTGGCTTCCTCAAACAAGAAGGCATCATGAAAGAGAACCACGGAAATACACACAGAGCACCCAGGATACGATCTACTGACCTAAGGAAAAAGAGGTGAACCTGGGCCTTACACAGTCAAATAACCACAAAGAGAGGGAGCATTCAGTTCTGATCAGAGATTCAAGGCTTGCCACATTTATCTTCCTTCAATATGTGACATGACACTGCATGCAGACAATTCCCCAAACAAGTAGTGTGGTGACTGTGAAGGCATCATGAAGCAAGGCACAGACAACAGACTTAACGTCCAAAATTAGATGGTTTATTAAATCAAGGGACAGGATGGTTGAAGGCCTAACTTGCCCTATGCTAAATTGGGATTTCCATACCTGAACAAAACTAAGCAAAGTCTTGAGTCAGAAAGTTCAACTTAAAGTCTGGCTGTGTCCCAAACCTATCATTGCCCTTCCAACTAAAGCTAAACAATGTGTAGGGATGTCAATAATAAATGAAATGGTGATTAACACAAAGTTCTGAGCTTCTTCCAGCTCCTACTTTCTGCTTCAGCTTCCCTTCCCTAAATTCAAGAAAGTTCCACAAATCCTTGAGGTTCCCTTCCCCACATTCAAAGCAATACATTTCCACACAATCCTCAGGGTTCCCTTCCCCAAGCTTAAGACAATGCAGTTCAAAAGAAAAAGGGTCATGAGGCTCCGTCCTTAAGACAGCATTGCAGTTCATCAAGTCTCAGGGTTCCCTTCCCCAAGAGGTCAATGTAGCAACTTAAACTGGTCTCAGTTTTTCAATGTTTAACACAGCTCCAGGTCAATATGACACTCCTTCTGGATTGTATTAACAGTTCATTTACAGTGCTCCTTCTTGGTTTGTTTCACACTGTCTTTGGCTATCACAATGGATGGTTCCCTGGTCTAGGCGCAGTTGGCAGACCACACGGTCCACCCATCACAGGTTGCATACCCAGGATCTTAGGCTCTTCAGCCCACACAGGTTCTTCTGTATCTGCCCTGTGTACAGATTCACATTCACTTAGCTTCTTCTGATCGGCCTCTTGGCTTTATGTGCAGTTTCACACTCTCCTGGCTTCTCATTAGCCTCTTGGCTTTGCCACAATGTGTCACACACCATATGCCAGTCTTGGGCTTTGCTGCACTGTATTTATTCCCAAAGTTCACTTTGTGATGGTCTTATATTATTCCCCGCCTTTCTGCCATGCTCTTTCACCCTTAGGATTGTATTTCATCTGTTGCTTTCAAATGACGCTTTCCCATTTACTTCCATTAACTCGTAGCTTCGCTATTAAAGTTTAATTCAGCTCGGTATTCAATATTTACGCCTTTTCCATCATTTTTTACTCTGCCGCTTAATTTCCATGCCTCTCATAACTTTGGGTTCATTCCCACTCTGTGCATGCTTTTCGGCTCACTCAGCATTCATTCTGCTTACATCCAGCTCCCTCAGAGCGCCCTGGTCTCAAGTGGGGCTCCCTTTTACTCACCGGTCTCCGGCGGTCCTGTCGGGTGGCTGCACTGTACTCCTTCTGCTGAGCTTGCCGGCTTACCTTTGACTACAAGCCCCCTCACACTTTGATGCCTCTCTGGGATCCCCAGCAGCTTTGCTCTGTTTACGCAGATGCTGTCGGCAGTTTCATTTCCTTTTCCTTGCTTGCAGCTCCAGCTACATTTCCCGGACCAAGGAGCATCCCCACCTGAGAAATCCCAACGACCCGTCTTCTCCTGGGCTCCGGAGGTCTCTGGGGTCCCACCATGGCTGCCTCCTCATTAGCAGTTTCCCTTGCTGGTCTCTCCCACACAGGCTTCCTCTTTCTCCTCTTGCTACTCTCTTGGTATCCTCTTATACGCCTGCAACCCCATGTTAGGTTGCAGGTGTGAGCTTATCATTGGATTTGCAGGACCATAGTTAGATGGACATGACTGACTTTCACAGTACTCTGCAGGTATCTTCCTTGTCCCAGTACTAGAGTGGTGAAAGGAGTTACTGGTGTTCACTACTCCTAGTCGCCTCTTCCTCGTCTCAGTACTGTCATAGGAAATATATGGGAAGATGAAGGGAAATGTGTGACAATAGCCCGTAGAGGCTGGGGAAGGGTTAGGTTGGTTTTCAATAGGGAATGGAGGATACCATGTTTCACCCTTGTCCCTTCTCTTCTTCACCCTCTTTCTGGTGCTTCTAGAGTGATAATATCTCTGGGCATTTTCCTGGTTAGTGGGACAGAGATAGCAATACCCCATAACTGCCTCTGGGATAGAGCGTTATTCCTGAAAGGGAAATGCAGAATACTGCGTCTCGTCTGAGGGTATCTCATTCCCAATTCCCAAAGAGCCTCCGCCTAGGTGATCCTCCCTCATTTCTCCATCCCCAGGGTCAGGATCCAAAAGTGATGGGCTTTCCATGGCCATCTGAGAAGAGGACCCAAGGGGAGTAGATGTGAGGACGCCCTCAGGTTTCTCACATGACCCCTTCACTCCTCCAACCAGGACCAAATGCTGAATCACAGGTCTGCCCTAACCTTCACCCTGCCAGCAAAAAAGCCACCAATCAGGTCACTGACAAGCCTTATGGTGCATTAAAATGAAACAAGAAGCCCAGAACATAGGTCTCACGTCGAACCACTATGTGACCTTAGGCATGTTCTTAGCCTACATAAAACAGGTGGTTTTATGCAGAACCCTGTTTGACAGTTCTTCTAGTGTGATTTGTTGATCTGTGCAAAACCTTCACTGATAAACTTTTGGTGATTACTCCCCAGCCTCAGTCTGATCTCATCTCCCCAGTGTGATCAACCGTTAGGCTACAATGTCCATATGAAAGAGGAAAAACACCTAGAGCTTTTTAAAAGAAGCATCCCAAAAGTGGACACTAGATGGGCGTCTGATCCTTTCCGATGGTTAGGATTCACTCAACCGGGGTGCCGCTTCTCCCAGGGCACTTCTGGCAACCCAGATGGACCCGCTGATACATGACGGCGACTGTCCAAGTCAGGTATTCTGCTGGGGATCCACCAGTCTTCCACAGTCCAAGTGACAGGAAGGCGGTCCAAATCCCTGCAGCTCCATAAGAAAACGATCAGGACCTTTCAAAATGACTGCCAAGTTGGGACATCAATCCCCACCAAGATGGCTGCCAGACCTTATCCGGGCAAAAACCAGTATAAAAGCCCCAGCAAGAAGTCGAATCAGTGTCTTGCAAACTACTACAAATGCTGATGGCTGCAGACTTCCTAACTATGTATTTAGAGTTGTGTCATTGCAAAGCGCTGCTTGCTCTTTTCATGATTTCATGTCACAGACTTCCTTTTGTTGGTCCTGAGGGATTTGATGGTTCATGTGAGGACTATATAACAAAAGGAATTTACTTGGGGTTAGGGAACCTTCACCTTATCATACTGAACCCTATGATCACAACTGTGTCCTTCTCTCACCTCTTGCATCTCCCAGTCCGGTTATCAAGTCCCACGCCAGTGGTTCATTGTTACGCCGCTTCTGCACTGGGGGGTATCATTATACTGGTCTTGTCCTTAAATAGGAGTGGGGTTCATTGGCATTGTCTCCTTGGCTCCCAGAGAACACTTGACGTCCAAGACAGTCAGACCTAAGGGTAAATCCTAAACTGACACAGATCAAGCTGGCTACAGATACTGCAACAGACTTGTGTGGAGAGAGGTTCTTACCCCACGACTATCCTATGGCCCCTTCTTCTCCCTGACCTTCACACTTCACACTGTCGAGCACAGCAAATCCTGCCCACGCGTATGCCCTCTCAGGTGGGGGGAGGGATGTGGACTCCCTCTGGCATTAACCAACCTGACCACCTAGAGGCTAGAGCTATCACTTCGCAACACACACGAACGCACCTCTTGTCACATGTCGATGCAGAGGCACAGCAAAGAATGACCACTTCGATTTGCCTTGCTTCGCCGCTTCCAAAGCGTACTGCTCCAGACGTTGAACATGGCAATGCTTGCTAGCAGATATGCATCATCCCACGAGCAGGACCAGCTGAAGGTGCGAGGGAGCCCATTTCAAAATGAAGTCTCGGGTCCCCCTTACCTTCCGTTCGAAAACCCTGCCTCCGTATAGTACGCCAGCAACAAAAATGCATTGCTGTAGGTAGGGGTCGTTTAAGGGTTTCAAAAAGGGCAGTGGGAATAAATATATATTTTTTAAAGACTTATTTCCACTCAAGTTTCAATTGGAGCAGTATTATTGAACCCACTCCCGTATCTGATTATACATTTAATATATAATAATAGTAAGAATTATTGGGAAATGATCTCTTTTGCTTCTCTGACTTTCACCACATTTTGTACTTCTTCCTCACAGGATTAAATGTCTCCTAGATTCACAGAATGATAAGAATGAACACGTTTATGTCCACAGTCTCAGTGTATGTGGCAACATCCTAAAAATGGAGGGGGTGTTTTGCGTGCAGCTTAACAAGGCATATGTTTCTTGGCATATGTACGCCAGAGCAAACAACGCAGCCAGCAAAAGGTGGGGGGAGTTGGGATGCTGGAAGGGTTTAACTTCGTAATCACTACTTAAGAAAATCTTTTAAGCTTTCGTTGTCAACCAGGAGGGGGCCCATCTATATGGGGGCCGAGTTTAATTGAAAAGGCTGAAAGGCCCTGATGGAGCCCCTGACCAAAAGTAACCTTGCTCTCTTTCTGCCATGGCACTAAATACCCCACTCTCTCCCTCGCAGGTCACAAAGAGCCAAGCAGGCAGCAGGACATAGGAGGGCAAGACCTGAGAGGGCAGGATGACATAAAATAACATAATAGGACAGAACATAACATACTTAACATGAGAAAGAAACATACATACAAGTTCTAAGTTTCTTGATCTTTATTTTAGTTACAGTTTAACACATTGTTCGTTTTCTTAGTGCATGCATTAAACACCTCTTGCCTGGGTGAGCTATTTATGAAGCAGGCTCGACGCATATTTTGGGCGCTGCCAACTTGTGACAAGCTTGGATGCGGGAATTTTATCAAATTAGGGTAGCATACGTCCTCGTGATGACGTGGGATAGAGCGGTGTGTGGGAGCGACTGCGTGGGAGAGTTCTGCCTCCCGGAAGCAACGCTCGCAGAACAATAACATTTAATATAATTCAAAATACTTTATTGACACGCAACAAATAGGCACTGCCAAAATAAATATCCAACGGTACTTAAATTGCAGTCGTGTATTCCCAAGCACACGGTTTCGCGGGCAGTGCTGCATTTTCTTCGAGGTCTATCTCTTTTGGAGGCTCTGGCTTTTCCCTCTCTGTTTCCGCTGAGAAATGTTCCTTTCCATTGAAAACTCCTGGAAAATGAGAGAACCTCTGTGTTTCGGGTGGGGTGTGTGCGAAGAAATTGCTAACTTTTTCATAAAACGTGTGTTGAACGTTGTCGCACCGAGGTTGGTTGTCCTTCTATAGAATACGCTGCCCACTACAGGAACCTGTGGTCACTGCACCCTCCTGCGGAAACGCAGGGTTGAACTTTTTAAGAAAGCCTTTGAATAAGGCTTCACGTTTTCTAGTACATATGGGTGGAAGCAGGGCGGGTCTTTGCCCTTCCAGCGGCCGAGGCAAAACAAAATAGAAAAAAATCTCCACACCGATACACATCTTTATGCAACACTTAATAGCAGCAAATAAACAGTGATTTGCATATGCTTCCCGAAGCTGCATTTTATACAATACAACCTTTAAGACTCAATTTAAAGAAAGTGAGCATTTATCAAAATGGGAATAACACTGACCAGATGTTTACAAAGTACACGTAGGTGAAATATAGCTTATGACCAAATGTGAATGTTAGGCATTGCTAAAAAACATTATTTCGGGATGCTAATCCTTATTTTACAACTATATCCACTGGCAACCATTTCTTTGTGCCAATTGAAAGTTTGGCTGCCACGAGAGACTCTCGGCTGGTATAGTGCCAGTTTGAATATCTCGCCCATGCTGTAATGTTATGTTTTGTTGTTATGTTACATAACATAACATAGTACCAGTTTGAATATCCCACCCATGCTTTAATCAGCCTTTGCTTATCTCAAGCTTTTTTACTTTTGAGGTAGGGTGTTATTGTGGGTATTAACTTACTTATTTCCAAATGGTTTCTACTGGATCCAACTGCTGACGTGTTTTTTTTGCATATCTTCTGAAATGCTATGAAGTTTGTGGCCATCTTCTCCATCCTTGGGTACTGCACCTCCCTCTGACTTCCTGTCTGCACATCTTCAGAAAGCCCCATGCAAGCTTTATTCTTTCCTTTTCTAATCACCACCCCTATTTTCCTTGCTCCTCTTCACACTTTTTTCCTTGACTATCCCTTTCCTCCACCCTTTTTTTCCATCACTGCTCCTCGTTCCCTTACTCTTGCATACCCTTTTTGCACTGCCTATATCAAAACCAAACTATTTCTCAATGTTCGTTTAGTTTTCATGTAGCACTTCTTAGAATGTTCATTGTTTTATTCACTCCCATCACTCTCAATTTTGGCACTTATGTGGATGGCAGCAAAGACAAACAAGGTGATATGACAGTTTTTCTAAAGTTGAAGTAAGGGCTTTATAAAACCATACATCTGAGGCATTACACAAATCCACTCTTAGTATAAGACTATACAACCTGAGAACATTTGGTAGCGTAGACAGAGCAGCCAGACTTATTGTAAGAGGGAGAGAGGGCTGTAGCTTGGTACAAAGAAATTGTAGCATACATATGGTCCAAAGAAATACTGAAACACCATGTATTGTAAAAATAAAGGGTTTAATTAAATACAAGTAGAGCAAGATAATTATTGGGTAAGTACTATAACATCATTAAACACAATCATAAAAACCAACGCAGTACCTATGGTATGCAAACCAAGGTAAAACCTTATTTAGAGGAGCATGCAGCATGTCAAAGTGAGTCAAACCGAAGGTTATACATTTAGGATAGTAATGTACTATTCTTGGGGAATAAGAGCAACATATTCCAATCTAATGAACCCTTTCTGATTAATGCTGCTTTGTGGGTCAAGTGAGAATCAAAGTTAATTTCCCCCCTTTCGTGAGCCCATTTTCTCCCAACTTCCTCATGGCCATGCCATAAAAACATTTGCTTGTGCTCTCTTTTAAAACCGCTTGGAAATCTTTGGTAACTTGTTAACCCAATACACAAGAAGTATCTACTGCTCTTTTGTGGTTCAATACATGTTTCCCGTTTAGACCTAAACAGGACATTTTTTATTAAAATGGCATTCTACAGGAATTCATCTTGTTACATATTTATTTCATAACAAGTACCTATTGTGTTCCCTCAGTGCTGCACTAAATTTAATCTTAATGACACAGATTATAAAATGTATATAGCTCTTACTTCCTTATTTTCTAAAGCTATCCCTTCCTATGGTCTTCATATCCCATCTAAATATTCACTATCCATTTTAAATTCTCCTTCCACCAAAGCTTCTAAATTATACTTAATTATGAATCAACCCAATTAAGATAATATTGCCTTGTCTAGAATTTATCAGCAATGGCAATCAGATTGGGATATACATATATTATCTGACACTTGGGATTTAATCTAGAAACAATGTTTCTCCACATCAATCGTAGCAAATTTAACACAGTCATACTGCTTCTATCTATCAGTATCTGCTGGTCTTGCAATTCCACCCCGCTCATGTTATCTACCCCATTTTAGGTTGTAAATTCATCTTCTCTTTTTGGGAAGGAATCTGGAATTGTTTACAAAATATGTTTATGTTTAAAGAACCTTTATCTTTATGTAATTTAATGATTGGTCCTTTAGTCAGTCCTTTAGTCAATCCTTATTTCTACTAATTGGAAAAATGCACAAACATTGTCATATAATTTGTGGTGGAATTCTATTTGTTTGATCATAGGATTGAAAAAATGTATGCTTTGTCTACAAGGATATTATTCAAATTTAATGGCAAATGGAATGTATTTAATGATTATGTAGAGTGACATATTTCTTCTGTGTCCAAGATTTGTGATGCCCCCCCGTGCTTTACCCTTTTTGTTCCTTCTGTTTGTCCTGTCGTCCCCTCATTGTGTGTATTGATGCATATAATACTTATCCTTTATTCCCCAGTATTGTTGGTTTGATAATTAATCATGTGAAGCTACTCTATGTTTTAAAACTCGTTCTCTTCAATATGGTTATATATGGTTATATATGTTTGAATCATTTCACAGTATATATTAACAATCTGTTATTATATTATTTAAACAAATACAATCAGTATTTCTAGGGTAGTTGACACTGTCTGTCATGCAGTGACACTCAGTTATGAAATCACATAATAAAACAACTCTGTTACAAGTATACACCTTGCAACATTACTTTTTAGAACTCAGTACAGAGCTAGTAAAACAATTCATATACTTTCTGGAGGGGCCTCAAGCTACTCAATGATAAGTATGAACACACAATAACTATTTTAGAAGGCACTAAGCAAAGCAGGGAAATAAAACTCAATTACACTTTAAGAAAGACACAATGTATTTCAAGATAAGTAATTGACCAATTGGCAAATAACTATCTTTTATATAATAGCTAGTTATACCCAGTATACTTTAAAGAAATGTATAATACAGTTTCTAAGATAAGTAATAACTTTATAAAAACTATTTTAGAATAGCACCAAAGCAATTCAGGGAAGCACAACCGAGGGCTATAAGTTTAGAAGAGCAGCAGCTAATCAAGGTCAATAGGACCTATATACGTTTAAAGAAGCCTCCAGCTACTTAAAGGTATGTATAAACCCTAAGACTGTTTTAGATCTGTATGAAGCAGATCAGGGAAAGCAGACCCCAATGATACACTTTAAGAATGACACAATGTTGTTCAGGGCAGGTAAACCCTATTGGTGAGATTTTACACTCATTCAGTAAAGAATACTAAATCAGTACCAATGCTTATTACGTTTGAGAAGGGGGGGCATCATTCAAAGCAACTTATACACTTTTTAGAGGGGCAGAATGCAACTCAAAGTTAAGCATAAACTTAATGACGCTTTCTAACATCTTCTTGCAGAGATACAGTTACCACACTAACACTTTAGCAAGTAAGTACCTTTACACTTGTTATACTTTCAAGGCAGAGTCCTTTCCTTATCCAGTCCTTCCCTAGTCTATTGCATGAGTTTTCTCAGAGGCAGAAGAGGGACTTTAGTGGTCTAGGTGCCAGCTGTAGGCAGGTTGAGATAGGGTTCAGGTGCATGAAAGTCAAAGTTCCATAGGAGATCCTCTTAAACAAGAAAGTATTCACTTTCAGAGTTAGTTAAAGTGTTTGGTGACTACACAGAAGGTTCCCTATATCTGTTCCAGCATTAGGCCTGGGCAAGTGGTATGGGCAAACTGCCAACCACACGGATCACCGACTCAGCCTCACAGGAAGCACACCAGACTTAAGGTAAGTAATACCCAAGCCCACACAGTACCTTAGGAGAAAAGAAGATCTTTGGGGTGGATGCCTTCAGGATGCTGCAGCACAGGACCTGGTCCCTGGATTCTTGTTCTGGAGATGAGAGAACTGGACACTGGATGGGAACTTGCAGCAGCAGTCATCCGAGGAGGTTTCCAGCAAAGGACTCTCTTCATGGATTCTCATGGCTCTGTGGATTTGAGCCCTTTTTACAGCAGCCAGATAAGGAACAAATATCGCCGGTCTGATGCTCTTCACTCTCTCGGTCCTGCATTCTGGCAAGGGTACTTCAATGGATTGGAATCATGTCTCTGGTTATCCAGCAGGAGGTCACCAACGTTTCTGACGGATTTGGACTTCGGATTACCATGCACCGCACTCAAGCTCGAGGTCCCAGGGTTTTGGCTGTTTGCAGCCCAGCAAGGTTGCAGCACATCCTGGGAGGGCTCAAAATGCAGGTCTCCTTGAGACAAGTGGATTTCACCAGCCTCTGGGTAGGAGTCATCGCATTCGGGACCCAGGTCGATCGGACGGAATGGTTGTATCAGGCTTTGGTTACACTGCAGGCTCTCTGGTCGCTGGAAATCCATACAGATGTCTTTTCTTCATCTTCCTCTTTGGATTCAGCTCCAGTGGTCGACTTGTCGGCAGCTTCCAGTTTTGGAGTATTTATCAGGAACTACAGCACAACCTCTGCAATCTCTCGCTGCAGTTTACAGAAAGGGGCAGTCGGCTGTCCAATCAGGACAGCCAAACCCCCATTGAGACTTGGTTCCTTTCAAGCAAGATGAAAGACAAAGGATTGCTGAGTTTTGGACTCCTCCCTCTTTTCCTGCCTTCCCGGACACTCTGGAGCCTGATTCCCTCCGAAGACAAAATGTCAACTGAGCTCCTTCTCGCCTAGAATGGCAGAGAAACACATCAGAAACAACAAGCAAATGAGAAATTGCAAAAAAGAAGGAGCCCACCATTCTAGCAGAATGGTGTCCTTTCTGCGCATTACTGAGGCTGATTTAACAGTCTGCAAGTAATAAGACTAAAATGTCACTATGTTAAAACTACTGCCACCCGCCATTCAAGTAAACTTGCTATTGTGACAGAAATGTTAGCAGGTAAGTAAGAAAGGGGATACACTGTATCCACCCAGCACTCCGCATAAGGGAGGTTTGCTGGATCATTTAAATCCATGTAAAGGGGATGCAAATCCCACTTTACTTCTTGGGAACAGTAGTTCACCCAAAAAATAATAAGATAATTAAAAAGGAAGCCACTGCATTGAAAATGATGTGTGCTGCCATAGTACACTACAGTCAGTGCAAAGTTATAGAAACTATACCTCCAAGCATACACCATGGAGAGACATAAAAAGATCATCCATAAAAAGAGTAAAAGACTAGGTGAGAGAGGAAAAAGATTCCCACTCACCTAGGGACAAGGTAAAATAATTACCAAGTTCAAGCAAAAGGTTCTGGGGTTGACACAGGTCAGGAAGACTTATCATAAAGGTTAAAATCTTACCTAACACACACAATTTCAGCAATGAGTGGAAATAAACTGCCCTGGTTTGAAATGATACACCTGTGCCTACAGAAATAGAAATTGTCAAACAAAATAAGAAACACAAAAAAGTATGACTTGTCATATCAATCAAACTTGCCAAGTATTAAACATGATTGGCATAACTTGGATTATGGCAATCCTTTCCTGGTGACAGGATGGAACACATCTTTCATCTGTTTTGTATGTTGGAGACACAGCCCCTAGGAAATCTTTCCAACCACCAAACATGGTAGTCTATAATTTCATTGACATTTTATGAAATATGGCTCATAAATGAGCTGACAAAATACAAGAAGTTATAGAAACATGTTAGGCAAAACAAGCTTTTAGAGGTGAAATGAGTGCAAGAGAGAATGCATATCTTCAAACAGCAGTGCAGTAAAACATTAGAAATGTACCCCTATTATTCTAACAAGTGAAATGTCAAATGCAAGAAATGAAACACACTGCAAATTACCATTTAAGAATTTGATCAAACAAAACATACATCCAGATAATAATAGAGGGGATGAATTGCTACATTTGAAAAGAAAAGGAGACTACTCATACAAAGTCCTGCTCTCTCAGCTTCTGGGGTTATGTTATGCTATGTTATGGCTATTTATATAGCGCACGGTCACCCGAAGGCATCATGACGCTGGAGAGGAAAAAAGCCACTGGGCCAGGAGGGCACCGAACATACCAAAAACTGGAACTCAGAGAGATAGGTCTTCAAAGCCTTCCGGAAAGCCAGATGATAGAAAATGGCAGGCTGTTCAAATGCTGGACCGCTGTGATAGAAAAGGCCCGCCCACCCAGCCAAGAACGGCAGAAGGAGGGCACCCATAGCAGGCCATCAGAGCCTGATCGCAGCAGGCGGTTTGGAACATAGCGCTCAAATTTTACGCTCAGATACTCTGCACCCTGACCGTGCAACGCAGAGTGCATGATACAGAGGGCCTTGAACTGAATACGTTGTGCCACAGGGAGCCAGTGAAGGGAACGTAGCACAGGAGATATATGGGACCCATATGGGATGCCCGTTGCCACACTGGCTGCCAAATTTTGCAGGCACTGTAATCTGCTGACTAAACCCTTGGGTTGCGCCAGATACAAGGAGTTGTAATAATCCAATTTACTCAGAATCATAGTTGCTCCTACCGGTGGACGCATTATAGCTGGAATCAGATGGAGAACTTTTCTTAGGATCTTAAGATGGAAGTACCTCTGCTGGCACACCGAGGACACTTGGGCTGTCAGAGAAAGGTCAGCCCACATAGTCACCCCTAGATTTTTTACCTTCAAGGAAGGAACCGGTAGAGGACCCAGAGACAAAGGCCAGAAGGAAGAGATCCAAAGTGAGGCGTCGGTTGGGAACCCACCCCCAACACCTCAGGGTTACACACAGCTGTTAGTACTTGTATCATAATGCCATTCAATTGTGGCCCCAAGTCTGATAATCACAAGGTGATAATGCCCCTATATGGTCTGCCAGGCACTGAAAAAATTGACAAATTAATGGAGGGGAAATTTTTGAGCAACTCAAGGTGCTACCGGGTCACCACCCCGATTTGGCATCCTGGGCAGATTTTCAGTCCGCCATTGCATAAGTCAGGTCCTGTCAGAGCTACATTGACTAAAACCCATGTGAAGAGTCCTGTAGCGGTAACCAAGGATATGTTTATGTTTATATGTTTGTATAGTGCAGCAGCCCGCAGGCATCAGGGCACTTAAGATGGAAACCCGGACAACAGTAAATGACAGGACAAGCAGGCCCTATTAGTAGGTAGAGGTTGGAGGTCCTGAGGGTAAGTTTATCTAAAGAGGGCTGTTTTCAACATCTTTCTGAACTCAAGATAATTCGGTTCTCGTTTAAGTTGAAGTGGGAGTTCATTCCATCTTAGGGAGGCTTTAACAGGAAATGCTCAGCCCAGTCCATTGACTTTTTTTGCAGTTCCTGATTGAATGAAGCCTTTATTTTCAGACCTTAAGCTCCTACCAGGAGTATATGGGCTGATTTGCTTTTTCAAATACTCAGGAGCTGTTCCATATAAACAATGGTGGACTAAGGTCATAGCCTTAAAAGTAATGGAGTCTTGAATCGATAACCAGTGGAGGGCTTTCCTCTCTTTGGTTATATGATCCCTTTTGGTTTTACCGGCGATAGTCATAACCGCATTATTCTGGACGATTTGGCATTGCTTAATACATTTTGTACTGGCTTCCATCTTGGGCGAATTCCCATAGTCCAATCTGGACAAGACAATGGCTCTGGCTAAAGTGGAGCTATTTTGTTGATTTAAATGAGGTCTAATTCTATTTAACAATTGGTTTATGGTACCGGCAAGTTTGCTTTAAATAGGCAACATGTGCGTCTGCTCCCAATGAGGCCTGTAATTAAACTTCCAGGCTCTTTACTTTCTCTGACACCTTGACTGTGGTATTTTTAATTTCAAATGCCTTATAGGCTGGGTCAAGTTTGGATCTTGATTGAGAAGAGCCAAAGACCATGACTTCTGTTTTCCCTCCATTGAGGCACATCCAGTTGGACTTCATCTTTGCCTCAATGGAGTTATAGATGGTATTAAGTTTGTCATTGTCAGTAGTGTGGCAGCCAGTTAACTCCATAACTAGCTGCGTGTCATCTGCAAAATTTGTGAAAAATATACCCATGTTGGTAAGGAGGGTGCAGAGACAACGCATGTAGATATTAAAAAGAAGGGGGGAGAAACTGGCTCCCTGGGGTACACCACAATCTACTGGTTGAGGGTCTGAAGAGTGTTCACCCCATTGTATTTTGGAACTCCTATTACCAAGAAACAAAGAGATCCAATCAATGGCCTCTTGTGAGCAGTTTCCTGCCTTGAAAAAGGGCCTCTCAGAGCTTCTGCTGGTCCAGCAAATTCAAAGCTGCAAAGAGGTCTAGTAATATGAGTAAACCTGATTTACTCCTGTCCATTATCTCCAGCATTTTAGTCTGAAGATCTAACAATTCTGATTCAGTTCCATGCGCCTCTCTGAAGCCGAATTGTTGGACATTCAGAAGATTGTTTTGATCTATGCATTTTTGTAACTGTCCTGTGGCAACTTTGTCGAAGATCGTTAACAAAAGCGTGCAGTTGGTAATAGGACGAAGGTTTACTGGATCGCGTTGGTCTAGACCAGGTTTTTTTACTAAAGGAGTGACTGTTACCGTTTTGATAGAATTAGGCACTTTGAGATCTCTAAAACTGAAGAAGGCATTGCCCATACGACAAAGAAGAGGGGCAAATAATTTGGCGTTGTCGAGAATCAATTTTGGAGGTAAAATATTTTCTGTACATTTAGTTGCTGATAAGATCTTCATCATCTCCTCTACAGAAACTGGGGAGAAGTGAAATTTCACTTTTTCAGAATAATTTGGTTCTATAACAGAGTCAAGGTTTGATGGTGCATAGTTGGTTGTAATACATGATCTAATACTTTCCCTTGCCTTTGATATTTTATTAGAGAAGGCAGTTTGGACAATCTCACAGTCTCTTTGGGTTGGTTGAAATGGAGGAGATAGTGTTGCCGGTTTTTCAACAGATTTAAGGATTTTAAACAATTTGCCTGTCGAATTGGATGCAGTGGTAATCTGATCATTATAATAATTTTTTTTAGCTAATGTCACCTTCTCTTTGTACAATTGATCTAACTTTTTCCCAATTTCCTTCTTGACAATGGATGGATCTTTTTGCCACTTAGTTTGTGCTTTTCTTTTGTCTTTTTTAAGTTTACAGGTTTCTGTGTTAAACCAATTCTGAGGATTTTTGTTAGGTCTTGCTAATTTCTGTTTGAGAGGGGCATATTGATCGAGTACTTCCGCAAAGTGATTGTTAAAGATGGTAATTAATTTCTCACAGGAGTCATCCTCATTAGTGTTTGAGATGGCAAGTGCAAGAATGACTGGTGTAATCTTTTTGAGGTTTCTACTTAATGTAGATATAGGAGTGTTATTTAATTTCTTAACAATGTCAGGAGGTGTGAATCTTAGCTTGATTTTATAATGGTCGGTCCAAATGCATGGATAGGTCCCGAGAATAGTGGTGTTAACATTATTGGATATGACTTAGTCAAGCTGGTTGCCAGTATTTATAGTGGGTTCTGTATTGACTACCTGAAAGTCAATAACATTAAGTTATTTTTCTAGGAGAATAGCCTCTTTACCTTGCAGGCTTTCTCTCCACCTATTAAGGTCCCTGAGTAGAATAGTCCCTGTATTAGGTCCTTTTAGAGTATTTAACAGGTGTACTAGCTCTTCATTGAATTCAGATATCAATGAAGGTGGTCTATAAATAGCGATTAAATTAATACTGCTGTTACTGATGGGTTTCATTTTTAACATGATTGCCTTAGATCCATTACAATGGATAGGGGAAGGATGGAGGGCCAGGTCTTGCTTGGCTATTATTGCCACTCTTCCTCCTTTGCCTATCTCCCTGATTTTACAATATATTTTGTATCCCTCTGGGACTGCAACGTCCACCGTGGGACCTACAGGTTCCTGCAGCCATGTTTCCATAAGAAACAATATGTCGAGTTTGTTGTTGATAATGTAATCATGAATATCTAGTGCATGCTTATTTAGCGACCTCGTATTTAGAAGTCCTATCTTAATGTCCGTGGGTTTAGTGACAGTGCCCTCTGTTTTATATGTACTAGACGTGGATAAAGTACAAGAAGGAGGTATATCATGTTTAGTGTTGGTAGAAATAATCTCTTTAGGCTTAATAAGGTGTCAGGAGTGGCACTCTATTAAGAGTGGCACAGGACACCCAGAAAGGGTTTTGGTGGTTGTGCCAAATAAAGTGGACAGATAAGAACACACACAGCGGAAAGGAAGGAGAATGAAGAGTAAGCAAGAGTAGCAAGGGAAAAGATACAGAATGAATACCCTCTTGGGGTGTATGCAGATATAGGAAAAGAGTATTCCACGTACCTTGGAAATACTCTAGCCTTCTGCACAGTTTGCTATAACAGAGGCCCGCGCTGTTTGCTCATGACTTGGAACAGCAGCTCTGGGTGTCTGTAATGCAGAAACAGGACAAGGGAAGGGGCATAGGTTGACTGAAGGGAACCAACAGACAAGCTCTGTACAAAAGGGTCTACAAACAGTACAAGAGAAGATACTACAGACAATTCCAGGAAAGGAGGTGATAGCAAACTAGCAGAAGGAAATGAAAGGAAAGTCGTGTAACAGGATAGGATAGCAGAGGACAGTAAGGAACAAGGTTGAGAGCTCAGAGGAGCAGGAAAGCAATGAGTAAGCCCACAAGGGTAGGACTGTAAGGTAGAACGCCCAGAGGAAAAGGGCTTAGGGCAGCAGAGTAAAGCAGACTGCACGGCAAGGATCCCGTAAGGGCCGGGCAGTAAGGAGTGAACCCTGAGGGACAGGGCCGATGAACGTAGAAGGTAGCAGAGGACTGTAGAGAGCTGCTAGGCCGAGAACCCAGCGGAAAAGGTAGGTAGTAGGCAGCGAAGCGGGATAAGCTGCAAAGTAGGAAGGCCCAGAGGACAAGGGCTGTAGGTAGCCAGAGAGAGGTAGGCTGCAGAGCAGGGAGCCCCAGAGGACAAGGGCTGAAGGCAGCCGGAGTGAGGCAGGCTGCAGGGCAGGGAGCCCAGAGGACAAGGGCTGAGGCAGGAAAGCAGCAGAGCGTGATCAGCTGCAATGTAGAGGGTACGCAGGGCAAGGGCGGAGGATGGAAGGCAGCAGAGCGTGATCGGCTGCAATGTGGAGAGCCCGGCAGGGCAAGGGCGGAGGCTGGAAGGCAGCAGAGCGTGATCGGCTGCAATGTGGAGAGCCCGGCAGGGCAAGGGCGAAGGCTGGAAGGCAGCAGAGCGTGATCCGCTGCAATGTGGAGAGCCCGGCAGGGCAAGGGCGAAGGCTGGAAGGCAGCAGAGCGTGATCCGCTGTAATGTGGAGAGCCCGGCAGGGCAAGGGCGGAGACTGGAAGGCAGCAGAGCGTGATCCGCTGTAATGTGGAGAGCCCGGCAGGGCAAGGGCGGAGACTGGAAGGCAGCAGAGCGTGATCGGCTGCAATGTGGAGAGCCCGGCAGGGCAAGGGCGAAGGCTGGAAGGCAGCAGAGCGTGATCTGCTGTAAAGTGGAGAGCCCGGCAGGGCAAGGGCGGAGACTGGAAGGCAGCAGAGCGTGATCCGCTGTAATGTGGAGAGCCTGGCAGGGCAAGGGCGAAGGCTGGAAGGCAGCAGAGTGTGATCCGCTGCAGTGTGGAGAGCCCGGCAGGGCAAGGGCGAAGGCTGGAAGGCAGCAGAGCGTGATCCGCTGCAATGTGGAGAGCCCGGCAGGGCAAGGCCGAAGACTGGAAGGCAGCAGAGCGTGATCAGCTGCAGTGTGGAGAGCCCAGAGGAGCAGGGCTGTGAGGCAGGGAGCCTGGAAGGCTATGGCTGGAGGCAGCAGGGTGGAGCAAGCAACAAGGCAGGGTCCAAGCAGGAGTGAAGGTAAGCAGCATACAAGATCCGTAGGAAGATGCAAAAGGTGGAGGAAGGACTCTCAGATGCAAGAGGCTGAGCCACTGCAGGCAGCAGCCTTTATACTGCCTAGCCCAGCACAGAGGCAGGCTAATTGGTTGCACCTGGCTAAACACACCTGCAGGCAATCGGCCACCTCCCTTTCTGTTCCTGGGCTGGTGGAAGCAGGGCAAGTCTCTAGGGCTTCTGGGGGGTGTAGTTCCATTGATAACCAATAGGAACAGCCAGGAATCAATGCTTGTAGCCAGGTGCATTATAGTATGCGTAGTTTGTTGGAAATAATAATTAAGCAGCAAAGTCTCGCAAATGGGAAATAAAGTTTCCAAAGTAAATATAGATAGATCCAAGAGTCTGTTGTAAATAAATGATAAACATATAGTCAAAATTGAGCGTAAATGGATGCGCCCATGGCGCAGGCATGACATAAGGTATGATATATCTGGGCTGTTTATAGTGGGAACAATATTATTATCGCTCGTGCTTCCACCTGGGAGAGATCCTTGACCCTGTTTACTATCAGGCCCCTTTTGATATGGCATGGATTCATGGTATGGATCATTTAGGAATGAATTAGATGGATGGACCATGCTGTTCGCGAGCACATGTTTTCGAGTAGCGGAGATTTGGTCCTTTCAATCTCAATAAGAACCAAAATATCTGGAATGCCCATAATTCAGCACCTGCTAGCTAACCTGCACGTCCTGCTCGCGGACTGATGCAGACTGCACCTAATGTCCACGCTGGTGCGTTCCGCTCCCGTTTTCTAGGTTTGTACACTTCCGGAAACTACAATTCTGCTGGGGATTGTAGTTTCTGCTATCCCTGAGTGCATGTAGGTGAGCGAGGCTCCTCTGCTTCTAATCACACTTTAGATTGTAAAATACTATTAAACTACCAACTCCTAAAGATCTGTGTTGTGAAGATTCACTGAGTGCTACAATAATTACAAGCTTAATTACAATATTAGCAGCTAAATGGTACACAAATTAAGAACCACGTTAAAATTATTGATCCTATCTAACCAAACCTGTTTGCCATGTAGTGTTTGATGTCCAAACAGGATGTTTGCCATCCTGTTTGGATATGTAGTGCAGCAACGGCAGCCACAAAACCCACATTCTTTCCAGCTGTAATTTGCCTCCTCTCTTTCCCTTCCTCCCTTCACCTTTAGCTTTGTGATGTCGATGTTAGTCAAGGAACATATTTTCTTCAACTCCAGCCCCACCTAAGTATCAGATTGGCCCAACTGATAAATCTACTCCAAATGCTACCTGCGCGGGAAGCGTGGGACACCATAATAAACATACTTTCTGATTTAACATGTCCATAATTAATCGGTTATCTGAGAGGATAGGGATTATTTTCAATCGTCTATATGCATTGGGTTGTATTCTCTTTCCGCCTATCCCAGACTAGGCTGTGCTGTCACCTCTCAACGCCCTGTGAGGCCTTGAGACATGGTTTGTTATGGAAAGCCAATTTATACCGTGCAGCGTTGCCATTTCATGGTCTCCAGGTGCTCTTGTCGCTCTGTAAGGTAAAGTGGAATGGGTTGGTTAGAGAAGAAGAGAGGGATAAAACAGGTGTTGTGGTCAGCTGTTGATGTGTGTAGAACATGAGTAACTGGCGTCTGTGCATGCTTTATGGGTGTGTGTCTTTTTGTACACAAGAGGATAATTCTTTCTGGATGGCACCGTCCAGTGTTTGTGCTGTGGGTGATGGAAGCTATTGGGGTTTGTGAGGTGGTTTGAGAGTGATGTGTGGTTTGGGTGTTTAGCAGGGTGGTTTGCTAGCCAGCTGGGCCAGTGTGGTAAATGTGTGGTGAGGGAGGGTGAAAGGCGAAAGGAAATGGTTAGTATGTTTTTCGGTGGCCTCTGTATATTGTGCAGTTATGCTTTTTTCTTTTTGTATGGCATTCATCTCTGCATTGGTGTGCTGTTAGATTGATAGGGAAAGACTAAAAAGAAGGAATGGTTAGTATAGTAGAGATTATTGTGTGGGGGACTGTAAGCTGTCACTGGAGTGAGCATTATCTAGAGAGGCTTGGTATGGGCTAGAGCAGGGGCCTGCAACATTTGGCTCTCCAGATGTCCTGGACATAATTCACATGATTCCTCACTATTGAGTTGGCTAGATATGATGAGAGTTGTAGTACAAAACATCTGGAGAGCCAAAGTTTGCTGACCAATGGGCTAGGGGTTATTGGGTTTCCTGTGTTCTTTTGATCCTTTCAGGCAAACTTGTGGCATATCTTTTGAAACATCGGTCTGAGAGATGAGGACGGTTCGGTTGTCGGGATCCTCATGGTTCATTCACACAGGGCTAGCATTTCAATGCCTTTGTGGATGTGGTTTGGGCATTGCATGTTGTTGTCGTGGCCTGCCCATAAGGATAATGGTTGTGTGGTGGTTGTTGATCCGTTTTTATCCCAGTGAGTTGAATAATCAAGCAGTTTCTGAAAGATTAGTTGGTCTTCCGTTGTTCTGATTTCCTTCGGGATCAAGTTCCATAGTTTGTCTATGAGAATGGAGAAGGCAGTTCCTCAGAGTTTAGTTTTCTTGCAGTGTTTTCTTTCTATATGGAGGTCGATGCTAGATCTCAAGGTTCTTCTGGGTTGGTATCGGGTGATTTCTGTTTGGAGGAATTCTGCTTCTTGTCTGTGTAGTGAGCTATGAACAATGCAGAGGGCTTTGACATTGATTCGTTTCTTGACTTGTTGCCAATGTATACTTCTCAGGGCAGGGGTGATGTGATCTCTTCTATTTAGTGTTCGGACTAGTCTTACCACTGTGTTTTGGATGCATTGTAGTTTTTTGGTGAGGTGTTTAGGCATTCCTATGTATAGACTATTTGCATAGTCTATTCTTGTTAATACCAAGGAAAAAAAAAAAACAAGGGTTTGGTATGGCAAGTTGAGGTAAGGGAGGATCCCTCTTATTATTTGAAGATGGTAGATGTTACGCTCACCTGGTTCCCATGGGGGTGTCGACCGGAACTGGGCCGCTGTTATTTCCACCAGCGTGACGTGTAGCGCCGAGATGACTGACTGGACTGGCCCGCTCAGCCTAGTTTGTCTGGCTCGCAAGAATATTCTTCTGCAAAGGAGAAGAGGAATTAACCACCCGTGGAATTGAGTGACAACCCACCTTCCCCACTCCCGTTGTCTTTCCACTGATCACTCTTGATGTCCCTTCCTTAGTCTCACCTGATGGTTTGGAAGGATGAGCTCTCCCTCCTGCGTCGACCGCAGGGGCGCGTTGATGACCAGTTACTTCACTGGCGTAGAGGAATTGGTGAGTTCCAGTATTGACTCTAAAGTCTAATTGTTCATAAGAGTTCAAATGTCTGCTCTTCACTCGGTCCGATTCCTTGCAGGTTGCCGATTAATCCACTCGAAGATTTCCAAATGGCACTCGGTAAGATTCAGGTAAGTCTATTGTGTTTTTCCTCTTAGGGGCCGGGGTACGGCGATGAAGCAGAGTTGACTGCGCCGACCCGAAATGTGGTGAGTACCTCCCGTGGTAAATCAGGTAAGTCCTTGGGGGTAGCTTGTATGGCCTTAGGGAGTTCCCTTGCTCACCTTGCTGTCTTTGTCTCCTTAGGTGTCGGAGGGCGGCCGCGAGATGGAGAGAGCGTGATGGAATGCTGAAGTACCGCCAAGCAGGTGAGTTCAGCGCGGCGCCGTAGAAATGCGAAGCGATGCTTCAAAGACTTCTGTCTTTCAGTTCCTTGGCGAAATGGATCAGGATTCAGGTAAGGATTTAAGTTAAAACTCCTGTTCTAACCGTTATCCTTTTTGTCTTCTTGTTTCAGGAGTCCCAGGTCTGAAGCGGGTGTGGCTGAAGACTGGAGCTGCTGAAAACACGGTGAGCGTTACGCTGCAGCAAGCAGAATAACACGAAGCACGTGTGGCTGTCCGGGCGTGGTTTAAATAGCCTTGGAAGAAGATCCAGGTAAGTATTCTTCCACAGCCCCACCCAAGTAACAAAATAGTCCCTTCAGTAAAATAGTCCCTCCTAAGCCTCATTTGGCTTGAGTCTTCATGCAGCATGGTCTGCCTCAGGTGAGTATGCAGCATGGTCTGCTTCAGGTAAGTTATCAATAATGAGCCTGGTGCCCATGGCGCCAGTACTGACTTTATCTTTATGAGCCTGGCGCCATAGGCGCCAGGACTGTACCCAAACAGCTCCTAACAGGGGCTTTTGGGCATGCTCCAAGTGGCATGGTGCCTGATTCCGGGGCTGCTGGGCCTGGTCTGGTCTTCCGGGGGCAGGCATCATGACAGTAGAAACCTTTTTTGCTATTGCATTGCATTGACCGGTGGTTCCAGGGTGAGACCACTGACCCTATGCATTCCAAGATTATTTATCACTGTTAAAGGATTCAGGTTAAGTTCCTATACTCTGGGGTCTGGTGAGAGATGCCTGTGTTATACTGTCATTTTGTTGTGTTATCATTATTTCCGTTTTGGTTGGGTTTAGTTTAGGGTTGTTATTTACCATCCAGGTGTTTATATCAGTGAGGTATCTATTGAGGACATTGTCAGGGTCTTTGTTAGTAGTCATCTTGAAAATGAGCTGGAGGTTGTCTGCGTAGTTGTAGGATGTCAGTTCATGAGTTTGTCTGAGCTTCAATATGGGGACCATGTAAAATTGAAAAGAAGTAGGGAAAGGTTCGATCCTTGCATGCCGCAGGTGGTGCTTTTTGTGTTTGATATGAATGGTGGTAGATGGTGGTTCTGTTGGTGAGGAAAGATTGTAGCCATTGTAGTGCAGATCTTTAAATGCCAGATCATTCCAATCTTTTGATTAAAGTGTGTTTGATGATATTACAGGCAGCAAATATGTCCAGTAGTATGAGGGCAGATTGGGTGATGTCGGTGTCCATCTTTGAGTCGTCCCATATGGAGAGGAGGGCTGATTCTTTTCCTCTCATGGGTCTGAACCCAACCTGGGATTGGTCAAGTATTCCATTGGATTCCACCTGGTTGAGCAGTTCTTTGTACACGTGGTTCTCCAGTTTTTTGCCGGGTAGGTCAGCTTTGCTATTGGTCTGTAGTTGGCGGTGTCATCTGTTTTTCTTGCCTTGATTTTAAGAGTGGTTTAGTATAGGCTGATTTGTAGGATTTTGGTACAATTCCAGTGTTCAGAGATCGGTTCATTAGAAGTCGAGTATAGAGGGCTGGTGTTTTATGGGCGAGTAGGTTGTAGATATTCGGTGGGCAAAGGTCATGGGGGATTCAGCCATGTTGGTTTCTTTTAGTAGGTTGGTGAAAGTTTCCTCGCTTATTGGTCCGAATTGGTTGCATGTTGCACTGGTTATTGTGGTTCTGGCTTCTTGGAGGGTGTTTTTGTGGTCCTACTGGAGGAGTCTATAGCCTGTTGGATCAAGTGTATTTTTGCTTTAAGGTGTTCCGTGATGCTGTTGCATAATATTTACAAGGGTGTGGTGTTGTTGCTACATGAGGTTGGGTTTTTTGTTTCCTTTATAATTCTATACATTTCCTTTTGTGGGTTTGTTGTCGTCTGTATTATTGCATCGTAGTGTTCTTTCTTGCCTTTCAAAACTGCCAATTTGTATAGCCAAATTAATTGTTGGTAGTTAATTTTGTCCAGCTGGTTGTAGTCTTTCCTCCATGCTTTTATAGTTTAGAGTTTGTTTTCTTAAATCTGTGAACCATATGGCTCCTACTTTTATTTTTGTGGGTTTGAAAGTTGGTCTAACACAGGGGTGAACAATTGTTTTCGCTGGAGGGGCAAATGTACCACACAAGTCCCATACACAGGCAAAACTATCCATGGGAATGATTGGATGGTAGGGGCACCAGTGCACAAGTTTGACTTAAAAAATATGAGTTTTAATGTGTATTTTTTATTTAGTACTTTCTTTGTGTAACACGTGATATATAGACTTTTAATGGCATTAGCACTCACTGGCTGACTGACATTAGGCCAGGCAACACTTAATCATTAAATTCATGTGACTTGGAAGGCCATAAATGATGTACCGAAGGGGCTCATTCGCCCTGTGAGCTGCATGTTGTGCACCACTGGTTCAACGTGTCTGTGATCCAGGTATGGAGAAACCCGAAGGTGTCTCACCTGCTAGCCCCCAGAGATCTGTCATCCAAGTAGCCAGGACACGCCCATCGCTATTGAATCCAGTTCCTGCGGGTGGACCAGTGGGGGAAGATCACTTGGGCGACGGGTCTTCGGGGAGTGGAAGTGGGACACTGAGTGTTGAGACGTGGCAACCCCTTCCTAGTAAAACCTTTTTCTCATCCTACCCTGTAGGATATTTAGAAGCTATACCCCCCTTTTCTCACACGATCACATTTTTGCACTGTAACAGACAATAGATTAACCCCAGAGCTGTTTACCTGACATGTCCGAACACACAGGTCAGACAGAGTCAGGCAATTGATAATAACCATGCACATCTGACAGCCCTTTACCTTCCCCACAGGGATAAAAGGCAGAGCACGAAGTACACTTTGAGAAAGGCCGAATGCATGAGGAGACAGCTACACCAAACCAGCAGTTCAAACGGAGAAGAAAGGCGGTGAGACCTGGAAGGACGATGAAGGGGGAATTGCCCTTGCCCTTTTCAACTCAGACCCGCAAAGCCTCCGAAAGGGAAAACATAAGACCGGGAGCTGCAGCTGGCGTGCAGAGCAGCAGATGTCAATGGTACACAGGGGCCTCCTGCTTTGATAATGCAGACGGAGAGGCGGAAGTTGGACTCTGCTGTTTTCATTGGTCACAATCAGGGCTGGCCTTATACCTGGGCAATCTGCATGGTCGGTCAGGGTGCCAAACTAATATAATTTACAAAGGGCGCCATAGCCTCCGCAACAGCAACCTGGGGGACCTTTTTAAAAGCTCCTTTGTGCTTGTGCGTCAGAGGCTGTGTACCCTATGTAAAATAAAAGGCTCCCTTGTGATGGCACTGCAATGACGCCCTACCTAAGTGAAAAGCTCTTCCCTCCTTGGATTTGGTGCACTGGTAATGATGCATAAAGGGGATTGATGTTAATTATGTTGCTAGGCAACAGTGAGCACCTAACTTCAACACATTGTAGACTTCTACAACATAAAACATCTTTAAACAGAAGGTTGATAAATATTATTATATTTCTAGTACTTTAAAAATAAAGGTCATTTGAAAAGTTACGAAATGTTTGCATATATGCATAAGCCTGATTTCTGTTTTTTAATCAATACATGGAGCCAACACAACTTGACTCAACCACATTTGATCACCATTTTAAAAATGTAATATGCACTTTGCTTTTATATATTTTTCTTTATTTCAACTGCGTTATATGTTTTATGTATATATTTTCATGTAACTTTACAGTTGCTGTTTTTACACACTCACTGGGCCTCATTACGACCCAGGCGGTAAGGGGTTTACGGCGGCGTAAACAGCGCCGACCCTTACCGCCTGATTCCGAGGTCCCTTAGCGCCATGGAGGATTTAACACCTGCTTTTAGCAGGTGTTAAAATCCATGGCGCTAAGGGGCATTGTTGTTAATTACGCCACCGTAATTTACGGTGGCGTAATTAACGCCTTCCCCACTCCCATTATGCCCTATGGGGCAAAAATGGGAATGGGGAAGGGTAAATGGGGATTGGGGACTTACCGCCCCGCCAACCTCGGAATGGGGCGGTAAGTCCGCCAACCACCATGGCGTAAACTTATTTTACGCCATGGTGGTAAAGGTACGACCCAGGCGGTAACTTACCGCCTGGGTCGTAATGAGGCCCACTGTCTGATGTACCACCTTGAGTTTTCACTGCACTGAGAACACATTTCATTTACTTTCTCTTTGTATTTCAGGTCCTTTGATTGCATTTTCAGATTTTAACTTGATTATGTATTTTGTTTATTTCTAACAATTTCTCTTTCCATTTTTATCAATCAGTCTCTTTTGGATGGGATGTTGAGACTTCTCTAAAAATTCTCAACGGATTTTGTATTTTTTCTGTGCTTGCTAAAGGGACACAAGTGGTTACCCCCGTTAAGATGCTGTGTCATTATTCATATTTCTCCAGGGATTCCTCATATGAACTGGAACCAGGAACAATTCAAACCGAGTAACACTTAACATTACAATGTTAAATTAAAAGAAACCAAAGCCAGGTTCTATTCTGGTGTATTCACTATATTCACGCTGCATACACTGCTTTCTAAATGTTGCTATTGGTCTTTATTTTCTTTCTTGTTTTTTTCTGTGTATTTTTGTTGGAGAGCTTGCATTTGCTTGATTTTTGGTAGGATTATTATTTTCGGATTCCTTGCTTACATTCCCAAAGTTAGGGGTGGCACAGTCCTTATTTTGGGCTAAAGGGGTTGTGCCATCCATCTATAAAATTATTACTTTTGCTTACATCATAACATCTCTATTGAGAAATTGTTCAGCTAAGTGTTCTTTACCCATGTCGATCCAATCTCCCTATCTGCACATCTTAGAAGTAATCGAACATGGGGCTAATTGTCTGTCTCAAGTTGCCTCTCAAAAAGTCCAAGTGTAGTGTGTACTCAATATCCTTGCACATCCTATGTTGGCACAAATTCGAGACAGTATTTTATGTGATGTTAGATGTTGCAATGTTTGCAACATTCTATTTAAATTTGTCAAAAAACACTATGAAAATAGAAACCTAATATGCCCATATTTGGAAATTATTTTTTTATACTTTTTATTGCTTGGATCGCCAACGTCCATAATATGTTTTCGGGGATTTTTTGGTTGTATTTGTTCCCTGTATAGAATTTGTTTGTACATTGTTGAATGTTTATTTGTCATCACACAAAATACAAATGGAATTTATTGCTCATGTTCTTGGTGAAAAGAAATTACGCATGTTTTATAGATTTGAGGCATATGACAAATATCACTTTAAAAAAAAGTTCACATTTTTGTCTGTCTGAATCATTTAATTGTAAAACAGGAGTGCTTCCGCAGTACATTTTTTGACATTCCCTTAGTGTTACTTGACATTCCCCTGGTGTTATTAGATTTGTATAATCTTTTGGTACCTGGATTCAGTTCAATTTCATTTGGCTTCTTTCCAGTTTGGAGTTTTGGGAGGTATGTACTTGGTAGTTCCCCTGTTATCAAGCTTGGTATGGTTTGTAAATTGTCTTGATCATTTTTCAAGCCGCAAGCTTTTTTTTGCCTTTTCGTTTACTTCTTCTCATTTGCTATGCATTGACCCTTTTCTTATGTTAGCTGTATGATTGTGAGCAATTGCTCACCTTCAACCTTTATTTTGGTTGAGTCCACTGTAGTTTAAGCTCTAGCTTTCTTTTTTGTGTCCTTTGTAAATACATATCTATCATGGATCAACATACAGTACCTGTAAGTATGTTTTGTACACGTTGCTTATTTTAATCAGCTGAATTTGCCACATTGGCCATAGAACTTAATTCCAATTATGCCACGAATGTATCTTCAATATTTGTCATGTACTGCCTTTTGAGACACTGTTTATGATTTGGTTACTGGATGTCTCTTTGCCATTGAGGAGGGGTGGAAGCCCCTGCACCTTCGTGCACTGGCCCCTGTTATAGGTGTGCTGCAAGTGGAGGGGAGTTTCAAATACATCAGTGTTCAGACACCCATGGGAAACTTTACAGATTGTTTAAATTGAACCGCAGGCACTGCACTAGTCAATCATTCAATACAGGAAAAAGTAAAAAAGAAACTTATGTGGGCGCTGCCAGCCAACTGCTTGATACTACTTTTAACCCAGACAGTGGGGCATTGAAATGAGCCCTACCATTACAGTTCCTGACAAAATGGGCTTAGGAGAGGCTAAGGGGACAATGTGACAAATGAATCAAATGAACAGATAGGTTTGTTTGTGTGGTACTTGCTAATTAACTTATAAATATTATACACAAATATATACTCATACCTGGTAATAAAGCACAATAAAAAGTAATTATAAATATTAAAAATAGTCTACGGTTATATGTATGGGACTTAGGGGGTAAGAATACTATCAACTATTACATTGGATGTAAACATAGAGTGAATATAAACATTGACAATTTTAAAGACTGTATGGTTGGTGAGTGAGAGGTCTATTGAGAGGAGAGCTGAGTGGAGATTGCTGGAGGTTGGAGGTAGAATTATGTATCGAGGAGGCGTGAGCGAGAGAGGTACCATCTGAGAAGGCTGGGTGGAGAGAGTTATCATCTGGAAAAAGTTGCATTGAAGAGGTTGGAGGGAGAGATTTACCATCTGGAGAGAGTTACGCGGAACTGGTTGGAGGGATAGAATTACATCAGTAAAGGAAGACTGGAAGAAGCAGGAGAAGGAGAGAACCCTTACCATCTAGGGCAGAATACAGAGAGAAGATAGATGGGGTGATAGTTGCAAGACTTGAGGAGAAGGGAAGGGAGCTGGCCCTCTTACTAGCCAGAGAGACCAGGCTTGTTATGGTAGACCACGCCAGATGCTGGCAGACTTCAGAAGTGGGAGGAGCTACAAGACAATGCAATCTCAATGGGTAGAGAAGGGAGTTTATGAAGTGGCAGTGAGGAGGTGAGTGTCCCAAGGACCAGGAGCCTGACTGTTGACAGTGAATTCCCCAAGAATACTTTTGAAACACGGGGGTAATGAACCAGTGCTGAGAAAAAGGCCACATTTTCTTCACCCTCCTGGTGGATAACTTGCGACTCTGCCAATCTGCTGATGTCGTAGCCTCTGTATGCCCTTATCACTGACTATGTGGAAGTCAGTTTGATAGCTCTAAAGTAAAAAAACAGGGGGCCTCATTACACGGTAGGCGGTAACCATGGCGCTATTAGCGCCATGGTTGCCGTCGGTATTTTACCGTGTCCGCCTTGGTGGATGGCGGAATTACCGCCCTACTCCAAGGTGAGCGGGGGTGGTAATTCCCCATTCACCAAGGCCCTTCCCCATTCCCATTTTTGCTCCCATAGGGCATAATGGGAATGGGGAAGGCGCTAATTACGGTACCGCAAATTGCAGTACCGTAATTAGCACCAAGGTCCCTTTGCAGGTTCATTTTTTAACGCCTGTTAAAGTACCAACCCGCAAAGGGACCTCGTAATAAGGCGGTAAGGGTTAACGGTCACCGGTACCCTTACCGGTGACCCTTAACCCTCACCGCCTACCGTGTAATGAGGCCCAGGGTGTTTCAGTTGACATAGGAGCGGAGTCAGGACAAGCCCAGACTATGAACTTTGTAAGAGTCCTTTTCTTTGCTCGTGATTCATTATTGGGGTCTCCTTCACCTGTTTTGATTGTGTAAACAAACATTATCATATTTAGAATGTCATCCTTGTGTTGACCGCTGTGTGCTTTCCACTTGCTATGCTTGTGACAGCAAATAGTCATGCATTGATTTTGTTGTTTTTCCTCAGTACAGTTGTGAGCAAGGACACCGAATGCCTTATATGGTCGATTTGTTTTTAGAACTTGTATGTGACTCTAGGGTTATGTTATTGCCATTTTGTGTGGGTGTGATCTACTCTTAGGTCTACTGGCAAAAGCTTCTGAGTTGTCATAAAAGACATCAGTGTGGTACAGCTATGTTTGAGATGCAAACACTTTCCATTAGAGGTACTTTGTCTGGATTCCAGTATAGCAAACTATATAAGTGTCAATGATGGCCAGCTATGCAGAAGTCCAAGAAAAGGATCTTGTCCATACAGTAAGACATTGCGAATGGTATGCTCGATCCTCTGAATTGAGCTAATCTCGAAAATATGCTTGAATGGTGGCAGGCCATTGGAAGGTTACAAAAGAATGCTGAGCAGGCATTCCTCTCAAGAGTAATATCACAATTCAATATCTGATACTTGAGCATCCATTCTGTTGTATATTAGATACATATAAACTTTCTTTTGATATAAGATTGTTGCCCAATGGCTCCCCAGTCGCTTGTACAGTTGACATTTTGTAAAGAAAAAAGAATCGTTATCCTTACTACTCTGGGCATTTTTTGCACAGTCTACATTTGCCCTAATTTGATTGTTCCTTTTTACATTTTTTAAGTTTTACTGAGGTGGTTGCTATCCTCTTCCTTCATAATATATATATACCGATATGTGTTAGATGTCTTTGGCCCTCACCCTGATTTCACTGCCTGGATCTCTGGGAGTGGTAGAGTCCACAAAATAAACCTTTCAATGATTGGCCCTAGACTGACTATGGGCCTCATTACACGGTAGGCGGTGAGCCATGGCGCTATTAGCGCCATGGCTCATGCCGGTAAAATACCGGCACCGCCTTGGCGGAAAGGGGATTTACCGCCCCATCCCAAGGTTGGAGGGGCGGTAAATCCCCCTTCCGCCATTGCCCTTCCCCAGTCCCATTTCTGCCCCATAGGGCTCTATGGGAATGGGGAAGGCGCTAATTACGGCACCGCAATTTTGCGGTGCCGTAATTAGCTCCGAGGTCCCTTAGCGGGTTGGTATTTAACGCCTGCAAAAAGCAGGCGTTAAAACTCCAACCCGCTAAGGGACCTCGTAGTAAGGCGGCAGGGATTTACCGGTACCGGTATTTTACCGGTGCCGGTAAATCCCTACCGCCTACCGTGTAATGAGGCCCTATGTGTTAGGCAGAAACCTATGCAGTTCCCTCTGGGACCACTGCAAAATATTTAAGACTACAGGTGTTTGGCAGTAAACCCACTTGGTAGCAGTCTGTACCACACAGATTCACTTGGTAGCTGTGGCTGAGCAGTCAGACGTCCCTCAAGAAGAGTTAGGCAGTATGCAAAGTATACACAATAGGCACTCAGATACAATAGCACAAGCAAACACTGACCAGAGCTTTGGTATCAAGGTATATAATTATTTATTTAAAAACACACTGATTGAAACACTCCAGCACTATTATTGTAAATCACTCTCAACACAGTTACTATTATTATATATACATCCCTTATTCCTTATCAGACAAGTCTTAGTTAACACCACTTATTTCCAGACAGAGGTGAGCGCTTAACTATAGATGGCACTCCAATAAGTTAACGAAAAAGGGAGGGAAAAAGGCAGAATGTAGGAAAATACACCACACTAATATTTAGGAACTCTTAAGCAAGGCAGGAAAGTCAAAAGTTACTTGTGAGCCAAAGTCCATAGGCCGGGCCCACTCTTGGAGAGAGCAGGGCACAAATGCACCCAAGATCACACAATGACAACAGGCTTAAAAGTCTTGCAGGGAGTTCAGAAAGGTTTTAGTTAGGCTCAGAAAAGTTTAGCCAGGGTGTCCCAGGCTAACCCAGGTTCGAAAGCCGGGGGCTAAATCTACCCCGTACAGTCGGTTGCAAGGGAAGCCATGCGGAACATGGTACCTTATGTGGAAAGGATCCTCCAGCAGGGGCAGTTGTTCCTGCCAGCGGGTGCAAGTCACGGCGTCGTCCAGAGGAAGAGAAGATCTCGACGTGGAGGAAAGATGAAGGTCGTTGCACTGCCAGGGAAGAAACCAGCCGCAGAGTTTTCCGGTTAAAGGTACTACCCTTTGATTCGCGGTAGTGGTAAAACGTGATATCCCTGTTGCCGGGGTGCTTGGCACGGGCAAGGCGGCCACGAGATGCTCCAGGAAGCGAAAAAGGAAGCAGACTGGTTATCCCCACCAGTCGAAGGAAGAAGACTCTCCGGGCTGGAGATCTCCTCTGTCGTTGGGAAAAGTGGTGAGACGGTTCAGCAGGGCTCCAACGGTGGTGTCGTCGTAGCAGGTCGGCTCAGCCTCTCCCTCGTCGGATTCTTAGGTCCTGTGGTGACTTCTAACGTTCCAGTACCCAAAGCCCTGCTTTTATGCAGCATACCCCCATTCACTCAGCCTAGCTGTCAATCAAACATGCTAAGTGGTGAGCCGGCCGGCTCACCACTTGGGCCAATCACACAAGAGTGCGACTTGAGTTACCAAGGTAACTCAGTCCAGGGTGCCTAAACCCCCTCCCACACCTCCTGTGGTGCCCAGACAGAGTGGCACCACTTTTGGAGGCTTCTGTGGAGAAGCCCGCCAAAAAGTGGAACAAAGGGCTCGACTTGGGTTGGAGTCACAGAAGAGAACACAAACGCCATTTTAGAATCGAGTCCTGGCAAAAAATACCAACCGGCGAATTAATATTAAATAAATAAACTGGCGGTGTGTTCGAGGTTATAGGAATTAAATAATTAAAGTTGGTACCCTCGAAAAATGGGAAATCCCATAGAGATATATTTGCGGTCGAATATAAAAAGTAGTTCCAGTGCCACCTGCCAAAACTCGATCAGGAGGGGCGGAGACGTGCCCCCTCGACTAACAGACCCCGGGGCAATCGAATTGCCCTGGCCAGTACGTCCACAATATGATGGTTTGTACTGGTTCTGTTCAGAATTTGAGACTAGTAAAGTCAATGGTGACTTTACATGCCCTGGGAGACAGTAGTCAGTCCCAGGGTATGGAGTCTATATTGGGGGGTCACTATGACACCCCTGTGTTACTGCACTGAGAGTGCTGTGTAACACACCTCACAAAAACACATGAAGCCTTATGGAGTAAAAGACCCCATAGCCCATTAAACACATCTAGAGTCAAAGAAACACACTCAAATCATGCCCAAGAGTGAGGGTAAAAGAGTCTCACTCTTGGCAGGAGAACAAAATAAACCCCAAAAATCCAGCAAAGCTGCTGGGAGACTCACTAGGTTAGGAAATTCAACCTAAACAGAGAATTCTCCCTAACACACTCCCCACCCCCAGACTAAGGGACGGGAGGATTTAATCCACTCCTGGATGAACCTCATACCTCTAGTCGATGACATACATCCTAGAGAGTCCATCAGCATTTTGATGGTGACACCTTGACCTAGGTGCTATGGTCAAATCAAAGGTTTTCCTTTGCAGGCTGTATGACCTACAAACCCTTTGAGGAGCATCAGTCTTTTGGAAACTATAGGAGATCTGGTTGACCAGTCCCTCAGAAGTTGGTACAACCTCTGAACCTGTGGTAGGCTTTTTCAAGGGGTCCTTATAAAGGATTCCCTTAGATCTAGAGGGGCCTCCAAGGTTCCTCACCCCCTCTCTTGTGGGAGCAGGGTGGGCCTTAGGCCTCTTGGTTGGAGGGGTTAGGGTTAGGCAATGTACCTGCTTCCCCTTCCTCTTAGATCTAACCTTACCTACTTTAGGAGTTTCCCCCCTAATATTAGGATTTGAGTTGGGGTCTTCAGTAGGAGGTCCAACATTCTGAAGGGTTTTGGCCTTAGACTTTTCTTTCCTGGTTTACCACCAGCATTGCGAATTACCAGTTCTCTCAGGCCTAGGTAAGGGTCCAGTAGGTCTATCCTCCTCTTCCTCAGAAGCAGGGGGGTCACAGACTCTGAAACTGGGGGAACAATGATGGAGCTTGGTTGGGGCTCCCATTTCCCTAATGTACTAGCCTGAAATGTGCCTGGGTTAGAGGTCAACTTACTAACACCAGGGCTTGTAGTGTTGGTCTCAGTAGAGGTTCCCACAGGCTTAGAGTGGTCCCTTAAGGTGGCCTCTCTAGCCAATTTGGTTAGGTTCTGGTTCTCCATACTGGGAGGCCTGGAGTTATGTGACACTACTCCTAGAGTTCTCAGGTCATTCCCCAACAGGACCTTCCCAGGCCCCTCAGTCTGCACACTGACAGGGATCCTCACTGTCATGTTGTTACACTGAATGAGGGCTGGTAGAATAGGAACCATTTGGACAGGGCCTCCAGACATCTTAGTGGGACCTTTGGGTGCTTTTACCACATCCTCAGTTTGAAAGAAGCTTTCATCCACTACTGTTCTGCTGGCCCCAGTGTCTCTCCTGGCAGGAGTATCCTGGCCATTGATAATAACACTGTCCATATAATACACTTTAGAGTTTGCAGGTAGGGAGTTATACACAACCCGATTTTGGGACTTTATAGACACAGTTGCTTGAAGACCCAAGGGTTCTTCAGCAAAAGCTTCAAAGTGAGCACTAGCCATCTGTACTTCATCCTCATGAGTGAAGGCTAAGGAGACTGTGCTGATCCCTGCAGGTTTACCCTTGCATCTGGGATCCCCTTTGATATGGTCAGTAGCCTTACAGATATAGCATTGTCCAAATGCTCTCTGAAAGGGTGGCTTGTTCTGACCTCTTTCTGGTTGTTGACCAGAAGGTACACTAGCCTGATTCGGTTTACCCTGGGGCTTACCCTGGTTATTTTGTTGTTTGTGGCCCTCTTTGGTATGGGAGGTATTAGAATTCTCTGGATTCACTTTAGGTGGCTGCTTTCCCTCATCCTTTTTCTGAGTGACCCCTGAATCCTTGTGAGTGGCCCTGTTGGCAACCCACAAGTCAGCAGCCTTAGCTTGTTTTCTGGAATCTAATTCCTTTGAATCAGCCAAGTGCTGTCTGAGCTCAGGAGAGCAGGCATCATAAATTGACTCCAACATAAACACATTTCTCATACCCTCATAAGTGTTCACCTTGTAACCCTTAACCCATCCCTCTAAATTCCTCAAACACTCACTCACCCAGGTAGCCCAAGGGGTACCATCAGTCTTTTTGAGGGTCCTAAACCTCTTAAGGTACTGGGAAAGGGTCTCCCCAAATCTAGCTATCAAAGCTAGTTTCACACATTCATACTCCTTCCTATCCTCCTCCCCCATTTCCATTACCACATCAGTTGCAACAGGGGGAAGCCTAGAGAACAACCAGGTGAGTAAGTAATTTCCTGTGATGTTCTGGAGCCCATGATTATATTCAAACAGAGACAACCAATCCAACACATCCAACTTAGGCTCATACATACCAATCAATTCCTTAGGCATCCGGGGTCTTTTAGGACTGGAACTTCTAGAGGAGTCAGAGAGAGAAGCATTGTCTACAGATAATTTCTTAATTTCTAGCTCATGCTTGAGCTCCATTTCCCTCAGCCTGAGTTCATTTTCTCTAGCTCAAGATATTGAGGACTAAGTGTGGGACCTGGCAAAGGTCCAGTAGGTACAGCTGGCAGAGCAGACAGAGGCCTAGTGGGGACAGTCACAGCAGCCTCACCCTCCTCTTCTGACTCTTCCTCAAGATTATCAACATTTTGATCAACATCAACCTCTATACTGTTATCTACAGTTTCTGGCATGGTAGGTTCCTCTGAACCATCATCCAGACTTTGGTTAGCTAACAACCTTTCTATCAATTCCATTTTCTTGCCTTTAGTCAGGAGATTCTTATGCTTACAGACAACTCTTAAACAATCAGCAGTTTTTGTAGCAAGGGACTCTTGACTATAATTTTCCATAGTTGACATGTTAG
The DNA here is from genome assembly GCF_040938575.1 of Ambystoma mexicanum. NCBI lineage: Eukaryota > Metazoa > Chordata > Amphibia > Caudata > Ambystomatidae > Ambystoma > Ambystoma mexicanum. The sequence continues at coordinate 603,893,296 of NC_090921.1, read as the reverse complement.
AAAGATTACTTTTTCAGTGCTAAGCTTTGTGGTTAGTTGCACTAAGGTCTCTTAAAGTGCTCTAAAATGTATACTTAATACAAATCCCACCGCTGCCACCAGTGTTAGGCAGAAACCTGTGCAGTTCCCTCTGGGACCACTGCAAAAGATTTAAGACTACAGGTGTTTGGCAGTAAACCCACTTGGTAGCAGTCTGTACCACACAGATTCACTTGGTAGCTGTGGCTGAGCAGTCAGACTTCCCTCAAGAAGAGTTAGGCAGTATGCAAAGTATACACAATAGGCACTCAGATACAATAGCACAAGCAAACACTGACCAGAGCTTTGGTATCAAGGTATATAATTATTTATTTAAAAACACACTGATTGAAACACTCCAGCACTATTATTGTAAATCACTCTCAACACAGTTACTATTATTACATATACATCCCTTATTCCTTATCAGACAAGTCTTAGTTAACACCACTTATTTCCAGACAGAGGTGAGCGCTTAACTATAGATGGCACTCCAATAAGTTAACGAAAAAGGGAGGGAAAAAGGCAGAATGTAGGAAAATACACCACACTAATATTTAGGAACTCTTAAGCAAGGCAGGAAAGTCAAAACTTACTTGTGAGCCAAAGTCCATAGGCCGGACCCACTCTTGGAGAGAGCAGGGCACAAATGCACCCAAGATCACACAATGACAACAGGCTTAAAAAGTCTTGCAGGGAGTTCAGAAAGGTTTTAGTTAGGCTCAGAAAAGTTTAGCCAGGGTGTCCCAGGCTAACCCAGGTTCGAAAGCCGGGGGCTAAATCTACCCCGTACAGTCGGTTGCAAGGGAAGCCAGGCGGAACATGGTACCTTATGTGGAAAGGATCCTCCAGCAGGGGCAGTTGTTCCTGCCAGTGGGTGCAAGTCGCGGCGTCGTCCAGAGGAAGAGAAGATCTCGACGTGGAGGAAAGATGAAGGTCGTTGCACTGCCAGGGAAGAAACCAGCCGCAGAGTTTTCCGGTTAAAGGTACTACCCTTTGATTCGCGGTAGTGGTAAAACGTGTTATCCCGGTTGCCGGGGTGCTTGGCACGGGCAAGGCGGCCACGAGATGCTCCAGGAAGCGAAAAAGGAAGCAGACTGGTTATCCCCACCAGTCGAAGGAAGAAGACTCTCCGGGCTGGAGATCTCCTCTGTCGTTGGGAAAAGTGGTGAGACGGTTCAGCAGGGCTCCAACGGTGGTGTCGTCGTAGCAGGTCGGCTCAGCCTCTCCCTCGTCGGATTCTTAGGTCCTGTGGCGACTTCTAATGTTCCAGTCCCCAAAGCCCTGCTTTTATGCAGCATACCCCCATTCACTCAGCCTAGCTGTCAATCAAACATGCTTAGTGGTGAGCCGGCCGGCTCACCACTTGGGCCAATCACACAAGAGTGTGACTTGAGTTACCAAGGTAACTCAGTCCAGGGTGCCTAAACCCCCTCCCACACCTCCTGTGGTACCCAGACACAGTGGCACCACTTTTGGAGGCTTCTGTGGAGAAGCCCGCCAAAAAGTGGAACAAAGGGCTCGACTTGGGTTGGAGTCACAGAAGAGAACACAAACGCCATTTTAGAATCGAGTCCTGGCAAAAAATACCAACCGGCGAATTAATATTAAATAAATAAACCGGCGGTGTGTTCGAGGCTATAGGAATTAAATAATTAAAGTTGGTAGCCTCGAACAATGGGAAATCCCATAGAGATATATTCACGGTCGAATATAAAAAGTAGTATCCACTGCCACCAGCCAAAACTCGATCAGGGGGGACGGAGACGTGCCCCCTCGACTAACAGACCCCCCCCAAATTGCCCCTGCCAGTACGTCCACAATATGATGGTTTGTACTGGTTCTGTTCAGAATTTGAGACTAGTAAAGTCAATGGTGACTTTACATGCCCTGGGAGACCGTAGTCAGTCCCAGGGTATGGGGTCTATATTGGGGGGTCACTATGACACCCCTGTGTTACTGCACTGAGGGTGCTGTGTAACACACATCACAAAAACACATGAAGCCCTATGGAGTAAAAGTCCCCATAGCCCATTAAACACATCTAGAGTCAAAGAAACACACTCAAATCATGCCCAAGAGTGAGGGTAAAAGAGTCTCACTCTTGGCAGGAGAAAGAAATAAACCCCAAAAATCCAGCAAAGCTGCTGGGGGACTCACTAGGTTAGGAAATTCAGCCTAAACAGAGAATTCTCCCTAATACTATGTAACCTTCTGAAAACTATAAAACAGCAGATGTTCAGCTGACTGCATAGGTAAGCTAGATTTTCTTATTGTCAGTTTTCCATTACCCTTTCAAATCTGGAAAAACATAATTAAAGTAACAAAACATAAAATAGGCACACACTTGAAACAAAAACAGTAGAGCGTATGTACACTGTTCTGTCAAGCTCTGTAACATGGGACTATTTCCTTTAAATTGACAGCAGAGGCAACCAGTTGTAACTACAACACACATGATGCCTGAAACATAAAAAGGGGGAATATTAACTACAGAAGTTGTGTATTCATAAACATTTGTCACATGGGGTTAAGTGGGTAGCATAAAGGATTGACTTTGGCAGTATTGTTTCCACCCATAATTTTTTTGAGAGCATGCAATGTCAACACAAAGGGCCAATTAATGAATTAAAACCTTTTAGGTTTTAACCAAAACAAAGTCTCTCACTGCTTGTCCCAGGGTTGTTGACTCAGTGACTAGCTAGATGCAGACTTCCCCGGGTCCCATACCGATAGCAATGAGTCCTCCACAAGTCAACATCTGAGTTGGCTCTTTAGGCTCTTTGGATGATGAACCTCTCTGCTACCTATACCAGCTGCTGTAGGTACAAGCTGAGCTTCTTGAGTGGTTGAAGTTGGATCAGGTGTATCTTCTAGCACTCCCTACCACCTACCTTCCGCCTGGCTCCTCTGGTCCTATTTTCTTCGACATTGAACAATACTGTAAACTCCCTGCCCAGACCTCGAACCTCCTCCCACCTATGACCTTTGCCTTGTGCCAACACAGCCACCTGTATCCTTCCTTCTCTTATGTTTTTGCCACCACTTTCTTCATTTGGTACTACCACCACCCGAGGGTCACCACCTCCTCATCACCTTCTCTTGTTATTACTGTCTCTTCCTGTCTCTTACTACCTCGTCCTGATATTATCACCTCCGCCAGCTCTTTACTCCCTACTTTTTATGTTACCAGCTCATGTAGACTCTCTCCATCTTTCCCTGATATTGCCACCTCGTCCAACTCTCATTCACCTATTCATGATGATACACACGCCTCCAGACTCTCACTACCTCCTGCCAACAACACCTCATCGAACTTGCTCCATCTGATGCAACCACCTACTACACCTCTTTACCGCCTCTTCCTAATGTTACTCCCTCCTCTAGACTCTTGATACCTCCTCTTGACACCATGATCTCCATTTACTCTTCACAACATATTACTGGCTCCTTGCCCCCTCTCACCCTCAACAGCTTCTACTCCTCCACAGTTCTTGCATCACATCCCCAACATCTCCAACCGCCATCTGCAACCTTCTCCTACAACCCATGTAACCAGACTGGGCTGACTGCCTTACTTAGGGAGTTCCCCCTCCTACTGGCTGGGGCTCTGGGTGAGGGTCTGCACTTGTGGTTTTCAAATGTTGGAGGGCTTGGATTGGCTGTGGCTTTGGATCCAATTGGCCTCAGCGGGTGGTCTATATCAATAGCAACCCTGGTGGCTAGCCTGAATTTCATGTGGGTGTATGCAGGGCCAGGGAGCGATGTCTGTGTCAGGACCATCCCGCTATGCTGTTGCTCCACATGTGAGTATGGTTGGAGGGGTTTAAAGACATTGTTGATGTTATTCTCTTGTTCCCCACCGTATTTGGTGGTGTTTGGCTTGAATTTAAATTGAGCTTTTATATCACGCTTAATGCCAGAAAACAGCCTCTCAGCTGCACAGCCACAGGACCGAGATTTTAACCCATGACGCTCTGCATTGTCTTGCTTCCGAGACATATCTGTTGCCCCTGAGCTATCCTCCAGGCTACTTCAGGAGGTGGTCCACAGATTTGACTGTGATGCATGTTTAGCTTAGTTTAGTCCATTATTTGTAAAGCGCCAAAGTAGGCCCGTAGACATTGGGGCGTTAAGAATGAAAGCAACAAACATAGTAAAAGAAAATACAACAAAACAAGAGTTACAAAAAAGCACACATTATTCCGAATACGCATCGGCAGGGCAAAATAGTAAGATGAACAATGATAGCAAACCTAAAACAGAGAAATTCTGATCACAAGGTAAAAAACCCTTAATTCAAAGCTGATAACAATGCATTCCTAGTAATAAACTGCACAACTAAAAAACTTATACCACAAATATTCAGACAAGAAGGGACATCAGGCATATTATTACACAGACCCAAGAACTGAGGAAAACTACTGTGATCTCAGCCCACCACTATGCCGTCTTTGTTATTAGGGGCACACCAATCCTCAATGCTTACTCTTTTAAGAACTTTTAGGTGCTGTGATCTCACACAACCGTGCCCTACTCTCTGACTAAGCTATGCCAAGACCTGTAAGGCCTCTCTAGGCTCATCATTGTGGGCATGTCAACATTCATAAAAATAATAATAATAATAATACTCCTTTTGTCCATGATGACATTTTCAAGATTCTTATCTGAAATAGTAGGCATTTGAGATTTCTTAATTCGAATGTCATATGAGGACACTGACCCAGCAGCCCAAGGCCTAACACAAACAGAGCCACCTGAGCTTTACTGAAACTGTACATTTCTTACGGACCGTGCGTTACCAGCAGAAGACCAAGTATTTCTACCAATAGTTTCCCTTGGCATGGACAAGGACATTGGGACTCATTATAGGTTTGCTGGTATCCCGGCGGAAAGTCTGCCAGGATACCGGCAAACGTACTTACTGTTTTCGCTGCCTGATATCCCTGTTTTACCAGAATATTACAGGAGGCAGAAAGGGCGGTAACTCCCCATTCCATGTTATGTTAGGTTATATGAATTTATACATCACACGTTCACCTGAGGGCATCCTGGCGCTCACCAGTTAGGAAGATCAAGCAGAATACAGCAGGCTAAGTTCAGAACAAAAGGTCTTCAAAGCCCTGCGAAAGGGAAGATTGTCAGAGGAGGGCTGCAAGGACAGGCGGGGAGTGAATTCCAAGCTTTGGCCGCTGCAACCAAAAAGGCATGGTCACCCATGCGAGAGAGTCTGTCCCGAGGGATTTGAATTAAGAAGGCTGATTTGCGAACAAAGGTATCTCGGGGGAACATACAGAGGGAATCTGGTTTGCAGATATTCAGCGCCACATTTATAAAAAGCTGTGTGCACAATACAGAGTGACTTAGAAAGGACACACTTCTCTACAGAAGCCAGTGACGCTGGCGGAGAAGGGGCGACATATGAACGTCACAAGGAGGGCGGGTTACTGAACTGACTGCTGCATTCTGAAGAAGCTGCAGACGGCGCACAAGATAAGCAGTTTGAGCCAGGGAGAGCGCGTTGCAATAATCAATATTGCTAAGCACGAGGACGGCTACCACGGGTGCCGGAAATTTCAGAGGGATGAAAAGCAGGACTTTCCGTAAGATTTTAAGTTTAAAATGGCAGGTTTTACAGACAGAGATGACCTTATCACACATAGAAAGAGAGGAGGAGATGTTAACCCCCAGATCCTTCACAGAGTAAGTGGGGGAAGGGAACAGGCCAAGAATGGCAGGCCAGAAGTCAGGGGTCCAGAAAGTCAGAGGGCTGGAGGTGCCAACAACCAGAACCTCTGTCTTTTCACCATTCAGCTTCAGAAAGTCCTCGGCCATCCATAAACCCAGGTCTTCAAAGCCGTGTAGCAGTATCAGGCCTGGCGAGGTCCAGACGAAGCATGATCTGCGTGGCATTGGCATAGGAGTAACAGAGGAAGCCATGGGAATCGATAAGACGGAGTAGTGGGCGAATATAAAAGTGGGAGATAGAGCAGAGCCCTGCTGGACTCCACCGGACAAGGAAACAGACCTAGAGCAAAGGGGGGCAAGAAAAACAGACTTGGAAGGGTCAGACGAAAAGGCAGAAAACCAAGCCAGGACCTGGCCTGACAGACCTGCAGAGGATAGCCGTGTGATCTGGGTGGGATGATCAATGGTATCAAAAGCAGCTGACAGATCTAATAAAATCAGCGGCCCGACACCACCCTGATCAACCAGGCGAGTGAGGTCATCAATCACGGACACAAGAACTGACTCAGTGCCCCTCCCAGGGTGAAAGCCAGATTGAGAAGAGTCAAAGAAACTGGAAGATTTGAGAAATGAGGAAAGCAGGGGGATACCAGGGATTCAAGAAGCTTCATAAGAAAAGGGAGAAGAGCAATAGGGCAGAAATTAGAATGAACCAAAGAATCAAGAGAGCGTTTCTTAAGTAAAGGAATTACTAGAGCATGTTTCAGGGCACTAGGAATATAACCAGAGGAGAGAGAGGTATTAACTGGAGATGTAATCAGTGATACATTCTCCCCTGAAATCTCCTTAAGAAGAGCAAGAGGAATAGGGTCAAGCGGTGAGGCAGATTTAAGCTTATGACTAGTAGCCAGAACTTCATGATCAGAAAAAATAGGAAAGGTAGACCAGTTAGCGTATGAAGTAGAAAGAGAGGGAGAATGAGAGAATGCAACAGACCGTGAAGCAGTATTAGTAATTTTCTGACAGATGATGGCGATCTTATCTGCAAAAAAGTCAGAAAGAGACTTGGAAAGATCCTGAGACGGCAGAATCCACAAGCTGGCTTTGACAGGGGAGGACAGCGAGTGAAACAGGCTGAACAGTGCTTTAGGTTGGTTTATTGCTGCCTCATCTTTCACACTAAAAAAAAGATTGTTTGCCTAAAAAGATGGCCTTCTGATAAGTAGCAGTGGCTAGGCGGAAGAGAGGTTTATCAGCCACACAGTAGCTAGCTCTCCACTTCCTTTTCGCCTGCCTACAAAGAAGATTATAAGTTCATCAGAGAACCAGGGTTCCGAAGGACGGTTTTTCCTTTTGCAAATCTTAAGAGGAGCCAAGGAGTCAGCAACATTAGAAAATGTAGAAGCAAGAGTCGTCAGGGAACAAGGCACACTCCAAGCACACTGTGAGAAGAGGCAAGCTGCACGATCGGGTTTGGAAACAAGGTGCCAGTTGCGTTTAAAGACATCCTATCTGACCACAGGCGGAATAGCAGCCAGTATTGGAATGGAAAATGGCACACCAAAGTGATCGGACCAAATTACAAGGAAAGAAGAAGTAATGGCAAGAAAGGTCTTGGGACCAAAAACAAAATCGAGTATGTTTCCCAACTGATGGGTAGGGTCAACAACCTGCTAAGGAAGACCGAGATCTGACATGGAAGCTAAGAAAGTGGATACCTGCAGAGCACTAGCCATACTGACAGGGAGATTAAAATAGCCAACAATCAAGAGGTTGGGGTCATTGAGCTATAGTTCGTACACAAAGGCAGGAATCTCAGCACAGAAGATACTAGCAGGGCCCAGAAGCTGATGGACCACAACGACAGGCAAGGTGAAGGTGGGTGAGAACGTAATACAGACTAAGATGAATTAAAGCAACTCCCCGTCCAGGATGACTGGACAGACGGTCACAATGGACAAGCTCATAGTTAGGGGGCAGCTCCATAGGACTCCATGGGGGGATTTGACAGTATTTTCGCCACTGGCAATACCAGTTCCAGAAATACCGGCTGTTTTATGGCAGTGTGGGTCTGAGTTACCGCCAGTCTTGGCTGGAGGTAAGTCTGGTTACCCCCACCAGCATAACTGTACTCTGCCGGTCCGGTAAAGTGCTGGTATATGTAAATATCACCACTTTGTTACTAGACCAGCAGGGTCATATTGAGGCTCATTGTCTTCTGTGATAAACATGGTGGATTGGCCTGCAATTTGCTACAATCCTTACTAACCATAATAACATTACTACCATCCGCCTGGACAGTTTGACAAGAGTTGTCCTCTTTTGCATGCAAAATATTAGGCACATCTTTCTCAACAGAAGCAAACCATAGGCAAAACTCTGAAAGACTGTCAAAATGATTAAGCTTAGATAAAATAAGCTCTTTATAAGATTGGCAGATGAGCTTATTACTTGATTTCCCTTCCTTCACGGACTGTCTTGAAGTAACATAGGAAGGGAATTTTAGGGGTGCTTCAAATAAAGCTCTCTCGGATTTCTCAGTAAAACACTGGGGTGAAAATGTCAGAATGGATTGCTGGATATTTTTACTTCTTGACCCACCTCCTACGAAGGACTCCACCACCCACAGCAAGTGGCCACCCTGCTTAACAGCTTCATCGCCAGACTTTGCCGGTTCAAGTTTTAACATAGCAAAACCAACAATGGAGCCAGATTCTGCGGCTAATTTTCCTTAGTACATTATGGACGTTAGATGGCACCACATAATCTTCCACATTATCTGCACCCTCTGTTCTTGAGTCCCTCAAGTGCTGCTTCCTTCTTGAGCTTCTCTCAATAACCTCTGATACCCGACTCCTTGTAGCAGGTACAGAAAGAGCAAGATCATGGGTCTCATTACGAGGTTGCCGCCGACCTCGAAACACTGTTTCCACCACCTGATATCCCAGTGCCACTGGCAGGCCAGGATGTCAGGTGGCGGAAACTTTAAGTCCCCATTCCCATGGATACAGAAGAACTGGCACCATTGCTAACAGTGCCGGTGCTTCCGTGAAAACCATGTCTGCAGGGGCCGGTACTCTTGGCAGGTCAGACCTGCTAGGAGATCGGGCCCCTGCAGGCAATCTCGTAGTCTGGCGGTCCAGAAAGGGTGCATTGCTACCGGCACCCTTATTTGAGGACCACCAGACTTGAAATGTGGCCCTAAGTGTCTCAGAATTATGGCTGCTTGTAAACACCCCACCCTCACTCCCACATCACCAATTCTGGACTGAATGGGCAGTTAAGATGCCCCCTTCATCAAATGAACAACTGCAATTTCAGATGTCATTTTTGCATAAATGGCTTTAGTAATAGGCATGCTAATTCAGAGATTTTACCAAAAAAGGAAAGCACATGCCTTATGAAACCGGTCTCTTGTCTAGTCAGACTAAATACCTCAAACAGGCTTCTCTGAATTTTCTCGCAGCAATGATACATGGTGTTCCTTTAATATGATGATAGAAATAAATGCCAGCAAACCCCAGTCACTACCATCACGGCCGAGGGACCAGCTCTGAGGCCTCACCACCCAGGGTGAGTAGTACGAGCAGAGGGAAACGGGGACAGATAGGCTCAGCAGGTACGACATCAGCACCAGCAACTGCAGCCAACAGCAAGCTGCACTGAGGGCGTATGCACTTCCGATCAACAAGGTGCGCGCACGTACAAACCTCAGCCGCTTCCACTGTCTGGTACACCTGTGACAGGGTTGAGAGTCCACTAGAGTTGTCAATGTGGGGTTTGGTGTAAAGGCAAGGGTTTTGAGGCTTCTTGATGAGCAGCGGCATCTGGCGGTCCTAAAATGACGGCCCCCTATAAAGCGTTGTTTGTTATGTATGAATCCTCCACATATGACACAAGAACTCTTGTAATGTCATAGACAAGGTTATTTTATTTAATATCTTCTTAGCAACAACCTCTCTCTCAAGCCTCTGCCATCTCCCAATCGTCACTCAGGTTCTTTTCTACCTTGCCTCACTTCATTCCATATTCCATCCACCAACGTTCCAACATAATATTAACATCTCCCTTCCTTCCACAACACACTTTTATTTACCCCTCTTCACCACAGCCATCCCTTTCTTACTCCAAATGACTCCTCTGTTAACCATGATGGACACTTCCATATCCTTCACTACCTACAACTCCTTTGAGAACCTTGATTCCCCTTTACTTATCCTTCCTGGCAATTCTACTTTCACAATGTCACCCAGAGGCTCTCCTATCTCCTTGCGACACTTGCTTTCATCATACGTCTCTTTTGCTCTCGCCTCACTTTCATAAATCTTTTCGCTCACCTGCCCCAAATCAGTATGTCTGATTCCAGGTTTGCCCACCCATCCTGGACACAGTTGTGTGTTAGGGTTCCTTCCTTTTTTCCATTCAAACAATAACACACCTGTCACTGAATGCAGTACCAACCTGTATTGAAACACTCTTTCCATCACAGCTCTGACCCAGTCCCCCATCGTACGAACTGCAATCCGTATTACATCTATGAGAGTGTGATTGAACTTGTCCACACACACAACCATTACTTTGTGGATGGTACAACACAATGGATGCCTGTTCCACACATACCCTTTCAGAAACTCCTTAAACTCTCTGAAAACCCACTGTGGCCCATTGTCTCACAGACACCTATGTGGGAATCCTTCACTTCAAAACAATGGTTCATGAAATTTGATAATGCTACTTGAGGTCACATCCCTCAAAACACACTCCTCCGGCCACTTGGACAGCATATGCATTACTACCCTACCACCACATATGCATCCCTTCTACCTCTAATATTGAACAAACCCAGCAGGTTCAAAGCTATATCTTCCCAAGGTACTTTAGGAACCTCTTGTATTTTCATTGGTGGCGTGCATTCCTTTGACCCTTTGTCACTTTACACTGCATAGTCCTTTCTTCCGCTTCACCATTTAGACCAGGCCTCCAGAAAATCCGCCCAAATCATTGCCTTTGTTCCACCGATACCCAAATGTCCTTTATGTCCCAACGTCACTACTTTAGCTTCTATTCCTTCAGGTACAGTCAAATGGAATCCCCTGGACAAATATATCCCACTCACATGCAGTGAATTCTGTATTCTCCTGAAAGCCTTTCCCTCCACATCTCCTACCTCTCCAGTCTGGAATTACACTTCCTGCATCACCACCTGGTAAGCATCATTACACACACACACCTCATCCCACTCTCCACACTTCACGCTATCCTGTACTTGAAATATGCCTTCTATCTCATGATCCTCAAGATCACTCTCTCCATTAGTCACTATCGTCACAGCTACTATGGGCAAGGCACCCACCACTACATTATACTTCAATAGCACATATCCAACTTTAAATTGCAGCTCACCCTTTTCATTGTTTTCCTGGACACACCTTCTAAACTTCCATGGTTGAATATGCTAACCAGAGGCTTGTAATCTGTTCTTATCAACAAGCCTCTTCCCCACAGATTAGACTTGGTGATGACCCACACACATGCTCCTACTCAACCACTGAGTATCTTCTTTCCACGTCTTTGAGCGTTTGGGAGGCAGACGCTATCATATATACCTCACCCATTTCTTCTTGCATAAGCACAGCCCCTAATCCTAAATCACTTGAATCCATATAAACTACCACCCTCCAATCTTCTTTAAATTCTGACATCACTGGGGCTTGTAAAATATTTGGTTTCACCTTCATGAATTCACTTGAGCTTGCCTCATTCCACTGAAATGACACTCTCTTTCTCGTAAGAAGATTCCTCATGTTCTTATCCTTATTTGCTTATTATTTTATGAATTTGCTATAGAATTCCACTAAACCCAAAAAGGCTCACCGGGTCTCTGTAGAGGTGTTGGGGCAAGGTTGCAGCCCTCCCGGGGGTTAGGTCACTCGGATCCGACTTCACCCACTGCGCTTATGTGATGACTGGTGGTAATAGGTGATGCTGCTCGGGACTGCTGCTGCCTGGAGAATAGGGGGCGTGAGTATGCCAGCTTGTGTGCCTGATCCCCTTCTAGACCCCTTCTCCCAAACCGTGGTACCCGTGGGATGCGCTGTCCCTGGAAATCTCACCTGTTGATTAGTTTTGGCGAGCACTCCGTCCTGCTGCTTCTGGCAGGGGCTCTTGTATGATAAGGACCGAGTTCCTTCACTGGTCCCTTGCACGTGGTAGTCCAGTCCTGCTGCGACTAAGCCACTATACTTCAGGTAAGTGTTCCTGTTTGCCTTTTTCTTGCCTCGTCTGTTTTTGTTGTATTGTAAAGTTTCTTGTTTTGTATTGCTGTCTGTTCCACTTTTGATGTTTGCTCTTTTGCTTTCTTCCCTTTAAGGTGATGTCACCGGCCCGGCAGAAGCTGCAGAGCTCGAAGGCGGCAGCTGGAGGGAATGAGGAATGAAGCTGCAGCGGTACAGTAGCTGGTAAGCAGTTAAATAGGGGGCGCGCAGGGTTGAAATGCGGCACGGCTCTTGAACGGATGTTCTAACCTTGTCTTTCTTCTTCTTCACAGGGTCCGAGTTCGCAGATGAGGAGCGTGGTGCTGCAGCGTTGGGATCAAGATCACTGGATGTCAGGAGATGAGTCTGCAGATGAAGCGATGAAGCACCGGTTTCCTGGAGGTGAGTATGCAGGAGAATGCCTGGTTTCAAAGGTAAGTAAAATGGTCCAAGCGGCGGTGAGCGTCACGTTGCATGCGAGTGCACAGGAACGCAAAGCACCGGCCTTAAGGATGGAGCAGCTTATATAGCTGAGCTTCTGAAGCAACACCAACCAGGTTCAGCCTGCCTGCCACACCCTGCCACACCCGATGAGTCAGCACATGGAGACCTGGCCTAGGGAGCCACATCCGATGAGTCAGTACATGAGGATATATCAGCTCCTGGAAAGTTCTTGTAAAATAAAAGCACTCCTGCACTGAAATAAAGTAAAAACACTCCTGCACTGAAATAAAGTATTCCTGCTCACATCTCTATATGAGCCTGGTGCCAAAGGCGCCAGGACTGAGTCCAGCCAGTGCCCCTGTGTTTATGGGTCCTAAAGGGACATACGTATAAGTGAGTCAAGTGACCCATTGCCCCCATCACTAGATGGTGTGGTTTTTGTGTTCTGGGGCCTGTGGCCATGACAGGCTGCAACTTCTATCTTATTCCTTGGCTCAACCATCTCCTTGATAGCTACAAACATTTAATGTTTTAGTTTGATCCCAGCTCTCGTGATGTCATGACCTAGATAAGTCAATCTGTCTTTCCTGAAGTTGCATTTCTCCAAGGCTATTGTAAGACCTGCCTCCTTCAATATCTCCAGCACTCTCCTCAATCTCGTGTCATGCTCCCTCAGATCAGGCCCCCATATCAGCACATCATCTTGATAGACCAAGTTTCAGGCAGATCCTCATGACTGGGGCAAGAATGTCAAGAGTTTTGGTGATGGACAGATGGAGGTTGCTGAGAGCAGAGTGAGAGGTAGAATCAGAGGTAGGGGGTGAGAGGGGATGAAGGTTGAAGCGAAGGCAGCAGCTGACACTCATTTCATTGGGCGAATGTTAGTGAATGTGGTTGGAGGGTCTTTTTTGGGGGCGGTCAGAGGGCCAAAAGGACCCAGGTGGGAGGAGAGGTGAGAATGGTCAGACCAGGAGAGAGGGGTGACTAGTGGGGCAGAGAGAGGTCAGTGTGTATGAGGGCGTCCAGAGTGTGTCCGGCTGAATGGGTTGGGCCAGAAGGGAGAATGGAGAGGGAAAGAGAGGTGCAGAGGTCAGTGAAGAGTGCGGATGCAGAGCCAAGGGAGTCCAGTTGGATGTTAAATTCACCCAGGAGGAGGTGGTTGGAAGTGGAGGAAAGTAAGCAAAAACTGAAATCAGCCCATTCATAGAGGAACAGGGTGGTGGCGCCTGGAGGCCGGTAAATAGTAGCAATGGTCAGGATGGAGATGGGAGAGATGACCAACTTGCAAACCAGGCTTTCAAAAGAAGAATAGAGCTGGGTGAGTAAGATGGAAGCAGGAACCCACTCAGGGATGATTAAGGCAACCCCCCCACCAATGTGGTGAGGTGAGGGCTTGGGGATGATCTCGAATCTGCCAGGGAGGAGGAGTCAAAAGCAGTGACTGAGCTGGCATTGAACCATGTCTCAGTAAGAGCGTGAATGTCGAGGTCAATGTCTTCAAGAAGAAGGCAGATGTCAGCAGAGTGTTTGAGGCTGAGCGGGTATTAAGAGTCACGAGATGGAGGAGGTCACTGCCTTTGAAGGTTTTCTGAGGTAGGGTACAAGAGTGTGGTACACCAGTCAGAGGAGGGAGAGAGAGAGTAGTAAGGGGAGATGCAGGCAAAGGAAGGATATTAATGAGGGAAGGCAGGTTCCGGTCAAAGAGAAGGAGGTTGGGTTGTGGACTCTGAACCAGGATAGTGCCTGTGTGATAGACATTAATGAAGCAGCGTGAAGATGAGACATGCCACTTGGTGCCACCGTTAATGGTAGAGGAAGTGGAAGGAGAGAGAGTGGAGATGAGATGGGGGTCTATAGATCTGGAGAGGGGACAGAGAAGACAATATCAGTGAAAACCTCACTGGAGAGCACGGTGACATAGGTGTTTGCGATGGGAAGTCCAGGGTTTGCACTCAAGATGTCTTTTCTGTGCTTTTACCGCCAGGACTTTGTGAGAGAGGGGGGATAGGTGATAGTGTAGCAGTTAGAGAAGATGGGTGACATGGAGAGTGCTATAGGGACGGTAGAGGTTCGCTTGACAAATAAAAGAGGAGTGGCTGCACAGCACAGTTCAAGCTAAACTCATCAGGTGGCCTAGTAGAAGTAGTCACAAAGGCGTAAATGCAATCCAGAAAGGAATATAATTTCCAGAGACAAGAGGTGCACAGCTGTAAAAGTACACACAACCTAAATGCGATTTTTGAAATGGAGGTACAAATGCAATGCAAGAGATGTGCACAGATGCAAAAGTACACACACACAAAATGTTATTTTTGAAATGGAGGCACAAATGCGAGGCAAGAGAGGTGTACAGATGTAAAAGTACACATAACCTAAGTGCGATTTTTGAAATGTAGGCACAATGCAATGCAAGAGAGGTGCACAGATGTAAACGTACACACAACGTTAATACGATTTTTGAAATGGAGGCACAAATGCAATGCAAGAGAGGTACACAGATGTATAAGTATACACAACCAAAATGAGATTTTTGAAATGGAGGCACAAATGCAAGGCAAGAGAGGTGCACCGATGTAAAAGTACACGTAACCTAAGTGCGATTTTTGAAATTTAGGCACAATGCAATGCAAGAGAGGGGCACAGATTTAAAAGTACACACAACCTAAATGCAATTTTTTAAATGGAGGCACACATGCAATGCAAGAGAGGTGCACAGATGTATAAGTACACACAACCAAAATGAGATTTTTGAAATGGAGGCACAAATGCAATGCAAGAGAGGTGCACAGATGTAGTACACACAACCAAAATGCTTTTTTTTTAAATGGAGGCACAAAAGTAGTGAGAGGAGATGTAGGTTATTTGTGGCAAAGAGACAGATAACATATGTACAGTGCACAGTCCATTAAGATAGGTGGAGATGGCAAAGGAGGAGTTCAGCCATCACTCACTTCTTTGTAATACAGGGAGCGTGGATGACCAAGGACCAAGACCAGAGGCTGAGAAATAGTTGTGGGTAGGCCCACCTTGCACTCCTCGGCCCAGACAGGCACAGACAGGGCCTTAGTGGAGGGCCTTGGTTAGCAGCCGGGTTTGCCTGCCGGCACCCTGATTGACAGTATGAGGCCACAAGCTAATCAATCACGAAGACTGTAAGGCTTGCAGTAGAGACACTGGTGGAAAACAGATGGTGTCGACCATCTTAGAGTGGAAGCCCCTGGAAGCGTGCACAAAGCCAGAAGGGCTAGCAGCACCAGTAATTCCAAGATGCTCCCTTGCACCATGGATAAAAAGACACAAATGATCACTCAGAGCCCACAGTGAACATTAAAAGCTTAATGTGACTAGATATTAAAAGCGCCACGAGCACACCACAAATTGCAGGCCTGCGAAGAGCAATGGGGGTACCTGCAGAATTAGGATATTTTCTGAGATAAGGACTAGTTTGATGTTCTCTAGTGTCGGGGAGCCTCACCTGTGTTACTGGGAGTCCCTCGATCAGGCTTCAGGCTGCAATTCATAACAGAAACATGCCTAGATGACAACTACAAAATCACACTCCATAACTGCCTCCCCGACAGATTCAAAGGCTCACAAGCAAACAGAAAAGACAAGAGAGGAGGAGATCTTGCAATAGCATACAAGGAACACCTAAACATGTAAACCAATGACACACAAAGCATCAAAAATTGTGAATCTCTAATCCTTCACCTGACAGCAAACCCCAAAACAAACTTCAAATTTGTCCTGGTCTGCAGACCACCAACATACGATCCGACCTGCGTAGACCCCTTGACAGAAGCCATTATCAACCTAGTCATTGAGCAGGAACACTGATAGTCCTCAGGGACTTCAACATCTGGTTTGAAGAAGAAACTGCTAACTCACCAAAATCGGTTATAGGTGAAAATTTCGAATGCATAGGATCGAATGCCAAAAGGGTCGAATCAAAAGGACCTAAAACCAAAGGGTCGAATTTTTTAAATATTTTTATTTTTTTGGGGGTCCCCCCACAAACGCCCTTTTTTGTGGTAAAACCACTTTTTTTTCCAAAACAGAAACCCCAAAAAAATATTTACCCCCAAAAAATTCGACCCTTTGGTTTTAGGTCAAATTGAGTCGACCCTTTGGCATTCGATCCTTTTGTATTAGGTACTTTAACTGGACACCAGCACAATCACTAGCCAAACAATTGAACTGCATCAATTAGTCAAAGGAGCTACACACACAGCAGGACATACAATTGATGCAATCTTTGCCAACAAAAACCTCATCACCACAACACCACCAATACAGATCCTCTGAATCAGCAACCTCATCATTCCATTTGTAATCATGCTACCCACAAAAGCAGCCGAACAACCTGACAAACTGCTGACCATCATAAAAAGAAACTGGAGTACCATCAAAGCTAGCAACCCCGTAGAACAACTAGAATTCAACGAACCGCCAACCACGAAACTGAAAAAAAGATGACCTTGAAAAAAAAGCAAAACTACTCTATCAGTGGATCACCAGGACAATCGATGAAATCGCCAAGAAAAAACCTTTCACCCCATCGTGCAAGAAAGCAACAGCAAAACGGTTTATGCCTCTACTCAGTGGCATGAAAAAGAATAACAAGAAACTTGAGCTAGATTGGAGAAAAAATAGGACCAAGTTAAAAAAAAAAAATATTCCAACGTCAAATCCATTCATACAAAAAGGAAACCTATAAGGCCAAAAAGAAGTACTACGACAACCGAATCACAACCGAATCACAAAAGTCACAAACACCAAAAAACAAAATGTGAGAAACCCCCAGGCCTGCAACCACACACTGATATCCTCACTGAAACTATGCAACAATCTTGCAGACCACTTCAAAAACAAAATCAGCGCATCCACGAAATCATACAAAGCAGACCAACTAATCAAAAACACACCCCACCCTCCCAACTGAGGATTGTCAAACAAACTCCAAAGCTTCCCCCAAATATCAGTATAGACATTCGTCAAGCTGATAAGAAACACCAACAAAGCAGGCTCCCCCATGGACTCCTGCCCTCCAGACATATACAAGTCAATTCTCACACAAGGCACACCTATGAAAGAATACAGAAACCTCCTCGACTTGTCACTTTCAACAGGGAAACCTTGGCGATCATTCAAATCGTTGTACCATGCAACAAGAAAAACAATCGAGTAGAAGGGGAAGAAATAGGGTGAACGTAGAGGGTATATTTCAACAGAGGACAAACCCTCAATCTCTGGGAAAGCAGAAAAGATACGAAGGAAGATTGTAAAAAGAGGGAAACTTCAGAAACAGGAACTACAGCAATCAAGGAGGCAGACGGGAGCTAAGCGGTAAAAGAGAGCTCTACCCCGAGGAACAAAGGCAGAAAGCACCGGCATGGAAGAATGAGAGACTCTATAACGACAGTCATGTTTCAGAAAGAAAGGAACAATATCAAAGACCAGCAAAAGAGTGCAGGAAAGAAAATAGAAGGTATGAAGAGACCAAAGAAAGAGGAGAGGATGAGCCAGAAAGGGAAGACCTAAGAAAACCAAAAGGCCTGTGGAAATGGTTGAAAGCTGCACTAAACTCTAAATTGGATAAATAGCAACCACTAGGAGGTGAGTCGGGAAAACGACCTCCTCCAGTCGAACTTCAGCAAACGAAGATAAAGAACACCTTCACAATGGCCTCATGTAATACGAGAGGTCACCATCACCTAACAAACCCAGATAACCAAGATCTTGGGGCTTTTGATATACTCTGCCTTCAGGAAACATGGTTAATGGAGAAACCGGCACTGGACGGTTTTGAAATAGCATTTTCGGCGGCAACTAAAGGAATCTTTGGCCGCCCATCTGCAGGGCTACTTGTAGCAGTCCAAATGGGTTCAGGAATTGAAATTACAAAGATAATAGCAGAATCATATGGTATGCTAGCGGTTTTGACCACCTGGACAAAAGAACAAAAAGGAACCAGTCGCCTAGAAACAGAGAAGATAGCAATTGTGACAATATACTGGAATCCGCAGAGAATATCAAGCCCGGAGTTCTGCAAAAAAATAGAAGACATGTTGGATACGATCTCAGTGGAAGATCCACAAACACACATAATCATATGTGGAGATTTGAATTCCAATTGCAACCAAAATACGTAAAATAGTGAGAGGAGGAACGTGCAGACGCAAGCAGAAGAAAGAGGAGCCAGATGGAATGCCTTAATGAAATCAAGAAACCTACACAATGTCGCAACATCGAGTATCCATCTCACCCAAACGTACCAACACTCGATAGAGGCGAACAACCAGCTAACTCGCCTGCGCCTAACAGCTTCAGACATCGCAAACAGTACAGAGAAATATCAAAGAGAAGTCCTTACCAAGGACCAGAAAACAGCACGACCAGACTATCTACCCTTCCTCTTGCAGCACAGACAGAAAAGGAAAGGGGGAAACCCCGCTAAAATGAACAACATACATGAATACGATAAAGAGCTAGTTGAAAGAAGAAGAGAACTAAGGAAAACAAAAAAACAAGCTAAGAGGCTTAACAAAACATCAGGGTGGAGAAACTTGCAACTGGCAACAAGGGCATACAAAACCTGGATCGCAGGACACCGTCACGTGCAGTATCAAAAGGATGCAGAGGCGATGCTTAGGGCCCTAAACTCCAAGAAATGCAGTGACTTTTGGGCACTCATCAAAAAGCCCAATAAAGAAGCAGTCAACCGACTGACCAACGCGGTGAGTGAAGAAAAATGGGCCACTTTTTTTGGAGATTTGTTCATAGCTCCGTCATCATCTACGACGCAAATACAAAGAACGAAAGGTCCACGCTGGCTTGACGTGTCTGATAAACAAGAGATAAGTTCAGCAATAACAAGACTCAAGAAATCAAGGGCACCAGGCCCGGATGGCCTGAGTAATATAGATATCAAACAAAATGCTGACGCGTGGACAGATTTCATCAGTATGCTCTTTGAGCACTGCAGAGATGCACAAGCGATCCCGACATCATGGACAGAAGCGGTAATTGTACCGATTTTCAAGCAAGGCGACAGAGAAGAACCGGGCAATTATCGCCCAATAGCACTCTTGGACATAATTGGGAAAATCTTCGCTACCATACTGCTAAGGCATTTTCAAACTTGGGCCAAGACATCACAGGCAAACAACCCCTTTCAAATGGGTTTCCTCAAGAACGGAAGCACCATAGTAAACATTTTTATACTGAACATTATAAAAGCAAAGGTAAAGCAAGGAGCGGCACCAGTACATATGGCTTTCATTGACCTGTCACAGGCATTCGACAGAGTGGACAGGGAAAGACTATGGAGCAAAATGGAAAGTTGGAAATGCCCAGGAGAGCTACTGGATCCAGTGAGAGCCCGTCACGAGAACAGCAGAATAAGAGTTTGCCTCAACACCCAAGGTACGCTGACACGTGAAATTACAGCCAACCGCGGAGTAAAGCAAGGCTGCCCATTAGCCCCGGCACTTTTTATCGCATACCTGGGTGACTTTAAAGAAACAGAACTCTCAATAAGGTCCTTCCCGCATAAACTAGGAAACACAACTATTTCACGGCTACTGTATGCAGACGACCTTATTCTACTGGACCAGACGGAGATAGGCCTACAGCGCCAATTAACCAACTTGGCGACATACATGGAACAAAACAACCTATAAATAAATAAGAAAAAAACAAAAATTCAGACATTAAGAAGGAGAGATACAAAAAAAAACAGAAGTCACAAATGGTATCTGGATAAGGAAAAAATCGAGGTGGTTACAGACTACAAGTACTTAGGGGTCCTGATAGATGCCTCAAACCAATAGGACTCCACACAAACCACTCTTTGCAAAAAAGCAAAAAACCTGGCAGCACAGATGAGAACCCTGGATAGAAAATACGGGAAATTTACTATCACTCCAGTCATCCAATTCTACAAAGGGAAAGTAGTCCCGACCATCACCTATGGGATGGGTGCCATGTTGAATATACCGAACACCATATGGCAGAAATTGGAAGGGTACCTGTGGAAAACTCTGCTAGGTCTACCTAATTCAGTTTCAATGGACCTTATTAGACGAGAGTTAGGCCTGCTCTCTCTAGAACAGTCAGTAACATTGAGTGCCATGCAAATCCTAAGAAATACTTTACTACCAGAGGCCCCACCAACATATAAGATTATCAGAACGGAAATATCAAGTCGTAAACTGCCTGCCTTAAACAGCTGGATGGACAAGCTAAAAGAGAAACTGGAGGAGGTGGCATGTACAGAAGCAGACTTGCAAGCAAACCCAGAAAGAGTAAAAGACAAATTGAAGGCCCAAGACTGGATAAAAACCCTGGAAAAAGCACATGGAAATAAATTGGCAAAACATCTCCCACCGACCTTCAATAGCCTGAATAAACCGCTACCATACTGTACAAAGTTCCCGGACAAAAGATTAAGAGCATTCTACATGAGAGCATGTTTAAATGTCCTCCCACACATGAAATTCAGGCAATCCGACTAAAAACTGCACCTAAAGATTGCATACTATGTGGAGAAACCAACAAACCGGAAACAATAAGACATCTGTTAATGGAGTGCCCGGAGCTAAGAAAAATACGGACGGACTTCCTCAACAACCAGCTGGGTAGGCGTACATGGAGAGGAACAAGCCACCTGGTGGAATAGACTAATGTCAGGTGAAAAGACTCCCTGCAACTTGGCCGCAGCAAAGATTCTGGAAGCAGCTTTCCAAAAAATAAATGAACGAACTGAACAGAGACCCACCGGTGCAGCCAAAGACCCTGTTGGAGGCAATTAACTTAACCTAGTAGCATTTCCTCTTCTTCTTCCTCTTCTCTCCGGACTTCTGGGCGCGATCTTGCTACCAGGGCTTCGTTCTGCTCGGCTTTTGGACTTATCTTCGTTCGTTCTTCCTTCTTCTTTTATGTCTGTAATTTCTTAGCTCCTAAGGAATACTGCAAGATTCTTATAAAAATTGCTAAAGCAATTATATATGAGTAAATAAAAAAATGTAAAAAATCGTTGTACATCAAACCACTCCTCAAGGACACAGCAGGCAATATGGAAGACCTCTTCAACTACAGACCCATCTTGAATATCAGACTGGGTTCTAGATAGCGACGCACAGAGCAAACTCCACAGAGGCAGCAGCCTAACAAACCTGTTACACCCAATGGATAATTGCTAGTCACTGGCTTTTGAACGTCAGGGATTACACCCTTGGATCTACCAATTTTGCCTTGAGAAAGACCCTCAGGGGTTGAAACACGTGTCGGCTGACCATCACCCACAAATCAATGTGTCTAGAACTTTATTTCAACCTAATTAAAACTCACAAGCAACAACTACAGCGGAAACGCTCGCGATCCCTCCTGAAACAAGGATCCTTATACTCGCCCTGCAAGATAACCAGGACACTTTTCCCTATACATCTTGAATATCCCTACCCAGCAAAACAACTTGAAATTCACATCTACAGGATAACACAAGAACACATAGAAAAACACCAACTACTGGACCAAGCACAAGTCGGCTTCAGACCCATAAGAGGAACGGAAACAACACTCCTCTCAATCAGGTATGATCTAAAGACTAATGCAGACTGAGACACAAGTGCAGCTCTGATACTTCTGGATCTCTCCACAGCATCCAACACAGTCAACCACAACATTCTCATCAAGCATTTGGAAGAAATAGGAATCACCAACCTAGCATTACTCTGGATTAAATAATTCCTAACAGATAGAACAGAAACCGTCTGAATTAAACCTTTTAAATCCACGCCAAATGAAGCCACCTGTGGAGTACCACAAGGATCCTCCTTATTTCCAAAGCTCTTCAACATCTACTTGACTCCACTAATCGAGCTCATCAAAAGACACAGCTTTGCAGGTTACAACTATGCTGATGACACACAGAACATCTACAAAATATAAGACACACATGAAGAAAACACAAAGCTACAAGACTGTCTACAAGAGGTCTACGGCTGGATGAACACAAACAGCCTCAAACTCAACCCAGGCAAAACTGAAATAATGATTATATCCACAAATCAGCAAAAACAACCCCTATATCCCATGGCCGGCAGAACCAGGAACAGCACTGACACCATCAACCACAGTAAAAAACCTGGGAGTCTTGATGGACAACGAACTACCACTAGAACCGCAAGTAAACGCAATAATCAAGAAATGTTTCTTCCTCCTGCACATGGTAAAAAGGCTCATACCGTTCCTCTCCTTCACCCATAAGACACCCACCATCATCTCCCTCATCATGGCCAGAATAGACTACACCAACAGCCTATACCTAGGAATGCCGGAACGCCTACTAAGAAACTACAACATATCCAAAATGCAGCAGCCAGATTCCTGCTCAGTCTACCACAAAGAGAACACGTCACCCCTGCACTGAAAATGCTACATTGGCTAACGATAACAGGGACATTCTGAAGTCGTTTTTTGCATGTTGTCCACTTGTAGACTCTTACAACATGAAACAAATCAAACCTTCCCGGCAACCATGAGCCCTGCTATGAGGATCAAGCAGAGCTCATTGCCTCTTGTCTACAATCGTGCAGAAAAAGCGAGGTCACACTAATAAATACAGCTACTCCCACACACACACACACACACACACGGATGCGACACATTTCCATTCAACGCAGAGGGCTCTGGTTGCCAGGATGTGCTGCCGCTCAAGTTATTTTAAGCACTTGTTAAAATGCATCGACTCTTTTTCTCCCACCGTTTCCAACGAGCAGTAATTGCCCCCTTGGTTATCTTATTAATTCTGTCATTCATTGAAAGCCCAGCTTAAGTGATTTACTGTCATTTAAACCCATATGAATGGGGAGAAATTAACACAAAAACTGGTAACCATGGCAACGATATTTTCAGTTTTAATTAACTTTGTGAGCCTTGAATGCTGTTTGCTTTAACTTGCATGGCTACAAATCTACAACTCTGTGGCAATGGGTTTGTCAAAAATTCGGAACTATTTTAAAGACAACTGGCAGAATGATAGCAAAATTGCTTATTCGTCGAACTAAGCCTCAACGGGCATTGTCATACAGCACAGAGGTCTATGTGTTCTGCCCATGTCGCAAAATTAGCCTACTACCTCAAGCGTTGCCTTTGTCCTCATACCAGGGTCGCACGTACGTTTTTTCCCTAGACATTTCCCAATTTTCTCACTGCCTCATTTTACAGGGGGCGGTCTGCTAAATGGCGTAATAGTACGCCTTGTTTTCACGCCTTGAATGAACACTCTGCCACATTTTGGTGCATTGATGAGATAGAGGAGGAACACGGGCGAGGTGGTGTGGGAGGGCGTACAGGGGATAAGATGATAAGATCTCCGCCGTTGTGCACCTGCATGAGATTTTCATGCAGGGTACAAAGAATCCACCTCGCTTTACCACCTGCTAACTAGCGTGCGGATTCCATAGGATACCAAACCATTAGTAAACTCAGCCTGCAAAGCGGTTTTGCAGTTTTTACATTTCCTCGAGACAGAGTGGAAAAATGAAAGGGCTCATTATTTATTTATTTATTTCTATTTGTATAGCGCACTAACAGCCCAAAGGCATTGAGGTGCTGTTTCTGGAAGGTTGCTTAAAGTTACATTAGTTACATTGATATTCTTTGCTCAGGGTTACAACGAGCTTGTACCATGGATGTTACAAGATACATTTATAAGACGATTTATAAGTTACATTAATAAAAACAATTGCGTCGGAATCCAGACAGTAGGAACCAGTAGTAAAGGCTAGCTATACAAACAGTAAAGTTTTTTGCGATTTCCTGAAGGCTATCTGTGAGTCCAGGTTGCTGGGATGGGAGAGAGTTCCAGTGGGTAGCTACCATGACTGGAAAACTGGAGCTCCCTGCGCCAATCCTTACGGTCTTGGGGATGGTGAGGCGATTGGTGTAAGCTGTCTAGTGGGCCTGGCTACACTGGGTTTAGAGATTCCCTGAGATAAGTATCGAGGGGCCTTTGTGTGGACACACTTGTGCGTGAGAGCAAGGATCTTAAAGAGGATACGCTCTTTAATGGGAAGACAGTACACTAGGTTTCTAGTTTCAGAGATATGTTCCCTTCCGGAGATGCCAGTGGCGGCCCTAAGCACATCGAGTGGGGCTCTGGTGTCCAAGGTATTCTGGTCAGGGGCCAGCTTGAAGACATTCTCATATCATCTGAAAGTAATCGGTTGTTCTTAAATATTTGTTCCCTTGTAAACCAGTATGGCATGTTTCAAGGGGGGTTTTAGATCAACTTTGACTATTCGTGATAGGAAGTCTCTGTGCAGGCTGCAGTCTGTCAATGACATATGCTGCAGTATGTCAACTACATAGCCAGTATGTATGTCAATTACATATGCTGCAGTAGGTCGAATATTCCTTATATTCCGTATAGTTAACTAGGGAGTCAGGATTTTTACAAATGGCACAGTAGGGATTATTATCCCACTCTTACCATCTTTATCGATTACATTGTGATTTTTCTAGCATCTATGGAGAGTATTTCAACAATTTCCAGACTTTTTCTGAGGGTTTGGAGTCCGGCAGCAGTGTCTCCTTCATCACACCCTACACAGACATCGTCTTTTTCACGTATCTTCCTCCAGTGGCTTCATAGTGCTGTTGGGGGTTGCATTGGAAGGGGATTTAGATGGGGACAAGGCAACTGATTAAGTACTGTCTGAAAGGTGATTGGACTATGAAACGGTGGGAACCAGGGTGGGATTACGGGAGCTGTAGTTTGTTTAAAAATCACTTTGCTTTGAAAATATTGTGCATAATACATGCCTCTGGGCCATTATTAGAATTCCGATTCTATGCGGTAAATCCATAAGAATAATCAACATTAGCACATAGAAGTCATTATTGACATCCTCCGAACCAATCAGAATGCTCGGAAACACCACCAGTAATCTCTGCTACTAACCACTGTTATTGACCTCAATCTAAACATTTTGGCTTTAGTACGAGTTTACCTGCCATCAGTGCCTACACCATCATATTTTCTTTTAGCACCAAGTGCTTATAGTCCAAGTGTCAATAGTCTTAGAAACCTCAATGGGGGTCATTATTACATGTGACAATGCCCTTCCCTAAATTATTGCTCTTAACTTTACCTCAGCAGTAACTTGGGGAGTGGTCATAACCCTGCATTAGCACCCGGCATGCGTGGCGCAACGGGAATACTGCGTGGTGATTGGCTCATTTGTGAGCCATACCACACGGTATTCCCTTTTACGCCGTGCGTGCCGGCTACTCTGTTCTCGGCGAAGGGCGTGGCAGCCCCTCAGCCAATGAGGAGGCTCGAAACGGGGCAATACCCGCTCCAAGCCTCCACACGGCTGGAGGCTTCCATCGTCCCCCACTAGAGACTGCAGTACTTTTTTCTTTTCCCCGTCCCCCTCCCTTCGATCCTCCCAACCCCACTTACCTTCTTTTTTCTTCTGGTCTTGGGAGCGGATGCGCTGGGAACACAAGTGTTCCCAGCGCATCCGCTCCCGATGGCCGCCATGGAAAGGGAAAACGGACTACGTTTTCCCTTTCCCGGCGGCCATTTTTTTTCCATTTTTTCTTCTTCTTCTGTTTCCAAACAAGCAAAACAGAAAATAAAATGCCATTAGCACCCGGTCTAACGGGCCAGGGTGCTAATGGCAATAAGACCCTTGGCGGCGGGCCAATACCGCCCACGGTAATGCCCCCGGGGCTTCGTTAAGGCCCTCGCTACGCTCAGGCCTGTAACTACGGCCCCGGGGGCATTACCTGGGGCGGTATTGGCCTGCCGCCTCGGGTCTTATTGCCACAATAATTACCTGTCTTTGGTCCATGAGGCTTATTATTTTAACATGGTGCTGACCGCATCTGCAGCTCGTTGACTGCAGAATCGCTGCAGGGTTAGTATGCAGCACGCCCAGGTAGGCTCCCGGTCAAAGTCCCTATGGGTAACATGGGCGGCGCCAGGTTTGTGCTTGGGAGAGACAAAGCCCTCCCACTTTGAAGCAGCAGTCATTACTCCGCTGTGAGGTCCAGCCCGGGTTCAGACGGCAAGAACCTGTTACATTTTTCACCTCATAGAGCGGAGTGTTAACTTACTTTTAAACTTACTTTTAAACTTCATAAGTAAGTAAATGTGAGAAAATAGTAATTAACGTGACTGGGGCATCAGCAAACGTGCAGAGGACAAAAGCCTGCCCAGGGGATGATATCAATAGACCCCCTAAAGACTTAACTGCTGGGCTCAACTTTTAGTTGGCCCATCCCTCCAATGATAAGCATTGCTTTGTTTAACTAAATAGCCTGCTGTGAGATGCAGAGGCGTAGACAAGGTAGGGGCTGATCTGGTCCAGAGGGAAACAGGTAAGAAAAGAAAAAAGTGTTTTTGTTTGTATGCACAGTGCTGGTCATTGGGCCGGCTCTCGGCGGATCTGAGATCCGGCACCAGATGTGTAGGCGGATCTCAGCATCCGGCCAGAGTCAGCCGCCCAAGCCCATGAACCGCGCTGGAAAACTTAAAAAGAAAAAAAAAACGCCTGTGACTGCAGCATTGCCTTTTACCGCGGCTTTAGCACTGGTGTGTAATGCACAATGCTTGCTACATGTACAACTGATTCCTTTCAATTGTACATGTAGCCAGCATTGTGCATTACACACCAGTGCTAAAGCCGTCGGTAAAAGCCAATGCTGCTGTCGTGGGCGCTATTTTTTTTAAAAACGTATCCCAGCATTGCTGGATGTCCACTACAAGCCCCGCCCCCTCTAGACCACGCCCCTTCGGCCACACCCTACCTACTCCTCCCCCACCCAGGCCCTTGTTTTGTGGGATCCCCACCACATTTTTTTCCATTACTGTGTATGCAAGTATGATTGTATGCGTGCATGCATGTGAGTATGTGTGTAAGTGCGTGTATGTATGTGTGTATGCAAGGGGGGTCTGTAAGTGCATGCCTACGAATGAATGCAGTGTGAATGGTGTACATGGGTTCGAGCGTGTGTGTGAATGAGAATGCAGTGTGAATGTTCTGGGTGCTCGTGTGAATGACAGAAACGGTGTGTGTGTGTGGCGCGCACATTGGAGCATGAACCTTTTTTGCATGGAGCATGGCATGTTTTACTGGCATTTTTGGCCAAAGCAAAGCCAACTTGAGTGTTATTATGTGAAGGAGGGGTTGGAGTCGGGGGTGGGTACTGCAATGAGGCTGTCTGGGTCCTACTATGGCATTGAATGTTGTACTCGTAGTCGCATTAAGGATAAAGCCAGCTTGTTTGTTTGTTTATTTTATTTCTATAGCGCTCCGGACCCAGGAGTATAGGGGCGCTTAGTACAAGGTTACACGGCACAGTACATGGTAATAAACAGTGATGCTAGAGCAATTTAAATAGCAGTTATATACAGGCAGTGGGGGTGATAGCACCCAATCGTGACATAAGTGAGGCATGAACAGTCAATACATTATATAGCAAGGTCTGACTTCAAAGTTGACTATTTGTCAGAAGCCACCCAATGACAAGTTTCCTGAATGACTAGAATGAATTGGAGGATTTGATGCTTGATGAGTGTTCTTGTATGGGGAGGGCATTGTGGCATGGTATTGCTTAACTGTTGTTAAGCGAAGTAGGTTTAATGGCCCCACTCACTAGTCTTTGCAGCCCTCCAGATAAGTGGCATATCTTTGTTTTTACTCCTTAAAATTGGGCGCATACTGCTTACACAAACGGAAAAATATATAAGCAGTCATCTCCCTCTTGTTGCTGCACCTTGCGCCCCCTCTCTCTCCTATTTCCCCAGCTCACTTCCTATTTCCAACTTCGCTGGTCTAACATGTCCCCCCACGCAGATGCATTGTGGAAAGTATTTTTTGTACTGGATTACATGGAAAACGTTGTTTCAGCAATGTGTTCTGGGGCAGTTCTGAACAGAAGCCTCAGCACTGCATGCCACACAGAGGAACTCTTGTATTGTTATCTGATCTGAGGTGGACCTATTACATTAAATTACATTTAAAAAAAATCTTTACATTTATTGTGGTTAGTGAGCTTTCAAA
This sequence comes from Ambystoma mexicanum, assembly GCF_040938575.1. Classification (NCBI taxonomy): domain Eukaryota; kingdom Metazoa; phylum Chordata; class Amphibia; order Caudata; family Ambystomatidae; genus Ambystoma; species Ambystoma mexicanum. The sequence goes on along the minus strand of NC_090921.1, from coordinate 603,864,813 downwards.
ACTGCCATCCAGCCCTCCCACCCCCACCCGCAAATGTTGTGGCTGGCTCTGCCCCTGATAGGTACAGATTTAAGCCAGGTGATCTCCTGGCATGCCTGCAGGGTTAATATACACTATGCCTAGGTAAAGAATTAAAGATCTGGGTAGGTGACTCACGCTCAGACTTTTGGTACCCTTAAATCGGAATAATGATGCAAATGAGTATATTCACAACAGATGATTCTACAGTAGTATGAGATTTATTTCATGTGAAATGCAGCTGACACGTGTTTCGACCACCTGGTCGTTCTCAAGGCTGTAAATTGTCATTAGCAAAACATTTGACATTACACAAAATCAAAATAAGAATTAAGCAACCAATTAGTACATTCGAACAAAAACAAAAATCACACAAATCAATATAGTAACGCAAATCACATAGATCATTATAGTGATAGAAACAAGTATAAAACATACCAAACAAACCCCATTCCAGGTCAGAGACGGTGAGCGGAACGGATTGGTCAAAATTGAGAAGAAAACAACATTTCAAATGAAAGGAGAGTATAACAGGTATATTGTTTGTGCATAAAAGACTAATTCGATTTTGTTAGTGTAGCCTCCTGTCTTAAACATGTTGTAAGGTTGAAGGATTATTAGTGAAAGACGTGAGATGTGAAACCAACTGACTCGACATTTATTCATAGCCATAATGGCTGCCGGCGTGCAATATTATGTCTATGTTGTATGGTGCGCGTATTGCTAAATGCAAATCACCTGTGCATGTGGACTAATTCATGGTATATTGGTGATCCATAGGGATTCCTAATATTAGTAATCATTCCAATTGGAAATTATAAAAATGGTTAGAATTGAATTAGTATTGATAATATGTGCATGGATACTCCGAAATTGGGCTTACCCTACTGACGAAACATTCGATTCATTCGTCTGAAAACATGCCGAGGTTGTTTAGGAAAATTGACAATTCTTACGGACAAAAAGATTATTGTCCAATTTGAGTGAGTGAATGCCACTAGTTGAAGGAAACATACCTGCAAGGATTGACCAGTCCTAAGTATATGAATCTTATGCCAAGCAATTTAGTTCAGATCAGGTTACAAGTACCACATGGTTAATGTCTGCCTCATCTGCAATATAACCAATGAGCATGGTGAAGATCCTTGTTGTCAAGAATACAAGTCATGGACTGCTGTCATTGATTGGATAAAAAATCCTACCTGAGATCAGGTTGCAATCATATAGTCATATTGGACAACACACGTCTGAATTCAAATAAAATTATGTTTCAAGTGTCTTGAAAACTCCAAATCTGTGTGAAGTAGTATCGAGAGCGTTCTATAATGCCGGCAATCAGAACGACAATGCCATAATTCAGATAGAGTTGTTGATTGGCCTGTATCAGTCAAATTACCATATTGCAATGCAGAGAAAAAAAAAACGTAATTCGCCTTAAAGTAATGTCTCCGTCTGGAGCCTCAGTGATTGATCATAACAGATTTGGTGGAATTGTCATTGAATGTGAAGTGAAGTCCAAAATGTGATAATGGCAAGTGTCAAAGGGTAATCCACATACATCCCATCAGTATCTAGGCTGCTAGTCTTAAGCGAGCGAGCAACTGACGTATAGATCAGAAAGAATTCATATCTCAAAATACTTCATGGAACCCGCATCCCAAACATGAAATTAACTAACCTGTAATAGGTAAGTTTAGAGAAAAGGGATAAATCCCTGGGTCAAAATTGTCGCGAACGAGGCCTGAATGCCCAGCCTCATAAAAATGCATCCTTTTCTATGCGGAACGTCGCGCACTGTGACGTCCAAACATAGTGACCTCATGGGTAATTGTAGCTCGAGCACTCAACAATCAAAATAATCTTTAGCAACTCACTAAGCAAAAACCATCAACAAGCCAATGCCGAGTATTCTCTGAGAATGAGCCCATATACTTAAAACTAGCCTCGTGGAACCCAGTGACATCAATTTGGGAATTTTCGACGCTATACTTCTTCAAGAGACGTGGTTACAATCCAAAACCAGTATTGGCGGCTTCAAGGTCTCTTTGAGTGCTGCATTAAAGGGTTCTAAGGGGCGACATTCAGCAGGCTTGTTAACAGCTATAAAATCAGGAAGCCCATTATCCTCCCTGCAGTGTGTGGCAAATAACGCCTCATTTCAAGAAACAGCAATAACATGAGACTCATCCATTTTTCACAATCCATCAAATGCTTCAACGAAAATTGTTCTGATTAACGTATATTGGAACCCTGCAATCATATCGACTGAAGCATTTATAACACAAGCAGCCGACCTAATAGATGACACATACATAAATCAAGATCCAGGATTCGTGATCGTATGTGGTGATCTGAACACCTCAACCATAATTCATTCATCAGAAGATATCAACACAGACTCAAATTCTGTGCGCAAAGAATCCCGGGCCATCTCATGGCATAACCTCATGGGAAGCAAGAACATGCACATGTTAAATGGAAATATGAAACCCGACATACCTTCTCAAAAAACGTCGGAAGGAATGGGGAAGCATCTATCATTGACTATATTTTTGTCTCAACATCTCTATTACCATTCATAACCTCATTCGAAGTAGTCACAACAAGGAACAGCGACCATCATTTATTACATATGGAATGGTCAGGTTCCAAAAAAAAGACCTCAAGAAACCATGTCCTTCAACAGTAAGATGAGTATTGATGGAATCTGAGTTAATTTGGGGCCACAAAACATCACCCATCTTCTGGGAAATCTAGTGCATGCAACTCACATGATTGACTATATTCCACTTATTGAACCGTATTGGCAAACATCTTCGAACAAACTAACTTCTTTCCAACATCATAGACACGTCTACAACAAAGAATTAGTAATTTGTAGAAAAGAAGTACACAAACTGGGAAGAGCATATAGCAAGACAAAATTACCTACAGACTATGAACATTCGCAGAAAGTAAAGAATGACTGTAAAAATTGGTTGCGTTCCATTAAACACTTACAACATCAACAGGAAAGATCTTAGTCAGTAAAAACACCAAAGACTTTTGGTCACTAATCAAAACAACCACAGTTCAACCAACAGATGCACAACACAATCCAATCGGTCATCACAAATGGATTCAGCACTTTGAAGGCCTATACACAGCTCCAAATAACCCATGCCTTACTGAACCATTGAGCACCGCCAACAAACCATGGGTTCCTCCACACAGTTGCAATGACATCATGCACCTAATTACCCGGCTTTACAACTCTCGAGCTTCGGGTCCAGACAGGCTAACCAACGCTACTCTTAAGGCCAATCCAGCAGAATGTACTTTATTCATCCACACCTTGTTATTACGAATATCTAATAACCATCTAAGACCAACTTCATGGAAAAAGGCAATAGTTTTTCCCATTTTCACAAAGGGCGATAGGGACAACCCAGCAAATTACTGCCACATCGCCCTTTTAGATGTAATCGGTCAAATTTATGGAGCGATTATCTTGGGAAAATGTTCGTACATGGTGCGCCAAAGATAACATCAAAGGCCCATTACAAACTGGTTTTGTGAAGGCAATCCGTACCGCTGTCAATATATTCATCATTAACATCTTAAAAGATCGAACTCAAAAAAGTTAAGTACAAAATGGCGTTCATCGATCTGGTCCAAGCGTTTAACCAGATCGACCGTCAAAAACTGTGTAAGAATTTGAAATTGGCTAACTGTTCGATTTCCATTCTGGAACCTATGCAAGCCATGCATCATAAAACATCATTGCGGGTATGTTTAAACAAAAATGGCTTACTATCAGATGAAATCCACACTGCAAAAGGAGTGAAACAAGGATGTCCAATGGCATCCACAATATTCAATTTCTTTCTGGCAGATCTGAAACTTCCAAACAATGACGTCCAAACTTTCCCTCTGCTGATTGGAGGAACATCTTTACCTCGTCTATTGCACGCAGATGACATCGTACTCATAGACCAGACCCCGATAGGGTTGCAACGGCAGCTGACCAATTTGCAAAACTTCATCAACACCAATAACCTCGAAATTAACAAATCCAAAACTAAAATCTTAACGTTCGGAAACTCGAACAAAGGTAAGAACGCATACACTTGGAGTCTCGAAGGTGAGCGAATCGAACAAGTTACCACATTTTAATATCTCGGATTCTGGCTAAGCGACACAGTATCCGAAGCTCCCATGATCGGTCGCCCATGAGCCACAACACAAGCCATGGTGAGTCAGGCGCGTGCTGTGAATGAAACCTATGGAAAGTTCTTTCTACTACCAGTCATTTGGTTCTACCGTGCCAAAGTTGCACCCATTTTATCCTATGGTTCCGAAGCAATGCTGCATATACCGGACACAAAATGGCCCCTGCTTGAGGGTCTATTTTGGAAAAAGGTTCTAAATCTTCCACAATCTGTTCCAATCTCCATCATTCAGCGAGAGTTGGACTTATCTTCGCTACAATGTATTGTTAATTGGAAAAGATTCTCTTTGTTCAGCAAATGTCTTGTGATTAATCGTCCGGTGATTCTTGAACTATTGCGTAAAGAGTTAATAGCATTATCCACTCCGATCTTACAACAATGGAGAGCAGAGATCTGCTTAATGCTAAGAGAAATTGGCAGTTCACTTGAAACTTTAATCACGTATCCTAAAAAGTGTAAAAAGCAATTACAAGAAGCAGACTGGATGACAACTCTCGAATTAGCTAGTGGGTACCAATCAGTAGCTCACATCTCTGGAGAACCACATAGACGAAACACAGTGTGTAAATATTTAATACAGTGGGCCTCATTAGAAGTTTGGCGGTAGCCTTGCGGGAAAAACTAGCAGGCGGCCGCCAAACGTCTGAAAATTTCTGCCGCCCCCGAATGGGCAATTACTGGGTCATTACGGCCCTGCCGGACCCAGTAATTGCCCCATTCGTGGGCGCCGGAATGGAATGCTCCCCCTTCCCATTTGAGCTCCATAGGTAATGGGGAGGTCGGATGCACCTGCATCGTTATAAACGGTGCTGGTGCATCCGACATGCTGTGCTCGCCGGTGTCGCTCTGCCCGCCTGTAGTTCCCGGACCGGAAAACTTCTAATGAGGCCTAGTGTCCTAACAAGAATATAAGAGACCAATTCTTGAGAACACGACTAAATATCCAACCGACTAACGAAGTTAATCATCTGTGTGGCTTAAGTTCTTCCAACAGTTGTCGTTATTGCAAAAGTCCTGTGATGATTGAGACCTTGATACATTGGGTAACGATTTGCCCTGATCTTAATGATAGACGTACTGCTTTCTTCCATCATCAACTCTGATTTCCAAAAACAAGACCTAGATGCATGTTGGACAATATTGATTTCTGGTCAAAAGACACATTATGCGATTATTTCAATAAGATTTTCGAATCCTTGTATGACAAACCTTGATAACATGTTGAGTATCACGATTGAACTGAGTGCACTCATGGATTTTTTTTTCTTCTTCTTTTTTTTCGTTCAAGTTAATTATGTTATTTCTGTTTTTGCTAAAAAAAGGTTGTTAACAATTTATACACAAATAAAATAAAAAATAAACATTTTAAAAAAGGATGGTCACTAGCGCACAGTAATTGTATCTAACCCACTGAGGCCAATTAATCATTTGTACTATGCTTAGGTAGGCTGCTGTTCAAAGCCGCTATGGGTACAGGGGTAAGTCAGGTGATCTCCCCAGTCTGGCTGCCTATCGGTCAGGGATATGGTCTCTGCTGGGGCATAATATCTATGGGCGAAGGCTTTAAGGGAGACAAACAGAGAAAAGCTTACTATCAGGCAAGAGGATGCTAACAGCTTCCTAACTTGCCAATAGGTTTTAAACGAGGGCAGTGATGGTGCCGTTCTAGGCAGAAAGTAACATTAACAAACTTGTGGGACATAACAAAAGCACTAACCCCATCTGTATGGAGAGCAGCTCCTGTTAACTGACCCTTACTAGAAAATACCTGACTGACTTGATGCTTGTTAGTCTGTGGCCAGTGGTGGAAATGGAAAAAATGGAAAGGGGGACACAAGGACCAGGGGATGGGATGGGGTGGAGTTTGGAGGAGGGGTGGAGGAGGGGGGTGGAGGAGGGGTGGAGTTCCAAGGAGGCAGAGTTTAGAGGGGGTGGAGCTGGCAGTTGAACTCCACTCAAAGGAAATGTTCAAAATAATAGTTTAAAAATGGTGCCATTTCTTTCATGCTGCTTCTTTCCAAACTCCACACTGACACCCTGACTATCAGCACCACCTATAATCTCGTACATAGGTGGATGTTGCTTAATGGCTTGGCACCTAACAACTCGAAGACTGAAATCATGATTGTTGGCACTGTTTACAAACTCTGTAATTTGGACCCTGCATTTCAAACCATCAAAGCGGCTGAATACTCTCTCAACACACTTTCGAAGGGTAGGACTCTGGGAGGTATATTGGATCAAGAGCTGAGCATGAAAGCTCACATTAACCATCTTGTATCCTGTTGCTCCTACTTTATCAAGCTCCTTGTGAAAATTCGACCCTTCCAAGACTCAAGCTGCTGTGCTACCCTGGCGTGAGCCATCATCAGGTCTCGATTAGAATACTACTCAAGCTTACAACAGGGCATAGTACAGGGTGAACTCAATCGCCTTCAGGTAGTCCAGAATAATGCTGTCAGAGTGGCCTGCATAGGTCTGACCATATATCTGAGGCAAGAAAATCTTTTTTTACTGGCTCCCCATGAGGAAGCGCATTGTTTTTCACACTATGTGCATTGTACACTCTTGCCTTTTTGGATAAATTCCCAACCTACTTGTCATCTCGGTTGGGAAGGCTACCTGCCATACAGACCCTCAGATACAACAACTCAGGCCTCCTGATGACTCCTAAAGTCAAATTGACTATGGTGCTGGATAGCTGCTTCCCAATGGCAGCTCCTCGCCTACGGAATGGACTACCACCAGACTTGAGATCCTGCCCCTCCTTGACATCCTTCAAACGTTAGTTGAAGACCTTCTTGTATGAATGAAGCCCCTGCTAGTTATTGTTCCTGATAAGTTAGATCTTTTTGTTTTTCTTTTGTCTGACTTGTCCTGCGCTTCCATTCCTAGGGGCCGTGTCCCAGCGCATTACAAATAAAATAAAATAAACTGTTCATCAATTCCACTGAAATTTTAGAATATTGGCAGATTCTGTGGCAAGTTTGTTGAACTCTGGCACCTGCTGCAACATGTGCTATAAAAACTGCAGTCTTGACCCGGGACCGAGTATGGCTCTCTCACTTCACTCGATGGGGGAACTTGTGATCCCACAGCAAAAATCAAAAACTGGCACCAATGAATACACACAGTAAGTGAACATATCTTAAAGGCAAATATGCACATTTAGTTCAATTGATCTTACCCCTTAGAAGAAGGTGCACAAGATAAAAGAGCATTGGCCATTAAGAAAAAGCAATCAACACCAGAAAAATAACCTGAGAGATGAGATTTTCCAATAACTAGGCTGGGAAAGTATAAAAGGTGCTCATATTTTAAACCCAGCAATCTATAGTGCAATATTCCTTGGAAAACAAAATCCAAATATGAGACATGTTCTTTGATAAGAAATGTTTGTGGTCTTGTGAGCATCAACACTGCAAATGTGACAACCTGGGTGAAATCCTGGTAGCCAAACACTTGAGCATGCTTGCCAGCCTCAAAAACACCCAAGGGGTGTTGCATCTGCCCTCTGAAAAAAGCAACTCTGTCCACTCACATTTATCCTTTCCTTGTGTCCTGAAAAGCAGCACATGGCCACAATCAGGGAAACATAACTGCTCCAGTGTCCAGGATTGCAAGCTCTCTTGCCACATCCTGAGTAAATATTAATGACTCACTTGCACTCTCATCATCTCCCCTCCTGACCTTCCTGTTTGGCTTTCAATAATGCTCTGCTTTATAAAGATGGCTTGAAAAGTACATTAACCACAGTAAGGTACTCAAACAAATATATAAATCCTTATAGAAATATGCTAGGCAAAACGTTTAGAATTGTTGCATTACCCCCCCCCACCTTGAATGGAAGACTACACATAACAGAATGCAATTCAGCAGAAGGCAAAAATGGCCTGTGGATTTTGAAAGTGTACTTTCAAGACTTAAACATTCATAACAAAATGAAATTTGGAAAAGGTTGCCTGTTTGTGTTTCAATGTTTCAATGTTTAACAAAAATACTTCATATATAATGTGAGGAAAATGTTACAAGAAACATATTTTGGTGTTGTAAATATGAACATGCGACAATTAGACAGATACATTAAAACTTTTTTTGTGATATATTTAATTGTTCTAGAGGAGGCCACATATTTAAGCAAGGAAATGTTAAGAATGTATTTTCCAATACAATGGTCTCTTAAATAGGCCATCACTTGCAAATCGCTCCCAATTTAAATGCTCTGCTTTCAAGAAAGAAAGTGATAAGCAGTGCTTACGAGGCCTGCAGCGTCTATAGGGTAACTGGGATGGAGGCATTTGTCTCAAGAGCGTTGTAGCAGGAGTTTGAGAGGTGATAAGCTGCTCACCAGGACAAACAGAAAGGGAGCCAAGCCTCTTACATGCCTTCCTTCTATCCCTTCTATGCTGGAAGCCGGACGCTGGTGCCCGATATATGATATGATATGGCATTTAAAACGCGCTTGTGCCTAAGTGTTTCTAGGCGCCACAAGATAAGGGAGGGAAGACCTAGGGAGGACAAGACAAGTGATCCTTCTAGGTCTTGTGTCATTCAGAGTGTGCAAGTGCAACACTAGAAGTGCAAGGGGAAGGAGAGGGGGGAAGTGCAATGGAGAAGAAAGGGGGAAAGTGCGATCAGAGCAGCATGGCTTTGCGTAAGTGCAGCCAGGGCAGCATGGTTCTGGGTAAGTGCATGGAGGCAGGGGGGCTGTAGAGGTTACAGTTACAGCCCCTAAGTGTGCGGTAGGCCAGGAGGCGGTGAAAAGGAAGACTGGTCGTGGAGGAGGCTGGTACCCAGTGAGACCCTGAGGGAACCAAGCAAACCAGTCTGAGTTGCAGACAGGGAAGTTAGCAAGGGAGCGAGAGAGAGAAGGCAGAAGAGAAAAGGAGGGTCTTGAGCTGTTTCTGGAACTTCAGGTGGTCCAGCTCAAGTCTGAGAAGGACAGGGAGGCTGTTCCATAGGGAGGCACCTACAGAGGAGAGAGATCTACCCTCCACTCTCAGCATGGAGAAGCGTCTGACCCTCAGAGAGTTGGAGGTAGCTGAGCAAAGGTCTCTTAGCTGGAAGGGATTTCTGAAAAGAGAGTTGGATGTAATGCTGGGCCCCAGACCCAGAAAGCCTTGTGGATGATGCAGAGGGTCTTGAACTTGATCCTTGCAGCCACAGGGAGACGGTGGAGAGAGTTCAGGGCTGGAGAGATACGGTCCCTGGGCTTGAGGCCAATGATACATGTCGCTGTCCTGTTCTGGATTAGTTGCAGGGGGCGAAGAGTATAGATAGGCATATTGAGAAAGAGGCTGTTGCAGTAGTCCAGCCTGGAGTGAACCAGGGCTCTAGAGACAGTGAGCTTCTGGGGGAAAGTGAGAAAAGATAGATTACCTATGAGGGGGTGCAGCTGGAAGTGGGGCTTTTTGGCAAAATCTGTGATGTTAGGACAGAAGGAGTCGACAATGACTCCAAGGTTTTTTGCCTCATAGGAAGGCGAGGGTCGAGGGCCCAAGGAGGGCGGCCAGAGTGAGAGAGAGAAAGCAGGAGCAGGGGTCCCAATGAGAAGGATCTCCGTTTTACTGACATTAGGGTAAAGATGGTTGGAGGCGCACCAATCCTGAATCGTGGATAGACAGTCAGGAATGACAAGGGAGGAGAGGAGGCTGAGGGAAGCCTGAAAGAGAGCTGTGTGTCGTCCGCATAGCACTGAAAGTTAGAAGAGAAGGTGGAGAACAGGTAGGCCAAAGGGGCCAGATAGACATTGAAGAGCCAGGGTGAGAGGATAGAGCCCTGGGCGACACTGCATATAGAGGGAGAGGTGGATGAGAGAAGGGACCCAAGTTAGACCTGCGAGGGATGGTCTAGGAGGAAGGAGGTCAGTCATGCCAGTAGATGATCCGTAATGCCCAGATTCACCCGGAGTCGGTTGATCAGGGTGGCGTGATTGATCATGTCAAAAGCAGAGGAAAGGTCAAGGAGGATGAGGACAGAGGGAGAGCTGGAGTCGAGGTTAGAGAGCAGATCTTCACAGGTGTTCAGGAGAGCAGTTTCCATCCCACTGGCTGCTCTACAGCCAGACTGATGGTCATGGAGGCAGCCAACAGATTCAGTGTGGAGGGTAAGCTGCGTGATTGCCAGTTTTTCCAGGAGTTTGCCCAGGAAAGGAGTGATAGAAATTGGGCAATAGTTTGCCGGACATGTAGGAAGGCTTTCTTAGGAGGGGGTGCACAAGGGAGTGCTTAAGGAGAGAGGGGAAGATCTAGTGGCAAAGAATTATTGCAGAAATCAGCCAAGGCTGGAGCGAAGGTGGTGATAGGGTCCTTGATGGCTCTGGAGGAGCAGGGGAGCAGCTGTTTTGTTGACACTTCCATCGATCGTATTTGTCGAGAGACATCATCAGGTGTTGTGAGAATGAAAGGTGATAAAAAGGAAAAGGAGTGGGTGAGGTGGCCAAAGGGGCCTGAGAGAGGTGGGGAAAAGGAAGAGGATAGTGAGGACAGGATGTCCTGAGTTTTAGTGGTGAAATGAGAGGCCAGAGCCGTACATAGGGCCTGGGAGGGAGATGGAGAGGTAAAGACTGCAGTAGGATTGACCAGCTCCTTGCAGATTTTAAAGGGTTTGGTCGTTTTGTTAGAGGATGCAGAGATGCAGGCTTGGATATTGGCCCTCTTCTTGGAGAGGACATGGAGTCTGTGTTGCCTTTGGAGCAGACAGCAGGCCAGTTTGTCAGAGGATGCTCCCAAACCCCTCCACTTCCTCTCAGCCACCCTGCACTTGTGTTTCAGGACGACGAGATTGGAGTCGTATCAAGAGTTGCACTTGGAGGTAGGCTTCAGACGGATTCTCATGACAGTGGCAAGAATGCCCAGAGTGTTGGAGACAGAAAGATGAAGCTTAGAGAGGGCTGTGTAAGGGTGCGAGTCAGCCGCAGGAGTAGGATGAGCAGAGAAAGTAGAGGCAAAGGTGTCCACTGACACTCGCTTCATGGGCTGAATGACCGAGAAGGATTGTGGCAGTCCTGGGGTAGGCTTTGCTTGAGGGATAAGAAGTTTCAGGTGAGAGGAGAGCAGAAGGTGGTCGGTCCAAGAGAGAGGAGTGGCGATAGGGTTAGAGAGGGGGATGTCTGAGGAGATGAGAACATCCAAGGCGTGTCAAGCAGAGTGTGTCGGACCAGAGGGTAGAATTGAAAAGGAGAGAGAGTTGCATAGGTTGTGGAAGGTGGATGTTGTGGTCTCCAAGGAGGAGAGGTTGAGAGTATGAGGCAAGGAGAGAAGAGGAGAGGTCAGCCCAATCTGAGAGGAAGAGGGTGACATGGTCAGGTGTCCTGTAGATGGTGGCCACAGTCAGAGAGAGGCCAGGTAAGAAAGAGAGCCTGCAGCCTAAGCATTCAAAGGAGGAGTAGGCCTGCATAGGAATGACAAAAGCAGGGACCCACAAGATCCAGCAAGATCCAGCAAGATCAGGGCCACTCCACCTCCGGGCGGGTTGGATTGGATCTCGGCTCAGAGAGCATCTTGTAGCCGTCAGGGAGGAGAGTGTCAAAAAATGTGATAGAGCTGAGAGTGAATCATGTCTTGGTGAGGGTAGGACATCCAGATCAAGGTCTTTGAGCGGTGGCAGATGTCAGAGGAATGTTTGAAAGCAGAGCAAGAGTTGAGAGTAGCAACGTGGACCAGGTTACCACATACTTCCAAGGTAGGGTGCAGGAGTGAGGTACACTCAGACGAGGCTGTAGAAGGGCCCAAAGGTGGGCAGAGGCAGAAAAAGGAGGTGGCATAGGAGCCAGAATGGAGGAGGAGGTGGGTGCCTGAGAGGCGATGGAGGAGGAATGGGTTGGCAGAGGGGCCAGAGAGGTGTTAGAAGGAGTGGCAGGAGAAGGGAGGAAATTGATGAGATGCGGGTGACGCCTATCAAGAAGGATGAGATTGGGCTGAGCGCCCTGACCATGACGGTACCATTTAGATAGACATTGATGATGGTCTTGGAAGATTGAAAGAGCCCACAAGGCTGAAACACGTGTATGGGGTTGCTTTTGGTACTCTTGTTCAGAGAGGAATTGCCATAGCATTTCGGTGCTAGACTGCCCATGTGGGTGGGACAAAGACTGATATGCAAATGGATATTTTCCATCTGTGAAAGGTACAGTGAGCAAAACGCGTGTGCTGCAAACTCTCATCTCAGAACAGGTTATCATGCCATGTTCTTTCTGGAGAGGAGCGACTGCTACCTTTTTTGAAATATTTGAAAGGAACTTGGAGTTGGTCACCCTGAGTTACCTGGGGGCAACCAGACGTGAAATCCCTGCTCACTGTGCTCAGAGAGACAACGCTTCACCTCACGGATGAGGCCCAACAAGGCTGAAACACGTGTATGGGGTTGCTTTTGGTACTCTTGTTCAGGGAGGAATTGCCATAGCATTTCGGTGCTGGACTGCCCATGTGGGTGGGACAAAGACTGATATGCAAATGGATATTTCCCATCTGTGAAAGGTACAGTGAGCAAAAAGCGTGTGCTGCAAACTCTCATCTCAGAACAGGTTATCATGCCATGTTATTTCTGGAGAGGAGCACCTGCTACCTTTTTTGAAATATTTGAAAGGAACTTGGGGTTGGTCACCCTGAGTTACCTGGGGGCAACCAGACGTGGACTCCCTGCTCTCTGTGCTCAGAGAGACAAAGCTTCACCTCACTGATGAGGCCCAACATAGCTGAAACACGTGTATGGGGTTGCTTTTGGTACTCTTGTTCAGAGAGGAATTGCCATAGCATTTTGGTGCTGGACTGCCCATGTGGGTGGGACAAAGACTGATATGCAAATGGATATTTCCCATCTGTGAAAGGTACAGTGAGCAAAAAGCGTGTGCTGCAAACTCTCATATCAGAACAGGTTATCATGCCATGTTCTTTCTGGAGAGGAGCGCCTGCTACCTTTTTTGAAATATTTGAAAGGAGCTTGGGGTTGGTCACCCTGAGTTACCTGGGGGCAACCAGACGTGGACTCCCTGCTCACTGTGCTCAGAGAGACAAAGCTTCACCTCACTGATGAGGCTCAACAAGGCTGAAACACGTGTATGGGGTTGCTTTTGGTACTCTTGTCCAGAGAGGAATTGCCATAGCATTTCGGTGCTGGACTGCCCATGTGGGTGGGACAAGGACTGATATGCAAATGGATATTTCCCATCCGTGAAAGGTACAGTGAGCAAAAAGCGTGTGTTGCAAACTCTCATCTCAGAACAGGTTATCATGCCATGTTCTTTCTGGAGAGGAGCGCCTGCTACTTTTTTTAAATAAGAGAAAAAAGAGTAATTGGATGGGTGGGTCAGAATAGTTGGGTGCAGTGATTGCTGCCCCTCTGTCCACAACGCACCTACCTTGTCGGTCGCAGCAGGTTGATGGCTGCAGGCTTCCTCACTTCACCAGCTGACACCGGCAGACACCATCTGAAGCTGCTTCTGTGTGAGCTGTCCTTTGCCTCAGGGACCTTTGCTGCAGGGAGCTGCAATGGACAGTGGGGCTTTCCTAGAAGTAACATGTAAATGAGACTGTTCGCCCAATCAGGGATTTGGTGAGGTGGGCGAGAAGAGAGGGAACGAGGAAGGGACAGGAAGCACCGGAGCAAGCAGACCGCAAAGCAGCAAGGGAAGAGGGCACCAACAAAGAAATATACTTTTTAAAACAGAGAGGGAGCTCCTGAAACTAACTGCTCACCTGCTCTTCAAGTCAAAGTAAAGCTGTGCCGAGTGCAGGCTTGGTAGACCCAAACACACACACAATCACGGGCCGGTCACCCAATCAGGGGTGGGGATAGAGTAGGGAGGAGGGAGGGTACGAGGATGGGACAGGAAGCACTGGGGCAAGCAGGCCACGAAGCAGCAAGGGAAGATGGTACCAACAGAGAAATATGCTTTTTAAAACAGAGCAGGAGCTCCTGAAAATAACTGCTCACCTGTTCTTCAAGTCAAAGTAAAGCCACGCAGAGCGCAGGCTTGGTAGACCCAAACACATACACAATTGCATGCTGTTCGCCCAATCAGGGGTCGGGGAGGGTAGGGTGGAGGGAGAGATTAAGGAAGGGACAGGAAGCACTGGGGCAGGCTGGCCACAAAGCGGTGAGGGAAGATGGTGCCAACAAAGAAATATACTTTTTAAACAGAGCGGGAGTTCCTGAAAGTAACTGCTCACCTGCTCTTCAAGTCAAAGGTGGTTGGCCACACAGCTTGCCCATGCCTTGGGTCGGCCTTGGGCTCGGTGATGTGATCTGCCTGCGTGTTACAGCACGCAGAGCATATTAGATCACGGAGCCCCCAGGTTTGATGTGTTAACGAGGAAGTCCCTGTTCCTCAGCGAAGCTGGGGGCTCTGTAAAGCCTTGTCAGGGCTGAGGCAGGCCGGGTCTGAGATCTGGGGAGACATATGATTCCGGATCTCGCAGTAAAATCCAGCCCATTGACAAGCGGTGTCTATGGCAAAGTTTTGTATGGCATTGCTTCGAAAGAGTGAGGCTGTAGTGATCAAATATTTTGAAGATGCCAGTGCTCGTCTAACTTCCGGACTGAGCACTGCCCCTCAAGCTGCCATGTTCGTCCTCATGGCGTGCGAATGAGAACCGGCTGTGATGGCAGCATGCCTGTCATATTCTTACTCTTTATGGCTGGGGGAAAAGGGCTTCTCAGGAATGGAACAGGTCTGTCAGCGGGACTGCATAGACTTAAGAGTACCTGAGCCACTTCCTGACAAGTCTCTTGTGTATGTCAGGAGGGCTCCTATGATACAAAATGCTCTTCTACAGATGCAAATGTGCTCGATTAATGGTCTGCTCCCAAGCAGTTAATATTTATATGTTATATGCTATTTTATATGTTTGCATACCCAATTCATACTATTGCCTTCTTTTCACTGGATAGGAAAGGATAAAGAGACACACTAGAATGTGTGATCCTTTGCTTGCAAGCATGTGTTGCTAGGTCTGTAAATGATCCGGGCTATGCTAATGTCGGGACTGTCTGGTCTCGGGGCTATCTAGCCTTTTGGTTGTAGCCCCCAAGATTCTAACCGGGGCTACAACCAAAAGACGAGGGGCTATAGCCCCCTCACACTCCCATAGCAATGCCTCTAAGCTAGACAATCTACTCTACCAGTAAACAGTAGAGGCAAGCAAACTGGCCCATGGAAAATATCGCAGTGCTTGAATGTCAATAGATTGAAAGATAATAATAATTAGTATTGTGTTTTCAAATATTGCTTCATGTTTTGTTCATCCCAGTTCTAAGCACTGAAATGTTAAGTGTTTTTATTACCCTATAATTGTTCTTTTATAAGGAGACCAGTTTCTAAACGCAAGTCTGGGATTCGAAACTGTGTTACTATGTGTTGTCTTGTTTCCAAGACAAACACTTTGCCCATGAGCTATACTGCCAACATAATGTTTAATGACATATACAAATGCACACACACACACACACCTCCCACCTCCCCCCTACAAATTCAATAAGAATGTCCAGTCACCTCTTAGACTATGCACCCAAATCCACAACTCCTATGTAGACCCTATGAGTCTCCCGCCCTCCCAATGGGGATCCATCCCTTGATCCTTATCATTCGGTGTGACTTCTCCCAACATCACATTTACCAAATAATAGTTTGGTTTAATATCCTCTTTGTAAATGTTATGTCTCAGAAGGGTCTCCTCCTCCACCTGGGCTTAGCATCTTTCTATTTTCACTGCGAGACCATTCTTCCTTATAATATTTAAAAACATATTTAAATGTGCATCATATTCTTCTCCATCCAACCCCATTATTAAGACATCAACTTAAAAGTAAGACGGCCCTGAATAGCTCCAAATAGTTCTTGCATGAGTCGTTGGAACACTGCAGCTGGCGATGACAAATCAAACCACATGCAACAAAACCTAAATGAGACAAGCTGTGTCACAAATGTAGCTGGTAGGACATCTTATGCCCGCCCCCACTTTTATTGATATGCTGATGATAACCGTGACAACCTGGGTATCACTGATCAGGCTCTGGCCTGGCTGACCTTTTTTGTCTCTGATCGACCCTCCCAGGTACAACTTGGGTCCTTCCTATCTTCTATCTCTCACTCTACCTGTGGTGTTCCCCAGGGGTCTAAACTTTCGCCCTGGCTTTTCAACCAATACCTAGCAACTCTCGCCTACTGCATTTCCATTTTCTGCTCAAATTTCCAGTGCTATGCTGATGACACCAACTCATTTTCAGGCTTCCCTCAGTCACCTCCTCTCTTTCCCTCATCTCTGACCGCCTAATCGCCATTCAAAATTGGTGTGCTGCCAATGATCTTTGTTTAAATGCCAACGAGACTGAGATCCTCCTCATTAGTACACCTTCTCCATCCCCTACCCTCACTCTCTGTCCGGCCTCCTTGGCCCTCCTCCTGCCCCTACCAGCGAGGGTAAGAACTTCGGGGTCATCTTTGACTTCACACTTTCCTTCTCCACAGACATCTCTGACGTCTCTAAAAAATCAAACTTCTTACTGCACATCCTTAGAGGTACTCTTCCTTTCCTCTCCTTCCCTCAGAAGCTGACTGTCTCCAAAGCTCTGATTCTCTCTAGGTTGGACTACTGTAACAACCTCTTTCTAAATCTACCTGCCTCCACTCTCCGCCCTTTACAACTAATCCAGAACAGGACTGCGAGACTTGTCCTTGGCCTCAAGCCTTGGGATCGTATCTCTCCAGCTCTGAAATCCCTTCATTGGCTCCCAGTGGATGCAAGGATTGTCCACAAAGCTTTCTGGTGCCTGGGTCCAAAATACTCTGTAAATACCTCCCCTCTTGAGCCCTTCCCTCCTCTACCTCTGACTCCCTCAGGATCAGTTGCTTCAAAAAGAAACAAGCTGGGGGTAGATCTCTGTCTTCGGCAGGGGCTTCCCTTTGGAACTGCCTCCCTGCCACCTTGAAACTTGAGAAGAACCTTCTACGGTTCCGGAAGCTCCTCAAGACCTTCCTCTTTGCTTCTGTCTTTGCCCCTCTTCTCCCCTGCTATCTCTCTCGACACTATGCACCTGGCCACCCTCTGTCCTTCGGGCCCAGGTACCTGTTCACCCTGCTACCCTCCTGCACTGCCTCCTGGCCACCCCTTGCACTGGGGCCTGTATCTGTACCCATACAGTCCCCCACCCACCCTTCTTCTGCACTTATCAGATACACCCTATCTGACTAACCTAGTACTTTGCCACTTACTGGCTGCACTATCACGGTTTATCACCTTTATTTATTTATTTATTTATTTATTTATTTATTTATTTTACTTATTATTTCTTTTGTTCTCTCCTATGCTCTGCACTTTCCAATTTCTCCCCCCTTCCATGCACTTTCCCCCTTTTCCATTCCCCATGCACTTGGGCGTTCTCAATGTCACTGGGCCTAGTAAGATCATTGTTTTTGTTTTTCCCCTGTTCACCTCCCTTTGCTTGGTCGCGCTCTGAAACACCTGTGTACGAGGGCGATATAAATAAAATATCCTATCATATCATAAGTCTATGGTCGTGAGGTACTTAGCAGGGCTCATACTGGTCAACATTTGGGAAAGGTTTGGAAGGATAGTGGTCTACCCATATCCTTGAGCCCAAGTCCTGCAGCTCTACACACATACAAATGCAGTTGTTAGCCTAGCGCACAATGCATACAGGAGCCAGTAGATCTGAATGTTTTACAGGTTTAATCACTCCCTTGTCACACAGCTTGGAAAATTCTCCTTTGAGTTCATCCTTTACTCTTATGGGGATCAGTCTCAGGCTATGTACATTGGGATGAATGCCCTTTTTTTTATTTTGGGTTATTACGTGTCGGTTGCGACACCTATAAGGCGAAACAATTGCATTAGAGAAAAGATAGGGAGGAATGGCATATGAGGAGGAACACACAGCCTTTAGGTGTTGTTTGATTATTTGCCCACCCATTGACTTCCCATGGCCATGCTGATCCCAATAGCCATTCCCACCCAGTTCCTGCCCCCGCCCAAAATAAACACCTGCTCATGGGAATTCTTTGAACTCGCTTTAATGAAGCCTCACTGTTAAACCTTGCACTCGAGGTGCGTACCAGTGTTTCTTCAAAGCAGTCTCCTGAGAGTAAATGACTTAATTGGAGTTGTAAATCTGATACTGCTGTAATAAACAAGTCCTAACCAGGTCTGGCTTCAGCTACTGGATTTATAAGCACTATGCATGTTCTTAATCTTAACTGAAGTCCTTTTAAAGACAAATGTGACAAATTGGATTCTGCCCTGCAGCACTACTAGGATGAGTAGTGGTAAAATGGCGCACTCAGCCCATACACTTCTACAAACCAAAACACAATGCAATCATAAAGGACAGTTAAGAGATATAACTCCATCACCTTTTGCAGCAATGTGGGCCGAGAGAAAGCTATGCTCTTAAGAGGGGTGCGAATGTGAACCAGTAGTAACCCAAACAACACAGCATCACAGTCCAAAATAAAGGGAATTTGCAATCAAGGTTCTATACTAATATAAACACTTTAAATGGACCATTGGGGCAGTTCATAGTCAACAGGACCTGGATTCAGTTCTCGATGGGCTGACATGTCAGACCCGGGATCGATCGTCGATGCGAGCTGGTCAGGCTCAGTTTGGACACGTACCGCAGCAGCAAGTGGGCGCCAAGTAGGGGAGAATGCGGGTGTTCTGTGCGGTAGAATGGCAGCTCTTCAAAGATGTAGGTTGTGGCGGTCCCAGGAGCTCTTTGCAGTAGGTCAGGCTGGGTTGGGCTTTAGCTGATGTGTGGGGTCAATGAGTGATGCTCCAGCAGTTTAAGTCGGTGGGCAACAGTCGTCGAAGTGGTGATCTCAGTTGCATCTATGTGTGATCGATGATGTGGCAGTCCATGGGCTAGCTGGGCTGAGCCATGGCTGTAACCCCCAGTTCGAGTCAGGGAGTGACTCTCTAGTGATTTGGCTTGGGTCCCGGCATTGAGCAATCGCTTTGGTCCTAGCAGGTGACGTGCTTCGCTAGGACACTATGCAGTGTCGAGCTGGGTTAGATGCAAGCAATAGTTTGGTTGGTTGAAGGAACGCAAACGGCAGCGTCCTTCCCTCTTGTTCAAGGTGCAGTGAACATGGAGCGACTGGTTTGATGCAGTAGAATAGGGAGCTTTGGCTGGTCTGGCCCTGCGGTTGCTGTGAGGACTCAAGGACAGGATGCTTCCATTCAGGGTCTACTCCCCTAGCTTAGAAGATTTTTTGTAGAGTGGTTGGTCTTGGTCCACAGTACTGGTCACTCCGGATGTGCCCTGGGAATGGTTAGGGGACAGATTGTCCTTCTGTCTTGGACGTCTCCTTCTTCACCTCAGGCTGAGGGCTTTGGAAAGTACAACTATCCCAAAGGAAGCCCAAATGAGATTCTTCAGGACAACTCTGCAGCCTTAAAGGATCTGAGAGGAACTAAGAGGAATCTGCTGAAGGGTTGAGAGACCCCTTCTTTTAAGAACACAGGTTCCCCAGTGATTGGTCTAAAACTTGCCAGGTTTTGTGGACCAATCCCGGCTCCTGGCTAAAGCGGACTTTGCCCTGTTGATGTCACACCCAAAGTGCTTTGCTCCAGAGGAGGTTGAGGGGACAGGAAAGGGAACGAGAGACAGAGAAAAACAAAATGGTGGATGGCTTTTTCCAGAGCCAAGAGCCCTCTTGCCTACCCTACTCCGTCCATTATCTCATTATTGACAACAAAGAACTTTAGACATGCAGCACCTTGGTGTGAGGCTACTCCCCAGAATAGGTGTGCTCCTTTGATACCTGGAACGGACATCTACTGGCTGTGTGGCTGTCTCTGGCTGAGCGTGTTACTGGCCCTCACAAAGGGGATCAGAGAGAGGCTGGGTACTCTGGGGGCCTCATCACGACTTGGGCGGTAACGGTAACGCTATTAGTGTCGGCGGTATTAACCCTACCGCCGAACTCCCCGGCGCTAATAGCGCCGGATCACGAGTTTGGCGGTAATGTCAATCCCCATTCTCCATTGAGCCCATTCGGGAATGCCCCATTCCCCATTGGGCTCAATGGGGAAATTTTGCGCTAATACCACCGGCGGATTTCCCGCTGGAGGTAATAGCGCAAATTTTCAGCGGATTTTCCCCAAGCTCAGAGCTGGGGAGAAATCCGCCGAAGTCCTGCTTTGGCGGACCCTTAAATCCGGCGGTAATAGCGCTACCACCGGATTTAAGGGTTACCACCAAAGTCGTGATGAGGACCTGGGTTTCTGGCCTGCCGTTTGGCAGCATCAGCCCGGCTGACCCGGATACACGTTACCATCCACACCAGAGCTGATTCACAGTAGTTGACACATGTGCAATATCAATTTGGATGTGGCGGCCATGATCATAAGTAGTGCCATGCACTATGCCTAAACTCAAGCATAGCTTATTTGTAGAGATTACTCTGTCATCAGCATGGGGCACTAATGATCATCTTCGTTTTGGTACTTAAATGCCACCCCTGTGCTGCTGTGACTTTGCTGTCGCTGCTGCAGTTGAGTGGGCATCTTCGGACCTTTGACCCGGCTCTGTGCTATGAGTAGAGCAGGTGCTGCAGATCAGGCTACTGATAAAAGTATGCTTTTGGCATTGAGTTGGTGACAAAAGGGGGATCTGTTAGCAGTTTACCCATTGGAGAAGAAATCACACACATCAATGTATGTACCAATAAAAAAAACAAAAAAAAAACAGAGGCTTTGTACCCTTACCAGATGGCAATTACACACACCTAGGACTGGCAAGACAACAGTTTTGGCTTGTGTATAAGTATTAGCCATTTGCCAGGCACTACAATTATCTGCCCATGTAGTCGAACTATTTTGCACCTGCTACCATCCATAGCCAGTTAATACCACTACAGCAGTGCCTGGCAAGTGAGTTTCCAAGCCAACACAAACCCCCCACAACTGTTGGCATTGCCAATGCTTGATAATAGTATGCAATGAGTTATAGCCTTCATGGGGTGTATACCATAACTGAATATGCGAGGATAATCCTTTTCTAGAGATTCTGTACTGGTAGATTGTCCCAGGTAAAGAATCCTAACTTCTTTGCCAGGTCTCAATTATTTGATATGATAGGTTATTTATAACGCGCTTAATACCCAGAAGTTACTAAGCGTGGACCTGGGGATCGAGCCAGTGTTTCTCCGTGTTGTCTTGTTTCCAAGGCGAGCGTGTTGCCCCTGAGCTATCCTCCCGAGACGTATCTTCAAAGCCCCTTGATCACCTCTTTCGACTACTGAAGATAATTCTTCCACCACATATATCTAGCACAGAGCAGGTCTGTCCTTAATATTTGCCCATGAATGCCAGGACAAAACACAGTAATGCAGCTTTTGTTTTTGCCTTCAGCCTTATATCTGGATTGAGAAGGTCCTCTACGTGCTTTCACTGTATGCCCGTCCAATGACATATCTATTCCTTTCCCACCAGCAGTCATTCTTCCTCTTTTCCATTATGGCCAGCACTATATCTTCATCATCTTTTCCTGAGATCAGCTGTGCTTCTGTGATACATATTCTGCCTTTATTGGTCCTTCCACATAGTCTGGGGAAGTGGCATTTTGCCCCAAATCGGTGGCCCCCTGCCATAGCATTAAGGCATCCCTTTACATTACTATTGGGAGTATCCCAACCACATGGGTTACAAGTGGGACTATTGTCGCCCGTGCTCCTGTTGTTGGTCAACATAGACACCATGTCTGTGTATCCCCCACTACATACTACCGTGTGTACCCTTACGGACCACTTGGACCCCTTCTTCTTCATCGTTGCTAGAGGCTGAAGCCTCTTCATGCCAAAGTCTGTGCCTTCTTCCCTTGACATTTTTGAGACATTTGTGTGGCCTTTCTGTTTGCCCGGCCATAATTATTGATTCTTGGAAATTTCAATCCTAGGCCTGACACAACTTGTCTGGTAAAGCGTGATTGGAGTGATGCTTCACATGAGTATTCATCTTTCCGGCCGGTACATTTTCATCTTAAATATTAAGCTTCTTTAGTTGTTAACTGCACGATCCTCATTTTGCTTCTTGGAGAACAATGTATATCTCTCCAGTACTATGTCAGCCTCATGGACATTTCCTAGTGTGCAGCCCTCACGTTGTCATCTCCTGAAACACCATCAGCCCCACATCTAGTAATGGTCTAACCCAACAATCCTTAACCCTTTAATCTCCAAACGATGTAACAGAGTGGCTTCATTGTAGTCAATCCCAACGTGGTTCCCAATTGCGGCCCTGAAATGGACCGGAAAGGAATCCAGCTATCCTTTCCATGGAATCACAGACTCCGCAGTGGCAGCTAGAAATGGTGGGAGCGGGGATACAGTTGGTGTAAGTGTGATCTTTAAAGATTATGGAGTGTTGGAGACACTGATGTGCCGAGACAATGTTAAAAAGGGCGACTTTTTTAAACAGTCTTTGCAGGTTTGCTGCCCAGGCCCACTGCAACCTGCGCCAGTAATGCAATCAAAGGAAAAACTATACTATGCGGTCAAATACATTTCCTAGCAAAGCCAGGGACGTAGACAATGATATCCGTCTATGAGTCACGCAAGACGTCTCCTCTCACACTGTGTGCTGAAATGCACACGGTGTCCCTCACACCGCGTGCTGACACTGCACGCTGAATGCAGCCCACGTGGCGTACTGAGTTCTACAGCAAGCACTCTCCGCTCCATGTACCGATACACACTGCAAGACGACGATTAGCAGCAGGAGGTCGCCTCCGGGATACAGGGTGAGCCAGGCTCCGCAGAGAGGTAAGCTGCCAGCACTCAGCAGCGAGGAGGATTGCGGCTGGTCCACAGACAGCACACAGGTGAACTGAACTGTGCAGCTAGGAATGCTTATTATTAAAAAATGGGACGCATGGTCAGTGCCCCCCTGCCACTGCTGCTTTTACCCATAACATGCGCTCGCGAGCCAACTCGCAGATGAGAATTGTACACTATATTTTGCACTTTCAGAAAGGGTGCACGAGGGTAACTAGCGCAAAGCACAAACTGAACACCCTAGGGAACGTTGACTGCCATCATTGCTGACTGCCAGCGAATTGATAGTCTCACTGATGATCTGGGTAAGGAGTTATGGGGTGCCTGGGATTTCCTTCACAGGGTCAGCTGCCCACTGGTTCATGTAGCACAACCCCAACATCAGTCTGAAACCCTCAGAGTCAAACCCGGCATGCCATACACCCACGAAGATGGGGTTCACAGGCACTTAGGGAGACTGCAGTATTCGCACACCGGTAAGGCACTGGATGCAGACACTGGCCACACGTCACTCAAAGTAGGAGCAGATAGCGGACCCTCGCACATCCCACCATCTTTAAGGGACCACTATCTTTCACAAATTCTATCCTCACTACCAACAATCTTGCCAGTATCAGGGGACAGTATTGATCATGCATAAAAAACTGCACGATTTGTTGAATTTGGAATGCACTCAATTTGCTCTCGCCAGTATCAACCTACAGCATTGTTCCCTGTCACTCTTTTGGATATGATGTGGAGAAAAAAAACCCTCATATCTTGCTTTCAATTCCTGTGTGTTGTGCATTCTCCGTCTAAACACCTGCATGAACTTCTTGCACCAGCACACGTGAGTGTTTCCCCATCCGTGCGTTGTCCTGGAACAAGCAAGGCCCGGGGCCATGTTCAGCAGGTTTTGCCACATGAACATGTGCTAATAAGGCTTGAGAACGCCCAAAGCGATGTCAGTGTTGAAAGGCATACGCCCATTATACAGCTTCTTTTCACTGTTTAGCTTGATGGTGCTGCAGGCTGGGAAAGATGTTTCAAGGGCCATGCCAGAATCTGCTACCATCCCTGCTTCCAGTCCACCATAATGCAAAGATTGGAAATAGTGTGGCGTCCATCTAAAGCAGAAGTTACACCAACCTGGACCAACCTTTAACCAAACTCCATCCCAGTTCCATTTTGAACTTGAAAAACCTTTGTTTTATTTCATGTCCTGGTTAGGATTAGAGAGGGGTTAAGATTTGCAAAACAGGTTTTTTTGGCATCTGCCATGCTGATAAAATCCCATTGTATTGAATGTCTTTAATAATCACCTAGCTAGCAGGGGTGGACTGGGAACGAAAAGAGGCCCTGCAAATAATTTTCAAAGTGGCCCCATATTATACATTTTCAGCAATCTCAAACTTTTTCCTATGGGACAATTTGGAAATACCACACAAAAGAGGCCCAGGGTGCAGAGGCCTACCGGGAAATCTCCAGAGTTCCCTATAGGCCAGTCCACCCCTGCTAGCTAGTGGTAAAAGGTTCACAAGTGCATGTAGCCATGGCCATTCCAATCATACAATAAAGGCCATGAGGTATTCATCAGTCTTCTGCAATGCCCAATTACTGAGGAGGTGAGTGAATAGAATGACCGCTCCATTACTAACGTTGAGGAGAGAGCTAAGGCAGCGAAAAGGACATCTAAATAACACCCGAGCAAAGGCAAATGAGGGTATATTATTAAGGTAGGTAGTTCTTTCCTTATCCATTGCTGGCTGTCCAATTAAGGAGCATTTTTTGGGCACCGTACATAGCAGCGCCCTGACTGATACAGCTTTTAAAATAAGAGAGATCTCTTCTCAAGGTTGTGCTCCTATCCCCGCTGGCAAGAGAATGCCACCCTGTGCCCAAAAGCCCTCGAGATCATACCTTTTCAGTGGTAGGTGTGTGGAGCATGTTTATCATCTCTTTGTAGACATGAACAGACCTGGGAAGGTCAGCCATTATTTGTGAACCCCAAGATTCTTTGTATATGGACCCTAAACTCTTCCTGATCTTGCACTCGTTAGATGTCACTGCTTGGTTTTCCGCTTGTTTACTCTGCCATATTTGTGAGAACTATTTACACCCCTCCAATTAAACAATTCACGAGCCACCACTGCAAGAGGCAGCCCAACACTGTAGGTGTTCATTCCACTGAACGCCGTTAAGGGACAGTAGCTCAATTCTTCACACGTATGATGACATAATGGTTGACATATCCCAAAAATAAGGGTATCTATTAGAGAGGCAAACATGCAATTGGGAGTCCACAAATAAAATGGTGACAGAACTACGGGGAGCTGGATATACAAATCCACTCCTCTGGAACTTGGAAGATCTCCAAAACCACCAAATGATGAGTCCACCAAAAGAGGTGGAGCCCCAATTTTGATGAATGATAATCTTCTGCCAGCAATGCCATGGAAAATGCGGCTGGCAATATGGGATATATTTTGCAATCAAAATTAACTTGTGGCTGAGATGTAAAGAACAGTCTCAGTGGTATGTGGGAGAGTTCCCACTGCTCCCATTGTTGGCTCTGCTTGGTTGGTATCTCAGTACAAGCTACAACAGTCACATCAAGTAGAGTAGCCACCATGTTGGGTCTAACAGCTCCGCTTCGCAGCTCTCCTCACTCTTACAACATACCAGCCTTCTCTTCGAGTTCCTGCAGGAGCAGGAACCTAGGGTTTTCATGGTCTTGATCGTGAAGGTCTTCTCAGGAGATGCTGCCCACACATACGGTACCATGATGACGATGCATTTCCTATTTCCAGCAGGACCCATCTGAGTTGATGGCAATCTCCTTCAGACTCTACGTTTCAATTCCCACGACCAACACTGCACTATGTTAATTTACACACACAAACAAGAGTTTTACATACAGGCCTTCGTGGTGGGCCAGAGCAATCAAATGTGTTTCCATCTGAATATCTTTCAATCATAAATAAGCTATGTTAAAGTTTCAACATTGATGAAGAGGCAACATAGGACACATCAGTGGAGGGGTCACCCACACACCCACAAGATCTTCATCCGTGAGGCAGGCATTGATACATAATTACTTTTAGCAGTGAGTTCAGTACATACTAATTGCATTGTTACTCAGGGCACAGGACTCAACGTTTTTGGAAGTACAACATTTGCACCTGGTAGGTGTCGTGTAATACAAAGTGCCAAACTTGCCAATTAGGGCTTCAGATGACAGCATTAGAAGCTGAAAGCCAATAGTTTATTCAAAGTATGTGCTAAATGCTGAAAATAATGTATGGTAGCTCCTCCATTACACATTAGTGAGCTACAAGGAATATGCAGGCCCAGTTGGGGTGGTAGGTCACATTATGCATTGTGTATAGACAGTCAGGGCGGACACCCCAGTTCAGTAGCTAATGGAGACATTATTGGAGTGTTTGGAGCATTATGGCACCTATGTAGCCCTTAGATAGCCAATCTTTGAAGCGCTATGGACACTAAGCTATGAGTGCATGCCTTTTAGAGCTTTCTCACATGGGGTTAATTGATTTCGGCTTCTCCTAGAATATTCTGCCTCTCTTAGCCGGGGCTCTGCCGTGCTTCGTAAACAAATCCTCTTTCCCTGAGAAGGTCTGGTACGGCCTTGCCCACATGCTGATAAGACACATTCCAGTGCTTTTGCAGACAGGACTCCAAGGGAGGGGTACGAGCACGGATCATCTCAGAGAGAGCTGGGTTTTTCCATGAGCAAACCTATATTTTGCACAGGGAAAATTCTGGAACTGGGCGTCATGTTGATTGATGGCACGAGAGCACAAAAGGTGCACGCACCCAGAACTGGTGGGAGATCGATCCGTGGACTTGGTTCAAGCAAGAGCGAGTGCCCGGAACCTGACACTCTGTGCAGCACCCTGCAGCGCTGTCATCTGAGCTTAAGATGACCAGGGTGTCCAGCGCTGATTAATGATACCATCTTAATGGGCGTAAGACTGTGTTTCTATAGTTTTGTAGTTTCTCTAAGTTTTGTGTTTCTCTAAGTTTTGTGATTGCTCTAATGAGCTTTGTAATCTTCTATAACTTGAATTCCAAAGTGCTGCTAAATTTACTGTTTATGCTTTTTGTCTAATAAATGCTACGTTTATTCTGAAAGTGTCAATTTTTAACTAGCATGAGTTCATTGCTCAGCACGATAGGACCTGTATTTTGGGCTGAATTGAGTGATTTATGCTAATAAGGGCTGGTCCCGAGGAAGATTTTCCCCTTTTCAAGCCAGTAGGAGACTCTCATAGCAGACACACAAAGTGACACACATAGGTATGTTGCAATGGCATGATGTCAATTTTGTGCAAAAATCTCAGTGTTGGTGTGTACTACAGAATTTTCTGAATTGTAAATCGACAGCTGTCCCAGAGCCTCCTGCGCTTATTAGGCCCTAAATATTCATACATTATTGCATCTATGCTGCATTCGGTGTGCTTTGTACTCCTCATCTATATTGATGCATAAAACATGAAAGATTCAAATTTAAAGCTAGCGCCAATGCGCTGTCACCACAAACAAAACAATTTGGCATACCACGATGTACACATGTTTCAATTGTTTATTAGCTTGCTAACAATGTTTTCTTGAATGTATTGCATGGTTTCTACACCTTATATTTACAAACACTACACAAACCAATCAATCAATTTGCTATGTGCGCCTAAATCAATGGGGTCAACCAAGAACCCACAGTTACATAACTAATCCAAATGATTAGAACTGAACCAATTAGACTGTTTAGTATATGTGATCCCCTTCATGTTAGCATTCACTAAAGCATTTGTTTAACGTGTATTCCTCAGTATAATGAATTGCTCAGTTGCAATAGCAATTGTTTGAAATTTGTTGAGGATTTTCCTACAGTTTCCTGTTTTATTTTGCGCATGGTGCAATTTCTGTGTGTGTTTGCATTCTCTGTCCTTCACGAAGGGGATCACATTATATACCCATCCAACCAAATGGATTAAAAGAAAGTTTTACGAATTGGTCAATGAGAAACATCGAATAAAGTTTATGGAGTCCCAGAGCAAGCAGGCGTTGTTGACAAATTTTAAGTCCACAAGGTGTGAAACATGTGTTGATCAACACATGTTGTGAACAAACCCCACTCCAAAAGAACCTAAAGCTGCAACAAGAGTCCTGAGACATCTTGGCAACAATATCAAGCCAATGACCACTTGAGGGAGGGCACTCACCCACCAAAACATCTTTCACCGGAGTGTCACCGGGGAGAGACCTGAAAGAGAACCCTTCTGAGTGGAGAAGACCTCTTATCATTTAGACCCATTATGACCTGCCTACTATCTATATCAGTAAAAATAATTATGTGCTTGTGGGTAAAAACAGCATATTTCTTTTTTTATCACAGAATATGGGGGAGGCCCCCCGCACCTCACCTACTCTTTATACCCCCATTCCATGTACCTACCCTAACACCCTTATACCCCGAGATGGAAAACAATGTGATGACAAGTGGCAAAATATATTTGGGTGATTTTACCCACAACCAACGTGGTGAGCACCCAATATTCTACATGTCCTAAATAAACCTTGTGAAATGACACCCTTGAGTTGTATCCTTTATGGAGTCCACTTGACTTTGTGACATCTGGCACTTGTGTCCCTACACCCTATGCCACATGCATATTTTTTATATTGCAGTGAGCTGATGATTGGTTGTTGTGGGATAATACCAAGCTACCAACATGTTTTCATGGGCTGCCAGTCATGTCCTGCATTCTGTTTTTCTTTCCTGCTTGTATTCCACTTTGTGGCAGTGCCATTCCCAGAGAATATGTGTCAATGGCCGGGTGTCACATATTGGTGGATTGTTTGTGCTTGGTGGACCTGGATGGCCCCCCACACCCATGCTTTCTTCCAGTTTCTGTGCCTTTGATTTCTTCTTGCTCATGGCCTGCCTGAGGTCTTTCCATCTCTTGTGTGCATCTTTTTTGTTTTGGTTTGGACAATGGAAATAGCATTGGTAGCATATACAAGGGATGCCCATATGTCTCTTTTCTCCTATCCAGTGGGTGCGTGATATATTACACCAGGAAGCTGATCTTCACCTACATCATGCTGCCAACCAGCACCTCATGTTCAGTTTCGGTCTACCGTGCTGCCATACCAACCATCATCTTGTTTTGGACTGACAATATTTTGTTTGCTGCCTGTCTGCCTACGGCTTCCTTGGCTTCTACATTTTGGGTGATTAAAGAAATACACTAGCGCATGGACTTAGGGGGATGCTGAAAAATAATACACAGGGACATATCTGGAAGATACAACTTTGTAATTCCCAACAACAGCCATCCCAATACAGTAAGTGGGTGCATGTCTCTTCCACCAGCGTTCCTTCCATGCTCGAAGATGGTACACATCACTTCCATTAGCTGTGTTCTGATGCTGGAAGTAGGTGCACATCCCTTCCGTCAATGTTGGGGATTGGACTGCTGTTCTAGCTGACTTTACTGGTTTGCATTATGCAGCTGTTGTGCTGTTGTGATGTTGCACTTATTATCTAATGTTTAAAGGGCGGTCTCAGCAAAGGGTCAGTGGACTGCATATATGGCATAAGTCTGCAGGTATGCCCTCCATACATAAGGCCCGGAGAGTATTTTCTTTCCATGTGAAATTAACAGGATACCTTTATGATATCAGAACAATTTTTTCTGCCATTACCATCTAAAAGAGCGGCAGTCTCCCTCGTGGAGAAGAGAATTATCCATTCAAAAAGATATAGTGAGGTGTTGGGGTATTAATATTAAGGTTCGAAGCATGTTTGTTTAATTCACAATCTGGCATCATGTCATGGCATATGCTCATGGTGTAGAATTTTACAATCGATATCCTTAATTAGTTCCATCTGTGTACAATGTCTATGAAACGAAAACATATTTTCAGATTAGAAAGTGAAGAAGCAAAGAAGAAGGAAAACAGACACCAAAGACATTCATTGAAGTGATTTTCATTTTCTTGGTGAAGTGGCATATTCGGACTTTCATGTGACAACTCATTAATGGCCATTAGGCTGTTATGAAAACAGCAAAACCGCACGCGATAAGGCAAATGCAGCAGTTTTTGGGATTGTGCAACTATGTCAGAGCGTGGGTATTTGATTATAGTTCATACACAAGACCCCTTTTGCAGGCTCTCATTAAGGCCCAAGGGAACAAGGAAAAAATAGGATGGACTGAGGAAATGGAGGGAGGGTTTGAAGAATTGAAGAAAGCAATTTGTACAGTTTCAGTTTTAGGAATTCCCAACTTTTCTGAGGAGTTTTTATTATTTTCGCACACGCATGTGACAGTTATGACAGTGGTACTTACACAGAGGACTACACTAGGGTACAAACCTCTGGCATATTATAGTGGGATTTTAGATCCAGTTATGAGAGGACACTTTCCTTGTGAACAATCGCTGGTCAGCAGCTGCATTCGTCATTGAGAATTCTACCAGTATTGTGATGGGGTGTTTTATGACTTTATTTGGTGAGCATGCTTTGTTTGCTGTTTTGAAAAAACTTAAGGGTACATTGACATCTCAGAGGGCTTCTGCATATGAGGTAGTTATATTGAATCCAGCAATTAAAATAGTCAGGTGTAAAATAGTGAACCCTGCCACGTTTGTAGCTGAGCCTGTGGCAGCGGGTGAGCAGGTACTTGATTGCTCTAACTACGAGGAGTTCTATGATGATATTCCAAGAATAAAGGAGAATGCTGTAGCACGGGGGAGGTTCTCTTGATTGACGGGTCTTCAAAAATGTATCAAACCGATGAGGAAAGGCATTCAGGTTCAGCTGTGGAAAGGCATAGAGCTAATGGGGAATTTGAAGTGGTATCAAGTGCAAGACTACCATCTCACTTTTAGGCACAAGCAGCAGAATTGGTGGCTCTTATCGTCCTGACTCCACCTATGTGACATCAACCATGCACGCAGGGCTAGCACGTTGTAAAAGGAGGCGCTACCTCTGAGCGGATGGCACTCCAGTGCAACACACAGCATTATTGGACAGGCTTATCAAGGCACTACAACTCCCAGTAGCCATCGCAATAGTTAAATGCGCAGCACATACTAAGAGAACTGACTTTATCTCACACGGGAACACATCCGCAGATGGAGAGGCCAAAAGGGTTGCATATTCACCAGATATTTCAAGTTTTGATACTCCAAATGTAGAGAAAGTAGTCACAATTATGATTATAAACAAAGAGTTTCATCATTTGTTAAGAACACAGTTGATGGACGTTCAAGGCAGTGCTCCACAGGAAGAGCAAGACTTGTGGAAATGAACAGGGATCTTTATCCCCCTCTTAAGTATTGTGGTGACAGGACAGCACTGGAAAGCCGGTGATGCCTTTAGCCTTATTAAGGATAGCGCTTGAACAGCTGCACTACCCTGCGCATGTAACTAGGGAAAGCATCACAACAGCTATTGTGGAGGACTGGTTTGTACCGAACCTGTTAGAACACATTGCATTTTACATAGTAAATTGCATTGTATATCAAAGGTTTACTGCTGGGCACATACTCCGAACAATCAGAGGAGTGATTCCTCGACCGAACGGTCTTTTTCAGCATTTACATATTGACTATGTTGATATGCTGTAAGTATGTAGTGGATATAGGTATATGGTAGTGGTGGTGTTCCCCTTTTCAAGATGGATTGGAGCAGGTCCATGTACACAACCTGATGCCACTTGCGCTGCAAGGTTTTTAGTCTGAGAAGTCTTTCCTAGATGGGGAGTATGCGAGGTGCTGAGATCCGACAATGGGCCCCATTTTGTTAATGAGGTATTTGAATAGATTACCCTATTGCTTAGTATAAAACATAGGTTTTCTTCGGCTTATCACCGCAAGCGAATGGGATATGTGAGAGACTCAACAGTCTTCTCAAAGAGAGAATAGCCAAGTTAAAATTGACACTGAAGAAGGGATGGCCGTATTGCCTGCCCCTTGCATTATATGCATTAGGAATCAGCCTGGGTCGGGCCACCATCTCACACCCCACGAGTTAGTGACAGGGAGGTGAATGCGATGCCCTTGTCTCCTCAATCAAGGAGCAGAAATGATGCCCAGATGACTGCAGAATTGTTAGGAAATTAGTTACATACTTATTTCACATGTATGACCGCTAGTATCTTTGTCATTTCATTTCAGATCAACTCAAGCGCAAGGGGTGCCAGTCTCAGGACACAGATGAAGACCATTCAGCAACCAGACCTAAAGAATTATTATCTGTACCTAAATTATTCTTTGGAGACCCAGTCCTAGTGAGCAACTTCACAAGGAAGTGGCAGCAGCCCCGTTTTAGTGGTCCCTTCATAGTTGAGAATATCACTCCATCAGCTGTAAAAGTCCAAGAAAGGCATGCCTGGATACACCTGGGTGACGTGAAGCCATATGCTGATGAGACCGATGCGCTCCCACCCTTTGAGTCAGAAGCAAGACAAGAAGAAGTAGTTCAGCACATGCAGACTCAATCGATGACGAGGCAGAAGGACGCTAAGATTGCTGATTAAATAAATGCAAGTGTGCATTTGGACTGTGGCTCACCCCAGACACTCTTTATAGATATTTTAGCAGGAGTGCAAAAACAAACGTTCTTGATCCACAGGAATCCTTGAATTGGACTTTAGAACGTGTTGATGTGCCAAATATGCCAGATCTAGACTTTGAGTTCGATGATTGGAAAAGGGAGCAGTTCCCCGATTCATTCCTCACTGAGTTTCTCTTTGGTTAAAAAATATGGTTCTATCAGATGTGGATGCCCATAGACTAATTATCGCTGTCTTTATATACATACTCCAAGCCTATCCTGCTCTTGTTTGGTGTAGTACAAATATTTGTGTGCTTCTGCAAGATCCTAAAAATGGCCCTGCGATTAGAAGGTTACTTGCAGCGATAATCGAACACATCCTGCAGCTTCGTGAGCATCTAATGAGGTTGCCTGATTAAAATGTTTTTTTCCTTTCTCAAAAGTAGTACACAGGCATAATGTGGACTGTTGAGAATAATTACGTTCGGAAAGTGAGCAACCTCAGCGACGTGTGGAGAATCAAAAGTGGTGGGGACTCATGTATTGGTGCATAATATATGCTTGCTCGCCATTCATTATTGTTTTTCTGATTTTACTACTCCATACTGTCTACTTCATTGGTCGCAAAAAGGTAGGAGTCCCTTTGATTCTTCCCACTCCAGTGACAGATGCAGAATTATCTTTTGCAAAGAGACCAAGCCCATATGTGATTATCCCTACACCAGTGACACATGTGAAGCCACCCATTTCACTGACAAGTGTTCCTATGATTCCCCCTGTAGGATGGTCTGTTTGATGGTCTGTTTTTAATATACTCTATGATCATTATGTACAAGCTCATTTGGCAAGAAAGAGACCAAAGAGAAGCACAAGGGAAGATGATTATGAGTTACACTGAACATGAGAAGCAAGACAAGCTCCTGTTGAGGTGTAATTGAAAAACACTAAAAGTGCCAGGTTGTATTCATTTAATAGTATTAAATGCAATAAAGGAGCTCAAAACACAGTCGCCTGTCACATGATCAAGTTGGAAATAGACTTGGGGTGAGCTACACCGAGAAGCAGAAGATAAGACCATGCTCACACTCCCTTTTATTCTCAGGCACAGTGATACTTGCAAGGCCTAGTTCAAAGGACTAATTGAATGGCAGATAGTAGTAGTGGTGATGGATGTTGGCTAATTGGGTGGGGAGGCATGACCAAGCCAACCCTACAGCACCTGGAGTAACAGCTTGTGTGCTGCTAGCGAGTGGAATATTCCACAAGTTTACAAGTGTGCCAACCAATTATAGAGGGCCACGTAGCTGAGAGCTCTACAGTTTGAAAGCCAATGAAACATTGTATATTTTCATGACACGGAAGATGACTTGCACTAGGGGTGGGCAAAGCTGTCCACCTGACCTTAGAGACCCAATCACTATCCCATACCCCATAGAAAGTATACCTAGATGTAGCCTTTAAGCCTATCACAAACCCCCATAGGTTTTGCTTATTTTGCCACGTAGTCTGACATCAGTGATGATGAGGTTTTGCTATAAAAGAATGCTTTGTTAAATTAAATGTATTGAGAGAATACTTGTGCTGCGTCCGTTGATGTCCGTTGTACTCCCTGTTTTAGACAATTGCAATTAAAAACAGTTATGTTTTGTCAACTTCCTGAGTCAGTCTGACTATTAATGTTAGAGTAAGATCTGCATCCCCATACATCTCAGATATTGTTACCTTGTCTTAAAGGGCCTACAGGTTTACCTTCTTTGCTGTCTTCTTGCACTGTGTAATTATTATCCTGATCACACAGAATCTAAACATCACCATCACTAATACTGCTCCCAGGAACTTGAAGATATTCACCATCCATTGTAGAACCCATGAGAAGA
The DNA here is from genome assembly GCF_040938575.1 of Ambystoma mexicanum. Taxonomy (NCBI): domain Eukaryota; kingdom Metazoa; phylum Chordata; class Amphibia; order Caudata; family Ambystomatidae; genus Ambystoma; species Ambystoma mexicanum. Next base: position 603,830,349 of record NC_090921.1, on the reverse strand, counting down.
TAGACGCGAACCAACTGTCATCTGCAATGTCTTCAGTTTCATCTTCCATCTGATCGTGCAATTTCGTCAGCAACGTTATGGTCTCTGTCAAGGTCCCATTCTCGTCATCATGAGAAGGCATGAAAGTGCAACATGATTCCTCGATTTTGGCACAAACTCCACCATCCATCGCTGTGATCATATCAAGGACATATCTATTCTGGAGGGTCATCAATCTTATGGCCCTCAATTTTTCTTTGATAGCATTGAATCCCTTTATGGTAGTGTTGATTGTCTGCAGGAGCTCCCAGTGAGTGATTTGCAACCACTTCGCATTGGCCATCGTCTGGATTACTGGCATAAAGATAGTCATGAATATTGCTGAAGTTTGGCTCAACAACCTGTGCTCATACGGAATAGCCTTAAAGGCTTCTATAGATTTTGCTGAAAAGTAATTCTCCCTCTTTGTTCGATTGAGACATTTGAGTGATCTCCTCCTTCTCAAATGGCATCTCCTTTTGAAAACTCTCCAATATTCAGGTCACTCTTAGGAATCACTAATGCTGGAACATGGAGAAGCATTATGGAGTACATCCCTCCCCAATCTTTGGGCAGCTTCATGTAGGCTCTAGACTCACAAGCTCAATAGTGATCCATTAAGACAGCAGTTCTTGCTCCCATTCTAGCAACATCAACTAAAGCCTTGCAGCCTCTGTTAATTCCCGCATGATTCTTTCCTTCTCTTCTGAAGCACAACGTTGCATTTGTCAATGGGATCTCAAACATTGGACCTGATTCATCTTCGACCCATGTTAATAGTTTGGCATACTTGGTCCTTGACTTCAAACATTCATCGTTCTCCTTCTGTACTTCTCGTATATATTCATTCTTCAGTAAGTGAGCTGCACAGGACATCAACCTTTCTTCCCACCCTTTTTTGGATTTCACACATCCATAGATTAGCAACTGAGATCATTCCCAGCATCCAGGCATCCAAGGTTTTTCTGTTCTATCAGGACAGTTCAGTTTCTCCATTTCCTTAACAACTACCTCTTCTGATCCTGTCGAGGAATACGTAAGCATTTTGCTTTTCCATGCAGGTTCTTTTTCCATCTGTGTAGGCTTGATATAGTCATCCTGAAATGGAAATTACCATTTCGCTCCCCATCGTAGAGCCCCCAAACTTCCTTGAAACTGTCCTTTGGTCGTACATGCTGTAAGATGAGAAGACATCTGGCATCTTGATCCGAAATCTCTCTAAATATGAAAATTCATCCGGTATTCATGGCATAAGGTATGAAAGCGCAGACGTAGCAGCTCTCGTTGGATGTTTTCTCTCCTGCCTTTTTCATGTGCTGGTACCACATGTTATTACCCAAGTGTGTTGTACTATCTAGATAGGTGTTTATCCAATCATTGTCTCCCTATGCACTTCTCTGTGTCTCCCTAACAGGATATTTGTAGTTCATGGAAACAACTCTAAAGTAACATTATGTTGGGGAGACAACACAGGGGGCTTTGGCTCATTGGTAATGGGCAAATCTACAAGAGTTCCTGTAGTTGGGAGGATTAAAGGGACTTCTGCCTTGTTTACATCAATGAAACAGAAAAGTCCAATCAGAAGAAACAGAAAAGCACAATGCATAATGGTGCATATGTATATCACAAACATACATATTAATCCCCACCACTTGTGCCACTATGGAGTTTCTTGAGCTTGCTCATTCTCTGAAATTGAGCCAGCTTCAACATTCCTTGTTTTTACTTAAATATAAGGAAGGAAAAACACTTTACTCTGGTAACTGTAATGAATTTGGCAGCTACAGTAATTCTTCTCCTATTGCTACAAGCAGTCTACTGATTACAGGGCCATTCTTAGGATCCTGTAAAAAAGTGTTTATTTCAACATCTCACCTGACAAGAGCAGGATGAGCTCAAAGGATAAACAGCAAGCACAAGACAATGCACATCACTTTCTGGGAGGACCATAGTGTTAATCAAATAAATGCTCAGTGTCAAGTAGTCGGGGTACTGTTCACGTTTCCAGTTCTTAATCACGTGTTGTCGTTTATGCATAATCGTGATGGATCAGCATTTCTCTAAAGTTCATTTTCAAAGGTTCTTATGACTCAAGCAAAGAGTTGCACGCCTGCTATAATATCTATAAGGAGTGTCCAGGGGGAGCCACAGTCCAAATGCAAATCTGCATTTATTAATCAGTTAGCTTTATCATCCTTCTTCTTTGTCATTGATCGATTCTGCACACGCTGAAATTCTTCTTCTTGTCTTGCTTCTGAATCGACGGCTGGGCATGCTGCGGTCTCGCCGGCGTACAGCTTAACGTCATTCACGTGTATCCACGCTCGTCTACCTTGGACTTTTACTGCTGAGGGAGTAACATTTTTAACAATGAAAGGGCTGTCAAATCTTGGCTCGTGCCACTTCCTAGTGAAGTTTTTAATTAGCACAGTATCACCAGCAAATAGTCTAGGTGCTGATAAAAGTTCACTTGATCGGTTGCTGAATGGTTTTCATCTGTGTTCTCAGACCGACCTCCCTGGCGCTTGAGTTGATCTGAAATGAGAGAAATGCTAGAGGTCATACATGTCAAATATTCACATAACTCATTTCCTAACATTTTTGCTGTACTCTGAGCATCACTTCTACTTCTCGATGGAGGAGTTAAAGGTGTTCTCATTCGCCTTCCTGTCACTAATTCATGGGTTGTGAGGTGATGGTCCGAACCAGACTGATTCCTTAGGGCATATAAAGTTAAGGGCAGGCAATATAGCCATCCCTTTTTCAATATTAGCTTGAGCTTGGCAATCCTTTGTTAAGGAGGCCGTTGAGTCTCTCACATATCACTTTCAGTTGCAGGTGATAAGCAGAAGAAAACATATGCTTAATTCTCAACAATAGTCCTATCCGTTCCAAAACTTCATTGACAAAATGCTGCCCATTATTGGATCTCATCACTACACACACTGCCCATCTTGAAAATACTTCACATACTAAAAACTTTGCTGCACAAGTGGCGTCAGGGTGTGGCCATGGACCTGCTGGATTCACATAGAGAAGGGACACACCACCACTATCACATACCTGTATCCACTACACACTTGCAGAATATCAACATAGTCAATATGTAAATGCTGAAAAGGACCATTTGGTCGAGGAATTACTCCTTTAATCGTTCTCAGTTTATGCCCAGCGGTAAACATTTGACATACCACGAGGTTTACTGCATAAAATGCAACGTGTTCTAGTAAACCAGTCTTCTGAAATTGTTACAGCAAGACTTTCCCTAGTTACATGCGCAGGATAGTGCAGCTGTTCAAGAGCTACATTTAACAATGCTAGTGGCATCACTGGATTTCCAGTGCTATCTTGTCACTATAATGCTTCAGTGGGGGATAAGGATTACCTTCTTCGCTTCCATAATTCCTGCTCTTCCTGTGGTGCACTTCCCTGAATCTCCATTAATTGAGTTCTCAGCAAAGAAATGTTTTTGGAGGAGCAGGGGAGCACCTGCTTTGAGGAGACTTTCATTGATCGGTCTTGTCTACAAACATCGTCGGGAGTGAACAGGGGGAAAGAGGAGAAAGGCAGATGAGAAACGGCCAGAGAGGGGCCTGGAATGGTAGAAGGAGAGGAAGAGGAGGTAGAGTAAGGGAGAGCGGACAGGATGTCCTGAGTTTTAGTGGTGAAATGAGATGCCAAGACTGTGTAAAGGGCCTGGAAGGGACAGGAGAGTTAGAGACTGCAACAGGATTGACCAGCTCCTTGAAGATTTTGAAAAGTTCGGCTGAGTTGTTAGATGCCGCAGAGACGAGGGCTTGGATGAAGAATCTGTTCTTAAAGAGGACATAGAGTCTGTATTGCATTTGGAGCAGGCGGCCGGCCAGTTTGTCAGAGGGTGCGCTTCACACGCTCCACTTCCTCTCGGCCAACCTACACTTGCCCATAAGGGTGGCGAGGTCAGAATCGGACCACGAGTTGCCCTTGGATGCAGGCTTCTAACAGATCCTCAGGACAGGGGCATGGACATCAAGAGCGTTAGAGATGGAAAGATGAAGGTTGGAGAGGGCTGTGTCAGAGTGTTAGTCATCCAAAGGTGTAGGGGGAGGAGAGAAAGTAGCAGCGAAAGCCTCCACTGACACACGCTTCATGGGCTGGATGACCAAGAAGGTGGGTGGCAGTGCTGGGGTCGGCTTAACCTGAGGGGCAGAGAGTCATAGGTGAGAGGAGAGAAGAAAGTAGTCAGTCCAAAAGAGAGGAGTGGTGAGAGGGTTGGAGAGGGGAAGGTCCGACAGAACATCCAGGGTGTGCCCTGCAGAGAGAGTCAGGCCAGAGGGTAGAATAGAGCTATGTAATCGATTTGTATATGTCTTTCATCATGGGTCAAACACATTTATCACAATGATGACCTATGTATGTAAAAGGCTGGAAATGCACTTGCCATGTTTCAGGATCTGTGTTTTAAAACTAAACATGGGTACTTGCGATGCATAGAGGATGCAGCATCATGACCAGAATTAATTTGGCAGCAGACAGGTATTATACACAGTTCAATCATTTGAGTTGCAGGTATTCTAAATCATATGTTATGATATCCTTTATCCAAATATCCTTCTCTTCCCACTCTCCGCCCTTGCATTACTCAGTTTTACTTAATGATCCTCAAGCAGACTATGGTCTGGAGCACTCCGGGAGGGGGCGCAATATGCCACGGAAAAGGATCAGGTGATCTGAAACTACTACAGTGGTGTTGTGGCACAGTATCAAAGCGCAGTAACATAACATAACATATGTCATTTCCTTAGTAAATGCATGTTACTGTTTGTTTTAGTCCAGAGAGCCATATATGAATGCGTACTTCCCAAAACATGTTTGCTTGACTGTGATAATCATGTTTAGTAGATGTGTATTTGATTTGAACATATAGACATGAAGCATCTACATGAGAGGAATTAATGAACATATTTTAGGAAGATTAAATCTTTTGAATCACTTTATGAAGGCTTTCTTCAATAAATGAGTGCTGCCAATGGCCCTATATATCTATTTATTTATTTAAAATGTCTATAAAGTGTGAACACGGCATGCATGCATCTGCGTGCTGTACACGATAGCAGCACATATATAATGATAAAAGAGCAAACACATACAAATAAACATACAAAATACAATCAAAAAAGCAAAACAATAAAATAAAAATACACAATGTATCCCATGCCCCATTAGAATTATTAGTGTCCAGCTCCCTGGACAGTGTCAAGCAGCATATTTGACATTTGAGTGCGAAAGTGTATACCTCATAAACATTTATTTAATATTTGTTTTTAGTTCATAAATGAACTTTAGCAAATCGATTCAAATCAATTCATATATACACATAATTATTTCAAGCAATCATTATAGTAAATCAACATATCACATTTTCAATCATACAAAGAGAAAGAGGATCCTTACATTAAAACATGCATAGCACACATATTTTAAGATTATACTTAGTACATACAAACTTTATATTAAAACAGAATTTAGCAAGTTCAAACTATTTAGAGCGATGATGCGAGTACCTGTACAAACTAGCAACATCGTAAAGTGCTTATAAACAGTTTATATCGTGAGTAAAATGAACATTGAACAAAACATAATCCGATCAACCATTCAATAATCATTGCCAAGTTTGGTCCTGTTATTAGACCATACTTTATAAAGTGCAACGTGGATCTTTCACAGTCAGAGTTCAGACAATATGACCAAAACTCGATAGATTTAATCAAATTGTGGTCATGGGTAAATTGTCGTAGAAGTGTCCCATTTTTTGGCATTCAGTCATCACATGCCTCGCCGTCTCACAATTGGCCAGCATCTCACACATGCCACAAAACCTATCTTTTCTGGAGATTTTCCATTGGCCGCCTCGAAGAGATCTAATGGGTAATTGGTTGGTGCGAAGGAGCAATCTAAATCTTCGTACTTCGGGGTCTAGACAACGGATAAGATATCATTGAGGTTTCATAAATCGGCAGCAAACCAATGTGGCTTGATCATGACTACAGAGAGATTGAAGATGGTCATAGTTTTTAACCCAATCCCATTTATTAAGGCGTCGACAAAAGGCGCCTTTAAGCTTTGTTAAATTTGAGCAGTGTTGGAAGTTAGGAACCCAATTTAAGTCATGGAAAAGAGAGCAAATCAACTTCATGAACCCACATTCTTTTGTGGATCCATGAATAAGACAATAATTGGCGCCCAACATACTCAATATGGGACAGATTGGTGAGGTTTTTGCTTTTAAGAAAAGCTCACCTCTCCATTTTATGGCCATAGGTTTCAGGGACAAAAGGGCCAATTCTTGGCAGATATATTCTACAGAGGTCGATGGAGTAAGGTGGAGGATGCCTCTCCAAAAGAATCCTTCGAGAACATTTAGCCATTCAAGATCTTGTATTTCAAGCACCTCAAGACCACATAGACAACTGGGCAAAACCATTGTCAGTAAAGATCAAGTATGCCTACCAATGAAAAGACTGAACGATTAAATATATGAATCTACGTACCACCAGTGAGATGTGCTTAGCTTTTGATTTCCCACAGGAGATCAGTTCATTATAGCGTTTAGATTCGGACATTTCAACACCCAGATATTTCTAACACTGAGTGTTTTCAATATGTCCGACAGCTGAGATCAGTGGTAATTTTTTTATATGATGAGAGGTGACCAGCATAGATTTAGTTTTATTTAAATTGATGGTTAACCCGTGTCCTCAGCATGACATACAAGACCAATAGCATACATCTCATCCTGCTAAATATCAGGTCGCAACACTAGATTGTCAGCATATAGCATAGCCGCGACCACGCATTTACCAATTCTTAGAGGGCAATTGGCATGAGTGAGTAGCCTAGATGGAAGGTCAGAGATGTACAGATTAAAGAGCAGGGCTGCCAACAAACATCCCTGCTTTACCCCTCTATCTATATGTATCTTACGAGACAATAACCCATTGTCACTCAGCCTTATTTGAGGAGTGGTGCCAGAATGGAGTGCTACTAAGATCTGAAGAATCCATTCTGGACACCCACCGGTCTGCACTTTCCTCCAAAGGAGCGAACGCTTCACTTGGTCAAACGCTGCTCAGAAATCGAAAAAGGTAATATACACAGATGGACTTTGTTTAGTTTTTGCTTTAGTCATCACAGCGTCTAATAGTCGGATGTTAATTGTTGTGCTAGACCCTTTTCTAAAGCATGTTTGCATAAATCTAGAGCAAGCCCTACTCAGACAAAGTCGGAGTTCACGTGGTCTGCCTCATGGAAGACAGCCGCTCCTTAAGAACTCTACCCTTTCTCCCAGCACTCTGTTGGAAAATAATATGAATCTCAGATGGATTTTAAAGGCCTAGAAAGACAGAATGGTCGGCGGGTGAATATTCTAGGCATCATAAAAACAGTCAAGTTGAATCTAAAAGGCTCTGGGTTTGTGTCATTGAATGTGCATGGCCTATATAAACACACACTAATCTCCAGCTGCACTTTTGGAGAGAATCACATTACAAAAAGCTAAAATAAAGAGGACTGTACAGCCTGCTTTGCAGAGGTCGCAAGGGAGTCACCACAAATGAGATCCATGAATACACCTAGCTCCTTGATTCCTGCAAAAGAACTCAGGAACACATAATGGGTGGTGCGTCCCGTCTCCTGACAGGTTGCTGTAATACTGTGCCTGGCTAGTTTTATCATTTTTGTTACAGGTTCCCCAGCACACTTGTTCACCGAATAGACAAAACATCTTACCGCCAGGTATCCACCTAGCATTACTCATTAGATAAGAAGGGGTTGCACTAAGCTATGCCACACTGTTTATAGTCTTGGGTATGCTGGGAGGCGAGTTAGAAAGAGCGATGGGAGGGAGCTGGAAGGGCTCTTCAGACACTGATATCAGTGAAGTGGTCATTTCGGCAAAGGCAGTAGGTATATGCAAAGTAAGCTTGGTCAAATGCCCATCTCCACACAAGGATATCCCCTGAGTTTGGACAAATGGCCGTTGGCTCACCAAATGGCTGCTGCCAACTGATAGCTTTACCAGCTCTGGGGAGATGTGCGTGCCAAGGGCAGATATCTGTGTTGCACCTGAAAAAGGCGGTTGTAAATGCAGCTAAATGTGCCAAACAATGAAGCCGCCATCACTAACAGGTTGGCAGTCCATTAGCGAAGAATGCCTGAATGGTTGGATTGAGAGGCGGGGCGGTCTGTTCAGCTCATACCCAGTACTGTAGCAACAGCAAGGGTGTGGGAGCAAGGTCTAGCTAGCTGGGAATGGGTAAGAATAGCCTGCAGGACTCAGTGACAGCATAGCATGAATGCTCATCTCATCAGTGTTTCTCGTTGTCTGCTTTGCACATCCAGTGAGCCACAGGGCCTGTGATGAGAGGGGTGTGCACCAGTGGCTTCATCCCCCAATCCTGCCTAGGCAATGTGTGACCTGATCCATATATGCCAGGCCTGCATCACAGGCACACTGTAGATAGACGTACGGTGAGATAATTAATTTACATGAAGTTGCTGTCACGATCCATGCCCCTGACCCCCTCAGGTATAACAGCCCCCTGGCATCAGTAAAACTCCATCAGAAACATACATGGAGTCAGTCCTGGTGCCTTTGCCGCCAGGCTCATTATCAGGAAAAAAGCGATACCAGTTTTGGACCTTAATCCAACATGGAGGCCTATTACACAGTTCAGTTCTTTAGAACCAAGCCATGCAGTCTAGTGTTTTGGGTGTGGCTGGGCCTGGAACTACTTAGCCTGGAACTACTTTACCTGGGCTATTTAAACCACACCCAAACAGCAGAACATGCTTCGAGTTATTCTGCACTCCTGCAGCGTAACGCTCACCGTGTCCAGCTCCTGCTCATCTGCTTCTCCGGCTGCCCGATCCTGAAGCCCTAGATCCAGATTCCATTAAAAACCTGGAAGAACAAGAACAGCATTGCCTGTGAAGTAACCGACCTTGAATCCATCCTGCGCTTTGCTTACCTCACCCATCTCCGGAGTTCGCTGCAACCTGCAAAGGTAAAGAAACAAGGAGAGCATTAATAACAATTCTTACCTGGGCAAGCAGCGAGTCCTGTCAGCACCCTGAGCTTCTCTTACCTCGCCCATCTTCGGTCTTCACCGCAACCTGCAAGGGAGAAGGAACCAGGTCAGCATTTACAAAGCACTTACCTGGGCAAGCAGCACTTCGATCGCTCATCACTCCGAACATCACCGCAACCTGTATAAAGAAGCGAAGAGAACACAGGTTAGCAATTAACACCAATAAACAGCGCAGCGCTCCGCGCATCAATAACTCACTGTGGTCTTCGCCATCAGCGCAGCAACTCCGAGATCACAACCATCCCAGTGAAAACAGAAAGAGACATTGTTAGGGAGCAGGGTAGTGGATCAAGACGCAGAGAAGACAGAGAAAACAGAGGGAAAGAAAGAGACAGAATAAAGACAGAAAAGACATTATAACTCACCTGGAAGACAGCAAGCAGAGTCAGAGTCACAGCCGGTCTGGACCCGACATAAGGGCACACGGACCAGTGAAGCAACTAGGTCCATGGAACGCCCGCACCAACCACGCGCCCCTGCACAGAGACGCAGGACAGAGAGTTCAACGCACAAAACCCTAAGGTGAGCAATAACCCCAAGGGAGGGGATTTGGACCAGAGGGAGGTGGGAGTCCACCCATCACAGAACCAGTATCTTAAACCTCCATTCTCCTGTTATAGGCGCAACCCAACATCTGGAACATAAACAAGCAGAGAGGCATCTGGGATAGTGCTTAGACCTCCATCCAGTATCGTGTGGCGCCCCTGTGGATACCAGGTGAACGTAACAGAACTCGAAGCCTCAATTAAAACATCCACCTGGGCGTTATGGAAACATCAGAGACCGACCAACTAGCCCAGTTACTGGGAGAAGTACAGGCTGAGGTGCAATCCGCCCAGCAAGAAACCAACGCCCTTAGGAGGGAGTTGATTGTCACCAAGGACCGCACCGATGAATTAGCCAGACAATTGCAGCTGGGCAGGCTCCGTTGCCAGGAAGTATTCTGTCAGTTTCAGCCACATCCGTCAATCCAGTGCAGGTGGTCCTCCCTAGGGCAGTTCCTTTTGCCCCACCAGAACGTTTTATGGGGGACCCAAGAAAATATGCAGTATTCATGAACCAGTACCGCCTCCATTTTCTTTGTAGACCCGGAGTCTTTCCTAACGATCAGTCGCGGGTTGCCTTCATTCTGTCAGTGGCAGTTACGCGGATTGGTCCATACCGTTAGTAAGCCAGGATGACCAACTCCTGCGGGATTTCAGGGGTTTCAACAGGAAATGGAGAAGCTGTTCGCCCAACATACCCAGGGCCAAGCTCTGGATAACAAACTTCTGTCCCTCCGCCAAGGCAGCCAAGATTTGTTAACATATATTGCCACTTTTAACAGACTTGTCGTTGAAACTGGGTGGCCTGAGGAGAAACGAACAACGTTATTCCATCGAGGATTACGGGGGGAATTGAAAGACTTTCTAGCTCAGGTGGTAAACCCACCAAAAGACTGCAGAGTTCATCAACCTAGTGGTGCAGCTAGACCACAGGCTGCAAGATCGAAGGACAGATCGAGCCATAGCAGAGAATCGGACCATGTATTTACGCTCAAAGGAGAACAGTCCGCGTTCATCAGAAAACACTTCCATGTAAATTGGAGGGGTACAGAGCCCATTAACCAAGGCCGAAAGAGACAAAGGAGACAACAGCAATTATGCCTGTACAGCAGGAAATCAGGTCACTTCCTCAGAGAATGTCCCGTAAAACCCCCTAGGACCCTGTTGCCGCTGCCTCTGGAGCCCGGGACTCCCATAGCATTAAGTGAAAAAATGAAGGAGGGCGAGGCGCGCACTCCAGGTCCTGGTCAATTAAACCTGTTGCAAAAAATATATATCGGGGTTAAATCCCAAAATTAGCAACTGAATTGCAGCAGAAGGGATCCAACCCTGTTAATACTTGTTCATCTTTGGGATTTGCAGCAGATGGGATTTAACCCTGGTGAATACTTGACCATTTTGGGATTTAACCCAGATATATATTTTTTCAACAGGTTTAATTGACGAGGACCTGAAGTGCGCGCCTCGCCCCCTCTTTCATTTTTTCACTTAATGCTATGGGAGTCCCTGGCTCCAGAGGCAGCAGCACCGGGGTTATTGTGCCCCACTTTAGAGAATCATAAAGATAGTTCTCTCCCCTCCCCCAAACTTGGGAAAGACGTGTGCTTTTGGATGTCATGATCACAGGAAAGGCTCCCAATAACATTCACAAGAAAACCTGGTCTTCAGCTTACCATGCATGGGCAGTGCACAAACAACTTAGCATGATAAAAGACAATTACGTGCTACTTCCTGATTACCCAACATGGCCGCTTCCATTATTCTCTGCAGTAACAGTGCTGGGCTAGATATTTTCCTTCATGCCCTATTTAAGCCCCTCCCCTCGGTAGCTCTGCGCTTCGCGTCTTTCTGCTTGCAATGAACGCTTGCAGTTAACGCTTACTGCGGTTTCCGTGTTTCCCTGTCACCTCAGATATATAATATTCATAGCCTTCCCTGAAGTGTTAGTTTTTTCCTAGTGCCAAATTCAGTTGTGGCATTTTCTGTTGTTGTTTCCAGTCACCGTATGCTTCGGTTCCCTCTGATGGTTCACACGCGAGCCGAATTCCAGTCAGAAGTTGTTGCCGCAAGTACCCTCAGTTGTTTCATTGTGGTTGCGTTGATATCTCTCAGCACTCTCACTATTACCTGTGAACTTTTACAAACCTGTTGTGCCGTTTACTAGACGGATAGCACCGAGTTGCTGTCATGCATTCGAACGGAATATTTTGCTTGCATTAGCAAATGCCATTGTATTATGTTTTCTGTGAGCATAAAATAACCTTGTTGTTCCGTTATCAGTGCGTCAGCACTCCATTGCTGTTCCGCATCCAAAACAGAATACACATTACTCAGTACTCCGAGTGCCGTTCTGTAACGGTCAGCTTTCTTCCAGCTGACTGCATAACAATGGCGCGCATTTGAGCTCTCTCTCTCCTGAGCTTGTTAACTCCCAGTTTCCATAGAATTGCAGAACCAATCTATTCAGGACGTATATTGCTACAGACAGTGTAGTTGGTTGTTGGGGTGTTTGATTTCCATATGTGGGTTGTCAGAGAAAAGGAGTAAGGTTAAGACCCTCATTTATATGTAGAGCAGCATCTCTTCCCCGAGAACATAGTTAATTCCTCACTGGTGTGCTCAATTCCCTTTCACATAGTACATGCTAGTTCCCAGGAAATAGGTTCCATTAAAATAATTCTTGAAAGGGTCCAGACCTTTTGGGGAATATATTAGTAATCCTTTCCCAATCCTTCTATCCGTGCTGAAATCCATCAATATCTTCAGGACAAGCGCCCCTGCACAGAAGCAGGATGGAGAGCCCACTATAAAAGGACAAAAGATATATATATATATATATATATATATATATATATATATATATATATATATATATATATATATATATTCATAAGGAGGAAGTGCGAGTGAGTTCTCAGACTAAAGGCAGTTGGTTACCTTTAAAACAAGGTTTGGAATGAAAACTATAGAAGACTCTATGTGACTCATTTTCAGGAACATTCCAGCTGTAGACAAAAGAAGCCAATAAGAAAACATACATCGCTAGCTAAGAAGCATTTAGAGAGAGAAGGTTCGAGTGGTGCTCCCGCAGAGTTAAGGTAAGCGTTACATTGGAGGGGTGTCGGTCCCTGGTCACCTGAACTGAAAAAAACATTTTCACTACAGCTACCAGAATCCTTTGAGTCTAATCAGTAACACCTGTTAATGAAACACAGCCTCCCTGATGATTAGCGCTTGGAGGAGAACAACTACAGAAAACAGAACTGCAGCTGATGGGATCTAACCCTGTTAATACTGAGCAACTGAATTGCAGCAGAAGGGATCTAACCCTGTTAATACTTGTTCATCTTTGGGATTTGCAGCAGATGGGATTTAACCATGGTGAATACTTGTCCATTTTGGGATTTAACCCAGATAAATATTTTTTGCAACAGGTTTAATTGACCAGGTCCTGGAGTGTGCGCCTCGCCCTCCTTCATTTTTTCACTTAATGCTATGGGAGTCTCGGGCTCCAGAGGCAGCGGCACCGGGTTATTGTGCCCCACTTTAGAGACTCATAAAGATGGTTCTCTCCCCTCCCCCAAACTTGGGAAGGATTTGTGCTTTTGGAGGGGTGTTGGTCCCTGGTCACCTGAACTGAAAAAAACCTTTTCACTACAGCTACAGAATCCTTTGAGTCTAATCAATAACACCTGTTAATGAAACACAGCCTCCCTGATGATTATTTGAGATAAGAAAGCGCCTGGAGGAGAACAACTACAGAAAACAGAACTACAGCTGATGGGATCTAACCCAGTTAATACTGAGCAACTGAATTGCAGCAGGAGGGATATAACCCTGTTAATACTTGTTCAGCAGATGGGATTTAACCCTGGTGAATGTTTGTCCATTTTGGGATATAATCCAGATATATATTTTTTGCAACAGGTTTAATTGACCAGGACTTGGAGTGCGCGCCGTGCCCTCCTCATTTTTTCACAAGATAAAGAGGTGTTGGTACTAGGTGTAACAAGTACACTACCAAGCGAATACCACAATTTCCAAGACGTTTTCCAAAAAGAACAGGATAATACTTTACCCCCTCACAGGCCATATGACTGTCAGATCGACCTTGTACCTGGTGCACAAATCCCGTGTAGTCGAATTTATGCACTCACCAAACCTGAAAATCTCCACTTGAAATCATATCTGGACCAATATCTGGCAAACGGTTTTATCCGCCCGTTCAAATCCCCGGCAGCCTCGCCCCTATTCTTCGTACCCAAGAAGGAGGGGACTTGAGAACGTGCATCGACTACTGTGCACTTAACCAGGTAACAGTTAAAAACAGTTATCCCCTACCCCTTATCCCAGAACTGCTGGACCAAGTCAAGGATGCCCAAATTTACACCAAAATGGACCTCAGGGGGGCATACCATCTCGTGCGTGTAAATAAAGGAGACAAATGGAAGACCGTTTTTCTTACTAAGTATGGGCTGTACGAATATCAGGTGATGCCCTTTGGGCTTTGCAACGCTCCCGCCGCATTCCAGTACTTCATGAATGATGTTCTACTGGAATTGATCAACGTATGTGCCCTAGTTTACATCGACAACATATTGGTCTAGTCCTCTTCTAAACAGGACCATGTCAGGCATGTTTGCTCCGTCCTTGCAAAACTCTGACAGCACCAGCTATACACCAAACTTGAAAAATGCTCCTTCCATGTCACCAAAGTCAAGTTCCTTGGTTTTGTCCTCACTCCTAGAGGCATCCGGATGGATATGCACAAAGTAGACACCATCCTTAGCTGGCCATCACTGTCTTCAGTCAAAGGTGTCCAAAGTATGCTCGGCTTTGTGAACTTTTATCGCCGATTCATCCCAGGTTTCTCCCAGATTGTGCTCCCGATCACTTCTTTATTACAAAAAAAAAACTGTTCCAATGGACAGAAGAGGCGGAGAAGGCCTTCTAGGAACTGAAGAAAATATTTACCTTAGCCCCGGTACTACGACACCCCCACCCAGATCTCCCATATGTAGTGGAAACAGATGCCTCCAGCATGGCAATGGGGGCTGTTCTTTCCCAAAAGGATCCCGAAACAGCCCAGTTACATCCCGTGGCCTTTTGGTCGCGAACATTTACTACACCTGAACTTAACTATGCAATAACAGACAAGGAACTCCTAGCGATCAAGGCAGCATTTAAGGCTTGGCGCCATTACCTCCTAGGGGCCAGACATACCATCAGAGTAATCAGTGACCATTGCAACCTACAATACCTCAAGACGGCAAAGGCTCAATCATCCCGTCAACTCTGATGGGCTTTATTCTTCGCAGAATATGAATACATAATCACGTGCCGACCTGGAGTCCAGAACGGAAAAGCCGAAGCCCTATCCCGCATGGGTATTGATGAGAATGCATATTCAACCCCAGACCCGGTACCCATTATTCCAGGTGACAAACTACTAGGACTTAAAACAGTGTTATCACTGGATGAACTCCAAAGCACTTACCTGGGTAAGCAGCGCTTCGATCGCTCATCACTCCGGAACATCACCGCAACATGTACAAAGAAGAACAGAGAACACAGGTTAGCAATTAACACCAATAAACAGCGCAGCGCTCCGTGCATCAATAACTCACTGTGGTCTTCGCCATCGGCACAGCAACTCCAAGATTGCAACCATCCCTGTGAAAACAAAAAGAGACATTGGGCCTCATTACGAGTCCGGCGGTAACCGCGGCGGTAAAACCGCCTGGTTACCGCCGGACTCGTATTACCATTCCGCCTCCGTGATTCCCGGAATTACCGGGGCATTACAACCCCGGTTTTCCGGGAATCACGGAGGCGGAATGGTGTAAATCCCCATTCCCATTGAGTCCTATGGGACTCAATGGGAATCGGGATCATGGAAACACCGGCAGCATCTCGTAATGCTGCCGGTGTTTCCTCGTCCGCCTGCATGCGGGAGGTGATAAACCCGCCAGGTCAGACCTGGCGGGAACATCACCTCCCGCCTGCAGGGGTCGGGATCAGGCGGTCCGGAAACAACGGTGGCGGCGGGTTTACCGCCACCGTTATTTCCGGACCGCCAGGGTCGTAATGAGGCCCATTGTTAGGGAACAGCGTAGTGGAGCAAGACGCCGAGAAGACATAGAAAACAGAGGGAAAGAAAGAGACAGAATAAAGACGGAAAAGACATTATAACTCACCTAGAAGACAGCAAGCAGAGTCGGAGTCACAGCCGGTCTGGACCCGACATAAGGGCACACGGACCAGTAAAGCAACTAGGTCCACAGAACGCCCGCACCAACCACGCGCCCCTGCACAGAGACGCAGGACGGAGAGTTCAACGCACAAAAACCTAAGGTGAGCAATAACCCCAAGGGAGGGGATTTGGACCAGAGGGAGGTGGGAGTCCACCCATCACAGAACCAGTATCTTAACCCTCCATTCTCCTGTTATAGGCACTACCCAATGTCGGGCACATAACCAAGCAGAGAGGGGTCTGGGATAACGCTTAGACCTCCATCCAGTATCGTGTGGCACCCCCGTGGATACCAGGTGAGCGTAACAGTTGCCCTCCACCTTTGAAGTAAAGCATACGTTGTTCATCAAGCAAAAGAAAATCCATATTTGGAAGGATAGCTCAGGGGCAACGCACTTAAGGACCACATGGACACCCTTGCTCCAGCCTTGGCTGATTTCTGAAATCACTTTTGCCACTGGGACCTTTCTGTCCCCCCTTAAGCACTCCCTTGTGCACCCCCTTCTT
The DNA here is from genome assembly GCF_040938575.1 of Ambystoma mexicanum. Lineage (NCBI taxonomy): Eukaryota > Metazoa > Chordata > Amphibia > Caudata > Ambystomatidae > Ambystoma > Ambystoma mexicanum. The sequence goes on along the minus strand of NC_090921.1, from coordinate 603,813,898 downwards.
AAGAAGCGCTCTGCCGATCCTTCCTCCCCGGCAAACTATCGTCCGATCTCCATCACTCCTTTCCTGGGCAAACTCCTGGAAAGCTGCCCATCTCCTAGCTTAATCTACATACTGAATCTGTTGGTTGTCTCCATGACCACCAGTCTGACTTCAGAGCAGCCAGAAGCACGGAAACTGCACTTCTGAATACCCATGAAGACTTGCTCTCCAATCTTGACTCTAACCTTCCTTCTGTCCACATTCCCCTCGATCTATCCACTGCTTTTGACACGGCCAACCACACCACCCTGCTCAATCGTCTCTGTGACAACCTGAGCATCTCTAGTCAGGCCCTTGCCTGGTTTACCTCCTTTCTCACTGATAGACTCTCATGGGTCCAACTTGGCTCTTTCCTCTCTTCTATCCCTCTCTCTCTCTACTTGTGATTTTCCCCAGGGGTCTAACCTCTCACCTGGCTCTTTAACCACTACCTGGCACCTCTTTCCCACCGTATCTCTACCTGCTGCTCTAACTTCCAGTGTTATGCGGATGACACCCAGCTCTCTTTCGGGTCCCCTCTGCCTCTTCTTCTCCTTCTCTCATACTAGACTGTCTGTCCCCAATTCAGAAATGGCGTGCCTTCAACAATCTCTGCCTTCATGCCAGTAAGACTGACATCCTCCTTATTGGGACACCTGTTCCTGCCTTCCCTCTGTCACTATGGCCACCCACCTTGGGCCCTCTACCTGCTCCTTCCTGTGATGCTAAGAACCTTGGGGTCATCTTAGTTTCCATGCTCTCCGTCTCCTCACATCTCAACATCTCTAAGAAGTCCCACTATTAGCTGCACCTCCTCAGAGGTATTCTTCCTTTTCTCGCTTTCCACCAGAAGCTCACTGTCTCCAGAGCCCTGGTCCTCTCTAGGCTGGACTACTGCAAAAGCCTCTTTCTAAATCTGCCTGCCACTACTCTTTCCCCTTTACAACTTATCCAGAACAGGATTGCACGACTTGGCCTTGGCCTCACGCCCAGGGATCGTATCTCTCCAGCCCTGAAATCTCTCCACTGACTCCCTGTGGCTGCAAGGATCAAGTACAAGACCCTCTGCATTGTCCACAAGGCTTTCTGGGGCCGGGGACCACACTACATCCAACCTTCTCTTCCTTCTTGTGCCTTTCACTCATCCACCTCCAACTCTCTGACAGTCAGACGCTTCTCCAGGAAGGGACTTTATCTGCAACCCTACAGTCCCCTGACTCTGCACTTATGAGCCACCTATCGGAGCACTTACGAGTTACTTGCACTCTCCCTCCCCTCTACCCACTCCGGCAATTCTCCCCCCGTTGCCCCGACACTTGCGCCATCTGAATGACACAAGGCCTAGTAAGATCGTTGTTTTGTCCTCTTTCTGTCCCCCCTTTCCTTGTCTTGTGGCACCTAGAAACACTTGTGTACAGGCGCGTTATAAATGACATATCATATCATATCATAACTCTGAACTTGATTTGATAAGTTAACAGTTATGCTCTAATACAGTTCACCTAACTACTAAACAACCGCCGCGAGGACTACATTTGAACTCTGTGGTGGTTCCAACTAAAAGCAATACTGGGCAGCTGTCTATACTCTGCAATCAGGGCGTCTTACATTAGTTTCTTAATGTGGCCAAGGGAAGAGAGAGGGGACTGGCCACAATGTCCTTTTTTGTAGATTGGCAAATATTCTAATTCTGGCCTCTTTATCTGCAGCCTGGGACTGCTCAGAGCTGACCTTATTTGTTTGCAGAATAATCGACATCTATTTTACTCTGATTTTAAATCGGACTGCACATCTCTGATACAATATTTATACTTCTGTGTCCAGAGACCGGTGGCTCCATCTCTGGAATGCAAGTCCTATCTTGGGGAGATGCATAATAGTAACAATACTATCTTCAATTGTCTGTCAGACAAAAACACATGTCCAGCGGTATTCACTCATATGTTGTGTTGCGATTATGGGTTGCCATTTGTAGCATTAACAATGTTCCTGCAAAATCTCCCACAAACATTTTGACAAAGTGTACTTTGCTCACAAAATATTGCGAGGAAGGAAACCAGGCCTCTCTTGAGCCGTTTTGACATGCAGCATTCTGGTTGAGCTGGTGTAGCTGAGATAGTGGTTTTGTGGCCAGGGTACACATGAGGGACGATGGCATGCAGAGTCAGGCAAACAGCTCTCAAACACGCCCAGGCAAATACAGCATAACCATGCTTACCCTCCGATGACTTTGCCTCACCTCTTACTTGTCTCGACCTGGTCTCATGAATAAGGTGCCTTCAGGTAGCGCTGAAAGGTAGATGTAGAGGAGGTAGGGTAGTGATGATGACACATGTGCAAGGGCTGAGCCTCAATTCCCTTACATATAAAGAAAGGGAGTTAAAGACATCATATATATATTATAAATGCTGGAGCATAGGCATTAATTAAATTATGTCAAGCAATACATACACAAAACATGGCAGGCGCTTGACTGCAGCATCAAAGGACTGGACTTTGGAGGGAGTACACCAGCGTTTCAGTATTTTGCTATCAAAACACTGCAAACAAACCTAACACAGTACACCAGGGGTCTGCAACCTGTGGCACTACCAGTGTTTTGGACTACAACTCCCATAATGTAGGTGCTGGTGCATTTATTATTGTCCAAATCCATATGTCATTGCACTCACTACTGTCTCAAATCTAGGTGTTATTGCACTTGTTGCTGCCCCCCATTTTAGGTGTTTTCTCCCTCTATCAAGTGTCCAAAAAGTCCAAGTGTTATCACATTCACTACTGACTCAAATCTAGGTGTTATTGCATTCACTGCTGTCTCAAACTTTTGTGCTCCCATTTTAGGTTTCTCCCTCCATCCAGGTGTCCCATATCTAAGTGCTATTGCACTAATTGCTGTGCCCCCATTTTAGGCACTTTCTCCCTCTATACAGGTGTCCAAAATCCAAGTGTTATCACATTCACTACTGTGTCAAATCTAGTTGTTATTGCACTTACTGCTGACCCCCATTTTAGGTGTTTTCTCCCTCTATCCAAGTGTCCAAAAAGTCCAAGTGTTATCACATTCTCTCCTGTCTCAAATCTAGGTGTTATTGCACTCACTGCTGTGCCCCCATTTTAGGTGTTTTCTGCCTCTATCCCGGTGTCCCATATCTAAGTGCTATTGCACATCTAGGTGTTTTTGCATTCACTGCTGTGCCCCTATTTTAGTGTTTTCACCCTATATCTAGGTGTCCGAAATCCAAGTGTTATCACATTCACTATTGTCTCACATCTAGGTGTGATTACAGGTACTGCTGTCCCCCATTTTAGGTGTTTTCTCCCTATTTCCAGGTGTCCCCTAAGTGTTATTGCACTTACTAATGTGCCCCCATTTGAGGCGCTTTCTCCCTCTATCCAGGTATCAAAAATCTAAGTGTTATCACATTCACTACTATCTCTCTTCTAGAAGTTACTGCGCTCACTGCAGCATCAAATCTAGCTGTTACTGCATTTACTGCTGAACCCACAATTTGGGCGCTGCCGCCTCCAATCCAGGTATCCTAAATCTAAGTGTTATTGCATTCACTACTGTCTCAAATCTAGGTGTTACTGCATTCACTGCTGTCCCAAATCTGGGTGTATCGCACCTAATGCTTTGCACCATCCTGGGGGCTCCCTCCATTTGTCCAGGTGTCTCAAAATCTAGGTGTTAGGTGCATTTAGTCGACTTGGGTGCCCTGTTCGACCCAGCTACCTCTGACCTAAGCACTCCGTACCTGTAGCCACTCATACATACCCCAAGACTTCCAATTGCTACAATTCTGCCTCACACGACTATGACCGGCAACTCCAATCCGACATGAACACAGCAGCAAGCAAGACCATCTCTCTGCCCCCACAACTCTGAACCTTCCACAACACTCTCACTCATAATAGCACCCCCGCACAGAGCCACTCGCCACACACATCCCAAGCCACTAGCGAAAGATACCATCTGGCAAGCGAATGACCACTGCGCACGGCTCCATCTCCATCCCTGGGACCAGAACACTAAAATCCCTCCTCCACATCCTCCCTCCCCTGAGCACACCCCTCCAAACTCTCAGACCAGAGGAGCGATCTGGTGCCCCCCCCGGGTCAACCACCGAGAGCGACCCTCACTCCCCCTTCCCTACACATCACACTACATCCAACACTCAAGCCAGAGGAGTACTCTGGCACTCCAAACACAACATCCCTGCTACTACCCCATCATCTACACCTCCCTGCACAAAGTCCTATCCCAAATCAGCCCCAATACCCTCATCCCCCCCGCCTTAACCAGAACCCCTCACCGTGCTATATCTAACTCCGAAAACACAACCTTCAATCCTTTCCCCCAACATCTGCACCTCCCCACAGAAATTCCCCTCCCACATCAGCCCCAACGCTCTCTTCCCTCCCCACCTTAGCCAGAAAACCATGTACCATCTACCTACACACCTCTCCAAACACTCACACGTGGGGAGCTCTGCGTTGTTCCACCAACCCTGACATTCCGCCAACACATATACCTTCCCTCCCTTCCACCATCGACCAGGATCGGACTGGGACAAGAAATAGGCCCGGTCACCCAAAAAAAAGTGGCCACCCCTTGCCTCAAAAAAGTGGCCCACCCCTCGCCTCACGACCCTCGACCTAAGATGACATCACCAGAAGTGATCTCATTTCACCCCACCCCAAAGTGACATCCTGGGAAGCGATGAAACACGACCTTTCACCCCTTGACAAAACAGGAAGTGTCATCAAATAGCATTGTTCCTAAGTACACTAAATTACTGTGAATCCAAGCAGACGTCCAAGGCCAAATGATAATATGTTATTGTATAGCACTTACGCTTAAGTTCAATTTTTATAGAACAAATATGCATAAAATGCCACCCAACCTGTGTTGGTACTCATTTATCTACCTAAGAAGGATGAAAGACTTTTTGAAAAAAGAAATAGAATTTTTTATTTTTTTTTAATTATTTTCTTCCAAACCGGCCCAGGCATGGCTAGAAACTGGCCCCCCACCCCCCAGGGACGATTTCGGCCCGGCCACGGGCCGAAAGAGTGAGGGGCCAATTCAACCCTTCCATCGACCCCTCCAACCCTTCATCCGTTAAGCAGGCCCGACCCACCCACACCATCATCGACCAAAAACCCCACTCAGTCAAGCCCCCTTTCCTTTCCACTTACAAAGACCACCCCTACACCCTCCATCCTCAGACCACCCCCTTAGACCACTTTTCGCTCTCTCACCATGGCATGCCTTGCTCTTTCCAGAAATATCACTTTGGCCCTCTCCCCCTCTGTCCCCTCTACCCTCTCTCCCACTCCTCATGCACCCAAACACACAAAACCGGGAAAAACCTACCGCCCTTACCTTTGACTCACCCTGCCTGCATCAGCCCTACGTCCCTTCTGCCCACAGCCCAGCTGTCAAGAACCCCCTGCAGCCACGCCCCAACTGTCCCTCGTTGAACACAAGATGTTACCTACCATCTCTACACCTACACCTCCCTCCAGACATGCACCAAATCCATCAGCTAGCCGGAACCGACACACCACACCAGCACCACTAACCACTCATCCCCTATTCCCTTTTCCACCTACTCCCAACTCATGCAAACCGGCCACCACATGCTCACTCATCCCGCTCCATACCGACTCACTCACTCTCCCCCCTCAACCATGACCTCGTACCCAATTCACAGCCACCACCCATCAATCGGACCCAGTCATGTAGGCCGTTCTGGCCACTCCACCACAATTGGCTTCAGTCAGTCTGACTTTTCTGGACACACTACCCTCTGTGGTTATCAACCCTTCCCCTCCAGCCGCTCAGACCTGCCCAGTCCGTCAGGCCACCAGCATCAGGTGATCCACCAACTCCCACCAAGTCACCTGCCTCCTATTCAATGTCCGATCAGTGGCCAAAAACAGACACAGCATCTTTGACCTTCTATCCTCTGACAACCCTGATCTCATCTTCATCACTGAAACATGGTTCACAGATGATTTTAAACCAGTTGCGCACAAAGCATTCCCTCCCAACAAGCTCATCCCTCACAACAGACCCTCCAGTGGTAGCGGAGTAGCCTTCCTCCACAAACCGCATATCTCTATCTCACTCATCGAAACCCAGCCATGCACAGCGAACTGCAAATACCTTCTGGCCAGACTCTCCATGTTGCCCAGTCACTCACACAGTTTCCTACTCATATACAGACCTCTGGGATATGACAAACATTTTGCCAACTATCTCTGTGACTCACAAGCTACCATTCTGGTCAAACACCCAGCACACACTATTCTGGGAGACTTCAATATCTGGTTTGATGTCCCAAGCAACCTTGTGACACATCCCCTGGTCGACAGTCCAGAGACTCTCAACCTCTACTGACACACCACAGGTCCCACCCGCAATGAAGGCCACACTCTTGATGCAATCTTCAACTCCTCCGACCTCATCTCAGTGTACAGCCTCAAACCCCTCATCTGGACAGACCACTCAGCCTTACCTTTCTCTATCCACACTCCATCCCCTCCAACTAAGTCCTGCCCTGTCCCCACACAAAGTCACAAATTATGGAAAAAGGCCAAGGTTGTGCCCGATCTGGCCGAAGCCCTGCTTCGCACACTCCCATCCTTAGATAGACCTCTATCGAATCCTTTGACTCATGGCTTATCGACTCACTCCTCCCTCTCACCCCTTCCCGCCCCACTCCCATCTGCAAAGGACCTACCCCCAAATGGTTGACGCCACACCTGAAGACCCTCAAAACCCACAACTGCTACCTCGAGGGCAAATGGCAAACATCAACAACCCCTCTTAACAAATCCATGCTCGCCCATCATCACCTTAACTACAAATCTGAAATCTGAAAGGCTAAAAAAGCCTACTACTATAAAAGAATCCTGAACTGCTGCAGCAGTAGCAAAGAGCTTCACAGGATCATCTCGAAACTCTTAAAGCCACCCTGCACCATTGCCCCAACCACATCCATGCAAACGCTCTGCGACTCCCTCTCCCAACACTTCCACAGTCCAGAGCTAAACAGGACGACTGCCATTAATGCCAAACTTTCCAACCTCACCCCCTGCCCACATTCCGCTCCCCAAGAATGCCACTCCCCCGGCCCTGTAGTGCCATCCTTCAACTCCTTCCACCCCATTTTGAGTGAAGAGTTTCACAAACTACTGTCCAGAAGCAGACCCTCTGGGTCCCTCCTTGACCCTTGTCCTGCCACTCTCCTCAAATAAATCTTCACCTTCATCTGTACAGGTGAACAGGTTAGGTTCATACTCAATGACTAATTCACCTCTGGCATCTTTCCAGAACCCTTCAAAGTAACGCAAGTCAAACCGCTTTTAAAAAAGCAGGTCTCGACGGCCCGAGTCAATCAACTACAGGCCCATCTCCAACACCAGCAGTTTCCTGTTCAAACTCATCGACCACTCTGCCTACTCACAGTTCTACCTTTTCTGTGAATAAAACAACCTACTAGACCCCTCTCAATCAGGGTTCCGACCACACCATTAACCACTCAATCCTCTGCGACGAACCCCACTCCCTAGGAATCCGAGACTCGGCACTCAACTGGATTACCTCATCCTTAACAACAGGAAACAAATCACTTTTCTCCCCCCTTTTATCCCCTCTGCTCGGCCTGTGAACACCGGTGCACCTCAAGGTGCTTGCCTCTCACCACTCATTTTCAACATCTACATGACCCCGCTCCCGGGGATCATCTGCTCGCCTAGCCTCACCTTCTTTAATTATGCAGATGACACACAAATTATCCTTACAATGCCCAAAACAATCTCTGTTTCACAACCCAACCTAGTACCCTGCCTGAAAGATATAGACCTGTGGATGACAAGAATCCACCTCCTCCTTAATTCAGGGAAATCCGAGATCATGCCACTACCACCTCAGGCTTCTGGGACAGATCTTCCCTTACCTCAATTACTCCAACAGTCTGGCATCTATTATGTCCATTGTCATGTTTAAACTGGAGTATTCAAACTCCTTGTACTTTGTTGCACCAGCCTACCAACTCAGAAAACTCCATAGAGTCAAAAATGCAGCTGCCAGACTCATTCTTGCACTAGGACAAATGGACCACATCTCGCCTGCCCTCCGCACACTTCACTGGCGCCCTATTGGATGAAGAGCCACATTCAAAATCCTATGCATCACCCACCGAGTAGTGCACAAGGCCGGCTGACATACCTTCAAGAGAAGATTATGCCCTAACGCTCATCTCGCACCCTAAGGTCAAGCACTGCCCTCTTACAAAGGAATCCAGCCAGGCTTAGAGGGTCAGCCTACTCCACCTTGGCGCCAACACTGTGAAACTCCATGCCTCCCCACATCTGACACAACCAGGACTACATGGCTTTCCGTAAAGAATTGAAAATGTGGCTTTTCCCTAATCCATGAAAGGGACCACCTAAGACGACCAAACTCCACACCAATGGCCAGATTTCAGATTTCAAATTCAAATATAACGGCATTATCTCGAAAACCAGGAACAGTCGGACCATACAAGCTGGCCAAAAAAACAATTGCCTCGGAAATAGGAAATGTTGGGAAATGGAAGTCAAACTAGAGACTGCAATCCACACCCCAGCCCGGCCAACAATGGCCTTGAGCCATGTAGTTGACAACACCCACCCCTGCACCCAAACCCTGGTGCTCTTAACTCCAAAGCCAAGACATGACCTCACCATATTTCGTATGCTGTAACCAGGCAAGCCCACCGCCACCCGAACAGACATGCCAAGAGATGCCTTTGGCATATATCAACCTGAAACTACAACTCAACACCCTTAATCAAGTGTACTTACTATCTTCCCATAAGGAAGCTTATCACGATCCCTCCAGGAGGTATCAACAGCTTCCTTACAAACCCATCCACAGCCTCTATGCACCACCACATCCCAGAACGTAATAACTCCTCTAACAGTCAATGCAACGGGACCCGCTCCTGTCTAATCCTACCCATTCGAGAACTAACACGGAAAGCCACTATCACAAGCCCCTGCCAGCCAATACATCTGACACCACTCCCTGCTATCCCTGTGTCAAACCCTACCCATATGGGTATAAAATCAGAGTGTCAGAGAGAAAGCAGAGCCCATAGCACTTATGGTTCAAAGACTACAGTTGGGTTATTTCTTGCCACCTATAAGGTACACAAGGTGGTATATGATCAGATGAGGCACCCCCTGGCCAACCTAGGAATAAAACCAAGACCTCCCACACCATAGGCGCAATAAAGACTATGCATGGCCAGACTCTCTGTAGAATCATACAATAACCATGAACATGCACCAGATGCATGTTGCAGAGGAGGTCCCAAATAGAGCCTGCACTCCAGTCGCCCATTTTGAAGAACTAGGAACATTCACACCGAGATATGTGAGATATGAGGAGCAAATAAACCAGCAGAGAGCTGCAGTAGGACTCTGCCCAGTGCCTATCAGAAGAACGATACCTATTGAAGTACCAATAACCAGATAACCATGGGCAGTAAGGTACCCATTGAGAAAACCCTACCAACAAATGAGACGAAATGAAGACTGCTTAAGTACTGTACAGGAAGAAACCAAAAAGTCTTTAATGGAAGACGAATGGTGATGTCACGAAGGACTGGACTAATGCACCCATAGAAGTAATGACAACCAAAGGACGACACGAAAAGACAAAACGCCATGAATAAGGATGTCGTGAACCTATAATAAGAAAGCGATCTTAGAATACAAAGAAGCTGTAAGCAGGATGAAGGTATTCAACCAGCTAATGCCTGTACATATGCTTGTAACCGCAAGAAAGCTAAGAAACCAGTGTGGCGTACTATGCTTAGTAGAAGATAGACCACGGCAAGCGCCATTGTATACAATATACCTCAAAACGAAGCACATTGTATAAGTGCTAGTCCACTTTGCACTAAAAAGCAGAACCGACCCAGGTTACTATAGGCCAAACGCAAGAAGATTCATATTCTAGCAGACACGAGGAAAGAAAGCTGAATTGAAACTCGGCAGAGGCAGCTTGTGCCAGGGAAGCCAAGGTCACATCAATAGAAGCTATGAGCAGTAGCTACTTTTAATTGAAGCTAAGAACAGAATATCTTGCCTCTGAAGAATCGAGATAAGAAGGCAAAGGCAGGTGGCGGGTGAAACGAAAATCAAATACACAAATTGAACGAAACGAGGCAAATCCATGGTGTGGTAGCACATGACCACCCGAGCTAGAAGAGGCACTGATTCACACCTATGCTTGGCAGAGATATCAGAACTTTTTCGAGACAAGATGCAGTTACGAGGCCAACCACAGTGAACTAATTGACACATAACCCATAAAGTGATGATTGATTGAATAAAGGCAGGGTGAATTGGGGGACACCCTGCACCTGGTTGACCGTTCTGTGTGCTCCTACGCAAAGTGGAGATTTATGCATGGGGTTGATGCCAACCCAATCACAATGGACCAAATAATCTAGGGTCCTATAGTTAGTAGAACCAGTGAGACGTTGTACTTTTAGTGATGTCTACAGTAGTCATTTTTGAAGGAAGGGCTTAGATGCCCACCTGAGAGTGTTTACCCAATCCCCTCACTCAGTTACCATATACAGATATAGCACCTATATTAAAGTTACCTTTTCCTAACCAATAGAATTGCATGTTAACTTTTGAGTGTTACACATCAGATTATGATGCGTTTTGAGTATAAAAGTTATGTTTTGTATGAAGTCGGAGGGAGTTGAAGCGAGACGGACTATCGTATCACTGTTGATTTCCTGGTTTCCCCGTTTTCTTTACTTGCCATTAAACTGACTCCCCTTTGCCAAACCATTGAATTGTCCTTATTGATTGGTGTTGGAGTAAGAAAACCTGCACCCCCATCCATCTCAAGGTGCAGCTACATTGTCTTAAAGTACTCTGGAGCAAACCTCGACTCTATGGGCTGGCCGGTGGTCTCCCCAGTACAATGTACTCAACCTCACGTCACAAACTATAAGCAGGAACCCAGAAATGGCCCTCTAAGACCTACAACACAGCTGCAGTATCATGCGACAATCACAACCTGTCAAGAACCACTGTGCCCCCGTCATTATCCAGGGACCCGGTAAAGGGCACTCTAAATCCCACAACAGAGCCGCAGAATCATGAGATAATCACAAATGTGTCAGGAACCACCATGCCTCCCACCACTAACTATGACCAGACACCCGAAAATGGGCCCTGCGACGCATACAACTGAGCCTCGGCAAAATAGACCCTCCTTCCAGGCTAACACAACATTCTCCGCACCACCCGGAAAATGGGCCCTCCAACACATACAACTGAGCCTTAGCAAAATGGACTGTCCATCCAGGCTAACACAAAATTCTCTGCACCAGCCAGAGTATCCCTCTCGGAAATCCACTACCACAAACCACCAGAACAGTGACGGCCTGCTCATCAAGCACCAAAAGTAACCAGGGGCTCCCTAAAGGCAATCAGACACCCATTCTTACCGATATGCTCACTCTCCACCTTACACACCAATAACCAATAGCACAGAGCTATACCCTTGGATCAATTTCAGCATAGCTGCACACATACCCACACTCCTCCCTGTACACCTCAATAGTTTGTTAGAAGGCAGCTATACCCCACAAAAATCGTCCTAGCTGCACACATAATCTCCTATACAGACCTCACGGCAGCCAGAATGCAGACTCTGAGACCACCCACCTGCTGCACACATTACACTGATCTCTCACAACCACTGCACTGCACATAGAATTAGAATGCAGCTAGCCCTGTGCAAACCACTCTGGCTGCACACATACCATGTGCACCCAAGCACTTTATACTACCAAACTCTCTCCACTGATCTGGACTACGGTCCCAAAGACGTTCAAACCACAGCTTTTTGAGATCATAACAATGGTACATAAGGCGCTATACAAATGCACCATAACATAACAACATACCATACCTCACCATTGATATGCTGAATAGTGCTGTTGGGATTTGTAGTTCAAAACATTTGGAGAGCCACACTTATGTCATCATCAATTACATTACTAGAAACTATATCACACTGATGACATCACAAATGACATCACTTATGGCCTCATGTATAGTACCACTCTTGACATCACTTATGTCCTCATTCGTGGCATCACGTATAGCAAAAGCTCACTGACATCATTGATTACATCATTGATAACATCACTTATGTCATCACTTGCAATATCACTGATGGCATCACTGGTAGTTCAAATTACAACTGAAAATGAGAGAGATGCCATGTTTAAATCACATCTACCTCATCATACTTCAAATTAGTGTCATTTTTTACCCATCAGATTCTAATAGTTCTGAGTCAGATAGCCATAGATAGGTATATGCTAATCAACAAATTCCAGTGCAGTTATTTTAATTGAATTTCTCTCTTCTTATATTGATACATTTTGCATGAAAGCCATTTATACTAAGTTGCAAACTTAAGGATTTTAAAGTAGTTACTTCGTCCTTCAGGAAGTGTCAAAACTTAGTCTGTATGGAAGTAGTCTAATGGTATAAAGCCCACAACATTCTCTTTCAAAGCATTGTGATGAAATAAAAAGATGTGCATAGTGTAACAAGGACTTTGCCTCATTCCACAGGAGATTAGTACTGTAAAGGCGAGGGAACAGTTCACTAAATCTCTTTGTTTTTTTTTTTATATCAAAACAAACTAACTGTTCTTCCAAGGAGAACGTAGCCCTTTACCAAGCAAATTGGTAATGCTTCAAGATGACAGGTAAAGGTCAGTCTTGTGGAACTATGGTGACATGTTTGTGGGTACAATAGGTTATCAGGATAGGACTTTTGCTGGCTTATACTTGTGAGCTTTCTACTTTTCTAGGAAAATTGAGTTTTTCTGAACCGTGAAGTAAATTTGGAAAAGCTTGACATGGTGAAAGTGTATATGTCTCCTTTAGTAGCATACACTAAGGGCCTCATTACACGGAATGCGGTAAGGGTTTACCGTTACCGGTAAGGGTACCGGTAAACCCTTACCGCCTTACTATGAGGTCCCTTTGCGGGACCCGACCTCAACGGATGGTTTTACCAGCCGTTAAGGAACGGGCCCGCAAGGGACGTTGGAGGCAATTACGGTACCGCAATTTGCGGTACCGTAATTGCCGCCTTCCCCATTCCCATTGAGCCCTATGGGGGCTCAAATGGGAATGGGGAAGTGCCATGGTGAATGGGGAATTACCGCCCCCACACACCTTGGAATAGGGCGGTAATTCCGCCATTCACCATGGCGGACTTGGTACGGTACCGGCGGCAACCATGGCGCTAATAGCGACATGGTTACCGCCTACCGTGTAATGAGGCCCTAAATATCTAGCTATGCTTCTCATATGTATGTAAAGTGCATGCATTTAATACTGACACTTTCTCTACATTGATGTTATAAATTATGTAATTTATGATGTCATTAGTGTGCTCTAGTTTCCAGTGATGTCATTGATTATGAAATAAGAGATGTCATCAGTGTGCCAATGGGCTGCCCAAGAGGGCAGCTTGTTGTTAGGGTGGCATAGCTTCTAACACCTGGTGAATTTTAGAGGTTTTGGTGTGTTAAACTGGCACCTTAACGTCATGTCAGCTAAAGTCTTTTCAATTCATTTCAAAGGTTTCATTGCGTTGACCTGATACAACTTATTGGTTGCTAAACTAAGTATTTTCACAAAATTTCAAGGTTTTTGTTATTCTATTTTTCATATCACCGGCAATGCTAAAATGTTAATTTTGATTGCTGTCATATGCAATGTTATTAGTGTGTTTCTAAGCTACACATCATTAGGTCCTACAGGGTCTGTGGTCACAGAATCTGTCCTAATGCTATGGCCAGTGGTAACTCTTCATGGGGCATAACCTTTGACAAAGGCCTGTGCCCCACTTTTCCACCAGATGAGGATAAATTGGAGGAAATGGGACAAGGAAGAGGAAGAATGACTGGAACAAGGACTAGGGATAAGGAAGTGGAATCAGGACAGTGACATGGATGCATGTGAGGGACTGTGACGAGGATGATTATGAGGTACTGTGACAAGGTTGCGATTGAGGCACTGTGATGAGGATGTCGGTGAGGGACTGTGACAAAGATGTGCATGAGGGACTATGACTAGGATACGCACAATGGGCTGCAGCGGGATTTGTGCACAGGACTGTGATGGGGTTGTGAGCAAGGTGGGGTAATGGATTTTGTCATAATGTAAATGCGTGCCTTGAATGCTGGCTCACCTTGCATAGACAGCATTCCAGTCCTGTTGTTCTTGGGACAGTTAGCTGGGCTTGGTGGCGGTGTGCCACGGGGTCTGTTAATAACGAGACTGAGTTGACCCTATTACCTGGAGTCTTTCATTTCCTCACTGGCAACGAGGTACCATGAAGAGGAACAGACCCCGTGCAGCGACCTACATGTGCAGGTCCCTAGGCACCGAAGGATCGAGGAGCAGAGGCCTAGTCCTGGTCTTCTCACCATGGATTGCACCCACAGTGCCTGAGGCGAGGCGCCGAGTGTTTCCTGGGCGTTGCGAACATCGCAGCATTTTCGGCTAGACCGTTTCGTCCCCAGTATTTTGGTTGCGCAAGACTGTGCCGGCGGCGGACGTTGGAAGCTAGAGGAAGGGACCTAGCAATGTCCACACGCCGGCCCAGCAACCATGAACAAAGGTGGCTTTGCGCTGGTGAGCGCAGGGAGAGGAATGTTCCTCACGGCATCAAGGTTGCACTGTGCCATGAACTAATCTGTGAAGTGGGATTTACGGCCTTAGGTGTTTGAAGTGCATTACAGGAGAAGGTGCATTTGGTGCCTGTGAACTGATTAACTGAAGTGCGTTACAGGAGAAGGTACATTACATGTCTGTGAACTGATTGGCTGAAGCGCTCTACAGGAGAAAGCACATTTCATATCTGTGAACTGATTAACCACTGGGGGAAAGCTTGTTCTGAGCTGCAGGCGGACAGTGGTATTTGCTGCTGCTTCAGAAAGCAGTGGTGGGCTGGGGGGGGGCTGTATCTGGTTTGGTATGGGTGAGCTACCATCTAGGGCACGTGATTTGTTGGTATTTGAGACAAAGGAAGTCAATTGTGCCACACCGCAGCTTGCAACACAGCAACACTAGGCCCCCAACAGCTTTTCTAATGGCTCCTGGTGAACCGCCCATTTCATGGGACTTGTGAATGGACTCTTTCAGGGTGTATTTGAGAGCCGCATGCAGAGAAAATTACAGTGAGGACGAGAAGGAGGCGGCACTCTTGAACTCAATCGGGACGGAAGGACTGCAGATTTTCAGACATTTGCCAGTGGAAGAAGTGTATGTACCTGGCAGCGGAGAGGGAGAGAGAGTGGTGAGCACCTACGAGACTGCCCTTAAGAAGTTGGATGGGTGGTTTGACAAAAGGATTAATATGGTGCTTGAACAATATCATTTCTTTTCCAGAGCGCAAGGATTTGGGGAAAGCATTGACTCGTATGTCACTGCACTTCGGACGTTATTAGCCACCTGCAGGTTCACGGGATGAGTATATTAGGCATCAGATAATGATGTGAACCAGCAATCCCAAGGCCAGGTAGAGACTATGGATAGAAAGTGATCTTCCACTGGAGAAGGTGATAGAGATTGCCAGAGCAATATAAGTATCACATGCAAGCGTTCAGATTGTCACAGAGAAGGCAGGCAAGCATGGTGAAGGAGATTCAGTTCAAGCCATTTTGCCGTCATATAGGATGGCGCTGCGATGTCAGAAGGAAAGCAGAAAAGCCTGAGGGGCAAGGAGCCAATGCTAACAAAGGGAATGGTAGCTGTGGTTTGAAGGAGGCTTGCAGGAGATGCGGTTGGTCCAGTCACTCCATGTGGGCCAAGAATATCCGGCTGGAGCAGTCGAGTGCAGACGGTGCAGGACCAGAGGACACTATGCCAGGATGTGCAAAGCGAGCTTGGATGAGGGCGCTGTACATGGAAAACAGAAAATAGGCATGATTGAATCTGAAGGGAGTGCAGTGTGCCAAGATGTGGTTGATAGCACCAGGATGGGTCAAGGGATGGGTCAACGGAAGATCCTGCATGTGAAAGGAGTGACCAAAAAGGGACCATGGGATGTGCTGATGGTGAATGGGGTATCCCTTGAAATGTTGGTGGATTCCGGGTCTCCATACACCGTGATCCCTCCTGAGTTGTATAGGGAGAAATTTGGAGAGAGGGTGGCATACCTCAATCCCCCTGATATCAACCGGAGTGCCTATGGGCAGGTGCCCATTATGGTGATCGGGTATGAGTGGGCGCAAATTGAGTTTAAGGGTCAGAGCACTTGGGCTAAGCTCTAAGCTCTAAGGGTGCCAGTGTGCTGGGATGGCTGCGCTGGACATTGAGATATGTCCTGGGAAAAAGATACCAGTTTTTGAGTGTGGAGGAAGGTCCAGAGGTGGTGATGTCTGCACAATATTTGCACAATATTCGCACAGTAAGTATCCCGAGATGTTTGCTGAACAACTGGGGAGGTTACGTGGGTTCTCCCACCGAATTGTGCTCAAGAGAGGGGCCATGCCCAAGGTGCATAAAGTCAGAGGGGTCCCAGTGTTGGGCAGGGAAGGGTTGAAATCTTAGTTGAAAGCCGCAGGTATGATAGAGGAAATTGAGAGCTGTGAGTGTCTATCCCCTGTAGTGTTGGCCCGCAAAAACAGGATGGGGGTTTGAGGCTGTGTGTTGATCTTAGGGAACTCAAAGCCTGTATTTGGGTAGATTGCCATCCTCTGCCCAACATAAATGAGTTGCTTTTGACGATGGTGCATGCAGAGTGATTTTCTACCTTCGATTTGTCGTCAGCGTACCACCAAATTGATTTGCATGTGGAGTCACATCCTTTGACCTCTTTTGTGACACCGTTTGGTGCTGATAGGTTCTGCTGCATGCCATTTGGTTTGGATTCTGCGTCGGCTGTCTTTCAGGGCATCATGCAAGAATTGTTTGGTGATGTTTCTGGTGTCAGTTATTTTCAGGATGATATTTTGGTTTGGGGCAGGAGTAGGAGAGAGCATGACGATGCGTATCCTGCAGCAGAGTAGGTTGACAGTAAAGCTCTGCAAATGTCAGATGGGTGTGCCGAGTATGTCATATTTGGGACATACTTTGGGCGCCGATGGCATAAGGCCAAGGGAGGAGCTTGTGAGGGTTTTGAGGGAGGCTCCTTTTCCTGTAAATAAAGAATAACTCAGGTCCTTTTTGGGTATGACCGAGTACTATGTGAAATTCATACCGTGCTACGCAGAGAAGACAGTGTGCATGAGGGCATTATTGAAAAAGAATGTCAGATTTGATTGGCCCCAGGAGTGCCAGAATGAATTTGAATTGTTGAAGAGGGACGTGGATGAGGCTCCATCTTTGAGGCCTTTCGACCCAAAGAATAAGACCGTGCTCACAGTCGATGCCAGTGAGGTCGGCGTCAGGGCGTTGTTGGAACAGTGGCAGGAGGGTGTATGTAAACCCATCGCTTTTGCATCTAGAGCTTTGAGGGAGGTGGAGATGAGATACGCTGTGATCGAGAGAGAGCCACTTGCTGCTGTGTGGGCCTCCAAGCACTTTAGGACGTTTTTTTGGGGGATCGGATACGTGATAAGGACAGATCATAAACCCTTGGCGTATGTGCTCACGACCAGAGGGATGGCGTCAGTGTCTCTGAGAATAGCTAGATGGATGGTGGACTTGCAAGAGTTCAATTTCAGGGTAGAGTATTTGCAGGGAAGAGGAATTTAGTGGCAGATTGTTTGTCATGGTTACCTGTCGTAGCAGGTGGTGGTGGGGAGAAGAGTGATGTTGCCACGCAAGTTGCGTGTGTTATTCCTGCTGTGGATAAAAGTGAATGGCAGACAGAATCTGTGAAGGATGCTGAGCTCACTTGGATTAGGGAGGGGCTGCAGAGAGGTTGGGACGCAGTCAAAGACAAGGTGGAAGGTAAGGGGTAAGCGCACATCCTGTGTGAGTTGGCGGAGGGACTGTGGGATGTCACAAGGGGGGAGAAATTAGTCCCTCCTCTGAGTATGAGGGCTAAATTGGTAGAGCTGGCTCATGAAGGGTATTTAGGCAGGTCATTAACAAAAAGGAGGGTGCAGGAAGATTATTGGTGGCTGGCCATGGATGCGGAGGTGGGAGAAGTGGTAAAGGAGTGTGTGGCCTGCGCACTTAGTGATAAGAGTAAGGTGATATGCCCCCAGCCTGTGTATCCTGTGGATGTGCCCAACGATGTGTCATCGAAGGTGGCATTGGATATCATGGGGCCAATGGAGTGTTTGCAGGGCGGGTTGAGGTTTTTGGTGGTGTTAGTGGATTACACTTCACGGTGGGTGGAGGCTGCCGCTTTCGAAAGCGTCACCTCCGATATGGTGATTGGTTTTCTCAAGAATTTTTTTGACAGAGAAGGGGTGCCGGCGAGCCTGGTCACTGACAATGGCGTACAGTTTGTTTCCCAGCAGATGCAAGATATTTTGATGTTTTACGGTATCAGACATCATCGGACCACATGTACAATCCTCGTGCCAATGGTTTGGTTGAGAGGGTGAACGGTTTTGTCAAAGGGGCTATCCAGTTGGCCATAGCGAATGGTTTGTCATGGCAGGATGTGTTATCTGAGGCTTTGTCAGCGTACAGAAGGAATCCGTCAGTGATGAGGGGCAAAACCATGTTTGAATTGATGAGGGGCAGGAAGGCGGGTTCAAAGCTGAGGACAGTCGCTTTGGGGGGTGGCGGTGTTACCGAGGTGAATATGACTGAGGTCTTGCAGAGGGTGCAGTTGCGTCAGGACCGTGTGAGGTTTCAGCAGTCTGGAAGGATGTCGGTTGAAGTCAAAGTGGGTGACCAGGTCTGTGTCAAGAACCCTAGGTTTTTTCCCAAGGGGAGCAGCATTTTCATGGCTCCTCGTGTAGTAGCGAAAGTTGGGACAGGTTATGTGGTTCTTGACGATGGGTTGAGATGGAGCAAAAGGAGAATTGTGGTGCTGGACAAGGGTGCGGCACCTTTGTTGCAACAGCTGCAGAGTGAACTGGATGGTGTTTCGTGTGACTTTCCTGTGCAAAATCGTGTACTCCAGCGTGCAACCAGGGAGGGTGGAGAAGAGAGGTTTGGTCTAGATGATCAGGAGGGCAGTGGAAGTGTGGTGTCGAGTGGAGGAAAGGTTCATGCTGCAACAGTGAGTGTTGGTCATCCAGCAAGGGCATGTAGGCCAGCTGTAAGAATGAGTGATTATGGGCCTCATTACGACCGTGGCGGTAAGTACCGAACATTACCGCCATGGCGTAATTAACGTTTACGCCATGGCCGGATGCCATAAAATGCGGCTCATTCCGACCCATCGCACACGAGCATTACGCCATGGCGGTAATGTCAAGAACGCAATGGCGTAAAAGACCCCAAAACGGCCCCTACCGGCATCGTACGCTGCGCAAGATGCACTACCGTCACCCATCTTAGCGGTCACCGCAATTAGCGGTCACCGCAATTAGCGGTGACCGCAAATAGCGGTCCCCGGAAATAAGCGGAAGCGGAAGTAGCGTCATCGCGGCGGAACGGGAAAGAGCACGGCGGCCATCTTTAAAAACACAATCCATTGCCATCCTCCCCAACCATACCACATCTGACCCTGAGACCCATCTAAACCCATCATACACCCAAATACCAACCTAAAAATGCCCAAAGTCGTGAAGAAGGCATGCGATCGACAGCGCCAGGAACGCTTCTCCCGTGAGGAACTAAGCATGCTGGCAGAGACACTCCAGGACAATGCGGCGGTGGTGTTCTCCACCAAAATGACCAGGGCGGCGATTTTAAAAAAAAAAAGCCATATGGGCCATGGTGGCACAGCGTGTCAGCGCAGTGGGGACCGTTCCCCGCAACCCACAGCAGTGCAGGAAGCGGTGGGATGACTTGAGGCTCTGCGTCCGAAGCATCATCTCTGCCAATCGCAACCTGGCCCAGGCTACCGGGGGAAGAGCTGACTCCCCAATAAAACTCCAACCGTGGGAGGAAATATGGGCCAGCACAATAGGCATGGAAAGCATCGAAGGTGTAGGAGGGATGGAAAGAGGAGCGCCGACATCAGGCGATGAAGGTATGTGTCCCAA
This sequence comes from Ambystoma mexicanum, assembly GCF_040938575.1. Classification (NCBI taxonomy): domain Eukaryota; kingdom Metazoa; phylum Chordata; class Amphibia; order Caudata; family Ambystomatidae; genus Ambystoma; species Ambystoma mexicanum. The sequence continues at coordinate 603,793,704 of NC_090921.1, read as the reverse complement.
ATAAAGACATGCTATAGTCACTGATGTCCATTAATGTGTAGCACAATGTTGTCCTAGAGTGTAAATGCAACACATCAGCTGGACACTGCCCACAGCCACATGCGACCCCCACCCTGTACACATGTAGCATGCACACCCTAACTGCAGACACCCACATACCTCCATCCATCATCCACACAGAAAGGAGACAACCTGCATGCCCCTGCCTCAAATGTGCTTCATCTAGTAACCAAAATCTGGTGAATCATTGCCATTGCCATTCCAATGTCCGCAGACCCATCAATAACGCTATCCCTCCTTTGCCCCACCACCGGCTCTGAATCCAACCACGAGGATGAGGACACCCCTGCCTCAAAAGCAGCCAAGAGGGCCAGGACCACCATGCATAGACCCTCCACCTCAGCTGCAGTGAGGAAGACATCGCAGCAGGCAGAATCATCTGCCAGCACACAGGACGGCCCCCTGACAGGCACCCCAGCAGGCAGCATGCCAGCACCTGCAGCACCACACGTCCCCACAATCTTGGCCACTGAAGGCACCGTTTCTGCAGGGAGCAGCAGCATAGGGGAAACTGCTGCCATAGTAGCATGCTCAGACACTGACACCGATGAGCCCGATGTAGGACGCCCCACTGAGCAGCTTCATTCCCCCTGTCTGTACCGGGGCAGCCCCCAGGAGGAGCCCACACAGGGGCATCCAGGAGAAGGGGACTGGCCTCCCACCCCATGCCCTGCAGAAAGTCTGCAGGAGGTGAGCAGCCCCTTCGCCACACCATCTGGAATGGGCATGGCCCAGAAGAGTGAACTTTCCCTTGAGGAGATTGTTGTACGTCAGCAACAACTGTCCACGCTCCTCAATGAGCATGCTGCGGAATGTGGGGGGGCTAGGTGAGCCATAGAACAATCTACGGAGACCCTAAGGGCTGAAATAGAGCGCAGTACGGAGACCCTGAGGGCTGCAATGGAGTCCACCTCAAGGGACATTTGCGGGGAACTTGCCGCCATGTGCCGTGTGCTCACAGAGCTGTCCCACACCCTTCAGGACATGTGTGCCCGTGAGCAGCCAGGGACATCCTCCACTGCAAGTTCTGCCCAGAGCAGCCCTGTCCGACGATCAGGACGGAACCTGCGCTCCACAGACAGGGGTGCCCCGGGGGCCGGGAGAGGGGGCATGTAATAGCGTGTGCCCACTGTCACAGGCATCTTTAGCCACTCACAGGGTGTGTGTTGGGGTGTTCAGGGGGGAGAGGGGAGGGGGGAGGGGGGGTGTTGGGGTGTTCAGGGGGAGGGGGGAGGGGAGAGGGAGTGTGTTGGGGTGTTCAGGGGAGAAGGGGGAGGGGGCCTCATCATGACCCCAGTGAGCAATACTGATGTTGATAGGGACATTTTGGGCGCACTGCTGTCTGTGTAATGGTGTGTGATGTTTCTGTCCGTCATGTGCCTCCTTCGTGCGCAGCTATGGGGGACAGGCCTTTCGGCTGATGGTGTTTGTTGATGTGCATGTAGGTGCATTTCGTAGAAGTCAATGTGGTCTGAATTGGTACAATGCACTTGCAGATGATTGTGTCATGTTTGGGACACAACCTCATTCACATGGAAGGGCTGCATACATCAGGTATTGGGTTTACTGGTGTTGGGTGTAGTTTGTGTTGCTTTAGGGTATGATCTGGCTCCGTTTTCTCTGCTACTCACAGGCAGGTGGAGTATACATCATTCCCCCCCTTTCAGCCAGGTGGAGTATGCATCATTCCCCCCCCTTTCAGCCAGGTGGAGTATGCATCATCCCCCCCTTTCAGCCAGGTGGAGTATGCATCATCCCCCCCCTTTCAGCCAGGTGGAGTATGCATCACCCCCCCCTTTCAGCCAGGTGGAGTATGCATCATTCCCCCCCCTTTCAGCCAGGTGGAGTATGCATCACCCCCCCCCCCTTTCAGCCAGGTGGAGTATGCATCATTCCTCCCCCCCTTTCAGCCAGGTGGAGTATGCATCACCCCCCCCCCTTTCAGCCAAGTGGAGTATGCTTCATTCCCCCCCCCCTTTCAGCCAGGTGGAGTATGCATTGATACGTCGTTCACCTACCCACTTCACATTCCCATGGTCATGACATTAGACTCACCGAGTAGCCAGGATCGTGGGCCTGCATGTTGCTCCATGTAGCGTGGTATTGTGGAGTTCCTCAGGACCATTGAATCATGGGTTGATCCGGGGAATCGGGCATAACAATGTGTGATGATCTTGTTGGAGTCACAGACCATTTGCACGTTGATTAAGTGGAATTGTTTCCGGTTGCGGTACGGTACCTCCATGGCACGTGGAACCACCAATTCAACATGGGTGCAGTCGATGGCACCAATGCAACCAGGTATGCCGGCTAGTGCATGGAAACCCACTTTGGTGTTTGCAATCTCCTGGGCAGTCCGTGGTAATGAGATGTGGTCGTCTGTGTGCTTGAGGAGGGCATCGAGCACTTGGATAAGCGTACGTGAGAATAATGGTTGTGAAATGCCATGCAAGTGCCCCACTGTGTGCTGGTAGGTGCCTGTGGCCAGGAAGTGGAGTACAGACACTACCTTCAGTAGGGGTGGGATGGCGGTTGGTGTTTCTATCATGCTGACGATGTCGTTGTGTGTCATGTCTACTATGGCAGTGATGGTGTCCCGGTCCAAACGGTACAGGGTGTGGATCTGCTCAGCAGTGAGGTTGAATGGACTGGCTCTGATGCGTGGGATTGGGGGCTGCCTGCGTGGTGCACTGGCTGTGCTTGTGGGGCTTGCTGGCCCTGCCTTGCCCTCCTTCTCCTCCTGCGTCTCCTCTGTGCTGCCTGTTGTTGTTGTTGTTGCTGTTGCTGTTGTTGTTGTTGTAGTAGCACTTGCATTGCTATCAGGTCCTCCAGCCCCAACATTGCTAGTCCTATTGGTATCATTGTGGAGTGTGACTGGGTGTGGGAAGGGGTGGGGTGTGCTCTTTTTGTACTTCCTGAGTCTGTATTGCCTCCACCTGTGCTGTTCCTGTGCACCTGTGGCAGCTGGATTCACTTTCCATGGCCATTTACGGTTGGTTCGCGATGGCGGAATTAGCACCATGGCGGTAAGGAACTTAACGGGCTGGGTGATGGCGTTAGGTGTATGTCCGCTTGGGTCGGCATTCGCGTGCCTTTCCGCCATGCCGGTAATTACGGTGTGGGAGGTCGCGTGCGCGCGTCCTTGGAGCAGTTAGCGGCAGCGTTAACTACGATGCCGCTAATGGCATCGTAGTTAACGGTCACGGGTCAGGATCGGACCTGGCGGAAAACGATGGTGGTAATTATTTACCGCCATCATTTTTCACTTACCGCCAGGGTCGTAATGAGGCCCAATGTGTGGTAGGGGTGGAGTGAGGAGTGATAAATGACTTATTGATAGTTTCTTTCACAGATTTATAGTTGCATTTTTTGTTCTTTGTGTGTTTTTCTTTTGTACCATTAATTGCCTGTTTTTCTCTGCTCGTTATTTCTCTTTTGGTTGTTCATGCTAAGGGGGGAAGATGTGTCATAATGTAAGTGCGTGCCTGGAATGCTGGCTCGCCTTGCTTAGGCAGCATTCCAGTCCGGTTGTTGTAAGGACGGTTAGCTGGGCTTGGTGGTGGTGTGCCACGGGGTCTGTCAATAAAGAGGCTGAGTTGACCGTATTACCTGCAGTCTTACATTTCCTCAGATTTCTAAAGGGGGACAAGGAAGAGTTAGGCAAGTGTATTGGGTTACTGCGATGATGAAGAGAGGCAGGGAGAATACAAATGATAAATAATGGGGTAAAGGGATGAGGAAGAGTGAGGGTCGTAAAGGGGTACTGTGATGAGGAAAAGAGAGGCTGGGGTTATGGGTTACTGGGATGAGGACGAGTGGGCTGGTATAATGGGATACTGGGATGAGGAAGAGTGAGGCAGTGAAATAGCTAATGGGTGAGGAGGAGGGAGGCAGGAGTAATGAAATGGATTGCTAATGGCGTACTGGGATGGATGAGAAAGAGGGAGACCGTGGTAATGCAACAGATTACTAATTGGGAACTGGGATAAGGAAGAGTGAGGTGGGGGTAATGCATTATATTACTTATTGTATTTTGAGATGAGGAAGAGTGAGGCAGGGGTAATAGCATACTGGGATGAGGGAAATGGAGGTGAGGATGATGAAAGGGATTACTAAATGGATACTAGGACAAATAAGAGTGAGACGGGATAATAGGGTACTAGGGTGTGGGAGAATTAAGTAGGGTAATGGGGTACAGGATGAAGAGGATGGGGCTGGGGTAATGCAATGGATTACTAATGGGGTCCTGGGATAAGGAAGAGGGAGACAGTGGTAATACAACAGATTACTGATAATAATAATTGGAGAGTTGAGATAAATAAGAGTCAGGCAGATGTAATGAAATATTGGGATGAGAAAGATGGATGCAGGAATAATGCAAGTGATTACTTAAGGTATACTGGGTCGAGGAAGGGTGAAGTGGGATGACAGGTACTAGAACGAAGAACAGGGAGGTGGGGTAATGACGTACTGGGATTGAAAAGAGGGAGGTGAGGTGTAATGCAACAAACTACTAATGGAATATTGGCATGAGGAAGAGGGAGGCAAGTGTAAAGGGGTACTGGGACGAAGAAGAGGGAGTAATGTAATGGATTTCTAATGGGGTACTGAGATAAGGAAGCGGGAGGCAGGCGAATGGGGTACTAAGATGAGGAAGATGGAGGTGGGGTAATGGGATACTGGGATGAGGAAGAGGGAGGGGTAGGGAAATGCAATCGATTGCAAATGAGGGACTGTGAGGAGGAAGAGTGAGGTGGGGTAATGGGGCGATGAAAAGGGAGGTTGGCATTGCAATTGATTGCTAATGGGGTACTGTGAAGAGGAAGAATGAGGCAGAGTAATGGGTTACTGGGACAAGGAATAGTGATGCAGGGTAATAGGGTGCTGGGACAACATAGAGGGAAGCAGGGTTAGTGCAACCAATTACTAATGGGGATCTTGGACAAGGAAGAATGAGGAAGGGATAATAGAGTACTGGGATGAGGAAGAGTGATGCAGGGTACTGAGAAATTGGGATGAGAAAGAGGGAAGTGTGGGTTAATGCAACTGATTACTAATCATGTACGGGCATGAGGAAGAGTAATGCAGGGTTGATGGGTACTGGGACAAGAAAGGGAAAGGTGGAATTAATGGGGTACCGACGAGGAAGAGGGTATTGGGTACTGGGACGAGAAAGAGGAAGGTGTCTTGAATGGGGTCCTGGGAAGAGGAAGAGTGAGGATGGGTTAATGCAACAGATCACTAATGTGGTACTGGGACAAGATAGAGGGAGACATTGGTACTGGGGTACTGGGACATGGAACAGTGAGGCAGATTTGTGATACTTGACTGTAAAACTTCATATATGTCTTTTATTTTTTTAAGCAGTTTATTAGCGGACATGTTTAAAAAATTAGACACTGTTTTTAATGTGTGTGCAACTCCATGACATAGAGTTGCTAGTTCACTTTCGAACAGGAGGTGTAAAATGTATTCTACATTTTCTGCCTCATCATGAGTCTGGCGGTAACCCTTAAATGCGGTGGTAACGCTATTACTGCTGCATTTAAGGGTCCGCCAAATTACGGGCTTGGCGGATTTACCCCCAGCTCTGAGCTGGGGACAAATCTGCTGCGATTTTGCCAATTTTCGGCACTATTACCGCCGGTAGTAATAGCGCCGAACATTCCCCATTGGGCCCAATGTGGAATGGGAAATTCCTGAATAGGCCCAATGGGGACTTACTGTTCCGCCAAACCCGTGATCCAGCGCCAATAGCGCCGGGGAGTTTGGGGGTAGGGCAAATAGCCCCAGCTGTAATACCGCTGGGGTTAGCGCCAAACTCGTGATGAGGCTCTTTCTCTGAATCTGTGGTCTTCAGAATACATTCGTAAAGCGTGACATTCTGATGCACTAATTTGTGTGGAACTTTCATCATATCTTCCTCCTATTGCTTTATGAAAGAGTAGAGGACAAGAATGTTCTTCTTCACTTTTTTCCCATACGCTCATTTGGGATACTTTGGCTTGGCGCATTTAATATATGCCTCTTCAATGTTGTCTCTGGAATGTAGTGGGTGAATTGTATACTGGTCTAAAATGTTGACTGCAGTAACATGAGCTACACATTCAGATTGGCCAGTTGCTGATGAATCTTGAATTATTTGGGTGGTTTCTCTTAGGTTTTTCTCTATTTTTATATCTTTGTATATTCATTGTTTTCTTTCAGATATTGTAGGGCTTGGCTAACTTTGTTTAAGTCAACTAGTTGTTGCCAAAGGTTTTCGTCCTTTTTTGGTACACCATTAATTAGTACAATCAAAGATTGATCTATTGGTTGTTGTACTCACAGAGTTTCTTCATTTTCTCTAAGATCTAACAGCAAATGTACTACTTTGCCACAGATTCCCTTTAGTAATTCAGATGGAGATAATGTGTCTGTTTTCGTTTGAAGGCGTATTATAGCTTGAAATGGGTGTACTGTTTGTATTATAATGCTTTCCTACAAGTTAAGTTGTTGGAGAGCCTTTGGAAGTGGGAATATTTCTAAGCTATTAGTGATAGCATGTGACAGCATTTAGTTATTGTCAAGCTCTGTTTTGCAGTACGTGCAAACTATTGAGGGGTTACTTATTTTGTATTTATTTTTTGCTGTAACATATAAAGCTAATAGGAGCCATTGGGATTCCTCATTGTCCTCTATTTTGTAGACCATATCTACTATTTTTGTGCTCTTTTTACAAAATGTCCTGTGACAACAGACACATCTTTGGTCTCGTATTTCAGCAGATGTGTTTTGAAACTTAGCTATTTCTTTTTTGTATATGTTTGTTAGGAGGTTGTTGTTTGTGAGGTTTTAGATAATGTTTCTCAAGTTACTGAATTTTCTAAGTCTACTGCAGTTCCATAGTATTTACTTTGGGTGTACTCTATTTTTTTAAGGAGTTCTTTGGCTCTCCGATGTAGGAGAATGTTATTCAAATGTTGCAGTTCTAGAGCAGGGCTTTTGACATAGCATAGTCTACGCACAAAATTTGTACTGTGGAATGGTGTGTTGCTAACATTGTGATGTGGTGGAAGGTGCTTTTGCAAGCAGTTCCTAAAGTGCAGGTAAATGAATGTCCTCGCACTGGACAAGAGTCAATGGTATGTAAAGTTTTCATTTTACTTTTGTCTGTTAGTTTCACATAGTGATTGAGGAATTGTCGTAAAGATGTAAAGGATTGTTAGCATACGCTACAGATTAAGCTGCATGTCCATTTGTACACTTGTACACTGGACGGTTTGTTTGGGTTAAAGGAATATTTGGTTGAAATTTTGTTGTTCTTTCTATGAGGGTTTCTTTTGCCATAATGTTGTCTCCTACCATTTCATACCCTCGGCCATCACTGTTTAGGGCAATTGTGTTTTTTCTGTTCTTGTTATAAGCCTCTTCATTGAAATCTGTGCTGCTTGTGTGAATCCATTCACCTTCACAGAAGTTTGAAAAGGTATCTATATTAAAATTGTGCATTTAATTTATCAATTCATTTAGCAAGTGGCTTCATTCTGTTTAAAATCAATATAAACAATATTCTCTTTAGTAGAAATGCGCTCTCAATTAGAACGTCAAGGATTAATATCCTGCTGTTGTTTTTAAGTGTAAATCGTGACTTTTCAACTTTTGTTATAAGATTGTGAAGAACTCTCCGGTGGAACATTTTTTGTAACATTAATTTTTTGGATTCGTTTATAGTGGCTACGTTAACACTGCTAGATTTACTGCTTGATTCATGGAATTATTAGCGCCGAAATCGCAGATTTGCGCACCTTTCTGCCCAAAAAATCCCCATACTTTAAACAGGGATTTTTGGGCAGAAAGGTGCACAAATCTGCGATTTCAGCGCTAATAATTCCATGAATCAGGCTGTAAGTGTTAGGTTAGAGATGAGTACATACTTTAATACATTAGGTAGTTAATACTAGGTCTCCCACTCACCCCTGACATCTTGTTATCAACATTATATACACAACCCTTTGTAGGGATTTTTCATCAAAATTAATTTTACACGTGATGTCATCAGTGATGTCATCATTGACACTTGTGATGTCATCTTTGATGTCCTGGCTGTTAGTCTTTGCAGTGCACAGTGGTGGCGCAAGTTATGGTTGCTTAGCTTACCATAACTGGCGAATATCTGTGGGTTTTTGGTTTTACTTGTAACCATAACGTCCCTTTAACAAGGTTTTTTCAATTAATTTCATAGGTTTTTGTTAGTGAAAATTAACCATAATGTCCCTTTTCAGTGAATGTATATAGAATCGAAGACATTCCTTGGGAGAAAGAACATCTACTAGCCAGCATGGATGTGGTTTCGCTGTACACGTCTATTGGTCACAAATACGGGAAGCAGGCGTGTCAACACTTCTTACAGACCGGATCTCTCAATTATCACACTCAAATGGTACTCTCTATGATAGACTTATGTCTGACCAATAACACTTTCCTCTTCAATAATGAGCATTTTAAACAGCTGCAAGGAGAAGAGTCATCGAGAGAGCATATCTCAAAGCCAGAGCCAAAGAACGTTCTAGCCTTATAACAGGAACCGAGCACAACGAGAAAAGGAACATTGAGAACGACAGCACTCGGCTAATTTTAACTTTTGATACCCAGGCACCAAAGCTCAGGCGAATTTTAAACAATCATTGGAGAATCCTTATGGTCGATCAGGATCTCAACAGAAACCTCCGGAGCAGCCCACAGATAACCTTTAGAAGAAACCGATCCATAAGGGACATCTTGGTTCAAAGCTACATGACTCAAGAAGAGGATAGCAACAAGACGAGTTGGCTATCCAATAACAAAAAAGAGGGCTTTTTTAAATGCACCCGTTGCAACATCTGCAAATATGCCAAAACCTGTGTCTCTTTTAAACATCCTATCACCGGCCAAATGGTTTACATATCGGGTAAAATCACCTGTGAAACGGAATACGTTGTCTATGTGCTGACCTGTGCATGTGACAAGTGTTACATAGGAAGCACCAAATGCAAACTAAAGACACGTATTCAACAACACGTACGGGCAATCATCAACAGTGACGTCAATTACCCGATGGCTAAACATTTCGCAGAATGCCATGACAAGAATATGGGAAGCTTTGGGTTCTTTGGCATCCACAAAATTGAGACAGGACCCAGAGGAGGTGACAAAGAAAAAATCCTGAGGCAAAAAGAGACTCGTATATTGGACTTTGAAAGCAAATTTCCAAATGGACACAATATAGACGAGGAACTATACACATTATTAGGCCAATGATTGGTAGCTGACGAATCCCCTCTTTTTTCCATGCTCCCCCGTTTCTTTTCTCTTCCTTTCGTTTCTTTTCTTTTTTCTAAAGATTTCAGATAATATTTGTAGAAAGCCAGAATAATATATCTTTGACCTACAGATGTCCAGTCTAAAGAATATTGCAATATGCTTTATTTTTTTATCCGTTTGATACGTTTTAGAGTAGTACTGTAATCAATCTCTTTTTTAACATTGGTTTTTAACATTGTTTTTTAACATTGTTTTTTAATCTGTTTGTATGCACTTTTTATTCACCAGGTGATTGTCTTTTTAGGTTAGATGTTTACACATGTGTGATATTTGATTCTGTTTCTGAATCAAAGTCTGATTTTGAATATGTGGTGGAGAGCATTCGTGATAGTTGCCAAGTCAGAATGCTTAGGAGACTATTTGTTTGGAACTAGGATGAACAGAGGAATGCTATAGTCTGATGACTTGTGCACTTTGCACTTTATAGCAATTGATGCACCTTATTATATGTCTTCCGTATTATGCACTTTACAGTGACCGATGCACTTTATAGTGATGAATGCACTTTATTATATGTCTTCTACACTATGCACTTTACAGTGATCAATGCACTTTATTGTATGATTGTATATCCAGCAGTAAATTGCGTGTTGGTTTTCAGGCAAGACAATAGAAAACCTATGTTCACATGAAATACAAAATATGTATTTCAGTTGTGCAGTCATTATATTGGGCACGTATGATCCCCAGTCAAGATCATACCCAAGTATCATGCTGCCCTTACCGCACAATGCCGATCACTGTTGCCAGTGCGCATAAGGCACGCATAATGCACTTTATGCCAGGGATCTAATAGGAAGCAGGAACAACAGCACTGTGCTATGGTCCACTCTCCCTTGCCATGGGCAGAAGTTTTAGAAAAACCTGAATTAATCAGGAGACAGAAGTCTAATTTACGGACAAGCATAGCCGATTTAACAAAATGATTAATTCCATCTCACGACGTGTGCACTATGCCAAAAGGTTGTGATTCATTTGAGAAAAAACAACGGATACCTGTTTGTCCCGTGCAATTGTCATCAAAAAAATTATGATGTAAAGATTCATGTAATGCATTCAAGCACATATTCGGCATTGAAGGGCTCCATCGGGGTGCGCTCACTAATTGCGGTGGGGCATGGTGGATAAATCGTGTAACATATACTCAAGGTAAAACCAGACAGTTCACTAATAAACATCAACGGTAGGGACTGTCTTAGTCAGATTAGACGGTATTGCCACTTCCATTCCCACTTACCATTTGTGTGGCTTTTACAGGCAAAGATGGCCACCACTGTTTTGCCGCAAGGAGAGTGCACCTACCAATGGAGTCCTTCTTCCATTTTGGTGAAACTGCTCTGCACCATGTTTATAACTCACTGGTTGTATGGGGACCCGTTGTTGTGATCAAGCGGCGAGTAGAGCCGCGAAACGCGTTAACGTTCCCAACGTGCACCTTTATTATGCACTTTGGGAGTGCCAAATATTGATGGCGTTTTAACTTTGTGCCATTTTGCAAGGCACCAATAAAGACGGAAATGTTACTATACTGCTTCGCTGTCTGGATCCCTTTACTTTATGGATGTGAATAGTGCTACTCACCCTGCCTGATGTCCATCAGTGCCCAGAAGAGAGAGATATATATATATATATATATATATATATATATAGATATATTACACAGCCACGGAAGTGGCCGGTAGTGGCTGTGTAGTTACGGTTAAGTTGCTGTTTCCATAGGAAGAACACTTTTTGGGCAGCTTATAACTTTGCTCCCCCTAGACGAATCCTCACCAAACTTTGCAAAATAAGTATATGGGCCACTCTGAACTTTTTTGCAAAGTTTGGTGATGTTTGGTCCAGGGAAAAGTTAAAGGGGGGTCCAAAAACGTCTTTTTTTCCCATAGACTGAATGGGGAAAAACTTTGCGCACGCCTACAGCCCAAACCGCTGGACGGATTTTCACCAAATTTGTGGCAGGAGCAGCGGCTTGGTCCGAAAAGTGTGCTTTTGTAAATTTGGTCAAAATCCGTCAGTAGTTTTCTTTAAAACGATCAAAAAGTAGGTATGGAAAAATTAGTGATATCTATGTCCGCTCCGCGGTCACACTTCCCTGTTCGCTCCGCGGACAAGAAATCGATTGGCTAATCCATAGCGTCATGTCCGTGGACATGTGGCTCTTTCACTGATTGGTTGTGGAACAGCGTGAAGTGCGTCATATTTCTTTGCGGCCTCTGCCATCTTTTCTTCATGTTTTGGTGTACACGGACATCGCCGGTAACACAATCAAAACAAGGCACCAATGCACTTGTTATAATTATGAAACACTGTTTCCGAAGGTGAGCTTTACTAAGGTTGGAATGGAATGTGGCCACGCAAACTCAAAAAGTGGTGTTTTCTTGCCACCAAATTCATGCTGTAAAGTGGAAGTTGGTGCTCAATGTACAGCGACCAATGCCTGCGCATCTGTGTTACAATGTTTTCAGATTAATATTGAAGTCGGACTGGCGTCCTATATTTTGAAATCAGAGGCGGCCACCTGGAGTGTTAGATGGAAACAGTGGTTTTCGAGGCGTATGGGAGTAGCGGTTCTCATGATTGGATGCTCATATGTTGTTGCAAAGTGAGAATGTATTTGCCTTCTTAGTGAAGGTCAGTTGATTTGCTTTTTTGGTTGGAAGCTCAGTAGGCCCACGCATCCAAGTCAATCCATAAGGAGCTATTGTTTTTTGACATTGAGCGAAAGGGAAACTTCAAAAGCTACACAAGGAAAGAAAGCTTGGAAAAAAAATACTATTTGATAAGGTTATGTTTTTAAAACGTTTGTAAGGAACATGAAATATCAGTTCACGAAGATTCTTTGATGCAAACACTTTGCTGTCTGGCTTTGGCAAAAATATTGGAGGCTGTCAAGATGATGTAAGTTTAATTTTGACGACTCTACACCGACCCGCGTTTTAATTTTATATTACCAAACAATAATTGTGACAATGTAACTGAAGTATTATCTTTTTGCGCAGTTGTAATTTCCCTCCAATAACAGAGAGTGTACATTGTTCACGTTTGCAGGCTATGACTAGAGTCACCGTTGTTGACCGCTATTTCTTTTTCTTTCAAATTTTATGCTTGCCCACATACCTTTGTGTATCAGTTTGCACGTTCTTTTGGTCTTGTATAACATTAAGACATGTAATTTTTTCTTGCGTGTCCATTCATGCTGCCTTCATAACTGAATTACTATCTTACTGTGTAGTTGTCCTTTTTTTTAACCCTTACGTCAACTGCTGTTTCTCGGTGTTTGTAGGGTGTCATTATATGTACGCATGGTCAACGCTAATATTTATTTCAAATGTCATGTTTGCACTCTTCCATTTGTGTACTACTTTCTCCAATCTTTGTGTCTGTTTTGGAATTTTTTCCTAACGGTTGGGTATTGACGCAGATTTTCTCTTACGTTTTCCGCCTAGCTACATTTTGCCGTACTGTGCGTGCCATGGTTTCCAGATGCCGAGTGATGGCTTCTTTCAACGCCAGATGCAACTGCTCGTGACCGGGTGCCTGTCCATTATAATGCTATGGGATGACTGGCCAGGCCCCCTCTGTCCCTACGCTGAACTAGCTATTAGAAGTGACGTAACATCATTTATGGTGGTGTAAGGCAACAGTCATGGTGCCGTCTTGGAAATACCTGTGCAAACAAAGCGGGTGCTTTAACAGAAATGCATACTTTGTGTATGCGAAAATAACTGCGTGTGTCTCACCATGAACATTTTCAATGTCGGCCTTAGAACCTTTGCTACAATTTATTTGGAAATGGAATTAGTCCATTGGTCTCTGACAGTTGTTTGTTAAATAAAAGTACTTTACAAATTCTAAAATGTTACCGTTTTGACATAACATCATTTATGGTGCTGTAAGGCAACGGTCATGGCGTCGTCTTGGAAATACCTGTGCAAACAAAGCGGGTGCTTTAACGGAAAGGCATACTTTGTGTATGCGAAAATAACTGTGTGTGTCTCACTATGAACATTTTCAATGTCGCCCTTAGAACCATTGCTACACTTTATTTGGAAATGGAATTAGTCCGTTGGTCTCTGACAGTTGTTTGTTAAATAAAAGTACTTTACAAATTCTAAAATGTTACTGTTTTTTTTTAAATCCCGTGTATCATTTCGAAATGTAAGGTACCATGTTATACATCGCTGTATGTTTATTTACAGGTTATGCATCACAGTACGTACTGTTGCTTTTTGGAGGCTGTCATGGAAAGACAAGAGGGGCAATGTATGTAACAACCACTTTCCCTTTCTATGGTGGCCATCTTGAAAAAGGATTTTGTTTTGTAATCGCTGAATGTTTATGGACAGGTTCTGCGTCTAGGCTCGTACTTTTGCTTTTTGCTTGCTGCCATGGAAAGAGAAGAGGGGCCATGTATGGAACAAACGCCTTTCCTTTCGATGGTGGCCATCTTGAAAAAGGATTTTGTTTTGTAATCCAGCCCAAGGCGGGCTGGATTATAACCAGAAATCCTATTTTTCCATAGCACACGTTAATGCTTTGCACATCTATACTATTATTGTCAAATCTTATTGCGTGTATGTCCTTTACTGAGAAATATAAAGTACATGGAGTGAATGCACATTTTTTGTTAAATATATTTCCACTGTGAAAGGTGGTTCTTAACGCAACATTTAGTTTGTTAACGGATGGCTTTCTTTTTTGGTAGGACAGCTAATAAGGCCATTTGCGAACGGAAATGAGGAAAGACGCATCAAACAGTGATATGGGGGAGTGGCTGGCCGGTGCAAAAAAATTGTGCCTTTGTTATTTCTAAGGTTGGGGCAGTGTTTGTCATGCTCCTTCATTACAGTAGTGCTGCTGTTTCTTCGGGAGGAGGGCTGGCCTTAGCTGATGTCATTTTCAGATAACTAAAACTTTTGCTAAAAGTATGTAATGTGTACTACATTGTTAATGGTTGACTACTAATACGCGTTGGCGCTGTGCAAGGCAAATGTTGCAAGTGGCCGTTCCTACATCAATATAAAATCTGTTTCCACATTGTCCACGAGACAAACATCTTACCACCATATTGTCAAGTGGTATTCTCCGCAAGTTGTTTAAATAAGTCAGAAATTGCTTTATATTATGGTTACGTGGCACTACTATAAACCGATCATCTTTAGCAAAAAAACTTTGTTCGAGGGACGTTATGGTTAAGTTGCACTACTAAAAACCTCTGAAATTCACAAAAAAAACTTTATAAACGTGACATTATGGTTCAAAGTACAATCGAAAAACCCCTGAAATTTGACAGTTATGGTAGGCTAAGCAACCATAACTGCCTGCACCACTGTGCACTGCTAACACTAACACCCAGGACATCAAAGATGACATCACAAATGTCTCCCGTGCATGCATTCAACTGCAATTATCTGCTCAACCCCATCACCTATCACATCATGACGAATGGATCTGCAGAGAAAGACAAATCAATGTGAGCGCAGCCATCACATCCATGCACCCAAACACACAGCAATATGTGCCCCCTGAGTGACGTGCAAAAAATTCAAGAACTCACATGCCGACCATTAAACATATGTCCTACCACACATGCAGCCAGATCTGCACACTGCATGCAAATCCAACACACACACACACTGACAAACACCCACACACTGCCTGAACCCCGAAGAGCCATGCAGTGATTGGCCATGTCACACCTACCCCATTATCAAGCTGATGGAACATAGTAAACACATACACATGGCAACAGTCAGCATGACAATGATCAGACCCACAAAAATACATCACTGAGATCAATAAAAGGCTGGATCACCCTGGCAGTATTTCCCATGTCATGACATGGCCTGCCATCATCAGCGTAGCACTGGGACAGTGCAGTGACCACTTGCAGGGGAGCTGATGATGCGATGCCCAAGATCGTCTGAACCCAAATACTCACCAATTGCACTGAAGACAGGATCTTGCAGAAGGCAGCACTTTACAGAGGCAGATGTCAGACCGGAAGGCTGGGCACTGAGGTAACTGGCATGAAACACACAAGCAGACATGACAATGCAATGATAAACAGAGACAAAAGATAAATGCACACAAAAGGGAGCAGGCAACTGGAAAGTGCAAGGTAATGCAGACTTCACTGCGACTCAAGTGAATTGGGTCAAATGTGCATTGAATTGAAGGTAGCATTGACATGCATCTAGCAGCTGTCAACATGCCGCTGTAATCCCCATGGTGCACCATGTATGGCACGTAACAAACCCTGCTCAGTGTATTGTGCCCGGTGTCTGTTGACATCATAGCCTCCCAAACATGTGTATCAATGGTGCCATATGTGTGGATTATTTTTAGGACTGAGAGAGAGAGAGAGAGAGAGAGAGACATAGAGAGAGAGAGAGAGAGAGAGAGACAGAGAGGGAGGGACAATTGAAAACCATAGCAAGGAGTACACTGTCTGGAGTGGAGACGGGGATGGAAATGCCCAACATCACTGTGGATGAGGGCACATAGTAGGTGCCCTAGGCAGGATGATAGTGATATCAATATTTCTGGGCATATCATCATGACATGAGATTATGGAAGGCTCAAAGGAAAATATCCATATGTTCAGGCCATGAAGGACAAACGTGGTGGGTGAAGAAGCACATATTGGCAAATAATAGGCACATTTGTAGGGTCAACGAGTAGCCCTATCACACACAAACCAAGGCAAAAACCCATCGTGGCATGCATTACACAACAAGACACATGTACCACACTTTCATGAAACTAAGGCACTGAAAGCATATACCCCTACCCTACATCATCCAACATATACCCCTGTTGGACAACACAGCAAATAGACATGCAGCTGTACATTCACCCCCCAACACACCACACCCCTGAGTGAGACTGCCCCTGTAAGTGTGCATGGATTCCAGGGCTCACTTGAACCTGACACAGAGACACCAGATAAAGCCAAGTGGTGGGAAGTGGAGGATGTCAGGCATGCATGCAACTACATTGTGTCGATGCAATGTACACCCACAGACTGTGGCATTAAACATGAAGTAGAAATTAAAACCAGAAAACATGTAATGCACACCAGTGATGATAACCAACAGTACGAAAACATGTACAAAAGTCACCATACTGGGTAACACAGAAGCAGTCAGCCAGAGGTACATATGTGCATATCTGTTAAAATCAACTTGCATCAAAACATGTCCTGTGGAGTCAATGCACACAAATGTCCACAACAGAGTCACCAGAACCCATGTCATGAAGCACTGCAGTGTAGGGTGTGCATATGCATATGCATCAATGTGAATGGGACATGGTGACCAGTGCCCTGGCTGAGCGGGACATGTAAGTGGAGAAGGAAGTGGATTTAGAATTGCCAACGGTCAAAGAGTAGTGTGCAGAGGGAGAAAACCTACAGGGCACGGCATGCAACATAGGGACTGGGGGAGTAGAAGGGTGGCAGTAAGGAGACATCACCATGGCCAGTGCACCAAGTGTCAGAGAACAGAAACCCACAGAGTGCAGAAGCACCGACAATGCATGTGGCCAAGCAATATGTGCATCCACACTGAACGAAACACTGACCATGAGCAATGTGTCAATAGTGCTGCATGTATGGGTTCCCCGGAACCATATTTAATCTCTTTTCCAAATAGACATTGGAGAAATATGTTTATGAGATTTTGATTTAATCTGTTGTTAACTGGGGAAATTATTGTAACGCAAGCCAAATCCTTGGCAGTTACAATTTTATGTAGACACTGCAAGGAGGCAGATGTCAAAGAAATATTGAGACATTTGATGATTGATTGTCCAGCCTTGACTTTAATCAGACCACAGTACTTTGATCGTTTTGTCCCGGATCTAACAAGAGTGGACCTTGACCTTCTTTGGAAACTTATGTTATATGACAAAAAAATACCTCTGCAATTGGCAGTTATCAGATTTCTAAAGCCAGAGTGCGGTCTTGTCTAGTTTATACATATTTAGTTAAGAGAGATAGAGAAAAATCATTGTAGCTATGCTATCTGAAATCTGTTGTAAATATGTTTTGCATTGCTATATGAATTTCTCATTGTCTGTATGCTATTTATCGAAGAAAAAGAAAATTCTCTTTTTTTTCTTTTTCTCTTCCTTCTTTTCTGCATGAAATTTGTCGAAATGTATGTTTTAGTATTATTGATTCTTCAATTTTCGTTTGTAGGACGTTTTGTTACCTTATTAGTCGAATTTTAGATAGAATGTTAAAGTATAATGATGCATAATTTTAATTGTATTGATTATTGTTGTATCTTTTCTACAATTTTGTAAAGGTTTTTTTAAAACCATATACAAATAAATAAATAATACATAATAATAATACTGCTGCCCAATTGCTTCCACACATGCTGGTAACATCACGAGTTCATCCACAGAAACAAGCAACTGGCATACAAGTACAAATGCACATACACACACATGCATGTGTAGAGACACACATCAGCACAGACAATCACTGTGACACAAGGTGAACACCACCATCTTATCAAGATGTGTACTGCATGCAAAAATCATGGTGAACAATTACACAGGCAGAACATGCAAGACAGTGCACCTGCTTACCTGCTGACTGAGCCAGCATGATGTGATTCCTACATCAACTCCGCCGGAAACTGTACCTCCAAATGCATGACAGGAGGTCCAGTGCCTGGCAGACGGCATACGGAGTTGGTACATCAACAGGTGCTGGGTGTCTCCCCCAGGAGTGCAGTCACCACCTCATTCCGGAGCACTGTAACAACATGGGACAAGGCATTATAACAACCTTAGTACAATACCATACACACCACACACATGGGTCAATATTCACTCAACTCAATGTTACCTGCACATGCCATACCGTCTACCACAATACAACCATGGTAGTTGACGTCACTGAGCATGGCTGCATGTCCACCACTGCATACGTCATGGCCTTGAGAGGGCAACTGCAAAACTCAAGGCAAATGTAAAAAATCAAAAAGAAAACAGAAAAAGAGGCCACCTTGGAAAGCAATGAACAAAAGAAACATGCCAACATCTGGGCCAGGGGTCTTGTAATTAAAAAAAAGGTTTTCATGGCAAAGCAAGGGACACAAAAATTTAAAAGAATAAAGGCAATGGCCATGCAAAATGTCAAATATGTGTAACATTGTCCATGGTGGAGTGGAGGGGGTTCACCCTGGAGTGGGGAGGGCTAGGGTGCATGTCAATGTCCACAAATATGACTATGAAAAAAAGAAAAAGATCCAAGGGCTCATGGATCTCATGGCAATGGTGACCAGGAGGCATGTCTGTGCTGGGAGCCCCATCCTGCGGTTTGGCATGGTGCTGGATGCAGACCACACAGTGCCAAGGCCTGGTCTTCAGAGGCAGTGGATATTTGTGACACGGATGAATGCACCAGCACAGTTAGGCCCGTGGCAACAGTTTGCATGTGCAGACACCTGTGATGCAGAGTTCCTCCGAGGGTCACCGCCTGAAGGCACCCACCTCACCGTGGATCAGTCTCCTTGTGGCTGTTAGTTCTGCACGAGTGCAGTCTTCTGGGCCTCCATCTCAAGCCTCAAGGCATCTCTGTGTGAATGAGCATCTGCATGCAGGGAAGCCTGCAGACAACCCAGATCAGCCCTTCGGCCCTTGATGTTGGCCTCCATGCACAGTCTGTGGGACTGGTATGAGGACAGCATGATCTGCAGCTGTTGCTCTACCTGGGCCGCTGTTGGGGTCATGGATTTGGCCATCTTATCCATGCCTTCAGATATTTTATCCAACACATATCCATGCCGGAGAACGGCACGCAACATCTGCTGTTCCCACTCTGTCTCCCCAGCCTGAACACGCCCCCCACATGTGTGGTGCCCACAGCGGCCTGATGCAAGGGACCTAGTCCTTTGCTGGGGTGCCGCTGTTGTTGACTGCAGGTCTGCATACCTCCCTTGGACATCAGGCCCAGGATCCAATCCAGGAAACACCTATGGTTGAAAGTCAGGCGACAGAGAGAAAGGTGGTACGTAGATGGTACAGTGCAGGACAGAAACATTGAGTGTACGCACAACTGAGAAGGTGCATGGGGAAGTGAGACACAAGGCAGCTGGAGTGTTGTAGCTTGGTTGGGCGAAGAAGAGAGCTAGGCAGGATGGGATGTGTGCACTGCTGCAGCATAGGGCCGGTAGTAAAGGATACGTTGCGGCAATACCTCGTGCTGTAAGCCAGGCAGAGGCGTCTCAAGGAGGGGTGATCTTTGCAGAAGAGACACGGCAGGAGTTGGTGGGGTCCTTCATACAGGTGCAGACAGGCATTATGAAGAGAATGGAGTAAGAATGCAGTGGCTGAGAAGGCAGGGGGCCCTCCCATGTCTGGACAGGCCCAGACAGGGTCGGATAAGGTCCTTATAGGTAGCCCTTAGAAGGGGGCCAGTGTCGCCTGTCAGGTCCCGGTCCAAGCAGCTGTTGGTTGAAGAGACGGCCAATCAGAGCTAAGGTCCCAAAGTGGCCACTCCCAGAAGGTCCTTGTTTCCCTGGAAAGGGTGACCTCTCACTTGTGCCTGAGACTGAGGAGAGGCCTCAGAAGAAGGGAACTCTTGACCTTCTGAAGCCCACAGACTAGCGACCAGGGTGAAGGGAGTACATCCCTTGTTTACGAGAAGAGCATGCTATCTCTTATACTGAGAACGACACTTTATCCCTTATTTTGAAGGACATAGAAAATAAACCCCTTAAGGATAATAAAGGCATCATATCCCTTTCTAAGAAAGAGAAAGGGAGGCTTGCTCTACACTGATAGGGGCAATATAGCCCTTATCAGAGAGCATGAGAGAGGTTTGGAGGATCACACATAGAGTTAGGACTGTCTATCTCTTACAGTGTACTGAGGCTCCATAGACCCCGGATGAGGACTAAGTGAACCAGGCACTATTGTTCTGGTGTGGATTACAAAGAGTAGGCAGGTCCCAATAACTTTATGAAGAAGATTTGTGACCAAGAAGTGGCTGGGTGCTATATCACTGAGACAGTGTGTTTAGCGCCAACAAGCATTTGGGTGTTTTAACCCTGAGACCATTTTAGAGCTTAGAGAACCAATGGTAGGCTAATATCCCCATGACAGAAATACCTATGGCACGTTATTGTTTACCTCATTCTGTCTGTTTAGTTAGACCCATCCAAAGTAGGACATTCTTGTTTTGTTGAAGATAAACCTCTGTACTCCATAGGTGTTTAACCCAACCCCTTAATTTTTACAAAAGAAAGTGGGCTTACCTTAAACATGGTTTTGTCGATTCACCACAACACCCAAATATGAATGGATACATTCAGTTCTACGGAGAACCTTTTTCCTATGTACTGAACCTCTATTTGTATAGAATGGGTTTATTTCCTGAAAGCAAAGTCAAATCTTAGAGTGATTATTCATCACTGTGTATTGTTGCCCGTGTGGACATAATGGCCACCTAGTGGCATGTGGACCTCGCAGGACATCCCAGGTGGTATTAAATAACAACACTACTTGAACAGGTTAATTCTGATTGGGGACCGGTGTGGGAAAATCAAAAGGGAAAAAGGCACCGTGTACCTTTTTACGCATCTGCATTATTGTCAATAGAGTTTCTGTGTTTACGCATCTGCATTATTATCAATAGAGTTTCTGCACGAAACAGGAATGATGCGAAGAAAACTCAGAACAGGATGCTCCACTCGGAGTCTACCACACCGCGTGGAACATCCATATAGGAAATCCGTAAGCCTCTTTCTGTAATCAGTATTCGTAAACCAGCAGAGGGGCTTAATCACTCTTGACTGTGCCTTCTTTTAATTCAAAAAACCTATACTCTAAAAAGCTTTCACAACACATATGGATCCATTGTCATGATGGCTGCCATGTTTTTCATGGCAGCTGATAATGTGTATTTCTCTTGTGTGTACATGCATGCTCATCAGATATCCGTACACTTTTAATGAATACACGGCAAGTGTCAGGAAACAGCTCCGATTCTCTTGCAGGCCACAGCCTCCAAAACCCTTAATGATCATTAGAGGCACCACAAGAGTTAACCTGTCCACAAGTGCCCATCTTTTTCAGAAGATGCAGTGCACGTTTTAAACAGCTGCCATAAAAATCTGTCCATGTGCCCATTTTTCCACCTCTCAGTGGCCTGCCTCATTAGCGGCTCATTGACTGCGTTGATTCTAGTAAAATACCATGCCCACCCGTGCCCCTGTTTATGACTCATGGATAATGATATCTATGACCAAGTCCAAACATCATCTTGTAAGTCCTGCCTTCTCATTATTAAAGTACCTCCATCAGTGTTGGGCATCCCATTGGACCTTCCACGTTGGTGAGTTAGGGGGTGAGCAGGAGAGCCTTGGAACCGAGGAGGGCAGTGGACATGTATGGGTACTGCTCACTATTCCAGCCGTCGAAGTGTGCAAGAGCTGTTGGGACCAATGCTCCTATACCTTTCTTTTTTTTAAATTAGGCTAGGTTGAAGGGATTTAGTACAATGGCCCTCATTACGACCCAGGCGGTAAGTATCGAACATTACCGCCATGGCGTAATTTACGTTTACGCCCTGGCCCCATGCCGTAAAGTGCGGCACATTCCGACCCATCGCGCACAAGCATTACGTCATGGCGGTAATGTAAAGTACGCGATGCCGTAAATGACCCCAAAACGGCCCCTACTGGCATCGTTCGCCGCGCAAGGTGCACTTCCGCCACCCATCATAGCGGTCACCGCAATTAGCAGTCACCGTAATTAGTGGTGACCGTAATTAGCGGTGACCGTAAATAAGCGGAACCGGAAGTAACGTCATCGCGGCGGAACGGGAAAGAGCACGGCGGCCATCTTTAAAAACACAATCCATTGCCATCCTACCCAACCACTCCACATCCGACCCTGAGACCTGTCAAAACCCATTACCCACCCATTTACCAACTTGAAAATGCCAAAAGCTGTCAAAAAAGCCTGCGATCGGCAGCGCCAGGACCGCTTCTCTCGTGAGGAACTCACCATGCTTGAGAACCTCCAGGACAATGCTGCGGTGGTCTTCTCCACGCAAATGACTAGGCCGGCAATTGCCAAGAAGAAGGCCATATGGACCCTGGTGGCACAGCGGGTCAGTGCGGTGGGACCCGTACCCCGCAACGCACAGCAGTGTAGATAGCGGTGGGACGACCTGAGGCTCCGCGTCAGGAGCATCCTCTCGGCGAACAGGAACCTGGGCACGGCAACCGGGGGAGGATCTGAATCACCCATCAAATTGCAAGCATGGGAGGAAATCTGTGCCTCCACTATCGTAAAGGAGAGCATAGAAGGAGTAGGAGGGATGGAGAGAGGAGTCCCGATATCAGGAGATGCAGGTAGGTGGCTCAAATCAAGCCATGCACAATTCACCAAAGTCCAATCATGTGAAGTACAATGTTGCCCCATAGTGCAAATGCAACACAGCAGCAGGAGACTGCCCACAGACACATCCGATCTCCACCCTGTACACATGCAGCATGCACACCCTAACTGCCGGCACCCACATACCTCCATGCTACTTCCACACAAAAGGCAGACAACCTGTATGCCCCTGCCTCAAATGTACTGCATGTACTAACTGATAAGATGCCATTCGTCACAATGCAGGCCCAATGTCCACAGACCCATCAATAACACTATCCCTCCTTTGCTCCACCACAGGCTCAGATTCAGACCCTCAGGAT
Source organism: Ambystoma mexicanum (assembly GCF_040938575.1). Classification (NCBI taxonomy): domain Eukaryota; kingdom Metazoa; phylum Chordata; class Amphibia; order Caudata; family Ambystomatidae; genus Ambystoma; species Ambystoma mexicanum. The sequence continues at coordinate 603,770,575 of NC_090921.1, read as the reverse complement.
GAGGACACCACTGCCTCCACAGCCACCAAGAGGGCCAGGACAATTGTGCCAAGACCGCAAGCCTCCACCTCTGCCATCCCGAGGAAAACACCACAGCAGCCACAATCCCTGCCAGGGAAAGAGGACAGGGCACTGACAGCCACCACAACTGTCACCACAGAATCAGCAGCAGCAGCGCTCATTACACAAATCGTGCCCACCGAAGGGACAGGCTCTGCTTCAAGCAGCACTCTTGGCGAAATCGCTGCCATTGCAGCCTCCTGCGATAGTGAAGCTGGGATCATTGAGGAGATTGAGGATGCAAGCCCCACTGCCCACCTACATTCCCCCTACATATCCCTAAGCAGCTTGCATGCGGATGCCACACAGGGGCAGTTAGAGGATGAGGATTGGCCAGCCACCCCATCCCCGCTGCCGGAGGTGAGCAGCCCAATGGGTATGCCAATGCCATTAGTCATGAGCCAGAGGAATCAACAGACCCTGGATGAGATCGTCACCCGGCAGCAGCAACTATCCTCGCTCCTCAATGAGCATGTTGCAGAGTGTGGGGGGGCAAGGGATGCAATGGAGAGATGTGCAGACCGAGTCACGGCTGCCATTGAGTCCTCCACGAAGGACATCTGCACAGAACTCGCCGCTGTGCGGCACGTAATCTCAGAACTGGTGCAGACCATTCGGGACATGCGTCCAAATGTACATGCAGGAACCTCCTCGTCAACCAGCTCGGCACAGAGCAGCCCCATCCGACGATCAGGGAGGAACCTGCACAGCACGGGCAGGGTGCCCCGGGGGCCAGGGGAGGGGACTGTCATTAGTGGCTGGACAGTGGAGAATTACTGCATCACACACTGCTGCACAGACTTACTCACACCTTCGTAGGGATTCCAGGGGGGAGTGGGTGTGTTGGGGTGTTCAGGGGAGAGGGGGGAGGGGGGAGTGGGTGTGTTGGGGTGTTCAGGGGGAGGGGGCAGTGGGTGTGTTGGGGTGTTCAGGGGGAGGGGGGAGTGGGTGTGTTGGGGTATTCAGGGGGGAGGAGGGATGGGGGAGTGGGTGTGTTGGGGTGTTCAGGGGGGAGGGGGGAGTGGGTGTGTTGGGATGTTCAGGGGGGAGGGGGGAGTGGGTGTGTTGGGGTGCTCAGGGGGAGGGGAGTGGGTGTGTTGGGGTGTCCAGGGGGGAGGGGGAGTGGGTGTGTCATACCTTTTCACAATCATAATACACTTTTTCGTTTAGCACAAATCAAATGTGTGGACATTGCTCATTGCGTATGTGTGCTTTATTGTTGTACAGTCCACAGTGTGCATGTCCCAGACACACACAGTGCCCCAAGTGCCGTCTCCATGTTACACGCACACGCCGTGTGTGCTAGAAGCATTGGTCAATGAGATTCTGACGCATTTCACGCCCCTCCTGTGCATCGCTGCCTCCTTGAGGTGCTGCCCCATCCCCACCCTCATCATCCTCATCGTCAGGTGGTTGCAGTTCTGCGTCAGGGGGCAGGGGCACATTTCGTCTGACGCACATATTGTGTAGCATGACACATGCCATGACGATCTTCGCAACCTTCTCATGGCGGTACAGGAGTGCCCCGCCAGACCTGCTGAGGCAGCGGAAACGTGCCTTCAGTAGGCCGAATGCCTGCTCAATCACCACACAGGTACGTGCATGGGCACGGTTGAAGTCCTCCTCATGCTGGTTCTGTGGGTTCCGGACTGGTGTAAGGAGCCACCTCTTCAGGGGATAGCCTGCATCACCTGTAAGTGGGCAACAATGTATGTGTCAGGGATGAGATTGATTTCTGTACATGACGTGCCACCATGCCTTGCATTCAACTGTTACTTTGCACCACTTTTAGTTGCGCTAATGGATTCATACTATGCAACCGGTATATGTTCATGGCTCTCATGTACAGTTTTGCATGCCAAGACACAATGCAGGGGGGACAAGTGCCTTGTGAGTGCCCATCCACTGTGTCCGTTCAGGCCGTTTCTTTAGGTGACCTGGCACGTGTCCTGTGAGGTCAATGCTCACATGATTGCAACATTGCTGTCTGCCTCATTATGACCCCAGTGAACAATACTGATGTCAATAGGGACAGTTTGTGGGCCTTGCTGTCTGTGTTGTGGTGTATTGATGTTCCTGTCTGTCATGTGCCTCCTTTGTGCGCAGTTATGGGGGACAGGCCTTTCAGTTGATGGTGTTTGGTGACGTGCATGTATGTGCTTTTCGTTGGAGTCAATGTGGTCACATTTTGTACAATGCACTTGCAGATGGTTGTGTCATGGTTGGGAGACACCTTCATTCCCATGTTAGGGCTGCTTAGGTCAGGCATCATGTATACAGTTGTCAGATGACGTAAGTGCTGCCTCGGGGTATGATCTGGCTACTGCTAGTCGCAGCCAGGTGAAGTATGCATCATCCCCCCCCCCCTTTCTGCCAGGTGAAGTATGCATCATTCCACCCCCCCCCTTTCTGCCAGGTGAAGTATGCATCATTCCCCTCACCCCCCTTTCTGCCAGGTGAAGTATGCATCATTCCCCCCCATTCTGCCAGGTGAAGTATGCATCACCCCCCCCTTTCTGCCAGGTGAAGTATGCATTGGTACGTCGATCACCTACCCACTTCACATTTCCATGCTCATGACATTAGACTCACCGAGTAGCCAGGATCTTGGGCCTGCATGTCGCTCCATGTAGTGTGGTATTGTGGAGTTCCTCAGGACCATTGAATCATGGGTTGATCCGGGGAATCGGGCACAACAATGTGTGAAGATCCTGTTGGAGTCACAGACCATTTGCACGTTGATTGAGTGAAATAGTTTACGGTTGCGGTAAGCTACCTCCATGGCATGTGGGACCACCAATTCCACATGGGTGCAGTCGATGGCACCAATGCAACCAGGTATGCCAGGTAGTGCATGGAAACCCACTTTGGTGTTAGAAATCTCCTGGGCAGACCGTGGCAATGAGATGTGGTTGTCTGTGTGCTTGAGGAGGGCATCGAGCCCTTGGATCAGTGTACGTGAGAATAATGGTTGTGATATGCGATGCAAGTGCCCCACTGTGTGCTGGTAGGTGCCTGTGGCCAGGAAATGGAGCACGGACACTACCTTCAGTAGGGGGGGGGATGGCAGTGGGTGTTTCAATCATGCTGACAATGTCGTTGTGTATCATGTCCACAATGGTGGTGATGGTGTCCCGGTCGAGTCGATACAGGGTGTGGATTTGCTCAGCGGTGAGGTTGAATGGACTGGCTCTGATGCGTGGGATTGGTGCTGCCTGCGTGGTGCCACTGACTGTGCTGGGGGGGCTTGCTGGCCCTGCCTTGCCCTCCTTCTCCTCTTGCGTCTCCTCTGTGCAGCCTGTTGTTGTTGTTGTTGTTGTTGTTGTTGTTGTAGTTGAAGTTGTAGCACTTGCATTGCTATCAGGTCCTCCAGCCCCAACATTGCTAGTCCTATTGGTATCACTGTGGAGTGTGACTGGGTCTGGGAAGGGGTTGGGTGTGCTCTTTTTCTACTTCCTGAGTCTGTATTGCCTCCACCTGTGCTGATTCTGTGCACCTGTGGCAGCTGGATTCACTGCACAAGGCCCTTTACGGTTGGTTCGCGATGGCGTAATTAGCACCATGGCGGTAAGGTGCTTAACGGGCTGGGTGATGGCGTTAGGTGCATGTCCGCTTGGGACGGCATTCGCGTACCTTTGCGCCATGCCGGTAATTAGGGTGTGGGAGGTCGCGTGCGCGCGTCCTTGGTGCAGTTAGCGGCAGCGTTAACTACGATGCCGCTAATGGCATCGTAGTTAACGGTCACGGGTCATGATCGGACCTAGAGGAAAACGATGGCGGTAAAAATTTACCACCATCGTTTTTCACTTAGCGCCAGGGTCGTAATGAGGGCCAATGCGTCTGACCGGCACAAGGGTCATTTATTTTTATTTATTTATAGAAATCACAGAGAAGCAGTGCATTTCTGGCATAAAAATGCTTACAAAATGTAACATTGATAACAGAGCAGAGGACAAGGGTCCTTCACAGTGCAGTGCGAGAATGCGACTTGAAGATCAGATGTTGCAGGGGAAGGTGGAAACATAAACCGGGGCGAGGACAGGATAGAATAACATAGGTACGGGATGGTGGAGGAAGTGCTAAATTAACGATGGAGGTGTGATGGAAAAGTGCTGCAGGATTTTCCGTGAGGGTAGGGAGAGAGGAAAACAGGGTTATTGAGTAACGTAGAGTGCTTGGGTACAGGCTCTTCAGAAAGGAGGAGAGCTTTGAGATTGGATTTAAATAGTGGTAGGGATGGAGTAGTAGAGAGCGGGAGAGGAAGCACATTCCACAGTAGGGGAGCGAGGAGAGGGAGAGAGAATGGAAATTAGAGGGCGGGCAGGGGACTCGAGTCGTGGTAAGGAGATGAGACATGGATGATCATAACGAGTGAGGGAGCGAGTAAGGGGTGAGATGAGCAGATAGGTAGGGAGTCGCAAGCCCATGGATAGTTTTGAAGCTGATGAGTAAAACTTTATACTTAGCTCTGTGTTTTATACAAAGCCTGCCAATCTGGCGAAGGGCAGAGGAGATAGAGGTAAAACGAGAAAGGTTGCATAGTGTGCAGACTGTGAAGTTGGGGACTTTGTCCAGGGGTGAAAAAGCATAGTAGGGGAGGCCAGAGAAGGGACTGACACCATAGTCAGATCTAGAAAAGACTGAGGAGGAGATGAGCTGTTTAGCAGCATTAAATGAAAGAAGATGAAAGATTTTTTTGATATTGAGGAGGCTGAATCTGACTGCAGTGGCAGATTTGGAAATGAAGAGCGAGAATTTGTGAGACCGGTTGAGGATGGCACCGGAGTTATGAGCGCAAGTAGAGTAAGGAAGGTAGTCAGTAGAGAAGAGAAGATGAGGGGGAAGAGATAGTCTTTTTGGTTGGGAACTAGAGAACTTCAATGTTAGTGGAGTTGAGCATGAACGAGTGAGACTCCATCCAATATTTGATGGAGGAGAGACAGTTTCAAATTTTTGACAACAGCTCACCACATGAGGGCAAGGAGAAAAAAACCTGAGTGTCATCAGCAAAGAGTTGATAGGATATACCATAAGAAGAGATCAGGGCACCAAGAGCTGAAGTATAGAGATCTAAGAGAAGTGGACCGAGGACAGGCCGTTGGGGAACTCCAACAGTAAGGGGGGTGAGTGGACAGCTCGGGCTGTTCCAGGATATCTGCAAGTGTCTAGGGGCAAGGTATGAAGCAAACCAACCAAGGGCCTTATCTCAGATGCTAAGGAGAGATCATTTGTAAGAAGTTTAGAATGGTTGACGGTATCGAAGGCAGCAGAGAGCTCGAGAAGAATAAGAATATATGAATAGTTTGCATGACATGCGGAAGAGATGAAGTTGCTGACATTGAGGAAAGATGTCTCGGTAGAATGTACAAAAAGGTCTGAGAGCCCCTCTACCGAGAATTAACACAGGCAAATAACCTGTTCTATGGGAAGGTGCCCACTTGGGAGGGTCTACAACCACGTTTTAGCTCACTGTACCTTTCACAGACGGATAATATCCATTTGCATATCAGTCTTTGTCCCACCCACAAGGATAGACCAGCACCAAAATGTCAGGCAATTCTCCTCTGAACAAGAATACCAACGGCAACCCCCATCCCCATAGGACTCTACGGGAATGGGAACACTGAAGCAACGCTGCCGGTGCTTCAGTAAATTATCTGCCAGTTGGGACCTAAACTACTGGCAGACTCAGAGTGACCCGGTCCTGCAAAGGGGCCGGTAACCATTGTTACCAGCAGTTTTTTCCAGACTGGGTCACTCGTAATGAGGGCCATAGTCATGAAGTGTTTAGCAACATAAGGTGCTAGCGTACCTGAAGTATGTTTATGTGGAAAGGGATGCAGTTTTGTGGCTAAATTGTTAACCTTAAAACATGTAGGTTAAGGCTCCAGTCCCAGTTTTGACACTAAGCCAAAATTGTAATTCTTGTAAAATCAGAAATTGTAAATATGCATAATTTACATTTGTTAAAAAGAAGCAACGGTAATGCCCTATTTTCCAATTACATGTCCTCTTTCGTAGGTGCTGTGTGTACACTCCCTGCCATTTTTCGCCACACCACCACAGTGTTTCTGGTGTGTATTATTTGAAAAACAATGGCACAGGATTTGTTTTTACAATTAGTCTGAAATATAATACATACATGCATGCAACACAAGAACAGATGACTTAACTTATTAACAACTTTTTTTGCAATTACTGACTTGTCTCACGATTGTTTTGCCAGAACTTGAATCTTTGACATATCTCACTCAACAAGTAACTCATACTTCCAATATATGTTCTACGGAGCGCCGCAGGTATTATTTGTACAAGCACATCATAAATGAGACTAAATGTGATGTACCCTGGTTGCTCTTCCCACGAGTTAGACAATCAACAGGATTTGTTTCAAGTGAAAACATGTTATATTAAACGCTAATCCATTATACCTGTTTGCACACATTCCTTTTACTACAGCACAGATTTAGAATATGACTACTGTAGCATGATTGAGCGCTTTTATGATTTAGCTGAGCAAGATCATTAATGGAAGAACAGGTGAGGAAAACACTTCTAGCATTGTGGCAGGTCACAGATGAGTGTTTCAATGGAGTAAGGTATGAGAGCATTTTAACTGAAGGTATATGGCCAGAGCATATCAACCAGGGACACACTGTAATAACATTCACTCGTAAGACTCTTTGGAAGAACAACCCAAGCGAAATCAAGGTGGAAAAAATAACATACAAAAACAAGAGCGGTGACTGTTTTAAATGAAGGCAAAGGGCAATTTAGTACAAGATACTTTTAAAGACAATTTCAATTGGAAGAGACATTTAAAATGTGTTCAAATAAAAATACACTGGAAGAGCATGTATAGAGAGGCAGATGTATACATCATCTCTAGTGCCCAAACCGTCATCTCCCTCATACTGGAACAGCAGCAATAGAGCACTGTGTGTGTGATACTGTAGGTATCGTCCCAATACTGCATCAAAGATTTGAGTGACGTTATGCACTCAGACAACCGTTTCAAATGTACCCTCGCCCTGATGTGGTAGAAGGGTGTCTGCATACACCATTGGTCATAGAAGAGCTATAATTGAAATCGGACAGGAGTAAAGTGACGTCATAAAGAGAAGACACGAGGACGCACTGAAACGATAAGCAGAATACTTAAAGAATGAAGATGTAACTGAAGTAACAAAGTGAACATTTATGCAAATACAAAGAAATCATATACACTGAGAAGATAAGTTAGAAGAGACGAAGTAGATGTATATACGCAGAAACGCAAGGTAGATGAGACATATAGACCTTGCTGCAGTAGAAAATATAATGTGGGTAAAGCAGCCATGATGAAAAGATGAACGTTGACTCTGTATAATAAGTGAACACCTTTGTTCAAGGGACAAAGGGTATTTTGGGTGGCTCTGGATCAAGGATGCCACATCAAGAAATAACTGCAAGGAACAAGAGGAGTCAAAGAAGATAAGCTACATATGCACAGCATATTTCTCGTAGATTAAGCAAAGGAGTGAACATTTGCATGCCCTGAGCCCTAATGGCGTGTGGTGCATTATATGCAATAAAATAAATGATACATAAATAAGTGCCAAGTATTGAACAATCAAAAATGCAGAAGGCATATGCAAGTCAGAGCAACCAAGTCTCCAGGGGTCAAGAGGAGTAACATCACCCATTATAATTGAATTAAATAGCATTAAACAGAAGGTCAGTATAGACGCAATTGTGGTCTGCTCACACGTGGTGCAAAACCAGAAAACAAGGCCTGTTAATTAACTCCAGACAAAGATAGCAATGTACCTACACTCCCTTAAATGTCCCAAGGAGCAGAACAGTCAGCAAGGTCAACTACAAAGAAGAAGCCTTGTCTTACGGCCTAACTGATGAGAGATGGTAGACTAATTGGTCAAGTGGGCAGTGGACTGACATTGTTGGCAGTGGACTGACATTTTTCCCCACACCTGGGTTTTGTTTTGCTTATGTGCTGCTAACAGGGCGAATTTCCAAGGCTGGGAGAGAATGAGAACCAATCATGAGGGCCTGTGTAGCAGTGTACCCTACATTGTTGCATGGTCCAATCTGCTGTTGGCATTCTGCTAATAATCTCTATTATACGTAGTTAAGAGGTAATTCAGGGCGTGCCTTCCAGATAAGGGGAGCCAATTATGTTACTAACACCTAAATAAAGTATAGGTATATATGTTCCTTTAACCAATCCCTCTTCTGATCGTTTTTTAATGTTTGCCATGTAGAATGATGTCATAGCTGACATACATCGAGGTATAAAGCTTTTGTGTAATCACAGTATGCAAAGTATGATCAAGAGTTAGTGAGCTGCAATCTATTTGTTCAACCGGTTTCCCTGCTTTATTTGATCTGAGAATAAAGTAGTATTTTGCCATATTCTTTGATTCTATCCTGTTATTTGTGTCAGAGATTGTTTATTGGTAATTCCATCTGGCACTTGGAATGCTCCAGGTGCAACTACACATTTTGTCAGCAGAGGATGGTTACTGATCTGGGGCTACACATGTGATGTCATCAGTGATGTCATCAATGACATTTGTGATGTCATCTTTCATGTCCTGGGTGTAAGTGTTAGCAGTGCACAGTGGTGCGGGTAGTTATGGTTGCTTAGCCTACCATAACTGGTGAATTTCAGGGGTTTTTTGGTTTTACTTTGAACCATAATGTCACGTTTGTAAAGTTTTTTTAGTGAATTTCACAGGTTTTAGTAGCGCAACTTAACCATAACGTCCCTTTAACAACGTTTTTTTTACTGAATTTCACAGGTTTTTAGAAGGGAACTTAGTCATAAAATCCCGTTAACTATGTTTTTTGTAACTGAATATACACTTTCAGCATGTGATTTTGGGAGATATGTACTATAATTTCCTTACTTTATATACATGTAACATAAAACATACTGAACCCCCTCGCTAATAATATTTCAAAGGCACAGACTTAGCTCCTGTCTGCAGACGGGCGCGGACGAGATCACCACTACCCAAACAGTCATGGGGTATCTAAAATTGTACTATTGTGTTATATGAAAAATGCACAACTTTGAAAAAGAACACATAAAGACATTATAAGTACTAATAAATAAACAATAAATAAAAAATTGAACCTAAATGTCTGAAACATTATCCATGCATTTAATTACCATATAGAATGAAATGGATTATACCATAACAAAAAAAGGTATGCCTCCAACGTAATTACCTCACAGAAACTGTGCAGCCAGGAGTGACAGTAGACGCACCCAGTACAATGAAGACAAATAACAACAACATAGTAAGTGACCTTCATTTGTCTTATATGTGTGTGTATTTTTTTTGTATGCGGGGCAGAGAAAATAATATATTTCAGTTGGTTTGACACAGGAATGTGCAGTACTCGGAGTGGCTGGAGGAGAATTTTCCGATTGGAGAAATGTCGGAATATAGGGATAATAATGGTACACACTATGTATAAGCAAATTAATGGTCAGTATTTTATGGACATTTAACATATATATATTTATTTTTAACAGAGCAGGTAAAAGAAGAAACTCCAACAAAGGACACAGAGCAAGGCAGGCTGAAATGGATAGAAGTGAAAATGGACATACTAAATGACAATTTTAACAGTTTAAGGAAATTTGTGGAGGAATATGTGAGAGGAAAAATACGATATCACTGTCCCACCTGTACCTACTCCCCTTCTCCATTTCCAAGTGAACCATCCCCAAACCTTCAAGAAGAAAATAAACGTTTTGATGAAACATCCATTCCTTCATCCCCACACGATTCATCCCCTCACAACCAGCCCGTGTTAAACCCTAATTCCCCTATATTCGTTTCAGTATCTGCTTCCCCTGTATTTCTCTTGATTGATGTGTGTGTGGGCCTCATTACAACCCAGGCGGTAAGTTCCCTACTTTACCACCATGGTGTAAACTCTGTTTACACCATGGTGGATGGCGGATTTACGCCCCATTCCATAGGGCCTAATGGGAGTGGGGAAGGCGCTAATTACGGCACTGTAAATTACAGTGCCGTAATTAGCACCAAGGCGGGTTAGCGCCTTGCATTTTAACACCTGCTAAAAGCAGGCATTAAAATGGTAATCAGGCGTTAAGGGTTAACGGCGCTGACGGCGCCATTAAACCCTTAACGCCTGGGTTGTAATGAGGCCCTCTGTGTATTGAAAATGTTTTTATGTTAGTTGTAGTGGAATGGTTTAAGGCAAAACATTTTTTTAAAAAGAGTTAAAATGTCCGCAGACAGCGCGCCTGTTCTGGCCGGCCATAATCAATATAGTATGGATGTTCTAGGGGCAATACACCTAGCCGTACCAATCGCAACCAATTTGGAACTAATGTTATAACGCACCAGGTGTCCATGTTGTCCGTAATTGGACAGAATGGGGGCGTCCTAAGGACATTAGACCTCTCCGTACTGGTCACAACCAACATAAAACATGTTCTTAGAACACACCAGGTGTCCGAGATGTCTGTAAATTAACAAAATGGGAGTGTCCTAAGGACAGTATACCTATCCATACCGTCCGCAGCCAAGATGGAACTGATCGTAGAACAGGCACGGTGTCCGGCCTGTCCGTAGTCTAACAAAATGGAGGAGTCCTAAGGAAACTGCACCGGGCCGTGCAGTCAGCAGAACATCTGCGCACATGCGCACCACACCCATAAGTACTGCGAACATCGCGCCTGTCCCTAACTGTCTGTCTCACTTGTGTCACACTTTTAATTAGTTTCAGGACCCGAACACTGTCCGTAGGACTCCCACGCACATGTCCGTTACTCTGCATTTGGTGTCCAGCAGGCAGCCATTTCCTTCGTGGGTCTGTTCACAACGTCATCATGTGACCGCACCCACGCTGGGCGTGTGGACTAATTTGCGCAGTTTGTCTGCTTCCGCAACATTTCAAAAGAACTTATAGCGCATCCCTCCAGCTGCCTCATAGGCCATTCGCGATGCTGTTGACCCTTACCTTTCGAGGGTCACAATATTGTGTATGTACAGCGATGCAGTACTCTGCAGGGGGGAGAGTCTTCGAAGTGCTTTTGAGACTACGGTCACGGAGCACCAGAAGAACTGCCCCCTACCTAAGTAAAGCTCACCCTACATCTTTCTCTCTCCACCTGCCCTTTCTTATCCCCGTGGTTGGAGTCCCTTCCTTACCCTCCTTTGCCCTCCTCTCCTAGTGTGTTGTGTGCTGAAAATCAATAAACTGGAAAACAACAAAAATTACAAAAAAGGCTCTTTTCAGAGTCGCCTTTCTCAGTTTAACAATAGAACTATCAAGATACCGGTGTAGGCCCCCGCGCATTGGTCAAAAAGTCAGCGGACAGTCATAGGATGCACAAAGATGGAGGGTGCAAGCGGAGCAAAACCAATGCACTTTTCGCTGGGAGTAAGTGGTGGCTCTGTAAAGAGCCTTTTCGGTGGTGTTTTGTGTGTTTCAAAAACTGTGGATTCGAAAAAACGGATTGCCAAATAGGTGACTATGAATCCAAAAAAGGTCACAATGCATTTTGTACATTGCGAAGAAAATTCTGATTGCCAGCATATGTGAGATGGACTCCATCTCTGTGAAAAATGAAAGTGCTGTGAAACAAAATGTTTTCATTGTGGAATGAGGACATGACAACATCTCTTAGAAAGGCACAAACAGCCTTATTGACATTGCGCCTTGCTTTCTCCATTTGTGGAACAAATGCAGAAGAACGCAGCCATATTTGTCTTTTTGCAATACGGGAAAAAACTATTTGGCAATTTGGAAACATGTCCATGACCTTCGCAACTCCTTCCTTCATTCCAAATTGCAAAGAAATTCCAGAGACATGGCCTAAACTGTTTCCTCCACAATGAATGATAATTATATCAGGATGAAGCTCTGTCTGTAAAGTAGCACAGAGAGGTACCAAGTCCAGCCACCTCATTCCACGCACGCCATGCAAGTGCACTTCCACATGAGGAAATCCAAGATCTGCAGATAGACCGCAACTTTCTGCATGCACCTTCAACCAATGTCTCCCAAAATCCAGATAATCGAGCACACAGAGCCATGGCTGTCTGGTCTCCTATCAGGGAAAAGATGTTCTCACTAAATTTCTCTGTTCAGAACACACCCAGTGAACTTTACTGACCAATCCCTATCTTCGCACATTCTCATTTGCATGCGTCTCCACCACAGAATCCCTGTTGGTAATACGCATTGCCTGCAGACTACCGCCATGTCCGCGGACACGTAGAGGATCAGAGCGTGACAACTGTACATTTAAACATTATTCCCCTTTTCCCCTTCAAAGTGGGCTCTGAAAAGAGCCTTTTTTTTTTGGACAGATGCCTTACAGACACTTGTTTTTTTTGTTGATATTTTTTCTTCTTACTTTACTCCTACAATTATTACAGAACCTTCTCCAAAGCAACCCTTACCTTCCAAAAGAACACGGCATTTCCCAAAGAAGATAACACAACACCATCTGCTTCAAAATAAGCCGCATTACTGGGAACAATGTTCTTGTGGCTGCAGAAAAACATCCCAGCTCGTAACATGAAAGCACGCATGCCGCGATTGATGTTACATCTCCCAAAACTTTGATCAGGACAGAAAACAGAACTGTTGTCCCATTTTTCTCTAGGGAGTAAGCCAGAACAAATTACTTTCGAGGTTGGAAAGATGTGAATTACTGCTTGCACCAACTGTTCCAAATCTTCCAACAAACTACATGAACTCACGTAGCCCAAATGGCCAGCACCATAGTGCAAAAGTAGCACATGGGGACTGGTCATCCTACGCATGTCTTTGCAAACTTGCAGAATTGCTGCAACATTGCGATCAGTCTCAGCGCTCCACACCACCTCCACTCCTCTCACATCGAAATTGTGTGCCATATGCCTACTTTCGGAATAGTCCTGTAAACCATGGACAAAAATATCTCCAAGCACCAAAACCCTGACTGTTTCCACCTCTGCCATCTTCAGTACACGCACCGTCTTTCGACACAAAAGAACAATGTGAACATCTGATTGGCTGATGCCTACAGTCCCCTTGCCATGCTGGATTTGCTGTAGAACCTCGTATGTGGCACGCCCTACCCACGGACAAGCGCTGTCTACGTGCGGCACGTAACTCTTAGCCAGTCCTTCTACCCTTTCCACATCACTCGCGAATCCATTCCCTCATTGGACACAGCTAAGCAGTCACACAACCATCCACCAATCACATTCAACATCTGTACATCTAACTCCGTCATCAAAATTTTGCACTTCAAATGTACTATTGATCACTCCGAATGCAAGTCGCATATCATTGCAAAGCACCTACTTCAAAAACTACTGTGCAAGTGTTGCAGATTTCTATGTACAGCTCCATTCATGCGCACATGCATGAGTATAAAGTACAGGTATGCATATTTTAATCAGAGAACATGTGCAACCCTTTTGATTTCATTTAAACAAATGAATGCCACTAAATCTGCATAGCCAATACATACCAACGCTCCCCCTTTAGGTGCAAGACTTCCGATTTTTCATTGACAAACCGCACTACTTCTTACTGTCTCCCGCATAACCTATACATACGTAACAACCCTCCCTATTTAGCGGGAAACACGATTTTCCATTAGAAAATGTCACCATTATTTACTGTGTACCGCCTACATTAATGCTACTTACAATGCGATGGTATGAGAAAAATAAGTGCTCCCGATTGCTGTGGTGACATCTCCCTCTGAGGGGCTCCCGATTTTTCGGATTCGTACCTATAATATGAAAGTAGCTAAATTTTTCCCATCTACTATAATGACCTATCACTTACAAACCTCTCTGCTATGGACAACACACCTTAAAAAAAACAAGGCATTTTCATAAACTAAAAATTGTACTCATTTGCAAATCAGGTTCAACTAACATACTGCAAATAACATACAAAGGCAGCACATAGTGAAGTGAAATGCACACATGCACTGTGTTGAGGTACCAAAGGAGAATACTCCGACGAAAGATGCAAAAATAACGTGTACAGTAACATCACTGCTTTACGCACACAAAGTTACTAACTTCTTCTTTTTACAATTGCAGTGAAGACTACTCTCCTGAAATTCTCTACACTGCAAACGACATATCCGAAGAAACCTGGTCATTCTGCAAAAAAAAGTAAGTACAGTACTACCTTTATATTCTTACTGTTCCTCAAAGAGGCTGTGTGGTTTATTTATTTAATTTGCACACTAAAACAAACATTGATTTCTGAACCATTCTACCCACAAATCCCCATTTATTAAGGAAACAATAACAGGCAATATGGCTCACAAATACCTGTGTTTTTGGAACTCAAATAACATACAGAAGCCTTAGAATGTTAGTACTAGTAAAGAAATAGCTGTTTCAATTTTATACCATTACGCTTACTAATAATGCTTCTACTCACCACTAGCTCACAATGTACTCTCATCTGAAGCACAGTGTAGTAGTATAAAAACAGAAAAATAGCCTTCCCAACTCATTGTAACTGCCCAATGCACATTCACACACCACCACAAAGAGCTTGCCCATCAAACTTATGCACGCATGCACACAGCACACATACATTGCACAACAGACCAAACCATACCTTCTTTTTTTCAACAGACCCCAAAGCATGCCTACCAAAAAGCAAGTCCGTTGAAAGGAATGCAGAAATAGAGCAAATGAAAACAAAACTGTCCAAAGTAAGCATCCATCTGTAGCAGAGTTTGTAGAAAACGTTGGAACAAAACAGCTAATACAGTTGTTTAGCGAAACAAAGGAAGCTTCAACTACCAAAGCTGCGGCTCCTCTATCAAAATGTGGCACGAAACAGAAAACGCTTTACAAAAAATCAGCTACCAGTACTGCTAACAATGCTCCTATTAATCCTGATATAGTAACAATAACCCATAGTAAAAAAAGTATTTTAGCAAAAATGTTTCACCACAGAGTCCTTCACAATATAATAAGAAGAGGACCGAAATCATCCTCAACCCTTAAAACCTACCGTAGAAAATTAATCCTACTTCTCAAAAGGAAGTTATTTATTTTAGTGTTAAATAGGATGAAACCACTAACAAAACTAAGTACTAAACTACAAAATAAACTTCTCAATAAACGGAATGCCAACAAAAATAACTTCTTAAATATTTGTGGAGGTGAATGGAGTCACACAACAACCACAGAACCATATTTTAATGAAGAAGCATACAAACAAAATCAAAGAAACACAATTGCCATCCATAGCAATGGACGAGGGTATGAAAAAATCAATAATACCATCATGGAACAAGAAACACTGCTTACAAAAGTATCCTGTGAAAACTCAGAATTACCTCTCCATTCGACTGAACCAGACCGTCCAGTATACAAATGGCCGTGCACGTCAATATGTGACATTCCTAACAAATCTTTCAAATCTTTACGTCACTTCCTCAATCAGTATGTGAAAGGTAAAGACAAAAGTAAAATGAAAGTGCTGCAAAATATGGATATCTGTCCAGTGCGCAAATACACAGGACTACAAGGACATTCATTAGCCTGCATTTCAGGACCTATTTGCAAAAGCACCTTCCACGATATCAAAAGGATATCAATGCATCATTCAAATGTAAGAAATCTAGTTTATAAACTGTACTATGCTAAAAGTCCAGCTTCAGAATTAGCCAATTTAAATAACACTCTTCTACATGGTACACGCAAATACCTACAAGAAGAAACCAACCGTATCCAGAGAAAATATTTTGGAAGTGAAAGCCACTTCCAAAATGCAATAGTTTTAGAACAGACTAGCAACAATTCTGCATATGGAAACCTTCTATTACACACATACAAAACAGAAATACTAAAATTTAAAATTGCATCAGCTGAAGTACCAAACCATGTGTGTATGTGTTGCCGCAGAACGTTTTACAAAAACTATAGATGTAACATACAAAATAGAAGACAATGAAGATTCCAAATGGTTTGAATTAGCTCTCTATCTTTTAGCAGAAAACAAATACCAAATAAGTGAAACCCTCTTATGTTGCAGTTACTGCACTACAAAACTGGACAACGGCCAAACTCCTTCACGTGCTATCACAAATAATTTGGAATTGCTCCCACTATCAAAACCCCTGCAACAACCCAATTTGTATGAGAGCATCATAATTCAAACATTTCACCCATTTCAAGCAATAATACGCCTTCAACCAAAAACAGCAAAATTACCTCCCTCTGAATTGGTGAAAGGCATTCGTGGCAAAGTAGTTTATTTGCCATTAGATCTGACAGAAAATTTACACACTCTAGGAGTGCAACGTCCAATAGAGCATTCTTTAATTGTCTTGGTAAATGGTGTACCAACAAAAGACAAAAATATTTGGCAACAAATGAGGAACTTACATAAAGTTAGACAAGCCTTGCAATATCTGAACGACAATAATGAATACTACAAAGAAATAAATATTGAAGAAAGCTTAAGGGAAACAACTGAAATAATTCAAGAGTCATCAGGAACTGGTCAATTCGAACTTCTGGATCCTGCTGCAGTATCCACTCTTTAAGACCATTACACAATTCATCCATTGCATTCCAATGAAAGCATAGATGATGTACTAGAAACTTACCAAATGCGACAAACCAACAGGTCACCAATGAGCATATGGGAAAAAAGTATAGAGGCACGTGCTTTTCCACTGCTATTTCCTACAGGCAAAGGCAGAAGATACGATGATAGACCCAGTCAGATTACGACATCAGAATACCACTCATTACGAATGTATTCTCAAGATCCCAGATTTAGACAAAATGTGAAATACATATTCCACCTACTCTTTGAAAGTGAACTAGCAACCCTATGTTACGGAGTTGCACACATTTTGAAATCTGGAACCCACTTTCAAAATATGTCAGCTACGCAATTAATACAAAAAGTACAAGAAAAAGATGAGGTTTTACAATCAAGTATAACAAATCTGTTTGTAAACATGCGTGGTACAAAAGAATACTGGTTCCGATGGCACGGAGACGTACGTTGTATGATCAGAATCCTTGGACCACCGACTTGGTTTGTTACACTAAGTTGTGCAGAGTATGCATGGGAAGATTTACATGAGTTCCTACCCATATCAAACAACAACAAAACCAACATAGATATATTAACACCTGGAGAACCTTGCTCTCTAGATCCAGTTAATGTGTCAAGATATTTCCATCATCGTTTCATTGCTATGCTACACTTTATTTGTAATAAAACTGTTCCTCCCCTCGGAGAAGTGCAACACTTCTTTTGGAGAAAAGAATACCAAGCAAGAGGAGCACCACATATTCACATGCTTTTATGGATCAAAGGTGCACCTAAATTCGGTCACGACAGTGATGCCACTGTTTTGCAGTTCATCCAAAAATATGTCACTTGTGAAATCCCTCCTCAACGGACACATAGTGACCTGCATGGACAGATTTTACAATTTCAAAGACACAAATGTGGCAAATATTGTCATCGCAAATACAAAAGCGAAGGGAAATACTACACAAAATGCCGCTTTGGTTTCCCTAGACCAGTTACAGAAACAGGTGAAGTGAACACCTTCATGTCTTCCGTTCGACATGGTGTTAAAGGTAAATCACTTAAGAACATGTATTACATAAAAAGAATAGAAGAATCAAAATATATCAATGATTACAATGCAATCATTGCCCTCTTATGGAATGCAAACATAGTTGTACAGTACATTGCAGACAATTCCACTGCAGTTGCACGATATGTTACAGCCTACTTAACAAAAGCAGAAAAAACAGAGCTTTAAGACCTCTGGAATGACCTATCATCAGACAAAACACTATCTCAGAAATTGTACAGCCTAGGCATAAAAATGCTCTCTCATAGAGAATGTGGCACCTATGAAGCGGCAGATCGTTTAACCGGTACTGCTTTGTATGGAAAATCAGACAACATAGTATGGCTAAGACTTGGTCCTGCTAAATCTAGAAAAAGAGTTCTGAAATCATATGAGGACATAGAAACAATTGCCAGAAATTATCCCAACACCCAAGACAATTTAAAAAACAATTTCTGGACACATACTATCCGAACAGGAGTAGCACTTTGGAAAGCATATGTGTATACCACATAGCTCAAAAACTTTGCATACACAAATAATATAAAACCCGATGAAAGCAAAGGTAAATATAGCGTGACAGATTGTGAAGGCAGCTTAGTGAAACTTACCAGACGAAGTTTAATTAATCATGTCAAATTGTCATTAAAAACTCCTCAAAAAACTCCTCAACAGAAAGAACTATATTGCATGTCTCTGCTACAACTTTTAAAACATGGAGAAAAGAGGAAGAGATACTAGATAACTTTGACTGCTAAGAAGATGCTTTCAAAGCAAATGAAAGCGCTATCACCGATGTGAACTTTACGTAGTACAAAACAATGTTGCACAATGAACAGCAACACGAAGAAGAACTTCAAGCCCAACTAGATAAGGACACTTCTGACAGTAGTCAACCTTCTGTAACAGGAAGCCAAGAACCACTAGTACAACCACTAATAGCAAATGAGGCAGAATTAGACACCCTTTGTCACTATTAAAAAGATATAGAAGACTTAAGTGTACTACAAGCAAAACTTAACAAAGATCAGTGCACCATTTTTGAAGAAGTAACAAAACAAATTGCACATGTTGTACAACACGAAAATAAACAATGTACCTGACAGAATTACAAACCTATACTGCTGTACGTCAGTGGTGAAGCTGGGTCAGGAAAAGCATTCTTAATCAAAATCATCAGCAAGTTTCTTGAACAATTGACAAACAACCAACTGTCAGCTGTTGTAACTGCCCCCACAGGTTTAGCTGCCTACAACATAGGCAGTGTCACTTTACACCGATTACTACTCCTTCCAGTAGAACACCAAAACAAATTAGACTATTACAAACTTTCTACAGAAGCTGCAATGGAACTACGCAGAGTATTAAAACAAATGAAAATGCTACTAATAGATGAAGTGAGCATGGTCTCCAACCTAATTTTGGCTTTGATTCACCTCAGATTGCAAGAAGTACTTAAAACAAACTACAAAGAACTCTTTGCAGGGAAACACATTATCGTTTTCAGAGATCTTCTACAATTGACACCAGTGAAAGGTAAACCTATTTTTAAAACCTTAGGACACAAACTCTGCCGTAAAACTGTTGGCAGCATAGGAAATGTCAACCTTTGGCAACATTTCCAATACAGAGATTTAACAGAAACCATGCGGCAATCTGCAGATCACAATTACGCCAAGATTTTAAAAAGTATTAGAGTTATTGTACCATCTCAAGAATCACAAGCAATATTGAAAAACCGGCACATTCATGCACTTTATGGCGATAATGCATATGCTACTGATGTTATGGAACAATTAGCGCACAACAATGTCAATTGTATGGCCTTAATGCCAACTCTTGCAAGCTGTTTCAAATTCAATGAAACAACGTTAAAAAAAGAAATGCAACCAAAAATGGAAATTTGCGCCACAGACAAACTAGACGTACATGGTATGACACTACCCATGTGTGAGAAAGCCACAACAAGACTAAATACCTTAGAAAATTAATTCTCCAACACAGCTGGGTTGGAAAAAATATTAAAATTATCCTTAAATTGTAGAGTAATGCTTAAACGTAACTGTCAAAACCAGACAGTCCTTATCACAACCCCCTCGGCCTGAAGCCAATTTGCAGCCAGACTTTCCTCACAAGAGTACAGTCTGTAGGAATACGAGAAAGCACTTAACAGACAAGGGGCTTGAGTGAAAAGGCAGGAGCAGCAGCAACAGAGCTAGAGGAAACAACAATAACAGCTGTTCAATACTTTTATCAAAATGTACCAACCGTGTCAACCACCAACCCCTATTTCCCACTCTTACCTGCTCCGTGAAGAACAAGACCCGAAACCTACTTGGCCACAACGGAGAAAACGGAATGAAGAACCAGATAAAGAAGTTCCAGGAGAAGTCCAATGATCCCAATAGAACAGGTTAACAACAGTTCGTGTCGTACTGCAGAGCGTCCTGGTGTTAGTGAAATGAGTGACCAAAGAAGAAAACAGGAGAGCGTCCACAGCAGTCACTCTTGTATGCAAATGAACAATCCTCGTAATTCAGCAGAGCGTCCCAGGGTGTAGGTAAGTGAGTCTGTATATGGAGGTGTGGAGGAGGGGACAAAATAAGCAAGGATAGGAGGAGAAAAGGAATGGAACTGAAAGAGAGGAAATAAAGGTAAGTAACGGGTCCAAGCGGGAAGCAGGAGGTACTTGACCAAGTTTCAGAGGCGATTACGGCGGGTTGCAGAGCTCCGGGATAGCAACGTAAAAAAAGGGTAGGCAGAAGAAATCCAGGTAACGTGTGCCGCGTCGGGGGTAACAGGAATCAATCCGAAGGAACCGAATACCAGAAATCAGAGGCAGTTCAAAACGGTTAATCCGTATTAACAGGCAAAGGAGTCAAGAACAGGTTAAAAAATAACAAGATTGCAGAAAACTGATGCTACAAAACTGGTCGTAAAACTCAGTTAAGGAGCACCCGCTCCGTGCTTGCAGCAAGAATAAGTACTACTCGCAAACAGACGTGAAGTGACGGTCCGTGCGTGTCACATGACCATAGTGCTCGACTTGAGAACTAACGCGGAATGCTGGATGCTGCAGTCCGCACAGAACCGCTGCGTTTTCGGTGTTGAGCCAAATGCCAAGGAATTCTCCAGGTAATTGGAGGGTCAATTGCAAGCCTTCGTGACCTTAAATGCGGTCGAGTCACGACAGTAACCTTGACGTGGAGCAAGGGCTAGTTAATGGGGCACTGGGTACAGTTGTGGGCTTTCAAACATACCCACGTGACAACAACATTCATTTTGTCAATATTCGCTTTGACAAACTTTCAGAAGTGAGAAGGATAGGGCACTCAAATGCTCGATTCCTTCTCTTCAAAGACATGTATGTACGTAGAGAACAATTTTCTCTAACTCTTGCATATGCAGTCATATTCATAAATCCCTAGGTCTTACCCTAGACAAAGCATTGATACATATAGGAAACACAGTCTTGAAGGAAGGCATGAGCTGCGTAGCACTATCACGCTTACGTACACTTGATGGGCTATTTCTAATCAACTTTAATGCAAGTAAACTGAACACTGATATTCCTTGCATTTTAGAATACAATAGACTGCGTTCACTGTACACCCCCCATCTGAAATCATATCCTGTTCCAGAAAAAGTAAAACGTGGTAAAAGAAAACTAATTCAAACAGAAATGCAACAGAATCTGATGCCAAATCCTTCAAAGAAAACAAAAGAAGCTAAAATTTCATCAATTACCAAAGCAGAGGAGAACCTATTAGGGAAAGTAAATCAGGTACTTCTCCAAAGAAGGAACAGAAACTCCGAAAAAAACACTCAGGCACAAGTCCATTCAAACTTTCAAATGAATCTGATGTAAGTTGCTATGCAAATGTAGCAATGAATATTCTATTTCAATTGCCACCAGTTGTTAACAATATTTACTTACACAGTACAGACCAATTTTGTTTGCAAATCTTAGTCCTTCATAGAAACGCAACAAACAATCCTGACAACACGTTCAGTGTTCACGGAATAAGACAAGAATTGGACTACTGTGCTGGAATGGTGAGATTCACTATAAACTCTCAAGAAGATCCACAAGAATTTCTAATGTACTTACTACAAGTACTGGAAAACAAAAGCATACCTATAAATGAAATCTTCCAGATTTCATACATATGGAAACATACATGCACTCTCTGTAACAATGTGACACAGGAACAACTCCCAAATGAGCGATTTGTGTATGTACCCATACCTAATTGTGAATCCATTCCATTTCAGCAATTTTTACAGAATGCAAACCATGGCAGATTATGTACTATGTGCAATTCAGATAATCGCTCAACCTTACTGATACAAACACAAACTACATAATACTTATGCTTCTACGTCACAATGCAGATGGTACCAAAAACAACTGCAAGCTGACTGGATTCACACACGGTCAAGTGTCACTTAGGAAGAAAACCTTTACAACAATGGTATAATCTACCACACAGGAGCTACAACCAATGCAGGTCACTACACTGCATACATTAAGAAGAAATGCGGATGGTTCGAATGTAATGATAGCACCATTACTCTAAAGCAGAGATTGCCAGCTAATCTTACAAATGCGTATTTAATCTTCTTAAAGCCAAAATTTAATAACTAATGTGTACTTCAACATGAACAAAATTTCAAGTAAAATACTATAAACAGTTAGAATACACTAACAGGTATCTAACTGCCCAAGAGTGTATAACAACCACACAGATAAATGAATACCACAGATCCGTAACAGAAAATGCACAGTTAGAATACGCCAACAGGTATCTAACTGTTTTTAAAAATATGCAACAAGCCAACAGACATAGCATTAATCAGAAACAACAAGTAAACACTCAAAGAAAAGAAAGAAATAGTTTGTAGCATAGCAAAGAAAGGCTATTTTTAATCCGACAGGATTTTATTCCCCCAGACCCAAGGATTTGAAAAACAAACACAGAAACTGAGCAAAATGCAAGGTACACTGGTTTGTAAACTAAATATGAGGGTAAAAAAAGCTAAAATGTCTACTGTACAATGTAATAAGTCTTTATAAAATACAAACACTAACATTTTCTTTTCTTTTATCACAGAAATTAAAAAAGGATATTTCCGCCAAGTACTAAAGTCATGTAAGAAATATATGGATTCTCAACAAAGTAAACAGTAAGTATAATTTCACACGTCATACATATTCGAATCTATACGTCTAATCTATGGCAGTAATATGGTGCAGTGGCTCTAGGCAGGGCTTAGCGTCTTGGATGTACAACCTACCACCTACAACCTGCGGCCAAGCAACCAAGACTATAGGTCCTACCCACAACCATCGCAGCATATCAAAACCATGGTGCTTATAATTGCACTACTTATAAGTTTACTCTTGGGTGCATGGTCTGCAGCCATGCACCTAAGACTGTAGGTCGTGCATACAACCACTGCACCACAGCACACCCATGCTAACTTATAACCTCACTCCTTATGATTTCAGTCTTGGGTGCACGGCCTTTGGCCATGCACCCAAGACTATCAGTCCTGGCCAGAACCACCACAGCATTTAACACCCATTGTGGCTTCTAACTTCACTACGTATAAGTTTGGTTTCGGGTGCATGGCCATGCACCCAAAAAGCTAGGCCCTCCCCACAACCATATGAATGATGTTTGATACTACAGGTGTACCTATAGCTGTAATATGCTGCAGTAGTTGTGGCCAGAGGCTAGAGTCTTGGGTGTAAGGCCACAGATATTTGGATGTATGGGTGTGCAGTATATAACACCCATAGTGGCTTATAACTCCAGTGCTTATAACTTTGTTCTTTCGGCCATGCACCAAAGAGTCTGCGTCCTGGCCACAATGACCATAGCATATCACACCCATTGTGGCTTGTAACTACACTACTTATAAATGTGGTCTTGGGTGCATGGCCTTCGGCCATGCACCCAAGACCCCAGGCCCTCCCCACAACCGCCTGAGTGATGTTCGATACTACGGGTGTATCTATAGCTGTGAGATGCTGCAGTGGTTGTGGCCAGAGTCTTAGGTGTATGTCCATAGATCTTTCAATGTATGGGTGTGCAGTGGTTTATAACTCTCGTGCTGATAACTTTGTTCTTGGGTGCAGGACCTTTGGCCATGCACCCAAGACTCTACACACTCTCCACAACCATCTGATCGATAAGCAATACTACAGGTGTATCCATTGCTGTGATATGCTGTGATATGCTGCGGTGGTTGTGGCCAGGGCCTAGAGTCTTGGAAGTATGGCCTACGGCCTACGGCCTACGCCCATGCGGCCAAGACTCTAGGCCCTGGCCACAACCACTGCAGCATATTACACCCATGGTGGCTTATAAATCATTAGCACACCCATAGAATGAAACATTATAACTGTAGCATGTACTCAATTTGTACCCAGGACTCTAGGCCCTGCCCACACCTACTAGATACATAATCGATTGTATGGGTGTGCTGTATGAATGTCTTCGGCCTTCGGCCATGCAACCAAGACTCTAGACCCTCCCCACAACCACCTGATCGATATGCAACACTACGGGTGTATCTATACCTGTGACATGCTGCGGTGGTTGTGGCGAGAGCCTAGCGTCTTGGGAGTATGGCCTATGGCCATGCACCCAAGACTCTAGGCCCTGGCCACAACCACCACAGCATGTCACACCCATGGCGGCGTATAAATCAATAGCACACCCATAGAAACAAAACATGTTACTACAGCATGTACTCAATTTCAATGTTCGTTAACACCACGCGTGTCCTTAGAACAGTTTCAAGTTGCCTGCGCACAGCACATACTGAAGTACTATCCTTATGAGACCCCTCATTTTCTGTACTTACAAACATCCCGAACAAGGTGGCCATGGGGAATACAACAAAGGTAGCAGGCGCCCCTCTCTCGGAAGAACAAGGCATGATAACCTTTTCAGTGGTTGTTAACCACATTGAGAGTTCACAGCCATCTGCTTTTTGCTCACTGTACCTTTCACAGATGGGAAATAATCATTTGCATATCAGTCTTTGTCCCGCCCACATGGGCAGTCCAGCACCGAAATGCTATGGCAATTCCTCTCTGAACAAGAGTACCAATAGAAACCCCATACACGTGTTTCAGCCTTGTTTCAGCCGAGAGAGGGTCGCCTGCTACCTTTGTTGAATTCTTTGAAGGAACTTGGGGTTGGTCACCCTAGGTTTCCTGGGGGCAACCAGACGTGGACTCCCTGCTCACTGTGCTTAGAGAGGCTCAGCTTCACCTCACTGATGATGCCCAACAAGGCTGAAACATGTGTATGGGGTTGCTGTTGGTACTCTTGTTCAGAGAGGAATTGCCATAGCATTTCGGTGCTGGACTGCCCATGTGGGCGGGACAAAGACTGATATGCAAATGATTATTTCCCATCTGTGAAAGGTACAGTGAGCAAAAAGCGGATGGCTGTCCAGCGGTTTGGCCTGTAGGCGTGCGCAAAGTTTTTCCCCCATTCAGTCTATGGGAAAAAAAGACGTTTTGGGAACCCCCCTATAACTGTTCCCCCCCTGGACCAAGCATCACCAAACTGGAATAAAATTTGGAGTGACCCATATACTTTTTTTCGCAAAATTTGGTGAGGATTCATCCAGGGGGAGCAAAGTTATAAGCCGCCCAAAGAGTGCTCTTCCTATGGAAACAGCAACTTAACCATAACTACACAGCCACTAACGTGGGTGTGTAATAAAGTAACAGGATTAGTGTTGAGAAAGAGAGTGAGATACATCGATTCCTGGTTCCAAGGGGATGGAAGAGCACGCATTAAATTCCAAATGGGGTGGTTTGGGGGAATTCTATAGGAGTGTATAGTAGGGCAGCAACAATCGATAGAACTATAAACGAAGGAATAAAGAGAACATTATTGTATAGGCTTAAAGAATGGTTAAAGAATTGTTTTTTGGTAATGGGCAGCGATTGATGGTGCTTGCCCAGATTGATTATTGTGATATAATTAAAGTAATAACAGAATAAAAGGTCTGGTAATTATCGATAGTCGAAAAATACTTGTCATCATGGGGGACACTCCCCTGCTACATTTATGCAAAACATGACCGAGATGCACCCCCAAGATTAGGAAGTACCATGCCGAATGGGTAAAAGGCACAGCTGACAAAATGTTTATGTCTTGACCTCAAGGAGGTTCGCTATCAAGAACCGTATTGCAACACATGACAACATACTTACATGCTGCATTTACAGGGGAGAAGTTACAGAAAAGATTAACCATTTTAGAACTATGGAAAATGTATCAGAGTGAGAAAGAAGACCTGACCGAAAAGAACTGGGATGCTTAATCAGCATAAAGGGGAGGATGCAACACCCTCGGCTCCTCATTCTCCATCTGACAACAAGACCACAGACACTGAGAAACAGAAATTCTATCCTTTAAAGGAATTAAAAGCAGCGTGGGGTATGTTAATCCGACATACAAGTCCCTCCCTTATAACTGTGAGGACAACATGGAAGAGTGCAAGATTATAGAACGCAAATATATGTCAGCACGCAATGAATATGAAGATTGTGATGAACGCAGGGACAGACAGATAGAGATAAAGGAAGATGCTAATAGACAAAAAGAAGGGAAGGACAAAGCCAAGGAAGTAACAATAATGCAAAACGAGTGAATGGGAGGACAGATATTACTCAAATTAGATGGAAAGGGTATTGACGATGTTGGAGAAAGAGAAGAAAGAGAGGAGCAGAAAAAGAAGGAAAAGGAACAGGAAAGGGCATACAAAATGAGGAGAAGGAAAACGAGGAAGTGAAAGGAAGTAAGAAGTAGGCATGAGGAACAGAAAAAAAGAGAAAGAGATACTAGAGGAGAAGAAACATGATGAAATAGAAACACAGAGATTGAAAAAACGTAGGTTGAAAAGAAGCTGAGAGGAAGAAGAGAAATGGGAGATGATAAGAAGGGATGAAGAAATGAGAAAGAGTAGGGGACAAAAGGATGATGAAATAGATCACATCGTTAATAGATGCATAGTACCAATCGAAGTACGAGAATGATGGGAAGAAGAGAGAGGGTCACATCAGCCCCGCAGCGAGCTGCAAGGGATACAAAGAATACAGACATGGGCTGATGAGCATGAGGCAGAAGGTGTAGGGGAAAGGATTGGGTTTTTGATATAGGCAAATGAGGTTGAAAGATGGTTACAAAACCAAAGGGAGTATTGAAGGATCTCCACTGAAAGAATTAAGAGGCAGATCGCATTACGTAATAACGGACAAGCATAGAACGCTGTCCTTAAGCAGATTAAATCTTGATGACGAGGAAAGGGATGACTGCCATGCAAGCTGTGGTATAATGATGTCAGGTGAAGAAAGTGTGGAAAATTAAAGAGCGCCAAGAGAATGCGCATGCAGTGTTTTGTTAGGTTGAAATGCGCTAATTCCTTTCTACCTTAGAGACCCCTAGATCTTTTGCTGGACTCTAGGACTTTGATCTTTTACCTGGAGAGAGTGAGATCCTTTTTTTACACCCTCTCTCATGTATTTTAATGTGATTTTGAACACTGTGTTTCTTTTTGGTTGTGGAGTCTGACAAACTCCATAGGCATCATCTTTTTACATTTTGTCACACAGCACCTTCAGTGCAGTGACACAGGGAAGTCTTTCAGATTTCCCAAAAAAGTTAATATTGTCTCTTGGATAAACTACTGTTTCCAAGAGCAGTGATGTTAAATTGACTTTACTTACACTTGTAACTTTCTAGACCCAATACACACTATCTTACAATAGGGTGAGGGAGGGGTTTCTTTGTATCCCCTTTGTCTAGCTTCTTATGTCACAATTTTATGTTACCCTTTCCTCCATGAATGGCTGGTGGCAGTGGTTTACTTTTAACTACTGTGTTGTGCCTTTACCGGGGGCTGCGTTCGCAGCTGCAGTAAAGCACCCAAGGGTGCCATTTTTGTCAAAATGGCACGGTCTTCTTTTTTCGACATTTCTTTGTGGCGAGCACCTTCTTAAGATTTACTCTGCGTGCCAAACCAGGTAGGATTCCTTTGTTTGTTTTGCCTTCGGCAGGATTCACGAGTGAAGCCTGCCTCTGGCTCCAAGGTGTCTGGCGGGGGCAGGAAACAAGAGAGGTGCCCGAAACTCCCTGTGCTTAGTCTCCTATGAGAATGGAATGCACTCTTAGGTGATTGGCTGGCTGGCTGTCCAGCAAGGACAGCCACCCTGCTGGGTGACTGACAGCTAGGCTGGAATGAATGGGAGAAACCTGCATAAAAGGCGAGACTTTTTGGTTTGGAAGTCAGAGTTGACCACTGGACGAAGGAATCCGAAGAAGAACTTGAAGAGGACACCTGCTGCAACTCTTGGACCGTTGGTTTGCCCGGTGAAGCCCTGCTGTTGTGCTGAAACTCCAATTTTGTTTCGACGAGAGAAGCCTTGCAAGGACGACTTCTCCCCTTGAGTTGGTGGGACCAATCAACTCCAAAGTAAGCCACCTGGACATCCTCTCTGAACTGGTTGAAATTCCACTGCAGTTGCTGTTGTAACCGAATAGCCAGGGAGAGGAACACCAGATCGTGTGTGTTGCTTTTAAGATGGCCAAGAGCTCCAGGAAGATCCTTCGGACTCCCAGGAAGCAGGACTGACCAAGCTTGAGCCACCTCAACAGAATACTGGACCCCTGATGCAAGGAAAGTCTATCTCGACAGCCAGGAACCGTGGTGTTGCAGTGCAGGAGTCCCCAGACGTCCTCCCTCTTGTCCCCATGACTGAGGCCCAGGAACACCAGGATCTGCAGAGTTGCACAGGAACAGAAGCCATCTGCTGCACTTTTCTTTAAACTAAAGGTACTGTGCAGTCTAAGAGAACTTACCTCTTGTTGTGTAACTGCACCTGTTCTCTGTTGGTGAGACTTGTTGTGGTTGCTCTGTAGAGTTGCTGACAGCTTCTTTACTTCACAGGCCTAAACAGCTTGTGGCCATGCTTTGATTTCTTCTTTTCTACAAAGACTTCTAAACATTGTGCAAGACTTTTACTCACCTACAAGAAGTGCGTCAGCTCACCTGGACTTTTTCCCAATTGACTTTGGCTTAGCCTGGCTCCCTGACTCTTCTTCCTTTTGACATTGCGTTTCGTCTTCCTCCCAGGAAGGGGTTAACTAACTTTCCATTAGGGGTTACCAAAAGTACTTACCTGCTTCAGGATATTTGTGTGATCTCTTGTTCTGTTCTAATAACCCTTTCCCTTTGACATACCCTTAAGTCTGATTCTAAATGCAAACAGTGGTATATTAATGCCCACAGTGTCCTAGTTACTAAAGTCACCTGAGGGTGTAGGAAGTGTCTGTGGGCCCTCCCAAAAGGGTACTTACTGATTTAGAAATATTAAGAGTGTGTATTTTGGAGCGTATTTGTGTTTTACTATTATATTGTCCCCTTATGAAGAAGGCTTACTCTAACTGACAGTTAAATACATTAATCATTGTTTAATCAAGAAAACTTGATTTTAAGAGTTTATTTGAATATGTGTCACTGTGAATCTCTGTGTAACTCCCCTACAGCTCACATTGAGATAAGCCTGGCTGCTCAACATGCTACCAACCTGTGTAATACAGACATATTCCAAGGTTGGCTTCCTATTGCCAGGAGGTCAGGGTTGTTGTAGTGCACCCAAAGGGTACTGCATACAATCTTGCCTAACATGTTTCAATAGATCCAAGTATACAAAGAGGGGAAAAGTGGTCAGACTTAGAAGACCCAAAAGAAAATACGCCATAACAGATACCATATTCTGAACGACCAAAATAATGGTCGCGCAGTGCAGGGGATATATCCCTGCCTTATGTAAGCAGATTGAGGTAATTGCCAGGATTAAGACGATGGGCAAAACTAGTCCCACTGGAATACGAGAAGTGTAGTCGGGTACAATTGTGGACCAGGATTTACACAATTCCCATTATTAGAGAAATGGCGAGGATGTCCGTGGACACAAATGGACAAGGATAATTAGAAGTTTAAATTACCTAGTTTGACGGCAGGTGGCGAAAATGGATATATGAGTTAGAAAGAATGAGAGCGGGAATGACGTTAGCAGTGGGTGACATAAAAGGCCTGCTAGCAGCTATCCTATGGGAGAGAGCTGATGACATTTGGAGACGAGCAGGGTATGCAAGTGTAACAGCGCAAAATATGACATGATGGAGCGCCATTTAATAATTGCAGAGCAGACATTTGGAAGGGCGCTTAGAATACAATATCCTGACACATCAGACATGGGTCCGAAGGAAAATCGGTTAGGACGAAGATCCTGTTGCTTTTATTCAAGAAATTCAAGAACATTGGCGTCTCGTGACGAGGGAAACCATGGGATAAAACAGTGGCATTATTTTATCACATTCTATGTCAGGGACTGCTCGAGCCAGCGCAACGGCCGATGAAGAAACAGGTAGGGATGGAAGCAAAGCCATGACAAGAAATATAACTTACTGTCGTACATCATTTTTGATAATTACAAGAGAATAATAAGAAGAATGCTGCGAGTAGAAAGCAGGAAGAAGCGAAGTTGGTTCAGAGAAAATTAGAAGGAGCAGTATTGACAAGTGGTGAAGTGTGGCAATTTTTGGCCAAGGGGTAGAGGGAATGGACGAAGAGGAAGTGGCAGATTTCAAAACCCTCAAGGGTGAGGAGGATTTAATGGAGGACAGCCGCAGCAATGTTGGAATTGCTGGAATTGGAGGACAGGACATATGGCCCGATCGTGTAGAAATAGAGGGGTCATGCAGCAGAACTGGAAAGCTTCAAGAGGGGGATCAGTTATTCTGCACAATATAATACAGAACTATAGGAATATTATGCCCAAGATCACATGCAGGATCAGACATGTGCGCTGCAAATACAGCACATTCAGCAAGTTCCATTGCAATCGAAATTGCCACAAGGGCAACCACAGCAAATGCCTATGCAAACACAACAAGTACAGACTCTAGCCGCCACAGATGCAACAATCAATGGTGCCACAATGGCATACGAATACAGGAGCCCCACAAGCACCCACACCCAGGATAGGGAATGTGACCGTGGTAGGAGGAAATCCTTTAATGGGTACAGAGATGAATTTATAGCCACAGTAGGAAAGCCCACAGAGCGACCTAATGTGTTCAGTACTATCAGTGACACCAGACCCCCAAGAGGAACCAAGGGTCAGGGTAACGATAGGAGGCAAGACATTTTCATTTCTTGTAGACAATGGAGTGATTTCTTCCTGTGTTAAAGAGGTAAAGCACACAATATCTGGCATTGCATGAATGTGCAGGGATTCTCTGGGGCTATGAGCTTAATTCCTTTTACTGATGATTTACCAATCTCTATAGAAGAACATGATGTGCCTATGCCACTATTGTATTCCCGGCAGACACCATCTTTTACTGACAAAGGGATAGTGTGTTCCACTCCAGGAATACATTACATGAATGTAAGCGAGCATATACTAGCATTTATCGGCTAATTTATGGAGTCAATATTTAGTTAAGGTGGCTTCCTGGATTGATAGGTAAGCTGTTGAGAATACCTGACAAATGTTTGTTTAGGCCAGAAATACCTATGGATGATGAGGAAGGACAGATTATCCCCATAGAACTGGAGGAAGTGATAGTGAGAGAGGAAAGGGTGATTATTCATGGGACCGATGATGAAAGACGAGCATGGAGAACAGTAATAGCCATTGACGAGGATACACAGATGAACAGACTTGACAGATGAGGAGCTGTTTAGAGATGAGGATTCAGATGATGAATTAGTATTTTTTTTAAGTCTCACTTATTGGATTAAAGTTGAAAATAGTGAAATACCGCAGAGAAAGGCATTGGGAAAAAAGAAACCGACATTCTTCCAAGAAAATGTAGAAAAGGCACCAAGCATTTAATGGACCAGCAGTCCATATGATGTGGGTCTATTGATTGATTGATTGATATTTTATTTCTATCGCGCTCGTACACAAGTCCTTCAGAGCGCGACAAGGCAAGGGAGGGGAACAGGGGAGAACAAAACAGCGATCTTACTAGGCCCAGTGACATTGAGAACGCGCAAGTGCATGGGAGAGGGGGAGGGGAAAAGTGCATGGAAGGGGGTAGAAGTGGAAAGTGCGAAGCAGAGGAGAAACAGATAAATAACAATAAATAAATAATAAAGGCAACAAACAGTCGTAATGCAGCCAGCAATTTGCAAGTGCCAGGTTTAAGGCAGCTGTATGGGTACAGATACAGTCCCCAGTGCAAGGGGTGGCCCGGAGGCAGTGCAGGATGGTGGCAGGGTGAGCAGGTACCTGGGCCCGAAGGACAGAGGGTGGCCAGGTGCACGGTGCCAAGAGAGAACAGATCAGCAGGGGAGAGGGGGAGCAAAGGCAGAAGAAAAGAGGAAGATCTTCAGGTGCTTCCGGAACCACAGATGGTTCTCCTCAGGTTTTAGAGTGGCAGGGAGGCTGTTCCAGAGGGAGGCCCCAGCCAAAGACAGAGATCTACCCCCAGCTCGTTTCTTTGAAAAACGACTGACCCTGAGGGAGTTGAAAGTAGAGGAGCGAAGAGCTCGCGAGGGGAGGTATTTGCAGAGGGATAGCTGAAGGTATTTTTGACCCAGGCCCCAGAAAGCCTTGTGGACAATGCAGAGGTTTTTGAATTTAATCCTTGCATCCACTGGGAGCCAGTGGAGAGATTTCAGAGCTGGAAAGATACGTCCCAGGGCTTGAGGCCAAAGACAAGCCTAGCAGTCCTGTTCTGGATTAGTTGCAGAGGGCGGAGAGTAGAGGCAGGTCGATTTAGAAAGAGGCTGTTACAATAGTCCAAGCTAGAGAGAACCAGATCTTTGGATAACATGAGCTTGTGGCGGAAGGAGAGGAAAGGCTGAGTACCTCAGAGTAGGTGCAGTCGGAAATTTGACTTTTTAGAGACCTCAGAGATGTGGGCGGAGAAGGAAAGGGTGGAGTCAAAAATGACCCCAAGGTTCTTAGCCTCACAGGTGGTGGTAGGAGGAGGGCCAAGGGAGGCTGGCCAGAGAGTGCGGGGAAAGGATGGTGAAGGTGTGCCGATGAGGAGGATCTCTGTCTTGCTGGCATTCAGACAAATATCATTGGTGGCACACCAATCTTGAATGGCAGTTAGGCAATCAGAGATGAGAGAGGGAGAGGAGGTGGCAGAGGACAGCCTGAAAATGAGTTGAGTGTCATCAGCGTAGCACTGGAAATTTGAGCAGAAAGTGGCAATGCAGTGGACAAGAGCTGCCAGGTATTGGTTAAAAAGCCAGGGCGAGTGGTTAGACCCCTGGGGAACATCACAGGAGTGGTGTTGAGTGGAGCAGGAACAGTTAATATTAAGCTCAAGGCAGGAGCAATTTTGCCACAAGCAAAGCAGTACCCCATGTCCAGAGAAGCAGATGAAGGCATATTTGAAACCATTTCCGCTTAAGTACAGCAGGGAATATTGTTGCCATAGAGGTTCCATGTAACACAGCTGTGTACCCAGTGATGAAATCAACAGGGGGGTTGTGGTGATTTATTCAGGATCTACATCGCCTAAACAATATTGTCGAAGCAGATTTTCCTCTCTTCCACATCCAGCTACAATATTACGCAATATTCCAGCCCCAGTCAAGTATTCTACAGTAATAGACTTAAAGAACGACTTCTTTTCAATACCCCTTCATGAGGACTCACATGATTTGACTTCATTTTCATATAGAAATCAGCACTGGAAACATACAAGACTGCCTCAGGGGTACTATGAGTCCCCCTAAATCTTTAATAGGGTCCTTCAGATGGACATTGGTAATGTACAACTTGAGAGTACAATTATTCAGTACGTCAATGATATATTGGTGTGCAGCAAGACAGAAGAAAAGTGCAGAAAAGACTCAGTTCAGCTAATGACCATACTAGCAGGGAAAGGATATAAAGTAGAGAAAGAGGAATTAGCATATTGCCAGGAAGAGGTCCTGTACATAGGACAGCTAATCTCTCAAGACGGGAGAAACTTGACACCTGAGAGAGCAGAAGAAATCATGAAGACTCCAAAACCTGAAACATTGAGGGAAAGTCAACCGTTTTTAGGCCTATGTAATTATTGCAGGGCCTGGGTTTTGATTCCAGTACATATTTTCAACCACTTTTAAAACTCAACTCAAGGAAGCACAAGTAGGCAAAAGGGAGGTAATAGGGACAGATGAGATGACTGAATGATTTGAAGAATTAAAAAGGGCGATTTGCACAGCTCCTGTGTTAGGAATCCCAGACTATAATGAGTTTTATTTATTCTCACACTCTAATGGAGAAGTAATGACAGCAGTTCTCATGCAGAAACCGACATTAGGGCATGGACCAATAGCCTATTATAGAGGGATTTTAGACCCAGTAATGAAAGGACATTATCCTAGTGAATAAGCGTTTACTGCTGCTGCTTTCACAATTGAAAAAGCTGCAAGTATTACAATGGGCCTCATTACGACCCAGGCGGTAATCTTCCGTCATTACCGCCATGGCGTAATGAGCGTTTACGCCGTGGGCCGATGGCGTAAACAGCGCCACATTACGACCCATCGCGCACGAGCATTACGCGATGGCGGTAATGCAATTAACGCCATGGCGGAAAAGGCCCCTACCGGCATCGTAAAGCGAGCAAGGTGCACTTCCGCCACCGTAAGTAGCGGCCACCGTAATTAGCGGCCACCGTAATTAGCGGTGGCGGTAAAAAGCAGAACCGGAAATAGCGTCATCGCGCCGGAACGGGAAACAGCACGTCGGCCATCTTTAAAAACACAATCCATTGCCATCCTACCGAACAACACCAGATCCAACCATGACACCTGTTCCAACCAATCACCCACCCATCCAACTACCCAAAAATGCCTAAAGCTGTTAAGAAGGCATGTGAACGCCAGCGTCAGGAAAGATTCAGCCGGGAGGAACTCTGCATGCTTGCGGAGACCCTGCAAGACAACGCAGCTGTCGTTTTCTCCCCGGAAATGACCAGGACAGCGATAGGGAAAAAGAAGGCCATCTGGGCCCTGGTGGCCGAGCGCGTCAGCGCGGTGGGGACCGTACCCCGCACCCCACAGCAGTGCAGGAAGCGCTGGGACGACCTTCGCATACGGGTCAGAGCCGTCATCTCTGCGAACCGCAACCTTGCCCTGGGTACCGGTGGAGGGTCGGAATCCCCACTAAAACTCCAACCGTGGGAGGAGATTTGTGCAACCACGATTGGCATGGAAGCCATTGAAGGCGTCGGAGGGATGGAAAGGGGAGCTCCGACATCAGGCGATGAAGGTAGGTGCCTCAAACAAGACATGCCATAGTCACTGCAGTCCATTCATGTGTAGCACAAGGTTGCCCTAGAGTGTAAATGCAACACATTTCCACACTGCCCATAGCCACATGCGAGCACCACCCTGTATACACTGCTGGCACCCACATACCTGCATCCACATTCCACACTAAACGGAGACAACCTGCATGGCCCTGCCTGAAATCTGCCTCATCTACTGACCAGAATAATGTCTATCATTGTCATTCCAAAGTCCGCAGACCCATCAATAACGCCCTCCCTCCTTTGCTCCACCACAGGCACAGATTCACACCCCGAGGACCAGGACACCCCTGCGACGAAGAGAGCCAAGAAGGCCAATAATACCGTCCCCGCACCCTAAACCTCAGCTGCAGTGAGGCAGACCCCACAACAAGCAGGACCCACTGCAAGCATACCGGACGTCCAACCGGCAAGCACCCCTGTAGTCAGCAGGCCAGCAGCAGCTGCTCCACCTCTACCAACATTGCCTGCCACAGAAGGCACCGGGTCAGCGGCCAGCAGCAACATGGGTGAGACAGCTGCAATAGCTGCATGTTCAGACTCAGACATTGAGGAGCACGAAGTCAGAAGCCCCACTGACCTACTACATTCCCCCTGTTTGTCAGACGCCAGCCCCCATGAGGATCACACACAGGGGCGCACAGAGGTAGAGGAGTGGCCTTCTACCCCATGCCCAGTCCTCAGTCCACAGGAGGGGAGCAGCCCCTCCATCACACCACCAGCACTGGCCATGGGCCAGCAGGGGCAGCAGTCCCTCGAGGACATCACAGAACGGCAGCAACAACTGTCCACGATGCTGGCTGAGCATGCCGCGGAATGTGTGGGGGCTAGGGCAACCATTGAACAGGCCACAGAGACCTTAAGGGCCGAAGTAGCGCAGAGCACTGCCACCCTGAGGGATGCCATGCAGGCCATGTCCAGGGACATCTGTGCTGAACTTGCCGGCTTGCGTCGTGCGCTCACTGAGCTCACCCACACCCTACAGGACGTGCATGCACGGGGGCAGGCAGGGACATCCTCCACTGCCAGTTCTGCACAGAGCAGCCCCGTCCGACGTTCCGGACGTAACCTGCGCTCCACAGCCAGGGGTGCCCCGGGGGCCGCGAGAGGGGGCTTGTAACAGCCTGTGGCCACTGTCACAGGCATCTGTTGACACCTACATGGGGTGTGTTGGGGTGTGCAGGGGAGAGGGGGGAGGGGGTGTGTTGGGGTGTGCAGGGGGGAGGGGGTGTGTTGGGGTGTGCAGGGAGGAGGGGGGAGGGGTGTGTTGGGGTGTGCAGGGGGGAGGGGGGAGAGGGTGTGTTGGGGTGTGCAGGGGGGAGGGGGTGTGTCACGACGTTTCATAGTTTAAATACACTTTTTTCTTTCCCAAAATGAAATGTGTGGACATTTTCATTGCGTATGTGTGCTTTATTGGTGTACAGTCCACAGTGTGCATGTCCCAGAGACACACAGTGCCCCAAGTGCAGTCTCCATGTGATTCACACCAGCCATGTGTGCTAGAAGCAGTGGTCGATGATACTTTGGCGCATTGCACGCCCCTCCTGTGCGTCGCCTCCTCCATGGGGTGCCGCCCCATCTGCACCCTCCTC
This sequence comes from Ambystoma mexicanum, assembly GCF_040938575.1. NCBI lineage: Eukaryota > Metazoa > Chordata > Amphibia > Caudata > Ambystomatidae > Ambystoma > Ambystoma mexicanum. Next base: position 603,733,928 of record NC_090921.1, on the reverse strand, counting down.
ATCCTCATCGTCAGGTGGTTGCAGTTCTGCGTCAGGGGGCAGGGGCACATTCCGTCTGACGCACATATTGTGTAGCATGACACATGCCATGACGATCTTTGCCACCTTCTCATGGTGGTACAGGAGTGCCCCACCAGACCTGCTGAGGCTTCGGAACCGTGCCTTCAATAGGCCGAATGTCTGCTCTATGACCACACGAGTACGTGTATGTGCACGGTTGAAGTCCTCCTCGTGCTGGTTCTGCGGGTTCCGGACTGGTGTAAGGAGCCACCTCTTCAGGGTATAGCCTGCATCACCTGTATGTAGGCGAGAATGTATGTGTCAGTCATGTCGTCTGATCAAGAACATGATCTGCCACCATGGCTTGCATCCAACTGTTACTTCGGCTCACTTCTACATGCACTAATTGATTCACACAATGCAACCAGTATATGCTCATGGCTCCCATGGCCTGTTTTGCATGCCATCACCCAATGTATGCAGAGGGGTTGAGTGCATTGTGAGTGCCCATCCTCTGTCTCCGTTCTCTGTGTTACTCACAGCCAGGTGGAGTATGCATCACCCCCCCCTTTCAGCCAGGTGGAGTATGCATCATTCCCCCCCCCTATCAGCCAGGTGGATTATGCATCATCCCCCCCCCTTTCAGCCAGGTGGAGTATGCATCGGTACGTCATTCACCTGCCCACTTCCATGACATTGGACTCACCGAGTAGCCAGGATCTTGGGCCTGCATGTTGCTCCATGTAGCGTGGTATTGTGGAGTTCCTCAGGACCATAGAATCATGGGTTGATCCGGGGAATCGGGCACAACAATGTGTGATGATCTTGTTAGAGTCACAGACCTTTTGCACGTTGATTGAGTGGAACTGTTTCCGGTTGCGGTACGGTACCTCCATGGCACGTGGAACCACCAATTCCACATGGGTGCAGTCGATGGTACCAATGCAACCGGGTATGCCGGCTAGTGCATGGAAACCCACTTTGGTGTTTGCAATGTCCTGGGCAGTCCGTGGTAATGAGATGTGGTTGTCTGTGTGCTTGAGGAGGGCATCGAGCACTTGGATGAGTGTTCATGAGAATAATGGTTGTGAAATGCCATGCAAGTGCCCCACTGTGTGCTGGTAGGTGCCTGTGGCCAGGAAGTGGAGTACAGACACTACCTTCAGTAGGGGGGGATGGCGGTTGGAGTTTCTATCATGCTGACGATGTCGTTGTGTATCATGTCTACGATGGCGGTGATGGTGTCCCGGTCCAAACGGTACAGGGTGTGGATCTGCTCAGCAGTGAGGTTGAATGGATTGGCTCTGATGCGTGGGATTGGGGGCTGCCTGCATGGTGGCACTGGCTGTGCTGCTGGGGCTTGCTGGGCCTGCCTTGCCCTCCTTCTCCTCCTGCGTCTCCTCTGTGCTGCCTGTTGTTGTTGTTGCTGTTGTAGCACATGCATTGCTATCAGGTCCTCCAGCCCCAACATTGCTAGTCGTATTGGTATCATTGTGGAGTGTGACTGGGTGTGGGAAGGGGTGGGGTGTGCTCTTTTTGTACTTCCTGAGTCTGTATTGCCTTCACCTGTGCTGTTTCTGTGCACCTGTGGCAGCTGCATTCACTTTACATGGCCCTTTACGGTTGGTTTGTGATGGCCTAATTAGCACCATGGCGGTAAGGTACTTAACGGGCTGGGTGATGGCGTTAGGTGCATGTCCGCTTGGGTCGGCATTTGCGTACCTTTCCGCCATGGCGCTAAGTACGGTGTGGCCGGTCGCGTGCGCGCACCCTCAGTGCAGTTAGCGGTAGCGTTAACTACGATGCCACTAATGGCATCGTAGTTAACGGCCACGGGTCATGATCGGACCTGGCGGAAAAAATGGTCACCGCCATCGTTTTTCACTTAGCGCCAGGGTCGTAATGAGGCCCATTGAGGTGTTCAATGACGTTATTCGTCGAGCATTCCTTATTTGCCATTTTAGAGAAGCCCAAAAGTAAATTGACTACACAAAGAGCATCAGGATATGAAGTAATTATTTCGAACCCAGCGATCAAAGGTGTTAGATGTAGAGTTTTGAATCCAGCAACATTCATTGCAGAACCAATAGAGAAGGAGGACTATGTACATGACTGCATAACATATACTGAGTTCCATAATGATATTCCCCATGTTAGAAAAAATGCTCTTGGATGGGGGGGGTTTCTATTTATTGATGGTTCTTTGAACATTGACCAAGCGACAGTAGAAAGAAATACGGGATCAGCAGTAGTGAAGCTAAAACGTGATGGTGAATTTGAAGTACTGCCAAATGCAAGACTGCCTTCACATCGTTCAGCACAGGCTGCAGATTAAGCGGTGCTAATCGCCACACTTCAAAGATATGAGGATGAGGAAGTGACAGTGTACCCTGACTCTGCCTATGTGACTTCAACGTGCATGCCGGATTGTCATGCTGGAAAGGAGGGGTTTCCTCTGTGCAGATGGCACACCAGTGCAACATGCATCTCTATTGGATAAGCTCATTGAAGCACTAAAGCTCCCATTGGCTATCTCCATAGTGAAATGTGCAGACTAAACTAAGAGGGCAGACATGATTTCTCGCAGTAACGAAGCCGCAGATGTAGAATCCAAAAGGGCAGCATATTTCCCGAATATTTCTCATTTTGAAGGTAAAAGTGTTAAGCAAATGTCAGGACAATGTATGACGGTGAAGGATGGTTTTAATATGTTGTCCATTATGCAGTTAATTGAGTTACAATGTTGCACACTACGAGAAGAGCAAGATTTATGGAAGAGACAGGGCTGTTCTGTGTCCACCAAAGAGGCTATGTGGAGACAGGATAGTACTGCAAATCCAGTTATGCCTTTAGCATTATTAAAGGTGCCACTGGAACAGCGTCACTACTCCACACACACAACTAGAGAGAGTCTTGCTGCCATGATTGCAGAAGACTGGTTTTCACCAAATTTGTTAGAACATGTGACACAGTTTATTGTGAACTGCATTGCATGCCTGATATTCACAGCAGGGCACACTTTGCGAACAGTTAGAGGAGCAATCCCTAGGCCCAATAGTGCTTTTCAGCATCTACATATAGATTATGTGCATATGTTGCAACATACATTGGCTATAGATACATGTTAGCTGCATTATGTCCCTTCTCCAGATGGATTGAGGCAGGTCCATGTACACACCAGAATGTCTCATTTGCTACCAAATTTCTCATACGTGAGGTGTTTCCTAGATGGGGTATATGTGAAGTCCTGCTGTCTGATAATGGGCCTCATTTTGTAAATGAATTATTTGAACAGATAACTCTTTGATTAGGCACAAAGAACACATTTCCATCTGCCTATCACCCAACGGCAAATGGTATTTGTGAGAGATTAAATAGACTCCTTAAAGAAAGGTGTCATGACCCTTGCTCCTGGCCCTCACTGGCAAGTCAACCTTCTATTTAGGGCCAGGTCAAAGGCCTTAAAACCTCATCCAAGACCCTCTTGGAGACAGTCCTGGAGCCTTTGGCGCCAGGCTCATAACCATCATGAAGACCAACATTAGAATGGGACTATTTACTTGCGACTATTTAACTTGGGGAGGGTTCAGCCAACATGGAGGCACACACATAGCTCAGTTACAAAGGAACTGAGTTATGTGGTCTAGTCTTTTGGGTGTGGCAGGCCTGGGACTACTTTACCTGGACTACTTTGGGTGTGGCAGGCCTGGGACTATTTTACCTGCACTACTTTACCTGAGACTATTTAAACTGCACCCAAACAGCAGAACATGCTTTGTGTTATTCTGCTGTGGGCAGCGTAATGCTCACCGTGTCCAGTTCTAAATGCCAGTTTACCCGAAACCAAGGACCTGCAGAGAGTGAAAGAACACTACGAAACTTACCTGGAAAAGTATCCTGTCTTCAATCCATTGCTGACTTCATTTCCACTCACCTGAAGGTACGAACTCCATCATCCGGCACCGCATGCATCCTGGAATACCATAACCTGGAAAGAGGAGAAAGAAAGACAGCATTAGTAAGCGTTTACTCACGTTTCCTCCCGAATGAAGAAAGCCACACAATTCTTACCTGGGTAGTCATCTCCTGGTCAGTTAATGGAACATTACGGCGCTTGGCGAGGAACATCACAACCTGCAAGGAAAGAAAAGACACAGGTTAGCAATATAAAAGGCGAAACAGCACAGCGCATCGCGCATTACTTACCGGACAGCATTGTGCACACCGCGCTTACGCCTACCGGCCCATGCTCATCTTCAAACTGCATGACAACACCAAAATACATTTCCATACCTAAAAGGAAAGAAGCAAGACATTATTATTCGAACTAAGAGGAACATAAGAACTGTATATAAAGATGGTAAAGCAGCAAATCTACGGAGTCACAGCATGCCTGGATTCCCACAGGGGGGTTTGCACCAGTGAAGTAACTTGATCGCTGCTCACCCCCCACACATCTACACGCCCCTGCCACGAGGAGCAGGACTGAGAATCCACCTTTTACAATATTAAGACCCATCTTTAACCAGAGGCCTTACCAAGGGACTGGGAGAGGGTTAGAAAGTGCAAATCATCCAACCAGGGCTGGGTGGCGTCCCCATGGATACCAGGTGAGCGTAACAAAAGGATAGCAAACATCGAGATAGCTTTAAAGAAGGGATGACTGCATTGCCTACCCCTTGCATTATTTGCACTGAGAAGTCAGCTTGGCTCAGATCACCACGTGACTCCTCATGAATTGGTGACTGGATGCTGTATGAGAATACCCCTTGCTCCTTCCACTCGAGTTGAACTGATGCCCACTGTGTAGCAAAAACACAACGTGATGAGATGCATAATTACTTAACAAATAGGACCGCTAGTGTTTCTTTTATTTCTCAACAGATCAAAAATTGGAGGGAAAGGGCAAAGAAGATTAAAGAAGACAGTCAAACAGTTGATCCTACAGATTTCCTAAAACAACCTTGTTTGTACCCTGGGGACCAAGTGCTTTTAAGAAGCTTTGAACGCACTTGCAATAAACCCCATTTTGAAGGACTGTAATGTCACAGTGCCGCCTTCCATGCGGTGTCATGCTTACATTACTTGGAGGGCCCCCTGCTGCCTGGGGGATCGCCGTCTCTGGGGACTGCTGCAGCGTATTCCTCCTCACCAGCACCTTCACATGGGGGCTGCCACCCTGCCTCTCATGCGCATGCATGGGGAAAGTCAGCCGGATTGCATGCATGCGTGATTCTTGGTTGCTACGGGCAACCTGCCGTAGCCTTGGAGCCTCATTCCCATGCAGTAATACCATTTAAGGGGATCTGACACCACTACCTGTATGTCGCAACTATTCTTGTTACTTGGCCTTGACGCTTCTCCTGTTGGCACTTGTGCTTTGCTCATTTATTCTGTTGGTATCTGCGCCTCACACTGCTTCCCTGGCCAGCTCTTACCTTTTGTTCCTTCTTCCTTTCCTGTCCTCTCAGTTCCGTCAGACCATTACCATCTTCTGGGTACCATCTGCCTCTTGCCTTCCTAGCTTCCTTACATTCCTCTCCTTGGACGCTCACGTCAGTATTCACACTGTCTTGATACCACATTAATCCCATGGGTGGTCCCTTCCGTGGTGTTGAGAGAGGGATTCAAGTCTCTGACTGAGTTTTGTATCCTTGGCTTGAGGCTGGGGGCAGTCTTCCTTCCCATACTATACTGGGACCGGAGTGGACACCAGTACTGAGGGGAACCTGGATAGAAAGAAGTCAAAGACCACAGGTAAATGGGAATCATAGGGGGCATATCTTGACAGATTGGGTAGCCTTACTGACCAATTGGAGTCAGATATGGAAGCCTTGCAGCAACTCAAGAACGAACTACATGCCGCACGTGCCAAAGTTGCCTCTCTATGTGCTGAAAATGTCCAGCTGAAAGATGCCCTCGCTACCACAACCTCAGTAGCCCTAACCACGTCAGTGGTGGGACCGTCCAGTGTGTTAAAGTACAATGGTGACACCAGAAAACGAACCAAATTCTGCAATCACTGCATTATCTAGTTTATGCTGCACCCAACCCATTTTTCAACAGAGAAAGCCAAAATTGGATACATCATCAGCTACTTAGATGGAAATGCTCTGGCATGGGCGGTACCATTTGTGTCCTCCCACAGTCCCCTTTTGGACAACTTTTCTGGTTTTAAAAAGGTCTTTCATGATGCCTTCAAGCAGCTTCAGCACAGAATCAGTTATTGGAACTAAGGCAATGATCTCAGGACTTGGTTGCCTACGTAGGCCGATTCAAGCAGCTGACCACAGAGTCACTATGGCATGAGGTACCACAGCTCACTCTGTTCCGCAAAGGGTTGTGGAACGAATATAAAAGATGAGCTAGTACACGTGCCAGAAGAACAACACTACAAAGCTTGCTTGTCCAAGTCATCCGTATTGACCATTGTCAGACCGAAAGAAAAGCTGAATGCCGAAGGTCGGTCTTGTACAGCCTCTAAGTAGCACTAACATCCTTGGGGCCATCAACAGCATTGGGGGAACACACTGCTGAGCCCATGCAGATCGGTACCTTGAGAGGGCTGTTATCCGAGGCAGATCGACGTCGGTGTAGAACTAACCAGGTTTATTGGATTGTAGGGCATCAGGTAACTACATCGATTAGACCTTCGTACAACTGAATAGCATTCCCAGGAAATCCAAGACTCACATTGTGGCTATCCAGGTCATTGATGGTACCCCTTCATCTTCTGGGCTCATAAAAGTCTCCATTAGCCAGCATACTGAACAGCCTTTGTATCCTGTGGTATTGGGCATGCTATCGCTCATGACACATAACCCCTTCAATCAAATGGACTATGTGAATATTTAACTTCTCGTCCAATACCTGTACCGTGCATTACTGCCCTAAATTTTGTCAAACCACAGAACATTTCCTGGAGACAAAGGGAATGACTACCTTGATCCAACAGATTTCCTGTTTATCGTTACTTGCAGAATACTACCAGTACCAGGAAATTTCCCAGCAACCCGTAAACACATACCTACCACCTAACCGGAATATGGACTGCGAAATCAATCTGGTACCTGATTCCACTCTGCCCAACAGCGTTATAGAGTCTCTTATGCCAACTGAGAAAGCAGAATTAAAACAATACCTTGGTGACTGTTTGGAACATGCCTAAATCACACCCTCCAAGTCCCCAGTGAGGTTGCCTTTGTTCTTTGTGCCAAAGAAAGAAGGTCTCCTTCAGCCAAGCTTTGATTACCGCCTTTTGAATGACATCACTGTCAAGGACCGTTACACACTGCCTTTCATAATGGACATACTGGAATCATTACAGGAAACCAAGATTTTCACCAAACTTGATTTATCATCTAGTCTGATTTATCATCTAGTCTGCATTCAACACGGCCATGAGTGGGAAACCGCGTTTAAAACACTGTTCGTGCACTATGAATATAGGGTCATGCATTTCGGTCTGAGCAGTGCCCTGGCGGTATTCGAATGAGTCATGGATTCCATTTTCTCCAGTCTCATTGCGATATCAATGTGGGTATATCTGGACGATATACTGATCTTTTATGCCAGCCAAGAAGACCATATAGCTCATGTTCAGGAGGTGCTACATAGACTACAACAGAGCCATCTGTTTGCTAAGTTGGAAAAGTGCTGATTCCATATGACTCGGATGGAGTTCCTGGGTTATGTTGTCAGTTCGGAGGGGGTTCACATAGATCCCAAGAAGGTACAAGCAATCTTGCAATGAAATCCCCCTCACGCTGTGAAGTCCCTGCAGCGCTTCCTAGGATTTGTAAACTATGACCGGTGTTTCATCTCAAGCTTTGCCCAGCTTACTAAGCACCTTACTTGCTTACTTAGTACCACACAGCCCTTCAGATGGGCGGAGCAAGCTATTGCCACTTTATGTGCCCCACTGAAGGCTGTTACTATTGTGCCTGTGTTGCAGCACCAAGATAACAACCTGCCATTTCTTAGCCAAAGCTGACGCTTCGGACCACGCCTTGGGCGCCGTCCTTCTTTAGGCCGATCCCCAGTCTCGTTCCGAGTTACCAGTGGCCTATTATTCACATAAATTGTAGGGCAGTGAATGGAACTACTCCATAAGTGAGAAGGAGCTGCTTGCCATCAAGGCTGCCTTTGAGGAATATGGCCAATACCTGCTAGGGGGCCTGTTTAAGGTTGAGGTCCGGACTGACCACCACAATCTGCAATATCTAGGTACCCAGAAATGCATGAACTGCAGGCAGGCAAGGTGGGCATTTTTCATCCTGCAATACGATTTCTTCATCACCCACATTCTGAGCACATAGACCAAAAGGGCCGATGCCTTGTCTCATTCCTTGTAGGCCGGTGAGAGGGGGGTCTCTCCCGGCCTTGTACTGTCCCCTACGAAACACTTAATTGTGGCCATACTGCCTTTGTTGGACCAAATCAGGCAAGTTACAGCCCACAATCCTTGGATCACGGATCTGCTTCGTGAAAAGGACGCTAGCATGAAGGAGGGATTGCTATTCCACAGAGAACGCCTATATGTCCCTAAACCCGTCTTACAACAGATGGTAATATCCCAGATGCACGATTCCAAACTGGTAGGACACGGAAGGGAACAAGCTACGACGAAATTAATCCAGTGCCAGTTCTGGTGGTCGGGGTTGAGTAGTCAAGTTACGGAGTATGTGTTCACCTGTCCCGTATGTGCACAAACCAAGGTAGCCCATATTCGACCAATTGGATTTTTGAAGCCTTTGGAAGTACCACCTTGGCCATGGCCTACTGTTTTGGCAGATTTCGTTGTCGACATTCTATTGTCCAACGGATTCACATGTATCTTTGTTACTGTAGACTGTTTCTCCAAGATGGCCTACTTCGTGCCTTTATCAGGGGTTCCTGCTGCCACAGACAAGACATGGCTGAGGTGTTTTTCTCTCACGTATTTCGTCTACACAGCCACCCCACCAAGATCATTTCTGATCGGGGATCCCAGTTTACATCCCGCTTTTGGAACGCATTGTACAAACATATCGGGGTCACTAAGGCATTCAGTTCAGGTTACCACCCACAGATCAATGGAAAACTGAACGCACCAATCAGTCTATGGAGCAGTATCTGCGATGCTTCACAAGTGGTATGCAAACCGACTGGAGTTATTATCTACTCATGGCAGAGGTGGCTTACAACAACTCTGTTTACACTGCTACCAGGATTAGTCCCTACTCTTGTTGCATGAGTTTCCATCCGGAGGTTCTGGCCCTGCATGATGTGGTTCCTGGTCCTTTGATGTCTAGCAATGCTCTGGTCCTACGTCTACAGGAAATACATCGCACTGTGTCCGGCCATCTTGCAGATGCCAAGGCCCGATTTAAGGCAGCTGCTGACAAACATCTTAAAACATTCCACAGAAAGAAACTTGGATTCCTTCCTGAAAATCAGCTGTTCAGATCTTGAAAGATAGGTTGTGCTTTACCCACGTTGCAGAGATTCCAGATTATGGCCAGGAATTCATCATTCAGACCAACGCCTGTGAAATTGGCATTGGATCCATTTTAGCACAACTAAACTCAGAAAGGGTTGAACAGCCGGAACTGGGCAACAATTGAGAAGGATGTATTCACCATGGTGTGGGCAGTATGAACGTTGAAAACCCTACATTTGTGGACGTCATTTTACAGTTGAAATGGACCAAAGGCCTCCCAAGTGGTTAATGACAATACAGGGCGAGCCTCCGGAGCTATTATGCTGGTCTATATACTTGCAAGGATTAATTATGGACATATAACATAGGCCAGGCTCTTAACACTGAAATGCAGTTGGCCTAAGTATGTACATTTGCCTTTGTCAATGAGCCACACCCATAAAAGGGTTGTGCTCACCAATTTTTGGCCGGAGGGCATGTAAAGAAATGCCATCTGCGTAGGTCTGCAAGCCCAAGCTTTTTTGATTTTCTCTATGTAAAATGATGCTGTTTTTTCTCTCCCCCCCCCCCGCCCCACCGAAAGTGAGCACTGCTAATTGGACCTCACATTCTAAATGCTTGTCAAGCTGTTCCCCGTGCTGTGATTTTGTACCTGTGCGCTGGGAGGTGTTGCTGAATTCGCTCTGAGGTTGCCATGTTGGCAGTAACTCGAGTCTGGTCTGGACGCTAGGTAGCATGGAAGAACCACCCACCTCTGTGGTAAGATGGGAACTGGACCAGGAGCGGTAGCAATCCTCCCAAATCCAAGTAAGGTTGCCACCCATATGGTCTGAGGCGTTGGAACAGTGCGGACACTGAAGTCGGGTGGCAGCAACAGCAAGAAGAAGAGAGAGAAACCAAGAAGGAAAAGGACCAGCTCACGGAAGGGTCAGGAAATGCTCTGGTAAAACAATGGCTAAAAAAGGCTAATAGGAGCAGAAGATGAAGGCACGGGACAAGCGAGAGAGAAAACTCAGGAAGCAGCAGTTATCAGGCTCTGGCAGCGTCTCTTTTCATAAAGGTCAAAGGAAGGAATTGCAATGCACTGTTCTGCCTGGCGCCGATGCTTTTATGTTCACCGGCATAAGAACAAGGATCAGCCTCCAGACCCTGGTTGCTCTTGGCAACGGTTCACTCCAAGTGAACAGCACACGTGAGGAACCCAGACACTGGCCCCCCACATCTGCACATTGACTCCAGCATGGCGGCCATCCCATTGATACCCTAGCAGGAAGGTGCGCGGCATGGGCGCCGAAACAGACCATCGAAGTGCTGCTATCAAGGATCTACCCTCCAACAATACACTCTGTGGGTGCTTGCTGCCACAATGCTGCTTGGTGACAAATTATAGTAATCATGTGCCCTCTTTGCTAGACCCTCTCTACTGACATCTCAGCAGCCGCCATATGGTTTTGCAACATGGCAGCCCCAGAGTAACATGTACATTTCTGGGACGGGGTGGAACATTGTTTGGTGGCTGCGACTTTGTGGACCACATTCTCCCATAATATAAGAAAAAAAGGAACAACAGTCATGGGGGAGTCCACCATTAAAGGACACCCCATCTCCCATTTAAAAAAGGCACAGGTAATGCGGCTGTCCTCTGTAAAAGGATACCCCTGGCCTCCACACGGATGGACAGGTATCAAGCAGGGGAGCAGCAGTGTGAAAAAAGGGAACAGGAGGGGCCATGACCAGTGCAGGGCAGTGTAGACCATGCCAATACATAGAGGAGATCTGTAAAGAGCTTGTGGGAGTGGGTGGGAGCTGAAATGGGCGTGCGGGTCCTGTTCTGTGGGAAAGTGTTGATTGGAAACATGATCTCGATTCCTCCTGGAATCTAAACTATTCCAAAACACGTGGGCACCCTTAACAGTGGGCACCCCTTGATTGAAATTATATACAACTGTGTATCCACAATGTCTGGTGGCAGTTTGGTTATATATAAGTGTAAAGCTATATCCTATTCAATATAGCATATGGTTTACAGACATTTTATAATGTTACGGTGAGTGATGAAATGAGTAGAGAGCCCAGTTTTCATTGCTTGCTTATAAAGGTTCCATGGTTAAATCACTTACACAGAAAAATGTCAAATATACAATTCTGTGGTCATTCTTATGTACCCAAAATTCTCTTCGCTTTTATGCAAATCATCAGGAAACCACATTGGTGCTATTTGTCCCCTCTGCCTTTTTCATTGGTGATTTACTTACAGAAAATACAGGTTATTTACTCACTGATTCAATTGTTTACATAATGAGTGAGGGAGTGATTCATTTACAAACCCATGAGCAATTCATTTACTATGTACAGAGTGGATGCAAACAGTGGTCGAAGTGTATGAAAAGAAGTAGTGGAACTATGCTCTCTGCTTGCCTGCCCCCGCTTCCCACAAATCCCACCACCACTTGCCCTTCCATGCACAATACAAACCCCCGAACAAATGCGTCTGCTGTTTAAGGGAAAGTGCAGGGCAATGAAGTGCAAGTTTCAACTGCTTCCTTTAAAAAAACGAAACCATTCCGGATCAGTTTCTTTTTACAATAAAAGAATAGGAACAGTAAAACGTAAGAAAAAAAAGGTACAGGAGCACCGCTCCCAACCGCTCCCACCCACTTCGACCACTGGATGCAAACAATACATCTGAGACCATGCTGAATGACACCTAAGTACATGGTTCCATGATGTCATGGTGTATTGTTTGGGTCAGGCAGTTCCACCTGGAGACCACAATCAAAACACTTTTTAGGCCAAATTATAGCCCCCGCCTCCTTGATTTTACATTGTACTTAAAGCACTGCATAGGCCCATGACTGGGATCAAGATTATGGGTGCAGGCTAAGAATCAGTTAAAGATGGTAGCGAGGCAGTCTGTGTGCTGGACTGTGATTGCAGACACATTTCAGAAGAACTGACGAATGGCGAAGGTTGGTCCAGCTTCTACAGTGACCCCGGCCACCGACGCAGAGAAGAACGATGACCCAGCGACCGCGACCTGATGCTGGCTTCGGTTAAGGCACATGCGTGGTCTACACGTATGCTCACCTACGCTGCTGGCCTTGGGTTGAGAGTTGCGGGAGAGGGGGCGCCTGAGTCTGGGGTTGTTGGGGCTTTAGAGTGGGGATGCCTGGATTGGAACATGCTTTGTGGGATGGGCTGGGGAGAAGATCGAGCGCTGGGACTGTGGCTAATGTTGATTTGGGGTGGGGCCGGGCCAGGAAGCCACCTGACACATACTTTGTGGGTGCAAGAGCGGAAGGTGGCTACCCACTTGGTCCTGGCTCAACAAAAATGACATTTCAAAGGATTCACTTTAATTGAGAGCTGTGCAATTCCCCATGGCTAATAATGTTGTAACAACTCTTGCTGTTTTTCTATAATGCTCTACTTAGCAAATATTACAGATTACACATAAAGCCACTATGCACACTGCACATATGCAAAGTACCTTTGCAATTGCACACTGCACAGCAAGATTCCAGTTGAATAATCCACCCTTTAAGTAAACTTAGGAAATGACATTATTGCTCCTGTAAGCACTCGCATGAATTTCAAATGAATACAGTTTTGATAAAGGTTCTCCAACATTGAAATGAGCATTCACCTTGAGGTTTTTATTTAAATGAACAGAATTTTAAAAACAAAAATGAAGTTAAGGGAAGAGTGGCGGGTACGGGAGGGGGGAGCATGAGTGTACAGGAGAATTCCCCGTAAATACAAAATCGAAGAAAAGTCTTTACACAAACAAGCTTATTGGGGCACCTTTTTCATGGTAACAATTCACATACAAGTCGCAGCAATTAGTGTGACATATTTAGGGACTCTGACATGGGACATTGCTGCAGTTTTCGATGTGTAGTTCTCCAGGTTTGTGATTTATGTTATGTATTCATGATCATACAAGGTCACGTGAAAAGAAGATGGTATCAGCTTGTCTACTTTTCAATGTAAACACCGCTGTTGGAATGGCCTGGCAGCCTGCATGCAGTGGAGGGAAGATCATGTGACGCCCCTTCTAAAGAGAATTTCTATTACAGCCCCATACGACCCTATAGATCCATGCCGTCTTGACCTGTGCTGGTATTGGTTGCAGTGCTTCTCTGCACCTGCCCCTTACTTCTGGAATACATGTACAATAGATATGCACCCCGCCCCTGGTGTTTTAAAAGTGAATACATCACTCCCTCTAAGCAACTCCCTTTTTTTTTGCAAACTGAGTTCAAGAAGAATGAATGCACAGTGGTGAAATGATCAGACTTTAAAATGACATTAGTTGCCCCAACTTCACAATTTTGTACTGAACCATAAGGTGTATGTGTGAGAGAAACATGCAATTTAAATTACATTTGGTACAATGCAGACACGCTGTTCGGATGACATTAGCTGATAATGATCGTGCTACTTACTATGCATATGTCGAACATAATGGTGTTTTCTTTGTCTCTTTTGCCCCTATTTCATTTCTCATTCTGACCCCATCACCAACTGGATCACTCTTGTATAAAGCACTCAATCACAGGTAGGTCTGCCTCGAATTGAAAAGTCAACCCTTTGATCAGTTAATAAATATACATACAAAATACTAGGGCCTCAAGTTAAGCAAGGGACAAACCCATCCAATCATATGACTCGGCACCATCTGAGGATCGGAGATCGTGTCCGGCAGATGGTTTCTCCCCAGCTTGGCAATGACCCAGCAACACTTGCCCACTCCACGAGCCAACTACTACGTTGGCGAAGTATGAGTTAAATTTGGACGCCTGAATCACCTTCTGGAGGTCTGAAAATAGAGCTGGAAAATAGAAATTATTTCGCTGTGGTGATGAGCTAAATTCTGCGTATTCTGGACCTACGTTCTCGAACGTGTGAAAATGGTTGTCAGTGGCAACATAGAGCCATATGGTGCCACGACGATGCCAGCGTGGGGACGTCAATTTCAACAGTGTACACAGTCCCATCCCAGAAGGCTCTATAAAGCCAATATGATCAGGAAAACTCGGATCATACAAACAGGAAACTATAACACTGCGGCCAAATGTAAAGAATTGGATGTTTACGCCAACAAACACTGTGGCATTGCGAAAAAGAAACGTTCCAGCATATTCTTTGGAATATTTTTAGGACTATTACCAACAAGCTAGACCTGAGTATTTTTTGTTACGGAACTGAATCTAACCAGAGGCAGCATTAAACTTCATCTTCCTTTAATTCTGACTCTCCAGCAGTTTCAAAACGTATACATCTTTTATACAAATGTAAGGCATTTAAACATTTTTTTTCTTTTTGCTGGAAACTACAACTCCCTGTCTGCCATGCTTCTCCAATAATTCCAAACACCACTTCCACTTATGTGCACCCCCTGTGATGTCACGTCCATTATAGGTGCCTTCCTCTTCTTTTCTGCTCTACATCCCAGTATTCTGACTGCATAGCGTTTTCAGTGTATTAAATATGTACAGTGATAGCATGCATTGTACAGAGAATGGCCTGTTGTGAAGATAATAGTGATTTAGCATGCAAGCAAGCATTAGAAACTGACACAGTGCAAATGCTCAGCCTTAGGATTGGAACTTGGTTATTAGCATAACCGCGCAGCGACCGACAGACGAATCACATGTTCGGGCGAGCGGTAGCGCCTGCGAGTGTGTCTCGGAGAGGCGGCGGGTCTCTGGTCCTTTCTGCACACACTGGGAAACTTTGCATATGGGCCTTTGATCACTTTAACCCAAACAGGCCCACCACTTAAGAATTGAGTACACAGTTGTACATAAAGCAAGTTTATTGTACAATATTCTGGCGAGCAGTTAGATGATGTTGGAGGACCAAAGTAACCCAAGTCTCAACAAACCACATCAGTTCACATCGTTTATACGGTTTTGCAACAGTTAAAACACTCCCAAATACTTTATTGTAATCCACCCCCAAACATGATTCGATAAAACACTCTTCAAAGAAATCCCATCTTTTCCCAGTTCCTATGTTTTTATATGCCAGTGTAATCTTAAATATCTTCAGATCATATTCATCACACACACACACACCTCTTCTTATGATTCGTCCATAGTAGGTCATGACATCAACGCATGGTTAAACATTGGAATTGAAAACATGATTCATTACTAGCAATAACTGGCCTAAGCTGTTTAAATCCTAACTCTTGATTTGCACATGGCTTGCATGAATATGCCTTTGCATATGAAGAAGGCTGGGTGAATAATTTCTCTTTGTTCGTGATGCTATCTCATTCCCCAGGTCACCGTTCCATTGAAACTTTCCAATCTGCAACAACTCCAGCTTCATCGCACAATTGAAACTCCTGATTAGCTTTAGGCACTGTCTTACCCTGTGTTTTATTACTGACCAAAATAAATAACAAAACTCCTTCTGTCATGCTGTCAGGCAACAGGAGATTACATTTGCTATCTACGAGATTTATCAGACCATAAAAAAGAATGGCTATTTTTTTATAGCTGTACTGACCGCAATGGTAAATTTGCTCATTCACTTACCTTCTGAAAACCTGTCAAGGCAGGTTTAAAAGCCAAAGAACATTTTGAGAAAGGGGTACTGTGTTCCTGCATGAATTCGCAAAGTATTTATATTAATGTATATGTGTGTTTTTACATTTGGTGGGTCTAACATTATATCTTTCAAGCACATGCAAGCTAATATGTATCAATTTGTAGACTAATAGGAACATTAAAGTAACATATCCCATCCATAATTAACTACACTTTGATACCTATGAAATTGTAACATGGGGCCCAGCTCGCCGCCACCCCCAGTGAGTCATTTGAGGTGCACAACATGAACCCCTCGTAATCATCTCGACCTTTCCTGGCCACCCTAACAGGACCCACCCGCTCTCTCACATTAGGTGGGATGGGACGGTAAGCTTTGCCTTTGAGCCGCCCATAGCCCTGAAGGGCTGAACAGGATTGCACATTTTTATATATACAGAGAAAGCACTCACGCTGGGGGATCAGCACACGAGCATTGGAACAATCAAAACACAATTGGGGCACAAGCATAGCCAGCTGGTTCCTAGCCGATGGAGTACCTCTCAGCTGCAGAGTAAGGCACAACAATAGAGTGCTGTACAGAGCAGTCTTCAGCTACAGTATTACTCTTGGGCTCTGGCAGCCTCGTACAGGTGTGTGTTTCAGCCTGCTAGTTCAGGCCTTAGGCACACCAGAATGTTATCACTATGGCGGGCATGGGAGAAGATTACTGGAGCAAGGCCAGCCAAGAGCAGGAGGAGGAGAGCAGGGATCTCGCTCTCTGTTAAAAAAAAGTACTTGGAGAATCCTTAGTGATTGCATTGGGACAGGTGGTGAAACCCCTTCAAGACAGACTTGACACTCTGGAAGCCCTGTTTGAAAAGAACATGGAACAGAAGAACGTGCCCAGGATGCAAACTTAGATCAGGGTGCAAGAGCAGGGGGAGTAAAATTGCTCGGAAGAGAAAACACACTTCGACTTCCCCAAGCCAGGAGAAAGAGGGGAAGCAGAGTACCCCTGAGGTGTCAGATGCATTTCAAAAGCATAAGCAAGCATTCATGCAAAAGTCAATTGTGCCACACCTCCAACCCTCGGCCCTAAGGCAAGAGAATATGGGAAGAGCAGACACGGACACAGAATCAGAGAAGTCCATTGTCACGACATATCCGACCATCGAGGAGACCCAAACCCTTGAGGGGAAGAAAAGGTTGAAGAAGTTGAACAACACCAGAGAGGCTGAACTACAGCTGTCGGTCATGTTTCACCCTGATGACATCAAGAACCTGAGGTCCGCAGACTGGCAGCCCTCCCCCAGAGTAGCCGAGTATATGGCGCAGAGGTTACACAAGCTGTTATAGAAAGACACCCGGCTAAGAAGGAAATCGTAATGTCCGAGGCACGAATCACCAGGGAAGGTAGCAGAGACCCCCAAACTCAACCCCAAGATGATAACCTTTATAATGAAAGTGTCTAAGGATGTCCGTAAAGGAATGGACAGACCATGCAAGAACTGCCAATAGAAGGTCTGGACATTGCAGAGCCAATATTGAAGATACTGGACTTAGCTGAAAGGGTCAAAGATACTGGGGAGCCAGTCAATGCAGAGATATTGGGCAACTGGGTGCAAAGAGCGGTCTTCTTGTTAGGGAACGCCAACTGCACCCGGAACAGAGAAGGGGTCTGTTGCAAAAAATAGACCGTAAATTGGGTGATCTCACCACATACGAGGCAGGTGAAGGCACCCAAGGGTTGCTGTTCGGAGAAGCATTTGTGAAAGAAATGGGTAAGTTCATGGTGACGTACACAGCTCTGGAGAAGGCCTGATTGTCCATAAGGAAAATCGTCCCCAATAGAGTTTTTGCCAGCACCGGCCTCTACAGAGGTTGTGCGGCCGGTCGACATTACTCCCACCACAGACCTCAAGGCCTGAGGGCCCAATACTGGGAGTCCAGACAACAGGATTCCTTCTTCCCGGCTAGGGGGAGAGCCATTCAAGGGAACAGAGAATGAGGGTACTCCAGATACTCGACGGCTCAATCAGGTGAGAGTAAGAGAGGGATAATTTTCGCCAGTGGGGGGGAAGGACAGCAGAGGGTATGAATGCAAAGCATAAGCTGTCAACCGATGCCTGGGTCTTGCAGACCACGAGCGGGTTCAAGCTACTCTTCATAGGGGAGTCCGAGCAAATGATGCCCCAACCAGACTAGTACTGTTGCGAGAGGAAGAGGGCATCCTCCAGAATGTACTCACGCAACTCAGGTGCAAAAAAGCGATTGAGCCAATGGCTCCAGGGAAAGCGAGATTTAACAGCAACATGTTCCTGGTTCACAGGAAAGAGAAATTCAGGCCGGTGACAAATCTGAAGAGCCTAAACGGGTGGATTACATACAGGTACTTCAAGATGGAAGGCACCCACCTGCTCAGAGACATCCTCAGAAAGGGGGATTGGTTAGTGAGGATATACCTGAAGGACATATATCTCATGGTGCCTGTGGCACCGGAGGACTGACCTTTCCTGTCCTTCAGGTGGGGAGAGCAATCCTGGCAGTTCAAGACGCTCGATTCGGCCCCCTCCTCAGCCCTGTGGGCCTAAAGCTCATGAAACCAGTGGCAGCTGCAGCCAGGGAAAGGGGCATCCGAATGATAGTCTACCTAGACGACATCCTGATTCTGGTGTCGGACAAAGCGGTCCTAAGGCTACAGGGCCTCCTGGAATCCCTAGGGTTCCTCGTCAATTGAGAGAAATCAGAGCTGGCACCTATGAGAAGGATGGTCATCCTGAGATTTGTAGTGATAACCAGGTTAGCGACCCTGGAGTTTACACCACAGAAATTGAGAGAGACCAAGAAGGATATCAGAGCTTGACTCAGAAAGGAGATTATTTCACTCAGGAGGCTGGTCAGGATAGTGGGTCTGCTAGCGTCCTCTATTCAAGCCATATTTCGAGAACCCTGTGAGAAACCAAAGGGTGGCTCACCTACTAGTCCCCTGGTATCTCTCTCTCAGGTGACCAGGGCACGGTCATCGCCTTTGGATCAAGTCACTGGGGATGGTCCAGTTCAGGAGGATCACCTGGGTGAGGGGTCTTCTGTGAGTGGGGGTGAGGCGGTATTTCCCCTTTCCCGTAGTCATGACCCATCAGATTATATTGGAATCGCCAATGTTCCAACTCCTCCCCCTTCTGCACAAACACTGGGCCGAGGAAGAGGGTGACTGAGAGTAAAGAGGCTAACCCGGACATATCTCATTGGTAATCTGGTCAGGCAAAGTCAGGCACTTGACTTTAATCACATACATCGGGTACCCATTAGCTCTCCCCACACGGATAAAAGGGGGAAACATAGAGACACACTCTGAGCAAGGAAGAACACGAGAAGGAGCTGATCTTTCGGGGCAAAGGCAAACCTACTGAAGCAGGACTACAATCGAGGAACTAGAGCAAAGGGTAGAGAAACCATGAAGTTCCCTGCAGGAGGTCGTTGCTTCCAGGAAGCTGAGAAGGAGACGTGGAGAAAGCCAAGTCACAGACAGGAAGAAACCTGCATTGTGTTTCAAGGACACAAGCGACCCTCCTGGGTGAACGACAGAGTTGGGGAGGCGAGGCCAAGCCTGTGGTATTAACCTTGACTTGTGAATCCAAGCCGCAAAGACAATAACGGAACACAGACAACCAGTGAGTTAGTGGAAGACATAAAAGGCCGGTTTGTGTCAAGGAAAGATTAAAGCCGCAACAGTGTATCTCACAAGTGAAGGTTGCACACATGCTGATGAGATGTGAAAGAAAGCTAACCAGTGATGAACTTGATAACTCTGAAGTCAGTGATACAGAGTAGCGGAGTGGTCCAGCGAAAGGAAGTGCTCACTTAAAAGTCTCAGCGAAATGTGAAATGTTTTGTTATAAAACTACAAAGTGAATGAACTCTGAAATGCGTAATGGTCAAGATTAATCCCGGCAAAGGGGGAAGTGAAAAGGTCAATGCTTGAAAAGAAAGATTTCTTTTGAACTTTTGTGCTTATGGTACTGAACTACCAAGACCAAGAGACACTGGGGCAAATAACATAAGAGTGTGAGCTGTAGAGAAAGTCGAAGTGGTCCTGCAGAGGTCTACAGTAAAAGTCGGGCACACTCAAAAGTCTTTGACATCGGAAAAGGTCCGAGTCCAACTGAGGGAGAGCAGGAGTGTGAAAAGTTAGGGGGAGGGAACCACTAAATAATGAGAATTAAGCTTGGGGAGGGGAACCCCTGCAACTGCATTGATTGAGAGGTCCAAGCCCGTCTGAGGGAGATCTACGTTGAATCAGGTACTTTTTGGTTGAAATGTCCGAGCCCGACTGGGGGAGACCTGTGTGAACTTTTGTTGAACTGTGAAAGAACTTTTGAAAGCTTGAATTAGTAACTTTAACGTGGAAAGCCAGGCGGGCCTCGATCCACGTCTTGAACTGCCTTTGTTTTGAGAACCTGCGCCAGAGTTTGTCATCCTGTCTATGGGGGCTGCCTCACTCCGTGCTGTCCAACGTTGGGAAGAGAGCTGACTTTCCTTTGCATACATATTCCCCATTACACACCTTTTGTATAAGAGATAGGGCAGGCATTAGGTTGTGTTAGTATAGGCCATTTTGATTTGACAGAGACTGACTAGGGCTGCGTTTTCTTTATTATTCGATGGTAGATACTACTCCCATCATAGCTATAGGGCGAAGCAGGAGTTTTTCCAAACTCCAAAAATTAACTAACGGTTTTGAACTTGTACCTCTTGTGTCATTGTCATACGTGTGATACCATGCCTCCCTTCCAGCCCTTACACTTCAGGACTCTGCAGAGACTACAGATAAGACACCTCGGACAGGGAATGGGGTATCACCAGCTGGGTCCCCTTGATCTAGACTGCACAACTGAGCTGAATTGGTGGCTCCAGAATGTGGAGGGCTGGAAAGGCAGGGCGATCTTTCGGAGACTTCCCAGACATAATCATAGAGTCAAGCGCCAGCAGATCTGGCTGTGTAGCCAGGTGCGGTTATTCCAAAACTGGAAGAGCTAAGTCTTCACATACATTGTCTGAAACTCCTAGCAGGATCCTTTGTGATCAAGGCGTTAGCAAAGGACAAGGTGAACTGCTATATCCTCCCAAAGATGGGCAACGTGTCTGTGGTGAGGTATATAAACCACCTGGGCAGGAGAGGTCCAAGCCGCTGGCAGAACTGGCAAAAGATTTCTGGCACTGTTGCCTGGAGAGGCAGTTGTCCGTCACAGCAGAGAATCTGCCGGGAGTTCAGAACATAGTGGCAGACTGGAACCCCAGCTATCTGCAGGACTCCCAGTGACTGGAGGCTCCAGATAGAGGTTTTCCAGAAGCTTGTGTAGCTTTAGGGTCCTCTAGATATCAAACTATTTGTCGCCAGGCTGAATACACAGAGTCCCAGGTTCTTCAGCTGGTGGTTAGATCCAGACGTAGTTGGAGCAGACACGTTTCTGCATCACTGGGGGAGGTGACACATTATGCATTCCTCCCATTCATGATGTTGGCAAGGGTTTTGGTGAAGATTCACAGGGAACAAGCAGAGATAGTGCTCGTGCCCCCTGCCTGGAAGTCAAAAGTGTGCTTTCCAGTTCTGATGGAACTTTTCTCTCATTTTCCGAGGATTCGTCCTCAGAATCAGGACCTGCTACCCATAAGTCAGTGTCTTCTTCTGAGGATGATGAATGCTCTGCTGCTAATAGCCTGCAAGGTATTGGAAGCAGATGGAGCTTTGCAGGCCTTTTAGAATGCGCTGCTCAGCTCATCAAGGAGTTCTGGACTCCATCTACACTCAGGAGCTATGATGCTGTGTGGGGCAAGTGGGTGCGATGGTGCCGGCCGTGCAGAGTTCATTCTGCTTCTGCCCCTGTAGTGCAAGTGGTTAATTACTTGGCCACTGTAACAGGACCGGCAGAGCCTTCATGATGCTAGGTGTGCATAGATCAGCGATCTCAGCTGGACACCCAGCGGTGGATGGCAAGCCGGTGAGGAACACCCAGTGGTAGTGCGGCTCCTTAAAGGTGTTAAGTTCCAAACTCTGCCAATGCCCAAATACGCTCACCTGTGGGACGTCAATTAAGTTCTCACTCTATTCCTCAACTGGCAATCTAATATGAACTTATCGCTGCAGCAACTGTCAGGCAAGCTAGCTATGCTGTTATGTCTGGTATCCTGTAGGAGGGTGTCAAGTGTTAAAGCCCTCGAGGTCGACAGGAAATTGTTCCCCCCCGGAAGGAGTGGCTTTTAACGTGGCTGGGAGAACACAACTAACTCCAGAGTAATTTCGTACCCGTTTTTGCCAGATCACCCTAAGCTGTATGTGGCCTCTTGTATTAAATCTTACCAGGATAGAACGTCAGAGGTTAGGCCAGCAGGAGTCACCGAGCTGCTTATAGCAAGGAGAAGGCCCTTCAAGGGGGTAGTGACTGCTACTATAGCCAGATCGGGCAGGGAGATCATGGCGCAGGCAGGAATACACTTGTCTAAGTTCAGAGCGCACTCTGTGAGGGGGTGATGGCTTCCAAAGCATTCCAGGCTGGTGCCAGCTTGCAGGATATACTATACTGTATACTGGGGTGGCGCCGGTAGTGCAAAGGTTTGAACAAGCATAATGCTCGCCTCCGGTCTTGACCTAGAATACAAATTACCAAGCTTACAGCACAGGGGGTCGTGATTCAGGGGCGCCATTTGACCAAAATGCCAGGGTAAGCGGTAGTGACACCACACAACCCTTGACCTCTGATGACATCACAGGAAGTGATGTCATTTGACCCCATCCCCCAAGTGACATCCCGGGAAGTGATGGCACACAACCTTTCACCCCTTGACAAAACAGGAAGTAGCATCACATAGCATTGTTCCTCAGTACACTAAGAAAAATATGGTTACGTCATCACTGTAATATAATATACATTTCATACAAGAATGGATCTCCATATGTAGCGTTAATATCAGTGTGTATAGGCCCATATTACAAAATTACTGTGAATGTAAGCAAACGTCCAACACAACAACCTGGACTATTGTACATTATTCGGGATAAACTGCAAACAGACAGAGCATCTCGAAGAGGCGTAAACCCCAAAGCGCAGACATCCAGTGCCTGCCAAGTGTCTGGCCACAGACAAACAGGTATTATCTTGTCAATAGTGCACTTTGAACAATTGCACAGCAACCCTCTCCCACCAGTCACCCAGAGCCTGAATTTCCTCCAACCATTTTCACCACGGACACCCCACCATTCACTGCGAGTTGCTAAGGGCCTTCCGTCAACGGCTTTAAATGGCTGGCACCCACTCCCGCCCTCCAACACCTTACTCCTCCAATGCCTTGCTCCAAAACCTTCAGGTTTAGGAAGTGTCACCCACCAGCAACTTAAGTCTGCAGCATTCTCCAACACCATCAACCTCAAGCAAACTAACAACTTAAGTCACTAGTATCCTCCTTCAACACCCCAACAGTGTGAGTCTCAATTACCCTCCTCAAAAATCTTATATTTACATTCAATGCATTTCAACTCTCTTAGACCAAATTACATCTTAAACACTCTCTCCCAACATATGTAAGTCACTAGTACAACGTTTTAGGTCTCAAGTACCAACCACCATAACAGTAAAAAGATAGAGGGGAAAGATGTGTTGTCGGTCACAGTAATTGCAGGTTTTTTTAATTTTTAAAATGTAAACAGCAGCAGCAGCTCACCCCTAGAAAAGGCCCATTTTATTATATTCTTTGGTCCTTTATATAGCCTCCTCCAGCTTCTTAGAACAGGAACAGCAAATAAACTCATCTAGCACTGCAACCTCTTGTTCCCAAAGCAAGTGCGTTGCCCCTGAGCTATTCTTCCAAATATGTATTTTCTTTGCTTCATGAAGCAACAGATGGTTTACTTCAAAGGCGGATGGCAACTTCATGTAAATTAATGATCTCACCTTGCATCTATTTACAGTGTGCCTGTGATGCAGGTCTGGCATATATATGGATCAGGTCACACATTGCCTAGGCAGGATTGGTGGCTGAAGCCACTGGGGCACACCCATCTCATCACAGGCCCTGTGGCTCACTGGATGTGCAAAGCAGACAACGAGAAACACTGATGAGATGTGCGTTCATGCTGTGCTGTCACTGAGTACTGCAGGCTGTTCTTACCTATTCCCAGCTAGCTAGACCTATCCCTCACACCCTTCCTGTTGCTACAGTACTAGGTATGAGCTGAACAGACAGACCCGCCTCTCAATCCAATCATTCAGGCATTCTTCACTAATGGACTGCCAACCTGTTAGTGGTGGCGGCTTCAATGCTTTTCCTGTTATTTCTCCAGCTAACGAGATCTAGATTCCATGCATCATGGTTTTTCTTGTTATTTCTCCAGCTAACGTGATCTATATTCCAGGTGAAGAAAAGCTGTGGCACATTTAGCTGCATTTACAACCACCTATTTGAGGTGCAACACAGATATATGTTCTTGGCACTCCCTCTTTGTCCAGTGGCCCAGTGGTGGCAAGGACAGGTCTAGGGGTAGCAGAGGGGCAGCCAGGGGTATCAGCTGCTACCCCTGGCAACCCTCAAATGACATCCCTGAGGACTTCAGATGCTTGTATTCAATAGGAATTCAGCTGCAAAGAAACTCACAAAATGCTTATAAATGAAGTAGCGGAAGGCACACAGGGTTAGGACATTTTAATTACATTACTTGTCATTATCAGCTGCAATTAAGCCATTAACTCTCAGGAGACTGCTTTGAAGTAATGCTAGCAGGCCTGTCGGAGTATAAAGCCTGATGTTACTGCTTGACAGAGGTAGCTCAAAGAGATCTCAGTGGGATGAGTTTTGTGCGGGAAGGGGCCAGTAGTGGTTGCAAAGGCCATAGGGACTAGCATGGCCAGGTGTGGTCAATGGGTGGGTAAATAACCAAACAACAGCCACAAGTTATGTGTCCCTCCTCATATGCCATCACTCTCCTAATTTCAATTCAGTCTCCTGGAAGTGGGAGTGCCGTGCTAATTAATTCTGCAGAGGGAGCTATGAAAAGTCCTCGGGTGACATCAGTGTCTGTTTGTCGGTAACTGTGCTTTGTGACAACATGCAGTTGCAGGTTTCCTGGCTTCTGAGGGGCACCAGCCACTCCTCGGTGCAATTATTTGAAGTTTGTATTTTATAAAGTGGAACACATAAAGGAGTTCGATATGCATAAAATCGCAAATAATGTGAACATTTCTCCCTTAGGTGCATGTAGCTAGACAGTGCATTGTAGGCCCGAGAATCAGGGGGAATTGTATTTCAATAAATCTCGTAATGTATATTTAATGGAGAGTTAGGTTATTTCGTGTGACGTACCTTTTTTTCCATTTCCTTGTCAAAATGTCAGGCTCTGTCCACTGAGCTAAATGCAGCATTGTGCCCTTCAGATAATGACGGGGTAGGACTGCCTGTCTCACACTACACCATTGCCTGCATCCCAGAGCTTCTGTTTTCAAAAATAAAATATTATTTTTTTACAATTTTTTTTTTTTACAATGTTTTACATGTTTTATTTTAATTCTGGGGTCGCAACAGAGGCCGCAGCAGTCGCGGCTGCAACCCCTGGTGACCCCAGAATGACATACCTGTCTTGATGCTATTAAAGACACAGAGGTGAGCATTATTCCGTCCTGTTTACGCAGCGACTGTAAACATGTAATTTAAATATTGCAGGCTGAGTTGTGTGTGTGGCTGCTTATTCCCGCCTTGAACTGTGATTTTGTCTATGTCTGTAGGGGAGGATCAGAAGAACGACTGAGGCTGCCAAAGTCAAGGAGAGTAAATGCAGTCCGGGTGGGAGCGGTCGAGGAGAAATCGACTCACAACAGAGGGTCGGAGCGATGTCGTGAAGTTCGGCTATGGTCTCAGTTGCCTTAGAGACTTTTGGTTTAAGGATTGGTTTTATTTAAGACTGTAGGGTGCGGGTGTTCGTTCAGAGCATTCAAGAAGAGGAAGGCACCTATACAAGATGTGACATACAATCAGGGCAGATATGGAGTTGTAACTCCCAGTAAAAAAAAAAAAACGGTTTAAATGGTTTACATTTTTTTAAATAAAACATGCATAAGTTTTGAAAATGCTGGATAGTCAGAATTAAGGGAAGTTGAAGCATAATGCTTGACTGTGTATTTAATAGAATCAAGACCAAACAAAAGAGGTGATGGCTGGAAGCTTTGGAATTCATCCTAATTTGTCTTGCACTTGGCACTAACTTGGTACGACTCAAACCACCCGAGAGGATGTAGTACCACCGATAAAAACAGCTGAAAAAGCATTCAATTCGTCCCCGTGCTGTACTTGGTGAGTGGCTACACAGGTGACAATATTAAATGAGAAGCGAGAGCCTGGCAAGACCCTCCTCCAAGAGACACCATCGATGGAATAGGCACCTCAGTTACCACAGAGTTCCCAACCATAGTGGGTTTAGTCAATGTAGTGGAAAGCCAAGCGCCTCCTTCATTGCAAAAGGAGCTGAGTTACAACTCAGTAATTGCTTTGAGCATTTCTCTATTTTTGTTAAAAGAGCTAAAAAAGGTCTTTGCCCTTTTGTAATGGCTTGGCAGGCAAAGAAGGATGGTCTGGAGGGTTGCCGAGAGCAATGCCAGAGGTTAGGATTAATTCCAAACCTTACAGCCATCATCTCATTTGTTTTGCATTAGTCACCCTGAGTGGGACGGGTATGCCCAGACGTGGGTCCCGTGCCTGCTGGGCATAGAGATCCAAGCTACTCCTCACTGATGAGGCCCAACAAGACTGAAACATTTTTGGGGATGCTTGTGGTCTCGTGCAGAAGGGATGTGACCAAGCAGTTTGGGCTGGACTGCCCCTTTTGGGGCGGCACCAAGCCTGATTTGCAAATGGTCTATGCCCTTTTGTAATGGCTTGGCAGGCTAAAAACGATGGTCTGGGAGGTTGCCCAGAGCAATGCTAGAGGTTAGGATTAATTCCAAACCTTCCAGCCATCACCTCTTTTGTTTTGTTTCATAGAATCAAGACTTCCTGTGCTGTAAACTTGGGTAATCTTCATTGCTGATGGTTTTAGTTCCCATGGTAGTAGATTATGTAAGAGCAACCTCTAGGCATTTCTGTTTAAACATCCTGTTAAATTGGTTCCAGAAAGCTACTATACCCCGCAGCCAGTGGGATCACTACACACGTATAATTATGTGCACTGCTATGCTAAAGTATGCTATTTTAGTTACATAATGCGAGCCGCATGCATTCAACAATGTAATAAAAAACAATGATTTAAAAAATTGAAAAACTGCACTGTGCAAGCCAAAATATCATTCACTGCATAAGGGGAATTTATCTCTGAAAAGTGAGTTGCAGCCTTGCGAAATGAGGCCTGGTAACAACTGCAATCCATTCACATTCCGCATCACGTTGCTGTGCCAAACGTAGAGTGTAGCCATCATTGTTGATATCTTTGCATAATTCAAATAAACGAGTGATCTTCCGTGAACTCGTGTTGTGTGCTGGAAAGGATGAAGATATCTCCTGATCCGACACTTATCACGTCCGCCCCACCCCCCAGAGTGTTTTCTGGAGTGGCGCACAGTGCGGAAGGGCGCATTGTCAGTGAGCTATGACCACGTTATTCTAGGAAAGGTCCAATCTGAAAGGTTGGCAAGGCTGGGGAGGAGTCATCTGCATGCCATGCAGGACAAGCAGGAAGTAAAGAATAGTGGCCATATAGCAAAGGTTCTGAATGAGCTTGAGGAGCTAAGTAGAATGTATCCTTGATGGAATTGGGTAGACCAACAGAAAAGGGCCTATATGCTGCATCAAGGCGGGGATGACTGATTCACTAGCAATGGAAATTAAAAAAGCATGGGCAAAGCATATAGGCTTTGAGTTTAAAGTGAATGGTGTATATGCTCTTCAGATAAATCATTACATTTGTTATGTGAATATTTTGTTATATGCCGCCAGTCACCAACTGCGCATAGGCTTGTCCGAGAAACGCCATTTTATGCCCCTACTAGGATGGCTCCAGATTGAAGTTGGTGTGGACAAGAAGTAAGAAGGGGGAAAGCAGTGGCACATCATGTTTTTTTTTTTACTGGGGTGGCTAAGTGAAACACTGACTTATATAGGGGTGGCAAGAAGCAGGAGTGCACACATACATAATAATCTTAAACTCCACACTCTCCTTCTCTCCTCACATATCCGACGTATCTAAGAAGTCACACTACCAGCTACACCTCCTCAGAGGTATCCTTCCTTTCCTCTCCTTCCCCCAGAAGCTCACTGTCTCTAGAGCCCTGGTTCTCTCTAAGCTGGACTACTGTAACAACCTCTATCTAAATCTGCCCGCCTCTACTCTCCGCCTTTTGCAACTTATCCAGAACAGGACTACAAGACTTGTCCTTGGCCTCAAGCCCAGGGACCGTATCTCTCCAGGACTGAAATCACTACACTGGCTCCCAGTGACTGCGAGGATCAAGTTCAAAACCCTCTGCATTGTCCACAAGGCCGTCTGGGGCCTTGGGCCAAAATACATTCAACTCTCTCTTCCTAAATATCTTCCTTCTCGAGCTCTTCGCTCATCCGCCTCCAACTCCCTCAGGGTCAGCCGCTTCTCCAAACAACGAGTTGGGGGCAGATCTCTTTCCACTGCAGGGGCCTCCCTCTGGAACAGCCTTCCTGCCTCCCTGAAACTTGAGGAGAACCACCTCCGGTTCCGGAAGCACCTCAAAACCTTCCTCTTTGCCTCTGCTTTCTCTCCCCCTCTCCCCTGCTAATACTACTGAAACTGCACTGAATCTGCCACTGGGCCATTCACCGTTCTCGGCCCAGCCACTCTCCCCTGCACTGCCTCCACGGCAACCCCTGCACTACGGGACTGTGTCTGTATCCATACAGCCCCCCTTCCCAGCACTTTTCTGCACTTACCTCGCACTTGCCACCAGCTGGCCCTTGTTATTTATCCTGTATGCTGTATGCTAATAACCCTGTACTGCACTTTCCCCTCTCCCTTTCCCCCATGCACTTTTCCCTTCCCTTCTACCCTTGCACTTGCGCGATCTGAATGACGCCTGGCCTAGTAAGATCGTTGTCTGTCTCCCCTTGTTCCCCCTCCCTGCCTCGTCGCGCCTTGAAACACTTGTGTATAGGCGCGTTACAAATGCCTTATCATATCATATCATATCATAGTTCACGATAATGGGATGGCACCTGGGGTGGCCAATCAGATTCCAGGGGTAGCATGTGCCACCCCATGTCACTGCTTGGACATGCCACTGGGGGGGAAGGGATAACGGGGGTGCAGAATTCAGACAGACATAAGAGGATTGCAACGTCCAGGTGGGGGTGGAAGGAGTGACTTGAGTTCAAATGTGTGTGACGTCACTGCAGAAAGATCAGGGCAAGCCACGGGCCCATTCATGTGAGCGTACAAACCGTGAGGGCAGTTTCTAGTACTTTCCAGAAGGACACAAATTAGTCAGTGAATGGTTGATTGATTCGCTTGAGATGCCCTCCACCAGCTTACCCTTGAGGTTTGGAAGCGTGAATGTCTGCATGCTGTTGTCTTCACCTGCCAGACCCCCAACGGAAAAATAAATTGGGACTGCCCAGCTAGCTCTCAGAAGTGACAGAGCTCGGAGTGGACTTTGTGAAATGTTGGTGGACATGAGAGGGGAAGATTACGAGGGAGTGTGACCTTCACCCAGAGTCATGGCAGCGTGCTGTGGTGCAGGATTGAAAGAGATGGAAGTGTGGAATTGACCATGAAAAATGATTGTCTCAAGGTGACTAGACTTACCCCCAATAGATAGTCCAAAGAGTGAAACCTTACTGAGGATGTGATAGCCAATGAGCATGAACATACAGGCATCCCTTAGAGTGAGAACGTCAGCATAGAGGTAAGGGTGCAAAAATGGTGCACAGCCTAGTAGCTATAGTCCCTTGAGGACGAATACTGTGGGATGGCAAACTGTCCCGTAAGGCCATAGCATCTAGAAGGCTCTCTGAAAGTTGTAGCAAGTACTTTATAAAGTGAAAACATGTGAACACGTGTCATTGCAGATGGAGACCCTTTAGAGGAAAGATGTGGAATCGGCGAGGAACATAATAATATTCTGCACCCACCCATAGTGCTGTAGACACATTAAACTCATAAGGGGACCACAGGGCCATGGGAAGCCTCAACACAAGAAGCTGCTGAGGGCAAGTGAAGAGCCCCTGAGATGTGAAATTCATGAGTAGTCAACAGATCACAAGTATGAGTATAATGGATTAGATATATTACGTTACACCGCCAGGCCGTAATTGGGAGCATTGCGATCTCAGTAGCTGATATTAGAACCAGATCCAACAATGCTGAACCTCTTTCTCCAGAATCTCTGTAATGGGCCAACAAGTAAAGCTCCTGGTACTGTGGCTGTGGATTCCTTTCTCCAATTCAACTTAATGTTCAGCTGTATAAGAGGAATGTATTACGCAAAATAGCTCATCTGGTTAAGTACCCCCGTCTGGAATGTATATGTATAGTGCAGGTCACATATTCAAATCTTGCAGGACAGATCTATTTCTTGTAGCTTTCATTACTCCGTTTCTATATCACATCATTCAGTGGCACTCACGTGATTGCCTTTAAGAGAGGAACGGCTGAGTTTATGGCAGCCCCGTAACAAACATGTGACCAGCAGGTTATCCAAAGCTGTGTGTAGCAGGCACATTAACAAGCAAAATCACAGAAAGAAACTGCCAGGGAGAAGAGGAAGGACCTTTTGTGCTTTTAAAAAAGGTTGGAATGATTTCACAATCTCCAAAAAGCCGAAATGTTGAGTCAGATACACCTGACGTGTGACTGAATCTACCCCAACCCTACAGGGCTTACAGAGACACTGGCATTTCACGCGGGCTTGCCATTTCATATTATCCCCCTTGATCAAAGGTATGTTATCACTCTCACAAAGTTCAACGGCTGAATCCAGCACACTGCATATGTGACTGGCCCTGCAGTATTGCCATCCTTTTAGCAATGCTAGCATATCATGATGCCTCTCCATTGCATATTACTCATTGCATCATTCCCAGAATGATGACAGGCTAAATGAGGCACATTGAACGTATGAATGACTCCGACCCATGTTCAGGGCCTTTCAGACCTCCCTACCAGCCTTTAAACACGTATCCCGATTCTTTATGATCCAAATAGTATTCGTTTGACTTATTCTGCCCGATGAAGGATGGTTTTTGGTAGACCTCACATGTGACTGATTGGGCCCCATATCCAATTGCCGATTGGCATGCATTTCCCAGTAGGCCTCTGCACCAAGGACCTCTTTTGTGTGGCTACCCATGCACCCTGTCTCCTTCGTTGAACTCTCCTTATCATTCACATACCACATCTCTTCGGTTACATGTCATTTCATCGTCAGGCATTTCAAAAGCTGCAATTTAAACGTGTTTGACAGTTCACCAAATCTTTTTTTGCGAGGTCCCCCCACCCTTCCCCCGTCCTGCACCTATTGTTACCTATACCCAACCCCCCCAGCCACTTATCTGCCCATTTCTACTCCTCCCAAAAAAATTTGATTACCTGTGAAACACGTTTAAACTGAAGGCTTTGAAATGCCTGATGATGAAAGAACGTCGTACCATCTCTTCAAAGTATCTCAAATGTAGGCGTTTTGCATTTACTGTTTGTCTACAATTTGGGCGTTTTTCCCTCTTTTCAGGAATCTCAGGTCTGGGTGTTTTGTATTTGCTGTTGTGTCTTCAGTCTAGGCGTTTTTCCCTCTATTCGGGAATCTTAAATCTAGGTGTTTCATACCAAATCTAGGTGTTTCATACCTGCAGCTGTATCTCAAATCTAGGTATTTCATACCAAATGTAGGTGTTTCATACCTGCAGCTGGATCTCAAATCTAGATGTTTTGCATTTACCATTGACTCTACAATTTGGGTGTTTTTCCATCTATTTAAACAATCTCAAATCTCAAATCTAGGTGTTTCCTATCTGCAGCTTTGTCTCATACTTAAATGTTTTGTATTCTGACCTCTCTCTAGCATTACAACTGTGCTCTGAGTTAAAAGTACTCCAGAATTGGGTCTCCCACTCAAAAAAGGCAGTCCATTCCGCTTAGAATCTAGAGGCCCCTAGGGGTAGCGAGAAAAGATGAATCGGAATCTCATGAAGAAATTACGGTGCGTACGGCTAGGAAATTTGGTAAGATAAATCGGGACCTTGTTTAATGCTTTAGTTTCCGAAACAAGGTTGGAGAGTAGGCCAAATTTTGTTTTTTTAGATTGGGTCCTAATCCAAACTTCCTGGTAATTTTTTTTTGCTGCCTCTGGTTTGTCTTTTAGCAAGTCCTCTGTTACCCCTGCATTTTGCAGGATATCGGAACATCGTCCTGACCAAATGTCCAATGCCCAATCCACCCTTGCACATTCCTTTCCTTTAAGGAAGTCAAACTGTACCAGGGAATTCCCTATGATCAGCTTCTGAAACAGAACGAAAGAGTTCCACACAACAACTGGTAAAGGGAAAGAAGGCCTTGCTCATGCCTGATGATACATATCAGTACGCACCGAGGGAGATGTAAACGTTTCCTCCAAAAGTGCCCTCTAACTGCGACCAGATAAATTCTTAACTTTTGATCTCAAATCAGCCGCTCTTTGTGAGTCACAGATACTTGGATTGATATGGATCCCCAAGTATTTCACATTAATGACCTGGCAGATCTCTTTGTTCGCCAAGCGCCAGGTAAAGTTCTTTTTCCTTTTTTTCCCTCTTGCATCTTGGAGGATTAGAATAGCAGATTCCGAGACATTGATCTTTAGGCCGTTGGTCTGCACGTACTTGCATAACGAGTTCAATTTACATTGCATGCCAATCTGGATCTGATCCAACACAATCAGATCATCAGCATACAACATCCGCCGTAGTGCCTCGCCATTTATCTGCGGTGGAAATGATCTTTCCTCACTCAGTGCAGCCTTAATGTCAGAAATAAACAGGTTAAACAATTCTGGCGCTAAGGAGCATCCCTGTTGTAGGCCTCTCCTAGTGTGTATTCTTTTTGGAAAGAAGACCATCGCAGTTTAATTTCACATGAATTGAGGT
Source organism: Ambystoma mexicanum (assembly GCF_040938575.1). NCBI lineage: Eukaryota > Metazoa > Chordata > Amphibia > Caudata > Ambystomatidae > Ambystoma > Ambystoma mexicanum. The sequence goes on along the minus strand of NC_090921.1, from coordinate 603,700,847 downwards.
ATCTGTATATAAGGCCATAATAGGTGATAAGATGTCCCAAGAGCATTTCCAGTGGGCCAATTTTGTCCATACTAGATTTCGATCTACACTGTCGAACGCCTGGGCAAAATCGACAAAGGCAATGTATATTTTCTCATGCTCAATAGGAACAGATTTAATTTGCGCCTCACCCCCTTGACAAATCCTGATTGTCTCGTAGCATGTTGGCCCGAGTCAGCCATCCATCTCTTTATTCGGGACAGGAGCAGAGACGCAAAGATCTTACCCAAAACATCAAGAAGGGCAATCGGGTGATAGTTTTTAGGATCAACCCGAGAGCCCTTCTTGAAAATCGGGATTACTACTGATTTTCTCCAGGAGTCTGGCATCTCTCCCTGAGCCGTGATCACCATAAAAAGCTTCATGCAGAATTCCCCCAATTCTTCGGGGGCTTGTTGAAGCATAAAGTTTGACAGGCCAGCAGGTCCGGGGGGCCTAGAGTTGCTGACCTTATCAATCAGGTCAGTGATTTCATCTTTTGCTAGCTTCAAGTCCCAAGCTCCCTTCCTCTGTCTGACGATGACACAGTGAACCCGATCTGATGGGTTCTCATACAAAGTCCCAAAGAAAAGCTCCCACGCCTCTTCAGTTATAACACTAACTAAGAGAGCTTTCTGGGGGCCATTTATTTCATTCAGAAGTAGCCACAGACCATGTGAGTCTTTATTTGAAAGTGCTCCCAGCATTCTCTCTGCATCATTCTGCACCATAATCACCTTATGGGATGTCAACCAATGTTTATATTTTGTCTGTGTTTCTTTATAACGGACACACTATCTGGTTTCCCTTCACAGTGAAGCTGTATGATGTTCCTTTTTAGCTTACATTTGTTTGCCACTACTACCTTATCATACTGGTGTGTGGGTTTAAAGTGGGGTTTGCCCCCTCCACCCCTGAGCTCCCAAAAATCTTTCAATAGGGGTTCATAGTTACAGCCCATAGAACTGCTGTTGAAGTGAGCAGGGTAGTGATCACACAATGAGGCCACATCGTGTCTCTTTAGATGCAAACGATTTCTTCAAGGGGCTACTTCTATTTCAGTTTGCTGCTGGATTCCCACCTTACACTTCACAAAGGTCAGTGACATCTCTTCCAGGTAATGGTAGTGTCTCATGCTAACCACCTCCAATCTTTCAACTAAGGGAACAACACCAGCTGAAACAAAGAAGTAGTCAAGGGTTGAGCGTTGGGTACCTCTGGCCCAAGCTGGGCCTCCTGGTATATCACCCGTGGTTTGCCCATTTAGGATATGCAGGTTTCGTTCTGTCATTTCATTCATCCAAACCTCAGCCATTGATTTCTGCCCCTGCCACTGGCACGATGTCCTATTTAGAATTGCCCCTTTCTTCACAAACTTTAAACAATTTATGTTAAAATCCTCACAGAGTATTATCATTGGGTCTCCAAACTTTACCAATCAATCATCTAGTTCTTTCATAACCATACCCACAAAACAATGTTCTTTCCACACCAGAGGGTCCCAATAAATATTTACAAGGATCATGAGACTAGGGGATTTCGACCTCCCGTTTGGCCACTCCAATGTCATGATCTGTAAATACGTATTTGGGGAAGATGAAGCCATGATCCTGATTCCCAAATCCCTTTTAATCAGAGTCATAAGCCCAGATGTGGGCCTCCCTTTCTCTCCCCTTAGAGCTGGATTTATTAACAAATTGAAACCCTCCACCCCTAGGGCAACCGAAATTCAGGTCTCCTGTAGGCGTGAAATGTTGTATTTCCGCAACACATTACCATTCTTGTTAAATAAGTGACTAAAGCCCCTCGTGTTCAAAGACCTGAACACTACCTGATCTCTAACCAGGGGCTCCTTGCTCTAGCGGTGTTGGTTAGCATTTATAGTACCCGGTAGCCAACCCCAGCTTTCTTCCTTGAATGCGGATACTCTAGGATTTGTTTGCATCGTTATAGATCTTCCTGAGTCCTGCTGCAGGTTTAGTGTAATACGGATGGGGGGCTTTCCCATTCTTAAGGGCTCTATAGAATTAGGGGCCATTATGCCCGCAAGGAGCCTCGCTCGTTCCCATTTGTTTCACCATGGATCATCTCCTGGCCTTCTCTGTTATGACTAGATGGTTTATTACAAGCTTCTGGCCAGTTATGTATTTTGTCATGGAATGGTAAATCATCACGTATGTCAAAACCCAGAGGACACAAATGTTCAACTGAATTAATCAATAAGCTACAAATCAGTTTGGAATCGATTTGCAAGCAAACGAGATTGGATTTTAAGGGAATAGGAAATTCCACTGATCTTATATCGCTTGATTAAATTGTTCTGAGTGCTGGCATGTGATGTAAAAGTTTCAGAATATTGGTGCGGTTCATCTTCTAATCATCGTTCACCGACAGCATTCTCTCCAGATATAACTTTTGTGGATCCTTACCTCCGTCAAGGGAGGCTCGATGTTTAAATAAATTGAGGGCCCCAGTCTGTTTTTGTCCCATGTAAGAGGCCTCATTTCCTGGCTCAGTGTCTTTGGTCTGAAATATTTCCCTGTGTCTGTATGTTGGGACCTCTGGGGTTGCCATTTTCATAGGCTTTCTCCTTTCTGGCTCATGGTCATGATTGGTATTACTCAGGAGTCTTGGGCCACCTTTTTGGTCTCTTATGTAACTGGCAGGAGGATCGAGTGAGAGAGTAGTTTTCCCTCGAATAGCCACTCTCTCTGCCAGTAGGATCCATTTCTCCGTCAAGATTAAAAAGCACACAGCATCCACGCTCTGATGTATGGGCGTAGGTTGCATAGCATTTCCAAGATTGGGTGGCAATTCGGGAAGCTCTACCGACGCGCAACTAACCGAAATATTAATCGGTGGGTCGGACGTAATAGTGTCGTCTTCTACATCATACACTGATAGATTTAAAAGTTCTTGATCGATTACCACCTCTCTTTCACCTTGATCAGAGTCGTTTAGATTTGTACTCGGGACATCAGGGGGGGGAAACATTTGCGTTATTTTGGCTCTCTCTTTCCTTGGTTGGCCCAATGTTTTTTTCCTTTTTGGTAACGATTCCAGTGCTACCTGTTCAGACTCCTCCCCAGAATTTCTTAAGTTTCTAATGAAACCCTGAACGCCATTAGATTTAGCCATTTTCTTGGCCGGCATATTTTTGGATTTTTTCAATTGTTGGGTTTGAATTGATGTTTCCTTGGCCTTCGCCTTCCTCTTTTTCTTTTTTCTTGAGAGGAAGATCTCATAGGTCCAACCTTCTACACACTCCTCTTCCTTTGATTTCAAGCCTGTATGTTCAGCCTCGTTCCCATCCATCTAGTAGAGAATTTATTATAGTGGTTGCCCTAGATCCAACGACAGGCATGCAGGAATACACCCTGAGCATTACACTCTGGGTTGAGGTCTCCACCCAAGTACTCATCTCCTCATCTCTGTCGATGTGTAGGCTGTTACTGTTCTTCAACATATAATCCGTGTGACCCATTGGAGTATCTGCATCGGTTTGGGTGGATTCACAGATTGATGTTTGAGTTTCTTTTGACAACCCCTCAATTCCCTAGAGGGATCTATCCCCCATTTCAAAATCTCCCTTGCTGTTTCAAGTTGTAATTTTTTGTTTGCCCCTTTTCAGCCATATGGCCACACAGTAGCTTCTGCAGTACGTTTTCAGAGGCTCCCTCTCTATCCAGACGCCTTTCCAGAGTGTTTATGGATCAATCTGGAATGTTTAATGGCCAGTAATGTAGCTTGATCTTGGTAGGTCTCGTTGCTTCATAGAGCTTCATGAAAGGGGCGAGAGTAATGGTTGATGCCAGCATCAAACTGCATTTTGTTTGAAAGTGATTTTGGTCACTGTTGATCTTAACTCCCAGTTTCTTTTTTGAGGGAAATTTGATTCCATTTGACCTAATGCAAGGACGCTACCGTTGATCTGTCGATGAGGATGAAACAGAATCTGATTCAGGTGAGACATTCCCAGGTCTGCCCACCTGGGAATTCTCACTATTTAACCTAGGTCCCAGCCCCGTAGGTGGCCCCGTCGATGGGGCAAACTGGTGGGCCTCCGCGCTGATAGCGGTTGCACTGGCCCTGTAATTTGTTGCACAATGTTGATTTTTTTCTATTAACAGAGATATTGAGGCAACGTCCTTAATAAGACATGCATTCTCTGAGTTCAAATCAGCCCCTGACATAGCCCTGATTCTCAGAGGCTTGTCGGGCACCATACTTCTTGCTCTGGGATGGTCTCTGATGTCCTCTACACATCTTCTTTTTTAGGCCACCTTTGGGGTAGATATTAGCGACCCCTCGATTACTTTGCACTCTCTCACCCCCTTTGCAACGTGTTCAGGCCTCGACGCCTGTTAGGAGCAATGTACTAGCACTCCTGGGGCCTCAGTTGAGGTAGCCAGCTGATCAAGGAGAATTTCGTTTTCAAGAAGTAGTCAGTCCGGGTGGTTGTTAAAAAAGCAATCCGATAATCTTTCATTGGATTCCAGTGGTCTTCCTTTGTTGGAAGTAGTCGGGGAAGTAATAGGTGATTGGCCTTGCAATAAGGCAGATGAAGGGGGAGGGGAGCCAGGGAGGATCTCATGCTACAACATGTGAGGTTGTAAGAGTGAAGTTTCCCCTTGCCCAGCTTTTGAGAGCATTAATTCACCAATTTCGCCGTGGATTTCTAATTGTTCATGCTGTGTCAGGTCTGCTGTTTTGGCAGAATATTGGGAACTAAGTTGCATGCCGGTTCGGTGCACCATTGCTTTCCTCACTTGCTGGAGTGCAGATGAAGTGGGAGAGTTTACTAAATTCCGCGTTGTCAAGTCTTCTACCTGTTTAACGCCTGTCGCGGGGCAATGGGGGGGCAAATAGTTGTGGGCATCTGATTGAGGGAAGCTTCAGGGGCCTGCTGGATTCCACCTTCGCCTCTCTCTCCCTCTCCCATCTTTCTGGCTGAAATGTTTGGGGGTTCCTCTCCCTCGTCATCATGCTTGAAGCGAGCCCTAGACATTGTCGCTGCCCCCCCACCATATTTGCGCTCACCTGGTCGCCAAGCAAGGACTTGTCACCCGCAAACAAACACACTTTCCTCGAGTCCTTCATCCTGCCGGTTTCATAGAAATAAGAGTGAGCTACTATGTAGCTCTCTGAGGGGAACAGATCACACACAGACAGCCACAGACAGCTCCACTCACACGCCACTCTGCTTCACTCCGCGGTGTTAGTATTTATCAGATAGCTCTTCCTTTCAGTAAAAGAGGTAGAAGACAGCCTCAAGCATAGTCTCCAGCACAGACAGCTCCACTAACACACCATGCTCTGCTCTGCAGTGTTTATGATTATTTATCAGATAGCTCTTCATTTCAGGAAAAGAAGTAGAAGACAGCCTCAAGCAGTCTCCAGCGCAGAGTCCACTCACACACCACTCTGCTCTCCTCTGCTCCATGGTGTTTGTGAGTATTTATCAGATAGCTCCTCCTTTCAGCAAAAGAGGCAGAAAACACCTTCAAGCATCGTCTCCAGCCCAGACAGCTCCATTCACACACCACTTCAAACCGAATATGCCATGCCACAGAAGAGGACGATGCAAGAGGAAACTAGGAGACATTAAAACGAACCATGCCGACAACTACCAGCTCAGAAACGGAGCATACACCCATAAGGGCAACAGAAAATAAACCAAACTCTAAAATAAGACAAAAGTCACTATATCTAACACCATACCTTGCGACGGACCAGCCACCAGAGCAACTTGCAACCGTCATAAATGCTATACCAGCAGGATACCAGGACCACATAGGAAAGTGCAGAAACATGTAGAAGGGGAACAATGTTAAATGACACCCTCACGTCAATCATCACCAAAACTTAAGGGGACTGACAACAACGGCAACGAGATATAGAAGAGGAGCCAGAAGAAATCATGATACGAAACCTAGTCTTGTCAATGACAAAACAAACCTTTCAGAACACACCTTACATCCTGAAAATAATGAGGAAATCAGCCAACATGACCACACTAAGATGAAAGCAACAACACAATGGGGCACTATCAAGAAAAATTACACTGCAATCTGATCAAGGCAAGATCGATGTCCAAACATGCTACAGAGATCTACGATCTACTCTACAACGGTGGAATTGACATTCTATTCATCACAGAAACCTTGTTAGATGACAACTACAAAGTCATTTACACAGCTGTTTACCCAAAAACTTCAAATACACACAGGTAAACAGAAAAGGACGAAGAAGAGGAATACTTGTAGTAGCCTACAAAGAACACCTGAAAATAAAAACAGCGGACCCACTGAACATCCAAAACTGTGAATCCCTCATCTTTCACCGGGCATCGAACACACAAACAAATCTCACTTTCATACTCATCTATAGACCCTCAATCTACAGCACCACCAGTTCGTAGACACCTTCATGAAGCCATCACAAACCTGGCCAACAAACACGATCACCTGATAATCCTCGGGGACTTCAGCATATGGTTTGAAGAAGAGAACGCAAACTCGCAGGAATCCCTAATTAAGCAGCTCAAGATAATGAGACTACGTCATATGGTAAAAGGAGCGACATACATGACAGGACACACTCTCGATGCAATTTCGCCAGCACAAATCTGATCTCAGCTGCACCACCAATACAAATATTTTGGAGCGACCGCCTCATTAGTCTGTTAGTGATCCAACTACCATCTAATGCATCCCAACAGCCCCAAAAGCTCCCCTGGAAAAGCGACTGGAAAACAGACAAAAGCAGTAACATAAAAGAACAAATGGAACCCTCAAAACCATTGAGCCAAACCTGGGACACAAGACTAAAAAGCAGACCTAATCCAAAAATGGATCACCAAAACAATTGACAGCATCTCCCCGGAAAAACCTGTTATCCCTTCACGAAAGAAAGCAGTGGAAAGATGGTTCACATCCCACCTCAATTTAATGAAAAAAAAGACAGAAACTAGAACAAGAATGGATGAAAATCTGAAACCAAGCCAAAAGATTAATCTTTCAAAAGCAAATCCCAGCATACAAAAAGTAAACTCTCAAAGCCAAAAAGAAATACTACGACAACCGGATCACAAAAGTTACCAACACTCAGAAAGAACTATTCAACATCATAAAAGAAATGAGAAATCCCCCTGGATCCAATAACACACTGGTATCTGCACAAAATGTTGCAATGATCTTGCAGATCATTTTGAGAATAAAATCACTGACATACACTGGATCATACAAAGTAGACCAAACTGACCAGACCGTGCACCTCCCCTTACCTACTTTATCACCACAGAACAAGTTGAAAAGCTTTGCCCAAATGTCAAGAGAAAGGAGTCCTCAGCCCAGTGAAAAGAAGCAACAAGGCAGGCTCCCCAATGGACCCCTGCTCACCTGACATCTATAATCAATCCTTATATAGGGCACACCATCCGAATTCTTCCTGAACCTCTTCAACCTATCACTCTCATCGGGATAAGCACAGAGGGCATTCAAATCTGCATTTGAATCACATTCAAATCTGCATCAGAACACAAGGGGCGAAGTGGAAGACCTCTCAAACCACAGACCGATCTCAAACATTCCGTATCCAGCAAAACTATTAGAGACTTATGTTCATAAACAAACACTGGAACACATAGAAAATCACCATCTATTGGACCAGGCACAAGTCGGTTTATGGCCCATGAGAGGCAGAGATACACCAATTCTCTCTATATGGAGCTTCCTAAAGACCAAAGCAGACTCCAAAACAAACTTGCCACTGATACAACTCTATCTCGCCGCAGCATTCGACACAGCAGCCACAACATTCTCATAAATAGACTAGAGGAAATAGGGATTACTGACGCAGTGCTGCTCTGGATTATATCCTTCTTGTTTGAAAGAATAGAAACCGTTTGGATAAAACCAATCAGATCCACACCATGAGACACCACCTATTGAGTACCACAAGGATCCTTGCTATCCCCACTCTTCAACATCTACATGATGCCACTAATTAACCTCATCAAAGACACGGCTTCACATGCTACAAATACACAGATGACACCAAATCATCTATAAAATTGGCAATGAACAAGAAGAGAACACAACGCTAATAGACTACCTCAAGGAGCTCTAGCAATGGATGAACACTAACCACCTCAAAATCAACCCAGGCAAAATGGAAATCATGATTACATCCAACAGCCTGGGAAGCAAGCAGTACATCTCATGGCCCACAGAACTGGGAACAGCACCCACACCATCCAACATTGTCAAAAACCTTGGATTCCTAATGGGAAGCAAGCTAACCTTAGAGGCACAGGTAAACACAATAATCGAGAAATGCATCTTCCATCTATACACAATCAAAATGATTCCACCATTCCTCTCCTTCATGCACAAAACACTGGCCATCATCTCCCTCATGATGTCCAGGATAGACTACACCAACAGCCAATACCTCGGTATGCCGGACTATTTACTGGAGAAAATCCAATGGGCCCCATTATAAGTTTGGCGGTAGCCTTACCGGTAAAACCGGCAGGCTGTCGGCAAACTTTCAAAAATTTCCAGAGCCCGCCAATAGGCAATTACCGGGGCATTCTGGCCCCGCCTAACCCGGTTTTTGCCCATTCGCAGGCACCGGAAAAAAGATACTCCCCATTCCCATTCGGCCCCATAATGGTGCCGGTGCATCCGACATGCTGTGCTCACGGGTGCCGCTCTGCCTGCCAGGTCCCACCTGACGGGCAGAAAGGCACCCATGAGCACAACTCGTAAGTTGCTGGTCCGGGAACTACGTTACCAGCAAGGTTAACGGTACCGTAGTTCCCTGACCGGCAAACTTATAATAATGCCAATGTATACAAAATACAGCTTCCAAACTACTCCTGAAACTCTCACGAAGAGACTACATCACTCCAGTGCTAAAGATGCTACACTAGTTGCCAGTCAAAAAACTAATCACCTTCAAAACAATGTGCATGACGCCCAGAGCTATCCACGGGCTGGGGGCAGAATTAATTAAAAAAGAAATCACCATCTACCAGCCGACTCGAACACTTCGATCCAGTGACAACATCCGCCTAGATCCTAAACCATACACAATGAAAAAACCTGGTGGATCAGCATTCTCTTGCCTAGCCGTTAAACTTTGGAACTCCCTCCCCAGAGAAATACAAACTATGAAGGACCATCTAAAATTCAGAAAAAAATCTAAAAACCTGGTTCTTCAACTCTGAATGGGACGAAAATGAATGAAAGACCCACACCCCATGAAACGGACACACAACTGAAAAGATAGCGGATTAGGCCACACCAGAGCAATGCATAGGGAAGTAGAGAGGCGTCCAATTGGGAGGGAGACCCCGGTGTACCCGTTTTCCCAAAGATGTTCAAACCGGAAACAGGGGAGAGAGATGGGACTGACTTAATTGGGCCAGAGATAGAAGGCATTAGATTAAAGGTAGAGAGAGGTGTTCCATACTCGGTTCATATGGACCATGGAACACAGGGTGCAGGTGCCACTAGGGGGAGGGGACGTGGGGATGGTTATTGCTGCACACTGGATAGGCGGGGTGGCTATTTGTAGGAACACCGGGGGAGGAGAAGATGGCACCACTAAACAACCCTGTTGATGACCCACACCTGCATTACAAAACATAAGGAGTCGACATAATTGGTCTGCTCTTCCACCGACAGAAATTAGATTGAAGCGAGCAAATCAGAAAAAGGAGGGACATATTGGAGCGCGTTACTGACATTGTTAAAGTCATTGGGAAAAAGGGGCTCAGTTTTCATGGGAAATCGGAGTCCGTCTTTGAGCTGTATAACAAATAGCTGGATCATGGCAACTTCCTTGAAATATTTCTGCTCCGAAGTAAATATGACCGACCTCTAAAGGAACATATTGAGGCCCATCGATACAAATCCAAAAAGAAAACTGGGCAAGGATGGGGTGCTTCTGTGACCTTCATGTCAAAGACCACAATTAGGTATGTGATTGAAGCCATTTCCAAACCGATTAAAATGGTAATCAGTCAAGAAATAACAGAAGCAGGACTATTTTCAATTCAGACAGACTCAACCCAAGATGTGAGTGTTGCTGATCAGTGCTCTATAATTGTTAGATATGTTGCAGTCACTGTACATGAACGCCTGCTAGCAGTAACCAACTGCACTTTGTTTACTGGAAAGGGTCTGTTTGAGTTGGTGCACAGTGTTATTAAAGATAATGATCTTGACCTAAGCAAGTGCATTGGAAATTCAACCGATGGTGCATCCAACATGCAGGGCCAGTACAATGTTCTCACATCCTGGCTCAGCAAGGAATCCCCTGGTCAGATACATGTTTAGTGCTATGCACATGAATTAAATCTTGTATTTGTAGAAAGGACACAAGCATCAAATGAATCCACGTCTTTGTTTGGCCTGTTAAACTCCAGTGCTGTTTTTTTCCAGGAGACCTACAAAAGGATGAATGTGTGGCGTGAGCTGTCTCTGGAAGGCTGCACAGTCCACATAGTAGGAGAAATATGGTGGTGAGCAAAGGATGCAGCACTACAGAAAGTTTTAGGCTCCTTTAATAACCCAGACAAAGCAATGTATAGTTATATCTTTGAGTATTTAATTCTACAACCCCATCATCTAATTACCTCAAGACAAGTGGAAATTACATCCTCCATGCACAACAAATGGTCTCTGACACAGCAAAAGCGATTGCTGCAGAGTCAAGAAATGTTGATTCCGTATACTGTCCAGCAGAAGAATTTGCAGAATGGCCAACGTGGGCTTGGAAGAAAGCAGCTGTGATAAAGGAGTGGAAACTGCACTTCCATAGAGGAGAGTGTCCCACAAAAAGAGGATCCCTGGAATGAGTGCAAATGATTATCAGATCAGATTGGCTAACAACCAGTTTAGAGTTAGTGTACCTAATGCCATTATGGCCAAAATTATTCAAAGCCTAACTACTAATTTTAAAACCCACTCATCTCTTGCCGCAGATATATCATGCCTGGATCCCAACAAATTTGTTGAAAGTCCACCCGACAATGCTGTTAGAAATATGTGTTCCTTGCTTGAACGACTGGATGACTCTATAATTGCATAAGGGTTGAGGGAAGAACTCTTGGACTTTGCAGTCAAGTTGTCTCAAGTAGAACAGTAATTTTGAGTTTGGATAAGTCACCAACTAACATTTTAAAACTTTTCTGTATGGCATCTGCAAGATTCACATTTGACCATCATCACTTCAAACACTATGACCTCAAATACTTAGAAATGCAAACTACATGTACTCTGAAACCAAGATGTGCCCAATCAAAGACTAAAGTGGGAATGGTGACACAGAATCATACAGTTTCTGTTTCTGAGAAGATGATACCCTTCATCAATACAGTTTTAACATGCCTCTACTGTCATCACCCCTACTCCTACACCACGGACAAACCTGGTGCGACAATATCCAATCTGCTATGAACGGCAAGCTCAACCCTCCAAACCAAAATCCAGAAAACCAGACAAGCACTCAACATCCCCACACCCACAACACCCTCCTCACTACCACGCCCCCAGCAGCACCAAACTCTTTCTCATTTAGAGAAATCAAAGAATCCGACATGATTAACATCATGAAATCCATCAAGCCATCAAACTGTAAAGGAGACATATGCTCAGTCACACTTATTAAGGACTGTGTCAGCCACCTTGCCCCCTTCCTCACAGCATTTGTGAATGCCTCCTTTGCCGCAAGTAAAGTCCCTGCATGCCTCAAGGAAGCCTGGGACCGCCCCCTCATAAAAAACCTTCCCTAGACCCTTGTTCACCTAATAACTACCGACCCATCATGACAGTCCCCTTCCTTCTCAAAATACTGGACAAAGCAGCTTATCTACAAGTACAACAATTTACTGAGGATAACAAACTTCTTGGACTACGACAATCAGGCTTCTGTCCAGGTCACAGAACTGAGACAGCCCTACTTAATTTAAAAAACTAAATGGACGAGACAAGAGACAAAGGCAAACCCGCGCTCCTCCTCCTCCTAGACCTATCAGCCGCATTCGACCTCGTTGACCACCAAGTCCTATGCCACCACCTTTCCACTACAGCCAACCTCTCTCCCAATGCCACCACATGGATCAGCTCCTTCTTGCATTGAGGACTATACAAGTTTTCTCGGACCTTGCCTCAGCCTCGCCCTCCATCATCCTATGCGGCGTCCTGCAAGGATCATGCATTTCACCAACCCTCTACAACATTTTCACCACCTCTCTTCCTCATTCTTGACTCCCTGGGTATCTCGTATACTATCTACGCTGACGATACCCAGATACTCCTCACCCTCACTGGAGACTATGACACTGACTCAGAGACACTTAACCACATAAACAACATGATTCAAGCATGGATGGCAGCTAATGGCCTATGCCTCAACTCAGACAAAACCGAGCTACTCATAGTAGGCTCCAAGGAAACACTTAAGAACCTTGACTCCCAATTCAGCCATTTTATGATTGATAATATTAAAATCCCAGTGGCAAATTCAGTAAAAACATTAGGTGTCTATCTAGACTCTAATCTAACGATGACTAGGCAAGTGAACGCCATCGCCTTCACAGCAGCATACCATGGCAAACTACTCACAGCAGCCAGACCTTTCCTATCTAAGAATAACTGCATTACAATTGCCAGAGCCATCACAGGATCAAGACTTGACTACTGTAATGCACTGTTCCTAGGCACCTCTACCAAAAACATGACCAGACTTCAGACTATACAAAACAGCGCTTTAAGAGCAGCCATGGGAATATCCAAGAAAGAGCATATCACGTCAGCTAGGAAAGAGGCACACTGGCTCCCATTAAAAGAAATAGTCATCTTTAAAGCACTTGCCTTCACCCATAAGTGCACCCACCTCACTGCTCCACCTTACCTCTCTGAGAGAATCCATCCCACTAGATCCACCAGACCGACCAGAAATCCATATGCAAATATGTTCATGATCCCTACAGTTAAAAGAGCCAGAGCAGGTGGGATCAGCTTCCCGTACCTAGCAGCGTTGCAATGGAATGCCCTACCACCACCCTTGAGAGCAGAAGTCTCTCACCTAGCATTCCGTAAGTCGCTGAAAACTATGCTCTTCAACTAAATCTCATCCAAGACAGAAACTCTACTCAATCTCATGTTTCAGCTAATATCTGTATCTGAATGTGTATATAATGTAAAGAGAATGTACCACAAACCCAGAAAGTAACTGTGCGCCTGCTATATCTTTCATTACATGTATGTAACTTTTTGTAACTAAGACTGCCACAAGTAACAGTGCCGTGATGACTTTGGGCTGCATGTGCGCTGTATAAATGTAAAAAAATAAAAAATAAAAATAAACAAATCACTGGGACAATATATGAATCATTCAGCTTACATCTTTGTTTATCATCAGATTCAGCTACATGACTTTCAGCAGAAAAAATACTTTCCACAGAACTGTAAGTATGCAAAGTTCTTTTATATTCTGAGTTGTGTTGTAATGTAATGTTTGGGCATAAATACAACTGGCAAGGTACTCTCCATTGTCAACATTTGGCTGTATTGCATAATAAATGCATATCTATTAACATTACTGGTGGCAACTAATAGACATGCCTTGATTCTCTAAAATAAGTGTAGGATATAGCTATGTGATGATGATGTCTTTTTTTTTAAAAGAACAAACTGACTTATCACTGGTTTTCTCAAGTGTTCACACAAAATATGACATGCAACAAACTCCATACACCCTCCATAAATTGCATTTTCTGTAAAGTCGTGAATTGATGCGATTCACGTATGAGGGCTTGAGGGCCACTTTTTTTAGGTGAGGGGTGGGCCTATTTTATGCGTGTACCTATACATCAGTCACTCCCCTCTAGAGCAATGCTCTACCTCAACATGGGAGGTATCATGAACGACACTTCTAAAGAACCAACAGTGCCTCCAACCTTATTCTATTCTCCTAATCTAAGATATATATGTATGTATCCCTTTTTTGTCAAAAGGTGCAGCATATGGTTTCCTCTGTTAATCCTTGTATGTATGTATGTATCCCCAAACAGTAACTTTGCTTACTCCCATCTTGTTCTCAACCCTGTTACCCAATTAAATGTTAAATAACATGCACAGCAAGAGATTTCGGCCACCACGAGAATCGGGATATATCATTAGAACAACATTTGCTATCCCTTGAGGGAACACACCAGCCCATGTTTTACTGTTATTTCCATTTAAGACACTTTTATCCATTCATATATTCTCTTTTCTCCCACCCCACAACACTTCCGTGGTCCTTGCCTTATTCCCCATTCACTTCTAGTTCATCTTCTGACTGTCATCTTATTCCACCTGCACATCTCCTACCTGATTCTGTGTCTTCCTTATTCCAAGTCCAAGGACTTTTTCATTTAGTCCATGTATCATTTATATGTCTTTTGGTTGCTTTTCAGCTAGTTTAAGGGCCCCTTAATTCATAGGCCATTCTTCTTCTTTCAACAAGATAGCCAGTCAAGGGGATATTAAATGTTCTCTGAATCACAAGGGTGGGGGAGTTTCATAAAGAGAGTCATTGCTTTTTATGTTTAGTCTTAGTCACAACTAGACATCTGGATGAGTCCCTCAAAACCCTGTTTCATGGCAAGGGGGGGTTTTCTCCCTGCTCGCAGGATCAGTTGCCTGTAGTCACTTGGAGTGCAGGTACTGCCCGTCCATCTGTAATATAGAAACTGGGTGAGTTACTTGAAAAATAAAATATATTTTATCATCAGTACGTCCTCCTAAAATCTAAACATTACTGCTTCAGTGTGTCCCTTTGTTTTTTGTAAGCACTCCTTCCTCCTAAAACAATTGATGCTGAATATCCTCTTTTCCTAATGTAATAGAATCGCTGCTTCTTTCTCCCTTTCATGCATATCTTAGCGCCACCTATGTTCATATATGCTGATCCCTGGGTGTGCCTGTCACATGAGACCAAAAAGCACACATAGGTTGTTTTACTTTCACTTGCCCTACTTTTTCATGGGCTCACACTCCATTTTATCCTTCTTAGTCCTGTGTTAAAAACCTAACCATCATCACAAAACCTTTCTTTTGTAAGTAAAAAAGGAAACATTTTCTCTTCAATTTTCGATAAAGCTTTTCTCTGTGGTTATGACATTCTTCACAACACTGAGGTTACATTGTCCACTTCTTTATAATAAAAATAATAAAAGACAAAAACAGACAACATAACAAATCCAAAAAGAATGTTCTCTTTTTTTGTTTGTTTTTTAAAAAAAAGATGTTGGGCCTCATTACGACCCAGGCGGTAAGGGGTTAACGGCAGCGTTAACAGCGCCGACCCTTACCGCCTGAGTACGAGGTCCCTTAGCGCCATGGCGCTTTTAACACCTGCTTTTAGCAGGTGTTAAAATCCATGGCGCTAAGGGACCATGGAGTTAATTACGCCACCGTAATTTACGGTGGCGTAATTAACGCCTTCCCCACTCCCATTATACCCTATGGGGCAAAAATGGGAATGGGGAAGGGTAAATGGGGATTGGGGACTTACCGCCCCGACAAGGTCGGAATGGGGCGGTAAGTCCGCCAACCACCATGGCGTAAACATAGTTTACGCCATGGTGGTAAAGTCACGGCCCAGGCGGTAACTTACCGCCTGGGTCGTAATGAGGCCCGTTGTCTTCTTTAGCAACTACTCTTATTTCTTCCGAAATAGAGACAGAGTCATGATAAATTAGGAAAGCAAACAGTATTTTTCTAAAATGGGCCTTTGTCGCTCATGTTTTTCTTTTATATGATGTTGTTGGGGTCATCTCTTTATATCTTTGACCAAAAAAAATGCAAGCTTGTTTTTAATCTTCTCTGCAATTCTGAACATTTTCTCTGTACTTTTGTAGTCCTCCTCCTGATAGCATACGATCGCTGTCTCTTCTTTCTTTGCTGCATTTATTCTGTTGAGACATAATTAACACTTTTGTCGCCCTGCCTGCACTAATCTACCTCCCATGATATTGGAAAGAAGCACTGATCTTATTAAGTGCATGCAAGTGTGGCATATAGGCATACAATGTTTTTACAGTTTCATGCATTTACCAGGTATATATATTCTATCACCATAATCATAAAAAGGTTACTCCACCTTCCATCCAAAAGTCTTCTTCATTCTCTTCACTAGATATGGCCATACTCGCATGTATGTACTATTCTGTGCTAACCCCTGTTTGCACCTTTTTGGGAGAAAATGCTGTTTGTTTAACAATACTGTATCCCTTACTACCCTTTTCTGTACTCACTTGGGTCCTCTTTCTCCCGATAATGATCAATGAGGGGATTCTGTTACGCCTCCCACTACCCCACACACTTACCTGGGTCCACGTAACCCCTTGACCCTCAACCATCCTGTCAGATCACTGCATGGCAGACCCGGCGTTTATCGCCCCTCCCGTTCTTGACAGCTGAACTGGAGATTGACATCTCGCTACAACGCAAAGCGTTGCTCACGGAGACCCGCGCGTCACGGATCACGTGATTGCCCTTCACGCAGCAACGCTCCCGTGTCACGTATCACGTGACCCCTGAAATAATATAAGAGACTTCCGGAAACAAGGAGCGTTGCTTCACAGCTGTTTTCCTCCTGGATCACGTGACGCTACTCTACGCCTTTTTGATACTTACGGATTGTTTTTGTGCCTCGACCACGCTTTGTTTCACGGATTGCCTCGCATTACCCTTCTACTACCGAACTTTTGGATCTTCAGTTGCCGACCTACGCTTTGCTCCACGGACTGCTTCTGCCTCACCCTCCTGTTAGAACTTTGGTCCTCTTGTTTACTTGACTTCGGCTTCGTCTCTGGATACTCTACGGATCACGTCTGTCTGTTTGGTAACCTGGCCTCCGGCCTCCACTCTAGGTGTTTACCTATCCATCCATATTCCTAGCCTCCAGCAACTCCTGCTCCGGGGTTCAGCCTTTCCTCACATCTCTGGGCCACCTCTTGTACAGATAGGTAAGCAGCACCAACTTACCTGTGTCTTTAGTTGTCCTTCCTGTTCTGTGCATAACTGCCTAACCTTTTGCTTTACAGCGTTCAAGGGGTTCTTCCGGCTGTTCCCAAATCGGCTCGACGGACTTCCACCTGTGGCCTCAAAGACCGCACAGGCAGTATTTCTGGTGTTGTCTGTGTGGTACTTGGGGACGGAGGTATTTATACTCTGCACGACCATCAAGTCTGTAACAGACTGTGAAGCCTTTGGCCGTTCAGAGTATGAATCCCTCCGCCGGGGACCCAGTGACCGCTCTAATGCAGGCCGTAGCGGCCCTTAGGACCGACATGGCGGCAGCTACGACCGCCATTCACCATCGCTTAGACGCCTTGCAAAGCACACGTTATCCTTTGCCTATAGACGCCGAGTTCGGAGACCCTGCCCCTCCAGTACAACCTGTCCCGGCCCCGGCCTCCGTACCCACACCTGTTTTGCTCCCAACCTCTTTCCCACTTGCCGCTCCAGAACGCTATCAGGGTGACCCGCGGAAGTACCGCACCTTCATAAACCAATGCAAGCTCCACTTCTTGTGCAGACCCCAAGCCTTCCCCGATTCTATCACAAAAGCTGCATTCCTTTTGTCCCACCTATCTGGTGTAGCGGCTACCTGGGCAAACCCAATGCTAGAAAATGACCATCCAGCTTTATATGATTTTGAGCTCCTCATAACGGAAATGGCTAGAGTGTTTGACACCCGCTACAAGGCCCAGTCAAGGGACCTGGAATTACTAGATCTCTCACAGGGAAAGCAAACACTTATCGAGTACATCACCCGTTATAACCAACTCGCCGCTGAAACCTCCTGGCCAGAGGAGAAAAAGGCGATCGTGTTCTACCGTGGGTTATGTAACTCCTTGAAGGACGCTCTATCAGTGGTTCCTGCTCTTCCTTCTGTGTTTACGGATCTTGTAGACCTTGCACTACAGGTGGACGCCCGGAGGTCCAAACGGAAGGCAGAAACCACGTTTGCTGGCCAGTCAACCCCTGTTCCTTCCCCCGCCAGTTCTGAACCCATGCAAATAGGTGGGATCCGAAGCCCAATAACGCAGTCTGAACGGGAACGTCGGAGAACCAACAACGCCTGTTTTTACTGCGGGTTAAATGGACACTACGTAAGGGAATGCCCCCGACGACCAAAGAACAAGGCGCCGGGTTTTCAGAAGGCTCGCCCATGATACAGGGGGCACCGGCGAGCCTATCCACGACCCCCACTGAACCCGCCTTCGGTCCTATCAGACCGGTTGTGGTCCAGGCCCTGTTGAAACCTACCCAGGAGATCGTCCATGCCGTTCAGATCGTGATCGACTCCGGGGCCACGGGTTGTTTTATAGATATCACATTAGCCCATCGTCTCAATCTGCCTTTGATCAAAAAGGAACACCCGGAAACCAGTGCAACCGGTCGATGGCACGTCCTTGGCCTCTGGTCCGATTAAGCACCAAACTGCACCTTTGGAAGTGGTGATACAGAGCACTCATAAGGAGAGCCTGTCATTTGACCTCATCACCACACCACAGTTCGGGGTTATTTTGGGTATCCCCTGGTTAAGGCACCACAACCCTTTGATCAATTGGGGAACGGGACAGGTAACATTCGAGTCAGAAGAATGCCAGCACTTCTGCCTAACAGAACCTGAATCACTCTCCTCTCCCGCCAGAATCCTCGGCGCCTTGGCTTCCTCCAGTATCAGGGAAACAGCCACTGACACCACGTCAACACACACTGTGGGAGCCGTTATGGCAGGTATTCCTGTGGACTACCATGATTATCATATGGTCTTTGACAAAGTCACAGCGGAAGGTCTACCTCCACACAGACCTTATGACTGTCCTATTGATCTACTCCCGGATGCTCCTATACCAAGGGGTAGGATCTACTCGTTATCACAGTCTGAAGAACGGGCTTTGAAAGAATACATTCAGCAAGCCTTGCGTTTGGGTCATATCCGTCCTTCCTGTTCTCCAGCTGCCAGCCCTATTTTTTTTGTCCCGAAAAAGGAAGGTGATCTGCGCCCATGCGTGGACTATAGACGGTTAAACGCTATCACCGTGAAGAACAGGTACCCCATTCCGCTCATCTCCACGCTACTGGACAGGTTGACAAAGGCGTCCCTGTTTACCAAATTGGACCTGAGAGGGGCATACAACCTAATCCGCATGCGGCGTGGAGACAAATGGAAAACGGCATTTTGCTCCAGACAGGGTTTATTTGAATATACAGTGATGCCTTTCGGGCTCTGTAATGCACCTGCAACGTTCCAGCGTTTCATCAACGATGTATTCTCGGACATCTTGGATACGTACGTGGTGGTCTATCTGGACGACATTTTGATCTATTCATCCTCCTTGAAGGAACATATCGCTCATGTTAGAGAGGTACTCTCCCGTCTCAAGAAGAACGCCCTGTTCGCCAAACCCGAGAAATGTCTGTTTCATACAAGGGAGGTGGAGTTTCTGGGGTTTCACATCACCCCTGGAGGGTTGTCTATGAATGAGTCAAAAGTCCGTGCTGTCACGGAATGGCCAGTCCCTGTCAACCTCAAACAGCTCCAGTCTTTTCTCGGCTTTGCTAATTTTTATCGACGTTTCATTGCCGGTTTTTCTTCCATTGTGTCTCCCCTGACTGCGCTGACTAGCCCTATCGTCCCTTTCGTCTGGTCCTCCGTACACCAGGAGGCTTTTGAAGCACTTAAATCCAGATTTGTTTCTGCCCCCGTATTGCAGCACCCTGACCCGGACCTTGCGTTTGTAATAGAGGCTGACGCTTCCTCGTTTGCTCTGGGTGCCATACTGTCACAACCATGTCCAACCACGGGTAGTTTGCATCCGGTAGCCTATCACTCACGGAAGTTCACTGTAGCCGAGTCACACTATACAGTGACCGAGAAAGAGTTGTTGGCCATCAAGGACGCCCTCCAATCATGGCGTCACCACCTCATGGGGGCGAAACACCAAACCATAGTATACACGGATCACAAGAATCTACAGGATCTGGCCTCTCTTAAATGCGTGAACAGCAGACAAGTGCGTTGGCATTTGTTCTTCGCTGCTTTTGATTTTGTGGTTAAGCACAGGCCAGGTCTTGTTCATGGTAAGGCTGATGCCCTATCCCGTTCACCTGGGGGGGAACCACTGTCTTCATTTCCAGACACATTGTTGGGGAAGGGTCATGTTGTTTGTTTGTGTACACCATCCCAGCCACTGCTTACCGCCATCAGACAATGGGTCTCCCAACATCCGCATGCACTCACAGAATGGGACATTGTACTACGAGAGGGGTTGCCGTTTGTTCAGGGCAAGTTGTTCCTTCCCACATGCGATGTGCGCAACCAAGCGATGGCCTGGTCTCACGATGCTGCCATAAACGGTCACCCAGGGCAGCAACGCACCCTGGATCTGTTACACCGGTGGTGCTGGTGGCCGTCCATGAGAAGGGATGTAGAGAACTACGTGAACACCTGTTCAATATGTGCCCAATGTAAGTCACGTAGAGGACGCCCCCTAGGCCTACTCCACCCATTGCCCATACCCCCCCGACCGTGGCATACTATTTCCATGGACCTTGTCACGGATCTGCCACGCAGACGAGGTTATGATACCATTTGGGTTATCGTGGACTCCTACACTAAGATGGCACGCTTCGTTCCCTGTACCGGCATACCTTCGGCCCCAACGCTAGCCCGCCTGTTCTTCAGGACAGTCTTTTGTCTCTTTGGTCTCCCACAGGTCAT
The DNA here is from genome assembly GCF_040938575.1 of Ambystoma mexicanum. Taxonomy (NCBI): domain Eukaryota; kingdom Metazoa; phylum Chordata; class Amphibia; order Caudata; family Ambystomatidae; genus Ambystoma; species Ambystoma mexicanum. Next base: position 603,680,030 of record NC_090921.1, on the reverse strand, counting down.
CATATCGGACCGCGGGTCGCAGTTCACTTCCTGTTTCTGGCGTGCCCTTACCAAACTACTGGGAATTGATGCTTGTTTCTCCTCTGCCTATCACCCAGAAAGCGATGGGCAGACTGAGAGGGTAAATCAAGCCATGGAACAATATTTGCGGTGCCTGACCCTTCAATACCAAGACTCCTGGTACAATCTGCTCCATCTCGCTGAGTTCGCATATAACAACTCACGACACTCGGCTACTGGTTTCTCTCCTTTCTATTCTATGTATGGTCAACATCCGCGCACCCTTCCTCTCCCGGATCTCTCCTCCGACACCCCTGCTGCCAACGCCTGTGTTCGCGACCTTGCGGACGTCCATGCTCGGACCCTTGTCCATCTCCGTGAGGCCCAAACATTGATGAAATCAAAGGCTGACCGGAGACGGTCGGTGGCCCCTGCTTATCGCGTAGGGGACCGGGTGTGGTTGTCAACCCGACACTTGCGTATACCTGGGTGTCGCAAACTGTTGCCCCGTTTCGTGGGTCCCTATAAAATCACTGGGATCTTGAACCCTGTGGCCTTCCGCCTTGCTGTCCCTCCTTCTTGGCGAGTCCACCCGGTTTTTCATACCTCTCTCCTCAAGCCTTGCCTGGCCCCTACCCGTGTCACTGCTCCACCACCCTCTGTCTCGGTGTCCTCTCCGGATGTTTTCGAGGTCAGTGCTATCTTGGGTTCCCGTTTTCACAGAGGTCGTCTTCAATATCTCGTCGACTGGGTGGGTTACGGTCCCGAGGACCGATCTTGGGTTTCCTCCAATGATGTCCATGCCCCGCTTCTTGTTGCCCGTTTTCAAGGGGACTGCCCTGCCTGCCCACGGGGTCGTGGGCCTTTGAGGGGGGACTCTGTTACGCCTCCCACTACCCCACACACTTACCTGGGTCCACGTAACCCCTTGACCCTCAACCATCCTGTCAGATCACTGCATGGCAGACCCGGCGTTTATCGCCCCTCCCGTTCTTGGCAGCTGAACTGGAGATTGACATCTCGCTACAACGCAAAGCGTTGCTCACGGGACCCGCGCGTCACGGATCACGTGATTGCCCTTCACGCAGCAACGCTCCCGTGTCACGTATCACGTGACCCCTGAAATAATATAAGAGACTTCCGGAAACAAGGAGCGTTGCTTCACAGCTGTTTTCCTCCTGGATCACGTGACGCTACTCTACGCCTTTTTGATACTTACGGATTGTTTTTGTGCCTCGACCACGCTTTGTTTCACGGATTGCCTCGCATTACCCTTCTACTACCGAACTTTTGGATCTTCAGTTGCCGACCTACGCTTTGCTCCACGGACTGCTTCTGCCTCACCCTCCTGTTAGAACTTTGGTCCTCTTGTTTACTTGACTTCGGCTTCGTCTCTGGATACTCTACGGATCACGTCTGTCTGTTTGGTAACCTGGCCTCCGGCCTCCACTCTAGGTGTTTACCTATCCATCCATATTCCTAGCCTCCAGCAACTCCTGCTCCGGGGTTCAGCCTTTCCTCACATCTCTGGGCCACCTCTTGTACAGATAGGTAAGCAGCACCAATTTACTTGTGTCTTTAGTTGTCCTTCCTGTTCTGTGCATAACTGCCTAACCTTTTGCTTTACAGCGTTCAAGGGGTTCTTCCGGCTGTTCCCAAATCGGCTCGACGGACTTCCACCTGTGGCCTCAAAGACCGCAAAGGCAGTATTTCTGGTGTTGTCTGTGTGGTACTTGGGGACGGAGGTTTTTATACTCTGCACGACCATCAAGTCCGTAACAGATTCACACACTTGCTGTGCCAACTGGTACTTACCTTCTCTCTGTCTAATTGTCCACTAGTACTTACCTTTTTCATAATGTTTCTTTCCATTGTATCACTTTAGTCCACTAAGGCCATATAGACATTCCTCCTGCGCTCAAAAATGACAATTGTTCATCTTTAATACATAAATCAACATTTTTACATAAAGATATAAATAATGTTCTTGGTACTTACTCTCATATATTCTTTTGTGCAATTCTGACCGATTTTCTTCCATACTGACAGGTCAATCCTGGCTGTCCATACTTTCCTGGCCTTTCATTAATGTTCTTTATTTTATCAAATATATTGATTACATTGATCAATTTCAACAGGCACCATCCATTGCTGCTCATTATTTGAAAATCTGAATATTTTATCCACACCTTTCTCCATCAACCTTATGTCATAATGTTGGTTTTGTTCCTTTATTTATACCTTCTCTCAACTTGTATTATATTGTTGCTTTAATATTCATATTTTTAAATTAATTTATTTATTTCTTGATTTTACCCCCTAGATTGACTTCAATCTTTTGGTTAGGAACAATTAGTCTAAACACAATACACACTCATACTAATATATTATAATACATTACATATGTGCCCTTTCACTTTATCCCCCTACATACGTTGCCCTCCACTGCCTTAGTTGATATATTTCTCCTCTATTTTAATTACCCCTTCAGGGAGTTTGATCCATACTCTTCTACCTGGCCATGCCAGTAGGAATTCTTACCACTCTTATATGAAGTTTTATAGTGTGCAACCTTCCTGTCTTTTCTTGGGCCCGCAAATTCAAGGTATGCTTATCTTTCTTCTATATATAATACCAAAAAATCCAGTTACATATACATATATATATATATATGTAACTGGATTACATATATATATATATAATATATGTAATATATATGATATATATGTATATATATATATATATATATAATATATATCAAAGCAAAAAAAGAGGACAAAACCGCCATGAAAATGGACAGTTCAGCCTGCACTCCAAGTCATGTAAAAAAGCAGCAAGGTCCCATTCGTGCATGAAAAAAGCCAGAAACTCGAAATAAAATACTTTCAAGTTTATTGAAGATACAAAAAGTGCATCATGTTTAAAAAAACACCATAGACCCCAAAACAGAGGCAGGACACTAAGAGAGCCATCCTGTAAGGACGCGTTTTGCGCTATACACAGCGCTTGTTCACCAATGGGGGGAGGGAGGGGCTAAGCATAGTATAAATAGCAGGGTAAGTCCCTTCATGGTTTCTACAACTCGGCAAACAGATACCTGTATAGGTAAAATCATGGCAGACATCTTGTAACGTAATGGCAAAGTGCTTGTGCCTAAACACAATTGCATGACATAGGACACAACCCAATCACAAAAACACAGGGGTAACAGAATAAGTAAAATTACCCGAGCTAAAATTTGTAATAAGGTCCACATTTTTCATACAGTTGCATGAGTTATAAAACATGCAGTACAAACTCAAACCAAACAGTGCAAATGCTGAATGGAAATGAAAAAATGGCAGGATGCAACAGCTTCACTATGACATAAAAAAAAGTTGTTAAAATGAGCTAAAATCATCCACCAATTGTGTCAATCACAGTATAAACAGCGTAAAACAAAAGCAAAGTGCAAGTGCTTAATAGCAGCATATTGTTGGTAAAGTGCAAGTGCTTAATAGCAGCATAATATTTAGCAGAGTGCAAAGCTTTGATAGCAGCTTAAGGGTAGCAATAAAGTGCAAATGCATATAAATAACTGAAAAATTCATCAGTCAAAATAGCAGCCTGAAACAACAGTTAAAGCGCAAGTGCTTAAACATAGAACAGTAATTGATAACATTGATGGATGATAAAAAGATCAATAGGCTCAAAAGGTACAAATGTCAGTACAAAATTTAAAACCTAAAGAAGCAAAATTGCAATTGTACTGCAGCAACCGGACAGGATAGGCAAGGAAATGACGGGAGTGTCCAAGGTCAAAAAATGGATAACCATTCAACAGCAAGCAAGATTATGATGCTGTTATAGAATTACAAATATTGCACAGCAAAAAAATATGTTAAGCCAAACCAAGATGAATAAACAAAATATTCAAACCAAGAGGAAAAAACACTCCATGTGCCAAAGGAAACCTGTAAATAATGATGATGGACCATCCCCAAACTCCCCCATTGACACAGAAACCGAAACAGCAAATCAATGTATAAAAACAAAGATTATAAATGAGAAAATAAATTGACCTCATGCTGGCAATAGAAGATCTAATACAAGTGCCAGTCAATTGAGCAAGAAAAAAGGTAACTAAAGCAGACACTGCCATTGGGCAACAACTAAATATGACCAGTGTATAAATTCAGAAAAAAACATGTGCAATGCCACACAAAATGAAGCTGAAAAGGAAAAATGCCTAATACACAGAAAAATCCTCTACGAAAACCAATTTAAACTCCCAGAAAGGTGTATAACTCCTCGTCAACATTGTGACAATTTGGTGTCTTGGTATCAAAATCCAATATATATTTGGTTTCAAGTTGTCGTAATTTTAAGACACAGTCACCACCTCTGGGGTTCTTGGTCACATGTGCTACTGCAAAAAAAGTGAGCAGCCGAAAGTCATTATCATGTGTCTCTTTAAAATGCTTGGCCATTGGGTAGGCGGGTCCGAATTTTTTATGGCCTTTAAATGTTGCAATACTCTCAACTTTAATTTGCAGGTGGTGCTACCCACATACCATTTCTGGCAAGGGCAGCATAGGACATATACCACAAATGATGTATCACCGGTCATGAGAGGCTTAATGTCATGATGAATAGAAGTCACTGGGTGAATAAAGAATTTCTGTATGGTAGCATGTGCACAAACTTTGCATTTGGAACATCTTGTAAAATTCGGGGAAGCAGCAAACCAGCTCAGAGTCTTGGAAGTATTCGGTAAGGGTGATAAAAAACTGGATACAAGTTTGTCCTTTAGAGATGACGCCCTTTTGTATTTGAGAGTGGGACGCACAGACAATAAAGGAAGAAGATCCTTGTCCAATCTTAAAATGCACCAATGTTTTTGGATCATTTTTCTCATTTAACCAGATGAACTGTCATAGGTGATGATGAGACGTGGATCATCATTAGAAGCAGACTTAATGGGTCTGTTGCCATGTAACAATTCATCCCTCAATAGGGCACGTGCCTTGTTATAGGCCGTCTCAATGACTATTTTAGCATACCCTTGTCTTAAAAAGTCTGTGGCTGCTAAAGCACAAAAATGATCAAATTGTGCTTCATCACTGCAATTACGACGATACCGAATTAACTCCCCATACGGAATACTTTTTTTGCAGCTCGGTGGATGGCTGCTGCTGGCATGCAAAGGTAAACCAGTGTTCGAAGATTTTTTGTAAAGAGAGGTATGTATACCCAAGGTGTCAGTTTTAACATTGACATCCAGGTACACAATTTCAGTCACACCGTGTGTTTCTGTGAAAATCAAATTCACCCGATTGATGTTAATACGTTTAACAAATGATAACCAATCCTTTTCCCTGCCCTTCCAAATAACAAAAACATCATCTATATACCTCCACCAAGAAATAATCTGTGTGGGAAAATAAACAGAAATCAAATCAGACAATAATGTGGCCTCCCACCATCCCATCATGAGATTGGCATATGAGGGCGTGAATGTACTGCCCATCACAGTGCCTCTCATTTGACGGATAAAAGTGCCCTCAAACAGAAAAACATTATTGGTCAGACAGAAAAGCAACATTTCCAAAATCATGGTGGTATGACTCAATAAATTTAAAGATCGTGAATCCAAAAAATGCTTGCAGGCCCTCATTCCAATGTCATGATCAATAGAGGTGTATAAAGAAACGACATCCAAAGTGGCCAAAATGAGACCCTCTTCCCATGGAATGTCACTAATATGTTGCAGAAAGTCCTTGGTATCACGCAAATAGGATGGTAAAATTGAAACAAATAAAATCAGAGTCTCATCTATAAACTGTGCCAAGAGCTCTAACAGTGAACCACATAAAGTGACAATGGGTCTGCCAGGTGGATGTGTTGATGATTTATGTGTTTTAGGAAGGAAATAAATCGTGGGAATGGTAAAACAAGAGGGAACAAGAAATTTGCAGAGAATGTCATGCCCGCGCCGCTGGCGCACGCATTGGCAACCATCATGGACTACTTGGTACTCATTTATCCTCCTAATACTCCTTGAACAACTTCTTTTCACGCCTTGGTCTTTTATTTCCATTTGCTCAACTTTGGTTCTTTCTTATTTTATTCAATTAACTACATTTACCATAATGCACCTGGCTGCAGTCCTCAATTCCTGGCTATTCTCATTCATCGTTATTGGGACCACAATCCCCAGAAGCCCTAGCGACCTGTGCTGCTTCCACCTGCTCAGGACCAGAGAGGGAGGAGGCAGATTGACTTCAGGTGTGCTGCTACAGGTGCTGTCAATTAGCCTGCCTCAGAACAGGGCAGGGCTCTATATAAGCAGCTGCCTGCAGGAGCACAGTGTCTTGCATCTTGAGTTCTCCCCGCTCCTGTTTGCCTTGACCCTTTACTTTGTATGCTGTTCCCGTTGCTGCATTATCCTGTTTTGTTCCAGTCCCCTTTCTGGGCTCCCTGCTCTGCAGCCTGCTTCACTCCAGCTGCCTACAATCCTTGTCCTCTGGGCTTCCTGCCTTGCAGCCTATTACAGTCCTCTGCAGCCCTCTACTGTCAGCAGCCCTGCTCCTCTGGGCTCACTCCTTGCTGCCCTGCTCCTCTGGGCTCCTTGCCCTGCAGCCTGCCTCACTCCGGCTGCCTACAGTCCTTGTCCTCTGGGCTCCCTGCCCTGCAGCCTACCTCACTCCGGCTGCCTACAGTCCTAGCCCTCTGCAGCCCGCCTTGCAGCCTGCCTCACTCCGGCTGCCTACAATCCTTGTCCTCTGGGCTCCCTGCCCTGAAGCCTGCCTCACTCCGGCTGCCTACCGTCCTTGTCCTCTGGGCTCCCTGCTCTGCAGCCTGCTTCACTCCGGCTGCCTACAATCCTTGTCCTCTGGGCTCCCTGCCCTGCAGCCTGCCTCACACCGGCTGCCTACCGTCCTTGTCCTCTGGGCTCCCTGCCCTGCAGCCTGCCTCACTCCGGCTGCCTACAGCCCTTGTCCTCTGGGCTCCCTACCGTGCAGCTTGCAACCTTCTGCAGTCTCCAAGCCCTTGTTCCCTGGGCTCCCTACCTTGAAGCCTGCACCTCTTCACTGCCTACAGCCCTGCTCCTCTGGGCTCCCTACCTAACGGCCCTATTCTTTTGGGCTCTCTGTCTGTCGCCTACTACTAATCTCTCTCTGTCCTGTTCTTCCGGACTCCCTGCCTTTCAGCCTACTACAGTCCTCCGCAGTCCAATACAGTTTGCCTGCACCTAGTGCCACTCTTGACTGCAGACCTGCTTCCTACTTTGCAACCTTCTGTTTTTCCTGACTGCTGCTCCTTGTTCTCTTCCTTGAGTCCTCTGTACTCCACCTTACGATATCTATTTCAGTCTAACTGCCTTTCCTTCATTTCCTTCTGCTAGATTGCGCATTGACTTCCTTTTCGCTGGATATTTCTGTTCTTTTCTTCTCATGTGTCTTATGTAATCCCTTTTTACAGAGCTTGCCTGTTGGTTTCCGGCAGGCAACCTCTGCCCCTTCCTTTGTCGCGTTTTCAGTGTTACAGACACCCACTGCTGTTGTTCCCAGCCATGAGCATACAGCGCGGGCCTCTGTTATAGCAATCTGTGCAGAAGGCTGGAGTTTCCTAAGGTTCGTGGAACACTCTTTCCCATTTCAGCATACACCCCAAGAGGGAATCCAGTTTGTTTGTACCTTTGTATCTTTTGCCCCTTTTGGCTGACAGCTACTGTTTCCTACCCTTCTTTCTTGTTAAACTTCCTGCTGTGTGTGCTTATCTGCTACCTTACCTCAGCACAGCCACCCAAACCCTACTTGGGTACCCTGTGCCACTGCCATTCTTGACAGAGATCCTCATCGAGCAAACCATTTTCCAACCACTTGGCACATAATGAAGTCAATTTCACCTGAATTTCAGAAAAAGGATTGGTAGGTAAAGGAAGATAACACGAATGGTCATGAAGTTGTCTGTTTGCTTCTGCCACATAACTGACACGATCCTGAAGAACAATGTTAGAGCCCTTGTCCGCTTGTTTTATCACTACGTGGGATATATTTTCCAACTCAAGCATAGCTTTACGCTGGGACAGGGTAAGATTTTGTTTATGATTAAACGTAGAACTTCTGCATAGTTTTCGGAGGTCGCTGACACACAGATCATGAAAGGCTTCAATGCAACCACCATCTGGAATGGGTGGATTAAATCTTGATTTCGATTTCATTTTAGTTCGAATATCCCAGCTCAGATCAATGTCAAAGTCAGAGAAATCAAAATTAGAAGGATCAAAAGGATCATCATCGAGAGAAGCCAGATCAATCAGTGAAGGAATGTCTGAGATCTGAGATACAAAGATTGGTACGACATGTGCGTAAAGTCTGTGGCCTGACATTGGCTGGATTTAGAGCAAAAAACTTTTTTAGTTTGATTTTGCGGTAAAATTTATCAAAATCAAGATGTGATTGAACATAATCAAAAGAGGAGGTAGGACAAAAATTCAAACCCAAAGATAAAAGTGCCTTTTGGCAGTTGGTAAGAATGTGCGACGAGAGATTTATAATCTGACACTTCTTCATGGTGGGTTTCATTGTTTGGCTCCAGAGCGTGTTGATCTGCCCTGTTGATCCGTTTTTGAGCCGTCTCCCACGCTGGCCTCGGTGGGTTTTCTTCCCTCTGGTTTTTTGTGACCTTTTCCTCTGCCTTTGCCTCTTCCACGACCCCTGCCACGTTTTTGTTTTTTGCCATCCTGGCACAGGAGTCGCATTTCTTCTAAAAAATGCAACCTTATTGCAGGCTCCTCATTTTCTGAATTTGAGACATCTGATTCAGACGAAATGACTCCGATTTCCAAAGGCTCCGACATTATGGGTTGCTGTTTGGTAATTTTACGTAAAGGGTCAAATCGCTTGGCGAATGTAAATACTCTACCAGATTCGTAGTCAAGCTTATCTCTGATGAATTTTCTTTGCTTTCGTTGCTTGATCTCATCTTCATAATTAATCAATGACTCATCAATCTTGGCACGTAGCTTGTTGCCCTCATCTGTAACTGGAATGTCTTTCAATTCGTTTTCAGTTTTTTCAAGCAATTGTAATGCAATTAACCGATCTTTTTTGGCATATTCGACCAAAATGGTGAGGAAATGGGCTGAGCAGTCCTTACTAGGTGCACCCCATTCCTCAAGCATTTCTGAATCCTGGTCCTCAAATGACAGTGTAGTCATGATGCGTAGACCTCTAGGTACTCGGCCAATGTCTAAGTAATTTTGTAAGGAATGCTCCTCCCACCATTTAGATATTTCTTTTTTGCAGAATTTTTCTATGTATTTAAGTGATGTCATCAATGACATTTCTGATGTCATCTTTGATGTCCTGGGTGTTAGTGTTAGCAGTGCACAGTGGTGGTGCGAGTTATGGTTGCTTAGCTTACCATAACTGGCGAATTTCAAGGGTTTTTTGGTTTTACTTCGAACCATAACGTCCCGTTAACAAAGTTTTTTTTTAGTGAATTTCATAGGTTTTTAGTAGCGCAACTTAACCATAACGTCCCTTTAACAAAGTTTCTTTTACTGAATTTCACAGGTTTTTAGTAGGGCAACTTAACCATAACGTCCCTTTAACAACGTTTTTTTACTGAATTTCATAGTTTTTTAGTAGCGCAACTTAATCATAACATCCCTTTAACAAAGTTTTTTGCTAAAGTTGATCGGTTTGTAGTAGTAGCACGTAACCATAATGTAAAGTAACATCTGACTTCAGGGCACACCTTGCGGAGAATGCCACATGACCATATGCTGGCGCACAGCACGGTGACGTGTCCGAGAATCCGTACACACTTAACAATAAGATGTATGCCTCGTGGACAGTGTGGAAATACATTTTTTACTGATGGTGGAAGTTCCACCTTCTACATTTCCCTTGCACAGCTCGAACACTTATTCGTAGTCAGCCATTAACAATGTAGTACACAGTACATATTTTTGGTAAAAGTACTAATTATCTGAAAAAGACATGAGCTAAGGCCATCCCTCCTACCCAAGAAACAGCACCACTGCTGTAATGAAGGAGCATGAGAAACACTGCCCCTACCTTACAAATAACACATGCACAACATTTTCCCCCGTCCACCTACCCCCCCATATTACTGTTTGGTGCCTCTTTGCTCATTTCCGTCTGCAACTTTCCTTCTTAGCTGTCCTTCCCCAAAAAAAGCCATCCGTAAACAAAGTAAGTGTTTCTTTAAGAGCCACCTTTCACAGTTTAAAAATATATATATTTTTTAAATTGCATCCACTCCATCTACTTTATATTTCTCAGTAAAGGACATAGGCGCAATAACATTTGCCATTAACAATCTAGATTTGCAAAGCAGTAACGTGTGCTACTGAAAAAGAGGATTTGTCGTTCTAACACGGGATGCCTGTGGCGTCCCAAATCCCGAATTAGAAAACAAAATCCTTTTCCAAGATGGCCACCATAGAAAGGGAAGGCGGTTGTTCCATACATGGCCCCTCTTCGCTTTCCATGGCAGCCTGCAAAAAGCAAAAAGGAAACACTGTTAACATATTACCACCAGCACTTTTTTCCTCCCTTTCAAATGTATCGTAATGTTGAACAACTTTACCACAAAGCCAGTCCCAGGTGGACATGGCCACTGTAATCCTATCTTTTCTCCCTTCTGGTCATGGCCAGTAGCCACATTGTGCAGCTCATGACCTTATATCATGACCCCGACATTCTGCCCATTCCCCATGGCTGCAGCCTACCCCTCGGTCAATAAACATATACTACTACATGTTTTAACTACATACATTATGACACTTGTGTAATACGAAAACACTCCCACATCTCGTCACATAACCAACCCTAATGATATTGTACACTTTTTTGGATGACGTTCCTCTCCAGCGTAGCCAAATGTGGCCATAAGCACCTACGTGCCGTGACACAGAACCTGCAAATTAACACACAGTGACATACAACGTAGCACGTTACATTATGAAATAATAAACTGTTTTTTAAAGGAAAACATTAACAATTTTAGAATTTGTAATTTTCACAATGAACTGTCCGAGACCATTGGACTATTCCCATTTTCAATCAAATAGTAACTTTGTTTGTTCGGTCGTCATCGAAAATGTTAATCATGAGCCACACGTTGATCTTTTCGCATACACAAAGTATTCGCCTTCGATAAAGCAACCGCTTTGGTCGCACAGTGATTTCCAAGACGTCGGCATGAACTTTGGTCTACACCACCATAAAAGATGTTATGTTACTCCTAATGGCCACTCCAGCATATGGACAAAGGGGTCCGTGCCGGTCGTCCCACAATACAGTGATGGTTAGGCAGCCGGTCACGAGTACGTGCATCTGGCGTGCAAAGAATCCATCACTTGGCATCTGGAATCCATGGCAATCACAGTACGGCAGAATGTTGCTGTTTGGAAAACATAACAGAAAATACGTATCAATACCCAACCTTTACCAAACAATTTCAAAAAAGACAAAAAGAACATGGAAACTGATACACAAATCGATGTGGTCATACATGAAATTTTAAAGAAATAATAGCGTTGAACATGGGTGATTCTAATGATAGCCTACAAGCGGCGAGAATCTGCACTCTCCAAAAGTTTTTTAAAAAAATGACAACTACACAGAAAGATAGTACCTCAGTTATAATGCCAAAATTATTGTTCTGGTAATAAAAAATTAAAACTCGTTCCGGTGTAGAGTCATCAAAAGTAAACTTACACGATATTTACCGTCTCCATTGTCTTCGTTAAACCCAGACAGCATTGTACTTGCAGCAAAGAATCTTCTTCAGCTGATATTACATGGCTACGTTAGTGGCCATGTAGCTATGGTAAAGTTGCTGTTTCCATAGGAAGAGCACTTTTTAGGCGGCTTATAACTTCGCTCCCCCTGGATGAATCCTCACCAAACTTTGCAACTATATGGCCAACTCTGAATTTTTTGCAAAGTTTGGTGAAGTTTGGTCCAGGGGGGTCAAAGTTATAGGGGGGGTCCCAAAATTTCTTTTTTTCCCATAGACATAATGGGAAAAAACTTTGCTCACGCCTACAGCCCAAACCGCTGGACGGATTTACAGCAAATTTGCAGCAGGAGTGGTGGCTTGGTCCCGAAAGCGTGCTTTTTTTATTTGGTGTAAATCCGTCCAGTAGTTTCTTTTTAGATGACCAAAATGTAAAGCAAAAAAATTAGTGATATCTATGTCCGGTCCGCAGACTCACTTCCCTGTTCGGTCTGCGGACTGGCCTCTGATTGGCTGTGCTGTCCGCGGACTGGCCTCTGATTGGCTGAAAAATTCGCAGACTTTTGCGTGGTCCGCGAACACCGGGACGCGTCTGCTGATTGGATGGTGAGAAAACGTGAAATGCGTCTGTTTTCTTGAAACACCCGCCATCTTGGATTCGCAGACTTTTTTGGGGTCCGCGAACAGCGCAGTGATTTTTTTTTTTTAAGAAAAAAGCAGCATTTCACTTTTCAAACTCAACAAACAATCTCTGGGGAGATGAGGGGGATGAGGATGGGATGAGATATGGCCATAAGAAGCCAAAAAACGGGTTATTTCACCCCTGAAAGTCTGCGAACACTCCAGATGTCCTGAGACAGTCCTGTGGTGTTCGCAGACACCTCAGATGTCCTAGGACATCTGTACCTATTTCTGCATCACAGGGTTGGGGAAAAGCAGTTTTTGGATGTCTTATAACTTTTGCGCCACTCCGTGAAACTGCATGTAATTTTGTAATTTTATTCTAGGACTAATCCTGAATGGTTTTGCAAAGTTTTGTGGGATTCTGTCAAGAGGGGGCAAAATTAGAGGGGGGGGTCCCAAAATATTGTAAAGGCATATAAATGTGGTGTCATTTGACGAATCTGCACAACATTTGGCAAAACGATTTTGGATCTAGATATAAATGGTTTTCTAAAGTTTGGTGGGATTTTCTCAAGAGGGGGCGAAATTAGAGGGGGGGTCTCAACATTTTTAGATGCTTATAACTTTGTTGCTATTTGACGAATGTGGACAAAAGTTTTGAGAAAGATTATAGACCAGACCTTCAATGTTTGTGTAAAGACTGAATGGATTTTGTCAAGTGGGAACTAAGTTATATGACTAGTGTATGTACATATATTTTGCCACTTTTTAAAAAATAAAACATGGGCGGGTTTCGAGCAAAGTTGTGAGGAGCATTGGCAAGGACATTAAAGCATGGTTTTGCAAATGTGGCCGTGTTTTATTTTTTGACAAGTGTAATAATGTAGGTATAAAAAATAGTCATATACCTTTGGTGACTGAGGTATAGCCTGTGGCCGTGGGCAGTTGCCAGATTGTCTGGGTCATGGCATAAGGTTATGACGTGGATATCTGGCTACTGGCCATGACTGCTAGGGACGAAAAATGGTGTTAAAGTGGCTATGTCTACCTGGGACCGACAATGTGGTAAAGTTATTCGAAGGTAGGATAGGTTTGAAAGGGAAAAAAAGCGCTTGTGGTAATATGTTCATAGGGTTTTGCAGGCTGCCATGGCAAGGGAAGAGGGGCTGTGTACGGAGCCCCGCCTTCTCTTTCCATGTTGGGTGGCTTGGAAAAGGATTTTCCGAAGGCGACCCGCTGTAGGAATAATTATCCTTCCATCTTACAGCTATAGGAAGAAAAATCTATGTTTTAGCAGCCTGGGTTCCCGCTTTGGGAACCAGGGGTGCTAATGGCCTTTATCCCCCATTTCAGGGGCTGCAATGGATGTTAATGGTCTGTAGCCCTCCTTATTTATGTATTTATAACGCACCAATGCCCGCAGACATCATGCTGTGTGGTTACAGTATTTGAAGAAGATGAGGTGGAGGAAGTTCTATTTTTTAACTGTGAAAGGTGGTTCCTAAAGGAACGTTCATTTTATTGTTTTTGGATCGGAAATGAGGGAAGAGGCACCAAACACTAATATGGAGGGGCAGGTGGACAGGGGAAAATGTTGCGTGTGTGTTATGTCTAAGGTGGGGGGCAGTGTTTTTCATGCTCCTTGATTAAAGCAGTGGTGGTGTCTCTTGGGGAGGAGGAATGGCATTAGCTGATTCCATTTTAAGAGAAAAAGCAGTTTACTAGATTGTTAATGGATGAGTAGGAATAGGTGTTGGAGCTGTGCAAGCGCAATTTTTCAGTTGAAAGTTCCTAGATCAGTAGAAAATGCAGTTCCGAAACTGTCCGCAAAGGATGGACCTTATTGTGAAGTGCGGACGGGTTCTTGGACACGTCATCATGCCGCACGCTAGCGTATGACCATGTGGCACTGTCCGGAAGGTAAGCAATGAAGTCAGATGTTCGTAGACATCTACGGATGCAAAACTAGTTGAAATAGTTGAAGAAACTGTATAGAAGTGTTAAAAATGATTCTAGAAGGAGGGGAATGGCAGAGTTTTAAGGTGACACTTTGTAAATTGGACACAAATATTGTTATATTTGTTAAGTATGATATTAGTAAGTTGTAGGAAAATAACATGCACTAATAAAAACCTATGAAATTCAATGAAAAATCTTTGTTAAGGGGATGTTATGGTTAAGTTGCACTAATAAAAAAACTTTGTTAAAGGGACGTTATGGTTAAGTTGGAGTAATAAAAACCTATGAAATTCACTGAAAAAACTTTGTTAAAGGGACGTTATGGTTAAGTTGCGCCGATAAAAACCTATGAAATTCAATGAAAAAACTTTGTTAAGGGGACGTTATGGTTAAGTTGCACTAATAAAAACCAATGAAATTCACTGAAAAAACTTTGTTAAAGGGACGTTACGGTTAAGTTGGACTCATAAAAACCTATGAAATTCAATGAAAAAACGTTGTTAAGGGTACGTTATGGTTAAATTGCACTAATAAAAACCTATAAAATTCAATGAAAAAACTTTGTTGAAGGGACATTATGGTTCCAAGTAAAACCGAAAACTCCCTGAAATTCGCCAGTTATGGTAAGCTAAGCAACCATAACTCGCGCCACCACCGTGCACTTCTAAGACTAACACCCAGGACATCAAAGATGACATCACAAATGTCAACACAGCATAACATATCACTGACATCCAATTCTGACATGGATTCTTACTCTTGCACATACACTGCCCTTTTATAGAACTGCACACATCTTGAAAATAAAGGATGTGCATTATTAAACACAGCTATGCTCTTTTATCAAAATATCCGTGTGGTCCCATATGCATGAAGGCTCGTCTACAAACAATTGGTTCTCTTTTTCATCCCTTCTGTTTCCCGTCCACTACAAACATGTAATTGGGCATTTTTTTATTTTATTTATTTTTCATTTATAACACCTTAATACCAGTGAGTGGTTTCTAAGCGCAGGATCGGGATTCGAACCTGTCTTGCAGTGAGCTGTCTTGCTTCGAAGATAAACGATTTCCACCTGAGCTATCCCTCCTCCATCTTTTTCACAAATGATAGTAATTTGTCTTCTTATATAGCACTTTATGGCAAATATCTCCGACTTTTAAGCACTGTAAAAACAGGTGATGCTAACCAAATTTCTGGTGCTCAGTAAATCGACCTCAGAATGATGAAGTGCTGCTGCCTATTCACATAGGTCACGGGGTTTTTGTCAAGCACATGCCCAGACTCAATATTGGATCCCAAGGTAGCAGGGTTTGCGTGAGGATTTATGGCAACCCTCCTCGCTCCCTTAAAATGGAGTCAGAGAAGCTGCCTTGACGGCAAAATGGTGGTCACCGGCACCTGCACGTGGGTGGCTGCCTAGAAATGCTGTATGGAGGAACCTGCCCCGCAAGGTAGAGTGGTAGTTTGTGATCAACAACCTCTGCGCTGTGCACTCATCACAGGGATGTCGTGGCTGCTACAGAAACACTACCAAGCTACATCAGAGCACACCTGCAGATGTATACTTTTGCTAAATGTTTTGTTCAGGAAAACAGCATGCTACATAAAGCAAGTTATACACCTTACGCAATGCTGTCAAGCAATGGAGGTTTATAACAGGTACTAGGTGATAAGCAATTGGGGAAGGCTTTCAGGGTGAGGCGCGCAATTATTCATCACTGAAGGGCTGTTTTGCTATAACATTTGCATTGATCAACCACTGTAAAAGTGTAATTTCGCCTCAGTTGTACTGCAAAATGCATTACAACTACCACCGCAGCTACTACCGCAATGAATGCAAATGTGAGTACCGCATTGTTGCACTACGGGAGCAATTTTTGGAATCTGACCCCTTATGTTTTCAAATCTTAACATGTGGACGTTCAAATTATATGAATGCCATTTTATAAAATGCCCAGGTACATATATGTGCGGGGGAGGGACAGGTGGGAGATTTTTGAGTAAAGCACCATTTCCACTTTTATCAGTTCTATCATAATTTGCCGATCACTATAAACAGGCGTTGGGTGTAGGAGCTCGGGGATGGACTTTCACACAATGGAGGCTCTGATGAAAGACTTTCCACACACATAAACATCACAAAGCAGGATTTCAGGTCACAAGCAGCCTCACGCCTCCCGAATCACGAGGTCCGCGAAAACTCAGCTTTACATTGAAGCACGTGATTGCGTTATCTCGTACAGGTTTCAAATCAGCCTTCTCAGCTTTCCGTCAGCACATAAGGGAATGTTCCAGAATAGAAAGGCAGCAAAGACACTGCCCGATGATGCCGTGGTCTGCTGTGGGTGGAACAGGATTTATAGTCTAGGTTAATTCACATTATTTTTGGCAATCACAACTGGGTAAGTGGTGTGAATGTTTATCATTATTATTAGAATGGTGGTTAAAAATGACAATATAGTGCAGGGATGTCATTTCACCAAAATGCCTGGGGTAGAGGAAGTGACATCACATAACCCTTGACCTCCGATGACATCACAGGAAAGGATGTCATTTGACCCCACCCGAAGTGACATCACGGGAAGTGATGGAACACAACCTTCCACCCCTTGACAAAACAGAAAGTGGCATCGCATAGCATTGTTCCTAAGTACACCATGAAAAATATGGTTACAATATCACTGTAAAGTGAAACGTCACCATATGTATCATTAATATCATTATGTATCGGCCCATATTACCAAATTACTGTGAATGCAAGCAGACATCCATGGCCAAATGATAATGATGTGTTATTATATAGCACTTACACTTAAGCGCTTTATATAGAACAAATATACATACAATATCACCCAACCTGTATTGGTACTCATTTACCAACCTCAGAAGGATGAAAGGCTGAGTTGGCTTTGCCGGGATTCAAATCTGCAACCTGCAGATCACACACACACAGAGGTCTCAACAAGAAAGCCAGCCACTCCAGAAACAAAGCCACATGGCGCTGGCCACAGTCCAGGAGTCATCAATTTAAAAAACGTTTATTTTATTTTTTAGGGTTAGCAAGGGGAGACCATAGGGGTAGCGAGGGAGACCTCAGGGGTCGATAGTGCATCCCTTGTGACCCCCAGATGACGTCCCTGATATAGTGGGGAGATATGGCCCAGTGAGTAAGGCTCTATGTTGTGGGCCTGCATTCTAAATCATGCATCCCCCATCAGCCGGAACCATGTGTTGCTTAAACACTCTCCTTCAGCATCAGGTTGCAACTTTCTGTCTCTCCTTCTTTCTTGCTCTCTCTTCCTCATCCTCTTTGTGCTCTATTTATCTCTGTCTCTCTCTGTCCCTATGTCTCTATTTACATGCGCGTGAGAGTTGAATAGCCAGGTACATGGTTTCTAGAGCCATCCCAGCCTGAGCTGATAGCTGTGCCACCAGACAATAAAAAAAGAAAAACTGAGGCAGAAGGAGGCGGACGGAGGCTGTGTTTTCCACAAAAGCAGCTATTAATAGAAATGAGAGGATTTAATTGTAACAACATTGTAAATTACCTCCTTTCATGTCCACATGAATATTCTAGCTCTAAAAATAATGTTACACTTGTCTTTCTGAGCAAAGCACATTATCAAAACATAGCATAATTATATCAATGATTTTCTATTCCAAGATAAACAGATTGGTACACTCTTATTGTACAATTTCGAAATACACATATGAGAAAGAGGATGCATGCTTTGAATGAAATGAAACAGGATTTTGGGTAAATAAGAATGATCACAGATATATATGTTTATGTTTATTGTGTTTATATAGGGCTTTACGCCAATATATTCTATTTCTACTATTATTTGTATTGCACTAGATACCTCCAGGCCTCGGAGCGCTCACAAGAGACCCACATGCACATAACTTAAAGGAATAAAAGCAGGTAGCAAAGACAAAGGAGAGCTCATTAATTTATATCTCTATCAAATAGGAAGGTCTTCAGACACTCTTAAACTGAGAGAGACAAGAACTCGTCCTCAAAGAAACCGGGAGGACATTCCATAATGATGGAGCCCTAACATCAAAACTGGGACCACCATATGTTTCTGAGGGCAAATCGAGTTTGAGCTAACACATTTTCTTTATTGGAATGGAGGACTCTTCTAAAAGCAACATTCTTAATGCGTTCTGACAGATAACAGGCGGCATTACCTGAGAGACATTTATAATTAAGGGTGAGAGCTTTATGCTGCACCCTGTGCTGCACTGGAAGCCAGTGTCATGCTCCCGTTTCCCAAGACCAAAAATTGCATGCACTGCCCCTTTTGTTTTGCTTGTAGTTTCTTTATATTGGTCAAGGATGTACCTATCAGGAGGCTATTGCAATAGTCTATCTTCATGTTGATAGTAGCAGAGGCACTACAGCCCTATTCTTATCAGATAGGTAAGGGCGAACCTTCCATAACAGTTTGATCGTGTAGGAGCAGGAGGATCTAAGGTGTGCCACATGCTTATTATATTATTATATACAAAGGAGTTGTGAGTCCATATGAATCTCCAGGGTTTTTATGGGCTGTGCGACTGGAATAGGCAATAAGCAACTCTGTTTTCTTGTTGTTAAGCACTAAGGACTTTGTCACCATCCAAGATTGTATGGATTCATACATTGTGTTGATAGTATTAAAGTCCTGCATGTAGGCCCTTCAACACTCAAATAAAATCTGTGTGTCATCTGCATAGCTGGCGTACAAGACACCCAAACCATCCAGATGATCACACAATGATTTAGTATAGATGTTAAATAATAGAGGGGATAAATATAATCCCTGAGGGACATCACATCTAAGAACCGTAGGCGATCATTGACAATTTTCCTTTGCTACTCTAGCATGCCATGGCCCGAGGAAGGATTTAAAGCAAAGTACAACCTCAAGGGAGCATCTTCATACCATAATTAACCTTTGGGCTAGTTGAATATTATCAACTAGGTTGAATATGGCAGACAAGTGTAGGAGCATGAGCAGTGCCATATGACCTTTATCGATGATTTTAGCAATATTAGACTTTAAATTCAATGAGGCGGTCTCTGTTCCATGATTTGTAAGAACCCCAGATTGTTTTACGCCTAACACCATGTGAAATTCAATACATTAATAGAATTGACAATAGGTGACCCTGTCAAAATTTTTTAAGAGAAATGGCACATTTGTTATGGGCATACAGTTTGTTGGAACAGAAGAATCCAAATGATCTTTTTTCTTAAAGTGGCGTAATCCGCGCCTCCTGGAGGCATTCAGGAACCCTTGCTTCAGCAAAAGAACGATTGATCGTTTTACTGACACATGGTAATAAGGGTTCAAGAGAGTCTTTAAAGAAAGACGCAGGCTAAACATGTGGCACACGTTTGATAAAAGAGGTTGCATGCTTGAATCACTAACTACATAAAGCATAATTGGCTTTGTGCTCTTTTAATTTTTCACAACACTCACACTAACATTTAAATGTTTGTAACATTGACCCTTATAGACATCTTCCATGATTATATGTGAGTGTAGAATGGCTGCAATATCAGCCAGCTTGCCAACTTCCACAGGCATCAAAGGAGATGATGTTTCAATTAACACCCCCCGTTGTGCACATGATAATTTCCAAAAGCACCGACATCCTCAGAGAATTATTTATATTTATGGAATTGTTAAGGATTCTAATCGGGCGTCACACACACAACCAGGACTCTTGTCACTAGCCTAGGATGCAGCGCACAATTAAAACACTTTTACTCAATTTCCTAGAATTCGGATTGAGCTGACACCCAACCCATCTCACACCCCCTTTTACAAATACCCCTGGTCACAACACAATGGACCATGAACCAGATCGGTGGGTGGTAATAAAACAATTATTTATTTTAAATTCAAAGAAAATCACACAAATTTAATATTGGGCAGCAACCACCAATAGGGTGATAATTACAAGGTAAATTGATGAAATACACTTAGTTTGACCTTCTACTATAGCATAGCCAAAGCACAAATGAATGGGAGCAATTTTACTGTTCGGGTAGATAGCACATGATTTAAGATTTCCCCCTGCAATGCTCCCTCAGCCCCCTATTGACATGAAATGGGAGACAAAAATCGGATTTTAAAACCTTAGCAATTGCATAAAATAGCATTCGAAATTACTAAATATTTAATTTAAATGTGCGGTTGACTGAATGAGGTAAATATGAGTTATAACAGTATCAGGGGTGTAAGAACACTAGCAACTGCAAGGCGAGGTACCAACAATGGGGATACAGTTAAAAAATCTACTTTGAAGTGACAACACAGTGCAGCCAAATCACACGCATAGAAATTGCATTTGCTAATTTATACAGGTTTAAATGTCAAAACGGTTTCAAAATGGCTGAAAGAGACAGAATTGGAATGCAGTTTTTATGCTGAATGACAGATGCACATCACAGGGATAATATGCAAGTGAAAGAGTGACTCTAAATTAATGACAGGATGAGATTCTCAATGGGAAAGAAAATTTGGTTTTAAAGATAAAAGCAGTTCACAGAGAAAATGAGTTTGGAAAGGAAAGGGCAAGCTTCACTTAAACTAGATTTTAGTGGCTAGAAAAGAGAAACGCCACCTGTGAATAGAAAGGTTACGCTGCAGTTGTAATCCCTTCACGCAGTGTGCCATTTTTTTAGGGAGAATGCATTTATTTAATCAAAATAGTACTAAGTACTTACACAAGGACATAAATGAGTGGAAGAATGGCGCTAACAGCTCGAGAGCAAGGACAGGATGCACAGAGGATACTGACAGTTTTAAGGATTTCTGCTAAGGCAGTTATGGGATTTCTATGGGATTGGACCTCATACAAGGTAACAGAGCAAAGGATGCAGTTTGTGGTTGTTGAGGAAGGGAAATACTCACAACAAGCACTTGAATGGGTATTTTGAACAGCGGACAGAGTTTCTGGACAGCGAGGCAATATCTGGTCACTGGTCACAGCGGCAGATTCTCCTAGCAGAAAACAGCTGGGTAAAGGTCTGGTCACGGCACAGCAGCACCTCAGCTGGATGGATTGGATAGCAGGGCAAGCAGGCAGCACTGGATAATCCCAATGAGGGTTCAGCCAGCTATCCCCTTTCTCCCTGAGCTATTGGGATTTTTAGTGTTTTTTTTCTGGATCAATGGTCCTGCCTGGATAGGGTCAGCTATGCTCTGGCCTGGCAGTGGAATCTGCAATCTTGCAGAATGAATATGGAATATCTGGATACGCAGAAGCTGGAAAATTCAGATGAGAGTCTTTCTGTCTCTGTGAGCCTCTACCTTTTATAAGGCGGGTGACATCAGAGGATTTACGATGGGGGCAAATCTTTGGCTTGACATCCCTCTAACAACTGGATTGGTCAGGAGTTACTGTTACCGCCTTCCTGTCAACCAGTGGAACTTCAGCAACATGACCATGCCTTCCCACAGCTATTTTTGCCAACAATCAGTTATTACATAAATTGCAAATATTTACAGTTGTGGCACCTTTGCAAATCACATAGACAAATTACATATTTCATACAGAGCATGGCAGTCCAACACCCCAGTTTGTACAGTGTCTTTTAGGAGGCAAAGGGGTAATAGCCATGTGAGGATCCTGCAGGATGACACCGGGGATGCTCTGAAGGAAGACGCTGACATTGCTCAGGCGTTCGTGGCATACTATGAGTCCTTATACTGAGCCCCGCTGAGACAACCCTGCGACGGTAGGCTGAGGGTGATTGACCCAGCTGTTCTCCCACAGCTGACAGCGTGACAGCGAATGCTGGAAGCGGACATATAGGAAGAAGAAATAGCAATTGCTATTTCTGAACTGCAGTCAGAGAAATCCTCAGGACCCAATGGCCTCCCAGTAGAGGTCTGGAAGAGACTGGGGATGCAGCGATTGAACCAAAATAGGTGAACCACCACAATATTGTGCCTCCTACATGCCGATTTCCCTTATAAATGGGGAGGCAAAGGTTCCAGTGAGGGTTCTGGCTAATCACTTGTTGTGGATCATAGGGCACCTAGTTAGTCCGGATCAGTGTGGATTCATGCCATCTAAATCCACTCGCATGAATCTATGCAGGGTGCACATGGCTATGAGTCAAGCCTCCACAATCTCGGGTCCTCTAGCTCTACTCTCAGTGGATTTTGAAAAGACATTTGACTCTGTGTACTGGGACTCTCTGTGGGGAACAATTGAAGGTATGATATGAAATAAGGTGGCATCTATAACGCGCCTGCACACAAGTGTTTCTAGGCGCGAACAAGAAGGGGGAAACAAGGGCGGAGTACTAAATAACGATCTTATTAGGCCTTGTGTAACTCAGATCGCACAAGTGTGGGTAAGAGGGAGTCGGAGAAGTGCCAGGGGGGAGGGGAAAGGGGAAGTGCAGTTAACTCACAAGTGCAGCCAGAAGTCAGCTCATAAGTTCAGAGAGAAGGCACTGTAGGTTTGCAGATACAGACCCCTAAGTGCTGGGGAGCCCGGAGGCAGTGCAGGGACAAGTGGTCATGTAGAAACTCGTGCCCGAGTTCAGAGGGTGATAATATGACCAGTGCACAGAGCAGTCAGGTGCATCAGCAGGGGAGAGGAAGTGGAAGTATGGGGTTTGGGGAGGACTTTTTGAGTTGGGTGCACCTGCTATACAACTGGCCAGTGGCCGAAGTTAGGGTTAATGGGATGTCTTCCAGGACCTTTCCACGGGAGTGGGGATGAGGGAGGGCTGTCCCCTCTCTCATCTGCTCTTTACTCTGGCAGTGGAGCCATAAGCAGTAGAACTTAGGTCCAGCTGGACTGGGAGGAATTCAGATGGCCCTGGGGCGGTGAGGGGCGGGTCTCTCTGTATGCAGATGACCTATTGATCTATATGGGTAATCCAGCTGTCTCTTGCCATGCAGTGACGCAAATCCTAAATGTCTACCAGGGGTTCAGCGGCCTTAAGGTCAACTGGCAGAAATCAGTCCTCTTTCCCACACAGGGTGAGAACATGGCAGTTCCACAGGACTGCCCCTACGAGTTATCTATGACAGGCTTCAGATATTTGGATATCCAGTTGGGCGGACATCTCTCAGAGTTTCTCAGGTTAAACTTGCACACGATAATTGACAAATTCAAGCTTGATGTAACAAACTGGCAGTCCCTTCTGTTCAACTTGATGGGCAAAGCGGCTCTTTTTAAGATGCTGTCTTTGCCTATGTTTCTGTACATGCTGCAGAATGCCCCACTCCCGGTCTCCAAGATGGTCTTCAGAAGGATCGAGAGGGTTCTCAGGGAACATTTGTAGGGGGGTAAACAAGCAGGTATTGCACTAAAATCTCTTCAGCGCGATCCATGTGGGAGGGTGGGATTGGCCTGATATTACTGGGTGGCACAGTTGGGAGTGGAGAACGACTGGCTAGACGTAGATCCTGGGTTACCTCATATTGCAACTGAGCCTGACTGGATGGCGGGGAGGTCTCCCGTACAAGTGCCTGCACTATTGCTTATGACAAGGCACGTGCAACAGATATGATCTGCGGCACACAGGCACATTGGATGGGGTGGGTGGCCCACCTTAAGTGAACCAGTTTGGAACAGAACTCCTCAGGGTGGGTCGAATCAGGAATTGGGAGAGTCATGGGCTCCTGGCCCTGGTGGATGTTGTTTGAGATGGCGGCCTCCTTCCCTTTTGAGTCACTGCAGGAGAGGTTTGGTCTCTGGGGCATTAAGGGCTTTAGGTATATATGCAGCTGATGCATTCAATGAGGTTGCAGTTCCCAGTCTTGATTGACATTACACAGTGTATTAAGTCAAGCAACTTAATACACACCAGACCCTGTCATGAATGAATCACTGTCCCTCAAGCTAACAATAAAATTACATCAAATGCATTGTGTAATCTCGCTAGCCACCATGTCAAAAAAAGACACTGCTTATATTTATGTTACAAAATGTTGCGAGACTGCTGGGGAGCATAGTTATGATACTTTGAAACAACATTGTTTACAGTTAAAATGTCACTTCTGTCTGTTTCAACTTGGGGTTCCAGCAGCTGTGTGCGGGAATGCACATGTGACCTTTGAACCTGCTCTTCTGCCACTGCAGAGCCACTGCTTGGAATGCCAGGAAATGGTCACAGCAAGATACTTGTGTGCATTCTGTTTTTTTTTGCATGGAACATTTTGAAAGTGGGGTCTCATTAGCAGTGCCCCAAATCCAAAAAGGGGAGAGAGTATTGAAGCTGAATAGATTCGACCCTCCCACTGTGGTTGGCAAATGCGCCTGATGTTTGGAATAACAGGAATCCATGTGGCAGCCAATGGGGGGAAGAGGGATTAGGGAGAGGTTGTGGATAGGGAAGGGGAAGTAAAGAAAACCGTAAAGAGGTTAAGGAAAACATGATTGGATGGGTATGGGGGAAATAGGGAAAACACCCATATGTTTATTACCTTGCTTTACTCATAATCCTGACCTGCCTGACCCCTGAACTAGCACCATTGAACCCTGAACACTTTACATCTTCCTACATCCTATAACAGTGAACACATAGCAAGAAGCATGATGACACGTGGAAAGCACATACTGACACTGAATCAACAGCATGGAACACAAAAGGGATTAACCCTATATGAAGAAACAAACTCATGGCCCTTTGGGCAAGCAAAGCAAAACAATGCGTGACATGTATGCATCTAATCATAAAGGTAACCTAGGTCTCTCTCGACCCAATCTACTGAACAAGTTGTGTGTTTTGCTCTCACACACCACTCCAAATGATATGGAAGTTCAGCATACTTCTGCCGACTCATAATGTTCTCTATAAAGCCCAAAATAATGACTCCTGCACATCTGTTTACCCCACCGTCCCTTCTACCAGGAGGGCGAGCTTGAGAGACTACATAAGCAGCACTTGTACATGCACACGGATTTTAGCAGAAATCACCCCATGCACTTGTGAGCTTTCTGCGAGTTCAGTACAACTATGCAGCAACTTTACAAGACATGCAGCCACTTAGCTTAGCGTCTGGGAGCCCCACGTGACTACTCGGACCTGAAGAAATGACGCTGAAATGTGCCCTGGCAGCGTTCTCTGACTGCCGCAACCCGGTCTGACTGCAGCTCAATACTCCTCCGGCGTCCAATCACCACCGCAACCCGGGCTACATATAATTCAGCATTCCTCCGGCGTCCCCACCTTCCTGAGATTTCACCAACAACGCCACCATAATCACCAGTGTTGAAAGCTTCATTAATCCACCCGGGGCACGGGCGGTGGGCGTGTAAAGTAGTCCCTCAATAATTAAAACCAGTAGGAAAGCCACGCACAACATAGGACTACACCGCTGCTGGAAAAATGTAGTCCTTCCATAACTGCAAGTAAAATACTAGCGTTTTCCAAGTCCCACACGTCTTTTTCTCCCCCAAACCTTAATCCTAACAAGCAGATCTCACAGTCAGAATCACCCACATCATTTTATGATTAAACATCAAAACAGCTCAGGCTATTTCACATTTGCAATGGCATTCCATTCCAGTATTTTACTTGGCTTCCTCCAATTCTGCAGTTGTTGGCGCATTAAGGATTACAAGATTTTCCCTGTGATGTCAAGTAAAGCCACAGGCCTGTAATTGTTAGGATCTTCTCAAGGTCCTATTTTGAAAACTGATATAATGTGGAATTGTGTCCAAATAGTTGGCAGCACTTTGCTCTGAATATCCCCCCATAGAGAAGGCACATGATATCAGCCTGTACAAGGATCTGTGCCTATTGGTAGTTCATTGCAACATGAGGATACACCACCACTTTTGTATAAATGCAAAAAACGTTATTAAATTCTTAAAACCAAGTTTCATGTACCAAATATTATTAAACTGATATGTTATCATTCATACATCCATGTAAGCAATTAAAGACCAGGGCACAATGATAAGCAGCATGAGGTTCTTCAATGTAGACTCACAATGTTGTAAACGAGGGCATTCAAATTAGTAAAGGGTTTCAGTTCGCTTGACAGGATGTGTACCGCGAGGGTGAACTAAAGGGGATACGAAATCGCAGACACTTATGAAATAAAGCTGAATGGCAGTACAGCGAATACATAAAAAGCACTGAGGTTTCCCGCCACACTCTACCCCCACGCGGAACATCCATACAGGTAAGCCAGCACAGAGCAGCAAAATCTAGATGCTGCAGCCTAGTACTAACAACAGAAAAAGGTAAAATAACAATGACTCATATGATACTAAGAGATAGGCAATCTCTTTACAGGGTGAACATGAAGGGAACCTCATTATCTGAAAAATTAAGCCCTCTCAAAGCACCCCCTGCACATGATGGGGGGTAAGTACATGAAAAATAGGTAGTAGCGAGATATTCCTGATAAAGTCTCACCAAAATGCATTGGTGCGTTTGAACTAAAAATGTCAGAGGTCTGACTGTATGCACATTAAATTAAGAAATATGTGTTTGTTGTTACAGACACACGGATGTATCCCCATGAAGCTACGACACGTGACATTAATAGTCGCAGATGCAGTAAACACTAACATGTATCTGCTAGATCACTTTTCACATTGATGTCAATAAGATGAAGGTAGCGATTGGTATAATATAGCTAATCGACACACAGAATTGATCAAAAGAGGAAGACTGATTGTTGTTGTTTTTAAACTTGTAGATGATAATTGTTGATGCTATTATGTTCCAGTAAATAAGGGACTACAACTGAGAACCATAACATTGCTCCAATAGCTTAGCCCCTGAGGAATGTTCCACACACTTCCTTTGATGGAACAGAAATATGTCATGTCGGGCAACGTAGACATGTATTTATAACATGCTTAAGATTTACTAAATGGCATTTAGCCAGACTATCCTGCATTATTGAGAATAAGCTCCTTTGAGCGATACAGAACAGGTTTGGGTTCCTATTACTGATGGAAATTGCTAAGGACCCTTGTTTCTAAGGAGCAATCATAATAATGATTTGAAGCGTCATATATCAAGATGCAATTGATTAACTATGTTGGTGAAGGTGTTCACTAGTACACAAGTGAAATAAGAATGGTACAAATATGAATGGATGTATGAAAGAAAACCGATCAGTTTAATACTTTTGTATTGCATATAAAACTTGGTTTTAAGAATTTAATAGCGTTTTTTACATTTGTACAAAAGTAGTGGTGTAACCTCATGTTGCAATGAATTACCAATAGGTACAGATATCTGTTTGAAAAACACAGAATGTCTGGGTTCGGTCTGAGCTATAGCTCTCCTATGAGATAGAGCTAGTTCTGGAGCCCTTTTTTTGTAAATAATCGAACAGGATATCAGCCGACATTAATGGCCGGGATTTCAATACCATGTTTGGCAAACCCTCTAGGCCAGGGGCTATCAAATTCCTTAGCATACTAATGACTTCTATGATGTCCTCTTCCATAAGTGTGCCTTCTCGTGGTTGTAAGCAGGACCTCAAGGTGCTGATCTCTAAATGATCCTCATACTGAAATGGTATCCTAATGACTGTCATCCAAAATTGGCACATTTTAAATGATCATTATTTGTATTATCTTTGGAGAAAACCCTATTTTTTTAATACAGTATACCTAAGTGTGGCTGTTTGTGTAGTGCACATTTAACATAATCCCTTCTAAGTGATCCCAATTGTGACAGCCAAAGGAAATATGACTAATTTAAGTAGATAGATTGCCCTGAATTGCATAGATTGGTCTGACCACAAATGTTACAACCGCAGGAAGTGCCTGCTCTTCACTTCTGAGGGGGCCCCCTGCTTTCCGACATGCTGCTGCTGTGCATAAACACTGCCATTGTGCACATGAAGTTTGCCTACTTTTAATAAACATGCAGACTGCTTTTGCTGAAAATCTGCATCATTTACTATAAATTTAATTAATTGTTGTTGAAAACGCGATGACTTACGCGCTGCATTGCCCTTCTTTTATTTTTCTCTTTGCGAGCGGCATGCCTGTTTAAAAGGCGTTTTCCTTAACATGGCCTTTTAGGTAGTGGGCCTCGTCCTAACTTAGATTTAGGTTTATGGTAGGCATTTTTCCACCCTGCATTTATAGTTCGATAAACTCCCTTGAACTGTGATCACTTGTGTCTGTCTTTACTGTTGCCACCATGAGTTCCTTACAAGAAGAGCATCCATGTTTTATAAGTGAAACCTAAAGTATTCTTGAGTTGCGCAAGGCTGCAGAAATCCACATCTTGTTCTCAAAATGTGATTTCTCCAAAAAATGTTAACGTGCATATAAATTGTATTGCACGTATGTTCATGTCTTTCAATGGGAGCCTTTCTCAAAACAGGACTCTATCTTAATCGAACAATAATTTACAATTATAGCAATCTTGCTAAGCATGAGTAGTCATTTTTTTTTGTTTAGGATCTAGGTCGATCTCAGATTGGTTCCTTGTTTCTTAGTCATGGAATCAGTTCTTCGCGCATCACATCTCGTAACTTAGAGACACATTAAGATACTTGCAATACAATCTAGAAGCACATTAAAAAACTTTTGAGACATCAAATTTTGTGAACAAGATGTGGATTATTGTGTCCTGGCGCAGCTGAAGAAATCTTTGGTTTTCACTATTGTACATGCAAGAAGGGGCCATACTTCTATGTATTCACAAGTGTGACAGGCACTACTGATCAAATTAGAGTGTCCAAGTCGCAAGGTGATAGTCTGAAAACCCCAGTTTTACAAGTAAATGTAACAGAAGTGGTTTCATAAAGGAAAGCAAGCGATTCAGATTGCACAGCATTTTGCCACCCTGTGAACTCCCTCTGACCTGCTATGTATAGTAACCAAAATTAGAAAGTCAAAATCTATCTTACCTTATCACTGCCATGAGCCTGACACTGTTTTCTGTTCTTTTAGCAAGTATTGTATTGTGTTGTGGAAATAGTGGAAACACTGTAATCGTTTACCCCTCCAGACCTTCCTGAATAGTAGAGAACGGCATGCTTTGTTCTACTATAAGAATTGAGGAAGCTCTTTATAAGTCAGAAAGTGAATTAGGTAAAGATATTCATGCCCCGATGAGAATAGCTTTTTAGACTGGAATGGAGGGGAGCAATAACGGTCTGTCCACGTAGACCTGGATCCTACTGACCACTCTTGTGTCTGTCACAGGGCGAGGGCCTAAAAACCAAGTAATGACAATTTGACGCTAATAAAGCTTTCTACTTGCACTGTGTTGAACTTAAGTGCAAAAATGGGGGAGTGTAGAAGCAATGATATGTTCATCTCCCTTTTACCCACTTGATGCTTTGCCTTGAATAAGTTCCTTTTCTCTTTTGCTTAACAAGTATTCCTTGCAGCGGACACTATCTATGTGTAGACATTATTGACTTTTGTTCTTGGCAATGCTGGCTTTGCTCAAATTTGCACACATGCGCAGATCACAAAAACTTTGGTGTGGCACTTTTTGTGACAAGACAATGTGAGACCGTGTGACTGATAAGACTGGTTTTGTACAGCTTATACAAAGGCTCCATAGAACAAACATGGGGAGATGACTTGATGAGAGGCACACCCAAAGCTCCTGTGTGGGCAGCATACAGAAGGACTGTGTCATTTGATATGATGACCTGATATGCGCCTCAATGATGGACTCATGAGGGCGTGCAATGTGTTTGTATGGGTGGAGTGGGTTCCCTTCACCTGGCTACATTCTGCAAAGTTTTTAAACTTAGTCTCGAACTAGCCATCTGACCTATGACCTTTAAAGGCAGCAGGGCTGCATGGTGGGTATGTGTTGTGGTCAGTTCCCAATAGGTGAAGATGTATCTGGACTTTGGCTTGCAAAGCAAAACAAACCGTCTCTGTATGTCACTACATTAAACTGATGTGTGAGCCTGCTTTCCTTAAGACGTCCCTCTATCTTAAAACCCACTGGCAAGCACCATTCCTGTTTTTGTCACAAAGGTTCTAAAACCTTTATTGTAGAAGTCAAAGGAGTATAAGAGTTCTCTAGCTAAAAAGGAGGTTTTCCAATTCAATATGATGTGCCTTCAAGAAGTGTGGTGAATGAGCTCCTCTTTATTTGATGGGTTTCGTGTGCATTTAAAACAAGCTCATGAAGGTGAAATGGGTCATCTTGACGGCCGGCATCTCTTAATTATAATTGAAAAGTGCTTGCATGTAGAGTTTTGTTCGATTCAAATAAAGTAATAATTTGCTAGCCATTTGCTTGACCTGGAAACTGAGAAGGTATAAGATTACATAGTTGGTGAATTAGTCAAACATGCTACTGGGGAATGAGCAAAATAGTTTAGCTAGGAAACATACTTCAGAACTGGTGGGAAAGGGTTTAGTCAGAGTACCTCAAAGTGCATGTTTTGATGAGGTATTTTAATGAAGTTTGCCCAGCATCACTGGAGACATTTGATGGTGAACTGGGGTTGTATTTGCAATCTGTTACGTTGGCTAAAATGCAACAATTAAGACCCAACTCTCAAGGTCTAGTCTGAGGGAAAAATATTGTCAGCATGGGGTTGATTATGATCAATGGGTGAGTAAAATGAGACATATCTGGCACGTATCTATGCTATGTGGTCAAATGGGAAACTAAGATCCATTATCAATTACATTTTTGTGTCTTCCTCACTTGTGTATGAGACTTGGCACATAAAATATTAAGGAAACAATGGCGCATGACCACTCCTTGTTGAGTGCAAGTTTCGATTTGCAAATTAAGTTTGGTTTGAGATTCACACCTAAAGGCGAGGAGACAGCCCTCATTACAAGTTTACCGGTCCGGAATCAATGGTGCCAGTAGATCCATAATGGCACCGTTTACCAGACCGGCACATTCTGACCTGTGATGGCGGACACACCATCTCCGCAAAGTGACCCCCATGGTGCAACTGCTCAAGGTATCACCGTGACCGCAAACATTGGGTTGACTCGCCGAAGCTCCCGCAATTACCGGCACAGAGTAATACCGGGTACATTATGAGTACCACATGCATGGAAATACCGCCATAAAAATGGCGTTAACACCGTGAACACCGGCACCGCAGACTAGGCGTGAAACAGTGCCAGGTGAGCTGCAACAAGCCCCAGGTATGCACAATTAGGCCAGCTGCACATCATAGGCCACTGGTAACCTACAAAGGGCCACACCAACACCCAACCCACCTTCCAACAGAACCATGCTGGCAGTAGGCCTAGCAGCAATTGGGATGGGCAACCTGCAAGCAGCAGTGGAGTTAGAAGCAGTACTGAGGCAGAGGAGGAGGCGGCGCAGGAGGCAAATGAGGAACCCAGTGGCTATCCCATATATCAATGTACAGCAGGTACCACCCCACAAGCAGCCAGAAATCCCCTGCATCAGGGCCTCACCCTGGAACCTGACCCCAAGTCAAATTCACACATTATAAAGGCTTGACAGGGCCACAATATAATCAAATATCACCCTCATTGATGAAGACATCAGCAGCAGAATCAACATCCGGACTGCCATCCGTACTGCACTTTTTTGCCACTGGAACCTAACAGCACACTGCTGGGGAGCTGCACGGGCTGTCGCAACCCTGTTTTTCAAAGATACTCTTCCAGGTACTTGATGCGCTGCTGCGTCATTTGTGTCAGACCACATTGCCCTACCCCGAACCCCTGCACAGGTCAATGCCTCCAAAGTGGCCTTCCATGCCCTTGCCGGCATGCCCAATTGCATTGGCGCATTAGACTGTACGCATGTGGAGTTGACTGTCAGACATGCAATTGAGGCAATGTATCACAATCGGAATCAATTTCACTCACTCAATGTACAGAGGGTCTGTGATACACAAAAACTCATTACGCATTACTGTGCACGTTTCCCGGGGTCCACACATGTATCAATGGTATTGCGGAACTCAACATTGCCACAGTACATGGCACGTTATGCGGGAGAAAGGACCTGGCTGTTGGGTGAGTGGAACTACCAATGCATGACCTGTGTAGTGGGGTGGGGGAATAGCCAAGCACTGCAGTGCCCCTGCTGATTGGGTGAGCAGACGCATCAATGCATGGCCTCTATGTAGTTGGGGAGAGGGGAGAATAGCCAAGCACCACAGTGCCCCTGCCTGTTGGGTGAGTGGAACTACCAATGCATGACCTCTGTGTAGTTGGGGGGTGGTGGGAATAGCCAAACACCACAGTGCCCCTGCCTGTTGGGTGAGTGGAACTGCCGATGCATGACCTCTGTGTAATTGGGGTTTGGAGGGAATAGCCAAGCACCTGAGTCCACCCAGTCTACCGCTAAAACAGGCAAATGGCATTTTGCCATGTCACCGGAATACATACCCTGGCTATCATTAAGAATACTGTAGCCATGGAGTGGCACAACATGCAATATCAACATGTGTTTGCGAGTACCTCCCCCGGTGAATGTATAGTGGCTACACCCATGTGCACGATGGATACACCTCATGCTGTGCGCAGAAGTCACCTAATTGATGTGGTCTGCATCTGCCTGGCGCAGATATTTCCAGCACCTTACAATACATAAGCCGACTGCCACATCTGAACACATGTACATTACAATGATTGAGACATGTAGTTGCCTACCATCACTTCACGAACGGAACCATCAGACAAATCTGTCTCTGTAGGAATAAGTGACCCAAGTGTGCAGAATAGAAACGTCCAACAGAGGAATACCAGACAGGACATCTGTGGGTTGAACTGATCACTGTGCCCTTATTCAAACAGTAATATCACAAACACTAACATGTCCCCTTACTGTCACTCCCATGCAGGTGATGCCGGATATGCACTCCTGCCATGGCTCATGACACCCTTCCCACGGCCACGGAACAAGCATGAAGATGCCTACAACCGGCTACACATACGGACACGTGGCGTGATAGAGCAGACCTTTGGACTGCTGAAGGCCAGGTTCCTCTGCCTCAGCCGATCCAGCGGGGCATTGCAGTATAGCCCTGTGAAGGTAGGCAAAATTGTGCTGGCATGTGCCATGCTGCACAATATGTGCATACGCAGGAACATTCCACTGCCCCGGACATTGAGCCAGCAGATGAGGATGATTATGAGGATGATGATGGTATGGGTGTACAACCAGGCCGGGGTGCCATTGATGGCCTAAATGCACGGGGAGCACTCATAGACACATTTTTCTGATCAACTTCAAATGCACATGGTGCACTTCAATTTGGACCACTTAGATTAAATGATTTCAACACACACGGAAGAAGATGGTCCACTCTTAATTAACATTTGCACACCAGTGTATTAAGTAATGATCAAATGTAACAGGTGCAATAAGGAAAAATGCCCACACGTGACCTCCCCAACATACCTACCCACCAACCAGGCCCCGACTACCAAACCCCACTATGGACCACCCCCAACTCCCCAACGTACCCACACACCGACCAGCCCCCAACTAGCAAAGCCCTCTATGGACCGACCCCATATCCCCAACGTACCCACCGACCAGGCCCCAAATAGCAACCCCCACTATGGACCACCCCCACCTCCACAACGTATGCACCCACCAACCAGACCCCAACTAGCAAACCCAACTATGACCGGCACCACCTCCCCATACGAGCCCACCCACCAACCAGGCCCAGAACACAATCATGTGTGACTTCAGTGTTACACTGTACACCCTATTTTGTTCCCTCGCTTGGGCCAATGATTGTCCCTTGCAGTTGGCCCAGTCAGCCACTAGACCTCCTCCTGGGGCTGCCGGCCACAGAGCTCGAAGGAGTGCTTGCCCTCTCATACTCTTCTGGACACCAACATGTTGGATGTAGGAAAACGTCCTATTGCGTGTGAAAGGCGCCAGACTGACTGCTCATTGCTCTCCTGCTGCAACTGAGCCTCCTCACATTGGAGCTTTGATTCCTCAAGGTGTCGCTCCACAAGTCCCGTCAGTGTGTCCTGACGCTGTTCAATGCACTGCAGGCGAGAGGACAATTCATGCAGCGATGGCATAGGGGAGCACATTGGACTGTGTATGCTGGTCGGGCTGAATGTGCCCAGTTGTTCTGGTGTGGAGGTGCACCTCTCATTCCCTGACCCTGGTGCCTCACCGGCCTGATGGTCTTGCGTGCTTTCCAGGCCATCGGGTTCTGCATGGGCTGGAGGTGATGCAGCACTTGCAGGTGCATTTGGAGTGGCAACAGGGGCATTCTCCAGTGGTGCCTGCTTGTTTACTGGCGCTGCAGGGATGTTGGGCCCTGGAGGGTGGTGCACCTGGACGGTAGTCACATCATGGGTGTCGGAGGTGCTAGCACCGGATTGCAGTTCTGGTCTCCGACGACGGCCAAATCCAGTCCCCTTGACGTCATCTGATGACCACCGTCAGGGTCAGATGATGCTCCTGTGGGGGGTTGTAAGGCATGCTGTTAGTGTGAGTATGGGACAATCACATGCAACACACTCCTCAAGCTTCATCTAGTAGCAGTTACATGCATTGATGGGTGCTGTGGTCATGTGTGTCAGTCATGGGTTGCACTCTGGGGAATGCCGTCTGGCTGGCCGGGGGGTCATAGAGTCCCATGGGGGTGTTGGCTGTGGTTGGGTTGATGGGGACTGTGGTATGTGGCTCTGTGTGCATTGCTGGGGGGTTGTCCCATGGGGGTGCTGGCTGTGGTAGGTTTGATGGGGAATGTGGTATGTGGCTCTGTGTGCATTGCTGGGGGGGTGTCCCATGGGGGTGCTGGCTGTGATGGGGTTGATGGGGACTGTGGTATGTGGTTCTGTGTGCATTGCTGGGGGGGTGCCCCATGGGGCTGCTGGCTGTGGTAGGTTTGATGGGGACTGTGGTATGTGGCTCTGTGTGCATTGCTGGGAGGTGGGGTCTCATGGGGGTGCTGGGTGTGGTAGGGTTGATGGGGACTGTGGTATGTGGCTCTGTGTGAATTGCTGGGGGGGCAGGAATACCTTTATTCACATTCATGTCTTTGCACTTTATGTACTTACCAGCCTCACCAAGTGTATCTGCTCCAGCCTCGGCGCCGCCTACCCCCCCATGTTGCAGGGCAGCTGCGAGACAAAGATGCGGTAAAGTCAATCAGATGGGCACATTCAAGGAGCCTAACCCCATCTTGCAGGGTGGCTGTGACACAAAGATGCGGTAGGGTCAATCAGATGGACAAATGCAAGGCACCTAACCCCATGTTGTAGGGCGGCTGCGACACAAAGATACAGTGAAGTCAATCGATGGGCACATTTAAGGATCCTAACCCCATATTTCAGGGTGGCTGCAACACAAAGATGCATTAAGGACAAGTGGACCAGGGGGACAGCTAGGTACAAGGTTCAGGAACACAGGCACATGCATACAACAGGGGGAATAGCTAGGTGCGGGGTTCAGGCACACAGGCACATGCATACAACGGGAGGTAGCTACATACGGGGTTCAGGCACACAGGCACATGCATACAACGGGGGATAGGTACCGGGTTCAGGCACACAGGC
The DNA here is from genome assembly GCF_040938575.1 of Ambystoma mexicanum. NCBI lineage: Eukaryota > Metazoa > Chordata > Amphibia > Caudata > Ambystomatidae > Ambystoma > Ambystoma mexicanum. The sequence goes on along the minus strand of NC_090921.1, from coordinate 603,644,222 downwards.
AGATGCATACAACAGGGGGGATAGCTAAGTACGGTGTTCAGGCACACAGGCATATGCATACAACAGGGGGGATAGCTAGGTACAGGGTTCAGGCACATTCATACAACGCGGGATAGGTAGGTACAGGGTTCAGTCACACAGGCACATGCATACAAGAGAGGGGATAACTAGGTACAGGGTACAGGCACACAGGCACATGCATACAGCGGGGTGGGATAACTAGGTGCGGGGTTCGCCTGAGAGCATCCTGGCAGCAGACAGGGTCCTTGAGATGTCGGCCTTTGGAATGGGGGCTGGCTAAAGCCTGCAGGTCCCCAATAGGCCTGTATTTGAATTCTGAGGCCAATCATAATCCAGTAGAGGTTTCGAGGAGGGGGTGGAAGCCTCCACCTAGCTAGGGCTGTACACGGTGGCCATGCTGGCATGACCACGAGGCCCATTACCTAAAAAGCCATGTTAAGGAAAATGCCTATTAAATAGGCATGCCGTTTGCAAAGAGAAAAATAAAGTCAAGGGCAATGCAGCGTGGAAGTCACTGCATTTGCAACAACAATTAAGGAAATTTAAAGTAAATTATACAGATTTTCAGAAAAAGCAGTCTGCAGGTTGATTAAAAGCAGACAAACCTTGTGTGCACAATGGCAGTGTGCACGCACAGCGGAATTATGTCGGAAAGCAGAGGGCACCTTCAGAAGTGAAGAGCAGGCAGGCAGGCAGGTCCTTGTTTCTCTGATGCGAAGGTAGAAGGCTGGAATCAGGTAGAAACAGAACTAGATATGGGCCTTTGGAAAGGGGGCCGGCTAAATCCTGCCAGTCCCCAATGGGCCAGTATGTGAATCCAGAGGCCAATCACAATGTGGCATATTATTCAAGGAGGGCGTGCAAGCCTACACCTAGCTAGGATTGTACATGTTGGCCATGTTGGCATGATCAACGCGTCGACAATCAAATGAAACATAAGGCAGTCTTTGTGGCGTTGTGTCAAAATAAAAGGACCTATACTAAGAAAAACCTATTGCCAATTCCTTACAACTAATTACACAGAGGGTGTGGGATAAGGGTTCAATAAAGAAAAAAGTGTTCACAAATAATAAGTCAGGATGTGATTGCCAGGGGTCTCCCTTGTCCACTTTTTCTGGACCTTGGAGCACAGGGCATGCTCGAGCTTTCTAAACACGAGCCAACAGTTCCGTACCAGCTATCAGGTTCTTTGATGGTCACGTCTCTTTTCAATCAAAAAGTCTCTTGCCTTTGAGGCCTGATGTATCCAACAAACACAAAGTTCTGCTTCTCGTATACCTTGGGTGATAGCTTCACCCATGGGTCCACCTCTTCCGGACGTAGACCCTTCACCAAATTGTATTCAATAAATTGATTAAACAGTTCCTTTTCAATGCTCTTTGGGTGACAAATTTCCACACCAAATCTCCCTCCTTCAGGCTCGGACTCCCTTTTGACGTTAAGCCTCACTCCTTCGGGTTCACTGTGGCTTTTCTTGCATTCACGGGTTTCAATGTCTTTTTAAACAATTAATTGGATTTGCCCTTGGCTGTTGGTTTCCATCTGCTGAGTTCGCTATCTCCAGCTTTTACCAGAGGGTTTACTTTGGGACTTTAGACTTTGCCCCTTCTCGCTAGCGTCCCTCCACCGAGTTCACTCTTGACAACTTTATGAAACACAGTTCCTTACTGATTTCACCATGCAGGATTCATTTCTCTTCTTCACAATCATCTGTCAGTCAATTACTTTCAATACCAAAACAACAATCTGACCACCCTGCAGACAGCTCAGTGGGCCTCATTACAAGTGAGGTGGTAAGAGGTTAACGGCACTGGTAAAGGTGCTGGCGCCGTTAACCCCCTACCACCTCATTACGAGGTCCCCTTGCGTGACCCGCTCTGGACGTCTGGTCAGACCAGCTGTCCTTTACGGGTCCCGCGAGGGGACCAGCATGCTAACAACGGGCCCGTCATTAACGGGCCGTTGTTAGAATGCTCCCCATTCCCATTGAGCCCCATTGGGGCTCAAATGGGAATGGGGATGGTCCGGGTTCCCTGAATGGGGAAAAACCGGGCCCTCCAAAGTCAGAATGTCCCGGTATTTCCACATTCAGGGACCACAGACCCGGACCCGAGTTTGGAGGCAGCCTTATTAAGGGCATGGCTGCCTCCAAACTCGTAATGAGGCCCAGTGTGTTGTATAAATTCTGATCATTTAATGGATTTAATTATTTTGTGCTGAAAAAATCACAAAGAGTATCTCAAGTACTTTGCGATTCTAGCTTTTTATTTTAACAGCATAAAAAGTACCATGTGAAATAAATATCAAAAACAGCGGCAATGTAACCATAAAAAGTTGTAATGACACAAATGGCAAACGATAATGAATTGTATTGACACAAATGACAAAAAATGGTAAAGAACAAGGTTTAACAAAAGGCAAAGTTCTAAGAGAATGAACAGCATACATTCATATTACACAATCTGAATTGTGAATTACTACAGGGTACACTTGCCATTTACCCTAGAGGTTAGGACACAATTAATCACTAATCATGCCTTAAAACTGCCCAAAGACTTTCGACAGTACAGAGGATTTTACAAGACCCCCGTATGACCGCTTTCACCTATCTTCGCCTCCTCCCAAGCCCTTATGATTATGGTAGTCTCTACCTTTAGGTAATCGCCCCAAGTTTTCTGCGTGAGCACCCAAGTGGTGTCAGACACCTCTGTTGCAGGCTTTCATCCACTTTCTCAATAGTTCCTTTATGCATTTAAAGTTCAAATTAGCTGTTTGCTACTTTTTGTTCAATACAGCCCGGTCTCTTATCAACTCTCCCCTCAACTCACCCGCTGTGATGAACTGCTAGTGAGTCAAGGTTGGTACCACAGAGACCAGCGTCTCCCCCCGACTTGGTTATCAGCGAAGGAGGGTCTTGTGTACCATCGTCATCGGCTGCAACTCACACTGGCCTTTGTTCGTGGTCTTATGTTCCCATCTGCAGAGGTTTCACTCACCTTGATAGGGAAGGGCAAGGTCACTTCTCCCCTTGTCACCCTCTCAGCATTTGCTGTCTTTTGCCTTCTCTTTAACTGCCATGCTGAGTTAGCCCTCACATTGTGTGGTCTGCCTGGCTTGTCCTGTGCTCTCGTGCTCCACCTTTTATCCCTGTGAGGAAGGGCAAGGGTTGTCAGGTGTGTGTGATTTTGGTCACTTGTCTGACTTTGCCTGACCCTTGTATTGGGACATGTCAGGTAAATGGCTCTGGTGTTAGTCCATTGTGTTTGGTGTTATGCGAAAGTGTTTGTGTCGGAAAAGGGGGGCAGTGTTTTTTTTAATATCTTACATGGTAGGATGGGGAAAAGGTGTTGAAAGAAGGGAAATACCGCGTCTGTCTCACTCGTCGGTGTCCCACACCCACTCCCCAAGGACCCAACCATCCAGGCGATCCTCCCTCACTGGTTCACCCCCAGGAACTGGATCCAATAGTGATGGCTGTGTCCTGGCCACCGGGATGACAGATCCTGGGGGACTAGCTAGGGAGGCACCTTAAGGTTTCTCACATTCTTTACTTCCTCAATTTTCTGTACCTGTGGAAATATCTCTAGAAGGTTTATAAACTAATATGAAATCAATTGTGCCCAATTTCCCATGGCCTTGGTGTCTAAATTTACTACTGCCGATCTTTCTGCTGGTAAGGATGCATTCTGAATTTTAAAACTAGTCTTAAAGGGGTCGTTTGGTCAAAAATGTTATTAACCCAATAGATCAGACATGTATTTCAGAGCATACATCAATCATTCTTAAAAACAATTTCACTGCAACTCACCCAAGTTTTTCTCACTTTAACACATGCAAAAACGACTGCTCGGGTACCGCCATCTTCTGCTATTCTTATCCGTTGATCTATCGCCCTATGTTCAAGTGCCCTCGCAGCACTGATTCAGTTTCACCACCCCTAATGCTGACATCACTAGACGCTCACCCCCCATTTCACAACACCAATTCATGTTTCATGTCACCGTCCTCTGTGCGCAAACTATTGACGTGTCTCCATGGAAATGCCAAGATGCCTTGTTTCTCAAAGTGGAAACAAACCCTTTCTGAGCACACAACGGTGGAGTTTCTCTTTCCTTTGTGTCAGTGTATTTCATTTCAAGCTTCCCTGACTTGATTCTGCTCTGTTCAGCTCTCTGCCAAGTATTACACACTGAGAACAGATACTTATATGGCCTAAAATCAATCAATCCAGTAGTCGCTTTTCATTTCGCATTATGTAGAGGGCTTTACCAAACCATATTTAAACATGTGTCCATGGGAATTTCTACAGTTTGAGACTATTAATCTTGCCTTTTTGAAATGTGCTTTTGTGACATTGTCTGTTTCTTTGGTTGTCTTTCTTTAACCTTCAATGTTAATGGGAAACCTCTTTTCTTTGCTTTACACGAACAAAAAGGTTTTTTTTTTTGCCTATCTGTTGATTCTGTGCGTCTTCACTATTCTGGAACTATGGCAACAATTCAGCCCTACATGTAGGAGCCTGAATACTTAGACAAAGAGATCCTGAAAGAGAAGAAAGTTGCGATGATGTGGAATCAGATGAAAGTCATGAAGATGAATAGCTGGAGCCTGAAATCAGTCGCATGGAACACATTTCCACTTGGTGTACCTGCCATTGTTGTGAGCTTTTGCCTACTCTGGTGGAGAATTGCTGATGCAGAGAAAACTCTGGCTGCTTGACCTACATTGCCGAAGGAGACACACCGCGGCTATGCATTACCGAGCTGCATGACTTTAGGGCTGCCTGCCTTACAAGATCCGTGCTGCGAATGATGATGGTCCTTATTCATGAAGTTCGAGCTACAGTTAGCACTTGTAATCCAAGTAACGAGTAAATTCAATCTATATTTGTTATTTGTTTGACAATAGAGACGGGTAACATAATATGTTGTTCACTCAAATCAATATAAGTTTGACGGATCACTGACACGAGAATGTTTTATGTAAATTAAATAATGTACTCATTGTAAAATGAAGCCAAAGTGTTCCAGTATAGATTTATCATTCAAACAATTATTTTTTTCACTTTGAAGTATCTCCAAAACATTTGTTTCTTTAATGTGCGTTCACAATTGTAACTGCCCATATTTGAAATCACAAGTACTGTCAATACGTTGTAGGAAAAGGTACTTTTCAAATTGAAACAATGCCGTGCATTGCTTAAAATGTAGTGCAAATAAAAATCAATGCAATTATTTGGTTCATTCCTGTATCTCTTACACAGGTGGTACAGGCTTGTGGCATATCACGTGTTTACATAGTGGATTCATGGAAGACTGGGATTTTACGCCCAAAGAATCATACCTGCTTGTGTGGTTCGAGCCATTTGTGATGAATCCCCCAGTGACAGCTGACAATACAGTAGATTTATGGAGCCAGTTCCTCGACCACAGCAGTATAATTCGTAGTGTCATTGACATCCATTTTACCAAACTAAACACAAAATAAAGAATAATTCAAGCTGAACAGTTGTGAGACATTTTTTGTAAGTCCACTACACGTGAAAACATATAAGAGTACCTTAAGATATTGGTGTGCAATAACACGTGTATTGGCCTGTCACTCTCCCCTCATCCTCACCCACCCTCCCTCCTCTGTAACAATAATAATAATTTAGCATTTATATAGTGCTACAAATCCTCAGGCATCTGAGCTCTGCTTATTATTATCCACAGTGTGCGGTGCTCATTTATCAACCTCGGAAGGGTGAAAGGCTCAGTTTGGCCCTGCCGGATTTGAACCTGCGTCAGCAGGCTCTGCACAGATGTCAAAGCGAGCACTCTACTCGCTGTGCTATCAGACCGGCAGCTCGCATCTGTGACCTTGCGCTTGTAGGGATACCGTGTCTCACCTCCCCCCACTTACACTCCCCAGGAACCTCCCATCTAGGTGATCCTCCCTCACTGGTCTACCCCTGGGGTCTGGATCCAATAGCGATGGCCGTGCCACGGCCACCTGTAGGACACCCTTTGGTTTCCCACACCATGAGCTTGCAAGGGGGCTGGCTGGATGGGAAGACTCAAGGTGCTGAACACCATGTGCACCTCAAAGGCATCCTCCGCACTGCGACCATTGTCCACATTGGCACCGCAAACCTGGTGTCTCCAGACTCCCCTTTGAAGACCCTGCCCCTGTAATCAACATATGTGGGTGTCCCTTGAACATTGCTCCGCAACTATCGCAATTGCCCCATCCTTATCCATCCCCCCTCCATTATCAATGGCAGTTTGCACCTGTGGGCTTGTGCTTGCACTGGTGGGATTGAGAAGGTCAAACATTGTGATAGAGGTCTGGTGGGTGCGAACGAACACGTCAGACATTCACATACACACCCACTTCAGAAAGCCTTTATAAAGACTTTTGAAGTTAGCAATAGCACATCTTTGAAATCGACAACAGATACCAGCATTTCTACACTTCTTACCTTGCTTGCTGAATAGGCTCATCTGTTGTTCCAAGTACCGGTTAGTGAACTTTTAGTGTAGTTTTCCGTATTGTCAACAATCTCCACTAGGACACTTTCTATTGCTTTATACTCCAATGTATACCATATTCTCACTTTATTTTATTTAAAAAGTCTACACCATTATAAACCGGCCCATGCATTTTTATCTCTGTAATTAGCACATAACATTACAGAGTATTGTTTTAAAATGTAATTTTTAGTAGTGCATGTTTCCAATGTGCTTTCAGAGGAGTCATTTTCTATAAAGTACATGTATTTTTTATTATCAGAGGGATGGGATGTTTGGTTTGCTCACTGTGATACTTTTTTAATACTAATAATTTTGTATATTTCAATGCCTTCTTGTATCGGATTCGGTTGCAGTAATACCAGCCATGCTAAAAGTGATAGTATAGTCCTCCATGATTTTCAAAAGGATTTACATTTAATAAGAAAATGGCTCTTGAACTGCGGATTTACAGTGTCAAAAATTAAAAGCAGAGCCAAGGATGTCTTAGATGACGTGAGGGGCAATCGATTCTGCATTTGCAGCATACACTTCTCAGAAAATATGAACGAGCAATCACAGTACACCAAAAAGCATCACCCGAGAGTACTTCAAAAACTACTGCCCAATGCAGTTCCAACTGAATTTCAGCACACGCTGACCCAGGTGAATAGTGGACGCAACATTTTTTAAATTTATTTTACCATTTTCTAGGTTTGCATGTATAATACGTCTTTGAAGTGAACTTTCATATGGAAATAGTTTGTGGGCAGGTACCATAAATAACGATTTTCAGTTTTGGGGGAATAATTCTATTGATATTTCATTGCATGTCTTTTCTTCTTGACACAATCTTCTTGGGTTTGTACATTTCTAACTTTAGATTGCACTGTGAGATACTCAATATCTCTGATCAATGGGAGCCTTACCAAACACACACTCCCATTGCGTCTTTTAAAAGTGATGTCATTTTTTTTGGCAAATTATCGTCTGTCTTTATGTAGACCGCACAGATAGAAGTACAGAACGTTACCATGGAGGAAACCACATACACGTCTGACATCCTAATGGTGAGGCCAAGCAACTTGCACACAAACTTCATTTTTTTGTTTTTGATGTGGTCGAAGTTATAATACCAATGTACATTTTCTAACGAACAATGTTCTGACTATTTGCATCGATTAAAAGACCAGGATGCTACATCAACCACTACTCCGGAGTCAACACTGACCAGACTCACCTTTCAAGTACATTTTTACAATAATCCTTTGGATGCACCTACACAAAATATGTATTTGTTCAAATTCCACCTGAAACATATTGCTTATTTTTATGTATAGTTTTAACTTTTAGGCTTCTTCGTCAATGTAATTTTTAAAAAATTTGCTTTACATTTTTCTTTTTTCAGTGACCATTAAATAGGCAAAACCTGGAACTTCGACAATGTACTATTCTTCTACTGCAGCCGGTCCAAAGGATGAGGTAAGAGAAGTGAAAATGTATTGATTTATACTAATGGTTATAGATTAAGAATATGATTTTTACAATTAAGTTGCAATTTTCTGGGGTGTTTTGCAATACCGTCAACAAATTGGAAAGCATTACATCAGCAACTTTGATGTAGTTATCACAGAAACACATGCAACAATAAAAGTACACCTTCAAAAAAATGTACTTTGTCACTGAATAACATAAACCCTTTCACCATATTAATTGTGTTTGTTTTAGTTCATAAACTTTAGCTACATAGCGAGAAATGGAATAGTTGAAACAAAATAACATTACAACGCATTAAACGGGATACAATTTAATCAATATGTTTTCCAGGTTGAATTCGAACCAACTGACTGCGACATCTCTTAAGGTTATCAGGTACAGTTTTCATATGTCTTTTTAAAATATTACACATACACACACTGTTCGACTGTATGTTATTATTAATTTTTAAATGTTAATCAGAGGATGAAACCTAATGTTTTAGATAGTTTAACTCATATTTTAACGGTCACCGTTATTTGCATCTTCCCCATTCCCATTGAGCCCTATGGGGGCTCATTTGGGAATGGGGAAGAGCCTTGGCGAATGGGGAATTACCGCCCCGCCAACCTTGGAATGGGGCGGTGATTCCGCCATCCACCAAGGCGCTGCCGTTCCGGGTACGGCGTCAACCAAGGCATTAATAGCGCCATTGGTTAGCGCCGTACTCGGAATGAGGCCCATTGTAAAATATCAACTATCATCCATTTTAACAGTCATGTAATATTTAATATGTTTTAGTTGCTTCCGTAGTGACAATTTGTCATATTTGGATATAGGTATATATGATTCTTTAGGCAGAAGAGCAAATCTCAAGGTTTATACAATTTAAAATTGTTGTTTTTCAGCTTGGTCAAGTCGTCGGCAAATCTACTTTGACAGTTTCAAGGAAAATCCACAAAACAATGGTACATAACATATAGGTTAATTTAAAAGAAAATTATTTTTGATTTACTCCATTGATATTACATTTTCAAGTAGTAATTGATCTATTCTGTATTTGTGCTATACATTAAGCATGTTTTTTTATCTTAAATTAGAGGGCTAGGACGAAGAGGAGCATAAAGACTCAGACAACTACACTAACCAATGATGTTGGTTGCCAAACAGACATGACTTGGGAGCAGCTACACGTTGAGGCTGAGCATGGGTCACACAAGATTCAGTGTCTTGAGACAATGACATGTTTATGTACATGCCTTTTAACCACTGTGCGTCTTTTTCACATCTGTTATTCTACTTCAGTAACCCTAGTTCCCCTTAATCTTTCACAGGGGACTCTTTTCCTTGGCTCCATGAAGAAGGCTGTGACCCACTAAAGCCGAACAGTCCTGGGACCTCTTCACCCTAACGGAGTGGCGGAGTCTCCCCTAAAATCTTAGTTGAGATTTACTTCAGTGACATCGATCAACTACTTATTGGTCACCCTTTAGCCTGGCTATGTCAGACCCATCCAAGGTCTTCATTTTTTGAGGAATATTTAGGTTACACAAATTTTATGTTTCATTGGGTAAACCTGTTTTAAACCTGTTGGGTAAAATTGTTCAACAATAAGAAAAAACAAAATGTACAAGTATCAACATGATGCCTTTATATTTCTGTCAATTGTTTGTACCAGCAATCACACACAGTATGTTCATGTACCAATTGGCTTGATTCTTTGTTACATGTTTTCCGCTTATATTTGTTTGTATTATGGTGTGATTTGGGTGAAATGTTTACACCCTTGTATATTGTACTTACAACTCCTTCACAGAATGTTTAAAGGAATGAGGACAGCCACTTAATAAAAGCTGTTCCCCTATAATCCAATGGTCTATCACATGTGGATTATTACGTTTTTTTTGTTCATGTACTGCTATCCTAGGTAGTATACAAATTAAGACACCAAAAGATAGTTATTTGTCTTTAAACGTACACTGCAATTAACAAGTTGCAGTCGACTCAGACTTTCTACAGTCAGGACAACCCCCCCCCTTTTTGTACACATTTGTTATTAGCCCTTAGTCCTGAGTCTGGTTAGGGCTCTCCCTCCCGTATATACTCTTCTTGATATAGCCTGTGTGCTATAATAGGGTATTCCCCACTTTAGTTCTATATACCACTTTGTGGTACCACTTTACAAGACCCCTTCTAGTTTTCTCGCCCATTGGTGTCCAGCAGTTCCGGCCCACATCAATTTAACCACTCTTCTACTATGGATCAGACTCTTAGCTTCACAGAAGAACAGATATTAGAAATCATTCAAGGGCCCACGTTATTCAACCTAGAGGGTGCACAACAAATTCTAGCATCCACAGCATCAGGGGACGACTTACTTAACCTCAAAAAATGATGCTTCAGAACAGAAGTACATGGTCACTTTTTAAGGGAATACCTTAGGGTGAATCTGGTACCAGTCGGCTTGCTAGTTCGCAATGAACCGGCCCTATTTTTGGAGGACAAAGACTATATGCTTGATTTTAGCAAAATTGCCACCAAGTGTAGCAGGGACCTTATGGTCCTCACTATCACCACCGCACAGAGGATCCATCAAGACATCTCTAAAGAACTCAAGGAACAAGAGAATACATTTCTTAATGATGAAAGCTTGGAAAACGCCCGGGATAAACTGAAAGAAATAAACAAAACGATGGACACCTTTATGAGCAGCAAACTTGAAAAAAATCATAAGAAACTAGCCAAAGATATCAAAAACTTTCATCTTGAGTCAGTATATCCATACCTATCAGCTGATTACAAGGATAAAAGGGAGAAAGAAAGACTGATGCACCAGACAGGACCCCCAAGGCATAGACGCAAAAATGTATCCTTTTGGAACACTTCAAGCTCAGGATCTTCAGATGACGACCAATCTAACTTTGGTGGAAGACCAACCAACCATGGTAACCAACAACAACCCCAGATGTTGCCTTTTTTAGGCCAAGGAGGTCCCAGGGGAGGCTACTGGGGACCTCCCCAGTTTCAGCCAATGCCTCCCTTCAATTACCCACGATGGCGGGCACCGAACCCAAACAGGAGACGGAGGAGATATCAAAATTAATACCGATTTTCAATCTTTCCGGATTCTTACTTATCAAAGAAGAAAAGTCCGTGTTATCCAAAGGACTATCTTTTGTTCCAACGAAGCACACTGATTGGTTCCAACTTGATCAAGAACTCACTAATTTCTACCGGACCATCAGAAGAAAAGTCTTTTTTCAGGACAAAGAAGACCCCATGGCTCCTGAAGATTCAGGACTGAGGAAAAAATCTGATTTCGTTCCCAATGACAACGAGATGCCGGTATGTGTTCTTGCCTTTGAAAAATGCATAAAACAAGAAATGCAAAAAGTACAGCATGCCGCTACCAATAAAAGGCACAACCTTAATCAAGGAGAACTGAAAGCACTTAAACAACTGACAGAGAACAACTCCATTGTCATTAAAGCAGCAGATAAGGGGGTGGAATGGTAGTGCAAAGTAGAGATCAATATCAGCAAATGGTGCTACTGCTCCTGAATGAAGAAGATAACTACAAAAAACTACGTAAAGACCTCACTGCAGAAATAAAAATAAAAATCAAAGAAACTACAGAATTTGCCTTGTCTAACAACTGGATATCTGAGAAAGAGGAAATCTTTTTGAATAACTCAGAAGGGCGGACCCCCGCATTTTACACCCTTCCCAAACTTCATAAAAACCAGACAACGCCACCCGGCCGACCCATAGTGTCAGGCTGAGGATCTATATTGGAACCAATTCGTAAATTCATTGACTTCTTCCTGAAACCCCTTAGCCAAAAAACACCAACTTACTTGCGAGACACCATGTCGACCATCAACAAATTTGAGCATCAACCTTTCAACCCCTCTGAAGATATATTAGTTACCATGGACATAAACAGCCTCTACACCAATATTCCACAAGATTCAGCGATTGAAAGCATTAGACATCATCTCACGCATCATATGTCGCAAACGAGAGTCCCCACCAATTTTCTAACTGAGTTACTGGAACTTGCTCTCACCAACAACTTTTTTCAATTTGAGGATACTTTCTACTTGCAAATCCGAGGGACAGCCATGGGAGCAGCATTTGCCCCGAGCATGGCGATCATCTTCATGGCGGAATATGAATACAACAATGTACTGAACGCACGCAATCCATTCCTTGACAACATAGTGCTTTGGCACAGGTACATTGATGACATTATTTTCATATGGAAAGGAGAGGAGGACACCTTGACAAACTTTTTCAACTGGATCAATAACTGTACGGAAGAAATAAAATTTACCATCAACAGTAGTAATTCCAGCATTAATTTCCTTGATTTGACCATCAGACCCAAAGATAATCAATTGGAATGAACTATGTTCAAAAAGGAAACTGATCGGAATACAGTACTTCACTATAAAAGCAACCATCCGCGCAATCTAAGAGACAACCTCCCATATGGACAGTTTCTACGGTTGCGTAGAAACTGCACAGACATTGCAGAATTCAAAACAAATGCGTCTGCTTTGGAAGAGAAGTTGAAAGCCAGAGGGTACCCCAAAAAACTACTCAGAGATACCATGAAGAGAGCCAGGTTCACGCCCCGAAAAGCTTTACTTTCACCCAAAATTCACAGCAACGAGGAAGACAACATTATGGCCTGCGTAACCACATTCGGTCCCAATACTACCAAGCTTAAAGGCCTTATAAGAAAATTCTGGCCACTTATTCAGATCAGTTTACCGGAAGAACCGATACCAAGAATGGCTTTGAGGAGATCTAAGAACCTGAAGGACATGCTCACCCATGCAAGGATGAGCAAAAACAGCACTAGATCTACCTCGTGGAACCTTAGGGAAATCAATGGTCACCACCCGTGCGGCAATTGTACTGTGTGCAAACAGACCAAAAAAATGACCTCCTTCAACATAGGCGCTAAGGAATGGAAACTAAGGCACTTCTCCAATTGTAAATCTAGCAATGTGATCTACATCATTGAATGCCCCTGCAGGGTAAGATATGTGGGACAAACATCGAGACCGGTTCACAAGAGAATTGGGGAACACCGGTCCCGCATTCGGTGCAAAACCATCACAGCACCACTGGTACCACACTTCGTCGAATTCCAACACAACCCAGACAGTGTCATATGGTGGGTTGCAGACAAAGTACACAACACCAGTAACCTCATTAGTTCTTTGAATTTTAAAGAGTCATGGTGGATGTACAAGCTTCAGGTCATCACAAAAGGCCTCAATGAAGCACAACCCAATAGCCATTTCTAATGATCTTGTCCTCTATGCCTTGCAACCCTAGTGTGCCGACGACATACACTCGCAGGCCTCCTTCCACCTGTCCGCCCACATAGGGGCCCATACGACCCCCACACCTCACAGTGTAACTGGGCGGTACACGGCACCTACATCCCACCGGGACAATTAATTGATTTGATTTTATTGTTTGATGCCCCTCCCATTCTTTGAATGTTCCGGGGGCTATTCACTTCTGCCCAACATTGCAACCCTACATAGGGGGATTTCATAATTCCCCCCCCACACAACCCCTCCCCCCACAAATCCCCCCTCACCACCCCACACCCCCCCCTTCTGTAATGTGGCCTGAGATGCAGCCACTGCTATGTGTATTTTAACACACGGCAGCTTTCGGCCGTTCCACTTCCTCAGTTACAGGGCGGTTGCCAGGATACCATGATGCCGACGCCACTGAGCCCGTCTGAGCATGCGCGCCAGACGAGTGTACTCACTTAGGCGCATGCGCAGCATCCCGTAATGCCGCACAGCTCCATTCTTGATTCCTGCGGAGAGACGGAGCGCCGCATACATTGCAGCTCCCGAACGAAAGGTAAATGATCGTTCAGCAAGCCAGCCACTGTCTGGCTCCCCACCTTTCCTCCATACCAGATTAGGCACAAGTTATGCTGGTTCCCTAATCCTTCTGTTCTTTTGATTCTGTCTAGGCAGACACTTGAAGCTCCTTTCAGATGCAGCATGCTAGGCCTCTAGCACGCCATTTCCAGCCCACACATTACAATACAGCAATAGACCACAAAGGGGTTATTCCGCAGCACCACCTAAAGGTATTTTTTACCCCCATTATTTACTCTCTTCATGTTTTTGACACCGGACAATGAAGGGCAACTTGAGCTCACTTTGCACTAGAGCCATTTCATTGTCCATTGCCTCCTCTATCTATTATATTGTGGCAAAAAGATTTTTAACTAACAGAGGGAGATTTCACTCCATTTCCACTAACATCTGGCATCAATCCAGGCCAATGGGAGGTCAGTCTCTGTACACCAACACGAGGAAACTAGATATGTTTTCTCTAGTTTAAATCATGGGGTCCTATGTCTTTGAGACAATGACATGTTTATGTACATGACTCAGACAACTACACTAACCAATTATGTTGGTAGCCAAACAGACATGACTTGGGAGCAGCTACACGTTGAGGCTGAGCATGGGTCACACAAGATTCAGTGTCTTGAGACAATGACATGTTTATGTACATGCCTTTTAACCACTGTGCGTCTTTTTCACATCTGTTATTCTACTTCAGTAACCCTAGTTCCCCTTAATCTTTCACAGGGGACTCTTTTCCTTGGCTCCATGAAGAAGGCTGTGACCCACTAAAGCCGAAACGTCCTGGCACCCCTTCACCCTAACGGAGTGGCGGGGTCTCCCCTAAAATCTTAGTTGAGATTTACTTCAGTGACGTCGATCAACTACTTATTGGTCACCCTTTAGCCCGGCTATGTCAGACCCATCCAAGGTCTTCATTTTTTGAGGAATATGTAGGTTACACCAATTTTATGTTTCATTGGGTAAACCTGTTTTAAACCTGTTGGGTAAAATTGTTCAACAATAAGAAAAAACAGAATGTAAAAGTAGCAACATGATGCCTTTATATTTTTGTCCCTTTTTTGTACCAGCAATCACACACAGTATGTTCATGTACCAATTGGCTTGATTCTTTGTTACATGTTTTCCGCTTATATTTGTTTGTATTATGGTGTGATTTGGGTGAAATGTTTACACCCTTGTATATTGTACTTACAACTCCTTCACAGAATGTTTAAAGGAATGAGGACAGCCACTTACTAAAAGCTGTTCCCCTATAAACCAATGATCTTTTCATGTACTGCTATCCTAGGTAGTATACGAATTAAGACACCAAAAGATAGTTATTTGTCTTTAAACTTACACTGCAATTAACAAGTTGCAGTCGGCTCAGACTTTCTACAGTCAGGATACCCCCCCCCCTTTTTGTACACATCAGTGTTATGATGCAGCAGCCCAGTGGCTGGAATTTGAATTAAATGTTAGCAGTGACCTATGGAAAGCACTCCTGGATCATTGTTACACCACACAATTTCACTCAGAAGAGACAAACAACACAGTAGAGGATTCTAAATTGCTTGCAGAAATACCCACACAATCAACACACTATAAACCAATTATTTCTAGGAACCTGAAAATGTTACATGTTCCCCCAATACCTGTGGACATATCAGAAGTATCACACACAGAAATACCTGAAGCATCTTCGCCACTAATTTACGATTGTGCTCATCATGAGGACTTCATTCTTCCTAGTAGGCCTAGGACTTATCCACCTCAATGGAATCGCAATCCACTGTACCTCTGGACGATTGGCTACTAAAAGAACCAAAATACATTGTATTCGACTGCTGCCTGATCGAGATCATGAAATTGGTTAAATGTGATCATAAATTGTATGGGAGGATTTGTGGGGAGCAATTGGTGGAGTTTACTCATGCAGTTAAAGGCACCAACGTGCAGATCAAGGGTAGCTGTGTAGACCACTATAATTCATTTTCATAGTCTGCTCAACCTATGCTTGGAAAAGTGCGTGCTGGAAATTGGCTGTGTTCATCTGCATTGTTGTTTAGCGGATTAACATTCAGTACACTTCCAAGTTTTTCTAACTTTGTGGGACTCAGTTCCTTTCAAACGCCTAATACTACAATTATCAGAAGGATTTCTTGTTCCCCGCTTTTGGCCAGGCATGGACACTCAAACAGTTGTCAATGGATAAGCTCTGGCTGGCAAAAGGGTCTGGCTTGCTGGTGATGGACAGTGTGACAGTCCTGGTCTTTCTGCTAAATATTGCACTTACCACTTCCAAGACATGGGGCCCACAGAAGGCGGTGTAATGCTTTTGTAGACCAGCCGTTAAAGTTGGGACCCGCAAAGGGACCTTGGTGCTAATTACGGTACTGAATTTGCTGTACCGTAATTAGCTCCTTCCCCATTCCCATTATGCCCTATGGGGCAAAAAAGGGAATGGGGAAGGGCCATGGAAAAAGGGGGAATTACCGCCCCGCCAACCTTGGAATGGGGTGGTAATTCCCCTTTCCTCCATGGTGGTACCGGTATGGTACCGGCGGCAACCATGGTGCTTATAGCACCATGGTTTACCGCCTACCGTGTAATGAGGCCCATGGAAACCAAAAAAATAGTGAGTTTGGTAGTTGTGCAAGTAACTGAATGTACATTGTCTGTTGCCATGGAAAAATATGGTTTCATCAAATCCATTCAACTTCTGCAATCGAGCGCAATGCACATAGAGCTGATAGCCACTGACAGACATGTTTCAATTGCAAAGGCTATGCGAGAGCAGTTCCCAGACATAAAGCATCAATATGATGTATGGAACGTTGCAAAATCCATTTAAAAATAAATTCGAGCTGCTTGAAAAAAAGACCATAGAAAAGATTTTAAACTGCCCACAGCCTGTAAGCAACCATTTTTGTTGGAGCTAAAAAACTTATCAATGATCAGTTGATATTCTGAGAACGAGTGTAAGAAAAGGTGGTTGGTTACAGTCTCCCCTTCTCACACAGCACTTGAGAAGATTGTTTTCGACAAAATGCTTTTAAGATAAATGAGGGGACTCATTGAATTCTACCACACCTGAGATTTTGTGGTGTTCCACAATATGTACCTAAATTACAGGCCTAAAACGTTACATTTTTGCATACACGGTATGAAGGCCAGAACAAGACTGGCTGTACTTGCACACAACAAGAATATTGGAAGGGAGCAAGCAAAAACTTCAGGAATTTTCGGGATGCCTCTTTACAACAGGGAGTTCACCAAAAGAAGAAAACAGTGAGTGGCAAATTCAATCTACCAGCAGATGGATTTTGAATTTGTGAAAGATCTGACATTGAATGTGCTGGCTATGCATAGAATTGATTTAGATTTTATTTCTAGGGCCCAGACTGTGATGTGCAACATAGCAAAGGAGATTTCCCCTCCCAAACTTGAACATGTGGCAACGTTGACTTCAAGATTTAAATGATGTGTGGCTCTCTTTACAATGTTTAACAAAGGCAGTTTCAAGCTTTTGCACAGTGCCTGAAAGCTGTTTTTATTATTAAAAAAAAGAAATAGTATATGACTTGAGATGTAATTGATAAACAAATGTGCTTTTTAAAGAATTACTGTGTGTGAAGTAATGTCACTGGATAGGCATAAAAATGTCTACTTTTTGTTGCTTTTTCTGCTTTTAACCATCAAAATAAATGATTTCTTTTCAACAATAAATGTCGGTCTGATTATTTCAAGTATTTCTCTCGAATGCTAGCAAGACTCAGATTCGTTCTATTAGGACTGCTGTTTGTTCTTTCCTCAATTCACTCTGGCCACCCTGCTTACAATCAGTACTGGCAACAGAAAATGTAATCCTTGACTGACCTGAGTATTGCAGTGCAGGACAGATCAGGACTCTGCTGGATGGAACAGCGTGGCAATGAAACTAAGCCCAAAAAGTACCCGTCATTCCAGAAGGAAAACTGGAAGAACGTGTGTTCTCTGGGCCAAGCCCAAGGGAAAGAACCCCTCCAATTGGGGAAAAGTCCTGATGTATCAAGGGTAGGTTGTTGGTAGCTGTGATAATGACGTTCCATAGAGAATGCAGGAAGCTTGAAGCAGTAGCTGAAGAATAGACAATCCAGTCCGATGACAAGAAGATTCCGCACAGTGTGGGCGGAGAGATAGCAAATGGAAGAAGAATATTGGTGGAGAGAGCAGCCGGATGGAACGGGAAGGCAGCGAGAACCACAGAGAGCAAAGGCAAGGGAAAAGAGCAGTGAAGGGAGAAGGCAGAGCGAGGAAGGCGCAAGGCAGCGTTCCGGGCAAGGTGGAGCAGTGCAGAGTGGGAACAGGATGAAGGCAAAGAGGAAAGGAATAAGGAACAGGAACAAGGGAAAACAGCTTTGCAGCACCTAGAAAAGAAGCAACATAATCTTCTTACCATGGGCAATCCATTTAACTCTTTAGGGACCAGAACCCGGAACCAACAACATCCCATGAGGAACAATCAGCAGGATGGAACTGCAGGGCAGCAATAACCACAGAGAGCCAAGGCAAGGGAAAAGAGCAGCACAGGGAGAAGGCGGAGAGGTAGGAAGGCACAAGGCAGAGCTCAGAGTGAGGCAGAGAAGTGCAGAGCAGGAGCGGGATGAAGGCAAAGAGGAAAGGAATAAGGAACAAGGGAAAACAGATTTGCGGGTCCTAGAAAAGAAGCGACGCAACCATCTTACCATGGGAACTCCATTTAACTTTTCAGGAACCAGAACCTAGAAGCACCAACATCCGGTGATTGCTGGAGAGCTGGAGCATTAGACACAGTTCTGGTCTGTCTAGACCTGCCACCATCTTGCAGGGTCTAATCTCCCATGAGGATGTGCTTTTCTCCTCTGCTGCCAGAAGTACCGGGGGTGGATCATTTTCCTAACAACCCTTCCTAAGCTCTCCTCCCTCTCCTTCCTCTCAAGCCAGAAACCTTGGAGTCATCTTCGACTCCTTCTCTCTTTCTCTTGTCAAATCCTGGACCTTGCCAAGTAGGCCATTTTCCAACTTCATCTCCTTAGAAGTATCCTCCATTTCCTCACTTTTACCCAGAAGCTCAATGTTTCTAGAGCTCATGTACTCTCTAGGCTGTACTATTGCAACAGCCTCTTACTTAATTTACCCGCATCATCTCTCGGCCCCCTCCAGCTAATCCAAAATAGGGCTGCAAGACTTATCCTTGGCCTCAAGACCAGGGTCTGCATATCTCACCCTGGCTCTTCAACCTTTACTTGGCACCTCTGGCCCACCTCAACTCTACATTCTCTCCTAACTTTCAGTGGTATGCAGATGACACTCCACTCTCCTTCAGGCTCTCTGCTGCCTCCTCTCCTCTCTTGCTTATTGCTGACTGTCTCTCTGCGATTCAGGAAGGGTGTGCCTCCAACGATCACTGCCTTAATGCCAGTAAGACTGAGATTCTTCTCATTTGGGAACCCTGCTACCACTTCCCCTCTTTCACTCCGGCCGCCCTCCTTGGGCCTTCTATCTGCACCTTCCAGCGAACCTAGGTGTCATCTTTGACTGTACCATCGTCCTTCTCTCCCCAGATCACAGATGTCTCTAAGAAGTCCCACTACCAGCTGCACCTCCTCAGAGGTATTCTTCCTTTTCTCACTTTCTCCCAGAAGCTCACTGTCTCAAGAGTCCTAGTTCTCGCTAGGCTGGACTATTACAGCAGCCTCTTTCTAATTCTTCCTGCCTCTACCTTTCGCCCTCTGTAACTTATCCAAAACAGGACTGCAAGACTTGTCAATGCAGAAATTGTTATGATTGCGGGAAAAGATTTACACAGAGGCTAGTAAGTCTCTACTGACATCTGCCTTCTTCTTGAAGACTTTGATCTCAACAGCCTCGTTCTCACTGAGACGTGGTTCAATGCCAACTCTGTCACTCCTTTTGACTCCCTCCTCAATAATGTCTACAAGATCTTCTTGAAGCCTCGGCCCAACCGATCTGGCGGTGGAGTAGCCCTGATCTCCCCTGAGTTGGTCCCTAGCTCTCTCATACCCAGCCAGCACTATTCCTCCTTTGAAAGTCTTGTCTGCAAGCTGGGTGTCTCTCCAACTCTCTCTCTCACTCTTGCCACTATGTGCAGACCCCCTAGCTCTGTGTCTGTCTTCCTTTCGGAATGGGATGAC
Source organism: Ambystoma mexicanum (assembly GCF_040938575.1). Classification (NCBI taxonomy): domain Eukaryota; kingdom Metazoa; phylum Chordata; class Amphibia; order Caudata; family Ambystomatidae; genus Ambystoma; species Ambystoma mexicanum. Next base: position 603,624,158 of record NC_090921.1, on the reverse strand, counting down.
TTCACACCCTCTCCTGTGACTTCTGCCTCCAAAATACTCCTTCTTGTTGACTTCAAATTACACCGCAACTCCACTTTTCGTGCCTCTACACTCTTCTGTGATTCCTGTACCTCTCTCTCCCTCACTATTATCTCTTCAGGCCCCAGCAATTCTGCCGGACAAACTCTGATGCCTTTGTGGTTGCTTTAAGGACCAAATTCAAGAACCTTTGCATCATCCACAGGGCTGTCTGGGGTGTGGGAACACACTACCTGCAGCTCTCTCTCACAAACTACTCTTTTTCGATCCTCTCGCTCCAACTCTCTGCTGGGCAAATGCTTCTCCAAGCAGAGAGCTGGGGCAGATCACTATTGATGTATGGGGAAATCCATGCCCGTGTGCACTGTGCCTCATGTAATCTTTTAAAGAAAACGTAAATGTAGTGGGAACAGGCACATTGATACCATTAAAATGGTCGTAAATATTGTCATATGTGGTTTACTTTAATTATTGTGTTGTTTTCTCAGTACACAGATCGCCACTGATATTGTTCATTTTTTTGGCATGTCTTACCAAAAATAAAACTAACTTGGGCACGCTGTGAACGCTAGACGAAGGATCCCATTGTTATGTGTCCTTGAATACATTGCACTAAGAATTTGAAGGACTAATGTGTCAGAAATCCACAAAGAAATGATAAGATGTACTAAATTGAAAGCTTACACCGGAAAGTAAAGCTTCAATTTCAGAAAACTGTCTTTCGAATCAGTTGGTCCTCCACCACATTGGAAGAATGGAATCTCAAAACACAATGTAAACAAGATTTTAAATAATATTTATAAAAGTATGGATGGAAAGTGTGCTGTGTGCTAAATGATGAACGTTGTGATGGATGAATGTTCAATTTGATGCAAAGAATAGATTTTGTACGTGTTAATTGTAACTTAAATGTATAACTAACATAATGTACTGTATATATTCAATTATAAAGTGGGTACTGAAGTATGTTTTTGCATTCTCAATTTTACATAGTTATATGATCGCGATGTGTGCCTGTCATGAGTACAGTCTAACAGCTTCTTCAACAGTATTTGGACAATAATCATCAACAACGCATTTTGATAACGATCATCTGGAACAATCGCCAGATAACAATCTGTCCTTTCGCGGTTGCAGTAGCAAGGATCAACATGGCCGCCTATAGTTTCTAGAAACGTGTGGATGTGAAAGTGTTGAATTTACACCAAGAATGAGAACGAAGCGAAGTTCGCTAGCTATGAACTGTGTTTGAAAAAGTTAACCAAGTTTTCGTGGACTTAATTAACTATTTTTAGCATTGTGTCAAAATGAAAACTACTTGTTACGCTCCTGACTATTGCTGTTTTCTTCAAAATAAAATTTTGCATTTGTTGCGGATGTGTGTGTTTAAGTTCCTGGTTCTGCTTTAGATAACGGTATGACGTTGGTGATGACAGAGTATGTTTGGCTACGCTGCGCACTAACGTCATTGAAATAGGTGGAGCTCATTCTGAGCGTCTAGTGATGTCAGCATTAGGGGCAGGTGAACCAAATCAGTGCTGTGAGAGCACATGAACGTAGAGGATAAGAATAGCACAAGATGGCTGTACCCGAGCAGTCGCTTTCACATCTGTTAAAGTGAGAAAAACTCAGGGCAATTGCATTGGAATTCTTTTTAAGAATGATCAATGTATGCTCTGAAATACATGTCTGATCCATTGGGCTAATAACATTTCTGACTGAACTACCCCTTTATGCAAAAAGTGTATGTCTGTAGCCAGTACCCTTGCCATTTAAATGCAACTGTCATTGGCAACAAATAAAAGCACAGCTTGTAAAGTGATCCCTACTGCAGACCCCTCCCAACATATTACATTTCCTAGTAATACAACTTGACCACTTTCTAACTTGCTAATGATTTGCATCTGCGGAGGCTAGAGGGGCCATAATTGGTTATTTATAACATGCTTAATACCAAAGAGGTTTGTAAGCGCAGACCTGGGATTTGAACCTGTGTTGCTCTGCATCTTCTAGCTTCCACGACGAGCGCATTGTTACTGAGCTATACTACCCATTTTACCCCATTGGTTCCTAACGATATCCACAGATCTCGGGTTCCTCCTGGAGTTCTTATCATCTGACGGGCTGGAGATTGGGGTGTTTTCAGCTCCTTCACCTAGCTAGTTCTAGATACCGTCTGGACATGGGCCTGGTACGATTTGACCAGTCTGAGCACACACACACCCAATAGGGCCCTTTGTCTAAAAGGTGCATAGCAATTTTATGCATCTCTGGCTGCTATATTTGCACATTCTTGCCATGGCCAGAGAGCTTTTGGGACTCCAGAAATGCTGCTGAGCTCACGCATCCAGGATTAGGGCCGTACATCTTTACGGATGCTTATGAACTAATCGTTCAGGAAATATTTAACTTTCGCACAGGCAAAGTCCCACTCCAAGCGGCTCCTGATGTTGTGATGTTCCAGATGAGTTATGTTAATAGTGTTTTCTTAGTAGAGCTGCGGAAACAGATTATCTTCAGCTCTCCATCATTGGTATTATTATTCATTAGTTATGCCCCAGTGATAAGCTCAGTGGCTCCATCTCGAGCTAACCTCAATGGTCTCTAAGAGACTGGTCCCTATACACACTACACGCTGCAACGGCTTCCATTTGCCCCATCTCATACCTTGTCACCCATATCCTCTTTTCTTCTCATAGATAATAATTCTTGCTGCTGCTGCGCCAGATGAGTAGAACCTCCCCTTAAGCAATTAGAAAACTGTAAATTCACTTGACAGGCAGATGAGTGCAAAGAACATATCATGGAACACAAAGATACATATGTGCCTATACCCAGACCTATCAATCAAGCTAGTTGTTTTATTCCAAATGGATTCTAGATCTATCACAGTTGGGCTTTTAGACACTGTCACATTCATAGCATGAGAAACTGATGCCTGAACCACGGAGCAAGAGTAGGCCCCTGGATTTGCCTGATGATAGCAATGAAGAAATTCTGAAGAAATACACCCTTCCAACCATAGTTTTGTCAACGAAATTCAAGTGAGTTACCAAATAGTTACCAAATCCCGATTGCACTCGTCCCGTCATTGGCAACTCCCTTGGTGCTTGAGAGATGGGAGAAGCAGCCGTGCACTTCCGCGGCACGTGACCGCCGACTCCCGCTCACGTGATTCTGGACCCCGTCCATGTGATGCGGTTACGTGTTGCTTGATCAGGAAGTAGCAAGTATTTAAACGCTGCATTTCCGTACGGACGCTGCTTCACAGCTGTTCCTCGCAACTCTGTTTGGTGTCACGTACCTGTTTTTGGATATTTCGGTAACTTCGACCTTGGATTTGAACTCACAGACTTCTTTTTGGATTATCCTTATTGGCTGTTGGTATTTCGGATACTCCACTGGTGAATGACCTCGGACTGCCTTCTGGACTTCTTTGGATTATCCTATTGTTTGGCACCTTGTTCTTCTGGCTTCCTGTGAACTGCTCCACGGTTACCTGGCTTTTGGTTCTCCTGTCAGGTGGGCCTTATTACCACCACACTCAGTGGGCCCTACCACCACTTAAATCAGAGTTGGGACTGCTGCCCACGTGATTCCCGTAACCCCGATCCCAAAGGGTTAGCCGCACCCTCACTGCCCTTTCCTGGTAAGCCATGTTTTGTTTCTTTCTGCACCAGTGTCAACTGTTATTGCCTGGTACTTAATTGCTGGTGGTTCCGGAGTTTGACATCTCCCACCTGTGGCCTCAAGGGCTGCACAGACAGTGGCTTTGGTTTGTGTGGCACTTGGGGACGGAGGTCTCTTCTATCTACACGACATTCAAGTCACGGCAAAGTCCCATGGTCCCACATAGCCTTTGCACGAAAAAGTGTCAGAAAGCAATTTGTGTGTGTATGATCTGCTCTTGGTCGAAAGCAAGTATGGGGAAACACTCATAACGAGGAGGAAAAGTCAATAATGTCTAAACCTAGAGTTTGCTGCAACGGGCAACTGTTAACGGACATAGAAAAGGAACTTATTAAAGCCAAAGCCTCATGTGGGTTTTAAATGGAGAAGAAAATAACATTGCCTCTACTGAACCTATGCCCAATCCAATAAACACTTTCTGTTGATTTTGACGATAGGGAATTTTCCAGCCAAACTCTTGCAGTGCCGACACTTTATAGTTCATACAATCATGTGGCAAAGGTTTTTTTTCAGAGGAAGTACTATGTGCAAATTGTCCTTTTTTCCGTACATTCTGAGGTACTGGTGCCCAATTAGGCAACTGATCAGTTGGTATCCGCATATCACATCCTTCTACTCTGATAGAGTCTGTTTCAGCAAGGGTTCTGTTGACTAGAGTTGATGTTTGTATATGTGGAGCTACCTAATGCGCGTTTGCATGATATTGTATTCTGATCTGTTCAATGTGGGTAACTATTCTTAATGGGGTCACTTTTCATGAGTTTGCATTACATGACGCTGATTTAAAGGAAAAGTAAAAGTATCACTAAATATTGCCTCCAAACAGGTGGTTCTTACCCCCCTTACTGCACTTGTACTATGCCTTCTTCAAACATGTTCACCAGTTCTTTGTGAATATGGCTATAAATAGGCTTACTGACTTGTGTGCAAGTGTTAATGGGATTATCCCCTTTTTTCCAAGATTGAAAAACAGGCCGCTAATTGCACTTTTCCACCACTTGTTTTTACAGAAAATGCTGAATATCTCTTGTTTGAGGTTTCCTCATACTGTGTATCTTTTCCCTACCGCTCCTCTTTTGAGCATTTTTTTTTTGCCACAAACTTCTTAGACGGCAGACCATAAAGCATATCTTCATTTGTGAACAATGTTATGTTACAAGGTCACTTATTATAATTTGACTAGATTAGCTTTGTTGATATTTTTCCCGCTCTGGAGATCTACAAGATTTGTATGCCCCTTTTTTTGAGGATGTCTTACTCTGTGGGAGTTGAGGTTGGCTGTCTCATACAATGAAGGGTTAGTGCACCTGCGTCTTGCAATGTCACTTTGCCAAATCTTGAGAAGTTTGAGGTCTATTAGAACTCGATAGGTCTTCCTGAAATAATGGGGTTGATTCCAAGAATGGGGACTGGCTTTAAGCTTAGAACGCAAACTAAGATTTTCCTGACCCCTACCATGCTTGCCATATGTGCTTTTAAATCTACACACAAACACATTATTTCAGCAAGGAGCCCAGTATTTGAACATGCATGCACTTCCCCAAGCAACACATCATATCATTTCACAGGTGATCCGAGGCTTAAGTGTAGTGCTACTAATGACGGGAACCAAGGATGTGAAACGTAGACAGCATGGCACTCATTTTATGAGGGTGGGGGGCTTAATGTAAATTGAAGATGTAAAAGCCTTGCATAACGATTTTACACCTTCCATGCACGTCAGTCCCCATTTTAATGTTTGTATGGCAGACAGGAGGGGTGGAACATAACTTGCATTTCTGCTGCTCCCTTCCTCTGCGCCATACAAATACTCCAACATTTGCACCGGCATGGATTTTAATGCCAATGGTAAGCAGTGTTCACAATTGAAATTAAATACTGACCTACATGCCAGCATGCTGGACAGGGTTTAATTGTAATTTTGAGCGAGCATGGTAAGCAGTGCTCACAATTAGAAGGAAACATGGCAGGCAGCTTTTACTCACTTGTGCACTTTGCCGTGCAAATGACCAGAATGTAACATGGAGTCGCCTATGTGTATGTCAACATGTAAAAATGCAGTTAAATTACTCAATTGAAGAACATGAGCTCCATAATATCCCACTTGAGGGTCTGAGTCTCTGCTCTGGGTGTGTTTGAAAAAGTCAAACTTTGGTGTGTTTGCGAAAGTCCAATTTGGGTGTGTTTGGGAAAGTCCAATTTGGGTTTGTTTCTGTAATTCATTTTTGGGTGTTTGGAAAAGTCAAATTTAGGTGTGTTTCTGTAATTCTAATTTGGTCGTGTTTTACAATTTTACTTGACCCTCAATTGTAACCTGATAGCCGACTGACTGCTCTATACCTTTGTTCTTTATATTTCTCCTACAATCTCCTCTCTGTACCTGCCCATGGCGCTATCTGTCTCTCCTATCTATTCCAACTGTTTCTCTATCAACCTTTCCTTCCCTTCTCATTAAGTCTGGTAAGAAGAAATTCAAAAAGGTTATCCTGGCTTCCAACTTAGGTCTCCCCATCACTGATACCTATTCCAGCGCCTCTGTCAGACAATCCCTCACTGACATCCTCTTTTTCGTTCCCTCACTAGATCTCTGGACCACTTATATGACCTCTATGCTCTGTCCTTTCTCCTCCTCTCCCATTAATGGTGGCACCCATTGGGTAGTCCGTATGAATCTCTTTGACTCATCCAGAGTCTTCATTAATGTCTATCTAAATGGTACTGTCATGGTGCAAGACCCTCAGGCTAATCTCCTCCTCTTCGATAGGCAGTTCCCTCACTTCATCAACTTCCTCTCATCTCCAGCTGTCCCCTACTATCTTCCCCTGGCTACCTTGCCCTGCTCCACTTCCTCCTCTGCCCCATCTCAAGCTCCTTCCACACCTCTGCAGGGCGTACCTCTGATTTGTACCCCTCCTCGGAATGTCTTTAAGGCTGGCAACCTTCTTCATCTTGTCACTCTCAACTCTCGTTCGGTTGTTAAACACTCCTCTGACATATGTCACCTCCTAGAAGAACTTGACCTTGATGTCCTCGGTCTCACAAGACATGGGTCACGGGCAACTCTGTCACAAGTTTTGACACTCTCCCAGCTACAAGATCCTCTCAGCCCCCAGATCCAACCGGCCTGGAGAGGGTGTAGCCCTGATCTTCCCTGAGTGGATTCCTGCCTCTCTCATTCCCACTCAGGCTTACTCCTCTTTTGAATGCCTATTCTGCAGTCTCTCTCTCCTAGCCAATCTCTTACTGTTGCTACTCTTTACCGCCCCCTGGTCAAATCACCTCTTTTCTCTCTGAGTGGGCTGACCTCTCCTCCTCCCTTTTGGCCACAACCACTCCACTCCTCCTCCTGAATGACCTCAACATCCATCTTGATTCTAGCTGTCTGTCATCTGCACTCTTTTGCGACCTCTGCGATTCACTCTCCCTCTCTATCCTTCCCTCTGGCCCGACTCTCTCTGCTGGTCACACACTTGATGTCTTGATCTCCTCTGGCCTCCCCCTTACCACTCCTCTATCCTGGAGCGATCACTGCCTCCTCCCCTCTCATCTCTCTGTCTCCTCCCCCCAAGCCCAGCCCACTCCTAGACTGTTACCCACCTTCTCGGATATCCGGCCCATTAAGCGTGTGTCATTCAAGGCCTTTGCTGCAACCTTCTGCCCCCCCTCCTCCATCCCAGGATGACTCACACCCTGACACAGCCCTCTTTCATCTCTACTCCTCCTTTTCTGATACTCTCGATACTCTGGCACCCGTCATGAGGATCCGTTTGAAGTCCAAAGCCAGGTGAAATTCTTGGTACGACTCTGACCTAGCTACACTTAAACATAAGTTTAGGGCAGCAGAGAGGAAATGGAGGGCTTCTTGCTCATCCTCTGACAAACTGGACTGCAGCCTGCTCCAAAGGCAATACCGATTCGCCGTCCTCACTAAAAGGCGAGTCCATATACAAGTCTGTGTCTCAGCAGCCTCTAACAATTTGGCTGAACTCTTCAAAATCTGTAAGGAGCTGGCCAACCCTGCTGCAGTCTCCACCCCTCCTCTTAGGCTCTTTGCAATGCCCTTACCTCTCACTTTATCTCTGAAACCCAGGACATCATGTCCTCCCTTTCCACCTCTCCCCCTCCTCCTCCCTCTCCTTTTTGGCTGGCTGAAACCCCCCTCATCTCGCCCCTCCCCCTTTCTCCTCCTTTCCTCTCTTCTCTCCTGATGAGGTAGCTAGGTAAGTCCGATCTATTAAAACCTCATCAAAACAGGTCCATTCCTGTTCCTCTAAAACTATTATGGACCACATTGACACCCTTGCTCCGGCCCTTGCTGATTTCTGTAACCTCTCCTTTGCCTCCGGCTCTTTACCCTCCCCTCTTAAGCACTCCCTTGTGCATCCTCTCCTCAAGAATCCCACTGCTGATCCTTCATGTCCGGCAAACTATCGCCCAATTTCCATTACTACCTTTTTGGGTAAGCTCCTGGAAAAGCCGGCCATCTCTCAGCGTACTCTTCATTCTGATTCTGTAGCTCCCTCCATGACCACCAAACTGGCTTCAGAGCTGCCAGAAGCACAGAAACTGCTCTCCCGAACATCTGTGAAGACCTGCTCTCCAACCTCGACTCTAGCATTCCCTCTGTCCTCATCCTACTTGATCTCTCCTCTGCGTTCGACACGGTCGACCACGCCACCCTAATCAATCGCCTCCATGACAATCACTGATCAGGCTCTGGCATGGCTGACCTGCTTTCTTTCTGATTGACCCTCCCAGGTACAACTTGGGTCTTTCCTATATTCTATCTCCCTCTCCACCTGTGGTGTCCCCCAGGGGTCTAACTTCCCACCCTGGCTTTTTAACCAATACCTGGCAACTCTCGCCTACTGCATCTCCATTTTCTGCTCAACTTTCCTGTGCTATGCTGATGACACCCAACTCATTTTCAGGCTTCCTTAAGCCTCCTCCTCTCCTTCTCTCATTTCTGATTGTCTAATCGCCATTAAAAATTGGTGTGCCGCCCACAATCTTTGCCTAAATGCCAACAAGCCCAAGATCCTCCTTATTGGTACACCATCTCCATCCTTACCTCTCACTCTCTGGCTGGCCTCCCTTGGCCCTCCTCTTTGACTTCACACTTTCCTTCTCCACACACATCTCTGACATCTCCAAAAAGTCAAACTTTTTATTGCACCTCCTCAGAGGCACTCTGCCTTTCCTCTCCTTCCTTCAAAAGCTCACTGTCTCCCAAGCTCTGGTTCTCTACAAACTGGATTACTGTACCAGACTCTTTCTAAATCTACTTTCCACCACTCTACGCCCTCTACAACTAATCCAGAACAGGACTGCAAGCTTGTCCTTGCCCTCAAGCCCTGGGATCATATCCCTCCAGTACTGAAATCCCTTCATTGGCTCCCAGTGGATCCAAGGATTAAATTTAAAACCCTCTGCGTTGTCCACAAGGCTTTCGGGACCTGGGTCCACAATACCTTTAACTATCCCTCAGTAAATACCTCCCCTCTCGAGCCCTTCACTCCTCTAATTCTAACTCCCTCAGGGTTAGTCGTTTTGCAAAGAAACAAGCTGGGGTCAATCTCTGTCTTTAGCTGGGGCCTCCCCCTGGAACAGCCTCCCGGGCAACCTTGAAACTTGAGGAAAACCATCAGGAAGCATCTCAATTTCTTCATCTTTGCCTCTGCCTTCGCCCCCCTTCTCCCCTGTTGATCTGTTCCTTCTCTCAGCATTGTGCACCTGGCCACCCTCTGTCACTCAGACCCAGGTACCTGCTCACCCTGCCACCCTCCTGCACTGCATCCGGGCCACCCCCCGCACTGGGACTCTGTATCTGTACCCATACAGTCCCCCTCACAATTTCTTTCTGCACTTATCTGATGTCCCTTATCTGACTAACTTTCACCTGCCACTTGCTGGCCGCACTACCATGGTTTATTGCCCTTATTTATTTATTTTATTATTTATTCTGTTCTCTTCTGCACTCTCAACTGCCCCCGCTTCCATGCACTTCCCCCATCTTCCCTTTTCCATGCACTTGCACTTTCTTAAATGCCACTGGGCATAGTAAGATCGCTGTTTTCTTTTTGTTCTCCCTTGTTCGCCTCCCTTTTGCCTGGTCGCGCTCTGAAACACTTGTGTACGAGTGCGATATAAATAAAATATCATTTAATTTAATTTCATTTGCTCACAGCCATACATACAACCCCTGCACATAAGCCAATGCCCTGAATTCTAGGAAGGCAATCTGAGAATTGGTCTTAATTAGAAGCATGTGGATTTATAACAACTAAATTGTAACAATTAATAAAATGCAGAACAAGATTGCATTTGCCTACTCCTCATGTTTAGCATTGCGCTTACCTGTCTCAAGTGCCATAACTGCTACACTTGTCACAGCACTTCATGCAGTGCTTTGCTCAGCCGTACAGTTTAAACCTGTGTTGTAAGGAAACGTTGAAAGATCCACTGCTCCTGCCACAACGGCTGCACTTGTTACAGCATTTCACGCAAGGAAATTATTGAACCCACTGTCACCACCAGAGTGGACTTATGGTGCTAAAGACAACAACATTGGAAGGGAAACCAACAGACAATAATAGTTAACATGGAATTAAAAATGTTGTGATAAGTTTTTTTCTGAACTCAAGGTGATCTGGTCAGATTCTTAAGTCAGATGGTATTATATTCAAACGATTTGCGACTATGTATGGGTGCAGCTTCCGGCCCTAATTTTTCAAAATGTTTGAAGGACTAGAAGACTGGAAATCATGAGGAAAGCGATTTGTATAAAGATTGATCCATCTAGGGATGAATTGACCTTTGCCTCTAAAAACAAAGGGACCTGAGTGCCCGAGGAACAAGCTCAAATGTTCCTAGTCTAACAAGCAGACCAGCTGCAGTCATCTAGATTCTGTGCGACCATATATTATGGAGATAACCAGACATAGCACTGCCTAGCTTTACAGGCAAAGGTCAGAAAAGGAAAGGTACATTTAAAAATCTTCGTGCTAACAAAAAATGTTTGAGCCGCTCAGGTTATTGCTGAGGTAATGGACAGATCAGACATGATGGTCAGAGTCTTCACTTTTGAAGAATTCCCTTCTTATTTTCATGTCCTAATGTTAATAATCAGGGTTTAAAGTCTTGTTCTGTTAACGTGGAGCCACCTAGGAAAGAACCTTGACAGTTTGGCACTTCCTTGTTTAAATCAAGAATCAGTTATTGATAGCCTTTTATTTGGGATGTGTGGGGGTTAGAAAGCATGTTCATACACAAGAAAACTGCTTCAGAGAGGGTACACATTTGTATACACGAGGAGCTCACTGAAAGATACACAGGCAGTTTCTAGCCAACTTTGTGCCCAGGGCAAAACACTACAATGAGCCCCATCCACACGTCACTCCAAACTACACATCAGCGTCGCGCAACAAAACCCCTCCTCAATATCAATAAATCATTGCTATACAATGAAGCTGGTTTCATTACATTGTAATTCAAGTATTTTACAGAAGAAATCAAATGTGAAAGCACAGCTGTTGCTGTCCAGGTAAATAGTTCTTCTGTCACCTGCTCTTAGGAAAGGCCTTGCCTGAATGCAGTTTCAAACTGTCTGTACTGGCATACTGTGGTGTAACCAGCCTGCTGGGTTCTGAGGGCCCACTGACCACTTGCCCTGTGTTGCAGGTGTTCTCTTGGTACCACCTCACTTCTAATTTCACAAGTGCCAATACTAGACTTAACATATGAATTATTTTCTGATAGAAGGTTATCATTCCAAGATAGACAGTCTGGTACACTCCTTTTGCACTCTTTCAAAATATCTCTATGAGAGTGGGAAAGGGGACAAATAGCAACAATGAGTGTTCCTGTCTGCTTTGCATTAACTAACAGATTATTTCACGAATATAACAGTAATCAGAGATTTCTATATTTGATAAACAAGTCTTAGATTAAAAGGTTATCTGTGTGAATCTCTAAATACATAACAGACATGGCTTTGTGCTCACATCATTGTTCACAACACACACCCTAGCATTAAACTGTTTGTAACCATGAACCACAGATACACATTCGGGAAGCTTACGTTTTTGGATGTGAATATAAAATGGCTACAACATCAGCCACTCAAATGGTGTACCAGGGCTTTTTTGCTTCTTGTTTCTGGAGAATTTTAGATGAGGAGGGGCTGGTTCTCAGTGTGAGCATGCCCGGCCCCCAATACAGAAACATCTTTAGGGAATTAAATCTATAGACATGAAAGGATATCCTACAAGAGACATCCAATAAACAATGCACAGAAATGTTTGTACCTCTTACAAACATAAGCCTGACCAGTAAAAAGCTAATGAAGCATTGTAAACAAAACAAGCTTCTAATGCATGGTAAACGGCCCACAGTTCCTCACCCACTACCTCCTCACCATTGCACAGACCTCATGGGTTATATGTGCAAAAAGAGCAGGCCTGTGATTTATCTAACAGAGCTGGCATTAGCATCTCTTATTAGTGCTGGCCTGCAGCTAGTGAAAATCATGGTGTGGCAGTGTAGAAAGGGCGTTTGGCCTAGTGGATGTACAACTCGAGGCAACTTCTTCGATTTCTTTATGTGTTTAAGTGTGGGCAGATTATGGTTACTCGTCAGAGCCACATACACAATACTTTCCAGTGTACTATTGTATAGACATTGGACAAATCATCCAAAAACATAAATATGTGCTGTTACATAGATGCGCACCAAATAGACACCATTAGCCAATAGTTTGGTGACTTGTGCAGTGCACAAATCATTGCTGCACCGAATATCACAGCATTGATTTGTCATGGACTACTGTCTGCATGGTGAAACACAATGAACCCTGCTTTCCTAATCAAGGTGCCAAGTCAAACTGAGGTACCATCTGGTGTGTGCTAGGCATTGGTTGGCTTGTTAAGAAAATGTAAGAGCTTTGATGCTGAGCGGAAGCATTTAGTCCATGTCTCAAAGTAGCCACTAGAATAAATAAAAAGTAATAAATTAAAAAAGGTTTTGGTGTGTCATATAAAAGGACATGAAAATGAAGAACATAGTTTAAAACGTTTTCTGTGTGACACAATAATTCTCTGCAGAATGCGTAAATTTGGTCAGCTAACAGGTGCTTTGTGCTGCCCGTCAGAATAAAAATGCCCCATGTTCAGTTCTTAACACTGAAATGTCAAGCACATACCATGTAAAAACAACGGGTCATTAAATGAGCCATCACTTATAAATTACCCCCACTTTAAAGGCTCTGTCAACACAAATGCAAGGGGAACAGGGTATGTGTCTCCAGAGATCTCAAAGGCTGAGTTTGCAATATGCATTCCTTTGTTTTTCACAAAGGAATGCTTACCTTTTTCTCTGGCGGCTCAGATGCAGCAGTCTGGATGGGCCCTTTCCTGCGCCACCCCCTTGAGCTATTTAGGTGGCCTCTGCAGGCAGTCACCCACTTTGCACCCCGCTGCATGGATATTCTTCAGAGATAGGCTCCAACCTCCTCTCTGCATCTCCTCCGCACAGAAATGCAGTGCTGTTATTTTTGATTGAGCCTATTATTTCAGATTACTTTTTTTTTAATCATTGTGCATAGGTATTGTTTGGATGTAGCTACTGACAGCTGAGCCATGACTGGTGATCCATGCTCTGAATATCTTGAAGCACACGCCACATTTCCTCTGTTATTTACACTCTACACAGCCCTGGCAAGCTTATATATGCTATGTACACCTTCAAGCTTGTCTTGTGTACTCATACTCTGCTTCGACCATGACTGTTCTTTCCATGCGAACCCTTTGCTGTGCTCTGGCTGCACTCTGCAATCAGCCAGCCATGCTAAGCTCAGATAATCAGTGCAACGTTCTGTACATGTTCAACCATTCTTCAGACACTTGCCAGTCCTCTGGCTGCATTCTACACTCCCTCAATCACAGTTCCGGGGGACAGTGCGGTAGAACATTAGGACTCTTGTAGTGAAAGATGGGCTTGCCAAAGAAGGGAAATAGGACCCGAAAACAGGCCTTGGTAAGGAAGAGGGAGACAGAGAGGGGGAGAAGGGACAGGAATTCTGTGAAGAGGTCACAAGGTCAAGACTGTACATTTGACTTCCTAGCTTCAGTGGCCTGCACGTTACAGTATGCTGGACAGTACGTACAACTCCCTCTACATGCAGGAACGAACATGATGTACTGGTGAGCAGTGCACAGCCACAGAAGCGTACTCTTCTACCACCCCAATGAAATGGAAAATGCCAGGAGCCTGCCTGCCTGCAAAGGCAACCCACGGACCCCCACCTGTGATTAAGGCGCCTAGATCTCCAGGGTTACTCAAACTCGAACCTTTGTTCTGCATATATGCTTTTTAACAAATGTGTTTTACCCTATGACCTTGGTTAACATGTTTACCACATCTAAGCGATAAAGTCTGCATCATTTCTTTATAACTGGGGTTTGTTCTTGGTGTATTCACGAGTCTTCGTTTTTTATTGGATTAAAAAAGTAATGAGTTCGGGGACAATTTTTAAACCTAGAGAATCGTCTATTTGTGTCACTTTGAGTGGGAACTGGTTACTTCAGCGTCCTAAACTAAACATGTGACATCTCGAGTACTGATTGGACATGGAGCCCTTCGTATAATTATTCACAGAAAGTCAGTATAGAGCTGGTCTACTGAACAAAAGGATCCACTTGGCCTTGTTTCAGCAGAAAATGCCATTCCAGATTATTGGTTTTGGTGCTCAAATAATGCCAAAATGTACTGGAAAAAAAAAAGTAGAAAGTGGAGTTGAGGAGCAGTGTATGGCATTGCATTGGCAACTTGCTGATGCTTGCCGATGAAATGGTCGTACCACCAGCCGGGCTTTGAACCTCTCCTTCAAGTCTGCCTGCCTGCTGCTGTTGCTGGGGTGCTGTGCATGTTCTGAATTAGGAGCAAAATGACTGCACTTAACTTTATGCCCGTTATATTTGAATTTGTATGCAGCAATGCTTTTTGTCACTTGATCTCCTGTCAGCCTATGCTTAAAGTTCGCTGCAGAGTGATCTCTTTTCTAGTCGAAGGTGCAGTCATTTGCAGCCTGGCGCTGCCGGCATCCTCGGGGTGCATGATGTGAAAATAAAGCCGTTTTTCTGTGCACACCGTGTGGAAATAAAGAGACCTAAAGTCTGCACATCTGTAGCCTATAACCATTCTCGCACACATTTCGCAGCTAACTCCTATAAGGGGAATCCCTGGTTGTGCAAAGGCCAGAAAATGAGGACACCTCATTGTTACCTCCAGCATGACCAAGCAAAGATGAATGAACAAAAACATGGCGCAAGTGGCCTGCAGTTCTCCCTCGTGCTGTCAGATAATTTTCCCAGACGAACATCAATACTTTTGTTACAACCAAAGCGGTCATTTGCATTGGTTTGGTGTTAGGGCTCCAGTCTGCACACACGCTCTCTCTCTGCTCTCTAGGGCTACACGAACACTCAACGGTAGTGAGGCGCACTTTCCACCGGCCACGAGCACCCCTGCACAATGGGGGGATGCTCAGGGGAGTGAGGGGACCATTCACCCGCCATTCACTCACCCCTAGGCTATTAGGTATGGACAAAAGAATCACAAACCTGGAAGGTTCTACCGCAACTGAAGTCCCCTCTTCTCCCTTTCTTGCCCTCTGCTCTGCTCTCACTGACAAGATCCGTCCAAGATTAACAACTCTATGCCGCTTCCCTCCACACCTTCTGGGGGCTCCCGGACACCCCACCGCCCGCTCCCCGTCACTGCAAACTTCTGCAAAAGTTAAACATTAAATCCCCAGGCCGGCCATACAAGTAAAACAAGCATTTTGCTTAGAATAAACTTTTCAGCTTTCTGTGTTAGCTCCTGCACAGACTCTTTCCCTGTGGGCAGTGAGAACACACGGAGGGACACTGCATGTTTAAAAACAGAAGGAGGAAAAAAATGTGTTGGATGTCACCTTCCAATACACACATATTACCCTGGGGTGCGGCGGTGGCGCCAAAGTCGGTTTATTTTATTTCCGTCTGCCACAGTATTTGGACCCCATCTTCAGGGATCACTAAACTCGGATGCCACACTGGCACACCCTATGATCCATCATCAACTTAATATACCAGTTACCTATATGATCGCTGATCGACCCTAGTGTCCACCAACCCTCTGTGTGACAGTCGCCGTTAGAATAAACGACTTGAAAGGGTTCCCTCTTGCTCCCTCTCTTTTTTTGTTGTCACTTACAGTAATGAAAATGTTTTCCTGTGGACAACCTCGGCTCATTATGGTATGCTACGATATGCTACTGTAACCTGTGTAACAAACACTGCTGACAATGTCAATCGCATGGCACTTCTCCCTCTGTCTCTCTTGGTTCAATGGTGTCTTTTATCAGAATGTGTTCTGCTATTGTATGTGTTGATGTGCCCATATATTCTAACGTAATGTTTTTCTGAACAGAAGCCACTCAAGATGCTATACAGTTTGTGAAGGAGGCAGAGAAGGAGATGCCAGACTGCACCATAGAATAGGAGGGTCACCCAAACAAAATGTAGAGTGGACAAAAGCCATGGCTCTGGTTCCTGCGCTCCAGACACACACCACCCGTTATGCAGTACATGTTCTCTGAGCTGGCGGTTCACAGGAGATTTTTGTGAACTCTTGTCTGTAGAGTGTGTGAAATGGGTGACAATTTGTACATGCTAGTGGAGACTAAGGTGAAAGTGCCTCCTCCTACATTTGACATAGAAATTGTAGAAGAGAGTTAGGGTGATCAAAACTCCTAACATGCCACCACCACTGTACCCTCAAACCATCACCCTTGCTCCCCAGGCTTTCTCCTCACCCACCCCCACCCTTGCACCCTGCCTTCTCCTTTCTTCTTCTTCTTCTTCTTCTTCCTCTTCTTCTTCTCCTTCTTCTTCTTCTCCTTATTAACTTTGTTATAACAGTATTTATTGAGCCCGGGTCTAGCTTCGAGAAGCAACGGAGCACTTTACAGAGGTACACAACTGTACAGATACATAACAGCCCTTCACAGAGTTATACAATAGTACAGATGCATAACAGAATGTTTTTCAGAGGTAACAACAGAATAGAACAGATATACAGCAGGGGGTAGGATATAGAGGGATCCAGAGGAGGGGTACAGCTCTACCGGGTGGCGAGGACGAGAGGGGCATTCACCATCTAGCGAGTCATGTGGCAAGAGGAGCGACGTGATGGCTTAGGTGTTGAGAAGGAACGACTCCTTGATGAGGTGGGTCTACAGTTCTTTTCTGAATTATGCGAGTGCGAGTGCAAGTCTGATACTGACAGAGAGGAGGTTCCATCATCTTCGGACGTAGGCAGTAAAAGCTTGTTTTCTGGTCCTTTCCATTTTGCAGTGGCGGATTTCAAGTCTGCACATGTTCTGGCTTCTGGTGGTGCGCTGTCTGCTGGAAATGCTGAGTTTCTCCGCCACGTTGCTGAATGACTTGAGGGTGACTGCCTTATAAATGGTGCAGCATGACTTGAAGGTGATTTGTGCATGCAGCGGGTGCCAGTGAAGATTGATGAGGGCTGGGGTGATGTGGTCGTATCTGCATAGACCCTTAATGAGGCGTGCAGCCACATGTAGAACACTTCTCAGGGGCACAAGGGAGGACGACAGGAGGCCTTCGAGGAGTGCATTGCAGCCATCCAGGTGGGACTGGACCAGTCGATCTAAAGCTGTCGGGAGGGAGGAAGGGCTTGACTTTCTGCAGGAGGTAGAGCTGATACCAAGCTGTCTGAGATTTCTTAGCTATATATGTCTTGAAGGAAGGGTGTTTGTCGATATGCAACCCAGTTCATGGTTGATAGCCAGGTCTGTATGTCTCAGTGTTCGGTGTTGTTGGTGAGGAGTAGGAGAACGATCTTGGAGGGGTTGAGCTTCAGGTATGCACTGGACATCCCCGACTAGATCAGTGAGAGGCAAGTTTTGAGCCAATGGTTGCCCTTGATGAAGTCAATCTTGAGGTATAGCTGTGTGTCATCAGCTTATTAGTGGATGTGGATTTTGTATGTGGCTAGGAGGGCTCCCAGTGGCTCCATGTATAGATTGAAGATTGCTGGGCAGAGGATGGAACCCTGTGGGACTCCACAGATGATGGGTAGCATTGGTGATCCAGAGGAGTCCATCTGAACAAACTTCTGGTGGTTTTCAAGGGAGGAATTGAACCAGTGTAGGACAAGGTTGCTGATCTCCATGCCCAATGTAGGGTGCCCATAAGCACCTGGTGGTCTACTGTGTCGAAAGCAGCCACACTTTATTCTCCCCACCCCTAACCTTGCACACCCTCCTCATCCGCCCCACCCTTGTAACCCCTACTTTCTCACCTGCACCCACCCTTGCATTCCCACCCTCTTCTAACTCGTCTGCACCCTCACAGTCCCTGACTTCTCATCAACCCCACCCACACTTGTCCCCCTATCTCCTTTGCTACCACTCACTTGCATCTCTCTTTCCCATTTGACAAAAAACTTTGTCACTTTTGAGTAGTAAGAGCAGCGTTTTAAGAGTGAACTGTGATGGAATGGTCAATGAGCCAAGCCTTCTTTTGAGACCACCATCCTTGCCTTAATGCATGCACGATAAGAGGGTTATCACACACAGCTTTGTAAGAATTAAATACATTCTTGGACATGAAAAGTTAGAATCTGTTGCCTTCCTATACCCTCTTTCTCTCAACCACAACTCCCCCTTATCCCTCAAGACCAGTGTAACAGCGCTGTGACCGCTGTGGAAATGATGGTGTTTTGCAAAGTATGTGCCATCACACTAGACTGGTATCTTCAGCAGTGGTCTAGTCTTTTCCAAGATGGCACCTGCATCTCCTGATTCCTTTTATTTGGCAGAAAACGCAGAACCGTGCGTTGCAACCCTTTTGAACTCCTTGGGTAAAACGCTAGTTTCTCTCTTTATTGCTCTCCTTTGCCCATTTGCCTTCCGCTGCAGTACCTGACCTCCCTCTTTGCTTGCCGCATTCCTCTTCTGTTTATTACCCCCTTGCTCCACCTTTTGCTGCCGGTAATTCTACTCCTCACTTCCAGTTCTCATTTGGATTTTGCCTTCGAAAATTCCCTACCTTTTGAACTCTGCCGACCAGACTCCACCATCCATCTCTTCTGAGTTTTGTTTTGCCAATATGGCCTTTTCTCCTTTGGGGCCTGTTCCACCTGTCTGTGTCAGTTGTTGTTCACTGACTTTTCAGGCAACACTGTGGTGGCAGGTCGGGAAAGGCCTTATTTATACAACGAACACCGAGGAAAAAGGCTAAAAGACCCCAAGAAGAAACAAAGGGAACAATCGACAGACAACGTCACCAATTCACAAGGTGAGCGCTCAGAGAACCAGTGGCAGCCGTCACTCATCCCACCTGTACCTCAACCTCTGCTCCGCTCTTTGGCCTCTGACACCATTGGCAGCCTTTAAGATTCCCCACCTGAGACCCAACCACTACTCTTGCTCTTGCCCCAAGACACTAATGGCAGCAGACACCCTTCCCTAGTGGCAGCGGTTAATATTCCCCCCACTGTACCCAACCAAACACTGCTACCCTTGCAACCATTGGACCCGACACTAGTCGTAGTCATCAACCCTCCTTTTGCGATCTTCAACTGCTCCTCCTCCTTCCAAAGAATAGGCACCACTTTGTTTGACTGAACACGTTACCATACTGAACTGCACTTGTGTTCTCAATCTTGAGATAAAACAATGTGATTATGGCCCAGTTGTACCCCACCATCATTGGGGACACGTTCTTAATGTGGTTTATCATCCTTGTACAGGTGTCTTGTTTGAGGAGCAAAACTTCGAGATGCCCTCCAAGAGTTTTATGTTGATTTTTCCAGTTTAAAAATCTTTAATGCAACAGGCTGAGTGTGGATGGACCAATGAATCAACAGTCAAAGTTTGAGCCACAGTTTAACAAAATACGTGGCTTTTCAAAGCCATGCTAAACAAAATCATAGACTCACAAAGACAGATGTGAACCGACACGGAATGCCATTAATGGGACACCAAACTGGGAAGCGTTTCTAACACTGTGGTTTTGCAATTGTATGTGGCACAACTAGCAGACAGCTGAAATGAGAACACAATGATCAGGAGGGAATGACAGGTAGAATTTGAGAAACTAAATAGTGCAGAGCCCCCCATGAAGACACTTAAAAGCAGATAGGGTAATTTTAGTTTCACCCGTGAACAGGGCATCCTCAATGCCTTCACTTATCTTCATCTAGACTTTCACGTGGGCCATCCACTTTTTCTTTTGACATTGCGGCTCATACGGCAGTGTTTGTGGAGCATGGTCATAAGACAAGAAAGTAGCACTGCCTTTGGTGGTGTGAGGTACAGTGGGTGAGTGTGGTGAGGCAAGGGGGTATATTTGTGATGTAGAGTCAGTGAGGTTAAGTGGAGTGATGTAGAGTGGGTTACATAGAGTGGTTGAGTGGCATGTAGGAACGTGGGAGAGGTAAAGTGGGGTGAGCTAGAGTGGGTGAGTGGGATGAGATGGAGTGGGTCAATGGCGTCATGAGGTAGAGAGGAGTGAGGTAGAGTCAGGTGAGTTAGAGGGAGTGAGTGGGGTGTGGTTGGGTGGGATGAGCAAGAGTGGGTGAGCGGGGTGAGGTAGAAGTGGTTATCAGGTTGAGGTAATGTGGGGTGAGGTAGAGTGGGGAGAGGTAGCGTGAGGAAAAGTATAGTATGGTACAGTAAGTGTCCATGCGTCCTCCACTTCAGGCCCAGAGCCGTGATTATGCATATGCTGACATTGATCCTGTACAGTGATCATTCTACAAGAGTTCCGTCAGCTGTGTGACAGGGTCAGGGATGTGACCTTGCCTAGATGGGATGAGTACCCCTATTGCCCTGGACATGATGGCTATCATCGTGTTTGCCAGAATCAATTCTGCCACAGAGGAGGGGTGTGGGATTTGGAAGGGCCTCAGTCTCTGTCCATTCTACCTGTGCTTGGCTGCAACTGCTAAGTACCACTTATTATTACCCCATAACTGCCATTCCCTGTTGTGACCAGTGTTATTTCTTCTCTCTTCTAGGACTTGTCGGGGACGAGGTGGTCCAATCCCACCCCCCCTCACCATTCCCACTGTACCTAAACCACACAGAAGCTAAGGGGGGAGAGGCCCTCCATGCCCATGGTACCTGATTTCATGATTTAACATAGAAATGAGAAGTTGGAGTGATTGACGATAAAGTATTTTTTCTTTTTCATGTGCATTAGTTTTTTTATATGAAGAGAAATAAGGTGCAAATATAGAGTGATACGGGAACCTCTATATGCGCTGTGACAATATACTCTGATTCGGCACAATTAACAACCACAGTACATGCCGGACTGTCCAGATGTAGAAGGAGGGGGTTTAGAAGAGCAGACGGCTCCCCAGTACAACATGCAGAGTTATTTAACAACCTAACAGAAGCACTGGCAGAACCTTCTGTAGTACCACTAGTGAAGTGTCAAGCACATACCACAAAAGCACAAGCACAGAAAAGGCGAAGAGAAAATGAGAAAATGAATGGCAAAAAAATCCCACCATCGCTAACATGGAAAAATGGAAGGATAGTGAGAAAATCTATAAAAAAGCGATAACTGAGGCAAAAAAGAATTTCTATAACAACCAGATCACTATTGCAGACAACTCCACCAGCAAACTTTTCAATATCCTGAAATCCATTGAAAAGCCCAGAGCAATCTACCCCCCATTCATGCCATCTCAAGAGGAGTGTGATAATACCCAAAACACCTTCTTTGCAGAAAATCTGCAAAGCCAGGGACCTGATAATGAAAACTCAAATCAGAAAACAAACAGTGGCCGTCCTTCCTACGGAAGAGGCTATTAATGACATTGATACCTTTAAGTTTACAGATACCACTCCCGAGGATATGATAAAAGTACTTGTCTCTATGAAACCCACTACCTGCGCCAAAAATATACTTCGGCCTAAAATAATACTGGAGCACCCAGATATCTTCGCTCCCATATTGAAGAAAATCATCAATGCATCCATTAGGGATCAGTTAGTACCACAAGACATAAAAAGGGTTACGGTCACCCCTCTGATCAAGAAACCTAATCTCGACCCCAGAGACCTCAACAACCTCAGGCCCATCACAAACTGTAATTTCATTCTAAAGGTCATGGACAAAAAAGCCACCCCGCAACTCCAAGCACACGTGCAAGCCTCAGAATCCTTTCATTACCAACAATCGAGATTTAGACCAGCACACAGCAACGAGACAGCCATGCTTGATCTCCAAACTAAAATGTTTAGCATCATGGACAAGGTGAAAGCGGGCCTGCTCATTCTCCTGGACCTTAATGCTGCATTCGACCTGCTGGACCATAACCTCCTTAAAACAGTGCTTAGAAAAACAGCCAATTGCTTGGTAGAAGCAATAGGTTGGATAATGTCCTTCCTTTAAAACAGGTTCTCACATGTTCACTGGGGAGATAAATTCTCATTAGAAAAGGAAATTCTCTGTGGTGTCCCACAAGGGGCTAGCATGTCACCACTACTATTTAACTCATACCCGAGATACCTTTCCCTAGTATTAGATCATATTGATACTTTTTTTTAACCAATTATGCTGATGATACTCAGCTGGTGATTGAACTAAGTGGAGATCACAAGAAAGACAACACACAACTACTCAAGGTCTATAACATCATAGGACTATGGATGGACAGCAATTGGATGTGCCTGAATGGCAAGAAAATGGCGCTAATGGTATTCGCATCCCATCAAGCCAGAGCCCAACTCTCTCCCGACTACAGCTCATTCCTGATAGAAAATACCCAAATACAGGTACTAAGCTAAGTTAAAACACTAGGAATGATGCTCAAAGCATCCTTGGGGTCTGAAGCTCAAGCCCAGTACGTAAAGAAAACATGCTCATACTACCTCAGCCATTAGGCGCCATCTGTCGGAGGGAAATTGTGCTATTATAGCCAGGGGCACAATTCTATCCCGCCTGGACTACGGCAATGCACTGTTACTAGGGTCCAACAATCAATGCCTCCACAGCTATGAGGTTGTACAGAACAACGCAGTGAGGATCATAAAGAAAAAAACTAAATCCAACCACATTAGCAACTCCAGAAAAGAGTTACACTGGCTTAAAATGGAAGATAGAGTTCAATTCAAGGCCCTGTCTCTTGTCCATAGATGCATCCATGGGAAATTACCGGAGTACCTAAAAACCTAAGTCCATCTGTATCTACCCAGCCGCAGGCTCAGATCCTCAGACGAAGAAAAAATTAAAGTAGCCAGCCACTCACAAGCGCAAACTTGGCTCAGGCAAATCCTTCCCCATCCTAGCTGCAGGCCTATGGAACAACCTCCCGCTAACATTAGACTGGAAACCAACTATCTACGCTTCCGTAAACTAGTGAGTACCTATATCTTCAACTGAATTCCCCACTCACAACAGGCCGTTATTTGTAATAGTTTGTTGAGTCCTGTAATTTGCTAATGTGAATGTCCTTTGTGTCCATGTCTCTGCGCCCCGAGACTTGCGAATTACCGGCGCAATACAAATGAATAAATAAATACCCATAACAATGACGAAACATCTTTAGGAAATGCTGCAGCAGATGCAATAGCTAAAGAGGCGGCATATCTGCCCATCCCAATGGTCACAGAGAGCATAATGGTAAACAAGCAGGAAGAAGCTAAACAGGAAGGATACAACTCATTACTGAGCGTCCAAATAATTGAACTTCAGAAAAGGGCTCCATCCTCAGAACAAGAGCAGTAGATTGAACGGGGGTGCACCCAATCTCCCACTGATTTGCTGTGGTGACAAAACAACACAGGGTAGGTAGTGATGCCCGTGTAATTATTGGGCGTGGCATTTGAACAATTGCACTTTCCAGCACACACTTCCAAACAGGATATAGCATCCGACCTCTCGTAGGATCGGTTTATACCAAATGTTCAAGAACATCTGAATAAGATGATGGTAAAATGTACAACATGTCAGGTGTTTAACTCAGGAATGACTATTCAAACGTTGAGAGGAACTTTGACCCGCCCCATTGGATCATTCCGTGCACTGCACATTGATTATGCAGACATGGGAGAGGGATGCAATGGAGCATGCTATTTGATTGTGGTGGTCTGTCCCTTTTCGCGATGGGTTTAAGCAGGGCCCTATGCTCACGCTGATGCGAAGTGTACAGAAACATTTCTTGTATGAGAAGTGTTCCCACGTTGGGAAATATGCGATGTTATAAGGTCTGACAACGTAACACATTTTGTAAATGACCTCTTCAAAGAAGTAACAGCATTTTTAGGCATAACGCATAAAATGTGTTCAATTTACCACCAACAAGCGAACGGATTGGTCGAGAAAATCAACAGCCTCCTGAAGAGTAGATTATCAAAACTATGCCGCTCCCTCAAAATGAATTGAGTATATAGCTTACCTTTAGCTCTATTTCAGCTGCGCACTCAGCCTAGCGAAGACCACCACCTGTTCCCCCATGAAATAGTAAATGGTCGGCAAATACAAACGCCCCTATCATCAATAAGGAGAATGTCTGACGCACACAGAACAGCTGCATTACTAGGAGAGGAATTCAAAGAGTACCTTACCAAGCTCACTAGAGCAGTGAGATGCATTGGCAAAAAAATTGCACTGCCCAGGCCAAAGGAGCAGGAGCTCCCAACAACACTGCTGGAGCAGCATCACCCCTTGAGGAGGAGAAGCAGGAGCTTCCCCCATCAAGGAAAGACCACCGAGACCGCACACAGCATCCTGGCTGTGCTGGTTTATCTTTTGCACAAAAAGCGCTGCAATGCACCCGACGCCCGCCACATCTACCGCACTGCGTTATTAGCACAGATCGACTGCTAATACTGGCACAGAGTACTTCGTCTACCGTGCTCCCCCACCACGCTGCACAGAGCACCCCGCTCCAAGATCGATGACTGGAGTCGCTAGGCTCCATTCACTGCCCCCTCCCCACCGAGCACCACCAGCTACTGCCATTGGCCCTCACCACCCTTATATTGGGCAATAGCACGCCGGGAGGCATGCGCCGGCCATCACTGCAAAGGCTGTCGATCTAATTCCTGTCTCAGCCTGTCTATGCCTGACTCTGCCTTCTGCCAGGAACTCTGCACAGCAAAACCCTACCACCTTTGCACAACTTCAGCATAAGGTATTGTGTCACCTGAACTCTGACTATTTCATCTCTGCAGTTTCTACCACTAACGCTAACATTAAGGCACCTCTCATCAGCAGCTTACTACAGCCAACATGCACCCCCTGTAGCTGCTGCTACACTGCTAAGACTCTGTCCCAAATAGTCACCAGCACATGCTGTAAAAATACTCTTTGCCTACTGTGAAATACTGTCCTCAACTGCAACTTTATTTACTTTATCTTATTTACTTGTGACGTGCCCACAAGCACATGTACTGCTAGCACCCACCCATGTCGCAACCTCTAAAACCCAGCCTGCATTAATCTATTGCTGGAACCGCTACTATCAATCTTAGTCCCTAGCCTACCCACATCTTGAATGCTGCTCCCAGCCTTAACTACCACAACAACTGAACACTGTGTCCAGCCATAGCCACTGCCTTGCTATTGCAGTGCTACATCAGCACCTCGCTACCCTAGCACATGATTGTTGCATCTAGCATATACTTGCCTGCTTCTTGGTTGCTAAACTAGCCCTGATTTGCCCTATCAATTGAATGTTGCATCTAGTATATGCTTGCCTGCTACTTGGTTGCTAAACTAGCCCTGATTTGCCCTATCAATTGAATGTTGCATCTAGTATATGCTTGCCTGCTACTTTGCTGCTAGACTAGCCCTGATTTGCCCTATCAATTGAATGTCGCATCTAGTATATGCTTGCCTGCTACTTGGTTGCTAAATTAGCCCTGATTTGCCCTATCAATTGAATGTCGCATCTAGTATATTCTTGCCTGCTACTTTGCTGCTAGACTAGCCCTGATTTGCCTTATCAATTGAATGTCGCATCTAGTATATGCTTGCCTGCCACTTTGTTGCTAGACTAGCCCTGATTTGCCCTATTAACTGAATATTACATCTAACACACGCTTGACTGCTCGATGCTGGACTAGCCCTAACTCACCCTACTGCCCGAACATCGCATCTAGCATATACGACCACTACCAGCCACCAGTGGCATCTCTAGGTATCTACCCTCCACCCTCAGCCCACTCCCAAACTGTACAATGTGCCGTAGCAAAAATCAGACAGCTACACTACTATACCTCCTCATACTCTTATTTTACCTCACCACTCGTACTGCTGCATCAACCATGTACCCAGCAGAAAATGCACCCTGTCCGACCTCAGAAAGAAACATTAGACTTCGAGCCAGGCTACCCCGTCTCTATGAGCCCAGTTGTCACAACAAGATACACAACCCTCTCTCAAGATCCACCGCACAACACCCCAAAATATGCCCCAACCTAACTATACACTGCAATAACACCACCCAACCCAAACTCATCCCTATAACAATCCAGGACACACCCAACACAACTATCCTATCTGGAGCCCCGATCAATGCCAGATCACCAGTGGCCCACACCATGGAAATAGCAGATACCTTATCCACCAACAACCTAGACCTCCTGGCAATTACTGAATCATGGCTACACGAAGCATCAGGCCCAGCACTCTCAATACCCATCCCTGAAAACTATCAAATAATTAGAATGGACAGACCCAACAACAGAGGAGGCAGACTGGCCATCATAGCAAAGACTAATCTTGAGCTAAGACCCTCAACCCAATCACCTCTCACATCCTGCGAACTCCTCACAGCCAAATTGCCCATCTCCAACTGTCGTACCTTAACCATTTACCTAATTTATAGGCCACCCGGACCCATTGGTTCATTCGAGGCAGATTTATTGAGCCTCCTAGCCAACAACACAAAAGAAACCTCTCAAATACTGTTACTAGGTGACCTTAATCTTGGTATGAACGATCCTGATGACAAACCAGCACAAGCTATAGCCAACATGCTTGCTGAACACGGCCTAATCCAAAAAAAGTGCTTACCCCTAGCCACAACAAAGGTAGGACCTTGGACTGGATCGCCTCCCTGAACTGCGATACCACCATCACCAAAACCACCCCCCAACATTGGACAGACCACTACCTCATTGACTTCACATTATCACTCCACAAAGAAGTCAATGGAAAAATGGAAAAAAAATCATGGCACCACCATTGCCCACTAGACCAAAAAAATATATAACTCCTGACAAACTCCTACCACTATTGCTGCCAACCCTTAATGCTCTCTCCTGAAAACCTACCTCCAGAGCACCTAGTAGAAAGCTACAACAATGCTATGAAGATAGGACTAGACACCATAGCCCCTCCTAAAACTGAAAAAAGCAAACAACAAGCTCACCTGAACGCCTGGTTCAACCCCCCACCTGAAAGAACGAAGAATGCAAAAAAGGAAACTAGAAACTCAATGGCGCAATACCCCCACAGAAGAGAACAAATTACAACTTAAACTCTTCGCAAATAAATACAAAAAAGAAATCTTACTCACAAAAAAGAACCTATTCAATGAAAGAATCGTAAAATCCAGCTCCAATACTAGGAAACTATTCACTATTCTAAGGGAACTGGAATCCCCCATACCCCCACCAGATAACATAACAAAAGACAAACAATGGTGCACCAGTGTCCAAAACGCCCTAACTAACAAAATTAAAACTCTAAAAACCAAAATCGCTCTAAATAAAGACTCTCTAATCATCAAGGTCCTATCTCCGAGCAACCAGGCCAAAATAGCGAACCTATCGTGCCCAAATCTCTTCAGATTCACTAAAATCTCCATTCCAGAAACAGAAAGGGTCATCGCCTCACTCAAACCATCCAACTGTAAAGGCGACAACTGCCCACCCCAGATAATAAAGGATGCGGCCAGGGACTTAACCAAACTGATCAACGCATCCTTCTCCTCCAACACCATACCAAGCAATCTCAAAGAATCCTGGGTTCTGCCGCTCCTCAAGAAGCAAACCCTAGACCCCGCTATCGCCACCAACTACAGGCCCATCACCACAGTGCCCTTCCTGCTAAAAATAATAGACAGAGTAGCATACCTGCAAATCCAGCAATATCTAGAAATTCACAAACTCCTAGGCACCCGCCAATCTGGATTCAGACCGCAGCACGGCACGGAGATGGCCTTAATCGATCTTAAAACCCAGATCAATGAGATTAATGACAAAGGAAACACTGCCATGCTACTCCTCCTTGATCTGTCGGTGGCCTTCGACTTGGTAGATCACACAATCCTGTGCGAACACCTGGCCTCGGCTGCCCACTTCTCCAAAGAGGCCATAGCCTTGATCCAATCATTCTTGGACAATCGAACCATGAGAGTCTTCTCCTCATCAGCCTCAGCAGACCCTATCAAAATAACCTGCGGTGTACCCCAGGGCTCCTGCGTCTCCACGACCCTCTATAACATCTTTACCAAGCCCTTATTTGACAAGTTGGATAGACTGGGTGTCACATACACTAATTATGCAGATGACACCCAGATCCTCATACCCCTTTCAGGCAACTTTGACTCAGATACGGCCTTGGTAAACAAAATATACCTCATCATTCATGCATGGATGGCCACACATGGCCTATGCCTGAATGATGAGAAAACCGAAATCCTGCTCCTCGCCTCCAACGCCAACCTAAAAAAACTCAGCTCTGACTACCAGGCATTTAACATTGATGGCAACACTATCACAGTTGCTAAATCAGTGAAACCCTAGGCTTCCACCTTGACTCAGCCTTGTCACTAAAAAACAAGTAAATTCACTAGCATCCTCTACCGTCTATACGTGCAAGCTCATCAGGGCAAGCAGAGCATTCCTCTCCCAAGCAAGCTGCATCATCATCGCCAATGCTCTAATATTATCCAGACTTGACTATTGTAATGCTATGTACCTAGGAGCCAACAAATACATCACCGACAAACTACAAACACTGCAAAACAACGCACTCAGAATAGTCCTTAACCTACCACACAAGGAACACATATCCAACAAAAGAAGAGAACACAAATGGCTCAAAATCTGCGACTGCATCTCACTTAAAACGGCATCACTCACCTTCAAATGCCTAAACAACACAGCCCTCCCATACCTCGCAACCATGATAGTAAAAAGAACATCCACCGACCCACCAGAATGCCCAACTCTTTCTGCCTACAGGTACCCAAATTCAGACAAAAGAAAACGGGGGGTAGCAGTTTCCCTGTCATGGCAGCCCAACACTGGAATGCACTCCCACTCAACATCAGAACCAACCAATCCTACTACAGCTTTAGGCGAAACACTCTTACCTGGTTACGATCCAACAACCCCCTTGACTGAACCATGCCCTGCATACTAACAGTCCCCAGCCAATCTGACTGTATATATGTACATAAACTGACCTACTGTAATGTAAATTACTATTTGTATATTTGTATATATGCTCGATCAACAGACTCTACGCAATGTAATGATGTGCTCTCTTCTCAATCGTGCCTTACCTTGTAACTAAGCTTTTATATAATCTTATTCTTCCTGTTCTCTGTTGCGCCCTGTTACCTCTGGGTTTTGCGCGTCATATTAAATAAACAAACAAACAAACATTTAAAAAGGAAAATGAAACAGACATTACAACTGCGGCAGCTGACAGTTCCATGAAACCTCTAATGCCCAGAGAATTAGTATATGTCCGGATTTTCGTGAGAAAGTGGAACTCCTCAAGGTTCCACTGACACTACGAGGTCATCTATTGCACCCCCTGGGCTGTAAAAGTAAAGGGATTGAGGTACTGGACCCACCTCTCCGATGTTAGAAAAGCCCACGACAGCATAGGACCAGAAACATCACGCAGCAGTGACAGAGAGGTGGCAGTACCATAAAAAGATTTCCAATAAAAGTGAAGATTGATGTAAAAATAAATATGACACTGATATAAATATATTATGAGAAAGTATTGTATATTTTCAACTGTGAAATGTTTTTTCTTTCTTGTTGTCCCCCTTCCATGCTTTCTTGCTTTCTCTCTTTCCTCTTCTCTCACAGCTTATTCCGTTTCAGAACTTTATTAATACCCGTCCCGTTATATCCCCCTCTGTAGGTGCTACAATTGTGAAGACAACGCCACTTGCAACAAAAAACCATGAGCTAGATAGCAGTAGGAATAGAACAAGCGCCAATAGGGCATATAGTTACCACTGCGGCATTAATTTCATAGCAATCGTAATTATTATAACAATGTTGGGTCTGGTGGTGTACTGGAGTGCATCTTTTATCTGGGGTGCTCATCTAAAAGAAGGGGAGCAGGGAGTAAAACTAACATTGGATGACAAAGCGTTCCCAAATCTCACCACCATGAACAAGAACGTAACAAAACCAATCACAGATTACAGAGTATTTACAACTAATAAAACCGAGAGTGTCTCTAACGTAGAAAATGCTTTACGACCAACCTCCATTATGTTTACAGAGACACAGGTTACCTCACAACCAGCTACTAGACCTACCTCATCGTCCAGTAGAAAACAAAGTGTGCTCCAGACCCCAGCCTCTATTATGACAAGTGTGTCCCACTTCTCTTACTATGTACAGACAAACCGTTGTTGCTAGAGTTAATGTAAATATAAAAGAAGATATTTTTCCAATGTATAGCGAACAGACTATAACAGCTCTAATGATGAAATAGGTAGAAAGTTTACAAAACCACCACAATCTTTTTTGCCTAATAGAGGACGACGGAGGCAGGCACGCCAACACTGATATGATGCACAAAGGCAGTGCTGAGCAGTGCGATGATGATGGTGACAATCAGCAACAGAAAGGAAAAGAATAAAGTGCCTCATGAAACCAAGCAAGCCCACGTACAGGCAGGTAAAACAAATGAGCTCAAATTCCACATGGTGGCAATATACAACACAGGGGACGTGGTAGATAACTACTACCACACCACTTTTAAGCAACCCCAGGATCTTGAAAACTATAAGGAAGTGTGAGTGTACCTGGATGGGAATG
Organism: Ambystoma mexicanum; assembly: GCF_040938575.1. NCBI lineage: Eukaryota > Metazoa > Chordata > Amphibia > Caudata > Ambystomatidae > Ambystoma > Ambystoma mexicanum. The sequence continues at coordinate 603,593,338 of NC_090921.1, read as the reverse complement.
GGGGATATATTTACATGACATGCACACCTGGAGAATATGCACGGTGTGAGGAAAGTCTGAGAAGTGTGTATAGAGCATGGATGCCCATAAAAGGTACCTCCGCCTGGAATGAAGCAGTGAAAAAGGCTGAAGAACGTAGACGCACTGGGGGAGGGTATTTGTTACTTTAGGAGTAACGAAGGGGGGAATGTTGGGGATGAGATGGTCCAATCCCACCTCCTCATCATTCCCACTGGACCTAAAGCACACAGAAGCTAAAGGGTGAGAGGCTCCCCACCCCCACGGTACCTGATCGCATGATGTAACGTAGAAATGTACTTGCAAACACCTAACCTACAGCCAACTAATGAACTCCATTTTGTATTAAAGCAGGCATCATCTTTTAACTAGACCCAGAAACTCATCTCTCTGCAAAACCCAACTCTCCCCATCCCCAACATCTCACAGAGCACAGAGAGCCCAAACCCCCACCACCTCATTGCCTTGCCTGCCCGGCACACATCTTGTTCCCTCAGAAGTCCAATCATTTATTGTTGCAATTGTCCCACATCACTTCCCCAGATTATGCTCTCTGCAGAACGTGAGATCATCGCCAGCCTCTAACACAAGTGCCCATCCATCTCCACTAAACTGCCCATGCCCTTTCAACCCCACCCTGACATGCCAAGTCCCACCAGTCCTTGACCCTGCACCCTCTTTTATGCTGAGGACCAACAGACCACCTCACGTTGGCCATTCCAGAACACCCACCACAGGCCTGATCTTGAAACCACAGTATATCCTCCTAACAGCAACACACGTCTACCTATATCAGGAGAATTCAAACAAAGAAGTTGGCAGATAAATCCCTTGTGGTGGGCACCTGGGTGCTGGGATGAAGATATCAAACAGAACTTTGAATGAAAAGGTTGGAATGCCAATATATTAGCTAATTCGACCTACCCACCTCTATTCATGCTAGATTTTATGTGGGTCATTATTTTCATATTATCAGTTTCCGTTGTTTAGTTTCATCAGATTGAAGTGGGAGAATGGAACAAAAGACTCCCACCAATCCCCTCACGCCTCTGGCCTAGAAGATCGCGGCCCAGACACCCGCCACGAGAGGAGTTTGCCTATCTACCAGACGACCAAATACCCTGGTACAGGAACATACGGATGTGCCCACCAGCCTGCCCACCAGCCTGCCCTGCCCAAGCCGACACCTGCGGCATGGATGAACTCGACTGAACCATTCAACAGTAAATAAACACATCGTTAGAGATGCCATGACGACCTAGCCAACGGTCAGAACACCCGTGCAAACATGCACACTGGACACTCCCACACCAATCCACACGAAGAACATATTCAGTGCTATGACGTAGGTGACGGACACACCCTCTGACGCGCATCTTTATTATTTTTCACATAGGTTTCTCAAAATGCAGAAACGCAAGACGCACAACGAACTCATCTAAAATGCTTGCTGACGCTTCTCCTAACCCATGCATTGCAATGAGAAATATAACGAAGACATGATACTGGGGATAAAGCTATATGACACCATAACTTAAAGCGCCGTGCATCAAACATCCCCACCTATGCACCAGGCCCAAGTAGGCCGCAAGCAAGAGCCTCCACGAACATTGAACGAGTCAGAGTACAATTGCTGACCCTGCAGAATGAGCCCGGCGAGAACAGACAGCCAAGGGAACAATGTTGCAAACTCGCATGCCACAAGCCGAAGCCAAGGTCACACCTGCAAACTAAGCCAGACACACAGTGGAAAATGCAATTTTAAATGTGCAGAATTCTGCCTCAACCACGGTCTCTCCTCAAGCCGAACCTGACAGGGTGCCAGACCCAGGAGGAAGGAGGTGCCTGGATCCCACATTTTGAGACACAGGCAGCAACAATGAAGCGACTCAATGGACATCTGCGGCGGTGGGAGTAGTCTGCTCTCCAGCATATGAACAAATCCACGCATTGTCTGCACATACCCATAGTTATACATTGTTGCAAATGACAGGTGCACCGCGAGCTGGGAACAACGATGGTCCCAGGCTGGGGGGCTCGCGAGTGGACCAATCAGAACATGGGGCACTTATCACTGACGCCATTAACATTAGCCAATCCTCAGGGGTCTTCATGTAACAATTTTCATGTATCTAATAGAAGGGACAACCCAAGTATACCACCTGACTGACCCTCAACCACTAACAGCGTTCTCTATACGTATGCTATACTAACCCTACCACTCGAGGAACCAATCCAGAGAGGCGATAGGTTTTTTGCTAACTTTCCCAGGTGACGCAAGTAGCACGTCATACTGAGGTAAAAAGGGCCTGCGAGCCCCAAGAATGGAGAGAGAGAGTCAGGACGGACGCGTACGATCCTTGACCCATCCCTGCCATTTTTTAATAAACAGCAGAACCACCTTGCTTCTTGCGTGTGCCTCATACTCATTTTTTGGGATACGCGGGAGGAGTTGGGGCCTCCCTGCCCGGAGGTCCGCGGACGGCCAGCAGACCCCGGGAGAATTCCCCCCCCCGACAAGATAGTTATATTGCGCACCCAACCTGACCTTCACACCGTGGAGATGAGCCCAGCAGGCCCACGTGTGCCAGGAGAGACTGGGAGCAACAACCAATTAGCATCCTTCCTCCCTTATAGGATCAACTGTGTCATAGGCTTCCCACAATCCAATGCCAGAATGTGTATCTTATAAATTATGTCATCACTGACGCTGTGTGTCTTTTTAGTGTGCTGCTCATGTATTCTTTGACAGAGCACTCTCGAGCAGCAGAGTTCTTTGCTTGCATTTTACTCTATATAAAGTTTTGTTTCTCCTTGCAATTCATCTCATAGTCTCATTCCCTAATGGGGTGTCTCCATTATTTTGGTCTATTGGAAATCACATGCTTCTAGGGTGCCCGCCTTCAGACTACAGAACCCAACAGGAATGAGATTTACAGTAAGAAACTCTATTAAGCTAGTTTTTATTGTCAAGTTAATATGACAAAAGCATTAATAACGAATTTGATATTGAACAGCAGATTTACAAGTTTTAATTATACTTGTTTTCTTTTTTCTCTACCTCCTTCCCAACCCTTTTTACATTTTTAAATATTTACTTTAATCTATATCCATGTATCTGTTGTGATTTAATTGTTTTTTTCATTCTGAATTGTCATAGTAATGAATCAATGAGTATGTCTTTCAACAATGAAACACCATGCTATGCTAAGAAAATAAGATGGAGATAAAAGGAGATACAGTATCACTACAGTCTTAAAAAAGCCTAGCATGGTGAAACACGTGTTGGCTTATCTTGTGATTTGAAGCCTATCTAGTGATTCGAAGATGTTTGCTTCACACAAAAAGCTTAGTTTATCCAGTCATTTGATGATTTTCGTTTCACGCAAAGCGTGGCATGGCTAACAAGTGATTTATAGATTATCCACTAGATCTGGATAGCTCAATATTCAATGTCATAACACTGTTTGCACATTGATGAACCGTGCTTGAAATGGAAAACTGGATCATAGGTTGATAGCCATGTATCGCTAGTAAAGATCAAGACACCCAGTTATGACCTGTAATAGAATATGAGTTTCAAAATCATTAAACTTATATAAAAACAGGAGTAGAGTGCACGAGCCTTGGATTAACATTTTTCATGTCAGTTATAGAATGTCCATAGGGTTTTAAGACATATCCAGAAGTTCTCACTCATGACTGACTCATAATCCAGGCATTAAAACCCCATTGACTTCCAAGAGGATAAAGGGGGACATAGGAAACTGGGCAGTGTTGGTTGGTCGGGTGACGTCAAGGGAGGAAGAGGCTGACCGAAAGACCAAGCAGAAAAAGGATAGTGCGGTGGTGTGTTGAGGGGGATTATACGGAGAGGTATTGGGTGGTGAGAGAAAGTGGTACTTGGGTGTGAAGTGCACGCATGGTGAGTGAAGAGAGTGATTGAGATTAATTGTAAGAGTGTATGTGAGAATGAGTTAACCAGGTGAATTCAAGAGTAAAAGAAGGGTGACTGTGAGAGAAGGAGAGGGGAGTGTAAAGTTGGAATAGAGTGGAGAGGGAAATGTAGTAGAGAGCGGAGCGTAGTATAGTGAAGAGGGGAGAGTAGCAGTGTGGAACGGGGAGAGCAGTAGAACATGAGGCAGAGTAGCAGTAGATGGAAGAAGTTCAGTGGAACTAAGAGAGGAACAGAGAGGGGGTGGGAGGAAGAGAAGGAAAGTGAGTAGAGGGAAGGGAAAGGAAGGAGAGAATATCAGGGTGAGAAAAAGAAGGGCAAGAGAGGGAGACAGATACGATGATTTGCTTTAGGCCATCATTAGCAGTCATCCAGATCCTAGATAGTAGGGGTTACCAAGCTCTAGTATCTACCTTGGGATTTAAGGATGCCTGGACTAGGGACTGAAAAGCCCACGGGAGACAAAAGAGGGAGAGGGGCAGCCGTTAGTGACATGCGATGCAAACATTATGAGTTGCCAAACTGTCTTTTTGTGGTATTGCTGTGGTCTTGCAAAGCTGCCTAAAGTGAAGGATAGAGCAAAAGCCAATGTCAATTCACAGTACTGTACCATAAAGTTACCACACTTTCATCATGCTTTTAGAGTTCTATAATAGGAAGTCACTCATTATTTTACACATACAGCATGTGTATGACTACTTTCACACAATTCACCCTGCTTGTATGGAAGGACATACGCTTGTTAAAGATGCTTAATGATGACAGACATATTTCCCCTTGACCTGTCAGAAGGTAAATGAAAAACTCTTCAACCAAAGTGTTATTAGAGCTAGACCTGCCCAGCATTCATTGTCTTCAATGTTATTCCTCTGATCCGGGGAGTGGAGTTGGTGGGCATTTTTGATCTATTCGCAAATGTTTCCATTCATATCTACACTGCAGTTTCAAGCACATAGCATACCACACCTGGCCATTGTGGCAACAAACACACTACCTATGTTTGCAAGTTAAACCTACGAGGGAGGAATACATTATATTAGACTCCAAACGCTGACTATAACACAATTCAGCTGCGCAAGTCTTATTCATCATGATGCTTGATTATCATCTTCTGTGGGTGTGATCTACCACTGGCGTGGTAATAAATATCAGAACGCCTGAAGGAAATCCTGTTAGATATGTGCCATTGATGGATTTCAGTAATGGGATACCTAGCACAATAAAGCCCTTTGATCCTGGTACTCTTCTCCCGGCTGATGCATATAAGCATCGTTGAGATCATGCATTCAGGCATCTCAGGGACAGCATATGAACGGGTAGCTGGCACAGTTACTGACAAGTTGTCATTTCCATTGAATAACTGGATCATCCCCTCCAGAATGTGGCCCATTAAATGGGTTACAACAGTAGAAGGTGGGTGTCATATTGTGTTTGGTTGACCCATCAAACCAGTGGACCTTAATCACAGCCTACTGACCTTTTCCAGCCTGAGAATGCAGAAATTGCTCATGTGATGAGGTGAAAACACAGTGGAAGTGACAAAAGCTGGTGTTGGGTACTCTGCAGAAGGTTAACATCTCCAAATCAGAGGGGTTCACTTACCCCACTTTGATGGAAACAGACATGCGAGAGCACTAATTGAAAGAAGTGCAGTGCTCATTTTAATGAAGGAGTGCTTATTCTTACCAAGATGTTTAAGTGTGCGCTAAAAAGCAAGGGGGTTCAAAGTGTGAGAAAAATGTTAAGAATGAACTAATTGCCATCTCATGACTTTTCCCCTATGCAATACAAGTCCGGAGACTAGGTGCATATTTTATTAAAGAAGACTGTCAATTTAATGCTATAGTTCTGCAACAAATAACCAAAAATCATAAGGTTGATTGCAAAAAGACATTGGTGGAGTTAGTATTAGAATTGAGCTCTCACAACGGTTGCTTATTCAAGGGGCCCTGTTGTATCATGTTGCTCGATATATACATAACAGTGTTCCTGACGTAGTGTAAAAAACATAACATTTAATTTCAAGCATGTTTAATAACTATTTAATGCTCAAATTATTAGAAGGCAATTTGTAATTTGAGGTACTTCAAATTCATCAATTATACAAAAATATATATAAAATATAACAGAGAAAACATAATATTTGTATATCATAATGCTGTTAATCGAAAATTCTGACTCAAAGGATGATTCCTTATGCATAAATATTGCAACAGTCCGTGGACATTTTTGAAAAGAGATGTTTTGACAATCCCTCATTACGTCGCCTTCACCAGGAACTAAAGGTTAATTGAAAGGGCCCTGTAATATAGCTAATCAGACGAAAGAGGCTTGTTGGTATACCTTTCTGCAATATTTGTATTATTATAGATTTTGATTGCCTACGTAAAAATGAAAGGAGAACTAACACACCATGTATTTTTCACATGTTCTCATTCCAGATATTTTCAGACCATGTTTATACTAGTTTTCCTGGGGACTGTTGAGTCCTATAAAAGAGCACAGAGAAAAAACAGAAATAGTTATAAACTCGGTGTATAGTTTAAGGAAGTAGCTAAGTTAAAGCATTTTTGCCTTATTTCATCAAAATGAAGGGCTGTAACGCCATCGTATTTTTTGGCAGGATTTTACATCTCTAACTGCAAGGGATTAGATGGTCACAGAGAGAAATTATTATATTACTATATAAGTCTCATTAGATTGTGTGTAAAGACAGCCAGAAGTGAGAGATAGATTCTCATACCGATATTCTGTGGCTGAAGCAGCTCAGTGGTTTTAGCTGCACGTATCACGTGTCAGCCGCCAATTTGAATACAATTACTATTTATTGCGTAGGCGTGGTGACATCATCACCTTATATGTGGCATTGGAGTGCCACCATTTTAGTAGTTTATAATTACCTGTCAGTGTGCTTCACTAACAGTTGGTTCCTAATTTACCAAATGAAGTTGATTATTTGGTACATAGAAGGTAAATCAGTTCTGTATGTTAGTATTACATTTCCTTTTACTTTTATTTATTTTGAGATGTATACCTTAAGGTAAACTACTAATGATATCAAAGAGAAATGAATTTTAAATAGTGACCCTGATCTCGATTCATTTAATCAGGAGTTCTGATCATTTATAAACAGTAGTTTTAACTCGGAAAGGTGAATTGATCATTTAATGCATTTAGGTGTGTTTTCATCCTATTCATCTAATGGGCCTGCTTGAATAACAGTGAGTTGCCAATATTATTATTACCTGCCACGCGTCAATGATCCACCAAAACATATGTCCTCGTAGAATGATTGTGCTCCATAAAATGTTCACCCATTGAGGAGGTAATGTTCTGGCCGGTGTTCTGCTACGCGTATATGAGCAGCCATCATAGTTTGACCAGTGTAAATTAGTTCACAGGAGCATCAGATGCATCAGATATATCACTTTGGTGGTTTTGCAATTTGTCATTGCTCTAATAGTTCAATCATTGTTTCTTACTTTAAAGGATGTTCATTTTTGTGTGAATTTACATGCTGAGCAGACTCCACATGGGTAATGTCCCAGCACTGGGCCAATGTCCCATAGTGTCTATTTTTTCCTGACCTTATAATAGCTTGAGTGAACTAATTGGTCCTTGATATTCTTTGATCTTTTAAAGCAAACATCGGTATCTCCTCCTCAGGGAGTTTATGTTGGACCAATGCGAAGTACTTTTTCAGTATTTGTTTGATGTCTTGTGTATGCGGACAGAACATTGATACACAAGTTAATTTTTCTTTGTGATTGAGATTTGTTTCTTTTCTCTGAAGCAGGATTTCTGTGGGGGTAACGTTGCTCTTTATATAGAGTGACATACTTTTTGGGGATATCCCTGACCGTTAGATGTTCACTCAAAATGTCAGCCCTAGAATAGAAGAATAGATGTGCAATTTGTACACAGTCTGAGAAATGAGCCTTCAGGAGATTAGTTCTCTAGTTCCATGGATGATAACTGTTGTAGTGGGGTGGAGTGTTCCTATTGATATGTTTTCTATATAGCATGCAGCTTCTTTTTGCATCCTCTACTTGGATTATGCCCAAGAAGTCTATCTGTGAATTACCTTATTCTTTAGAAAACTGAAAGTTCTTATTGCAGTGATTGATCCAATCACAAAATGACAATAGTGCGCATTGATGGATCCTTTCCATACTTTGATCTTATCAACATAAGGATTGCTGTTGGAAAAGATATATCATTATTCGAAGATGGCCATGTAGAGAAATGCCAAACTGGGAGTAAAAGCTGACCCCAGGGCTGCACCACTGATTTGCAAATAATAGTTGTCCTTACTTTGAAAGTATTTTTTTCAAGAATAATAGTCATAGGTTCAACAATAAATTAATTCGCTATCACATCAATCTAACCTGTATTAGTTAAAGTTTCTCTTATATAGTCACCTAATTATGGGAGTACTGGTGTAAAGAGATTGAATATCCATTTTTACCAAAAACTCATGGTGGTAACAAAATGCATATTCTCAAAAGTGTTAATTGCTGCTGTTGTGCCCCATAGATATGTTCTAGTGTCTTGACTATAAGGTTTTAAGAAGTAGTCATAAAACGTACATAACGGTTCGAATACTGAAACACAACCTGCCACTATTGGTCTACCTTGGGGATTAGTGGGATTTTATGTATTTTCAGTAGTGCATTAAAACGAGGTGCTTTGGGTTAGGTACATTAAGGAAGTCAAATGAATGTTTAATTATCCAAATTCTAAAAAATGCAAATATCGTAGCATCTTGGATTATCTCGTACACCTCTTTTATGTGATCATTCCTAAGGATCCTGTAATTCTGTTCCACATGAAGTGAATCTTGGACCATTTTTTCATAATTAGTTTTCTGCCTCCTGTGTCTGCGAGTTTTCCGATTAAAGTATTGTCATCTTTCAGTGATTTTAAAGGCTGCCATTTCATCAGATTTTATATTATTATCACATTTCTAAGGTTTCTTTTCTTAATGTCTAATGCCATTTAGCATACATTTTCAAAGTTCATGATGTTGTTTGGTCTTCCAATGGAGTAAACACTGATTTAGGGAGAAAACCTGTGTCAAGGATCACATTCAAGTTTTCTTGTTCATTAAAGAAAGGTTTAGTCTAACTTTTCGGAAAAATTGGTTTAATTATTTTACCATGAAAAACCAGTCAATAGGGTGGCTGGACACAAAGGATAATCATTTTTCCAAGATGTAAATGTTCTGCCTGGGTAAATTACGTACCGATAGGTTAATAATAGGATGTCTTTTAATGTTATCTAGCGTGGGTATGCCCGTCTTGGGGTTCTACACATTCCTGGGGGCTTCCTTATTTGGGTATTCTTGGTAGTCTCTGCATCACCCTCTTTGACCTTTTTGTCATAAATAAAGACTGATTGTTTCCTTGGTATTGTTGTTCCCTATTCTCACATGGTGTTTCAGGTCCAGAATCGCTGCTGGCCGTATCTGTGAAAATGTGGTCCTGGTCACTATGGCGACGTTGGCATTCCCTGCAACGTGCGATCCCACTACGCTTCTGTGTGGACGGTCTAGTCCTCCGGCCCAAGATGGCACCTTCCGCTACTTGTGCTGGGCTTATATCGTGGACTGAGCCGCAGCGCAGTTGCGTCTCAACTCAGTGAGTATCGACAGCGTCGTAGATTATTCTTCCTGCCTGCCTGCTTGAAATTTCACTTCTTCCTTCCCTCATCTGTTGCTCTTCCAGTTTTCCTGTCCTCCATGTATTTTCTCCTACAGTCTGTCTAGGGGTTAACCCCTGCCTTGTCAATTCTGCCGCTTCTTTCCTTCCAGTCCTGCTGTGCCTCCGCCGGTTCTTCCTGTCTCCCGGACTGGCTTCTATCACAGTCCGCTCCTGCTTTCTGCACCCACCTTATCTCAGCAGAATCTTCCTACCTCCTGGATCTTCTTACTGTTAAGCATTTCAATCAGGCGATACACTCTGCTCTCGGCCTAGTGTACAGCGCAATGGAAAACTTATTTGATACATAGATTCAATGATTTGAAAGATGTACCACTCGTATCACACAACTTACTTAAAAATACCCCGGGTCACGCTGGACCAGGAACCAGGCTGGTTTGTAAAAGGTATTATTTATTTATTTAAGATCAAAATCACAATATATATTTTAACAGGTAAACAACAATCACCAATGGGGTAACAGAACACTGAATAATATCTTTAATACACTAGGACTAAGTAATGAGCAAAACAAATGCAGCACCGAAAATAATACCTTTGTGTTGGTTTCAGATCAGATAGCACTATGGTTAGAAATTCCCCCTGCAACACACCTCTACCCACCAATAAGCAAATTTAAATAAATGTGAGGAGATAGCAGGTATTCAGAATTAGTACAGGTCAAACAGTGTCTCACTTCCCCTTTGCCCCCTTACACAGAAAGAGAAAACGAAGTGGGCTTTTCAACTGTCAGAATGAATTTTAAAGTGGCTGAGCAAGAACTCTAATGTATGGAAAAAGGCTTAAATTATTATACATTCCTACGGAAGCCGCCTTGAACATTTGCACACAATCATCAGCAATGATTTAGTCCACAGAAAACAGTTGAAATCTTAGAAGTCCAGGTCGGAAACAAACGGAAGCTATTTCACACGTGTAAACATTTCTCGAAATGGGAATTTACAGCAAACTTTTCTGTTCATGATAACGGGAGAATCGCACCAGTTCTATGGATAGCTATGGATGTTAGGTACAAGTAGGAGTTGAAATTTTGTTTCTATCACAAAAACTGAGGGAGTTATAGAGGTTTTAGTAAAGGTTGTTTTTGCAAGAATGGAAAGAGGCTTCAGTTTTAAAGTAAGAATAATATTGACTATGGACTACAGCATCCCAGCTAAGCCACCAGGACGGCACACTGTAAGAGTCAGGAGTGATTTGCGACTCAGTCCTGGTTCCTCGCTGTCCACCTTGGAGCGCTAGGCTGGTCAATCGAATGAAAGGTTGCCAAAATGACTAGGAAAAAGGATGCTTTTACAGATAGACAGAATAAGAATTCACTACGGATTTAGACAATGTTACTGATTATGGAAGTAAGGATAGTTCAGAGGTTAGGAGGGGACAAGATAATGCACGGTAATCAACAGTTTATAGCTTCCTGTTAATACTCACAATAAATTAATAAATTGAATCATTTATTAGTGGTAGTTAAGTAATTCATCAATTTGGAAGATCTGGTATAAAAGCATGTAAAGATGTTCCTTAAGGAGACATGACACGGGTACTAACAGGCAGTGTGCCTGTCAAATGTGTGTGCAGTCACAAATTATTTCTGTGCGGTAGCTACTGGAATCTCTGGCTGAGCATCATGACTTGTCTGTTTCCTTGACTGTGTTTTTCGTTGTCATTTATTGTCACTATGGTGTGGTGCATTCTGGTACATGCGGTTTAGTTTTTTTGCTGGCCCAATTAGATGTAGTTATTTATGCACTGTATGGATGACATACATGGAGACACAGCTGTGAAGGCCTTGGGCTTTGGCATGCTACTACTGTGTTGCACCTTCAGTTACACCTACACACTTGCACATTTCATGCCCTCACAACGCTGAGTAGGGTAATGTCCTGTTCTATGTGTGAGGTTTGTTATTGTGCAGATTGTGGATAATAAGGTTCCCTGCTCTTATTCCTCATCTACCTTTGCCTTTTGATGACCTATACGGCCTCTGTGCACTTTCACAGAGGTTTGGTCAAGGTTACGGGAATTTGCAGTAGGAGTAATGATGGATTAATGCATGCAGTGTGCACATCCACTGGTTATGCGTCTCATACTGGGCCATATTTCAACAGTCCACATGGACTTGTAGTTAGACTCACCCAGCAGCCAGGAACGATGTCCAGTGTGTCGTGCCATGTTGCGGAGCAGCTGAGTTCCGCAGCACCATGGAGTCATGTGTAGAGCCAGGGAATCTTGCACAGCAATATGTGATGAGTTGGCGGGCATCACACACCATCTGTATGTTGAGGGAATGGTACAGCTTCCTGTTGCGGTACACTACCTCCACAGCATGCCTGACCACCAGCTCCACATGTGTGCAGTCGACTGCACCAATGACATTAGGCATGCCTGCAAGTGCATGGAATGCTATTTTTGTGGCATTCACCTCCTCCGCAGTTCGTGGTAAACTGATGTGGTTGTGTACGTGGGACAGGTGCGCATCAAGCACCTGGAAGAGCACATAGGAGAAACAGGGTTGGGAGATACCATGCAGCTGTCCCACTGTTTGCTGTTATGTGCCTTTGGCAAGGAAGTGTAGCACAGACACTACCTTCAGCAAGGGGGGGTGGCTGTCCGGATATTTATGAGGCTCACAGGGTCATCATGTATCAGGTCCACTATAGTGGTGATGGTGTCCCTGTCTAGCCGGTAGAGGGTGTGGATCTGAGCGGGAGTGAGATTGAATGGGGTGGCCCTTAGGCGAGGGATTGTTGGCTGCCTGAGGGGTGCAACCTGCTGTACATTGGGGATTTGCTAGGCCATGATGGCCCTCCTTCTCCTCATGTGCCTCCACTGCATCCTCCACCTCACTGCCTCTGCAATCAGTAGCTCTGCAGGCATGTCCTCCAGCTCCAGTACTGCTTGTGCTAATGGTAGCATGGTGGTTTTGGAAGGGGTGTCGGGTGTGGGAGTGGTCCTTTTGTGCTGTTATACAGCCCATTGGGCCCACTTGTGCTGATTTAGTGCACCCGTGGCATGCTTCTACACACCAGAATCCACTTAACCCCTGGTCCACGATGCCGGTGTTTCTGGCATAATTTTCACATTGTTACCGGCATGTCCATGTCAGTGGGTGTGTGTCCCTGCACCTCTGAATGTGAACTTACTTATGCCATGCCAGCAAGTGCCTGCATATACCGGCAATGGTGTTGCCGGGCGCAGCGGCTCACTGGCGATGCCGGTGTTACCGGCATCGACAGTCAGACTACACCGGCCCCGAAAAAGGTGCCGGTACGGATATACCGACAATGCTATTTCCAGAGTGGCATACTTATAATGAGGCCCATAGTATACAAAGTTTAAGAATAGTCGTGAAAGGGAGAGAGACAGAAAACGTGCGTAGAGAGACGGGCTGGAGTAGCTAACCAGTCACCCATGAGTCTTTTGTCCTACTACTCCCGTGTTCCTTCAGCAATGGTTTTGCTGGCTGGGGCTGATGGGTGTTGTAGGCCAAAACATCTGGAGGGTGACAGGTTATCTACCCCTGCAGTAGAATTATATTTCCAACTGCCCCATGTGATGAGTCCGAAGGAATCATCACTTTTTCCCCAACAGTGACCTCTCCCTGTGTGACCATGGCACGGCAACCGCTGCAGGGTCCTGACCCTGGGGGTGACTATATGAGAGAGATTGCTTAAGGAAGCTTGATTCTCAAGGGAGGGAGACAACATCATTGTAGGAATATTCACTCTCTTTCGCCAAGACCTGTAGACCAATCTTTACAATCTATTATGCCTTGTAAGATTATTACAAATCCCTCCCCAGATTCCACGTATCAGTCTTCTAAGACTAACTCCTCCTTCTGAAACCATTGAAAAATGTCACTCCAGATTGTTATACAATTTATTGGAAATGGACTACAACTCCCATAACTGCCAAAGTAACAGGACAAGGAAGAAGGAGGAAGTAATACACATTACAAAGGCTGGTATGCGGATGCTGTGGTCTAGTTACTGGAAGTGGTTTCATTTTCCCCCAAAACCCCATTGGTACAATTTTACTCAAAAGAAAAGAAGGACTTCCAAAAGAGAGAGCACCTCACTAAAAGGGCTGCAAGCAAAGAAGCTGGCAGAGAGAATGGAATTATATAGTCAGGACAACTATTTCCTGCAGAATTTATTTCTAACAGGTCTACAGTGGCTGGACGATTTGGATGACTGGAGAAATGACACTCTGAAAAGGCAACACAAGGGGAACGTATGGCTTCCTAAAGATCCACCACCACATCTCTTGAATGTCAAAGTAGCCATAGTAATGGAGAAGGCTTGGGGAAACAGGAGAAGTGCTGCAAACCTCCAAACCTGACACAGGAAGTGTTAACCCCACGGGACAAGGAAGAACGGGAAAGAACCTGGCACTTGACCACCTCAAAGGGCAGAGGTAGTTGGTGGAACCAGCTTACACCAGAAAGACGCTCCCAAAATGTGGATGAAATACAGAAGGCTGAAAGCAACATAACGCCACATTGGTGGGGACACCAAACCATACGGCAGAAGCCCCCCACACAGAGACGCTGTTATTCCTGGAAGACCCAGGGATATGAAAGACCCTTGTAAAAAGGTAAGGGTCCATATGAATAATTACTACTTGTCGACAGGCAACTTTAAAGAATTAGAACCCCAGAGTCAGAAGGTTAAAGAGGGGAGGTCCCTCCCTTCAGTGGGAATTGTGAATGTAATAAACCATATAAAGAAAATTGTCAAAAACAGAAATATATGAAAAGGGAAGCCACCCATCATAAACATGGTGGCATGAGAAAAACCCTGACAAGAAAACATATCGGCAACATCTAGACATTAAGCCAAGCAACCTTTATACAAGCTTATGAGAGAAAGGTAATTTCAAGTGCATAAGTACAAGGAGTCCTAGCAGGAGAATATACCAGCCAATTATAGGTTTGTGAACACAAGAAGCCCTGGTAGGAAATTATACCAGGCAATTACAAGTGTCTGAGAACAAGAAGCCCTGGCAGGAGAGTATACCAGGAAATACAATTGTGAAAGGGGCCAAAGCTCTGGCAGGAGAGTATACCAGACAATCACAAGTGTGTGAATCTGAGAAGTCCTGGCAAGAGAATATATCAGGCAATCACGAGTGTAACTACAAGAAGACCTAGCAGGAGAGTACACCAGTTGAATACAAGTGTGTAGGGAACGAGAACTTCTAAGTAGAGGAATATCAGAACTGTGTTAAGCATATGAACAAATCTAAGTCCTGACAGAAGGAGTTACAAAGCTAGGGAGATTTGGTTGTGACAGTGCTATTGTGGGCCAGGAAAGACACAAGGAACTGTTGTATTCATTGAAGAGAAATCAAAGGTAAGAGAGACCCATTATTGAAATAAGAACTCTTCATACATAAAGATGTATGTGTTGGAACTATTCATTCTTCTTTTATGCCAAATATTTTCAAGAGCGTTAAAGGTATGTACCTTTTCACCTTTATAGTTAAGTTTTAGTGTGATGGTCAGAATAGAATTTTTGGGCACAAGGACAGTTTGATGTTGGCATCCTGACACAGACAGATCGTTGGTTTTGGTTTAGGTAGGGACATTTCTCTTAGAGCACGTTCAGAGATGCCTTTTCACACCCCTTTTATTTTCAATAAAAGCCTTTAACCATAAACATGGCTGACATGTGTTTGAGTTTTCTTCCTGACTTCTCACACCTACCTCTGCAGATTTTCCTGCTTAAGCACAGACGTACAGTGATCCTCACCTGCAGGAGGTGGAACATTTTTGTAGTTGCACATGTTGAAAATGTCTTTTAATGTTTTGCAAAGTCTCCAGACAATTTCTGCCGCCCAAAGTTTTACATCTTGAATTCTGTGAATTAGGCCCAAAGGATTTACAGGCAGATCTGTAGGGGAAATCATTAAATGTATGCATGGTATGTATGCATGCATAGGATTTATAAAGTGCAGACCTAGCTGGGAAGTAATAGAGAGATTTACATAGGGGGCACAACTAGGGGCTACAAGCAGAGTCCAGGGGTAGCAAAGCAGCATTGATACATAAGGCGAGCAAGGGAGGGGAGTGTAGCGATTGGGAAGATGTTCTTTGACATAGGGCTCCAAGGAAATGGGGACACAGAAGCACTGGCACCGTTGCTAACAGTGCTGGTTCTTCCGGGACAACTCTGCTTACCGGCACGGATGTGCATGGCAGGTCATACCTGCCGGGCACAACGGCCCTGGCAGGTGGAGTTGTAGTTTACCGGTCCGGAAAGGGAGCCGGTAAGTTGCTACCGACACCCTTATTTCCAGATCGGCAAACACGGAATGAGGCCCTAAGTGTTTTTTTCACATCTAGGCAAACCCAGCTTTAATGTTGATATTGTCTCTCACATTCCTGGCATAAGATGATGATTCCCATAGTATTCAAATGTAAATTGAGCAGTGTCAATCAGTTCTAATCATTTTACATTTCACTACAAATTTCCTCTACTTTGAGAGTGTTACTATCTTTTCTGAGCACTATGGGATAAAAACTATTTAACAGCTTTGTAAATCACAGCTCCTGATAATCTGTTATAGTGGTAGATAAAAAACACAGGTCCCAGGTCTCTGTTAATGTGTTGCGTGAATCATACATCTCTGCATACGGATTCAGTGTGCCAACACCATTTTAGTAAAAATGCCAATCATAGATCACAGTCCAAAAGAAATGATACCAGCATTACATATTTTGCCATGAGTGGGTAATAATAGCGACACTTGGTATTATAGTGCTTAGAAAGTGGAGGAATTCAGGATGAAGCACTATATAAATCACTTAATTATGCAATTTGTATTGCACCTGTGCCAAGTAATAAAATACAAGATAACTATAAAATACTAGCTGTACCCAGAGTATCTGGTGCTCTCACGCCCCTCATCCTCTCAGCGCTTTCTTTATCTCACTGTCTCTCTCTGTCTCACTCTATGTCTCTATCTCTTTCGCTCTCTTGGTCATGGTCAGGGTGTCAGGTGTGCATTTTTCTAGAGGCATCCCAGCTGCTCTTTACAGCAGCATGACCGGAGTTAAAACACAGATATCTTAAAGGAGGGTGGGAGTGGGGGTGCTGTGTCTTTATGCCTAAAAACAGAATGAGAACAGCAACGACAGAGGCATCCACCAAGGCTCGGTTTGCGTGGTCTCCCCTGATGCAGCTCTGTCCAGTTTTGCTGACTCCGATACAATGTGATCTGTTTGTTCCAAAAAATATGACTGCCTTTGTGGTCTTTTTTGCAAATGCATATGGTCTGTGGTTCTGGGGGCCAAATTAGGGGATGGCTCCGCTATTCACCTCACACTGTAAGGGCTGTGACGACAATTGCCAGGTGTCAAGTATCCCTCCCCACTTTCAGGAGCAGGATGGCAGGGGGGCGTCTGGTCTTTCCTTTTCTCAAGTGGTGTTTCAGAGTCCTAGGGAAACGTTGAGAGAGCCAAGACTATCCACCTGCTGTCCTGCCACTTACCCTTGAGATGGGATGGGATGGGCACAGGTCTCTTTTAAGCTGCCAAACGTCTGCTGAATGCCCTGGACACTATTTACCTTTAGCCTCTGTGATCCGACTTAGCAAGCTGAGAAGCTGTCTCCAGCCAGCCACTAGGGTGCTGCCACAGACTGGGACTGGCCTACAGACCAATAGTCAATGCCCAAACCAAAAACGCAAAATGCTTTTGTAGGCCCATTTTTTAGGGTCAAAGTGTGCCACTTTTTGGGCCAATGTGGGCCAGTTTGATCAGTTACTCCACTATATGGCCATTGGTTTTAACCATTGTTGCTGAAAAATATTCTTTCAATTGCAGAATTTGTCTCACATTGTATCAAAAACCTCCCACATAGGTACTATCAAACAGTCTGTCACAAAAGGAATGAATTGCCATTTGCAACTGTGGGCCACTTTTTCATTGGTGCCCGGGCCAATTTTACGCCCCAATTCTACTGGGTGTGGCGTTGCCCGCAGTGACGGGCTTACGCGGCGGCGTGACGTAGCACATCGCCGCCTAATGTATAAATAAAGGGGCGTTCCCGGCCGCGAGCAGAGCGACCGGGAAGCCCGAACCGAAAGGCTGTGTCAGTGTCTCCTTTCGGGGCTGGGGCTTACGGGAATGCAGCGGGGGGGCTCAGGACCGCCCCCCAACAGTGGGGACGAAGGTGGGATCTGGAAGATGACCGGTGAACCGGTTAGGCTTCACATTGATGAGTCGGTCCAACCGATCGCCCTGAAACATCGCAGGGTACCGTTTCATCTGAGAGAGCAAGTGGACAAGGAGTTGGACAGTTTAGTAAACCTAGACATTATCGAAAAGGTGGAGGGCCCAACCCCCTGGGTGTCTCCGATCGTGGTGGCCAGAAAGCCGAAGCAGCCTGATTCGGTCCGCATCTGTGTCGACATGAGGCTCCCCAACAAGGCAATAAAGAGGGAGCGGCATCTCACCCCCACGATCGACGACATTATTGCGGAAGTGCAGGGGGCGAGGTTCTTCTCGAAACTGGACCTCCGAGCTGGTTACCACCAGGTCGTTCTTCACCCGGAGTCCAGGTACTTAACGACGTTTACCACCCACCGGGGGTTGTACCGGTACAAAAGGTTCAGTTTTGGAGTGTCATCTGCAGCGGAGGTGTTCCAGAATATCATCAGGGGAGCCCTGGCAGATCTCGAGGGCGTCCTCAACATCACCGATGACATCCTGGTGTTTGCTAAAACGGAAGTTGCTCACATGAGGAGGCTGGGTAAGACACTGGAACGACTCCAGTCTCTGGGCCTTACCCTGCATAAGGAGAAATGCGAGTTCATGCGTACGTCCATCGAATTCTTTGGGTTCGTGTTTAAGGAAGGAGGGGTATCGCCTGATCCAAGAAAGGTCCAGGACATCAAGTCGGCACAGCCCCCAGAGTCAGTGTCAGATGTGAGGAGTTTTCTGGGGATGGTGACCTACTGTGGACGTTTCATCCAAAACCTCGCCTCCAGGTCGGAACCACTCCGGGCACTGACAAAGAAGGAGTCAGCGTGGCACTGGGGCCCACTTGAGCAGGCCGCTTTCGAGGACATTAAAGCAGCCCTCACAACGTAAGACACCATGGCGTTCTTCGACCCAGCCCTGGAGTCGGAGATCGTTGTTGACGCCAGTCCTTTTGGCCTGGGGGCCGTGCTGACTCAGGTGGACAGCAACGGGGGAGTTCGACCAGTGGCATATGCCAGTAAAGCACTGTCAGAGACTGAGCAGAGGTACTCCCAGAACGAGCGGGAGGCCCTGGCGGTGCTGTGGGGCTGCAGACATTTTCGACTCTATGTCCTGGGTCGTCCGGTGACGGTGGTAACCGATCACAAGCCGCTGCTCCCGATTCTGGTGGGGTCTTCGTCAAAGCCGCCGGCAAGGATTGAGAGATGGATGCTTGCCCTCCTTGAATATTCTGTCACCCTGGTGTACCGGCCTGGGGCCAATAATGCGGCAGACTACCTGTCCCGCCACCTGGGGGTGCGCGGGGGAGAGGGGCACGATGCCTGTGAGGAGGAGGCCACACCAAACGCGATGCCGCTGGAGGAGCTGGAGGCTGCGGCGGCCCAGGATGAGTGCTTTCAAGTATTAAGGCACTCGATGCAACACGGCTCCTGGAAGTCCGTCCTTGAGGCGGAGGCCGGGCGGACACATGAGGCCAAAACAACGCTTGAGCAGCTGTGGAAGGTCAAGGATGAGTTGTCGTTTTCGGAGTCGGGCCTTCTGCTCCGCGGTGACCGGATTGTCGTCCCCCTGTCAAAAGTGAGGGAGGTAATCACGCTGGCACATCATGGACACCAAGGCGCGGCCAAGACCAAGGCGCGACTCCGGCTGAAGGTCTGGTTTCCCGAACTAGAAAGGAAGGTTGATGACTTTGTAGCAGCATGCGTGTGGTGCCAGGCAGCCTCTCCTCTGCAACGGGAGCCCGAAATAGAAGTGATGCCTCGAGGTACCCGGCCCTGGGAGGTCGTCCACGCGGATTTTGGATCGACGTCGGTGGGCACCCACTTCCTGGCCATTGTCGACGAATACTCTAGATATCCAGAGGTGGAGTTTATCGAATCTGTGGCGTTTGAGCATGTGGTGGTGGCGGTGGAAAAGATCTTTGCAGCCCACGGGTTTCCCCACACCCTGTGCTCAGACAATGGGGCTCCTTTTCAAAGTGAGCGGTTCTCCGAGCTAATGGAGAGCTGCGGGGTGCAGCACAGGAAGGTGTCCCCGCTGTGGCCCCGAGCCAATGGCGACGCAGAGAGACTCATGCGGACTCTTAATAAGACATTCCGGATCGCCCAGGGACAGGGTCAACCCCTCCAACGGGCCCTGTACCAATTCCTGCGGGTGTATCGAACCACCCCGCATGCGTCAACTGGAGTGGCTCCCGCGGAAGCGCTGTTCAAAAGATGTCCCCGAGGTCTGCTCCCTGAGGTTGGGGAGAAGGAACCGGGAGTGATTGACGATCAGCGGATTGCGACGGAGAGGAGAATAAGGATTGACCAGGATAACCTACGACGGGGTCTCCGGCCTCAACGGCTGGAGCCGGGAGACGAAGTTCTGGTCCGCAACCGACACCCCCACGGGAAGCTCTCGCTCCCCTATGAACCCGAGCCTTTGGATGTGGTGGCTGTCAAGGGGTCCATGGTGACGGCCTCGGATGGGTGGTCTGCCGTCACCCGGAATGTGAGTTTTTTCAAGAAACTGGGTGATCCCCGGACTGACACTCCGCCGGAACCTGACCCACCAGAGGACCCCGGCGCCGGAGACTTCTGGGACGAGGTCCCGGACTCCCCAATCCGGGGAGCCGCAGCTGAGGGACACCACGGGCCGGAGGTAGGCAGGAGGTACCCCCAGAGGGCTGGGCGAGGGAAACCTGCTTACCTCAACGAGTATGTTCTTGGACACTTAGCGTGTAAATTCTGAAGCAGGGATCCGGGTGGTTGACAATAAAGGGGCGTTGGGTGTGCAGTGGAGTTTTATAGCATAGTTGTGTGTCGAAACATAATGATCATTAAAAGGACTGTTTTGTGGTTCCTCCCGAAAAAGGAGGAGTGTGGCGTTGCCGCAGTGACGGGCTTACGCGGCGGCGTGACGTAGCACGCCGCCGCCTAATGTATAAATAAAGGGGCGTGCCCGGCCGCGAGCAGAGCGACCGGGAAGCCCGAACCGAAAGGCTGTGTCAGTGTCTCCTTTCGGGGCTGGGGCTTACGGGAACGCAGCGGGGGGGCTCAGGACCGCCCCCCAACACTGGGGATCTCCTGCACAAGGAAAACGCTGCCAGTGTCCCTAATGCGCGTGCGCTGCGAGCAGGTGCTTTACTTTCGTAAAGTGGTCTATATGCAAAAAAAAAATAATCTTCAACTCAGCTGGAGTGTGAGGTTGTAAACCTGGCCAAAAATGTTTTAAATTATGAAGTATAACGATGTGGATGGGAGGCACTGAAATCTGCAGCACTCACACGTGTACAACTGGTATTGGGTTGGGCTCTCAATAACTTGTCCTTAGGCTGTTGTTTGTCACCCCTAATTAGCTTTGAGTAAACCCTCCAAACTAAATGATTGGAATAGTGAAAAGTAAACAGAGTAGGTTTTCAAAGTCACGCGGATGCGATCTTCGGGCGGTGGTTTGAAGGTTTCCCATCGGGTTACGTCGCAGCATTGCGGAGTGATTACGCCTTTCCAGGCTTGAAGGAGTTAAGCGAGCTTTCTTGCAGCTGGGCCCAATGAAAGTTGCTACGCCACGGGGCAGGGACTCATATTTCTCAGAACTCCCGGTGCTGCCTGCCACATTCCCCGGCTCTGTGCGGAGCTGACGGCCTGACACGCGTTACTGTACCCGCAGTAAGTACGACTCCATTCCCACACGAGGGCCACCTTTTCAGCAGCGCGGCCTCCCTTAGAGCAAGTAATTACCAGAGCTTGTCCTTGAGTGAGTTATCAATGAAAGGCCTGTGCCTGGCCCGGGTGGGAGGAGTTGGGGGCGCGGTGGTTTGTGTACAGCGCGTGTCACTGTAAGCAGGGGCCACGTGGATCGAGACGTGTACGTGCGCAGTAGGGAACCTTATAAGCGTGGTATATGTGCAACGGTGATCTCAAATGGTTTGGGCGCTTAGCGGTGGATGGTGCCAGGGTGGCAGAACGTGCGAAGGTGCGAGGGTCGCCTCAAGGCGTTTGAAAAGAAGGGGCCAAGCAAGTCCCTCCTGTCACGTTCTTTTGGATCCGTTACCGCTCGCGTATGATACGACTCCACATCTTCGTATTGTGCCATTCCAATCAACCCAGCTGTTGTTTGCGGCGTCTGTATGCTTCACAGCGCTTCCTTGAAAATCGAGATACACGTATGAAAATATATCCGTGAGCGCAAGATGGTTTAGGGAAAGAAACCGAGTTCCATGACGAGGATGGATACAGGAGAGGTGCGACCTTCAGGCGGATGCCTCCCGCCTCACACGTGTAGGGAAGGAGAGATTTAGAAGCGCGCATTGAACAGAGTGTCTACTGCAAGCGCACCAAGCAGGGGAACAGGCGGGTGGGGGGGCATTGGCAGCTTGCCCCCTCAGTGGCTCGATCAGGACATGGACATTTGGCAGTGGGACACTTCTCTCATTCAGTACTGACATAGGGTGCCTAACAGGAAATGTGTCCCTCTGGCAGGACAACGTGGCTCCAGGGCACGGTGTTCCTCATTGTCCTGGCGCAGAGCATTGCTTAACATCGTTTTATGACCATGTGTATAGTTCATTATGTAATGTGGTTTGCTTCCAAGGCATTGTTATAAATAACGTATTATGTAAGTACAGGAGATGCAAAGAAAAACCTTAATACATATCTACATCAACTAAACTTGGGAGGCTGTGCTCAGTTGTCTAAATTGTCTGTTTCACCATTAAACAAAGTGTGTGATCCTGGGAAAATTATTTAATCACACTCTCTTATCTGCAGCTCTGTACGTGACTCACTTCATGGCTTATGTTAATATATCATGCTGTTATGTAAAAAGCCCAATGGCTACAGAGTTGCTCCATATATAACAATAGTGCACAGCAGGTATTGTGCACAACTTGGTGTACTTGTGGCCACTTTTCTAAAGTCACTTCCATGGTGTCTCCCAAGTATCAAAGACTGATGATGCTCCTTGTAATGTCCTCTTCTGTTCAATCCATTTGCACATTAGGGGTGTACATGTATGTTGCCCCAGAGCGCCTGGACAGCTCTCCAATAAATACATTTCCTGTATCTGTAATGGTCCTAATGCCACCTGCCACTAATGTTACCAATAAAGTTGATTGGGTGGGGGGTCGGGGGAGGGTGTAAATGAGACCATATGGAATTGCGCACACTGCATTGGGTGTTATGTTATGTGTACTTATATAGCGCCGGCAGGCATCAGTGCGCTGGTAACAGGTGTCTGGTCAAATGGTCGAAAATAAAAGATCGAAAGACCATTTGATCGAAGTAAAATGGCCGGAAAAAAAAAGGTCGAATTTTTTTTATTTATTTATATCTTTTTTTTTAGTTTTGGTTGGTTAAAAAATATTTTTAATAAAGAAAAAGGGGGGTTGAGGGGGAACCCCCCATAAAATTAAATAAAAAATAAAAATTCGACCTTTTTTTTCGACCATTTCACTTCGATCAAATGGTCATTCGATCATTTCGTTTTCGACCATTTGACCTACAACCCTGGTAACACAACAAATACTGGACATACATGGGACACCCTTAATCATCCCTCTGGAGTCTCTATTTCCTAACTAGATGCCTTCACTTGAGGTGGCACGTCTTCAGGCATTTCCTGCGTGGGGAGCAGCAGGACTTTTTTCGTGCAGCCCCCTCCCCCCACCCCTTGTTCTTGCACTGCTGGATACTCCCCTGGGTATAGGGGGAACAAGAATACGCCGCTGCATGTGAAAGGTTAGGGGGGCTGGAGCTGAGTCAGGTACTTGTCACACAGAGCCTCCTGTATTTTTCTTTGAAGGATCCTGGCAACCTTTTTCTTAATAAAGCAAAAATAAAAAATATTTAATTGATGTGTATTTGATAGTTTGTTGACAATATGCTGGCATTATTTCTGACGTTGTGTGCCCTTCCATCGGTGCTAGATTTGCAAATTATTGGGTTGTCAGCCTTCCGTTGCCCCAGGTTGGCGCTGTGCGGTGTTCATTAAAAGTGCCATTTAATGACGTGTCACGTCGGATGTATATTTACTCTGTATGTTTAAATACTCAGAGGCGAGTGCTTTCTGAAAAGGATTCTGTACAATGCTTGCCATGCACTGGGTCGCACTGGTCCATAAAATTGTCTCGGGCACCAATGAAAAAGTGGCTCACAGTTGCAAATAGAAATTCATTCCTTTTGTGACATACTGCTTGAGAGAGAGGTTTTAAAAAAAACTAAAATGTGATACAAATTGAGCATTTTAAAGAGTAGTTATTCAGCAACACTGGTCAAAACTATTAGCCGCATAGTGTAGTAACTCATCAAACTGGTTCCACAAAGGCCAGAAAAGTGGCTCACTTTGACCAACAAAACTGGCCCACAATGGCATATTGTATTTTTGGTTTGGCCATGGGCATATTGCCCTATAGACCAGTCCTATCCTGGCCATGCTATTTTACCAGTCCCCAAAAGTGCATCTGTCCTCCTGCAGTGCTTTATAGTTTTCTTTCTTGATTTGCGTCAGGAGCAGCACACCGCCTGCTCTCCTCCCACAATCCCCTGCGCCTCATCTTGTACAACACAGTGGGGCCCAAGCATCGCACACCCTTCCATCATTTCCTCCGTGGTCTTATTCTGTGATGCAGTGAGCGGGAACTGTCGGGAGCAGTGTTCCACTACTTTTTATTTTTTCTGTTTACCATTCCTCTACTTTTATGACCATATATACCATTCTATATAAAGGATTGGTCCATTCATATCCCTGTGTAAGTGTAGAGTTGCAATAGGTGCCTTGATTACTAGTCCCTTACACCTTTGGAACTCCCCTGGCTACAACACCATGTCACATGTTGCACTATGGTTCCGCCTGCCGAGACTACCGTCCCACTACTTTGTTAGGTACACTTCTACCACTGCTGTGATGCGATACTTAGCAATAATGCAACTTTCCCTGGGCTTCAATGGCTTCTAAACAGTGCTTTAAGTGGCATGTAAAATCGATCCTTGTCTCTTTTAGGGGGAGTGGCCGATAGGGGGCATGGCCTGGCAGGGGGGTCGGTGCTAAAATAAAGAGGCAATACTTGCGCCACCTGAATGCCACCTGTTGGACCACGCCTCTATAATAGAGCCCCGGCTCGAATTTGCAAAAAGCATGTGCCCTAAAGGCGGCCTTCACATCAGTTAAGTGTTGCTGCTTAATTGCAGCACCGCCCCCTTCCCCCCATGCCAGGCACCGCTTTGCATTGATCTTCACGCTCGTACCTGTGGCACAAGGGCGATGATCTCAGCATTTCAAATTAAAGGGGTGTCTGACGGGGGGGTCGGCAACGCAATGAAAAGGTAGGCAAGGCTTTTTTTTCTAAAGCCTTACACCTCACTTATATACAAGAGCTTCAGAAAAAAAGCCTTGGCTGCTAATGGGCTGGGATAGCAGGGCCCCGTCTCAGAACCAATTTTCAGAGCCTGCTGGGGCTCTGCCACAGCTAGCCCCGGCCCACTTAAAGCACTGCTTGTAACAGCCCAGTGCCCAAGTTGTAGTCCAGAGTGAAGCGACAGCCTAAACACTTGGCCCTGGCGCCGTTTCCAGCCGGGGTAGGCCGGGGGAACACGGCAAACACTTCAGAAGGACTAAGGCGAATTCAAAGATTAAAAAAACAGGCATGGGGCGTGGGCAGTCGGAGCCGTTTCCCAGGGCCCTCTCTTCATGATGGATCGCAGGCAGCAGCTGCATGTATATAGCAGTACATTGCATTTCCGGGATGTGGGGGCTGGGCAGCTTCCAGCATGATGTATGGACAGGGAGGTGTGCCCACCTCCCAACCCCTGTGCAACCCGTAGAGAAACTCCCCCATCCTCCTCTGCCACAATCTCCCCAGTGGCCCAGCAAATGGTGCACAGCAGCTCCCACTGGGCCACCTCATACTTAACAATCACTTAAGGCAGAGCATTTAAATAGGTGTTTGTAATGGATGATTCAGTTGACTATGCACTGTTTTCGATGTTTAGGTGATGAGAAGGGGCACTTTAGTAAAGAATCACCCGTTGCTACCCAAATGTCATGAACCGCCATTTGCGTCCCTTCTGTACTTCGTAGTCCCTGACCCATAGGGGACTGAATTCAGTAGTCCTCCCAACATGGTCGCGGAACGCTGTTTGCCAGTCTCTGCGTTACACGCTCTACGTTCTACAAAGCAGACACGTCCCCGTGGCTCTGCGTGTTTCAACGCTACCACTTGCAGTAGTCGGATGTGTGTTGCTGGAGCTCGTTCAGCTCTTACCTTTGATTCCTGGTTCCGGTTCCCTGAATTCCTGTCCTTCCTTCCTTCCTTCTCCTTATCCTTACCTTTGCATATCCTGGATTTCTATCGCAATCGGGTCTCCGAGTGCGAACCTCGTTATTTCCTGGTCTCCGACATCTGAACGTATCCAGGAGTTGGGTTACGAACCACACACTGGATTCCGAGGACCCACGCACGCGGGTTATATAAATCCTGAACTGTGCTAAAGAAGACATCTCCGAAGATCACGAGTAAACCATACAGACAGGTGAGAAGGGGAGAGACTTGTGACACCAAATCTATGGCTTATTTCAAGTAGAATAATCCATTTGAGCCAAGTCACACATGCCACAGTGCCACCCAGCAGAAATCAATGGCAGTCACTCACCTCCAGGCCAGCGTCCCCCCCCAAGGAAAGCATTGTGGGCATGCACATTAGCCCAAATGCTTGTCGTTGTCTTACAGGGCAGTGCTATTCTATCTGTAGCTTCTTCTACACAAGTCGCACCTCTCAAGCGGCATGCCAGTGCCTCCCTTATTTGGGATCGGTTCCATGTTCTTTCATCGACAGTCTTTAAAACACTCGCTGTTTCAAAGTGGAAATAACGAAAAATGTTAATCACATTTTTTTAGGGGGTTTCCACCCTCCCAAAACTCGCTCCCCCTCCCCCACCACTTTATAACTATTCCTGACCAACCCCTTATCTACACTTTCCCACCCCCCCACCCCCCATAGAAATAGATGAAACATTTTCGTTATTCTTTCCACGTTGAAACAGGAGGTGTTAGAAAGCCTGGCAATAAAAGAACGTCGTACCTCTGGGTTATCACCAATGTGTTTTATAGTCTGACAAAAATGCTTCAAGGCAATTTAAACGTCATACAAATATCAAGGTTTTATCTACCCCACCCCCTCCTTATTTTCATCTATGCCTATTTGACACCAAAAAGCGTAGATTTTGTTTTGGTCGAAAGTAACATTTTCTCCACATTATGTATGAAACTGGCCTGCAATGAAAAGCAACCATGTTAACTTTTCACACATTTATTATTTCTCAGTCAAAATACTTTATTTCGGCTGAACGCCATAAAGGCGAACAGATGAAACAGCAGCAGCATGCGCCACACTTTAACAAAATGAAAAGCAGAGACATCTAAAACTACATACAACAAATTAAAATTCATAATAGATTCCATGGCGGAAAGCACTGGAGAGCAATTAAAAATCAAGGTTATGATAATTCATAACCATTTATCATCTTGTGGCCACACCTGGGACTCTTTTGGGAAAAATCTAAAATAACATCGTTGACATGCCAAAAGTGCATTGTTTTATTTTTGTTGTGGTAAGTCTGTTAGTTTTGAAGGTACATTTACAAAATCCACAGGCCATTTGTTTTAGTTCCATGATGCATTGCATTCTAGTATTTGTAGTCCCCCACTCAAAAAGAGGAGCACGATGCATCAATTTCTTTGCTTAACATATTTCCCCAGTGGTTTATTATATGTCTACTTGTCAAGCCCCCTTAATGAAACGCATTGTAGAAAGCAAAATAATGGGGGGAAAGGCTGAAAGGGCAAAGTGGGTCATGATGCTGTGCCGTGTCCGGGAATTGGAGAAGAGAGGTTACTGGCCTGCAGATTGGACAGGGGTGGACCTTGTCTGGAAGGAATACTCATCATCTCGGGGCTGACACATGTGCAAAATAAATTACATGTGGCTGGGATAACTCTGAAATATGCTGGCGATCACACCCTAATGCGGATATGGCTTATTTGTACAGTTCTATTTGCAATCAGGACAACATCTTCAGGGTTATGTCATTTTTGGAACAGCAGTGTGTATTTTAAATGCAGCCCCTGGGCTGCATAGACTTGGGTGTCACTGCAGCTGTGTTGGGCAAAATCACATGCATTACCCTTTGGGAACACTACATGCAATTAAGACTACCAGTGTAAGTACAATTTCACCTTTGGTACCAGCCTGTACTACACAGTAAAGTGGTAGCGATGGCTGAGCTGCCAGACTTATCAAGAGTTTAAGTGAGCAGTAGAACAAGTTACACAAAGGACCAACAGACACAGTCGTTAAAAACAAACACTTACTCAAGGTTTCTTAGTAAAAGCATATACATTTATTTACACAGTCAGTTTGAAAACATTACACTAGCAAGAGCAGTTCAATATCACACACTAATAAACCACAAATACACAACTGATAAGTAAATGAAGTTCAGCTCCCCTAAAGTGGGAGCAAAATGGCACTTCAGATACTTTAAAAAGGGGTAAAAAACAAGGTTATAGGAATTAACTGCACAAATACTTGTATAGGCAGGGCAAAGGGTTTCAGTAAACAACCAGCAATTCAGTTCATCGGCTTGGGCCAAAGTCAATGGTTCAGAGTCTTTGTATAGGATAGCACAGTTCTTGTAGTAAACGGTTATGTCTTTGCCATGGTTTTTAGAAGAATTTGGCTAGGCGAAAAGTTTGACGAATGTTTAGGGAAGGACAAGCCTTCGAAGTCGGAAAGTTTCACAAACTTTCTCCTTGGCCGAAAATATTTCTGGACCGTGTTTGCACAGTAACTTTTTGAAGTGAAGAAGAGCTGTAGCTGAGGCAGTTGTTCCTGGCAGTTCAAGCAGATCTCGCTGTTCCTGGGCTTCAGTAGTGGGGACAAGAAGGAGGGCATTGGGAGGTTCCTGCACTGCCCAGGGATGAGGCCACAAGCTTGGCAAAACGTAATTTTAAGGTCTGAGTGCCTTAAAGTCCACAAGCTGGTTTCCATCCCTCTGGCTATCCGGTTTTCAACAGCACTTTGAAGAAAATTCGACCAGATGGGGACGGTGTCCAGGTGGCTTGCGAGTTGGTTGTTACCACCAAACTCAAGGGAAGAAGTCAACCTTGAAGGGCTTCTCTGTCGATGGAGTTTCAGGCAATTCGGACCTATAGCAGGGCTTCACCGGTCGTCCAGGAGTTGCAGCAGTCCTCTTCCTTCAGCTCGTCTTCGGTTCTTTCGTGCCATTGGTCGACTCTGCTTTCCAAGTCCCAGAAACCTGCTTTTAAACAGTTTTCCCCCATTCATTCCAGCCTGACTGTCACTCACACAGCAGGGTGGTTGTCCTTGCCAGACAGTCAGCCAACCAATCATGCCAGAGTGCATTCATGTCTCCTAGGAGACTAAGCAGAGGGAGTTTCGGGCACCTCCCTGACATCTTGTCCATCCCAGACACTCCGGTGCCAGAGGAGGGCTTCAGGCTGAAGCCTGGCAATGGCCAACAAACAAAGGGAACAAACCTGGTTTGGCGCACAGAGACAAACACAAGAAGGACCTTTCCTAAAAGAAATGGCGAAAAAAGATGACTGGAGTCTGTTTTTACAGATAGGTCTTGGGCGCCATATTCAAAAACATGGCTGACCCGATTTTTAGCTACCGTTGTTAGCGTCGGGGAAAAATCATGGTAGTTTGATCTAAACCACTGCCACCAGCCATTTAAAGTAGGAAAGGGTAACATTTGACTGTTACATGAGTGTATTGACTCGGGGGAAGCTAGGCAACCCCTCCAGCACCCAGCACTCTATAAGAAGATAGTCTGTGCTGGGTCTGTAAATTTAAAGAGACTAGTAAAGTCAATTTAACTTTACATGCTCTGGGAGACGGTAGTCAGTCACAGAGAAGGTATTTAAACCTTGGGAAGTCTGAAAGGCATCCCTGTGCCACTGCACTAAATGTGCTCTGTGACACACAGAAAAAGATGATGCCTATGGAGTTGTTTTAAAACTCCATAACCAAAGAACACAAAAGTAAAACGCACATCCAAATACATGGAAGAGTAGGGAAAAAAAAAGGCTCACACTCTTCCCAGATAAAAAATCTAATCCTAGAAATCCAGAAAAGTTGCTGGGGGTCTCAAAAGGTAAGGGAAATGTGCACATTTTGAGAATCCTCCCTAACAAGCTGTCAAGAGGGCACCTGTGACCTCTGAACCTCCTCTGTGCTGCTACTAGAGCAGGTGCTGCGAGTCAGGATAAGGATGTAGCAGGGCACAAGTACATGCCCTGCTTATGACATTGACTTTATGAAAGGGGAATCCAATTGGCAAATTTCCTTTTCAGAGATGAAATTACCTGCATTATGTTGTTCAATACAAATCAAATAAGACAGGGCTCTTACACCCTTACCAGATGGCAATTCATCACAAAATGTCAATCGCAACTGCAGATCATCTTTAAGTATATATTATGTTTTAAAACTAAACATTGCTAGATTTATTTCTTTTCACAGTTCTAATAATCCTCATCTGTATCTTGTGAACTAAAAGCATATTGCTCGCTGGGACAATGAAGTCAAATATATGCACCATGAAAATTAAATTAAACGGCTGAAAAAAAATGTCAAAAAATATACATAACATTTTATTTGCACTGCCTCCCGAAGTCAGATGGTGTTTTCAATCCGAAGTTGCAAAAGGATCTGTGGCCAATAATATTTCTACCCATTGCAGCTGGGAAGATGTGCTCAAGGGCCTGAGTTGGACACTGGTCTCAAATCCCATTCAATAGTTTTGCAGTTTTGGCAGAGGAGGAAGCAATGGTGTTGACCTGGTGAGAGATGTCAAGGGTGGTGTCTATGTAGATGCCCAGGGTTTTGGCTGTAGAAGATGTTTGGATCCAGTTGCCGTCAATGTCAATGGTGGGTCAATGCTGCGCAGGGTGGAGTGCAAGCCTACAACGAGGATCTCCATTTTGGTGTCATTGAGGCTTAATTGATAGGTTGCCATCCAGATTCAGACAATGTCATAAAATGAGTTGATGGTTGTGTTGACAAGGTGATGGGAAACCAGAGAGGGGGAGGAGGATCTAGGTGTCGGCATAAATCGTGTAGGATATGCAGAGGGCATCTAGATGATCAAAAAGGGGTTTGGTATAAATGTTGTACAGGGTTGGAGAGATGCAGGGCCCTTTACTGGTGTCAGTGGGGCAGCATGGTTGTCCATAAAGACATGGCAGGATCTGTTTGCTAGTATCTGATCCAGTCTGTTGCTGCTGGGGAGAAGTGGTTCCAAAGTGGCTCGTAGTCAACAAGGTCGAATGCTGCTGTATAGTATAGACTGAGGTGGTATCGTATCTGTAAAGGGTTTATTCAGCTGATCTCTTTGTAAAAGGGCACAAGATATGGCCTCTTTATTCTGTAAATAAATGTAACATGAGAGTAAGCTTTAATGGATCAAACCCATTTTTGAAAAGAGGAAAGGAATAAAGCCCTAGCAATATGCAAACTACGTCAATATGACGAATGCCACTTTATTGCATCATCCCCTCACGACGTGTATTAGACAGACCCTCTAGTTTATAGCGATTTTGCGATCCCGCAAAATGCTGTGAAAATTGGCTGTTTTTGCAACAAACAAAAAAATACTCAAGGGGCCAGTTTCTCAACTCTTTTTATTATTTGGACTCAAGAAATGAAATGCGGAAGCACATTTCACCAATGGAGCAAAAGAAAGAGCAGGCCGATCCACAAAGGACATTTGAATGGACGCTTCTTCTATGCGCCCATTCAGATGTCCTTTTTCACCCCTTAGCGCAAATCAGTGGGTGTTTCTGCACATTTAAAAGCACATCCCAAATTGACAAGCAAGAAGCGCTTTTAAATTAGCAAAAACTGTAGGCCACCCTATGCGCCCACTTTAAATACGTGCACAAGGGGTGCCACTGCTCTTATGGGTCTTTACTGACTCATGTAATACTTTAAAAAAAACGTTTTTAGGTGTGACAGCTGCTGTTTCACTTGCATTTCTGTTCCCCAATGTTTTTATGGGTTACATTTTACAGTGGCAGGACCCTAAAGGGCCAGTCGCAGTGAAATGCATGGGGAGCCTGTGGACCATTGTCGGGAGAGCGCTTCCAACACAAACTAATTCAAGGTGGCTGGCCAGCGCATCATTTGTGCTACAGCTCAGCCCTGTGAAAATACACAGGTCACCTTTTGAAATTAAGGTGGCCTGCTCATTTCCAAAAATGGGTTATCTAAACACAGCACATCCTCTGCTCTGTTTTTAGATGCCCCATTTTTTTAAAGCCAAAATCTACAGTTTTCTTCAAAAATTAATATGTGAGAGAAAGGAGTGAGAGGGTGGGTGAGCTGTGGCGTGGTAGGCAAGAAAGCAAAGGGAGATCAGACGGAGAGCAGTGTTTCAGAGGGGAAAGCGTTGGGCAAGAGAGCAGAGCGGATGCAGTGGGGGCGGAACGTGGGCTCAGGGGTAGTAGTGGGCCAAACGCAGAGAGGGGTTGGCCGGAAAGGGCAGTAAACTGCAGATGGGAAAAAGGATGAGGGAAGAGTGTGATAGAATGGGAGAAAGGATGAAAGATGCAGAAGTAGCATGCACGAATGAAGGATTGTATACTGTGGGAGGAATTGGCGAGCATACAGTGTGAGTTGGGAGTATGGTCTGGAGTTTGGCAGGGACTATAGAGCGCAAATTGTGACTTGGCAGTGTGACAGAGCATGTGTATGTGTATGACTGAGCGTGAGGTTCAGAATTACAAGTTGTGATTGGGAATTGGTGAGACGTGAGAGGTGTGTGTGTGTTTGCAGGATTGGGGAACATGGAATGTTTTCAGCATTATAACTGATGATTAATAACTTTAATAATATTAAATAGTCATGCACATTAAACCAAAAAACCTAGCCAAAACAAACCCTGTTCTCTCAAGCCAGAGACATCTAGGACTCTTCCTATTTGATACAAAGATACATATATTGACACCCTGGCTCTCTTGTAGCCTTGCACACAGCCTCCTTCCTGCAATGTACCGATCTTGCACCCTGCAGTCAATAAAAATGGTGCTGCAAAAATGCAGCCATAAATAAAGGTATGTGCCGCAAAATTTGCCATTTCATTCTGCAAAATCCTGGAGGGTCTGATTAGATATATTGATAGGCATAACAGTCGGGGCCAGCTGCGATTGATGGTGCACCGCATATGCTGAGGCCGGTCAGATCCCTGATTTCTGACTGTAGCAAACCGAAGAGATATTGTATTAAAAGGTGCCTTATTAGAATGGAGTAAGACGGCTTCTCCTTAATTTCTATATAGAACATTAGTACACCTTGCTGTAGTCTAAAGTACCTTTTTTTTTTTTTTTTTTTTTTTTTTTTTTTTTCTTTTTTTAGTAAAGGACGGCCTTACTTTCACTCAACAATGTTTGATCACCACTGTTTTCTCATTTAATACTTAAACATTCATGACCTGATACATTCTGTGATATAAGTACACATGGCAGTCAGTTTACGAATGCTATTTGTTACCACTTCACCAACTTCTTCAATTAATTTCTCACTGTCCTAGTTCTAAGATTCCAATATATTTCCTTTTTACGTTGAGAGTCAAAATCATCACCCAACAGACAGAGGACCTTATCACGAGTTGGGCGGTATCCCGGCTGGAATAACGCCCAACTGTAATTGCATTGGCACGAACTGGTCTAGCGCTATTAGCGGCGGATCACGGGTTGGGCATTACGGTAAATTCCCATTTCCCATTGGGTCCACTGGACCCAACGCAGCATTTCTGCTGCAAATACAGTGTGATAATACAGCCGGCTGTAATTGCGCCGAAAACAGGGCGCTAAATGGGATCTTCACCTCCAGGAAAATAGCAGTAGGTAAAACAGCCAATTTAGCGCCAACTTGTGATATGACCAGCCCCTAAATACGGTGGTAATACCATTACCCTGCATTAAAGGGCTAACGCCCAACTGGTGATGAGGCCCAGAGTCCCACCTTTTCAATCGCACACCACTTTGCCTGTTTCAGAGTGTCCCAATTAAGTACTGACAAGCATGTTCAACTATCTTCCACTGTTCTTTGCCAATGTATGAAATATTACATATACATTGATTACCAACAATTAGTCCCTGTATGTTGCAATTGATCATCTCTGTACATCAATTCCCACAATGATAATGTCCTCTGAATGGAGTGAGCATATTTAAAGTGGAAAGTGAGCTGAAAAACAGCCAACTGCTCTCTTGTTTCGAAGTATAGTCCTAATCAGGCAGTAATGTTTGTCTTAGATTAGCACTTTCTTAAAGCAAATATAGGCATCAGCCATTTTCTCTCTTCTGTATTCCGTTTATGCCAGTTTCTTTTTTATAATCCCCTTAATTTGTGTGTTTAATGATTTAAATGTAACCCAAACTAGTGATTTTAGTTTGGGCTATTAGGGGGTGCTGAAAGCGCTACCTTTAAGCTGAGGCTATTGTCATTAAAATAAGAACTTTACCATAAGAGCTTCAAATATGGGCTTTGAACGAGGGTCTTTAATGCACTTCAATTGAGATGATATTTGAGGAGGGATACACAGTTGTTTTGTTATTTAATCCCACCCATGTCTGCCCATCTCTGAGCTCTTTGAGCTCTTCCATGGAGGCAGCCATCTTGGATGACTGTCTCTATGGAAGCTCTCTGGAAACGAGCCGAAACTAGAAGCCATCTTTGAGTGCTAAAGATACCATGGGCCTCATTACGACCCAGGCGGTAAGTTACCTCCTGGGCCGTGCCTTTACCACCATGGCGTAAACTACGTTTACGCCATGGTGGTTGGTGGATTTACCGCCCCATTCCAACCTTGGCGGGGTGGTAAATCCCCATTTTCCCATTTACCCTTCCCCATTCCCATTTTGCCCCATAGGGCATAATGGGAGTGGGGAAGGCGTTAATTACGCCACCGTAAATTACGGTGGCGTAATTAACTCCATGGTCCCTTAGCGCCATGGATTTTAACACCTGCTAAAAGCAGGTGTTAAAACCTCCATGGCGCTAAGGGACCTCGTACTCAGGCGGTAAGGGTCGGCGCTATTTACGCCGCCGTAAAACCCTTACCGCCTGAGTCGTAATGAGGCCCCATGCATCTTAGTGTGAAAAATCTGTATTCAGAGTATGTTTGACCTTTCTTTTGCTGAATACAATGTAAGTCCATGCCTTCCAATTGATCGGTTTTCCTCTTCAAAAGGGATAGTTCACTCAAAAAGGTTATGCTTTAAAAATGTTGGCCATAATAAAAAAGATATATTGGCATTGTTTTTAAAACCAGTTCCAATGTAAAATAATTTTTAAAATGACCAAGTGTTGATTGAAAGTGGAGAACCTATAGTGGAGAGAAAGAAGAGCTGATCTCATCAGGGCAATGTGATGCTTACTGCACAGGTCTGTTCACCTGCTGTGTTTATTCACTAATTCCTCCAAACAATAACTGGAGTACGAAGATACACCACCTGCACAGGGATCCAACTGAAGTAAAAAGCTGTGCGCTGCATCACCATTTGCACGTTTCCACCACTTAAACTTTCACTACAAAGCCATTCTGGCAACTAGATGTCATGCAGAACTTGGCAGAAACACACCACAGTGCTCATGTCGGAGCCCTGACATCCTCTCCGACATGAGCACTCTCCTCTGTGTGTTCGTGGGATTTTGCTTCGGGATTTCTAGTTCCCCGTTGTCTGCATGCGCCATATTGCCAACAGCGGGGAGCTAGAAATCCTGAATGTGAGCAAAATCCTGCTAACACACAGAGGACAGTGCTGTCCCTCTCACAAAGCACCAAAATCCCCTTATTCTCTTTTCCAGCCCCTCTCCCCTTGAGAAAAGACTGGCGCTGCCACTCTAAACCCCCTCCCCCACCCTGCATGCCACCACCCCCCTTGGCCTCCACCCCTGGTTCAGCCACCATGTGACTCTGGGTCGACCCACTTTGGGCTTCTAGAGCCAGACCCAAAGACTTGGCCCTGGCTCAGCCCTAGCCCAATGGTCCATGCCTCTGCCAGCTCTACTTAGTGGCAACATGAGAAGGGACTTTACAAGAAGTTGCAACGGGTAAGTGTAAAAACAAATATCTTTGGTGGGAAATACGTGCATGGTCACTGATATGTACGTAATATTTACTCATGAGAATGAACTTAAATAAGGAACTTACATTGAAGACCTACTTGCAGGCTACTACTTGCTTCCTGTCTACTGCATACCACAAAGCTACTGAAAAACAAGTGACTGCCATAGTGCTATTAACTGGACGCTGATGGTAGCAGGTGTAAAGCCTACCAATGCTTGATCTCTCACTCGTGTTTGCTTGTAAAGTAATGCTTCCGCTTAGATGCTTGGTCCTTGAAAAGACTGATCGGAGTAAAAACATTGCGTAGCGTCAAGATTTTAAAATATTTGTCAGATTTTCAACGCTTTTGAATGGAAGCTGAACAATTGTAGAACGTTAAAACCTGTTGGTTGTGTTTGTAAATATCCTGCTAATTTGCCCTCTTTGACCACATTATCCAGGACATTCGCACATTCCTCATGAATATTGTATGTGAAGATTAGGTTGGTCTCCTATCCATTCATCCAGGTAAAATATTTCTATTTCACAACATTCTCCTTTCCATTTACAGATGATATTGGCAAAGTGCTTCCTTGATTTTGAATAGATTGGTTTTATTAAAGACAAAACCATGTTCAAAATCTGCCTTGTATGTTGGCGATGTCTCAAAAGTAGCACCCTGGCTCATGCTTTTCAATTGTAGACGAAATGTGTCCTTACAAATAAAGCCATTTTTTTTGTTAGGGGTATTTCTGCTAACACATCTATAAACTCTGCAGGCCCTTGATGTGCCATGGCTGCCTCCAAAATCGTGTCCGGGTCCCCCGAATGGGGAATTACCAGCCCATTCCGAGTTCGGAGGGCCCGGTAATTCCTCCTTCAGGGAACCCGGGCCCGGTCCTTCCCCATTCGAGCCCCCATTGGGCTCAATGGGAATAGGGAGGGAGCTAACAACGGACCCGGGTCAATTACAGGCCCGATGTTAGCTCTCCTGCTATGGACGTCTGGAAAAACCAGACGTCCAGAGCGGGTCCCGCAAGGGGACCTCGTAATAGTGCCGAGTGGGTTTAATGGCACTGGCACGATCACCGGCAACGTTAAACCCAATCGGCACTACTCGTAATGAGGCCCAATATCTAATCTGACTAAACAATTTGCACCTTTTTAGAACGGCAGTCCCTTGTCAATCATGCCACATAAATTGCTGATAATTGATCTAGTCTCTGTGACATGATGCTTCAAAAAGTAATCCTAATAAAGGCACAAAGGTTCCAACACTTAACTAATCCCTGTTATTATAGGACATCGGGAGCAGTATACGTGGCTGATATATACAGGCCTACTTGGATTTATTCTTATTCTTATTCCAGAAATGTTTTTCACTCAACCAGCCTGATTCGCAGAAATCTATCTCATAATTGATGTGGTGGGATCCTGCCTGTGGGATACTGTGCATCCTCCAAGTTTACCATTCCTTCATCCTGATCTGCTGGTCTTGCAATAATCTATGTATTTACTGATTATGTAAGTCAGTCAGACAAGTTTATTCGGATTTCAAAAATCCATCAAACACAAGAAAACAAAATCACAACACATAAGAGGAATTACAATCTATACTCCATAACCATTATGTAAGTGCTGCCTTTTCTTGTGTGTAAGACTGCACTTATGCACCTGACTTTATTCTATTTCTTGTAGGTTTCTGGACTGACATTTCAAAACTTTCTATATAAGGGCCTATCGTTTTGTAAGTGGGACAAAAGGTGAATGTAAGTCTACAACCTGTGGTGTCTTTTTATTTCAATTAGTTTTTTTATCTTTGAAGAAAGCTTTTAATCTGTTTCTAAAAAGTGAATTAGTTCTCTATCAGCGAGGCATTTGATTGGTACAAAGCCGAACCACTTAGTGAGTACTTTACCTTCCATATTGGTGTGTATGATGACGAATTCAAAAGTGTGGTCTGTTGTGTACGTCTTGCGCAGAATACTCTCGATTTAACATTCTCGATTTGTCAATATTCCTTTGATTTTGATTTCCCTCCTGGTCTGCATTCCATGTTGGGGATATTGCCTGAATCCATTTTTGCATGCTCTGTGTTTTCACCTGGGGAAATCGTGGTGCATCTCGCCACCTAGCTATGAAATCACTGCTAGTTTCGGACGATGTACCTTCTCCTGGGTCACTATTGACCGTATTATTCTTGCCTGACCCATCGTCTCTCTAGTAGTTAGTGCCCATGCCACATCGTTGACCTCTTCCTGAGGTCTGAACCCTCTCTGTATATTCTGAGCTTGTTCAGCCTCTTGATTATGTAATAACCTTTCTGTAGATATAGATAGACCTTCCCTTTACCATTATTTGATGTCTTTTTTTCAATGTATTTCTTTTCTAGTGCGAAGCAGGGCAATATCTCGTTCTTCCAAGATTTTCTTTGCATCTTGGCTTCTTGTCCGTCAAGAGCTTTTCTCCTCACTTCTAAAATATCAACCCGTTATTATACACATTTCTTTGACTGTATCAATACTGACAACCTTCCAAACTCTAAAGTACTTTTTTGTATAAAGCTACAACATTCCATATCAATAACTATTCTGCCCTTTTGTTTTTTATTTGTAAACCTTCTGGTTTGCTTTTAAATAACTCTAAACATACCATGATGCCCAATGCAAATTGCTTTTTTTTTTCTTGAGTTTAATCAAAGTGTTCCATGCATTTTGTGAGACTGTCAGCACTCGTCATTGAAGGCTTCTCTGAAAGCTTCTCCAGTAGGACCTTAGCATGATCATCTGAAAATGGCAAGAGTTCTAATTCATGCATGATCCCACATATAAGAGAACGCAAGAAAGATATGATTACATGCCTATCTTAATCTGGCGACTATAGTAGCCTTGCAGAGTCTTCTCTTTTGTGTTGTACTTGTCACAAACACCCAAACGGGTGATACAAACAACTTCTGCATCCATGGGCTGCGCAGTATCCATACAGACTAAAGCTATTATAAGTAGTCAACCCATTTTAGCTGGCTCGGGTATCTTAAAATCAAAATCTGAAGAAGCTACCAGAGAGTCTCTGCCTTTAATGCATTCAATCATCGAAGACAACTAAGAAGTATCACAACATTATAAATAATAAATGCATATATTCCGTGAAAAACCTTAGTTAAGAGAGAGTTAAGGTGGTCAGATTTAATGCAACAAAAATCTTGAAATTCAGCACTCACATTTGAAGCAGTCCACCTTAACTTTGTGCTCCTGTTGTGCAGCATATGACCACAATGGTGGCATCACAGAATTTAAAGGGTTTTGTTATACTATAGTTTTTTTGGGGCCCACTTGTCATGGCCTTCGGTCATTGAACATGTTTCACCAGAATGTTTCTTTGGGTTCCACTATCCATGGCCTAAAGCCACTGTACATGTTGCACCAGTAAGTTTTTTTCGGGGCCCCTTAGCCATGGAATTTAGCTATGGCCAGTGGCACAAAGACCCATTAGTCAATGCCTAGTATTGTGATCACTATAGGTGTAAAATGCCCTTTTTCACTCTTTCCCAATTCCTGTGTAAATCCTCTTATAATGGCAGTGGAACTACACATGCAGCAGCAATGAACTACCCATGCCTGCGGTATTCCACCGGTATTCCCCATATAATCTGAAATTGTTTGAAAATCAAAAAGATCTTCCCAGTCCTCAGGCGCTCAAGTACCTCCTCCACTTTCCATGGTCCCCACACACCCTCAGTTGTCTTTTCCCCTCCCTGATCCTCCCCCCATTAACTCCTTCACTCTTGTGCTCGTGTGACACATTTTATTTTCTGAGCACGTCTTCCGTTGTAGCTGCAGTAATCTCGTGAGAGTCCCCCGATAATCCCAAATGTTCAAGCTGTAAATAGCTCCCCATAACACCCCTCAATTTTACAAGGTATCCCCTTTCCTCCTCCACACCTCTAGCCTAATGCAATTGAATACTTTTCCCTCCTCCAAATAGCTTTTGGAACACTTTACGTTTTCGCATTACCCTGGTTTACCCCGATAATCGCTCATATCGAGCCAACAAAAAAAAAACGTTTTTCCTTTTTGAAAAGCTTCTCTGCCGCAAGCAGGAGATGTAGCTATATTTCTGGGAGTAGGGGCACGCCCTGCTTCGTCAAAATCTACTGGCCGGATTAACCCCAAACCTGTCCGTAAATTAACTGAATGCTCTGTGCCCAAGTGGTTTCTTATTTGGCCAAAGAAACGCCCAGCAGTTTTTGCACTTCTGGTTTTGGAATTTTTCTGTATGGGAAAATTAATGGTAGTAGGCCAAAAAGAGCATTCTTTTTAACTTTCTTATTAACTTCTTTTTTTAACAAATCTTTCCCAAATTGTCCAGTCTTGGGGTGGCCCTTGATTGACACATTTTTTGTTTGTAAAACTTCCGATGTGCAAGTCGACAATTATTAGCAATAGTTTTTTTCGGATTTCCTATGACTCAAGGCTATAACCTTAACTACCGCCACCCTCTAATTATATTTATATATATATATATATATTCTTATCATTCAGCACTCTTAATCTCGTCAAACGAAAATCACATTAAAGCAAAGTGGAGATGTTCACCTACATTATTTTGAGATTTTTTTTTTATTTGCCAGTATTACATCTGCTTTTCCAATAAAAACAAATAAAGTGCCTCCTTTCTCAGTAGGAGGTGGATTCCCTCCAAGGTTCAAAATATTTGAATACTTGGGGAAACACCTTGGGCCTCATTACGAATGTGGCGGTAAGGCAACAACGGCGCTGGTATTGCTACCGGTGCCGTTGTTACTGTACCGCCACATTACCAGTTCTGCTCGCGGGTGCCACTCTGCACGCCTGGTCAGACCAGGCGTGCAGAGCGGCACTCACGAGCAGAACTCGTGATTGCACCGTTATGAATGGTGCTGGTGCATCCATGCTCCCCACCCCCATTCTGCCCTATGCCCGCCCACACAGGCACCCGCGAATGGGCAATTACCGGCATGGGCCGGTAATGGCCCATTCGCGGGAGCG
Source organism: Ambystoma mexicanum (assembly GCF_040938575.1). NCBI lineage: Eukaryota > Metazoa > Chordata > Amphibia > Caudata > Ambystomatidae > Ambystoma > Ambystoma mexicanum. Next base: position 603,552,301 of record NC_090921.1, on the reverse strand, counting down.
GGTAGCGAGTTTGGCGGTAGCTGTGCCCTTAACAAGGGCACGGCTACCGCCAAACTCATAATGAGGCCCCTTGAATCCACTTGAAAGACCCACTGGTGGACCTTGTGATACGCTTCAGAACTCCCAAGGAATAATCGAACAATTAATTCAATAGTCCCATTGAACTCCGGTTCCCAATCTAAGAAAAGCCAATTGGTACTTTTGCCACTACACAACAGTAATTTTTTTTAATCTGTTTTCAATGACAAAATCGCGAGCTATGACTTCTTCAGGTGGTTCTGTCTCATTTCACAATCTGTTATTTTTTTAATCTTTGGAAATAGTACATCAACTACACTGGCGCCTTTAGTCACAAACGGCACAAAAATGTCATTCTGCACTCCAAAAAACGGATCCAAACATTTAAATCTAGAGGCTAACCAACGTTTTTACTCAGATCAGCCTTTCAAAGAGCCGAGAATTACAATGAATGTGGATATTTTCAATCTAATTCCTCTCCCTCCACCACCTCAGTGATAGTAGGCTAAATCGCCTCATATATACCCCACTCCATGTACGTCATGTGGGGGAAGTAGATGCTATCTCAGGCAGTCCCTCGGCGACGCCCGGCCCTCGCGCTTGGATATTTCTCAGTTAAACACTGACATGAAGTAAATCCCTGTGGTTTTTGCACGCTAAGTGTATTTAGCCCTATTTTCCTTATCTAAATTATGACTTCTTCCACAGTGGGAGCCACAAGTAATTCCTGAAGCAATTCACGGTTCGTCCATGTGCATAAGGAAACAACCGTTTTTCTACAAAAATACTTGCCATTGATACTTTATAAAGATTATGGTGTGGGTGCATCTCGTTCTATGTATGCATTTTCTATGTGTGTTTGTGCGTATGCCGTCTCTGTATTTGTAGTTTGCTTATGTGTGATTTATGTTTTTTGTGACACTTCAACGTAAAGTGTACAAAGCAGTTATTTCTGTGTACTTTTGTTCATTTAGGAAATCAACCTTTTACACAGTAGATATTGATGGGAATAATTTGGTGAGTTAAGAGATTACCTCTAGTCATTGTGTTCCTCCTGCATCTCCTCACATAAAACATACATGTTTTACCCAGCAGATAAAGATTTAATTTATATTTCAGATTTATTCAGAATGTGATTTGATGCTTCACATATATGCTTTATTAAACACCGAGAACTGTTTCTGCTTATGAAAGAACAAAATGCAAAGATTGTAGTATTTTGTTGTAAGATTAAAGCTGGGATGGTAGGAGATGTAGTCTCCAGGGTAAATTTGAGAGAATGGGCCTCATTACAACTGTGGCAGTCAGGAAATAAGCCGGCACCCTTTCCAGACCGCCAGAGTAGAACTTTGCAGGCGGGGATCGTTGTGCCCGGCAGGTCTGACCTGCTGGGCGTAACGGCACCCACCAGCAGAGATTTCACGAAAGCACCAGCACCGTTCGCCATGGTGCCGGTTCTTCCGTCTCCCTACTCCCATGGATTTCTATGGGATTCCATGGGAATGGGGACTAACTTTTTCCGCCGCCTGACTTCCCAATCCGCCAGGACTTGAAGTGTTCTGGTGGCACAGGCATTACAGGCGCCGGAAAAGTGCTACGGATTCGGCAGCAACCTGCAGCACGACCGGCGGGGTACCGCCGGACTTGTAATGAGGCCCAATGAAATAGGCACACGTACCGGCTTCTCAATTGGACAAACGTGCGTCCTTGTATTGTGGTTGGTCACTATGTATTATATGGAGCAAGTTTGGAATAGAATACACTGTTAACTAAATCACTTGTAGAGAGTCCCGATTTTAGCTGATAAGTCACATTAAAATATATTGAGTTGCACAGGATCATACACACAGCTTAAATGGTGAAGCTAGGATTTGAACCTTGTCTAAGTGCTTGACCACATGTTTTCCCAGATCAAGGTAGTACAAATATTTGTTAATGTATCGGTTTTAAGGCGTATAACCACTCTCTGTTTTAGAGGGGGATCTTTAAAGGACTCGCAACAAAACCAACTTGAATATTTATTAATCCTTGTAGAAAGATGTTGAGCAGATACAATGCGATTGTACCTTTTTTATTTTTTTTCTCCTACCACAAGTTTGAACATGTAAATTAAATAATGTAAAAATCTCCTACAGACACAAAGTAAAAATGTGACAGTCATTGTTTCACACTTGTAGTTTCTGTGGCCCGTCATTTCTAATCCGTCACATTTCAAGTGCCACTTATAAAACAGTCACTCCCAGTTAGTTACCTGTTACCACCACTAACTGCTTCGCAGTAAAAAAAGGCTGCTTAAAGAGGAGTTACAAAGAAGACTGAGATTTCACTGGGAGGCCGTGTGCATGGGCTGGGTGCGTCTTTAAGGTGATAGAGGCGATCGTGAGAGAGACCACAACACATTTTCTGCATTTGTTCCTTGGCTCAACCCTGGACATTCCAGGGTTTTAGTCAGGTAAAACATTGTGGGAGAACACTCATTTGGGGGCATGGCTTTCATGATGGGCGTGGCTTAAAAGTACACAAACCATAGCAAGGTACGCAAATAAATGTATATAAGCATTTATATATTTGTATGCATACCTTACTATGGTTTGTACACTTTGAAAGCCATACTTTATAAATATAGAAATATGGTACATATTTCTATGTTTATAATATGTGGCTTGAAAAGTACACAATTCAATCCATCTTTTATAAAGCTTTGCTAACGGACAAAGCCTGAGGCGTCTTTGTCCGTCGGCAAAGCTTTATAATAGATGGCTTCAATTGTGTTTTTTTTAAAGCCAGAATCCCCAGGTTCGCCTAAGGTTAAAGACGCCTCGTTGAGCTGGGGGGCGGGTTGGGAAACAAAAGGACAGTAGATTCCTCTGACGCCTCACGTGAGGGGTCACCAGAGGAAGTTACAGTGACTGACTGAAGTGCCAGCCAGCGTCGCTGACGCTGGGGCTGGCTGGCACTTCTGTGACTTAATGGCGGGTGCATCTCGCCGTGGTGTGGTGCGAAAGCAGGGCCCCAGCTCAGCCCCACTTTTTGGAGACTGCTGGCAGGCCTGGCCCACTTAAAACACTGGGACCTCAGCTCCCCTTCATATTGTCATCAGGGAGATGCCCCCTAACGCACAGCGTACCTGGAGAGACAACCTCACGCTCTGGACAGAGCCTGCATCCATTAGAGATCAATGAGACCACAGAGCATGTTCTTGGGATCCTTGTTAGCGCTTTTACGTTTTTGGCATAAACCTGTGCACAGGGAGTAGTCTTCCCTAGATCAGCTTTCACTGTTTTAGGGTGCTCTTCACCATCTAAGTGAATTGTGTTTGCAAAGAGGGTGCTATGAGAACTACTGACTCTTTACAATCCACCAACATTCCTCACTAAATCCAGTGCCTCCACTGTAGTCTTTGATGGGGGAATTGGAGAACTCCAAAATCAATAGAATTCGGATATCATAGTAACCCCATGCTAGACTCCATGTGCAGGTGACCTAATGTAGGGTTAATTTACATGTTTGCATAAATAAGCCGCGCCAATTGAAGTCTTGTCTCAACAAGCCTTGTATGGATGGAACCGGAAGTGTATGACTTCACCAAGCCAATACAATACCCCACTGTTCTCCCTGCTATCCGAGTGCGCCGGACGGACCTTGCACACATAAAAACACATTTGTTTGACCTAACCAGAGCAAGCAACCTGACCCTGGCCGACCTGATGGCAAAAAGCAAGAAGCCGAGCGGTAACCTATATCGGTGCAGCAAGGGTCGAAATGGAGATGTAAGGCACTTCCTGCTGTTTTGCTTTATTTTCCAGAATGTTACACAAAAAAAAAGAAATTCCGAGGAAAGGAGACATTAGGAATACCAGCATGCAGGGTCGGACTGGATCTTAAATTGGCTCGGGCACTGATGGAAAAAGCATTTTGCTTCTGACAAACTGTTTTGAGTAGTACACAAGCTATTTTTTTTTTATTTTTTTTAGCAAAATGTGGTGCAAATTGTGCATTGTGCATTTTACTGACTATTTGTTCAGTAATACTAGTTGAAACTACTAGCTATGCTGTGAAGCCCACTTTGTGCAACAATTTTCCTACTTTGACCAAAAAGATTGGCCCAGATAGCGGGTTGGGGTCTGCACATTACCTGATTGCCATATAGGGGAGTCCGAGCCTAATCAACGTCCTATTACTACCCAGTGGCGTCGTGGCCTAGTTCTCCCAGCCAATGAGGAGGCTCGGAGCGGTGGCATTACCATATTGTAATCCTGCTACTCTGAACCTCCTCAGTGCTGGAGGCTGCCATCTCCCCCCCCCGCCCCACATCCTCTTTCCCCCACCCCCTTCTACCCATATTCCCCCTCTGACCCCCAGCCATCGTGTTTCTTTTTTTTAAAATTCACATTTGAATAGCTGCCATCGAAAGCAAGAAGGGACTGTATAGTCCCTGCTCCCTGTTGCATGGCAGTCATCTTTTTTAAATTCTTTTCAGTTGCTAAACATTGAAGCTTTGATCTGGACTCTAACTATGGGCCCCGGGGGCCTTGATTGAAGCAGTAATACCCCCCCTAGCTTAGGGTTTATTGCTTAAAGAGAGCTAAATCTTCTTCTGATAGAGCAGCAGTGAGCCTCCTCACTGCAGCCTGGAAGAGGAGGTCTGGTGCTATTGACAATGGGAAAGGCAAAACTTCAAGATTTGTGTCAACTTCATGATGGTCAACTTGGCGGCTACACTTAGACGTCTGTCAGATTTGCTTGCAGATTCCTAGATTTCAGGGGCCAAGAGAAATGAGTGTACATTAGTCCCACAAAATCTGTCTTGTGAAAATCGCTCTGACAAATAGATTTATGCGAATTGTACATATTGTTCAAATTCAGTTACTTGTGGGACTGCTGTCGGAGCATTCGCTCCAGACCCCTTGCATGGTTACTCATCTGTACGCCAGCCAATCTGAAGACGTCCATCTAGGACGGGACCGTTCTTTTTCCCAGAATCCTCTTCCCTGCCCACGTTCTGAAGTAATTTGCACAATCGGTCACTGCTTACCCTCTCAGTACTTTCCTAGGTAATTCGTTATGAAAGTATGTCGCCTAAAGAGATGGAAAAGGAGGGGAGGACGGTCCACAGTAACTGTAAAAGAAAAATCGGCATTAGCACAAGTAACGTAATCCCATCTCTCCTATAACAACAATCACATATTATTTATTTTTTATTGTTTTTTAATAACACGCCTAATACCATAGCTGAGTTCAGTTTTTAAGTGCGGTACCGGGATTCAAACCTCTGTTGCTCTGTGTGGTCTTGTTTCCAAGACCAGCACTTTGCCCCTGTGCTATCCTCCATTCACAATGAAAAGACACCTCTACCTGGGTGTTGGATGAGAGTCCCACTCCCACCCCACTTCCATAACCAGCTACAGGTGGACAGTAAAAGATGATGCAAGGTTAAAAAAGGAAACTAATACGACAATGGCATATCAAACAAGGACCGACCTTCACACCCACAAAATCCTCCAGGAAATGCTCACCTCAATAAATGAGTAGTTCTAGTAAATGCAACTTCTTGAAGTGTGGAAGACAAAGAATTCAGGGGTAGATCCGAGCCAGAGTGAAGTCATGGGGCCCGGCTTGGCGTTAAGAGCCAGATGCGGGCCTAGTCACCAAAAGATGCATGCCTTGTCGTATGCCTCCACGCCCACAAACACAAAACCTAAATCACCAAAATATAAACCTAATACCTGGCATCCACCTCCCACCCCCACAACACAACTTCACACCTGATGTCCTGATTCCTTGCCGCACAACAGGAAACCTATACCTGACATCCCAATTGTGAAAGATTTGGCAAAGTGAAATTAAATGATTTATCCAGGATCTCACACTTCTTCAGACGGGATTTGGTCTCAGTTTGCACTTTAGGCACTTGACCACATATCGTCTCATTGCTAGCGGATAGAAATGTGTGTTATTGTACAGTTTTAAGTAGCTAAAACGATGCTCTGTTTCATAAACGTGGCTTACAAAACACGATATAAACCTACCTGACTAATATATGAACCTTATGTTAAGCACTAAGAGTGATTATGACTTTATTTTCACAATCTTGAGTTCAACGCTACATGTACCAGAAATGTAGCTCAAATACCTCAACAATCCCGTGTTTTGCAACTTGCTTTCCAGGTTTGGACACACAACAAAGCGGTGTGAAGGATCAGATGCTTGTACACGTTATTTTCCACAGACTTGGCGGTGGTGATTGTGAACATCTTGCAGCACTTTTAAACCTTAGGGGGAGCTATCCTTCGTCTTTCAGCAGGCAGAAGTGGGAGAAAAGGGCAGCACTTGCATGTACTGGATGTTGGGAGAGTGAGGACAAAAGTGAAAGGGCTGTGTGGCAGGTGGAAAGCCTCATTTCTAGGCAGGCATCCCCCTTGCCCAAGACTAATGACATCTCCCATTGCTTCATTCACAAACTGGGTATTATGTGGAGACCATATGGCTAATACCCAAAGCCGGGAGCGGAGGGAGTAAAACATTTTCCTGCCATCCTCCTTATTCGTTAAAGGAAAATGCCACAGGCAAACCTTCGTGGCCACAGAACAATGTAGTTTTATCATCTATTTCACTTCTCCATTAGCAGAGAAACCTGGCTCAGAAGTGACAGAGCAATGAAGTTAAGGCATACCTGATCTCGGGGTGTTCACATTAAGTATTATATGTATCAAACACTAATTTAGTACATCAGGGGGATGGTCGGAGCACTTAGAACTATTGGTTGCTGCGCCTGCCTTCCACTGCAATAATTGTTTTGTTTGCATAAGCTGCCGCTTGTAGGAACCAAGGGGCCTGTGCTCTAAAGCCCTGTGTCTGGGATAGTTAGGTATTTGGTTAGGTTCACACTTAAAGAGCGCTTTTACATGGGGTTATAGGCGTCTCCTAGTTGTCATTCTATCATTAATTCTTCTTTGTAATAAGGCTTAGAGATCCACTCGTTAGTTTCCTTATACCATTAAGGATTTATTTTTTGTGCATAGGTGCCGACACGTGTTTCGACCTACATAGTCTTTATCAAGGCTTGGGTTAAGGTGACTGATGCGTCTCATTTTAGTGGGGTCGGGTGGCCCTGGATAGGGTATCTCGTTTATCTCATGGCATTAACTGGTGAATCAGCGTAAGTGTTTGTACCATGGTTGGTAAATCTTAGCTGTGTGGTGCTTGAATGCACTGGGGTTTGGTCTGCGGCAGACCAAACCATCGTCTGGTCTAATAGTTCTTTATAGTTTGTTCCAAATAATGTGTGGCATCCGTTGGCTTGCAGAGCCAAAAGTGACTTCTGGGAGCTATTGGTGTCAAGCTAACCAGGTGCTTTTGGACTACAAGCAGGAGCTAAATGGCTCCCAGCTCCCCTCAATTTCGAACACTATAATACACTGTATCTATGTGGGGCGTTTTGTAGTGCATATTTAATAGAATCCCTTCAGTCATCACAATTGTGACAGCTAAATGAAATATGACACATTTAAGTATTTGCCCAGGGTTGCATAGATTGGCCAAGTGTGGATGCCAGGTTTTCCTGGTTTCACAGTTGGCCATTTTTCTGTTTTCGAGCCACACATGCTCTAATTGCATCTTTAGTTTGTCACAAACCTTCAAATCCTGACAAGAGATAAACAAAGTACTTTGTGAAAGTAGACAATTGCATACAGTTTGTTAAGCTGTCACTGGATGGCAGCTTCATTTTGGTATTCTCTGTGAATGTAACCGAGGATGAGGCGATGTTTGGCTCGGCTCCATTTGGGCTCTTCTTTCTAAGAGGGACTCTCCCAGAGCCAGGCATTTGGCTCTAACCATGCTCGAGCTGGTTCTGACTCCCCCCACATTTAGCGTTTACCAAGGAACGTTTTAAGAAGTGAATTGCACATTCATGGTCAAGGTCTATAGTACATGGTGTCCTATCCAAAACACAATTAAATACAAAGGTGTAGTTGGGCCATCCATAAAGAAATTTTGTATTTGGTACACAAAAGAGCAATTCCACAGTGCAACCATATCCAAGGGCAAAGGTGGGCAGATAGTCTGTATTTGGTATGAGGGAGTGCAGTTCGATACAAGCACAGAAGGACAAGACAAGTACCTGGGTTGTTACAATATGGCAGAGAGCAGTTTCAGACATAATCGGGGAAATCAAATGAACGTGGGATCCCTCCTAGAGTTCCACTGAGGAGCGCCACGCCACTACCGTGCTTCCTAACAATGCGCTGGCACAACGGTGATGTGCTGGAGTTGCTCGCAGCTGCTGGGAGTTGTAGTACCTGGTTCAGATACCGAGACACACATTCCTCCATTCTCAACAAGGATATTTGGGAACCCATACTCCATAGGGCGTGACCCACAACTAACACCGCAAATAGTACTGAGGCACATTTTTCCTGACGCATAATTATCATTTTAATACCAGAGATTGGCATAGGATCGGATTTGAACCTGTGTTGCGCTGTGTTGTCTTGCTTCTAAGACAAATGCGTTGCCTTTGAGCTATCACCCCTGACATAGAATTGTGCATTGATTATGACTGCCTCCTATGGCCCAAGCCAGCTTAAAAAGGTATCCATGCCGGCTGTGGAGGGGTGGGGGTGCTGGGGGTAATTACTTTCCAGTTTCGACCTATCTGGAAGGTCTGTCTGGAGTGAATTGGTCCGGCAGGGGCCATGTTAATATATTCTGTGTTTTTTTACCTAAGCATTTTCACTGCAGTATTTATTTACCTTTTCTTTATTCCCCACAAAATGCTGGGGAGACGCCCCCACCCACCCACCACCCCTATTCCATGTTGTCTCATCCAAACACCACTCCTGCATTGTGGCTAAAAATCAATAAAAACATGGCGGGTAAAAACAATTGTGTGCTGATGTTTAATCGGCAGAAAGACTGGATACTAATCCGAGGTCTGTCCCCATGTAGTTCAGTGTGGCAAAGCTTCGGACGCTTGGGCGATTGTGAACGCTCAAGATATGTCTACCTGTGTGTACTGTTCTCCGGGGGGTCTTTTCTTGCCATTCAGCAGCCTGGGTGGACTGCACATGTACTAAACGTGTATATAAGTAGAGATAGAACCTCTACATTCCAACTCAAATGCTCATAAAAGGTGAAGGAACCTTTGCTCTCTTGTTACCAATTGTCCTGAAAATGTTTTACATGGTAACCCTAACTAGATCATTCCATATAAACTGATACAATGTATTCATTCATATATCACAAATTTATTTAAAAACCCATAGTCACAAAGCAAATTGTACACCATACAACATAACATAAACAAGATGAAAATGCATCAACATTAAACAATACAATAGACACAGATGACAACAGTGTAAACTTTAAAGTGTCTCTACATTAGATTCCCAACATGTTTCTGTTCCTAATACAACGCTGGTCGAAACATTCGTCAGGGGATGTTCTTTTAATCATTAAATTCTTCAACACTTCGTGCTCTGGATGGTTGTCATAAAAGTGCAGTATAATTCTAAAACCCTAAAGGAGAGGGACAAAGAAAGCCTAAATCACCCATTTGAGAATAGCACAAATAATGCATTTAACACTCCCATTGAGCTGTATCTATACAAAGGTGTCCTAGAGTGTGCACCTGCAGCACACCCCACATCATTTTAGTATAAAGTACCTGCAAATAGTACTTCTTCCACGACATAAAGATATTTCTGGCCATTCCAAATTAATAGGGACTGTTCATTCTACAGTGCTCTTGCGTAACACGTAAGCTCATCTACCGCTTTAAAAACGTCTGAAAACAAATGAAACACCAATCAAAATATGATGGGGTCCACCATAGTGAGAAACACTGGGACACCCTAGGCATCCACCACCTCTTTCTTGTAGCCTAATGCCACCTTAGGCTGCCATTCCTGCATGCAATTACTCTTAGTTCTAGTTAGTACAGTAGCCGGATAAGTTCTTCTTGTCTGCAAAAAGAAGGGAAGCAAAAGGCTCAACATCCACCTCTAGTATATGAATCGCATTCTTTAGGCTGTCCAATATGCTGAAGTCAATCTAAACCAAGGGAAAAAAACTATAATGAACCCCCGTCCGCAGCACTCGCGTTCAACATCTCTGGTCAGCATCTCAACGTAGTGTGGATAGGTGCCTCACATATTCCGAAAGCAAATCAAAACATATCTATGCCCTTTTCTCATGTTCTACTTAAAAGTTTATTTAAGCATAATGCAGCGCGAGTGCTTGCACTCAATTTAACTCCATGTGTAGCCCTTCACCGATCGAGATAGAATATCTCCCTCATGTTCGAACAACACGGGACAAACATTTACCTTGACCAGCGTGTTCCACAGTATCCATGAAAAACAAACTCTCCACTATGGAAGCCCTTACGTTTGGGATGTAACATTTTGTTATCGCCCATCAGCACCAAGCCACTAAACCCTAATGCCAGACTCCAAATGTAACTGGCCTCTGCCATGGTGGAAGAACTAAAGCCTATGATTCAAAAAGCCAAGATGCAGGAGGCGCTGCTCCAACGTTCAGACCCTGATATCTCCAAGTCATAAATTCACCTCCACATCTTAGAAAGGACCCGCATATGCATACTCTGTATCCCCGGAACATGTATTGGACCAAAAAGAAAATGAACTGAGTGTCCCATGAACATGTCCTAGACATAAAAAACGAACTGATTAGCTTCACTCTCCTATAAGGTGGAATGAATTAAACCTGCCTTAACGACCACAACTGTTGGACGAAGTTTTGAAGAAACTAATGACCGGACCAACGATCTCCATATCCTGTACATATTGGTCTAGATGTAACAACATATTGAATACATTCCATTTCTTCATATTGCTAAACCCTTTATACATCATTACAAAACTTTGAAAGGTTGTCAAACAATTCATTATGTATATTGACCCATTATTTGGATGGCTAAATTCACTTCAACAAGAGCCCCTCCATTGAATTGCCAATGATTTTGACCAGCTTGATAAAAGACACTGCAGCCGCATAATCGGGGAGGCAATACTGTAGGGCACTTAGGGTCACCTGATGCCAATCAATAACTCCATTTAACCTGATCACATGACAGTGCAATTTAAAAATAATTTTTTGTTCAAAGCTTGCGATTAGTGTCCTCCTTCTGGATACCATGTGTCACCCAACTCAGATCCTCATGGGTGTGATTCTTTTCCACAAAATGTTGGACCATAGGAGCCAAAAATACCTTGTTCTTGATGCAGCTTTGAGTCTCTATCAACCTGATCTTACACTTCCTATTCATTTTACCCACGTAATGTAAACCAAATGGGCAGGTAATCATGTATATTACATTGTCACTGTTGCAATTCGTCATTTCTTTTAACAACCAATTTTGTTCAAGACCAATGGTTGCTTCCATTGTTTTCGTGGTATATTTACACATGATAAACTGGCCACAAGGAAAATGGCCCAAACCAGGAGCCATGCCCCATAGTGTCGTTTGGCTTTGTATTTTTCGGAGATTCCTCACAATGATTCCTTTAATTTTAGCTTCACTAAAGGGGAGGTTTCTCAGTGTTATACACTTTTTTTTCCATACCCTGCTAACCACAGATTTAATCTTGAATGACAGATTAGAGAAAGTGTTGACAAACACTATGCCTGTTTTCTTCTTCTTCTCCTCCTGATCATTCTTTTCTAGGAGAGCGTCACGATTTAATATTGTAGGCTTGTTTTGATGAGTCTTTAAACAAATTTAGCCGGATAGCCTCTCACCAGTAGTTTGTCCATTAATCGATTGGCACTATTCTCATAATCTGTTTTGAGGCTGCTATTCCTCTTTAGCCTTAGAAAATGGCCAAATGGAAGATTTTACTTAATACGATTGGTATGAGGGCTCGCAAAATGAAGCAGTGCATTCTTATCTGTACCCTTATCAAAGCGTTTAACTCTCAAGCTACCTTGATGATGAAATAGTCACATCTAGAAAACGTATTTCAAGTTCCCCAAATTACTTAGTGAACTTCAAAAATCTATTCTGTAGGTTCAGCCAATTGACAAAATGTGCTGCTTCCTCTTTCGTGCCCTCCCATACTATGAATACATCATCGATGTACCTTAACCACTTTCTATGATTATGTTTGAAAGGGTTATTGTCTACATAGACGACAGATTTTTCAAAGTACTCGACATATAGATTGGCCAAGTTAGGGGCCATTTCTCTACCCATGGCAGTGCCCTCAATTTGTTGGTAAAAAAATAACCTGAAACTGGAAAAAATTAATGGTCAATGTAAACTCAGTACACCACAAAATGAACCCATTACTCGCAAGGTGCTCATCCTTCCTGTTGTGTATAAATTCCTCAATAACCTCAAGAGTAGCTCTCTGAGGTATCCTGGTATACCAAGATTGTATATCCAAACTCAACAGCATGTTAGTGCCCGGAGTGAAATCAAGTCCTTCAATTTTGTTTATAGCATCCGCAATATCCCTGAGATAACTAGTCATAGTTTGCACGAAGGGTTTCAAGTAATAAGCAGCATATTTGGATAAGGGTTTAAAAATAGAACTGACACCGAACACAATAGATTAACCAGGAGGACACACCAAGCTCTTATATATTTTAGGTAGAATGTAAAATACTGGGGTCACACCCTGTTGTCTAATTGGATATTCAGATTCTTGTTTGCTGATCATTATAGCTGCTAAAGCACTGGACACTTTTTCTTTGATAATTTTGACTAGATCTTGGGATGGATCACCAGTAAGTACTTGATGGCTCCTTTCATCGGTTAATAACCTGGCACATTCTTGCACATAATCTGTGCGATTCAACAGCGCTATAGCCCCACCTTTGTCAGCCTGTCGTACTATCACGTCTTGACTTTTAGATAGTTTAGCCATTAGTTCTCGTTAACTATTGCTAAAGTTGAAGTTATGTTTTCTTTCCAATTTGCATACTTTCTCCAACACTTGTTTTTCAAACACCAAAGACTGGGGGGGGAGGAGGAGTTGGGGGGGGGGGAGGGCGGTGCGGCGGGCCACTATGCTCAGGTGCATTGGAGGCCTACTTATTACGGAGGCCGCTATAGTTCGTGTTCTCAAATTCCACCTGATTAGAGAAAAAATCATTTAGATGAACCTTTCTCATTAAAGTGTGAAACTCCATTCTGAACTCGAACGTATCATGCTTTTTGCTGATAATAAAATTGAGGCCTTTCTTTCAAGTGGCTTCATCGGATGACTTCAAGACATAGTCGGATAAATTGACTACATTGATTCCGGGATATGCTGCAAGTCCTGATTTGGTCGTTCCAATCCCCCCTGTTGGGGCCATGACCTAAAAAAGTTCTATTTTCTCTAGACCAATTGATTCTTCTTTGGCCTCTACCTCTATTGGGGTCTTGTTGTGTGTTAGCCACATTAGTAGTGGTGTTCCCAGAATCGCTTGAACTAAATGATGCATCACGTAAGTGTACCTGTCTTTGACTATTAGGTGCTTGGAAGTTATTGGCAAATTTGTGACTCTCTATTACATAAGGAAAAACCTTTTTTCGTGATTGAAGTTAATCAGGTCTTTCTTCATTCTTATCACCCTTTCCAAGGTTGTGTCGTTCTTAAATTCCAAAAGCTTCTTCAGATGTTGTTCTAGTGTTTTGTAGACCTTTTTGCTCAGAAGTGTTACAGACTCCAGCAGTGCCGGGTCCCGGAGTCGTAAGGTCAATCAAGACATACCACACAATGACTGCCAGCCACACACCTTAGTGCTTGATCAACTGCCGAGTGGCACCCGCTTTTCCATTTTACTACAACCTTTTACATGACACAACACGCACCCCTGGGTGACGTGCTGTGAGCATAAGTGCTTGCATGAGTGCTTGCACACGTCACCATCCGGGCACCTATGCTAGTTACAACATCCCATGCCAAGGGTAACAAATAGTCATAACAACAAAACCATAACTGCACCCCAACAGGCATGTTAACGTTTTAGTCCATGAGCGGATAGCCACCTTCTCTCGTTCGACCCCTTTGCTTTCTGTGTGAACCTCTCACCCTTCTTTTCCCTGCGGCTTTTCCGGCCTCCTCCTGGCCTGCATCGGGCTGCTCTTGCACTCTTTCACTAAGGAAGAAGACATCCTCTGTGACATAGTCCCAAGGAGCCACATCTCTGAAACCCTGTTTATCCTCCTCTTTCTTCACCTTCCTCTCTTGCTACTTCTTCTGTGAGTACTGCTATATTCACGGAAGCACTGGTGCTCTTCTTTCCCCACTGACCTTGTGACCGTTCCTCCTCAGCCACCAGCCCCGGGGCTCTGCAAAGTGCCCCATGCAGTGGCACCTCCCGCAATGCCTTTCTGAGGCTGGATATCCTCCTGGGTATGGCAACATCCCACCACACTGGTCACGCTGACGGCTGGGCCCTTCCATTTTGGTCGAACTTTGTGGTGTACCGCCTTAATCTTTCTACCCCTCAGATCTTTTCCTACTCTGTGTGTATATCACCTGGATCTCTTCTACTTGCACCCCTTCGTGGCCGCTCCATGTGTTCGGATCTTGCCTCTGCAAGCTCGTGAACCTGTCCCACCACCAAGATCTTCAATTGTGGGGTCCCGAACTATTTTAGAATGTGTGTGCGCAGTTTGCTCGATTTTATCCCCTGGCCTCAGAGATCACCCTCCTCATGTTGCTGCCAGCTCACGTAGCTGGGTGACAAACCCATTGATGCTCTCATCCGGCCACTGGGATGCCTGCCGAAGTTGAAATCTTTTATAGTCTATATTCTCCATTGAGGTGAAATACTCCATTAGGGCTCTCCCCGCATTTTGATAGGACCCATCCCCTGGGGACAGGGTTTTATATAGTTTGTGGACCCCACAGAAAGCAACAGCAAGTTTTGTTTTCTTCCGCTCATCCGTCACCTCAGCCGCCTCGACAAACATTTTGAATCTCTCAAGCCAGTGGATCCAGGCAAGACCTAGCCATGCTGGAGTACCCTTGATGTCAAACTCGGGGCCCGGGTTGCTATGAAACTGTGAAGCCATTATCCGATTGCGGTGTGTCATTTGGCTGGTGTTCGGTCCTGGCGTGGTGAACATGGCTCTTCGGACACCGCCCATGCGCCTGTTCCCACTGAACCTGGGATCTTGATCCATCCTCGGGTGGCCGAGTTTGCTCTGGGGTCGCTTCTGGCCTAACGGCACAAGCACCTTCGGTGGCGAGAGCCCCGATCAGGGGTCTCCGGGATATGCTGTTGCAGGGTCAGGGCCCTGCATGCTCTCCCCCAGGCAGGAGGTACAGGGCACTGGCGTGGCAGCGATGTGGGCCATGCCACCTGCCCTCTCCCCCAGGTGGGAGTTAATTGTGGTGGGTTATCCTCTTCCTTCCCGGCAACTGCCCAGGGCTCTCTGCAGTCAAGAGTGTGATGTAGAGAAACCAGTGGGGCCACAGCCCAGGGCTCTTTCTCCCCCTGGCAAGAGTTAGTTATTTCATAAGGCAGCGGTAGAAGCTGTGTCACTACCTCCAATCCCCCAGGCAGGAGTTATGGGCTTGACAAGGCAGCGGTAGAGGCTGAGCCACTTACTCCTCTCTCCCAGGCAAGAGCTTACTCTATTATTGCAGCGGAAGCCACGCCACATTTCATCTGACTCAGGTGAGAGTTCCTTAATTATTTTGTCACAGCAGCAGAGTCTGCGCTGCGCACCATCTTCCCCCGGTTGGTAGTAAGATTATTGCAGCTCTGGGGGCCATCTTCCCTCGGGCAGAAACCAATCCTGTTATGGCTGTGGCTGTGAGCTGCACCACATACCTTCGCCCCTCGTCCGGGTAGGAGTGATCCGACTTGCGTGGGTCGGGCAGATGCCGTGCCTCCTCCTACACCTCCAGGCGGGAGTATGGGGCAGCTCTCCCACCTCCCTTTATCGTCACCCAAAGAATATGACTGTCGGACATATTAAGCAGGTGTGAGAAGAGCACGACTGCTTTATTGTCGTGAGTTAATTTAGAGGTGGTCTGTATTGGTCTTTGGATGCTCTACATAACTCTGCCACAATGTCCAGTCCTAACGCGTGAGAAAGAACACTTTCAACTTGCTTGCTATCGCTTATCCATTCTACCTTCTATCTTTTCTGCTCCTCGTTTTCTTTGTGAAGAATCCCTTGCAGGGTTGCAGCATCACTCTGATATCGAGCCCCGATACCGTGTCTTGTGAGTTGTGGCTGTGGTAGTGGAGGAGGGGGGTTCATGTTTGGACTGTGAGAGAAGAGTTTGGGGCTCGTGTGAGACAGCAGGATAGACCTCTGGTCAAAATAAGCAGGTATTCTGGCCCCTGCCCTCACCAATTCCCCAATGAACCTCTGACAAACGCCTTGCCCTGCCTTGATGGACCCTGCCTTCGTTGGGCAAAAGTCCCAGCAGGCCACTGAGCATAGCACCTGAGCATGCTAGAGTGAGGTTTGACTCATCTCTCCGTCTGCTATCCAACATAGTAAGGAAGGTGAGATGGGTGACTGCGGTCCTCAAATTTTAAGCTGCCCTTCCACTGAACCTTAGGTTCTTGCCTCCCATAAGCCTTAGCAGGTTATGCTAATGTCTGAGTATCCAGTGTCCCTTTCTCTCAACTTGCAGATGCTTGTTTTGTTCCTCATGGGGTACAATGCATCAAATGAAACCAAGAGATGGGTGGCATTGGGAGCTAGAGAAATTGACCTGTCTGCAAATGGCCAGGGGTAGGAGGGCAGGGTTGTTTTGCCTTGTAAGACCTACTCTGGCCTTTCCCCAAACTAGCTGACTCCTCTTTAAAATCGCCGTGCACCTTACACTACATATACAAGCCCCCACCCCCTTCAGACGGCCACCCCAGGCTTGGCCTTTAGGGAAAGAACACTAACCGAGGCGCAACTAAGTTCTCCTCTCTAGCCCTGTCGCATTCTCCCACATGGGTGGCAAACCAGACCCAAAGTACCAGTCTATTAGATCTTGGGCTCTTCCCTGTGTATAACGTACTCCCACGTTGCTTTTGCCAGATCAGGAACTGGGTACTTCCAACCTGCACCCATCTGCCTTTCCCACTGTCCCATTAATGAACCTCACCTCACCCCTTCTCTTGAAGAGCCAAGCGCAATGAGGTCACAAATAGTGGCAGACGGGTGCTATACAAGACCACTTATCTGTCCTTTGACCCAGCTCCTCCTTTTTTTTTATATCCCCTTCTCACCAATGTAGCTTTCCCCATCGCCCCCCTTTTCCTTCCCATTCCTAACCACCCATATTTGGCGGGGAACTCTGTGCTTGTGGGCACTTCCATGAAGCAGCGGTGGTCCTCAATGCCTTCCCTGCCATGGGTGGAACCCCCTGGCAGTGCTGTAACATTGGTTACTAGCTCCAAAATGCAGTGTGAATTTTCATTGCTTGCTAGATCCTCCCCAGTACCCTAAAGGCACCCCTCTCTTCCAGAATGAATGTAACAAACTGTGATGTTTGTATATTGTCCTCATTTCTTGACACAAAACGCCTTCCAAAATGCAAAATAATGGCAGACTGAGAAATAAAAAGCTTTTATCCCCCAAATGGTAAATGATCTATGTTGATACATGGGCAGGTAAATGGTTTTTTTGTTTGGTTTATTGGGTGACGCTTGCATTAGAGAACAGAGTGGGAGGAATGGCATATGAGGAGGGATACACGGCTTGTGGGTGTTTGGTTACTTGCCCACCCATTGACTTCCCGTGGTCATGCTAATCCAATAGCCAATAGCCAATAGCCATTACCACCCATTTCCTACCTCTCCCGCCCAAAATACCTTCTCATGGGATCTATTTGAGCTCACTGTTATCAAGCTATACCATCAAACTTTGTGCTGGACGTGCTTGCCAGTGTTATTTCTAAGCATTCTTCTGAGAGTTAATGTCTTAATTATAGCTGTAAACGCGCTCCCGCTATAATAAAAATGTCTTAACCAGATCTGCCTTCAGTCACTCGCTTTATAAGCGCTATGCATGTCTGTCACTGAAGTCTTTATTAAAAAAAAGCATTGGCAAAGCCAAAAGTTTTGGCTTGTGTATAAGTACTAGGCATTTGCCAGGCACTGCTTTTAGATGTGTAGGTACCTTCACAGGGCAATAGAATACCACTGTGTTAGTTACCTGCAAGTGCCTTTCCCGTGCCTACACATAAACCCAAACTCTTTGCATTTCCAGTGCTTTTAGTATTTTTTTTTTTTAGTTCCAGCAACGAATATAGTTGAAAACACATCACAAAGCGAATCGGGGAGTATTTGCTGACAGAATGTGATTAATCGACCAGTATAAGTACTCCAATAGCTGCTTCTAGTTTAGAGGGGAATCTTGCTCTGCAGCAAGAATTGAGTGTGAAAGACACTCTTTGTTGCAACAGGGCACGGGCAGCAGAGCTCTGGCCAGCCTTGACCCCTGCACCCGCCTCAGGGCTGTGCTCGTGAGATGGGGAGTTACTGGAAAGCGGCTGCGCTTTATCGGCCCTGGAGTCCGGCAAGCGCGCCCATAATCTCGTCTGAAAACCGTCACGTTTTAGTAGGAATAAAAAGAACGCTTTTGTGGCAATGAAGAGAAAAATACACGCTTGTCTGTTGAGAAACTCCAAATGGAGGCCAAGGCTTTGAGGGCCGCCCCTGCTCCTCGACCAAGGCCCATTCCTCTCAGCCTTGAGGTCTGTTCTCGGCACCCCCACTAGTGCATTGGACCCTGATTCTCAAAACGGTCATCAGAAATTGGTACGTATGCCACATGCTGTTTCATTTCATTGGGATTAATTTCATTGTATTGCTACCTTGGATAATTGTAACATAACATGTCTTTAAACAAAAATTGGAAACATTGCTTTGGTGTTATAGGGTACTCTCAAAAAAGTGCATTGTGGGCATATAAGAGCCACGTCTTTTACCTGTATAAGAATTATTCAGAGATTTAATAGCCTTATGGTTTTTTTAATAAGTGGTGCATAAATACCGTAGAACTACTGCAAAACATTAATACAAACTATTAAGGAATTGTGTTCTTCGGTAGCTACTTCTTTACACCATTTCAGAGGGCGAGTTGTGACCTAATGTGATGACGCAAGGAGGTAATGATTCACGGTACACTGCTTCCATGTCAGCTGCTGGTGTCTTCCTGTACACCAGTGTGATATACTTCCATCCGACCTCCGGTCCAGCCTGGGAAGTCGGATTGCATGTGCGCGCTTACACACGCACTCAGCAGGGAGCATGCAATAAACACATCAGAACCTTGTGGATGCGTACTCGGCTTAGCCCTTCCGGGGGCGAAGCCGTCTTATTTCCGAGCTCTCACATGGCGCAGGTCTCCCCTCACTCACGTGATCGGGGCCACTGTATACACCACATTGCTCCCAAACCTGGAATATTGTCTCTTACTGGTTCTTTTCCTCTTCTCCCTGGCCACCTGGGCTTCTCTCACCTCGGGTCTCCGGTGGTAGATTCCTCGTAGGACATATCCTTGTAGCTGGGTCGAGGGTTGTGGTTCCTCTTTGAGTTGGTACCTCGTGTGTGATCTCTCTGGTAGCCCTGTCGCAATGAAGCCTGCGATGGGATCTTCTGCTCAGTCGAGTGGTGGCACTGTGTCTGCTTGCTGGTATATGTTGTTGCTCGTCACTTCTTGTCCTCGGGTGACGGTCACCATACTCTGATTGGAGTCGCGTACTGCCCATGGGCATGATTCATATGCCATTGTCATCTTTTTCGAGGGTGCCCTGGGTTTTAACTAGTGCAGTGTCGCCCATCTGTAGTTCTCTGTGGTGCAGGCTTGACTCTCCTTATAGTTTCGCCTTTCTTGTCTCTCTTCTATGAGTGGCATGTCTGGTTGCGGTGTTACCCAGCTTGAGTGTAGCAGTAGTTCGGCTTGGATAGGCTTCCTGAACATTAGTGCCACTGGGCTGACTCCTGTCGACGTGGTGGAGTTTGTCTGTGTGTCTGGAGGAATCGGTACACTGCCGGCAGCCAGGGTTGATGGTGTTCCTTTGCGATCATTATGACTTTGTTTAGGGATCCCATGAATCGTTCTGCATCTTCATTTGCCTTTGGCCAGCATGGGGTGATCTTTCAGTGTTTCACGTTTAGGCTGGTGAGAAACTGCTTCAGCTTGTGACTGGTGAACGGTGGCCCATGTCACTTTTCACTTTTCTTGGTATTCCATGTATGGCAAACACTTTTTCGAGGGCGGTTATAACTGACATGGCATCCGTGGACTTGACATGCTCCACCTCACGGTATCTACTGAATTCATCAATTACAAGGAACAAGTACCCTTCCACCGCGATGGTGCAAAAGTCCACACTCAACGCCTCCCACCTTGTTTTGCTCGTGGGTACGCTTGTTATGGGTTCGAGGCTGCTAGGCTCCTTGATGACTGGCATGCCGCTCAGGTTTTTACCAGTTCTGTATCCTTCGCATCCATATTCTGGACTTCAGATAGGCCTGGGTCTGCACGATGCCTTGGTGGCTAACTTTAGTGCTCTTTTGTTATGACTCACTGCCTATGACGTCCCCAAGGACTCCGAAGCACTCCAGGAAGTCTCTGGATGTGGAACCCAGACCAGCACGTCTAACTCGTTTAGTCGGGGAAGAGTTCTTCCTATCAATGCACCCCTCTGTTGTTTCAGATAGGAACAATCTGAGGAAATAATCAATCAGAAGAATGGGGACTTGCAACACGAACACCGCCAGCTGTAAATGCAGAAAAACAGCAGTTAGAAACACAGACTAGTATTCTCCAAATACAAGAGAAGGAGTGGGAAGCGAACCTCTAACAGGGAAGTGGTTTCCCAGGGTGAGCCAGCAGCACATGTGGTTATGGCACAGCAGTGTCCCAATTTGGCCAGGGATATCTGGAACGACAGGAATGCGAGGTGAGACTGAGTGGTGGTGAAATATGGAATGTGAATAGTACTGGATTAAGGAATCTTACCAGGAGCGATGAGCCATAGTTCGATGGAGCTTGAAGGTCCAAGAAATCCAACACGGAAATGTATCGAATGGGAGGTAGGTTGTTAGTGGGACCTGTCCCGAAGGCATGAGGACGCCTGAGCGAACGGGATGGTGCAGATACAGCAAGCGTCTCTAGTCTGTGCACGGGTTGTGGTGCGGTAATGAGGAAATCGGGGAATAAAGAAAAGCAGGTAAGTGCGTTGAGCAGCAAAGCATCTCTGGTTAAACTGACTCTTAAGCAGAGCAGCAAAGGAAGTCCAATGAACGGAAGCAGTCGTCAACATGCGGGCAGGTAAGTAGCACAAGTAGTAAGCAGAGCGATTCCGGGGACATAGCAATAGTTGACGTTGGTCAGACAGCAAGGAGCAGAACGTTTGTCAGAACAGTCCGTGAGCAGGCCGAGTTGAAACACTGAGGGTCAAACAGTTCCAAGGATGAGGCAGGGGCAAAGTCCGGTTGGCAGAAACAGGTCAGCAATGTCGAATCCAAAAATAGCAAGAACAAGCGTGAAATAAAAAACAACTTTAATCAGAAGCACTGGTTTGCCGTATGAAGGCAGTTCTTATTCTTCGACGCACGCAACAGCCTCCGTGTCAAGTGACCGCGAGGACCGATCCTCCCGTTGGCCTCTGTATACACTGCCAAGGACACCTCCAAGGCAGGAGGCACGGAGCTCTCCGTATGCATATGGAATGCATTCTAAAGGAACGAGGCTGAGAAGCTATGGGCAAAGAACGTTTCACTGTATGTGGACCTGTCACAGTATATTTATGTGAACCCCTGACATCTTTCTTCTAGTGTTTCTGGTAGGTCAATTCGGTGTCCTTTCAGTATGATGCCTTCTTCTGATACTGTTAGTTCATGATGGATTCTGAATAGCGCCTGTAGCTTCTCCTGAGCTGCCGCAGTGCGGTGAGCCACCATGGACAGATAATTTCTCCAATCACCTGACTGGATGGGCCGTTTCATGCGTTGCAGGCAGGCATCAGTCACTGTTTCTTCTGCTATTTCCTGCAGCGTTAGTGCTCATAGACGTGCACAGGCTATCACATGGCACACATGTTCCTCTGTCTCGATGGCATGTTCTTCTTGTTTGGTGGCGAGACTGGTAGTCCCGCCCCAGCTGTGTAGGACACGTCGATGTTGAACAGCTGCAGTTGGAGCATCCACTTTTCCAGCCGCGCAGGAGGTTGTGCGGCCAATCTCTTGAAAATACGTACCAGTGGTTTATGGTCCTTGAATATGTTTGCTGGTTGTCCTGAAGATACACCCGGAAGTGATGACAGCCCCATAGTATCGCCAGTGCCTCCTTTTCTATGTGGGCATATTACCTTTTGTTTGGTTTTGGTTAATGCCCGACTGGCAAAATCAACTGGTTACACAGTGCCATCTCTGTCCACTTGGGTGAGCACAGCTCCCAGCCCCACAGGGTTGGCATCCACCAGCAGTTCTGTGGTGTGGTCAGTATCGAAGAATGCCATCTTGGTAGTGCTTGATTACGAGGCTTTGCGTGGAATGCATGTTGGTGGTGTTCCGACCATTCCCATTGTTTCTAAGTTCTCTCAGTGGTGCTGCAATGTTGGCCAGGTTGGGGATAAACCTGGCACCGTAAGGGGCCATGCGCATGAATCTTCTTACTTCCGATGCTGATGTGGGGGCTTTTGCTTCTTTGATATTGCAAACCTTGGCCGCGTCGGGCGATACACCATCTGAGTTGAACATGTATCCAAAAAAGTGTAGTTCACGTTTGTTAAATTCACATTCCTCTGCGTGTAATGTGAGGCCGGACTCCTCTAGGTGCTGCAGGACTGTGGCCAGCTGCTCGTAGTGTTCTTCTGTCGTGGTTCCATACACTATGATGTCACCACTGATGTTGGTGGTTCCGGCGAGGCCATTGAGTACTCTCCTGATTTCATTCTGAAAGACCTCAGCAGCGGGGGATATTCCAAAATTTTGTATTTTTGTATTTTTAGAGTCCCGGATGCGACAAATGTCGTTATATATCTGGATTTTCGGGCGAGGTGTAGTTGATGATAGCCGGAGCGTAGGTCGAGTTTGCTGAAAACCTTCACTCCTGTTAGGAGCATGATCAGCCCATTGATTGTAGGAGTGACATGGCGCTCTCGACCGATGGCTACATTTGGTAGCCGCATATCAATGCATACCCTCGCTGCGTTGGGCTGCCGTGGTTTTTGGGTGACGGCCATGGGGGATACCCACGGTGTTGGGCCAGACGTTTATTCTATTATCCCTTGCATCTCTAGTTTCTCCAACTGTTTATTGGCGGCTTCCCTCATGTGAAAAGGGACACGGCGGTGCTGCACTGCCTTGGGTTCAATCATTGGGTCGATGTGCAGCTCGATTGTTCTTCCGTGGAGACATTCTATTCCCTGGAATTCTTTTTGGTGTTTTGTTAGGAGGTTGTCTATCTCTGGTGGGCTGACGCTAAATGTGAAGTGCACTTGCTCTAGTTTTGCAGTGGTGCGACAGTTTAGCAGTGTCGTTAGTCCAGCATCCGCTACGTATATCATGGCCCGGCATGTGGTTGCATTGTGCGCCAGGTCAGATCGGAATGACCCTGCTACTGGTAGTGGTTTACTGCACACCTACACGAAAAGTTATACTCGTTAGTTCTTGAGCTTCGGGTCTATTTTGTTGAAGGTATGGATGGGAATGATGTTTACCGCCGCTCCTGTATCTATAACCACTTTGGTGGAAGTTACATCAGACCAGGGGTGGACTGGGAACCAAAAGAGGCCCTGGAAATAATTTTCAAAGTGGCTCTATATTACACATTTTTAGCAAGCACCAACATTTTCATATGGAAAAAGTGGAAATACCCCACAAAATAGGCCCAGAGTGCAGAGGCCTACCGGGAAATCTCCAGAGTTCCCTTTAGGCCAGTCCACCCTTGCATCGGACAGGATGGTGGAAGATGGTCGCCTAGGTTTCTTCCCTTTTTCGATTGTTCTTTGTCAGTTTTATAGTGGAAATCATGTGGACTCTATGCACTCAACCCTTGCTCCTTTTTTTTTTTTTTGTTTTTGTTTTTTTTCTCGCTTTTCACGTCCATCTGGGGACGTTTCTTCTTCTGAGGAGTCTTCTGTGCCGCTACTGCTGGGTGATCTCTGCATGGTAGCGACCGCTCTCGCTTTTCCTATTTCTCTTTATTGCCTGCTCGAGGTGTCTTGATGTCCTGAATCCCTCCAAGGTGTGGGGATCAGGCATACGGCCGCAGTGATTCAGCCTCTTACACACTCCTAGAGCTGGACATGGTTCTCCCCTGTGCCAGGGTTCTCCACCCCATTTGCATGTGTCTCCCCGTCTTGACCGCAGTCCTGGCCCTGTGTTGGTGGGTCGCCTCTCCTCTTGCTGACCCCGGACTGCCGCTACTTCTTCTTCCTTCTGCATGTTGTGGATGGGTAGTCGCTGCATTGCTGCTTACATGACTGCTACCTGGTCATCCGTGCACTCCCGGAGTCTCCCCATGGTTAGGATGTGGTCCAATGGGATGTTTCTCTCAGACAACAGTGCCCTGACCAGCTTGTCTGATGACAAACCACTGATGATCTGTAGACGGACAGCAAACTCTTCGTCTGGGAATTCGCACCCTAGCGCAAACTCCCTGAGATGTGCATAGAAGTCATCAATGGATTCCTTTTCTCTGACGGGTCATGCAAAAAATTGGAATAACTCAGTCTGGGTTCAATTCAGCCTTGAACCTGTTGTTTAGTGCCGCTTTTGCTTTGTTATACTCATCTGATGTCCCTCTGTTTGAAAGCGTGTTGAACAGACGGAGCGCAGAGGTGCCATTATTCAGCAGTAATAGGGTGTGTTGCCTTCTCCCTTCGATGAAGTCTGTGGCCTGTAGGTGCAGTTCAAATTGTTGGAGCCATATCCCCCATCTGAGGGCCGCCGCAGTGGTATATGGGTCAAAGGTTCTCATAAAGGTTGCCTGCGTAGTGTGACCTTCCAGTCTCAACATGTTGTCCATTAGGTGTTCGCCGCTGCTGCCTGTTTTAGTTGGGCTGGCTTGTGGGCTGGCCATTCTTGCATGGGCTTGCCGTTCTCACATGCGCACGTTTCTTTGTTTGTTTTTTTGGGCTGCGCACCTACTTCACGCTTTTGCCCCAGTCTTAAGTCTGCTTACTTGGTCTCTGGGTCAGCAGTTGGTGCTCTTCCTTCACGCTGTGGTCTCCCCACCTAGTCACTGGGGGCAGTTGCTATGTTCCAGTTGCATTGGTTGGTCGCTTAATGTATCCTTTCTCTCAGCCTCTTATATGCCTTTTCCAGCAACTGTGTGTGGGGCACGGTTTTAGGTTTTCGTTTTGCCATGAGTTTATTTATTTGAATTTTATTTAATTTTTTTTTAACCCCTCGGGTGCCTCGTCAGACGGCCGTGCACGGGGCTCAGCATTCTTTTTTTTTAATTTTATTTATTTATTTATTTTTTTTTTCCTCCACATATCCGGGCTAACGTGGTTTCTGAATAGATCCTGGGCGCCAGTGTGATGTACTTCCATCCGACCTCCGGTGCAGCCTAGGAGGTCGGAATGCATGCACGCGCTCACACACGCACTCAACGGGGAGCATACAGTAAACCCAGTCCGAGCTTTGTGGATGTGTACTCTGCATAGCCCTTCTGGGGTGAATCGTCATTATTTCTGCCCGCTCACATGGACCAGGTCTCCCCTCGCTCACAGGATCAGGGCCACACTGTATACACCACAACCGGTTACTTTTAAGGTGCACGTTTTAAAGACAACAGCCTTGCACAACGTTGAGACTGGTGGGTAAGAGACCTGTTCCCAAGTCGTAGGATGAACCTTATTGCTGAAGTGATGGCCATCTGCTGCAGATAATCCACTAACCGATCACTAAGCATTTGCCTCAAAGTGGGCTGCATGACTTTTTTTTTAAATGTGCCAAGCTTTTCTTTGCATATTGCAAGGATTGGAGGGGGTGGGGTGTGCTTGGAACTTAGCGGAGCGCATTTAATAACAGTAGGGAGCAGCGAGTTAAAAAGAAAATTGCGTCCATCCCCCCTCCCTTCATTGTCCAGGGGTGTACTGGGGGCACCACATTTTTGTTTAACTGCCCGTGGCGCTGCTGCTGCTAAGGCAGGCCCTGTTCTGAGCGCATTAGTCTGAAAGGAGTTCCCGTTGACAGCACTGTTTACCGGTGGTGTAAAGGTAAGATCTGAATGAAACCTAATATTAAAGCGCCACCTATGAGCCGGAACTATTGCATTGGCTACAGAGAGATGGGAGAAGACCCATGAGGACAGATGCATGGCTTGTGGATTTTGTTTGGTTATTTACCAACTCATTGACTGCTCATTGTCCTGCTAATCCCTATTTTTGTTCCCACCCACGCCCTGCCCATCCCTGCCCAAAACACATCCTCCTGGGAAGTGTTTGAGCTAACTCTATCAAGCAGTAACATTATCCTGCCAATGTTTTTTCTGAGCCGTCTGCTGAGAGTTAATGGTTTAATTGCAGTTAAATGAAACTTGTCTAATATAAAAGTCTTAAACGAGTACATTTTGTTTCTTCCTTTTTTGTATTTGGCTGTAACTTAGAACTCGTACAAACACCAAATAAAACGCAATTTGCACAATTACCAAATCGCTAATCAAAACATAAACCACATCTAAGATCGCAGCTTGATAAGATTGACAATACTGTACTATAACAAATACAAGGTATACAATCTCATAAAAGACGCAATCAATCATGATTACACAGCTCATTCATTGTCCGAGATTAGTTCTACCCTTCTGGTATTTCATTAATCTCGAAAAGCTTCACATTGTCTAAAAGCTCTAGAGCTCTACTGCGACAGAGTTAGAAAATCCACGTAAAAAAGACGCATCCAAAAGCTTTCACCACCCACATATTTTTCATCAGTTTTCTTAAGTGCACAGTACGTTGTGCAATTAGTGCAGGACAATATAATGTCACATATTTTAAAGTATCCTCAATAGCCACAATACCAACAGGGGAGCAGCGTCGGGTGTTATTGGCTTCCTCCATAATAATATTGCGCGGGTTAAAAGAATATCCATTCTAAAACGCATACAATTGCACCTGGCCCGAGGGTCAGGCAAAATACACACATGTGAGGGCAGAGAAAGATGAGAAAGAGAGCGATATGAATGGAAAGTATCTACTGTTGACATCCAATCATGTTCGTAAAGTACCTTTTTTAACACGACTAGGATTGTCAAAAAGATCATTGGCGACCAGACCAGCCTCTGCAAGAAAGCCGGTACACTTCTCTACAAAAGAGCAAAGAGAGCCCTCCATTTGCGAGGCCACAGCGGGGGCAAGTTCAGTGTATAAAGAACGAGTGGAGGGGATACAGACATCGGAATAGCTAAAGCTAATGTCATTTATCCCTAACGAGAAGGGATTTAATCATCTAGGAACCCTCCTTCACATTAGGGCCACTAAAAACTCCAATGCTGAAAAACGCATCACCTCTATTCTATACACAATTTTAGGCACAACTTTCCTCTCGTTCCAGTGTGCTTTCAGCCACTTCATTTGTATTTATCAACCCCTTGCACGGAAATCCTGTTAAAACAAGCATTGACAAAGCCAAACAGTTTATGCCTTGGCACAGGTATTAGATGGGCATTTGCCCGACACTGCTATCATATACCCAGGTAATTACACCATTTTCCAGCTGTTGTATCTTAAGGCGAGTTTGTATCATCACGCCAGTGCTTAGCAAATGCCTATACCATGCCTATACAAAAGTCAAAACTGTTGTCTTTGTCAACGCTTGTTCATTTTGACAAATGGAGGAGAGCTCAACTAGGCTTCAAGGGCATGTGAGTGCAGCATGTTTTCTGCCAAGTGGCATTACCTCTGTATTTGATTAATTCAGAGGCAGCTTTCCTTTACTCAATGCAACGGTATGGTTGAGGCATTCTAATGGATTTCCTTGAGACACAGAGGTGTCAATTGGCTGGAAGCTGATCCAGGTGCCATCTGCATACCATTGTTAACTGAAGGTAATGTTATTGTGACCAAGCGGGGAAGACGTAAAGTGGTAGAATCTCACCCTATAAATGCCCTGACATGCAACCGAGTAAGATGGATTTGAGTGCAGCTGGATAGAAAAGAGTGGACCCAATCCAATGGGCCACCCCGTTCACAATGGTGGTTCAGCAGGATTGTGATC
The DNA here is from genome assembly GCF_040938575.1 of Ambystoma mexicanum. Taxonomy (NCBI): domain Eukaryota; kingdom Metazoa; phylum Chordata; class Amphibia; order Caudata; family Ambystomatidae; genus Ambystoma; species Ambystoma mexicanum. The sequence continues at coordinate 603,524,125 of NC_090921.1, read as the reverse complement.
CACTGTGCTATATGCGAACAAGGGATTTAAGAGGATCATCTATAGAGTTGCTCCCTCACCAAGAGCCAACAGGCCCACTATCATTGTCATAAGAACTATTTTGGAGTCTATTGCCGGTCTGTTCGTTACACGCATTCCGAATGTCTGTTGTGATGAGCTGTTTTGTGGTTTAACTTTCAAGGATTTTGCTTGGAACAGCTCCTTGTGTCCTGTTGTTGTTTCTTTTGAATTAAGGCAGGGGATTTATTAATCTCCCTAATTACCAGCAAGAGGAACTGGGCCGAGGAAATCCCCTGCACCAAAAATGGAAGAGTCCGGCCATGTGACAAGTTTTTACTGTTTTATTCAAAAATCATTAACCGGGATTGAGACATGGCCAATATAACATTCTCAAATACTCTGTCTTTGATCTTGAGCCTGTCGTCCAGTTTTGATGCTGCGTGACGTCCCAAAAATAAAGATACACCCTAAAAACCTACGTGGATCAGGATTTGTTAGTAAGGTAGACTACATATATATTGCGTAGTGTGTTAATACATTTATTGGATAACACATATCTGGTGTCTCCTCCTGCGACCACCTCCTAAATGTTGTAATTACAAACATTTCAGGTTAGTGTGCTGTGATGGGTGATGTAACAAAGTGTGACCTTAACGTCAAAGGTGGATAGGGATTGGGCAATGAAGGTGAGCTTTGGAAAGTTACCAGGCCAAGTGCAACTATTCAACGTGGTGAGAACGGCCCCAAAGGTGGTGTATGTTCTCAACTGGTTGACATCTCCAATCTCCTAGGCCTTCAGACAGAGCATTCGGCTTTGAACCTAGTATTATTTTTATATCATCTTGCCTTCGGTTGGATGGGAACAGCCACCTTAGCCTGGCTCGAATGAATAGGCTTTGTCTTGCAGGTTCAGATTACGTGTGTAGGGACCACAAACCTGAGATCTCCTGCTTGCAATTATAAGGATTTTCAGCTTATTACACACAGGTGTCCTATCTCATCTGTTAACTTGAAACTTTCCTCTGTGTCCTTGGCAAGGCTGTGCACAGTGGCTGCATTGGAGGCTTGGTCTGCACGTCTTGGCAAGTCAGCCTGTCGGCTCCTCTCTGTACTCTCCAGTCCTTTCATCTCCTTCCATTCAGGCCAATGTAATAGTGGCTTCCATGTTGATTTACGTGGTCGCCCATATTAGTTGCGTTTAAGCATCAACAAGCAGTTCATGTGTATTCTTGTGCAACTTGAGGTTTCTCTATAGCAAGAGTGTCAGTCTTCTGTCTGAGTGAGTCATAAGCATGTTCTTTGTGTCTGCCTGCAATTCATGTAAGTGTCTGCATAACTTCATACAGGGATGCCTATGTGCTTCATGTGTAACGCATTGTGTCAAAGTGTCAGCCGTGATGTCATCGGCCGTCTTCGAGGTTACACTCAGTCAACTTGCTCCATTGATTGCAAACTTGTCTCTTCAATGACCTCATCAGGATAGGGTCTAAATGGCTGTCTGAGTGAATAGCGTTTCTCACATCTGTGATCCATTGATGATTGGGAGGAGAGACCCAGGAACGATGTACACCTTTTGTTTCATTGTCACCGAGATGAGATTGGGAAAGGTGCAACAAGGGCCACATTTAGGCCTCCCTGTTTAATCCACTCTCTGGTTGATAGATCGACACACTGACCGTTCTACCTGACCTTTCTCCCCATTAAAGTGCAGCTTTGGGATCCATACTTTCACCACTCCACCCAAGTGACCATGATACTTCACTTATTCATCTAAACTACAAGTCATATAGCAGCAGTCCGTTGGGCTTACACCATACCCATTTTCCCATATAGTTGCATGATAACTTTGTGCCTTGAGGGAACAGAGGACATTGCTTCAGGTGTGCAGTACTAGTGCTAAGGCAGCTAAGAGTACCCTTTATTCCACTGGCCATCCACAATGGTATCCAGGAAAAGACGTATGTCAGCTAATCTTCATCTTCTCCTACTGGGTTTCTTACTGCCTCCATCTTGGCATGCAGGTCTGATAATTGCATTAATGCCTCTGTGAGTGTTCCATTCTCTCCATCATGGGAGGGCACGTGCGTGTAGCAAGACAGTTCGATCTTGGTGCACATGCCTCCTTCCATGGCTGTGAGAAGATCTAGAACATACCTTTTCTGTAAAGTCATAAGTCGGACAGCTCTCAGCTCTTCTTTGATGGCATTGAACCCCTTGACTGTCGAGTATTGTCTGCAGCATTTCCTTCTGATAATCTGGAGCCATTTGGTGTTTCAGTTGGCCTGGACCCCTGGAACAAATGTGATGAACAGTGTGAGGTCTTCTGGTATCGCATTGAGTGTCTCTTCCATCCTGGATGAGAAGTAGTTTCCTCTTTTCACTTATGTGAGCTCTACCAATCTCTTCTTCATTTGGTGTGCCTCCCAATTTAGGGAACCCATCTACTTGTATGTCCCTTTGAAGCACCACAAATGCTGGTGTGTTCAGTTGTACTAGAGAACATATTCCTCCCCAGTTTGGTAGTAGTTGCATGCACGCCTTGGACCCACAGGCCCAATAGTGATCCATTATCACTGCGATACAGACCTTCATATCCTGTGTATTCGACAATCGTTTGCATCCTTTGTTCACTCTTCACTGGACCGTCATTCTGGAAGCACAGAAGCACAGAAGCATTCTTGAATGGTATGGTTGGCATAGGACCTCATTCATTCTCCACCCATTTGAGCAGCTTGGCGCTTGTAGCCCATTCCTTGAGGCAATCCTCATTTTCCTTCTGTACCACTTCTACTGGAACTGTGCACCCCACCATCCCTTCCATCCATCCTTCTGCTGTGAATACCTGTCCATATACCAGCAACTGAGGTCTCTCCCAGCATCCTGGCAGTCCCCATGTCTACCTTTTTCCTGTTTTTGGACATTGCACTCCTTTTTCCTTTTGTGGCACTATTCTTGCTTCTCCTTTGTTTGGGCCATCCAAAACGTATTCTATTGTTTTGTCTGAACTCCAATATTCATCGATCATTGCTTGAGTCTTGATATAGCTATCTTCATACAGGAACGTCTTCTGTGACGTCAATTGCAGTGTGGCCCATCTTCCTTGGAATCGGCCTCTTGTGGTGCAGAGCGCAAGGTGACAATGGCATTGCGCTCTGGCTGTCGGAATTTCTGTAGCTATGGATATTCTGGAAGCACTCATGTATAGGGGATGAGAGAGAGCACACATTGCAGCACTCCTTTGTGGCTTCTTTCCCATCATGATCATATGCTTATTAATGCACCTGTACAGCGTGTTTCAAGGCACAACAAGACAAGAGGGTGGGGGAACTGGAAGTATAAAAACAAAAACAATCTAACTAGGCCTTGTGACTGACACCACACGTTGTTAGACACATGGGCTGAATCAGTTAGATGGGCATTTACATGTTCAAAATCCATGTCTGCACTTCGCCTGAGTCGTCTTACCTCTCAAGCAGCGCTAGTGACCTGTTCAGATAGGGCTTCAGTGATGACGGGAATTGGGGTTGTGTTAACATATAGTTCAGTACGTGCATGAGACAACACAACATTTGCAATGCAAAGAGGATGAGGAGGTAGAGGCCGCTGAATGCAGAGAATGTCAATAAACTTGCTCTGGCTGCAGATTCCATGTCTTGTACAGTTGTGCGTTTCTGGCTCTGTCCAAACATTTGGCATAACAATTTACCAGAACTCTTAATGCCCAACATTATCATTTGTCCGAATAATTAAACTCTGGTGTGGTAATATCGTGCTACTGCAGCAATAAATAGTCGCTCGAAAACAAATTGGACCTTTGGGTCACTGAGCAAAGTAATAATGGGCACACTGCTTCTTATCAATATTGGATATGTGTGTGCAACATAAAGAAGGAAAGCATTGACAAAGACCTTTGCAGGGAGCATCTGTTCAGAGGTTGCGATGCGTTCATAAAGGGTTTCCTTCACGTGTGTAATTACTCGTCGAAAGACAGTTCAGTGCAAATGAAGACAGTGGGCTTTATTACAAGTATAGCGGTAAGTGGTAAATGTTGCGGTAAATCCGTTATTGACAACTTTACCACTACGCCAAATTATGACTATCCAAAACATTGCCGTTAATTCCACCAGCGGAATTACCTCCGGCGGAATTACCTCCAGTGGTAATTCCAGCAGTAATTGGAAGAATTAGTGCTGGGGCTAATTCTGCCGACGGAGTTGCATCCTAAAAATAACATATTTCCTTCTAATTACAAGACCTAAATCAGCGGAATTGCCCCCAAAAATTTTAGGATTTAGGAAATTCTGCCAAAAAGGTGGAGCTAAATGCATACAGGTGTTACAAATCAAGACACAGGTACACCAGAACCACTCAGGAGGAGTAACATGCAGCCACAAGCAGACATTGATTATGGTCTCCACATCCAACTAAAGCAGCATGCAGGACCACCACATCCAACTAAAGCAGCATGCAGGACCACAGCAGGGAAGGAGACGGGCCGACCAAAGGCGCAGGAGACGTATTCAGCAGAGGGCACCCATACCACATGTCTGCCCATCCCTATGGTCACTGACAGACTGCCAATGAGTGACTCTATATCGATTGGACCGTCCCATCATCAGAGAAGTGCTCACCCTGATACGTGCAGACCTACACAGTGCCATTGCCATCGGAACTCCCTCCCCCCTTGCTGAAGCTTGCCGCAGTCCTACACTTCTGTGGCACGGGTTGATTCCAGCACACAGTTGGGACACTGCATGGGATGGCACAGCCCCCCTTCTCAATGGTGCTGGACAAAGTCCTGTATGCGCTCATGAGGCATGCCCATCTGCACATCTCCATGCCCATCACCGGGCGCAGGTGCATGTAGCAAAGGAACCTTTCTACAACATTGCCCATTTCCCCAATACCATAGTGGCAGTGGATTGCACACATGTGGCATTGGTACATCCCCTGGCAATGGAACAGGCATACCGGAACAGGAAACCATACCATTCCATGAATGTGCAAATGACCTGAGATGCGGACCTCACCATCCGCCATTGCTGTGCCCGATACCCTGGTGCCACATATTATTTCATGATACTGAGGAACAGCAACCTACCTGCATACATGAATACACAGAGGACAGCTCATCTGGCCTGTGGGGTAAGTATCAGTCAGACGTGACTTCCAAAATCACTAACGCCCACCTGGGGTATGTAAGTAGTAGCAAAGTGAAACAACTACAAGTCCTATGATGCAACAACAGAAATGCACAGAACAGGCCTAGAACCCTCACTAGCATACAGACTTAGACCATGCAAAGACGCAGGTCATCCTGCCATGCAAGGCAGCACAACGCAGTCGGGGCAACATCCAACCCATGAGAGCATTGCAATGGACCCTAAATGGTGTACTGCAACACCATAGTTGACCAGTGCATTATTAATGACACATCATTGACATATACCACATGACTGCCGACTCCCACAGTGTGAAGGACTGCAAGTGAACCACATAGGGCTAGTCCAATCAACCCTGATGCACACAGGGTCACCATGCACAGCCCCTCAGTAATTCACATGGGTGTATTCACATCAGGGCCATTAACAAGTACCCACAACCACACACCACCATGTCTCACATAGTCCATTCATGTTTTGCAGGTGATGCTGGCTACCCGCAGTTACCATGGTTGATGAAACCTGTGAGAAACCCTACCACACCACAGGAGATGCCTACAATGATGCGCAGAGGAGGACCAGGTCATGCATTGACCGGATATTTAGATTGCTCAAATCTAGATTCAGGTGCCTTAACCACACAGCCAGTACCCTCATGTAGAGCCAAACGAAAGTTGGAAAAAGTGTAGTAGTATGTGCAATGCTGCACAACGTCTGCATACGTAGGAACATTGAAATGCCACCAGAAGAGGCCCATGACCCCCCTAGCTCTGATGAGGAAGATGCTGATGGCATGAACAGGGCATCACAGGACATCCGTGGGAATGTGAGGGAAGGACAAATGGTCCGCCAGGACCTCATTGACAATTACATTTGGAATGGGACACATGCAGCCAGTACATGCAATGAATGCACAAGTCTCAATTGCATTGAATTAAAACTTAAAAGATTATCTGGATTCCACAGTGTTATTCTTGTCAACAAGGCACCCCCAGCGCCAACACAAACTCCCACTCCCCAACCCCAACTCCTATGTAGCACCCCCAACACCAAATCCCACTACCGCTTCCTCTTTTCCCCTTTGTCCTTAAAATGGGAAGCATGAGATGTAAGGCGCTGCGAACATCGGGGTGGTGTTCCTGCCATTGACCCCTCAGTAGGGATGACAGACAGGGAACACCCCTGTACACTGCCCTGGAGGTGTTCCATTATGAGGATTATGGCTCGGACCATGGTCTCATTGGAGGCTGAAACCTGCCCTGCTAGCTCCCTCAGCCTCTGGCTCACAAGGAGTTGGCTGGCATTCATGTTCACTGTGCTCTGGCACAGTCGTTCCATGGCACTGGACATCAGTCTTGTTTACCCCTGAATAACATCCTGCATTGCCTGTGAGTGTTATAATTCCTCTTGTGCAACTGCACGCATCTGTACCTGCCCATGCTTGATGTGGTTCAGTCAGTCCTGGGTGGCCTGCATTGTGGGGGCTGCAACAAGTTCCGAGGATTGTGCATGGCCATGGACTACATCCCATGCTGGAGAATCGGTTGGATTGGCTTGTTCATCTGAGAACATTTCCTGTTGGTATGCCAGTGCACAGCAAAATGACCATGGTGAAGGAGCTGTGTGTAGTTGCAAGAGGCTCCACATGTGTGAGGACTCGGGTGAGAAATGGGGGGACAGGTGAATGAGCATGGCCTGATGGTGTGGGAGTACACTCTGTGTGCACATCTTCTGCGGCAGCCATGGGCTGGTGGTCTTGCAGCCTATCGTCCACACTCGGGCCCATGTGTGCGTCTGCAGACTCCATATCTGCGGTGGTTGCCAGTGTAGCTGCCTGCACATTTGTGGTGTGTTGAGGCCTGGTGCCTGTGCCCTTTTCTGCAGTGGACTTAGCAGTAGGTGGCACAACTGTGGGGTGCCTTTTATTTATATTTTTTTTGGTGGCATGCAGCCGTTCCTTGCCCTAGTCCCCTAGTCTGTCCAGTTGGCCCAGGGACCCCTGTTGGAGCTTGTGTAGTGGATGGTCTGGGCTCATCGGATGGTTCCTGAGTGTCTTGAGTGCTTGTTGGGAGATAGTGATATGTGCCTGAATACATTGTTTAGTTGTGCATAACAAGTCAACATTCACTGTCATTTGTACTTTGCCCTCAGTGTATTACTCCTGCACGGGGTGATGACTCATTTGACTGGTAGTGTTGGGGTAGCAAGCGTTGTATCAAGGTGTACATGTGGTTGTGTGGGGTGACCTGCTTGTTCACTTACTCCACAACCTTATTGTCCCACTAGGACCTGTGTATATGAACATCAGGCCTGTCGATGCATTGTAGAGTGTGGTGCTGTCCGCTGATTGGCTGATATTGTGTACTGTCAGGGTCATGTCGACCTGATGTCGGTCATTGTGTTGATGTGTGGTATGTTGCAGTTGCTCGGCTCACAGGGCTGACACACATGTCCACTGGTGTTCAGTGTTGGCCAAGGACTCAGTCATTGCTGTGTTACTGTGCTTGGGTGGCCAGTGTGCGGGCAAGGGGTTGTTGTGGATGTTCATTGTTTCTTCCATCTTGCCATGCCATGGTGGTGCTTGGCTGTCTCATCCCCTCCCCAGCCTGCCTCGTTGCCATGTTTGTGTTGTCATGGCTTCAGTGACTCAAGTAGTTCTGGCCTGCTGTCTTACATGGATGCTTCATGCATTGTTGTGGTTGCTGTTGCATGCATTCATGAATGCATGCATGGCAGTCGCTGCATTTGTTTATGCCTCCATGGTTGTACATCTATGGGGCCCTCATTCACTCAGGTACTCACTCTGGCTGCTGACTCTACTCTGCTATGCCCACACCATCAATTCCAGCCAAATGTAGGATTCCACTCACCTTCTCCACCCAGGGTGTGAGTTCGAGGGGTTCCACACTCCCGCCACCAGTGGCTGCTGTCTCCCTTCGTTGGATGGGGATGAGAATCCTTACCCTGCCCTTTAGGTCATTCCACCTTTTTTCATCTCATCTGATGAGATGTGGCAACCACATTGTCCCTAATGTCACCCCATATGGCATTTTGCGTCCATTTTCCTGTGTTGCGACCCATATAACTCCTCCGAGTGGGCACCCATATGCTCAGCGAGTACTGTTAATTCTCTGTAAATTTGGGCTTCCTGAGCCTCATATGGGGGATGCTGCTTTTCCCTTTTCCTCATGACATAATTTTTGATTGTCATGGGGTTTGGATGGCACTCCTGTGACGTGATATCCAATGATTGTAATTTCAAAAATGGCTGCCGCTGTGCTTGCTTTTATAGCAGCAACGTTTTCCATTGGTGGAATATTCGTTGGTGGAAATTCCACCGTCCTGTAAATTCCGCTGATCTGTGGTGGAAATTCTGCCACATCCACTGTTTTTGGCGTTAATTCTGCAGGGGGGAATTACCATTGAATGCTGTGCGCGCCTGCCATTTGGAATATGGCAGTAATTCCACTGCAGCACACGGCAGTAATGTGAATTCCACAGTAGTGGAATCACCGCCGATTACTGGACTAACCCGTAATGAGGCCCAGTGTGCCTAATCTAGCTTTTCAATTTGCCCGTCGTCTTGCTCTAGTTCTTGATCGTGTCTGAATTTGCCACAGTGTTTCTTCTTCTTGAATTCGATCATCTGTGCGTTGGGCCAGGGGAGGGTCTCACCTATGCAGGGCTTGATATCTCCTAGGTAGTTGCATGCCATTTTACCTACTCGCTTTACGGCTCTGTCTGTTGCTTTCTCTACTATGAATGGGCCGTCCAATCTCGGTTTGTGCCACGCTCTGACAACGTTTCTTAAAAGTACTGTCTCCTGGATAAAGAGATGGTTGCTTGAGCAGTTCAGATTGTTCTACTGGTGTGTTGTCTTCACCTTTCATCATCGACCTCCTCAGCCAGGACATCAACTGTCAAGAGATAATAGAGGCACTAGCCATCATCGAAACGAGATATTCACGTATTTTATCACCGAGAACAGTTGGAACATTTTGGGAATCTGTCAACGCTCTAGTGGGAGGAGCAGGCTTGATGCGCATGCATCATCCTGTGACTACCTGATGAGGGGTCAAATGGTGGTCGGATCCAGGTTGATTGCGCAATGCGAATAGGACTATGGGCAGGCAATGAAGTCATCCCTTTTTCAGTGTCACTTTTGTTTTGGCAATTTATTCTTTGAGCAAGCCTTTGGGCGTTCACAAATCCCATTCGCTTGTGAGTGATAAGCGCAGGAAAACGATGCTTAATCCCCAGCAGGGCTGTGATGTGCTCAAACACTTAATTTGCAAAGTGAGGTCCATTGTCTGAATGCAGGACTTGGCACACCCCATACCATGGGAAAACCTCTCTAATGAGCAATTTCCCCATACTGGGGGCATTGGGATGTGAGCATGGACCAGCTTCAATCCAGTGAGAAAATGGACACATTACAACAATCATGTACTTGTAGCCATTGCATACTTCAATCATGTCCATGTAATCTATGTGGAGATGTTGGAAGGGCCCATTAGGGAGTGGTATTGCTCTTCGCACTACGTGCAACGTGTGACTCCAGTTGAACTTCTGGCAGACTATACATCTGTCATAAGTGGCAATATATTCCACCAAGTTGCAACAGAACCAGTCTTCCCCTATACATGCTGTAAGAACATCTTTACTAAGATGGTTCAGGTAATGCAGCTGCGTAAGCGCAATTTGCAATTATGCAAAAGGAATAACCAGTTTTACAGTGCTTTCCTGTTGCCTTAGTGCATCCGTGGGAGATATTGAACACCCTCTCTGTATCCACAACTCTCTTTTTCCTCTGCTGTGCTCGCCCCTGAAATTCCACTATTTGGGTAAAGGGTAATGAACTATATTTCTCTCGCAATATCATGCTAAGCGCGTGCATGGATTTATTAGGTGGGGTGTCTGTGAAATATGCTGCTTGCTTTTCCTCTGTCAGCGGCTTCGCTGCCATGGGAGATGGCATCCCCCCCTTGTGTGGGCGTGGCACTTCACAACCGCTATGGCTGATGGAAGCTTCAGCGAATCTGAGTCTAGCCGATAGGGGCATGTGCTGCACCTGTGTGCCATCAGCATGTCGATAGTCCCTTCTATTCCAATGTGACAGTCCTGCGTGTACTGTTGAGCTCATGTAGGCAGAGTCGGAGTACACTGTGATCTCCTAATGCGCTTCTAATAAGAGCTACTAATTCAGCCTCTTGTGCTGAGAAATGCAGGAGTAATTTCGTGCTTGCCACTATTTCAGCTGTGCCGGTCAGCTTTAGCTTTACTACTGCTGTCCCAGTATGTGTCTCATCTGTCGTCTGGTCAATGGTTGAGGACCTGCCAATAAAGAGTACCTCCCCTTCCCCGAGGGCATTCTCCCTTGCTCTAGGGATGTTGTCATAATGTTCTGTGTACGTGGTACAGTTGTGTACCTTATTTTAATCATTCTGCTATGAATGTCACTGGGTTTACAACTCTATAGCTTACTACCTTTATCACTGGATTCGAAATAATTACCTCGTATCTCAACGCTCTCTGCGTCGTCAATGTGCTCTTGGGCTTTTCATGAATGGCAAAAAGGGCATGCTCCACGTACCGCCTGGTGCTACAGCCCATTGTGACATTTTCTGACTTTTCTACTGCAAAGGTAGCCGCAGCCAATGCTTGTTCGCATTACTGGCTCTAAATAACCACTGTGATAAGCTATTCGTTTGTGCCCCAGGGTTATTTTCTGTGTGAGCACTGCTGTCATCACCCCTCCGTTAGAGTGTGAGAACAAGTCACATTCTGCATTGTAGTCTGGGATCCCTAACACTGGAGCTGTGCATATTGCCTCTTTCAGCTCTTTGAATACTTCAGTCATCTCACTTGTCCATGTCAGTTTACAGTGCCCCCTCTGGCAGAGGACTAGTGTTTGTGCTGTAGTCAAAACACCCAGGCCCTGCAATAATTACAGAGACCCAAAGATTGCCGCATTTCCCTCAGTCTTTGGTGGTGGTGTTCAGAACCCCCCCCCCTGCTCTTTCTGGGGTTACCTTCCTGCCTTCCTGAAATATTAACTGTGTAATATATAAAACCTTGCTCTGGCAATATTGTAGCTTTGCCTTGTCCACCGTGTAACCCTTTTCTGCTAGTACTGTCAGCAACTGTACCGAGTCCTTCTGACACTGCTCTTCTGACTTGCTACATATCAAAATGTCTACATACTGAATGACTATGCTGTCCAAATGTATGTTCCCTAGGTCCATTTTGAAGGACGCTATTGATTATAGAAGGGGACCCGCAGTACCCTTGAGGAAGGTTTGTATCTTTCCACTATATTTCTATATATGTCATGATGCCTACCCCCAGGCATCCGGACCAAGTCCATCTGCCCCGGGAGCAGGCATCTAGACATTTAGTAAAACCTCAGCAGCCCCGGCTAGGGGCTATCTGGGTTCAGTCCTTGCGCCTTAGGCGCCAGGCTCATGGTCATTACTTACCTCAGGCAGACCATGCTGCAAATGACTCCAATCCAACATGAAGCCTGAAAGGGACTATTTTTCTACAGGGACTATTTTTTACTTGGGTGTGGTTCTACGGACTTCTTACCTGGGACTACTTTTGAGGCTATTTAAACCACACCTGACCAGCAACACACGCTTCGCGTTATTCTGCATCCAGCAGCGTAACACTCACCGTGCCTGCAGCCTGCATCCAGTCTTCTGCCACGCCCGCCTCGAATCCGGAGCTCTTAAAACAAAGAGGAAAGAAAGGGACAAGGTTAGAAAACAAACTTATTTCTATTCCACACCTGATTCTGGATCCATCTTGTCTCCGGACCTGTAAAGAACATCATTTCTGCACGTGCCGCACCTCCAGCTGCAGCGCCGCGCCATACTCACCAGTCTTCACAGCATCCTTCGGGTCGGCGCTGCCTCCATTTCTTCGCCGAACTTCGGCACCTAGGAGACAAAAGAAAACCACAAGGTGAGCCGAGGGAACCAACAAATATAATTCTTACCACCATAGACTTACCTGATTTACCATCGGAGGCATCCTTTTGTGACTCTCCATATTTTCACGTGCCGCATCTGTAAAGAGAGACAAAACAACACGTTTTCCTCGTGCAACATTTACCGGACAGCGCCGGGTAATACAGACTCTTACCTGAGCGCCACCAGCTGCCACAAGAGCATCTTTTCACGAGCCAGCTGCAAGACAAGAAAGGAAGGGGGGAACAAGAGTGAACATCGGACATATTGAACTCTATGAACTTAATACTTACTGGTCCTCACCAGGAACCTCAGAGTCAATACTCTCTGGAACTCTCCCGAGCCTTCAAACCAGTGAAGTAACTGGAATCGACGCGCCCCTGCAAATCCACGCAGGATGGAGAGCTCATCTTTCAAGAATATAAGGTGAGATTGCTGTGAGGGCATTTCAGAGGTGATTAGTTGGGGAGGACTGTGGGGGTGCCATCACTTGAATCCACAAGTGGCTAAATCCATCTCTCCACTTGCAGGAGAATATTTCTACGGGTTAAGCAGACAAGATTAGGAGGGCAGATTCAGTCAGTCATCGCTGCACTACGCATCACGTGGGTGGAGACCGCAGGTGTCAGGGTCTGACTGACGCCCCTGTGGGAGCCAGGTGAGCGTAACAATATAGAAATGTCAGATCCTGTGACTGTATGTGAAGTGGAATAGAAAGGAAAGTGTTCTTCAGATCTATCACTGTGAAATGAGTATCTTCCTGTGGAATACTAAACAATATTGTAGCTGGATTGGGAAATAATGGGAACTCCGCTTCAACAATGTTGTTCACCATGATCCCCCTGTCACCTTCTTCACCGGGAATACAGCCGTCCTGCACTGATTCTGATGGCATCAAAATCCTTTGCTGCACTAACACAGAAATTGTCTAAAAAATGCCTTTGTCTACTTCCCTGGATAAAGGATATTGTTTCACTCTTGTTAAATGGCCCCTAGCTTGAGCTTGATTTTGACAGCTCCCACCCTTCCAACGTCATATGACTGTTGGTCCATAAAATGCTCGGTACCTGCACTAATTCTTTCTCGAGAAATGGCGCTGGTGCCTTTTTCAGTAGGGCCATTCTCTGTGATATTTCCCTGTAATGAATTCTCACCCAATAAGTAATGCTCATAAAGAACACTTTCTTAAGGGCCAAAACAATTATTTGTGGTATACACTGTTTATAACGAAAAATAAATAACGAATTACATTTATAACAAAACCAAAATAAAATACCTTATTGTTTAAAGAAATTATAAGTGGCTGTGGGTTAAAGGGTTCAAACTTGTGGGGAGGGGTTTGAGCTGGGTTTTTAGCAAGGGGAAATGGGTTTGGGCCAGACACCCAAAATAATAATAAAAAAATCATTATTTTCTTATTTTTCCTTCGTTATGGATTCATTCATTATTTGCTTATAAGACAAGGAACCATTCTTTGTCTGTCAAGCCAGTCAATTTGTGCCCCTCTCCTACTATGATCACTGCTCTCCATGCTCATCCTGTGCCGTCAGTTCTGTGTTGTGTAGTACTATCAGTTCATCTCTCACTATAATTGTCTCCAGTTCTAGTGGAAACACCTGTCCTTCTTCGTCTAGGGGAATCTGTGGTTTAAGCAAACCCTTTGGGCAAGCAAAGCAGTTGGCCCTGTATCTCTGGAAGCCATGCTAATAATACTTCCATTTCATATAGAAAAAATTTGGGGTCTACGGCCACACCGCTCTGTAAGGTTTGACCGCAGAACACGTGAATAAACTCTTGTGTGTTCATGTAGTGAATTCCTGGGGTATAACATGGTTTCCCCTGCTCAGTGAAGGAAATGGTCATGTTAACTCTGCTCTTTATATCCCTGCCCATTATGTTTACTAGTGTCTGTCGGGAATACAACAGTGGCATGGTGAGGTCATACTCTATGGAAATTGGAAGTTCGTTGGTAAAAGGAACCAAATCCGTAGCCCCACAGAATCATTGCACATTCATGGCAATGCCTGAAATAGGGTATCTCCCTTCTGTAATACAGGATCTGGTCGCCCCCGTATCCATGAGAAAAGAGAAAGTCTTGTCACCTATGCTTACCCCTAGACATGGTTCCTCATTTGGGTTGGGTGTAACAGATATTGATATTTTATTTTTATTGCGCTCATACACAAGTGTTTCGGAGCGCGACGAGGCAAGGGAGGGGAACAGGGGAGAACAAAACAACAATCTTACTAGGCCCAGTGACATTGAGAATGCGCAAGTGCATGGGAGAGGGGGAGGGAAAAAGTGCATGCAAGGGGGGAAGAAGTGGAAAGTGCGGTTAAAGGAGAAACAGATTAATAATAAATAAATAATAAAGGCAACAAACAGTGTTAGTGCAGCCAGCAATTGGCAAGTGCTGGGTTTAAGGCAGCAGACAGGGTAGGTCTGATAAGCGCAGGGAAAAAGGGGGGGGGGAGGCTGTATGGGTACAGATACAGACCCCAGTGCAAGGGGTGGCCCGGAGGCAGTGCGGAAGGGTGGCAGAGTGAGCAGGTACCTGGGCCCGGAGGACAGATGGTGGCCAGGTGCACGGTGCCAAGAGAGAATAGATCAGCAGGGGGGAGGGAAAAGCGAAGGCAGAAGCAAAGAGGAAGGTCTTGAGGTCCTTCCATAATTGGAGATAGTTCTCCACATGTTTTAGAGTGGCAGGGAGACTGTTCGAGAGGGAGGCCCCAGCCGAAGACCGAGGTCTACCCCCAGCTCGTTCCTTTGAAAAATGACTGACCCTGAGGGAGTAAGCGGTAGAGGAGCGAAGAGCTCGAGATGGGAGGTATTTGTCGAGGGATAGCTGAAGTTATTTTGGACCCAGGCCCCAGAAAGACTTGCGGACAAAGCCGAGGGTTTTGATTTTAATCCTTGCATCCACTGGGAGCCAATGGAGAGATTTCAGAGCTGGACAGCTGCAATCCCAGGGCTTGAGACCAAGGACAAGACTCGCAGTCCTGTTCTGGATTAATTGCAGGGGGTGGAGAGTAGAGGCAGGTAGATTTAGAAAGAGGCTGTTGCAATAGTCCAACCTAGAGAGAACCAGAGCTTCGGAGACCATGAGCTTCTGGGGGAAGGAGAGGAAAGGCAGAGTACCTCTGAGGTGCAGTAGGAAGTTTTTAGAGGCATCAGAGATGTGGGTGGAGAAGGAAAGTGTGGAGTCAAAGATGACCCGAGGTTCTTAGCCTCACAGGTGGGGGTAGGAGGAGGGCCAAGGGAGGCTGGCCAGAGAGTGAGGGGAAATAATGGTGAAGGTGTGCCAATGAGGAGGATCTCTGTCTTGCTGGCATTCAGACAAAGATCATTGGCGGCACACCAATCTTGAATGGCACTTCGGCAATCAGAGATGTGAGAGGGAGAAGAGGTGGCCGAGGGCAGCCTGGAAATGAGTTGAGTGTCGTCAGCGTAGCACTGGAAATTTGAGCAGAAAATGGCAATGCACTGGGCGAGAGTTGCCAGGTATTGGTTGAAAAGCCAGGGTGACCCTTGAAAAGCCAGGGTGACCCTTGGGGTCACCATAGGTAGAGAGGACGAGAGATGATAGGAAGGACCCAAGTTGGACTTGGGAGGGTTGATCAGAGAGGAAAAAGGTCAGCCAGGCCAGAGCGTGATCAGTGATGCCCAGGTTATCACGGAGACGGTTGAGCAGGATGGTATGGTTGACCGTGTCGAATTGACCGTGTCTATTCCAGAATAGAGATAGAGGAGGATGAGGACAGAAGGAATGTTAGAGTCAAGGTTGGAGAGTAGACCTTCACGGTTGTTCAGGAGAGCATTATCGGTCCTTTTGGCAGCTCTGAAGCTGGACTGGTGGTCATTGGAGACCCCAACAGAAATGGAATGAAGGTTAAGCTGAGAGATGGCCAACTTTTCCAGGAGTTTGCCCAGAAAGGGAGTAATGGAAATTGGGCGATAGTTAGCCAGACAAGAAGGATCGGCTGTGGGTTTCTTGAGTAGAGGATGCACAAGGGATTGCTTCAGAGGGGAGGGGAAGGATCCTGAGGCAATGGAGTGGTTGCAAAAATCAGCAAGGGCCGGAGCGAGGGTGAGATGGGATTGAACACATTAAGTGAGTCTGTGGGCTGTCCTATTGTGGATAAAGTCATCCCCATAGAGGGGTTACCCCCACTACAGTCACTCCCCCTAGTCTCTGAATGGGAGTCTGTATTGTGGAGACTCCGTGTCTCGTGACTACAGCATTTTGCCGCGCTGGTGCTTGTAGTGCTGCTTGTGTTGGTTGTGTGTACCCCTGTTCCTGCAATGTGCACACCATGGGCTGTTGTGACTGTACTGGTGCCAGTGTGCTGGTGCCATTTGCGGCACATGTGTCTGTGTCTGTGTGTGATCTTGGGCATAATAGTCAGGCTGCTCAGCCTAGTATGTTGGTGGATATGTCTCCCCCCTCCCCATTCTGCTGCATTCCACCTCTGCTCCTACACCTTCGCGACATGTGGCTCATTTTTCTGCACTTCCAGCATTGTGGTGGAACTCCCATGGATCTAGGATGTCCCTTCTTAAACATGTCTCCTCCCTGCTGCACCGGGTACCCGGCTCCTCCTCTCCCCCTGTGCACCCCTCCCCGGGCAATAGTTGGAGTCGTCTCTTCCTGCAAAATTTCACCCTGCCACCTGCTGTTGGTTCTGAGTAACCACTCCCTCTGCGGTAGTTTAATGCCCCTTCCATTGTATACTTGAACTAACTTCTCTTTACCGGTTTTCTCTCCTCGCGTTTCTTTCTCGTGTTTTCCTGTATTAACCGACAATAATTTACTATAGTCAACTGAATTCCTGACCACGGCGTCTCCTCCATCCCCACTAATTTATTTAATTGCTTCTAACCCTGCTCTGGTAATCATTGGCTTAGTATGTGGTAGAATAAACTGTCTGCCAACGTTCCTGTATCTCCTGAATATATTGAAGTGGGTCTTCATCCATGTGCATTTTCGCACCATAATCGTGCTTATGCCAGTTGTATCTGGGTACTGTACTCTGAGCCTGGCATATGGCTGCTCTGCAGTTACTAAACGGTGCGATATTGTGCGCTGTGTTCTGTGCTGTCTCTCCAGGTTACCTTGCCCATTTCCAAACATCATCAGCTACCTCCCAAGAATAGCTGAAAGTAAGCTCTTCATGTCACCCACTGCAAATGTCATCCCTGCCGTCAGTCTTTCTAACTCATAAATCCATTTCCCTGCTGCAGTCAGTGAGGGTAACTTGCACCTCAAATTTCTGTCCATCTGTTGCCACAGTATAAATTGTGGTTGTCCGCCACCCTTTTCTAGCAACGGAAACGGAGTCAGCCCCACATCTGTGGCATATTTCCCTACGTCTTTTGTGGTTGTAAATGCTCTCATCCTACTGGTTCTCTTTCATCCCGGTAATGCTCTCAACCTCTGCACATATGGAGTAAGTTCATCTGCGATATGTGATCTGCCTTTGGGATGCTCAAGGCGTCTCTCGTTCTAGCCTTCCCTTTTCAATATCTTTCTCTCCATCCCATAATGACTCGTGCTCTGGGCTTACTCTCCTGGAGGAGGGCATGACCTCCTCCCTTTCGTCATCATCGCTTTCCCCTAGGTCCTCGCCTGACTCTATGGTGCCCATGTTGTCATCCAGTGTCCTCACTCGCTTCAAAATTAAGCCTCCTCAACATGCGCTTCTCCTGTCATTTCCCCATTGCTCTGTCCGGATGAGTCGATCTGCCCTCTCAAGGGGGACCCTGCTATAGTCCTAGGGGCGGACGCGCTATCCCTCCTTCTCCTATACGGTATACCTATTCTCCTCCATATTCCCTCTTCCTTCTCATCTCTTTTAGATGCTTTGGTCCCATCATAATGTCCTCCAACTCTTTGAGGCGTCGCTGTATACACTCCGCTTTCCCGTTCCTGTATCTCTTTCCTCTTTCTCTCTATCTCAACGTTCCACTCAATAAGTCTTTCAATTTCCATTTTCCTTTTATCTCTCTTAACTTGCAACTGCCTCTCCTTTTCTTCCTCAGCCTTTCTCATCGCCTTCTCTATTTCCTTCTGCCTTCTTTTCTCTTTCCCCTCTCTCCTTCTCTTCTACTTTCTCTATCTTCTCAATCGTTCCTGTTCCTCCTCTTCTTCCCTCTCTTTTCTCTTCACTTCCTCAATTATCTCTGCCGATTCTCTGTCCTTGTCCACTTTCTCCTTTTATCTCTGGACTTCCTCCTCAATGTTTCTGTGCTCTACTGTAGTCCTTCCATCTAGTTTGAGCATTATCTGTACTCCCACCCACTCGTTTGGTGGGACTGTCACCTCATTGTCCCCACTGTGTTCCTGAGCCACCTTGTTGCCCCCGGTCAACTTCGCTTGCTGGTCGCTGCACTCCTTGCGTCCATCAATTATAGTCCCTGCTTTTCTTATTTGCCAGTTTAGCGCTACTAAGTCTATCTTCACTACTCATATGCAGGAGGCCCATTAACAGGGTTAGTTTGACCAAGGCTCTGCTTTGAGCGCTTTCAAGGGGTAAAATCCCTGTCCTTCTGTCAGAGGGTCTGCAGTTTGAGGAGGAGGAGCCGTGGGTCCTTCGCCCCCCCCCAGATCATTCTGGGTGAGCATCCACTCTTTCTTGGGTGGGTCCTCTTCCTTGTTCTCAAACATCTTCCATAACTCTAATATAGCTAATCGGTTACTCACCTTCTTCCCTTTATATGCAGCATGTAAATGTGTGGTCATTTGTTGCAGCACAGATTCGGAAAAGCTTGCCCTCCTGGTGCCATGGCTTCACTATTTTGCCCTATGTATCGCAAGCCCATTCCGTTGTATACTTCCATAGTTCGTCCTGATACCGCGGAAGGGACTTGCACAGGTTCTTAAGGGGTGTATTCCCAATGGCGGCACGTCACTTTCTGACATCCGATACTTACTTGACTTCAAATCAGGATCTCTTTTTCTTTTTTTTCTTTTTTTTTTTCCACCTTTCAACAATTGTCGAATTAACTGTCACAATTATCGTAAACTCTTAATTAATTTACACCTCTCAGTTTACTCCACCAGCCTCTCCGGCTTCATCAACACCGACCACCGACAAGAGCATGTTCCATGCACCACCCACACTCTAGTCTCTGCCCTCAAAGGTGAAGCCACAATTCATCTCTGTGGTCCTCAAGCCCAAACTAAATGGTACCACACTCCTTTTCAGCTTCTAGTTTAAAACCACCATCATTTCCATGTTTTCTCATTTCCCCTGTCAACAGTTCCATGCCCCACTGCAGGCCTTCACATTTGCATCAACACGTTATGTCCTATTAACCTTTTGTGTGACGTCGCAAGCCCTTATGCAAAATACTTTGAGTGCACTCTCAAATTCAACAATACCCCAAGACACAACAACACAAACCACGGCCGTGTTCCTGCCTTCTTTAAATCACAGGGGAAACCAACTCTTGAAAAAAGTGGTCCTTCTACACCGACGCACAGGAATACATCTATAAAGATCCACTAAGAAACCATCTTTTGCGACCTAAACTAGCGCCTAGATTCAGGTGTAAATCTCTTCATCCGTAAACTAAGCTAGAGCCTAAAAACAGGTATCCGTACATAATTCATCCATAAACCAAGCTAGCGCCTCGAAACAGGTATACATCTTCATCCGTAACCTAGCTAAAGCCGGGGAGCAGGTATACTTTGATAAATGAAAATAACAAGGTGGGTGGGGGGTCCTGGGAGTCCCTCTGCAGACATTTGTCCTGGTTACGAGAGACTTGCCTCGAGTCTTTAGCTCACTATCTTTCACAGAGGAGATATATCCAAAACATATCAGTCTTTGTTCTGCCCTGGGGCAGTCCAGCACTGAAATGCTAGGCAATTCTCCTCTGAAATAGAATACCAACAGCAACCCCAGACACGCGTTTCGGTCCGGTTGGACCTCATCAGTAGGGTGGAGCTGTGCCTCTCTAAGAATAGTGAGCAAGGGATCCACGTCTGGATTCCCCTAATAACTTAGGGTGAGACCCAAAGTTACTTTAAATATGCAAATAACAAGGGGAGTGGGGTCATGGGAGACCCTCTTCAGACTTTGAAAAATAACACAAAAATAAAACACAAAACTACAATCTCCCTCCTCAATTTTTGTCGGATGGCTGGAACTATACTTGCACTCCATGGATCCACTGAAGCCCTTGGGCACCGTTACTCCCACAATCTGCCACTCTGCCATGTGGTCTGCTTGGCATCCCACGGGGAGCCGGCAGGAACTTCTCCAAGGTGGCTCTTGACGACCTTCTCAGTGTCCACACGTGGTCTTTAGTCTGGTCCGCGTGTGTCGCAACGCATCCCTTCAGGCACGCGGCAGGAAAAAACATTAATTGCCGGGGGTTTTAGCGAACATCCTCTGCTAACACCTGAATTAAGGCAGGGGAATTATTAATCTCCCTAGTTATCAGTCCGAGGAATTGGGCAAAAGAAATCCCCTGCACCAAAAATGGATGAGTCCAGCCATGTGACAAAGGTTTTACTGTTTTATTCAAAAAGCATTAACATGGATTGAGACATGGACAATACAACATTCTCCAATACTCACTCTCCAATCTTGAGCCTGTCATCTAGTTTTGATGCTGCGTGATGTCACAAAAATAAAGATACACCTTAAAAACCTAACTTGTATCGGGATTGGTTAATAAGGTAGATGTTAGGAAAGATTTCTCCAAGTTTAATTTTCCCTACATATTATGGACCCCCAAACGTTTTGCTTTCGTTTGACTGACCTAACCTGACTTTTTCCAGAGGAGCACAGGCTTCAGCTGTACTCCCCTGGGCTTTTGCTAATTCTTTATGGGGAAATTGACACGTCCTTCAGACTGTCAGTACTGGGAAACTGTTTCCCTTAGTCTTTGAATATGTTGCCATTTCTTGGTAACTTTTAATCTGTGCGCCAAATACCTTACTGTACTGTGCACAGGGGTCTTTTTCATTTTATGGTCCTAGACACTCTCTCTAAGGATTTTTGGTGGTGAGACAAGTATGCCTAGGAAGAACTGGTGGCAGCAGTTGACTTTACTGGCATTTATCGTGTTTGGTACCCCGACAGTGGCCAGTGCCGAAAATTTCAGTTCCACAGAATCTATTTGTTCTGTCCTTTGGCCACCTTGTCCGTAGCCTTCACCCAGGTTGAGCTGACCCGGGACTTCCTTATTTGGCCATGCAGCCTCCTGGGAAAACTGCATATTTCACGGGATCCTGCATGTCAGGTGTGCGAGTGCCCAGGAAGAGGACTGGGACTGTCTGGTCCCACACACTACTGGTGCCATGATGTTTGGTATGCCTGAATGACTGAGACCACCGTGGGCCATGATTGTCCCACGCCTGGCATGCATGCAAGAGAGCAGATCTTTTATTGGGTTATCCCAGATTTGAGCGCAAACAGAATCTTGGATAAGAGAACCATTCCAGGTCGATCAACTGAAGTTCACTCCGAACTACAGAAGGAGCCAAGTATCCTGGAACGCTAAAGAAGACCCGTGGAACAGTCAGATGCACTGGAAGGTTTGGCACCCTAAGACTGCTGCTGTCCCATCGGACCCCTGTTTTTGTCATTGATCCTACATGCCTGCAAGGGTGCATTTACCCTTTGGAATAGTGGGAACCACTACTCTTGGCACCTCCTGATTACCCACCAAAAGAACCTTCTCAAAAGTGTTCCTGGGCCGTCCAGTGAATTGACCAGCTCTGCCCAGAGGTATTGCATAGAAGCGCTGCCATCCCGAGTTGACACTCGAGACTTGGGGGAATCGTTGGCTTGTGCTCCTGGACCCTCTCCCACCAAATGTCATAGTCCTAGCTCCTCTGAGTCACGAACAAAGAGAGTGGGCCACGCTGCAAGCCTTTGTGATCCCTACATCACTATGTTGTGGTAGCGGCCGCTGTAGTCCTTTGCTTATCTGCCCTCCTGTGTCTTGAAACCTGCTGCATTGCAATTTTCTTGTCCTCCTCTTCGTGAACTGAGAAAGGGCTACTGTCCCATCACGGACAATTGTCCTGTTCCGCAGCCGCTGAAAGCCAGATCGCAGAGAAACTGCAGAGCTCGAACCTACAAGCAACCTTGACTAAACTGCCAAAGTTTGGCCAGACCTGTGCCGAGAGGTGGTGAGTACTTGCTTCACTTACAGGTGGCCCCTGGCACAGCCGATAACTTTTAACTTTTTACGCACGAGAATCCCTTAAAAGATCTTCACTTGGCTGGGTTAGCCTGCACTTCCCAGCTATTCACGAATGTCATATTCCCTCTACCTGCAAGGGTAGACCCTCCTCAAATACCTAAAGCTTCTTCCAGAACTGCTACAGCCCCCGTTTTCGCTCTTGAACAGGACCACACGTTGTAAACGCACTGCAGCCATCCTCGCAGAGGGAAGAGGGCAGGAGCCCCCCCAAGCCCAGAAGCTGCTCCGAGCACATGGTGTGCATTAAGGCAAGCCACATCGCCTGCCTCGCCGCAGAAGGGCCTACTGACCCTGTCCCGATAGTGTGCCTGACTCCCGCATGCCGGGCGCTGCGCGGCATGACAACGAGGCTGAATCTTGTTCACAGCATACTTAATTTGAAACATCCGCCGGTAGGCGGAGTCGCCGGTGGCCAGCCACAAAGGCCGCACAAAGGCCCTGTTTTGCGCCCCTGTTCGGCACATGGAAGGTGCGGCGTGGCCCATTCTTTTGTTCCTGCTTTCCAAAGACACCACAGCCAAGGAAGGAGTAGGAGCTCCCATTTCACTTTAGGAGCTGCACCCTCTTCTATGATGGGCCCCCACCACCATGGTAAGCCCTTGGGCTTTATTCTGCACCATTAGCAGGAAAGCTAAAAAATCTGCAAAAATTGAGATTTATCATCCACATTACCCTTAATGATAAAAGAGCCATTCTGTAACCCTTTTGACTTTTGCCTTTTGCCTACTATTCCGCAGCTTATGCAGTCCCACAGCACGAGGTTCGCCATTCTAAAATGGCCGCTCTGCCTCAGCAAGGTGCTCCTCACTGTGTTGAAACCAGCCTCTACAAGGCTGCTTAGGATTGCCCATGGCCAAAACAGTTCAACAGGGAGCTATAACACGCTATCCCTTTCGCCTAGCCAGTGACCTGGTAAGTTTGTAAGGCTGTATGATTGTTGCACTCCAGTAACCCACTGCCTACAAACTTCGCAACTGAACTTCCATACCTAACATGCCCACTAACCAGTCATACGCTTCACTTGGTGCATCCTATGGCACCATGCATTCACTACCAAATTTACTAATAGTACTAGATATCTTAAATGTTTGAAATCCTATGGTCCTTAGACGCCAAACTGCAATTCTTCTGCCTATGCCTCTGCCCTTGCTGTTGCCTTTGTTGCATGCACTGTGCCTATGCTATTATAGACCACTGTGCCTGTGCTGAACTTTGCCCACTGTGCCTATTTGAATCGTAGTCATTGCTGCCCACTGTGCCTATGCTGAATTCTGCCCATTGTGCCTTTGTGAAATTTAGTCATGGTAGCCCACTGTGCCTATGCTATTTGAACCTTAGTCATTGTGGCCCACTTTGCCTATGCTATTTGAACCCTAGTCATTGCGGCCCACTGTGCCCATGCTGAACTATGCCCACTGTGCCTTTGTGAAATCTAGTCATTGTAGCCCACTGTGCCTATGCTACTTGAACCTTAGTCATTGCAGCCCACTGTGTCTATGCTGAACTTTGCCCACTGTGCCTTTGTGAAATTTAGTCATTGCAGCCCACTGTGCCTATGCTGAATTCTGCCCATTGTGCCCATTTGAAGTAGCCTTTTTCAGCTTACTGTGCCTATTGGAACATAGCTTCCACATCATGAGTAGCACACTCTGTAGCCTGCTAATGTATTTACTTCTCCTAATCATCACCCACCAGAGAGCGGACAGTAGCCTCCCCACAGCGTTTACCAGAGCACTAGACAAATCTTCCACGACCTCCCCAGCTACCGGAATAACTATGGAACATCCGGATCGGAGTCCTTCAATTGAGTATCCAAGTAACCCGTGCAGTCTACTCTTTAGAAGCTCCAGGCTCTGAGCCAGGCTCACGAGACTTCATGAGCCCCTAACTACAACCCTTCCTCCCACCAACAAAAGATCTAACATCCAGAAGGCAAATATCTTCCACCTCAACAGCCTGAGGCCTCTATCCACCCTTACCAAAACAGAACCATCCCAACCGACTGCCTCCCCCCTCAAAGGACGACTAATAAATGCCAGATCCTTGACCGCACATGCCACAGACATCTGCAATTTGATATTGCTCGATAACTTGGACTTCCTAGCTATCACAGAGTCATGGCTGCACGACGCAGCAGGACCCCTAGTCCCCCTAGCAGTCCCGGAAGACTATACAGTATTCTGACAAGACAGAACCAATATGCGCGGTGGCGGCATTGCTATCATCGTAAAGACCAGCTTAGGCATGAGAATTACGCTCACCATAGCATCCAATTCATGCGAAACGCTCACCATCAAACTTCCTCTAGCTAGCTCCCAAACACTGACTATCCACTTCATCTATAGACCCCCTGGATCTATAGGGATATTTCAGGAGGACATCCACAACCTACTTTCTAACAACCTTAAAACCTCATCCCAAATACTTTCCTAGGGGACTTCCACTTAGGTTTCAATGACCCTCTAGATAAAAATGCCACTACCATTGCCAGTTCTCTTTCCAATATGGGTATAATGCAAAGAACTCTAGAACCCACTCACAATAAAGGGAGAATCCTTGATTGGCTAGCAGACTACAACTGCACTGCCAATATCAAAGCCATTGTCCCTCAACCCTGGACAGACCACTTTGTCTTGTCATTTGAATTATCTACCTCCAGACCACTTCCGCCAGTATCTACCATGGCCCCGCCATGCCTAACAAGAAATTTAAAAAAAGCATCATCAGAGATAAAGTAATCCCGGCGATTCTACCTATCCTTAACCGACTAGAGGATCATTTAGACTCAGAAACATAAGTCAACGAGTATCACAAAATGATTTTAACCACCCTTGACAATTACCCCCCTGAAACTCAGACCGAGTAAACCTAAATCTCACCTAAACAAATGGTTTACCCCTGAACTAAAGGATCTGCGACTACTTAAGAGGAGTTGCCAAACACTATGGAGGCTTATCCCCTCAAAAGATCACAAAATGAAACTAACAGAAATCTCCTCCCAATATAAAAAAGAAATCCATTTGGCCAAGCAGAACTCATTCAACAAGTGTATATCCAATGCTAATTCAGGTATGAGGGAACTGTTAACTATCCTCAAGGAACTAGAGTCACCCACCCCCACTCCGGATATATGCTCCAAAGATGAAACTTGGTGCTCTGATAGTCAACAAGCACTATCAAATAAAATCTCCTTACTCCAAATGAAAATAGCCTCCCTCACACAACCACCCAAGACTTGCAACCCAATTATAGACTGTTCTCTAAAAGAACAGGTCCCAACTGCACGATTTATGTTCTCTAAAACATCCATCCTTGAGGTGGAGAAAGTCATCCTCTCTCTCAAGCCATCAAACTGTCAGGGCGATGCCTGCACTGCCCAGCTCATAAAAGATGCCGCTAGGGATCTGTGGAAATGAAAGACAGGAGACCAAACACGTGCTGCAATAATCTTTATTATTGCCGTATGGCTGATCAGGAAAGAGCCAATAACTGAAAGGTGTAGTAAATCAATAATAAACTGAAAGTTCTGGTGGTTGCTTCACCGTGGGGTTTTTCCTTCCCCAATTGCCCTTGGGATAAGGCTGTGGTCCTCTAACTCGGGTTATCTGGGTAGGCCCACCACTCGGGGTTGCCTGCGTGCTCCTCGGTGTCCTGTGAATATAACAGACAGCCTTGTTTAGAAAAGGCGGGCTTTTATATACATCACTAGTTTCAAATCCCCACCAATGAGCAGACGTCTTGCCTAGCTCGTCTGTTATTGGTTGGGAAGGTTTGGCCCCGCCTCCCTTAAGACCGGGTTTCCCTGCCGTCAGTTTCGCCTGCCCCTGTAGCATGGGGACTGTTCCTGAAGCGTTTCCATCGGTGGCATCCATGCGGCGCCGGGACTTGGGGTCATAGGGGTGGCCCCTGATGTAGGGGTTCTTATTCCTCCTCGGCCGCGGGCCGCGGCTTGTTTCCTGACAAGGTTCCCGCCCCCTTCCCAGTCCGGGTCGGCGACTCCAGTAAGGTGGGTAGCTAACCCCGCCTTAGCGTTCTGCTGAGGCGGCTCCGCTCCCGTCGGGCTCGCCGAGTTCGTCCGATGTGTGCGAGTTGGTGGCTTTTCCCAAGTCCGCTGCCGGCACCTCTTCACAGGATCTTTCCCCATTTATTGCAAAACTTGCCAACTCCTCATTCACGTCCGGCACTGTGCCCATCAATCTAAAACAATCTTTGGTACTACCACTGCTCAAAAAGCAAACACTAGACCCACTTATACCCACAAACTACCGTCTCATCACAACAGTTTCTTTTCTGCTTAAAATCCTGGATAAGATTGCTTATAATCAAATCTAAAGTTTTCTGGAACAACACAAACTCTTAGGAGAGCGTCAATCAGGATTCTGACCCCAACACGGCACAGAGACTGCCCTCATTGATTTGAAGGCACAAATAGATGAACTAAGAGATCAAGGAAAAATGGCTTCTCCTCTTGCTGTTGGACCACTCTGCGGCATTTGACCTTGTGGACCATGGGGTACTTTGCAGCCACTTAGACTCTGCCGCACATTTCTCCAGAGAGGCCATAACTTGGATTGAATCCTTTCTTAGTGACAGGACCATGAGGGTGTTCTCCCCTTCGGCAGCGGCTGACCCTAGTTCCTCAGGGTTCTTGTGTCTCCCCTACTTTATACAACATATTTACTAAGCCCCTTTTTGATGATCTGAACCTTCTTGGTATCACCTACACTAACTAAATGCAGATGATGCCCAGATTCTCCTCCCACTTTCTGGGGATTATAATAAGGATTTGGCCTTGGTAAGTGGGTGTATATCATCATCCAGGCATGGATAGCGACCCACGGTCTATGCCTGAATGATGATAAAACAGAGCTCATCATCCTAGGGACATTCTAACCTAAAAAAACTAAGCCAGGACTACACTTCATTTGAGATTGATGGTAATATCATAAAGGTGTCTAAAGAGGTGAAGACACTTGGCTTCTATCTGGATGCCACCCTCTCTTTCGCCAAAGAGGTGAAGGCTCTGGCTTCGGCCACCGCTTACACATGTAAGCTCATTAGAGCAGGCAAACACTTTCTCTCAGACAACAACTGCCTTATCTTAGCGAGAGCCTTAATCCTTTCTAGGCTCGACTATTGTAATGCCCTCTGCATTGGAGCCAATAAATCCATCACCCATCGAATTCAAATCTTACAAAATAACGCCCTGCGAGCTGCCCTCGGTGTGTCCAAAAGATTGCATATTTCAAAAATTAGGCGCCAAAATAACTGGCTGTCCACCCAAAATAAAATCAATTTAAAAGTGGCATCCCTTGTTCACAAAGCCCTGAACAATGCAGCTCCGAGCTATCTCACAAACAAACTCATAAAAAGAAACCATACACGCCCAGCTAGAAATGCCAACAGCCTCATCATACCAAGATTTAGGCTAACTAAGGCGGGGGGAGGCATCTTACAGGTTCGAGCGGCCCAATTATGGAATTCACTACCTCACCCTTTATGTGAGGAGCAGTCCTTTCCGAAATTTAGATCCAACTATATCAATCTGCTGAGCACTGCCAATGATTAGCCCACTAGCGCTTACTCACCCTCACGAGGCCCCTAGTATAGACACATTACTGACCTTCCTATTTTTGCTCTTGTGGACATTTTCACTTTGCCCATCTGGCCGATGAGCTAATGTCTACTTAGTGCCTGTACATATACTTTCCTCATTGTACTTACTATGCCTGTATATAAATGTAAACTGCAAATGTCGCTCTAACTGTAATATACTGTATTTTGTATGTAACCCAGGACCCTACCCTGTAATTTAAGCCCAGCTACCTTCGGGTTTGGTGCGCATTATAAGCAAATAAAACAAACAAAACAAACAAACTGCTGTAACTTTGAGCGCAAGGCACCCCACTTCATAGGATTGGACTGCTTAGGTTGGGGTCTGGATTCTGAAGATCGCCCAATGCAATAATTGTGCTAACCCCCCTTCTCTTACAGGTTGTGGATGTGTTTTCCCCCATCTTGCATTAGGCTAAAAGCAATTGTGTGTGTGTATATATATATAATCTAGTGAAACGCTTGTGTGGTAATTGTTTCTTATTTCTGTGGTTATGCGTGTTTGATTGAAAGGCCTATAATATATGTATATTTGATACACACCTGTCTAAGAGTAATCTGTGTCTCGTTACTGTGCGTGCTCATTGTGGGCTTCCGAGCACTCTCACCCCTCCTGAGACGTAGTCTTGACTGCTGCAAAGCTACCTTGATGGGTCTGGCTTGTCCAGAAGGTACCCCTGTTCCACTAAACCAGGGTGGCCTCCTAACCTTCTGCCCACCAGGTCAGAGTTTAGAAATCCATCTTCACAGTAGACTACGTATATGTTACATAGGGGAGTAGTACATTAATTGGATACAATATTTATGGTGGCTACTCCTGCGACCACCTCCTAAATGTTGATTGGGTGATGCAACAAAGTGTGAGCTTAACGTGGATAGGGATTAGGCAAAGAGGGTCTTCTCAGCCTTGGAGCTTTAGAAAGTTACCGGGACAAGTGCAACTATTTCAGGTGGTGAGAACGGCCCCGAAGGTGCTGTATGTTCTCACAAAGTTACCATCTCTGATCTCCTAGGACTTGAGATGGAACATTCGGCTTTGAACCTAGTATTACTTTTGTATCATCCTGCCGTCCGTTGGATGGGAACAGCCACTTTAGCCTGGCTCGAATTAATAGGCTCTGTTTTGCAGGTTCAGATCACGTGCATAGGGACCACAAACCTGATTTATCCTGCTTGCAATTATAAGGATTTTCAGCTTATTACACATGCAGGTGTCTTATCTCTTCTGTTAACTTGAAACTTTCCTTCTCTGTGTCCTTGGCAAGGATGTGTACAGTGGCTGCATTGGAGGCCTGGTGTGCACGTCTCGGCAAGTAAGCCTGTCAGCTCCTCTCTGTATTTTCAAGTCCTTCCACTCACTCCAGTGTAATAGTGGCTTCCATCTTGATTTACATGGCCGTCCTTGTTAGTTGCGATTAAACATCAGCAAGCAGTTCTTGTGCAACTTTTGGTTTCTGCATCGAAGAGCGTCCCAGTCCTCCATCTAAGTGAGTCATAAGCATGTTCTTTTTGTCTTCCAGCAATTAACGTGTCTGCATAACTTCATGCAGGGATGCCTATGTGGTCCATGTGTAACGCATCTATGTCAAAGTGTCAATCGTGACGTCATCAGCCTTCTTCGAGGTTACAGTCAGTTGACTTGTTCCATCGATTGCAAGCTTGTCTCTTCAACAACGTTATCAGGATAGGGTCTAAATGGCTGTCTGAGTGAATAGCGTTTCTCACATCTGCAATACATTGATGGTGGGGAGGAGAGACCCAGGAACGATGTACACCTTTCGTTTCTTTGTCGCCGAGATGAGTGGTATAGGTGCCATGACGGCCATGTTTAGTTCTCCCGCTTCACTTTCATATGTGGTGTCATTATGCTGCTGCTAATGGACTTAAGATACTCCCTGACAAATCTAAAGTAAAGTGCATAGGCAAATCTCCATTTAATAGTTCGTATTGGAGCATTGGACCCACACAAGTTGATAGATATGCCTATATTGGATCTCTCCTCAATAGTAAATCATTGAGAGCCCTGTCCTTGTGCTGTGTGTTTGAAACTTCATTAAGATGATAGCAGGTTACAGCTTGAAGGTGATGTTATTGGCATATGGCTACAGCATAGTGGTGGTTATATATTATATGGACTGGAGGTAGACCGCGCTCGTGATTCTTCATTGCTAAACAAATTGTGATTTAAACTTTGGCAAACTGTTTAATTGCTACCTCAACGTGTACAAATACAGGAAATCAGATTTGAATTTGGACATGCGTCCCTTGAGGCATGGCAAAGCTGGGGAGGGCTCACTTATATATAATAGCCGGTGCTTCACCCTCACCCTTCACCCTCACGCCCCTTGTTATCCATTCTGGGAGAGTTGCCGAAAGGCAGGAAATTGCAGAGCCTACAGCAATCTAGAAAGATCAATGAGAAATTATTCAACGTAACTGATTGGGATTTTGACGGGGCCCTATGAATTAAAGGCACAACTTGCGTCCAAAGTTAAATTGAGGGACTTGCACAGGAATTCTAAGCACGTGGTGAGCCTAAAAGCCTTAGCTGATTTTGCCTGTACGATAGTTAGCCAACGTAAACAATACATGCGTATCATTTCCCTCTGCTAGGCATAGGAGAACTTTCTAATGAGGTGTAATCAACTACTTGTGTCGTCAACATTAGGCCCCGGAAAGGACATGCCACTGTAGAATAGAATCTGTCGTCTTTCCAGGGTTCCCATAATAGAAACGCTGCTACATTTATTAACGGAGTGCAACAGTTACAAATACCCACACAGGGAGGGATTTTCTAGGGAGTTGTGTGCACACCCTGGACACAATTCACACCAGAGTGTTGACTCTGATGTTTGGCAGACACTCTTTTAGTTTCATCACTTGCTATAATCAATCTTTTGTAATAAATGGAATAGCAACTAGTAGCAATTGTTCACCCTGAGAATACATGAAATGTATTTACCTGATCACATATTTTTAAAGAATAAATGAATGTTTACTGATCTCACTATATTAGACTTTTGAATACAAATGTGATTTGAGTTTAACTGTAAACCGAAACACGCTTCATTAAATAAATAAATGTGGTGCAAATAAGACAAGCTTGAAGGGTTCAGATACCGGGGTGTGGTTTAGGGGTGCCTTTTAATACCTTGGTAGTGGCCAACTAAGACCCAAGGTGTTATTTTGAGGCATAATGCAATGCAAGGAAAAGATGGGAAATTGGATGCCTCAGTGTTACTTGCCGCCTCCAGAATATGGTTAATGTTCAGCGGTTGAAAGGTTTACATGGTCGTTTACAGGGGAAAGCAGTGATTGGGTATTGCTGGTAGCAACAGATCAATCCGATCTCAGTTAATTTTGCTTCAAATACATGAGATCTCATTAGAGCAGTTGTGAGGCACATAGATTGCTTTCAGTGACTCTGGGTCGGTCATCTTCTAAAATCCCTGGAAGAGCTAGCTGATCCTAATGTTGCCTTGTTGATACGGGTCTTTTTCTGCCGTGATATATCTGTGCTACATGACCATGTGCATCTGACAGAGTGCAGTGTCACCCTGTCACGTCTTCCATAACTACTCTAGATTCCGGACAGATGTTGGCTTAACCAGATTTCAGTACAAGGGTGAAGTCGGGTTCTAGCACATCCAGAGTTCAAGTGATGTTGGCACTGAGGCTTCCGAGAATATTTGCTTGTGTTGCTGTTGCATGGGCTGAATAAAGGACATTGTTTTGGATTTTTAAGGGTCTGTAGTAAGTAAGACCTGAGGCGTTTATTATTTGGTTAACATTTTGTGGGATGTTTTTTTGAAGTACTTTTGTGAGATGGATTGTGCCCACTGAATGGTCCCCACCAGTGGTTGGGCTTGCCCCTTACCCCTGCTCGTGAGTATCGCATGAGTAACTAAATTGCTCGAGGAACACTTCCAGCATCTTCCTTTTCTTTTCTGCTTTGGTCCCCGCTGCTCTGTGGAGTATCTTCCGGTATGGTCTCCGTGTCATTTTTGGACCACGTGGTCCACCTCCTTGAGGTCATGCTACCACCTGACAATGCTTTCCACACACAAGAGGCGTCTCCCTGCCCACTCCTGCACCACGTCCTCTTGTCCGAGGACCTCTCAGAATGTCCTGGCTCCTCTCTCCCAGGTTCGAAATTCCTGGGCTTCACCTGCTGAACACAAATCTATAATGCAAGTACTTCTTGGATCTTAGCTAAGTCCTCCCTAGCAGAGGATTGTTGTCCTTCTCTTTCTCTGGAGTATTCTTTCTTACTTCATAGTTCGCACTCTTCACAGTATTCTCTATTTGCCATAAAAGCGCAATCGGCATTACTCCTCTACTCTTCCTTGTCTTCTCAGTGGTATCGCATTAGCAGACAGTGGTCTGTTCAGGTTGTGTCTTCTGAGGCAGTGATGGTCTGATGGGTTCATAGGAAAGTGGGGCAGGGAGTTCCTTGACGGAACGGGAGTACTTGTCCCCAAGAGCCGAGACACTCCCTGTGAGGTCCCACCGACCACCACCCCCAGGGGGGAATGTTGCATAGCAAGCTCACCTCCCTAGCCTCACAGGGAAGGGCTCCCCTCTGGGGAGAAGTGACGAGATCCTGTGAATCGTCACACTGTAAATAGTCAATACTGGCTGTTCTTTGATGACCATGGCTGGGAATAGTCTACTGTGCCATTGCTAATCGTGGCTTTTTGTTGCTGCCTGTGATTCTACCGTATTGGCCGTGGTAAATGATTGTTCAATAGGGCTGCGTAAATCATAACCTGCTGTGATTTACTGATTAGCCAACATCTTTTTCCCTAAAACAGTAAAATGCATAGATCAATAGGCCAAACCTTTCCTCAGTCAATAGTGTCAGTTCATTGTTCACCATGCTTATGAATGCTTTGCCATAGCTGTGAGTAACCGACTCTGGGGTGACTTCAGATATTTTTTGTATTGTTTATAATATTGTTTTGTGGCTATAATATGTTAATAAGAACTTAACATGAAGCACTATATAGAACAGTTTCATGTTACTTCTGCCCTGCATTCCCTGTGTCGCTATTTCGGCATACATTAGTATGCCACTGCTTGCCACACCCTTGTTTTTGGAAAGGCTGCCCCACCCCATTTTTATCCACTTGGAGGGTGCCCCCCTTCACCCATGCCTTTATACCGTTACGGTATAAACCCTCTCTGCTAGTGGCAGTGAGTTTATGGCCCTTAGGAACGTGCATATGGAATGGATGGGATTACACCCAAGTAATTCCAAGTACAAAAAACGGAACCAACTCAGGAAGATGACAAAGTACTGTTTTATTAACCATTATCTAAAACAGTCTCTCAATAATCTCCACACGAAATATAGGGGCTGATTCATAGAATTTGTGCGCTGAAAAACTGGGATTTGTGCGCCATTCTGGCCGCAAATCCCTGTTTAACAAATGGGGATTTGCGGGCAGAATGGCGCACAAATTCCCGTTTTTCGGTGCACAAATTCCATGAATCTGTCCCATAGTTTTTATACACAAAAATGCATCAGAGCGGACTTCATGCTACGTGACAATAGTGAAAAACCTATCAAGGGTCGGGATTGGTTAAGGAAATCATCTAAGTATACATTTCTATAAGAGCTAGGTTGGTTATTGGCTGCCCATTATGAGGTGAACAATTTAAGCCTACCTCTAAAAACATGTAATCTGAGAAATATTAGATGACCAGTTTCTCATTGGTTTTCAATCTATAAGGTCCTTCATTATGCGGACTAATATAATTGGTTGGCACATTCGGTTCATTAAGCAGCACATAAACCCAGGTCAAAGGAGATAGCACATGAAACTACCTCGCCACCCAATTAGCCCAGCATCTCATCGCCCATGCCTTCTGCCATGAAATTGTCTTTCTACTTGGCCTTGCGGAGTATCCTTGTATTTGAGAATGCATGGGAGTCTGTGCACTTGCTATCGTGTCTGGAACTCAGGTTCAAACTATATTTCCATCCTTGGCTCACGCGACGGGAGACCAGGATTTGGTCCATTTTGCAGCTTTTAAATGCTCTAAATGAATTCAAGCTTTGCATCCTTTGTGTTCTTTCTTGCACCTTAACGTGAGAAGGTTCATCCTCTGCATACTTGTTCTTCTTCAGAGTAGATAACTGACCACGATTTCTAGACTCTTGACATCATGTCAGGCATCCTCGCCATGCGGCTTCATGAGCCTATTATTTTTGCTGAGATACACTTTCCACTCCTGCTTCATGGTTTCTGGCTTACGTAATTCATGATACCAATGTCCAGTTTCTATACAATTGCAGCTTTGCCTGCATTCTATTAACTACTCATGGCCAGCTTCTATGATGACTTCATCTACTTTGTGTTTCAGCGTCTGTAGATTTATTGGACGGTTGTTTTCTGTGGCACTTTGTGCATGTGTAATCTTCTTTTACATTTGAGTGTTCACTCGATCCTTACTTCGTCCTTGGCATTTAGGATCTGTCCATTATCTTCATCCAGTATCTCGAGACGTTGTGCACGCTATTTATGACGTCCTTAGCTCCTCTCTCTCTTCTTTACTGTTTCTCATATTCTTTTTTGAATTTCCTCCCGCAGGTTATCTTCACTTCGGGGGTACATTCGATAAGGTTCTCTTAATGGGCATCTTCTTCCAAACACTCGCTGCAGTATTGGCACTGTGGCTGGTGTCGAAAATGGCAGTCTCATGTCTCCAATATAGGAGAGGTAGGGGGGCGGGAATCTCCTGCAGATGTATACAGCTGCTCCTCTACAGTAGCACAGGAAATGAGACCATTAAACGCCTTGTTTTCTTCCATGAAAAATATGTTGCGTCTCCCCTTTAGAGATTGTGGAGAATGTTCAGAGCAAGATGTGGGCGCCCTTCAACCAAAGCATGGTTTTCGGTATAGGCTGGGTCTATTGCCTGGGCCATATGTGAAAGTTTGAAGTAGGGTATGGTGGCATTGTAGTTGGACGTCAGTGTTGACATGTGTAGAATATTATGATGATAATGGTTTGGGTAGGTTCTACCATTGTAGCCATGATTTTAATCATAAGCATGTGAGATATGTATTCATTCATAATGTTACCAATTAGCAAGACCAGTTGAAAGAAAATCAACATGTCTGCCATCATCCCATGTCCAAGTCCTGAATCCCTGTGCTGAGGTAGCTTAACAACGTGTACGTGCCAAAAAATGTCATGAGCCTGCCAGCATTCTGCATCAATATACCCGCGAAGAGTCCCATGCCCAACCCTTGAGTCAGCCCACAGGTAATCCCAGGGTAAGTTTCCATGAGGCACCATAGAAGCGCCGTCTTCCTCCATCCTTGAGGAACAGTAGGGGGCTAAGAGAGACGGCCACCATGGCATGGTCATCAAGGTTGCCCGTGACCTTTGAATATGATTAGAATGACAAGAACACCAGAGCACCATTGACAAAAGGTGAAGCTATTGTAGACTGGTTTGATATCCAGTCTTTTTGTTGCAGACATTTCACAGTAGATTATTATTATTTTTTTTACAATACTTTTTTTTAACCAAAATGTTGCAGCAAAATGCAGTTGGGAGGTTTGAGCGACATATAGGGTGGGGGTGTAAGTGGAGTCGTGGGGTTGTGGGTCTACCCTACCTCACCCCCCCACCCATATTGTGGCAGAAAATGTGGTAAGAAATATCAGAGACATTTTTGCAGTGAAAGCACATGGGGAACCACTCCTGAATGCAGACGATGAATTTGTATTTTGTTTATTTATAAAAGGCCAGTAAACTAGTGGTTAGCCAAACCTTTAACGGTAACGCTGCAAATCTCCCTAGGACATAGGATGTTCAATTCAGAATAATGGTTGGAAAGTCTTTTGGGAAACGGGATGCAATTTTAGTTTTAAGATATAACAATTGTGTTTTTCCTATTAGTGTACCACGTACAGGTGTGATGACACTGTATGCCTCATTTTATGCTCGCCCATACAGCACGCGTTGCCTCCTTTATTCCTTGTCAGCTGCCGCATTGATGCTATGGATTTCATGCCCGCTCAGGAGGGCGGACAGGACCAATAATGGCCCACCAGTCCGAGCTAAGGCAGGACTGAGCAAAGCTCGGGCCTTAGCTCGGGCTGTGGACCGTTACCGGCCATGTCCGCCCCCCTGAGCGGGCATGAAAGCCATTCACACTCCGGAGTTCATCCGAGGTGCGAATGGCTTTAATTATTTTTACTCGGGTGATAAACGCTGCTCATGGGCGTAATTTTATTAGGGACAGGGGTGTTTGTCCCCTCCCCCCCAACTTTCATGGCACACCATTTTTGTCCCCATTCATTTGGCTGGGGCACCTTTTCATCAGATGGCATGTCCCCCTCCCCCAACATTTTCAGCAAAGTTACTCCACTGGTGCTGCTTGTGCTGTCGATCTCCAGAGGAAAACAGAAATGGCACCGCCCGGGGAAGGGCCTCCGGTGGCTGGGACAACGGGCGTTGAATGTGTATTCTTGCTGCTGTTCCAGCCACCTGATTGGCTGAGCGCCCTTCCCCGGGTGCGAAATGGTAACGTTTTAATGGAAATGCTTTTGCATGCATACCTTCTGAAACCCTCCCCGCCCTTCCTGCCTCAACAAGACCTATGAATAAAAGGTCCAGATTGAAAGACGTGAAGGCAAGGGACTGGGAATGCTTGTTTATTCATCAAATGACATGATATGTAAGTGTTTCAAGGCGCGACGAGGCAAGGGGTGGGACAGAGCGAAGACGGAGACAACGATCTTGGGCCAGGTGACCAGAGACGTTTTTATGCGAAGGCAAAAGGGGCACTTGCCCAGGGCCCCCACCTTGTAGGGGGCCCTACAAGGCTAGCTGATCTGAAGAAGTAAGATTCCATTGTTCACCAGTCTTAAATAGCACACGTCAGGATATGTTTTGGGGTGCTGCTGAGGCTCTAAACCCATTGCCTTTCTGTTTTGTTAAGTGCATTCTGCCTTGATCAATTCATTATGTATTGTTTTCTGTGGTCACTGTGGTATACATATTTTGTGTGTTCCTTATGGCACAACTCTGTAGCATTCTTTTCCTTCCTATGGGAATTATGTTGATCATGTGCAATAGACAATGCTGATAAATTGAGTGCCACAATGGTTCAGAAGTTAGCTCAGTGTGTGAAGCACCCATTGCAGAGATGTGTTCATATGCAATATTAGAATATTGCATTCTAGCAAGGCTGGCTGAGCCTTTCTTATGTCTGTGTATAAACCTGCTTGCATATGTACTTGGTTTTGCAGAACAACATCTGCTATTATCAGCAATGTACCTGTCCCAGATAAAGGTTGTTATAAAAACTAACATATCATCCGTATGGTGAAGGTCTAGGAATTGGTTTGTTTAGATGGGGTTTTGTAAAACCTAGGCAATCGCTTCCAACGATGGCATAAACTGTTAGTCCAAGAGGTGAATACATATCCAAATTCAAGATTATGGAAGGACAGCGTTCATGTTTGTATCCTGGATTTGCCAGCAGACGATACATTGATCCTGATCAAATCATCTAATATATCTTACATTACTGTGCTGCCTTCTGTGAGGTTTGCCTTCTTGCATGCTGCTGGTATCGTTTAGCACATTACTTGATCTTTTTTCTTATGTAGGCCATTTGAGTGGAGGGGTTGGTAGACGAGATCGGACCATATGTTGCAGGTCTCAGGCAAGCATATGTTTAGGTCTGCTGGTTTGACATTAAAAACGGTTTGCTTTTTGGTGAAAGTCAAAGGTTTTTAGGCACATTTATAAATGAAAATGTCACAAGCCATTGTTTTGGAAATATTTAAAGCTTTAAAACCTTTAACAAATTTAAACTGGGTTTGTCTGTTGTATTTTAATCACATCGATTGGTATGCTGGTTCTTATATACGTCCCTTGATGATGGAGAAAATGAAGCTAGAATCATTTCCATTTTGCTTAACACCCTTCTATAATATTTTGTTTAAAAATGGTCATGTTTGGTCATGTGATATGTGTACTTTCCAAGTGCGTTAAGATTCTTTTCCAGTTCTTACCATGAACTAAAACAAAGTGTTCAAATGCAGAAATTGCAGAGTTGTCACAAATCTCAGCTTCACCCCTTAACCAATGTGTGATCCTGGGCATCTCATTTAATCTTGTATTGCCTAACCTCTCAATATTGCCAGTCCCTAAACCTTTCAAAATGTCAGCCCTTCCGAGTGATTTCCTTCTCATGGTATGATCTTCATAAAAGCCTGAGTCATGATTTCACTGTGTTAATAGTAAGCATATTTATATCGCACACCACAGGCATTTGTTCCTTTTGATATCTAATGGCAACACTATTTGAAAACCATATCCCACTTCTAATCTCATTCTGTCTGCATAAAGACACCTTCCTGGTAGCTTGAAATCGGCCGCCACTATCCATGCTACGGTATGTGTAGCATTCTCCTTCCTTCCAATTGGTGGTCTCTATCCATGCATGAGCACTTTGCATTCTGTGAGGCAGCTAATGTGAATATGTCTATTATTGGTTACATGTACCTTTTACATACGGTCCTGCATTAATACTACATCTGCCTTCCTGGATGTTCTTGATAAAAAAGTATCCTGTATGTACCAGAACAATAACCCCTTTATAGACTGCTAATGTTGGTCCTCAAATGCTACTTGTTTATCATTCTGATTAGAGCAAGAATTAAGAGGACAAGGGACTTAAAGGGAGTAAACGTGCTTATTATGCTGCGAGGCAGCATGTGAACCTATAGGTTGTGAGCGCGAAGGGTGGAGTGTGGGGGCAGCGCAACCAGTATTCCTGATCCCTTAATTACTTTGTTTGGTGGAGGGGGGGCCCCAAAGATGTCCGTGCCCAGGGCCCCAAATGTGCTGAAGATGGCCCTGCAGGTGACATCAAGATCGCGCAAGTGGGGAGGGGGGGAAAGGAAAAATGCGGGGGGAAAGGGGCAGTGCAGTACATAGGAAACAGTAAAATAAATAAAGACAATAAATAAATAAAAAGTGCAGCCCGCTGGTGCAAGGGTAGGTGCAGACAACAGGTGTCAAGTGCTGGTAGGGCGCTGTCGGGATACAGAAAGTCCCCTAGTGCAAGGGTTGCCAGGGGGGCAGTGAAGGTGTTCCACTGGCAGGGAGGGGACCTGGGCCCGAGATCAGAGGGTAGCCAGGTAAACAGTGCAAATTCAGTTTCATCCAGGAGATCAGCAGGGGGAGAGAAGGAGAGAAAGCAGGATCAAAGAGTAAGGTCTTGAGGTGCTTCCGGAACCGGAGATGGTTCTCCTCAAGTTTCAGAGAGGCTGTTCCAGAGGGAGGCCCCAGCCGAAGAGAGATCTGTCACCAACTCGTTGCTTGGAGAAGCAACTGACCATGAGGGAATTGGAGGTGGATGAGCGAAGAGCTAGAGAAGGAAGATTTTTAGGAAGAGGGAGTTTAAGGTATTGAGGCCCCAGGCCCCAGAAGGCCTTGTGGACAATGCAGAGGGTTTTGAACTTAATCCTCCACGCCACTGGGAGCCAGTGCAGAGATTTCAGTCCTGGAGAGATAGATCCCTGGGCTTGAGACCAAGGACAAGTCTTGTAGTCCTGTGCTGGATAAGTTGTAGAGGGCGGTAGAGGGCGGAGAGTAGAGGCAGGCAGATTTAGAAAGATGCTGTTGCAGCCTAGAGAGATCCAGAGCTCTAGAGACAGTGAGCGTCTTGGGAAAGGAGAGGAAAGGAAGAATACATCTGAGGAGGTGCAGATGGTAGTGTGGCATGTTGTCAGGGTTATGTCCTTTTCCACAGTCCTTGTTACAAACTGACTTTCAGCATTGGTACAGAACTGTCCATCTTGCTGGTAGTCTCAGCAGAGAGTGCAGAATCGGATGATGCTGGACTCTTCTGCCCTCCCTCAGCTGGAGTCGATTCGGGAAAAACTGTGGGAATTATGAAACGTTTGTATTGGCTCCAGGCTCTAGTGTGCTCAATAAGGCTCCTAGCACGAGGGCCAGATCCTTGCATTCCCCAAGTTCCTATTGTGGATTCATTAGTTTGGGCTAGTAGGTGGTGCTTTAAGCCAAAACTGTTGCATTACAGATGGGCAGAAATGGCATATGGGGAGGGACACAGAGCTTGTAGGTGATATTTGGTTATTTACCCACCCATTGGCTGCCGATGGCAATGCTAATCCCTATGGACATTCCCACCCAGTTCCTGCCCCTCGCGGCCCAGAACACCACCTTATGGGAACTCTTTACCCAAGACTTGCCATCAAACTTGCATTCAAGGTGCCTGCAAGTGTTTGCTCAAAGCAGTCTTCTGAGAGATAATGACTTAATTGTAAACGTGCTACTGGTGTAATAAAAATTTCTTAACCAGATCTGGCTCAGCCACTCGCTTTATAAGCACTATGCATGTCTTTCACTTAAAAAAAACAAGCACTGGCAAAGGCAATAGTTGGTATAAGTAGTATTAGGCATTTTCCAGGCCTTGCCATTAGGTGCCCATGTACTTGCACCGTTTTGCACCTGCTACCATCAACAGCCAGTTAATCTCACTATGGCAGTACCAGGCAAGTGCCTTTCCCATGCCTACACAAAAGCCCAAACTGCTGGCATTGCCAATGCGTGTTTTAATACTTGCACTATCAGATAAGAGCCCCTTCTAGGGCCTCTGAACATGGCCCATCATTGCTGTTCAGTTCCTCGCAGTGACTACATTTCATCCTGGGGAAGATACTGAGTTTATAGTTTCATGGGCACCAACATTTTGGTTATCCTACCAAAAAGTGCAGTTGTGGCAGGTACTATTTTTGTGCTTTTTTCCCATCAGGCCATATTGATCAAATGTATGTAGGACGCCCAAAGGTAGAAAATAGCTCCCAAGCAGTACAGCTGTTTGGGGTCCCTTTCACACAAAATTAGCCAGGTGTTTAATCTGAAGGAATGGCTTCAACAAGCAGCGGTTTCTGTTCATCCCTCAGCAGCTGTAGGGGATGTTGTCTCAGAATGAAAGAGTGAGCAACGCGGGTGGCAATCGAGGAACGATCTCGGGCAGAGAATGTGAAAGTTGCAGGGGCTGAGCTGAGCTTGCACTTGCAGTAAAAAGGGGCGAGGTTTCCTGCAACCATTAAGACCTTTTGTGGTTACGTTTTGTCACAGCATCTCAATTCCTGGTCAATGATGACTAACTAACCAGGTATTCAAAGCATTACCAAAGACTGCTATCAAATGCTGAATTTGGCTGCAATACCTGTTGTGTTGTACAATAGACAATAGCAGAACAAAAGAGGTGATGGCTGGAAGACTTTGAATTTATCTTAACCCCTGGCATTGCTCTGAGCAACCCTACAGGCCATCGTTGTTCGCCTTCCAAGTCATTACAAAAGGGAAAAGACCATATGCAAACCAGGCTTGGTCCCACCCCATAACGGGCTGGCTATCCTGAACTGCTAGGTCACATCCCTTCTGCACGAGACCACAAGCACTGTTTCGGCCTCGTTGGGCCTCATCAGTGAGGAGTAGTTTAGGTCTCTAGGCCCAGTAGGAACAGGACCCTCGTCTGGGCATACCCCCTCACACTCTGGGTGACTGCAGCAAAACAAAAGCGATGATGGACAAAACCTACGATGTGGAGCGAGTTTCATACCAAATGATGCTCTGACCTGGGTCTATAATAGCAATGGCTATCCCAAAGTGAATGTATAGTAAATGCCTATACACAACCCATTAACCAATGCCATTCGACAGTGATCACCCTTTTATAAGATGCATCATTTACAATAATATTTTCCATCCTGCATATTTATCTTCATACTTCAAAATCCTGTAACTAACCACTTCCTTTTTGTCAAACGCCTATACGAAGCATATACAAAAGCTAAAACCATTGGGTCTACCAAGGCTTGTTGAGAGATTTCAGTTTTCTGGTTGTAGAGTTGCACACGTCTTCGTGCCTTTCAACCATACCAAACACTCTTGCGTGTGTAGGCAGTTGAGTGGTACGCTGTGTCTTTAAGACTTCAGCGGATGAGGGGGCATGTAAAGATCTGCAGGATGGATTATCACTGGTGGAAGTGGGTGGTAACATTTATTTGAAATTTTGTTTAGGGTTGACCCTAGCCAGACGGTCTTGGAGCACCTTACATGGTTAAAATATTGAAAAGGTGGGAGTTAAAAACAGAAGTTACAAAATGTTTTCAGGAAAGGACAGGACGATTAGGATAGACAAATGATAGCAGTGGAGGAGGGCAGGGTTATGTGTAGGGAAACGGTATGTTTTGAGGCTCTTTCTGAAAGTGGTGATGAAGGATACAGTGCATATGTGGAGACATAGGGTGTTCCATGCCCTCGGCGTCCAGTGGGTAAATGCTTGTTTTTGTGTGCATGTGAGTTTGCAGAGTGGGATGTGTGAAAGGTGTTGGCTGGCTTGTTTGAGTGATGGGTTTGAGTTTGTCATGGAGTTTTGAGATGAATGGCTTTGAATAAAATGCATAGTCCTTTTGAGGCAATTCTCTAAGGTATGGGGAGCCAGTGGAGCTGGGCAAGAGTTGGGGTGATGTGTGAAGGTTTGGGTAGGTGGAGTCTGGCTGCTGCGCTTTGTATGGCTTCAAAGGGGGCAAGGGTGTTGTTGGGGAGTCCAGTGAGGAGAGCCGTTCCATATTTCAGCTTAGAGACAACCAGTGCTTTGACTGCGGTGCAGAAGTCATCAGGAGGACGGATATGTCTGGTTTTGTATAGGACGCATAGTTGCAGATTGCATGTTTTGGTGACAGCTGCTATACTTGACAGGGGTGGGGTGTGATTGATGAGGGGAATGGAGACAAATGGTAAGTATATATGCATAGGCGGGTCTGGAGACGGCAGTTTTCTTGGGTGTCACTAATGCGAAATTATGGTAATTTTCCTACCACACTGCCAAACTTGTTGTAAATCCTTCTATATTTGCATAATGTTTAGTTGTGTAAGACATTTGGACCAATAATGCAGTTTTTAATCTTCCTGCATTGAATGTTACTTTCAACCACAAACATGCAGGAGTACATGTCATGCCGCTAGTTCTTTAAGCCTGGCTGAAATGGGGATTTGTAGCCCTTGGGCACAAGGCCCACTGTAAGGAAGCAGAGAATAGGAGCCTCTGTGCTGCTGCAGCTTCAACGTGGCAGAAGCACGTCGGAGCCGCAGTTTACCTGCATCATGGGTTCACTCGGCAAAAGTGCCAATAAACAGCTTTATGTAACTGCACATGGAAGCCAACTTTCCATCATTAATACTGGACAGAACCTCTCTCGCGAATATCGGGAGACACAAGGAGCCTAATCCCTGGGTTGGAGTGAATTCTCCCATCAAGAATTCTTCATTTAAAAAAAAGTGTAAAAATGGTGCAGGTCACAGGACATTATCCAGAAGAAATTACAACAATAAGCAGAGTTTGCAGGCCATTCCAAATGCATACAATCTTTCAATACTACGGATCCCAAGTGTGGCAATGAAGTTGCTAAGAAGAGTAAAGCAATCCTCGTGATGCTGGACAGCAAGAATAAGACCAACACGTAATAAATGGGCATTTACAAGTTAATCATAGGCACTGGCATTGCTCTCAATAGCTTCCATTTAACAATGTTTTTGGCACCTGTGTGACATTACAGAAGCAGACCAGCGGTATGCATGTTAGCATTTTCACTGCAACCAGAAAAACCACTGTTTTACTTTACCTGTCTATTTTGTCTATGTAACCTTACTGTTAACCATGTAACCTATGCCGTGATACCTCAGGGGTTGGGCGTATAATCAAATGCAATAAGTAAAATAAACAAATGCAAATCAATGTAGGTTCTGCCACCAATGAGAGAAGTACCGCCAAACTTGTAGGCCAGCTCTCCTCTGCACAGAAACACAAGCAGTATGTTTTGGCTCTTTTCATGAATTACTAGGTCATGATTAATTGAAAATTATCCAGCTAAGACTTAATTTTGCTAGTCACTCACAGTGGTAAGTGTATACCCAGACCCTGGTCCTTAATTTGCTATAGCTCACGTCACTGATTACCCAAGACTATCCAGGTGTTTGTAGTCGCATGCAGAAAGAATGTGCCCTTTCAGTTGGGTTTGGATCTACTGTTTTGGGTGGGACCAAGTCCGAAGCTGAAAAACGTTGGTATGGAGGTTTCCCAGATTTATAATGGTTTACTGA
The DNA here is from genome assembly GCF_040938575.1 of Ambystoma mexicanum. Lineage (NCBI taxonomy): Eukaryota > Metazoa > Chordata > Amphibia > Caudata > Ambystomatidae > Ambystoma > Ambystoma mexicanum. The sequence continues at coordinate 603,479,986 of NC_090921.1, read as the reverse complement.
GAAGCCACCCTCAACACTGAGAGTTCCTCCCCTCCCCAGTTTGTTAGACAACAAACTGTATAATGGATTATTCTATATAGCCCTACTTCAGACACATACCATGCCGCTTGGATGCCTCCTCCTGAGCTACCAATGGGCTAAGAACCAGACTGGTGTACAGGAAATCTATTTGTATTTATTTAACAACTACACACGCCACCTTCTTTGTGGCTCACCATTAACTTCTTGTTATACAAATGACACAAATGAGTTACGAAAGAAACACACAAATCACAATTCTTTACTTTCTGCAAATTTTGCTTAGAAAAATAATTAAACTGATCATTAACCAAAACAATTATAAATGTAGTGCTGTGCAATTTTGATTTTCCTGCGGACTTAAAAGGCTAGCAGTAGGGTTTCAATATTGGTACAAATACATATGGCAATTATGATTTCACCCACACGTTTGTGTTAAAATAAACACAGGGTGATTTAGCGGTTTGTTTTTCAGAATCCTCCCTACTTTGGCCTGTGTTGGGGAAGTGGGACTGAAAAATGGGAATTCTTTGAGGGAATTTGGATTTCAGACCCCCCCTCCACTGAAAGGCCAGTGTTGGGGTAGCTCGACAAAAAGATTGGACTGATTTAAGAACAAATACACCCTTCTTCCTTAAACAGGTCGGGCCAACAGGACAAAAAGGATAACCCATTTAAATGATAGTTTTTCCACGCATACTGGGAAGTGAGTTTTGTTAATTTCGAATGTTAACAAAAATCACCCCGTAGTGTCCCGCCAAATGGGGAATTAATTAAATTTAATCTTTTTGTTAAGCAGGCTAAGGATCTACAGTTTGCACGCCACCCACTATGAAGGGAAAGGATTTAAGGCAAGCAGATTCCCCCACTTTTTGGTTTCCCGGGGCTCAGTTCTGCTTGCATAGAAAGCCTCTGTTTAAAGTCCAGGAAAGCCAGCTGCATTTCAGGACACTCTGGAAAGAAAGTGTAGGGATCTGGTCACTCCACTCTCAATAATGGCCTATGGCTCTTCACCATTGGACCCTATCAGCATTTAGGTCTTCCAAGCAATAGACAGCTCCACCCAGATGCACTCTCAGTCACCTCTGCTGTTTCCTTGCAGCTGTCTGATGGCAAGTTTCAGCAGCCCTCCTGATGGTAAATTTCCACAGCTCTTTCCCTTCCTCCTAGTGCAGTCCCCCTTATATAGCAGTGATGACACCATCAATTTCACAATCTTGGTGAGTACCCTGCCAGAGTTCTCGCAACTAGGATTGGACAGTTACCCTTCTCTCTCCTCCCCAATCCAGGTGCTCACTGTGGATTTGTTTAAGAGTCTGGAGCAGACATATGGCAGTTTAATTTACAAGCCCCATGTGTTCTCATGTCAAATATTTGGCAAAAACAAGTTATGTGGCAAAATCTCATAATTTTGCTAACTGCCATAATGTACATATTTTCAGATTCAGCTAATCATGGGGAATTAAATAAGATGACAGCCAAGTCCGCACCATTTTGCACAGCCATGTGGCAATTTTCAGCTGTTTCCATAAAAAGCATAACACTTATGAATATGTAATTTATTACCCATATTCCTAATTATACACTCCACGCCTTCACCAGCTCTCACATTTGGAACATTTCATATCCGCCAGTAACACATCTTAGATGGCCATTACAGTTTCCTGAGTCGCAGGTGGATGAATTTTATATCTCCAAAATCGCCTCTAAATTACCTAAACAATGGTAAATAAATAAAGAAAATGCACCTTTATTGTTGCTGGGGGGAAAAAGGCCTAAGTTTATAATAATCCCTTTAAATTAATTGTAAATCTTCATATGGTCTCAATGGGTCAGCCTGTAACAGAGTTTTTATTATTCTCTTTGTGTTTGCAGCTTGCTCTTTGAAGTTTGTTGCCTGTTCGAGGTTGTAGCCCCTAGTCATCACACCATCTAGTCCTGCTCCAGTCAAGGGGAACTGTCCTGCTATCACTGCCTTCAGAGCCAGCACATCTGGGAAACACTGGGGGATTTGTAACATCCAGACGGGCAGTGTGAGTTTTCTTTGAAGTTTGCACACACAAAAGCCAAAAGGGTTTGCCTTGGGCTGACCTTTTTCCATGGAAATCATAGTGGCTCTTCAAATGTCACTGGTATTTTGTATCCAAAACATAATATACGTTACTTTTTGCTAACATACACCACGTCTTTTTCCCTGACATTTTTCCTGTTGGTAGTAAAATGTTCACATTTAAACTGTAAATACACATGCCTAGCCATTTTCGTGATGGTGCTTAATAATCCTTTTTTTCATGTGAAGGGGACCTTTGATTTTTCTTCTTGCTTTGTGAATTAAAATGCTGCTTTTCCTTGGGTAATGACGGGCAAGCCTTTTTCACAGGGCCCTTCAGTTTTCATTTGCAATCGCATGCAACGCCATTTTTGTGTCAGTATCATCCAGTTTTCCATGTGAAAGGGACTTCAGTTTTGAGCCTTTCAATGCACCCCACAGAATAATGCCATCAGTCCTCTAGTTTTACAAAAATAACCATCAGAGATGTTTGCTGAAAAACGACTTTGGAGGTTTGTCATGGTTGGGGACCGCAGAAGACGTGACATGTTGAGATATATAAACACCTTTATTATTAGATCTAAGTAGAAGGAGTTGAAGGACAGCCTATAAGAGGAGACACAACTTAGAAGGGAGATTCTAAGGAAACAATGGGACGGAGGAGGGATAAATAAGATTCAGTGAAGGTCCTAGTCTAATTAGTCCTAGAATCCAAAAGTCCAGTGTCTGTTCCCTATGAGAAAGCCAAACTCCTGGGGCCAGCTGTACCAAGGATAGCATACTTTGGCTCTCTTACATCTCAGAATACTGTAGCTTTAAGTACCAAACCACACTTCTTTGCCTTGTTTTCCTTTGTCATTTTGCATTTTCAGTGAATACTGCTGTTCTGTAGCCTTCAGTGATACTGTAGCCTTCACACTCTTACTGAGGCATGCATGTAATGGTATCCCTCCAATCCTAAAGGTGTCCTTTTTGTTTTCACAGAGGCAAGAACTATAGCATTCTCTCTAACCCTACAGTTCTTCTGGTTAGCATTTCTCCTCACTAGATGGGTTTTTCTAAGGTTTCAAACTTCTTTCATCAGGCTGTAGGCGCTGCAGCTGCCACAGGTATCTGGGTTAGACCACCTAGGAGGCTACTCATCAACCACTACTTTCCAGGTCTGGATCTTGCCAGTCTCTGGACCCAGGCTTGTAGGAAGCTATGTCCAGCCAGGGGGCTTTCGTCTCTTTTCATTCTGATATCATAATGATATTTGTCCCAAAGAGTGCTATGATCGGTGGGATTCTTTCCCCATTAGTATGCTCTGTTGTGATAGGTTTTTCCCTAATGGTTCCACAGCCTAAAAATGCAAATTGCCTTTCATTTGACTTGATTCTAGGTGTTGTAGATATTCTAAGGATTGAAGTCTGCACATGCAGTAGGCCCCTTCAGTCTGGTATTGCAATAGGCCTGTTGACCATGTTGAAATCAGCCAGCAGTGTTGTGGCAGCTCTGAATCCTTGACCTGACTACCCTCTTTTCAAGTACATCCGGTTCTCCACGAAGCATTCTTGCATGGAGTTTGGAAGCCTCCTCTTTGTGTTTAGCCTTGATGCCATACTATTTTAATTTGGCTCCAGTTCACGTACGATCACCCTACCCTAGGAAGCTGCAGAGAAACCTTTACCTAATGCTAGACCCTCCCTTTCCTGTATCATGAGGCATATCCGAGGATCCCTCCTTGACCTGGGCCTGTGCTGCATGGGGAGATCTCCCGAGGGAGAACTGGGGTTCCTCCAACGCCCCCTTCAGCAGTTACATTGGTGAGCGGAATACAGGGGACTTTGTCCTAGGGATGCCAACACCAAAGAGTAGAATATGCACCGATTTGTAAGTATACTTTGCTGTTTCCTGCAGTCGGATCTCCTCTTCTTACTCCCTCGACACAGTGTCCCCCAAGGATCTGTGCTCGGCCCTTTTTCTCTTCTCACTGTATACCTCCCTTCTAGCTTCAATCATCTCTTCCTTTGGTGTCTCTTACCATTTCTATGCTGACGACACCCAGCTTTTCCTCTCCTTCTCTTCCTTTACTCCCGACATCCATCTTAAACTCTCATCTTGCCTCAATGCTAATAAATCCTGGATGCCCTCTCACTTTCTTACCCTGAATACTGGCAAAACCGAAGTCTTATTCTTCCCTGCTAATACCCTTCCTCCTCCCTCTCCTCCTCCCTCCATTCTCTTTCCTCCCTCTCAGCTCCCCCTTTGCCCGCAATCTTGGTTTCCATTTTGACTCTAACCTCTCCTTTACTCACCACATCTCTCTTACCTCCCGTGCCTGTCGGTTCCATCTTTATAACATTCGCAAAATCCAGCCCTTCCTTACTTTCCATGCCACTAAACTCCTAATATCCTCTTAAATCTTCTCTCGATTTTTCTACTGTTCTGCTCTCCTCTTCGGCCTCCCTTCCTCACATCTAGCCCCCCCTTAAATCCATCTACCACACTGCCATCCGTTCTTTGTCTTCTCTCTCTTCATGACTCTATCTCTTCTTCACTGGGTTGGCACTCCTTTCATTCTCAACTCAAATTCAACTTCCTCTGTCTTGTCTTCAAATCTCTCTGTGGTCTCGCCCCACCTTACCTTTCCTCTCTCCTCTCATTCTACTCGCCTTCTCCGTTCTGCTGATCACTTCCTACTCACTGTTCCACCCACACCTTGTGCACCATCCCGTTTCCGTTCCTTCCAACTTCTCACTCCACTCCACTGGAACAGTGTCCCTCTCCCCATACGCTATCTCACCTACTCCAATCTCCAAATTGACAGCTCCTATTTTCTGAAACTATTCCATCTTACACATGTTTATTCTGATGATCTCATGGTAAATTGTTCTGTATATTGTTCTCACCAACTTGATTCATGTTTTGTTTTAACTTTCTTGTAATGCATTTCCTGTTTCATGTAAAGCGCTTTGGCTAAAAGCGCTATTTAAAATTCAATAAATATAAAAACTTACATTTATAATACATGCGTCATTTACCCATTGCAATGCACCATGTGTTTCACTTTTTCCATGAGAAGCACAAGCCACAAGTTACATTGCCTTGTATGACCAAAGAGACTATTCAGTTTACATTATGCACTATATAACTGGGACTATTACAACTGTGTATGGACCCGAAGTAAATACTATTATACCATGTCTGAGTGAGGCTTTTTCTGTTGTGCACACACTGAACTCGATCATTGCTGGACGATCCCAGTTTAGTAGTTGGGGGCGCCTGGGGGCGGAATAGGGCACAAGGAGATGAAATGATTCGCTCGGGAGCACGCAACTTGTCGAGTGAGAAGACCGGATTGCAGCCCTAGTTTCCTGGTTCCATGGTTTACAAGTGAGCCAGCACAGTAGAGTAATCTCCACCTCTTACACATTCAGCACCAAAGCACATGATAAGTTAGGCTGGCAATATATACAAAATCATAATAGAAACATGTTTGAGAAAGCAAGCATGATTCACGCTTTCAGAAAATAATGGAAAGGACTTGGATAGGCCCCAAAAGGATTCTGCAGTTAGGATTCTAGGATTCTAACCCCATGCTCCCACGTCCCATCCCTTCTTCCATACTTGTGGGACAGTCCATTCTTCGGGATGGGACCGGAGCACTTTTGTAAAAAAACATCAAAATTGTAAATGTTGTCCCACTTCTATTTTTATGCGGGGTACTGCACATGGCCGTAACCCCATCCTCCTGTGCTCCACCCCTTGCATCGCCCTTTGTCTTTTTCTCCACGCGGTCGGGCACTTGCATCACTGGGAATTTTTATTTTTATTTCCTTTGTCCTTCCTTCCTGCTCCGGTTCCACGGTCATCTAGTCCTGTCTATGCCAGAGCGTCTGGGATTCGTGTCCTGTTCTTCATGCGAACGTCATTTCGCGAGGGCGGATCCTCATTCTTTCTGCTTGGAGTGTTGAGACCCGGAACATCATTGAGATTTGTGCATCTATTGCGACTCCCTTTCCGTCCGGGCACTCCAACGTCGTCTTCTTTGTTGGGAGGAAGTGTTTCAGCGCGTTCCTCCACATTATTTACAGCTTTTCATCGATGAAACGCCCGGTAAGTGCCTTACTTTTTAGGGCACACACCGCCAGGGGACTCCTTTCCGAGGTTTTCCAGGACCAGGAGGGGCTCCAGTAGCTCTGTCACCAGGGGTTCCCCTGAGAGGGCCTAATGGGCGTTCCAGAGCGAGTTCCCTTAGCGGACCTGCCAAGACCGGACATTGTTCTGAGGTTCACTGTTTGGGTGCTAAAGTTCAGCCCAGTTCTTCTAGGCCTGTGGTTACCAGGGTTCACCGTGAGGTCTCTGTTTCTAGAGCTTTCCACACGGATACCGGGTTATGCCCAGAGGCCTCCATTTCTGGAGCTTTACACACCGAATCTCGGCCCGAGGCTCCTCTTGAGGGAGCTATCTGTTCCGGGTTACAACCCGAGGTTCCTCATCTTGAGGCTAAGGTCAGTACTGACAGAGTTGAGAGATCCTCTTTGAAGGTCTTGTCAGTGAGGAATGTTCCTCAACCGTCCCACGCTCAGGGTCGTGGTGGTACCGATTCCGTCGAGGGAGGTCACGGACCACAAGCCTTCCAGTACCGGCTTTGCTGATGTTCCTCCACTGGAGGCTAATTCTGAGGCAGGTTCCAAGATGTCTATTAAACATCTGAGACGTCCCAGCACCGGCTAGACTGAGGATCCTTGTGTCAAAGCTAAAGTTTTACTCAAGTCCCCTGATTCCACGGAGGAGACAATTGCCTCCTCTTCACATGTGACGCAGTTCTCCTCAGGTGTCAACAAAATGGTAGCCCAACTCCATGGTCCACGGCGGCCATTTTGGATACGTCCCTCACACCAACATTCATGATGTCTGGTGCTGGGAACATGTCTCTAGGGGCTGAGCAGCCTTTCCCATGCTATGTGGACAACAAAAACCCATTTCGCCCTCCGTTTGACTGGCGTGCTCGGACACCGCTGCTTCATACAGTCTCGCTCCCTCCTGCTTCCGCTCCACTCATCTATGTGGATCCAGCCGGTGATGGACCCTCCCGGCAACCAGCCTCCTTGCGGTCATGGGGGTTTGCCCCTCATGAGCGGCCTCTGCCTGTTCCAGCACCAAAATCTTCGGCTGAAGATTAATTTGTCGGGAACTTTCAGATGCTCATGCATTCTGACCCCATGAGGGCTTATTTTAAACATCTTTTCAGGGAAACGTACCCTGAACCTCCTGTTCCACCTCTGGGCCCCGGCTGTTCCTACGCAGGTCCCGGTGATGCCACTTCCTACACTGCTTCCTAGTGGACCCCTGCCACCACTCCCCCCTATGCCCCCCCTCTCCCTCCCTCTCCCTCCGCTGTCAAATATTGAGAAGACACCGGCAGAGAGAGACACCACCTTAAAACCTGAGGCAGTATGCGTTGTGGACCAGTCTTCTGTCTCCACTTCATTGGACAAACCTCAAGTGGATCAGGATGGTGATGAGCAGCCCCGTTCTGTTAGAGCATTACTGGATATGATGGCTTTCCTTGATATTACAGTACCTGAGGCCCCCGCTACACAGGAAGAGGTGCTTTCTGGAGCCTTTACCCTGTCACCCCATGGTGCACCAGCCTGTTCCTCCAGACGGACGTCTTGGCTGAGGCCCATAAGGTCTGGGAGAAACCCCACACCGGGCTACACCTCAACAAGAGGATTGATGCTCGATACAAGCTTCACGCCTCTGAGGAGATGGCCTCATCGCTTGTCCACTCCCTTTCTCTGGTGGCAGCAGCCATCCTCCAATCAAAACCGGCTTCTGCATCTTCCACAGCTGCGGCTCAAATCCTTTCTATAGAGGATAAGCTTCTGGACGCCTTGGGCAAGAAAGTCTTTGCCAATTCGGCGTTCCAATTTTGTCAAGCGAGCTCATCCTGACAGCAGCCAATCTGAAGCTGTGGAAAGAGTTGGCTGATTTCCAGGAGTAGACGATTTCAAGGCCGGTTTGTCGTACGCCAAAGTGTTGGGACAGGATCTACTGGAAGCTGCAGCACACCATGTAGATACCTCAGCTCGAGGCCTGATGGTCGGGGTTGACATCTCCGGCCAGGCGTGTGGAAGAGGAACTCACAAAGATGAAAGCGAGTACCCAAACTGCCAAATCTTCATCGGTCCTGGCGAAAAATCATCCTGCTAAGAGCCCTAATACACTGTACTGAACCTCCGTTTGGCGGGCCCCATCGAAAGCAACAAAGGCAAGGTGGTTGTTTTTTCTCTTGCCCATCAGCCTCCTCTCCAGGTAGTCTCTCTGCTGACAAGTCATCCAAATGATGTATCGGGTCAGTCACATGAGACTTGGTGGGAGGACGAATCTCGTCTCATCTGGAGGTGTGGCAGACAATCACGGAAGACCGGTGGGTTTTGTCCATCGCTGGGGCTGGCTTTCGCTTGATTATCCGCCTTACCCCACCCTTCAATCCTCCCTTCCAGCAGATCGGGTCGCCCTCCTTCAGAGCCAAGGTATGTAAACTTTTAGACCTCGGAGCGGTGGAGCCTGTTCCCCTCGGGGAACAAGGGGAGGGCTTCTATTCACATCTGTTCACAGTGCCCAAATTCAACCAGGCTGGCCTGCGCACTATCCTCGATCTTTCCCAGTTCAATCTCTCTCTTTCCCAAGAGAAGTTCAAGATGATCACACCCTGCCAAATAAAGTCCTCTCTTCAGAAGGGCGACTGGCTCAGTGTGGTGGACCTCCAGGATGCATACATGAACATCCTAATATAGAACCTGCATCGGAAATATCTGCAGTTCTCCTTGGGAGGGAAACACTTCCAGTTCTCCGTGCTCCCTTTTGGTCTTAGCTTGGTGCTGCATGTCTTTACGAAGATGTCGGTCATCACAGCTTTCCTCTGGCTGCAGGGAGTTCATGTATACCCATATTTGGATGATTGGCTCCTGCGCAGTCCCTGTCCACAGATGGCATTGATCAATCTCTAGTCTCTCCTCCAGCTCCTCTTTCACCTTGGGCTGTTGGTGAGCTTGTGGAAATCTTCAATGACTGTCTCTGAAGACCTGATTTTTCCTGGGTTTCTGTTGGAATATGGTAAATACCAAGTGTTCCTAATGGCAGATAGGATTGCGGACTTATCAACCATGTGTCAGCTCTTCCTCCAATCCCCGCACATGATGGGTTGGTGGTTCCAGAGACTTCTAGGCCTGATGGCTTCGTTTGTGCTGGCCCTTCCTCTTGCACGTCTGAAGATGAGGTGCACTCAGCTGGTTCTTCGGATCGCTTGGTCTCAGGTTTCCCGACCCAGATGCCAAGATAATCCCAGTTCCGTCCTGCATGATGGCGGACCTGCATTGGTGATCCTCGACTGACAACCTTTCAGTGGGAGCCTCTTTCCAGGAGCCCTGCCCACAAGTGACAGTTACAACTGACTCCTCCCTTCTGGGGTGGGAGGAGACACTGGGCCAGCTTCAAATTTCCAACCTTTGGACACTTCAGAACAAGCAGTTTCATATGAACTATCTGGATCTCCTTGGTGTTTTTCTGGCACTCAAAGCCTTTCAACTGCCCATCACAAGCAAGGTAATTCGTACGGACAATTCTGTGCCGATGTTTTACATCAACAAGCAGGGTGGCACCAAGACACCTCTCCTTGTGGACCTAGCCATACAGATTTGGGAATGGACCATCCAGCACAACATTTGGCTCCTGGCTGTACACATTCTGGGTCACATCAATGTAAGAGCAGACTCACTCAGACGCCAGTCAGCAGCCAGTTACGAGTGGGAATTGAACATTCTCGCTTCCATTTTTCACCAATGGGGCACTCCGAAAGTAGACCTCTTTGCAACCTTTACAAACGGGAAACTTCCTCGGTATGCATCCAGACAGGGTCTCAAGAGTGTCCTTTCTGGGAGATGCTTTCGAGATTACATGGCACAACATGAAAGCGTATGACTTTCCTCCACTGCCTCTGATTCATTGGTCAGTTTGCAAGCTCAGGAATGCATCGAATTGCACTCTCCTCATCATAGCTCCTTGGTGGCCAGCCAGATTTTGGTTTTCGGAACTTCAGCATATGTCGATTCTTCCTCCGATCAGATTGCCGGTGATTCCTGATCTGCTTCACCAGTGCGATCACCAGATGTGGCACCCCTCCCAACCATCGTTCAGCTTGGTGGCATGGTGCCTGAATTCAAATCCTTAGCGCAGTATAATCTGTCTGAGGATAATATGCACATCATCCAAGCGGCCGGGAAACCTTCTACGAGGGCTCAATATAGGAGCAAGTGGCTCTTTTTTTGTCACTGGTGCTTAGCTAAACAGCTTGACCCCAGGCGCACTACAGTTGACACTGTCCTATCTTTTGTCTCACCTTGCAGCTTCAGGCATTCATGTCTTGTTTTGCAGGACTTGTGTATCTGCCATTGCGCCCCATTTGTCCGCTCACAGCTGCGTGTCTAGTGAAAGGGTCGACAGTCAAAAGGTCGACACCATTTGGTTGACAGGTCAAATGATCTATTTTTTTTTTAATTATATATATTTTTTTAGGTTTTCGTTTAGGGAAAAAAAGTGGTTTTAAGCAAAAAAAAAGGGCGTTGGAGGGGACCCCCGCCCAAAAAAAAAAAATGTGAAAAAAAAAATATTCGATCATTTGACCTGTCGACCTTTTGGTGTCGACCATTTGTCCTGTCGACCATTTAGATTCGATCATTTGACCTACAACCTTACAGCTGTTCCTTTTCCTTGACTAATCCAGTCATTAAAAGGCATTTTGCAGGTCTTCTTCCCGCCTATACACACACCTCATCCCAAATGGGATTTTAATGTGGTCCTCACAGCATTATGCCATAAACCATTTGAACCCATGGCCACCACCGATCTCAAATACCTTTCTTGGAAGGTCGCTTTTTTGATTGCAGAGACGTCAGCAAGGCGAGTAAGTGAGCTCCATGCTCTTTCAGTGGAACATCGTTCCTCAACTTCCACAAGGATAAGTTTGTGCTCCGCACTCATCCTTCCTTCCCTCCTATGGTGGTTACCAATTTTCATCTGAACCAATCGATTTCCTTACCTGTCTTTTTTCCTAACCTCGGTTCGGATGCTGAGAGAGTCTTACACAACTTGGATGTGAGGCGAGCCTTGAAGTTTTATCTTGACAGAACGAGTGAGCTCAAGGGCTGAAACCGGCTTCCAAGGCAGCCATCTCCCGGTGAATTGTCCTGCATTTCAGAAGCCTATACCATCCAAGGTCTTCAACCTCTGAAAGGCATTCATGCTCATCTTGTACATGGCAAATCGGCTGTTGCCTTCCAAAAGTATGTTCCGTGGGAAACCATCGCCAAGGTGGCTATGTGGGCTTCCCCATCAGCTTTTTGTAACCATTATTGTTTGGACCTGAGCTCCAGGGCGGATGCCCAGTTTGGCCAGGCTGTCCTTAAAAACCTATTCCAATAAGGTATTTTTCTATCCACCTGAACTAACTGTAGTGTGTGCTTGGGAATATCCCACAAGTATGGAGGAAAGGGGATGGGACGTAGGAGTATAAAGTTATTCACTGTAGTGACTACCTTACTCCCAGTCCATAGTCCACTTTCCTCCATACGCCCGCTTGCTGTCCCCTCTAAAAGGTATCCTCTATTATTGCTTAAATTGTCTCAGACCTGGTGATAGAAAAGGACTGAAGGGCAATCCGCGGGGTGGAGCTCAGGATGGCAGGGTTACGGCCACGTGCGGTAGCCCGCATAAAAATAGAAGGACAACATTTTCAATTTTGATGCTTTTTTTTACAAAAGTGCTCTGGTCCCGTCCCGAAGGACGGAATGTCCCACAAGTATGGAGGAATGGGGACTAGTACGGTGAGTAACTTTGTTATTCTCTCTATCTCTACTCTTCTCCCGGTGAGGAGAACCTCGCAGCAGCTGTTCCCAGGCAGCAGGATTTCTGGTCACCTGCAGATTGGATGATGTAGGCCCCACAGGGCTTACGGCATTACTTTAGCTTTTTTTACATCCTGCGTGACGAAGTGCACAAAATATGCTGTTCCTGCACTGATGGGCTTTACTGCACTGATGGAGTGCTAATCTTTCATTTTACAGGGTTTGAGGCCCTCTTTACTTATTTTTCCGCGTTGCTGTCCACATGGTGCTTCTGGGCAGCACTTTCCAATATGGCCACCCGCCTCCCCTGTGCACTGGAATGCCCTGCTGCCTGCCACTGACCTCCTCTGATTGGTCCCTCTCCACGTCTTCTGGGCCAATGGGGTACCGGCAGGTGAATAGCCGGCCCCTGCCACCAAGGCCCATGGACAAAGGCCCTGTCTGTGACTGATGGCCCCCCTCCTTTCACTCCTTTTCAGCACTACATGACAAAGGCTTCTGTATCCTGAAAGCAATCTTTGACCACACAAACTGCCCCGCCCCTCATTTAAAGACACATTTTTGCTTTGAGTTGGCTGTACACCTTTCAATTTCTATGGCCTTATACATGCAGCCACTTTTGTTTTTTGTGTGCATCTGCCTAAAATCTAACTTGGGTGACTTTTTACATCTGCAGCCTTTTCACGTGTGCTTAGTGTTGCCTCTTTCCTTCCACTCTCCCCCTTCCCCTCCTCTGCTCTGCAGGGCTCTAGCACTTATCACGACTCTGGATTGCTTGTCAGGCAGGAAGATAATCTTATTGTTCTGTTCATTTTATACCAACCCTCCCCTCTCTCTTTTTGTTATGTAAAGGTCTTGCATTGTAGAAACTACCTCCAGGCACGCGCAGGAATTATGTTCATATGTTGTAATCGGCCGTATTCATTTATTGTTCTATGTTATACCTCCAATGCATATCACTTGCCCATTCTGAATGTTCCAATGCCTATTATGAATGTACATTATTCCCTCTCCCCGTGTTGGAGCGCTTCGAAACGCTTGTTTTATAGGCGCTATATAAATGACCTATAAATAGATTCTGCACAGGGAAACTGAAATATAAGTCCCAGAATGCAGAGGGTTTTGGCTGAAAAGTCAGGGTGAAAATATATGTCCAAATGCACAGAATCATTTGAACGATCTTGCCTGCCAGTGATTGCCACAACACCAACACCAGCTTAATATTGTAGCAATTGTTGAACGGTGTAACAGAACAGTAAAATATTTCCCTTCAATCGACATGTCAGATTATCCTATTGCAATCGGAGGTATGACCGAACAGTGGAACTCAAATTAACTAAACCTAGCGAATTATAGATGGTTTAGCAATTGGACACCTAAACTGTTTTTCTGGTATTAAGAAGCCCGAGTGGCAAACTTGAATATACAGGTTAGAGGTGCGGGGGGAAGGCAGGAGACCAGGGTGAAGGTGGGACAGATAGGAGGCTGAAAAGCAAAGAAGGGAGGTAACGGATGAAGAGTGCAGAATGGAAGGAGGAAGAGGAGGAAGAGGAGGAGGAGGAGGAAGAGGAGGAATTTGCATGCCAGAAAAAAGACAATAGAAGGGGTTGGAAAATAAATATATGGCCACTGGAACAGCACACACGAAGGATTCTTGGGAATTTCCCACTTAGAAAGTGATTCTCTGGGTTATCCCACGTAAAAGAAGCACACTGGGTTACAAGGGTATAATACGCAGCCGGGGTCTCTAGGGCAGGAGGGACAACATGTATGCTAAAACCAGAAGGAATACAACCTCCTGGAAACAGTCAGTGCCTAATGTGTATGAAATACTGTTATGAGTAGCACTGTATTGCCAAAACAAAAACAGCGCTTTATATTCTCTATGAGTGGCAAGTGGACCAATGACATATGATGGTGTGAACCAGCCTGGCTTTTTCGCCAGTAGTGCCTTACATGCTTTGAGTATTCTGGTGGAAACCTATTATGAGGACAACTAAAATGCAAGCTCCACTGTGCAAAGGTGTGCTGGATAAAAGGCAAGGACTGCCTTAGTGAAGGACACTTTCCAGCTTTGATTGTCACTTGCCAGGTATTTCCTCTCTACAAAATGGAGGTAGGGGTTGCTGTTGCGGGGCTCCCATGTGCAGTGATTTATGGGGCTGGTACCTCCCCAAGCTAGGGAATGATGGGGCCAGTGATGTTATGGGGAAGATCACCTTGTCACCCACCTTGGCCCCCACATCCCAATGCAGGGGAAATTGGCCGCAGCACTGACACAGTCTAGGCAGAACAAACAACCCAAGAAATACAAATAATAATGGCTTGCCTTTAAACAAGTCACTTTAGACACACACAGCTGTGACTGCAGACACTCCGATGGTTTATCCCACAGCACTAAATACTCCAGTTCGATACACGGTTGCAAATTCACAGCTTTCCGACTGCGGGTTTAACCTCGGGTGCTAAAGAAGTACACATCTATTGCTTATGAATTTCACTCTGTACCACGTGATGATGATGTATGTGCAACTTGGAATGCTAATCCGTTGGTCCACCTCTGCATGGTATGTTTAGTTAGTCCACTAAAACGCATCAAAACCTGCATCTTGTGTGATGTAAGAATCAGGAAAAAACCGAGTGATCTCTATAGTGTTCCACCGCTCAATTAAGCACTACACCTTAAATAGGACATATGTGTGTTTACAGACATCGTACACATGTAGGCAGGAGATACAGACACTATTGGCATGCTGAATGATGACCATTTAATTATCAGTACTCCCTGATTTTCTTGTTACTGCTTTTGGCCTTGACTGCTTATCGTTTTGTAAATCTTCAATCCTCATTCTATAGGCACATTTTAACTTCTGCTAGGAAAGGGTCACTGACATTCATGCAGTGATGTGCTAATCAAATGGCACTGGCCTATGGTCAAGCATCCTCTTCTGTCCTGGGAGATCATCTCAACATGGTTTCCATAGCAGCTCATGAATGATCATTACTGTATCATTAAACAGTACCAAATCATGTGTCCCATTAAATGAACATTGGAGGTTTTTGAAGTTTGAAATACTTGTCAGAAGACATTGCTAAAAAATAAAGTGGCTCAAGGCACACTTGAATAAGACAAAAGGAGCCGATTTACAACTGCCATTACTGCTTAAACAGTGGCAGCCTCATAGCAGCTCGTAGTATTTTGTTACTGCACAACAGAGCTAGCTCAAACATATCCCATGTATGCCTGTTTTGTTTAGGTAGGGGCAGGTAGTGGGTGACAGTGGCTATAGGGATTAGCACAACCCTGGGCGGTCACATTTAAAATCAAGGGCAGTGAGACCATATGTTGTCACGTCGGTATGGTTATGTGGGGACTACATATAAGTAGGGGCTAACTGAAAAGTGAAACTTGGATCTCCTCTCAAGAATTAACAATAAGCAGGATGGACTTCGCCAAAGAAAATGTGCCCCTGTTGAATATGGGTGGTTGGGCTTTTGGACCTCTGTAGCTAGTGTATGAATCTTTGGGGTGTACTGTTGGGTCCCTCACTGAACTCTTAGTGAATATCTGAGGTTCTAGCATTTGCTGAAGGTTACATCACCACCCCTCCTTGGACATTGCTGCGTTACAGGGTCCAAAAGTTGTTCTTTCATTCGAACTTTTGTCAGGTTTTCTAGGTTCATATACCCCATGACTATTGCTGGCAACCAGTCAAGTGGGTAGATGGTCGGAAGGGAAAGTTTGAAATACTTGTCAGAAGACATTGCTAAAAGAGAGGTGTTCTTGAACCTAGATGCGTGTGCCTTGTGTTACGCCTCTTTTCCTCTTTGAGCTAACCATAAGCTCCTTCACAATGTATCTTACCGCCTTCCAGTTACTGGTTCTGCCTATGGCCCACAGGCTTGCTGGCGCCTTCCTGGTTTTTCCCCTACCATCTTCTTCACTTCGTAACCTTCTTTGTTTCTCTTCTACACCCTCTGTACTATTCACTTATCCTGATTGGTTTTCTTCTGTATCACTCCTGGACAATGATGCCCCGCCCATCTCCTGTTGCCTGGACACTACCGCTTTTGCCTGACTTGCCTCTTCCACCACCTCCTTATTATGATTCCAAACGTACTGGTCACTCCTACTCCTTCTGTATTTGCCTTCCTTTTGATCTCTGCTTCCCACCATGGCGCCTTGCTTCCCAACACCACCTCCTTCTATTTCTCAACTTATGAAGTTATCACTTCCACCTGGACCTTTGCTACCGCCAGCACCTTCTCGCAACTCTTCCTACTAGCTCTTCAATGACGGTCTCCACTACATACCTGGGTACCGTCCCCTCCAGATGTTACCACCTCCTACTTGACACTATCCACTAACACCACACACCTTTTGGGTACTCTCCTCTTTAGATGGTCCAATCTCCTTCTTGACTTTCTCCACTACTGATTCCTTTTTCTTAGTACTCGTCCATATGATGTTAGTGTCTCCTTGTTGATCCTCTTAGTTTTCACCACCTCCTCCTGCTCTCTACTACAGACACCTTTCCAGTCTCAGCTACTCTTCTGACTCCCAGACTGGGCTACCTATTTTATGCAGGGAGATTCCCCAATGACCTTGGGTAGGACTCTGTCTGAGGGTTTGCACCTGTGACTTTCAGTTGTTCCAGGGCTGGGAGTGTCTGTTGCTTCCAGTATTGCCTGGGTCTAGGGGGCTGGCCGAACTCTATATCCAGCCTGCCAGCCATCTTTAGTTTCATGTTTGTGTATGGTGGGGCTGGGAGAGCTGCTTCGCTACGGACTGGCTCTGCCTGCTGCTGTTGCACCAGGAAGTGTACTGGGCCGTGGGTTTAGGGGTGTTTCTAACTTCATAAACTGGCCAGTTCATGTGTCTATAAACTGGTAGCTTTGTTATATATGAAAGTTAATAAAGCGTCTTCTACATTCCCTGGTTTTTATCATTGCAGGTGAGATGATTATTGTGATTAACTTTATAGAATTTTTAAAGTTTGTTCTCGCTACCTGTTTGATACAATAGATAACAAGTTAGAAATGTAAGTTGTATTATGAGACTTTGCTTGTAAGTGTAACATCTAGTGTTTGATATTCTTATATGACCGGAATACAGGACTATCTACCTCTGAAAAAGAGTCCTTTGAATCGACTTGAAACACATTGATTGATAATCATCTAGAGATTAGAACATAATTTGTTCAACTGAGCTTGTTAAAGTGTTTCTATGCTGTAATTCCAGATGCCACTTTTTTTCCCTACTCTGTTCCGCTCGTTTCATGTGGCGCAACTGCCCCCTTTCCCCGCAGTACCCATGTTTTCTGCCCTGTGATGCTCCTTTTATTCCCACACTGCTGCACAGTCTTTATTTGCACAGCAGCCATTTTGAAGGACCGCCTATATCCCAATGACTCCCCATGGTTCCACATCGGCGTGTGAGGGAGACCCCGGCAAACCCCTTCTCTTCCTCTCCAGCTCGCTTGCTCCTCCTTTCTTCATGAACGCTCTGTGCAGGAAAGCCCTCCAACAGTGCTCCTCTTTCTTTCCCCTTCCCCTTCCTATTGCCTCTGCTTTGGAACTCGGTCTCTCCGGCCCCAATCCCACGTGGTGGCATCTGTCACCTTCACAGCTTCTGTGCTGTCAAAGTGCCATTTTAGAAAAGTGGCCGTGCACAAAAGCTGCACTGCAGTTGGGAACTTCCATTACAACATGTTAATTAATGGAAAGGATGCATAGATTATGGTAATGGACATTTCTTAATTTGTGGTGCCTGTATTAAGATTTCACGTACACCCTTGTATCCTAATACTGAGACATGCAAGGATCCTGCACAACGCACTGAAAGCAATTTGAGTGTATGGTGGTCTATGGCCTGGGAATAAGACGACCAGTCCAGAACGATGCACCATTATACCAGCACTGAGACATGTCCGGAGCTCTCACAGTACACACCTATCCTGGCATGCAGTGTGCATTGATCGCTCAGCACCGAGACATCCACCGTTCTCTGATAACGCATCACTTTTCTGACTAGCAGTCTGAAGTACTATATTGAGAGATTCGGAAAGCCCTAGAAATGGACCAATAGGCTGACTTGTATCATGCAACGTCACGGCAGAACTTTACCATGAATGGAACTCTTGCAATGCTTCTTTTTTCTGACTTGCAATGTGCACTAATATAAGAGTATAGAGTGAGCCTTATTGATACCCAAGCCCTTCATG
The DNA here is from genome assembly GCF_040938575.1 of Ambystoma mexicanum. Lineage (NCBI taxonomy): Eukaryota > Metazoa > Chordata > Amphibia > Caudata > Ambystomatidae > Ambystoma > Ambystoma mexicanum. The sequence goes on along the minus strand of NC_090921.1, from coordinate 603,461,801 downwards.
ACAGACACAGAACTTCTTCTCAAACAGACTATATATTTCAAAATATGAAGAATGCTCTAGTTCTCTACAGAATAGCCCATATTCCCTTCTCTATCAGAATGGCATATTATGGAAATGTTTCTGGGATTTGAAGTAAGGCCCGCAACTTAAAAAAGAACCACCCTGTCCAATCTCTTGTCAAATCCAGTGGTGGTCAAATCCAGTACTGGTGCACTCCTGCTATCTTATTATTTCGGGCAGGTAATAAGGCCAGTCGGAAAAACCCAAAGTTTGAGTTTGATCCAGAAGGCTTGCTATTGTCCCCGGGGTGCCCCAATCCCTCAGTCTGTTGATGTTTAAACTCTTTCCCCTGACCTTACTGCTTGGGTGTCTTTTCCCCGATAGCTTGAGTGCACGGGGGACCCTCCTTTCTTTTTCCCTGGTAGGAATAGTATTTGTTTTTTGGATGCAAACTGGACCTGGATTTGGAGTTGTTCACTCTGCCAATGTTTTGGGTCAAGAGAGGGCCAGCTAAGACCTCTCCTCTTGGTTTCCTCTTCGCCTTCTCCCCACCTCGATTTTCTAGGGTTCTGATTCTCTGTTCCACCAACTCATAATGGTCTTCAACATCTCTCCACCTGCTTGTACTAAAGTGACCCCCTTTTGATTCCTCACTCTTCTCTCACTGTGACCACTCACTGCACCTCCTTTATGCTCAGTCACATGCTCATTCCTCTACCCTTCCCGGTGTGGCCACAGTTGGATATAAGATTTTCCTCTAATGCCACTACTTCCTTATCTTCCTTGGGGTCTGATGTCCCCCTCACATCTTCTTTTCCCCCATCCTGTTTCCCATCTCTGTTCCTCCTCTCCTCACTTCCTCTTCTTGCACCCTCCTCCTTAGACTTCTCGACCTCTTCTCCCAACCTCTCCTCTCCTCCTTCTACCTCCTCATCTTCAATCTCTTCCCCATACTCCTCCTCTTTCTTCCAACACCCCTGTCTTATCCTCTCTGATGTTCCTCTATTCTTCCGCCTTCTCTCTCCATATCTCTCCCCCATCCTACTCAAAAACTCTGTTTGCTCCTTCTCCCACTTCCCTCGCTCCTCTGTCCCCCTTTTATATGTTCTTTGCACATCCAAAGAGAGGGTTCATACCCTGTTGGTTTCAGGTGTAAGTAATTCAGATTTCTGATGCAGTATTGATGGTTCTCAGGGCTTTGTGCAGGGTTCTGTCCGGCCGTATCCCTGTCCTCTCTGTATCCACGGACTGAACAGTTGCCTGAATAGCCATGTACCATGTTGAATTACAATACAGGTCTACATGGGAGGCTGTGATGAATTGGCTTCTGCCTTGCAGGAGTACAAGGAGGGCCAGTGGCTAGAGCACATACTCGGTGTTCACACTTCTACAAAACAAGAGCCAACACAATCTTAAAGGTGAAACGGGCACAATTAAGAGATATACCTCCTTTGTCTTTTGTGTCTAACGTGGGCCAGAGGGAAAGCTATAGTCTCAAGACAGGTGTGCATGTGGTTCAGAGGTATAACAGTCCAAAATAAAGGGATGTCAAATCAAGGTTCTATAAAATATATACTTGAATCAAACACACTATTTGCCATAATAACTAACTATAAAACACTGTAAAAACCCACCCCTGTAGAAGAAACACGGAATATGCAAAGATAGAATAGTTGCAGCCCTCTGGGTAATGAGACAGGGAGGAAAAGCAATTAAAAGACCACAATGTTCAAAAAGGATATTTCCTGAGGTTGCAAAAGGGATTAAAATGACCGATTCAGTCTCTAGGTGGACCAAGGGGGGCAGCTATCAATCAATAATGCCTCTGCAAATGTCTTGGCGGATCAACGGCATTGATCCAGGCTTCTCGGTGTCGTTCGCGAGTTTGTTTTGGTTTTGAGGATATGGTAGCCGCTGTGATCCAGTAGCAAACTGGCATTGAGTGGGGTGGAACGGGAGGTCTCTGCGACTTCGAAGTATCTACTCGAGCAGTGCAGATCAGGCGGTCACCAGGAGTGGTTCGACAGTCTAGGTTCGGCAGTGAACTGGTACCAGGATGCACAGGCAAGTTTATTCGATGCAGAGACTCAGAGGTTGCTGTTCGGGCACACCACGGTCGGGTCAATCGACTTACAAGAGTGGAGCTGAAGAAGCTGGCAGTCCGAAAAATGTTCTGAGCAACGTAAGGCAGCAGTACTTCTTTGGTTGGAGCCAAGGCATTTCAGCTGGTGCATTGAATTGGTGAATGGTGTCGAAGAGGCAAACAGCTGTTTGAAGAATGATGAACATGAAAGGGAGCATCAAAGGGCCCTGGTGGTTTGATCAGCACCAAACCTGTTCGAATCACAGCTTGCAGCGGGTCATTGTCGAAGCACAGAGATCTTGGCTGTTATGGTTTTCATGAGCTTTGTGTCCCACTCCATTATCTCAATGATGAGCCCTTTACTTGTGCTCCCAAACATGAGGCGGTGGAGGGGTCAGGCAGGCACACACATTCAGGGGTCCTGCAGCATGGGGAGGTTGTGGGCAACAGTGAGGCTGGCAGAGATGCAGGTTTTCATCCAGCAGCAGATTACTCTCCTCCCCCAATTTTCCCTGGGGATTGTTAGTGGAAAGAGATTGGCTATGGCTTGGAACACCTACCTTCAGCTCACAACCAAAGAACCCTTGAAAGGACTGCTCTCTCAGCATAGTCCAACGAAATCTTCAAGGGTTGTAGCCCAAAAGATGATTCAAAGAAGTGGTTTGAGACCCCTTGTTTTAAAGGTGAAAGCCCATGGGTTATTGGACTAAAGCTAGCCTGCCTTAGTGTTCCAATCTTTGTTCTTAAAAGAAGTGGCCTTTGTCATTCTGGCATCACACCCAAAGTGCTTTGCTCCTGAGGCAGTGGAGAGGACACGAAGGAGAGCGAGAAAAACAAGATGGTGGAAGTATTGCCCCACGGGTACAGAGCTCTCCTGTGCATACTAACTGCACCCCCAAACCTCCTCACTGGGATCAAAGGCCTTTAGAAATGCAGCACCATAGTGTGAGTCTACCCCCTTTGAATGGGTGTGCTGCTTTGATGCCTGGGCCCAGAACAGCTGGCTTTGCGCAGCTGTCTCTGGTGAAGGGTATTACCTACCCTCACAAAGAGATCAAAGAAGCAGCATGGCCATTCAGATTAATTTCCTGTCACTTTGGCAAGTTCAGCCTGCCTGGCCAGACTACACATCACCTTCCACAGCTGAGCTGGCTCACAGGAGGCAACACATGTGTGACATCAAATTAGTTGCAGCTGCAATGATGAGCAAGTGCCATGCTTATATTTAGAGTTTACCCTGCTACCAGAATGGGCTACTTATGGCCATCATAGCTTTGCTACAGTGGTGAATATCTTATTTGCATCCCCTGCACTGCAGAGACTTGGCTGTCAAATGGGCACATGTGACCTCTGAACCTGCTCTGTGGCACAAGTAGAGCAGGCGCTGCAGATCAGGATACTGATGCAGCAAGGCACAGAAACACACTATGCGTTTGGCATGGAGTTTATGAAAGAGGACACCAGGATACACTTTTAGAGATGGAATTCCCTGCATCATTTTATTAAGTAATAACAATTGGAAAAGACAGGGCTTCCACACCCTTGTGGCAATTCCTCAGACACTTGCTGTAGGATGAGAGAATGAGAAAGTAGTACTGTCGCACGTTCGCTGGACTGCTGCAGTGTTTTGTGAGTTACTGATCTGCCATGTGTTGTGACCTGCTTCTTGATACTCTCCCTTGTTCTCGGTTTGGGTTTGTCGTACAGTTATCTGCCCTAAAGGGTTGGTCTTGCTTATGGGTTTTCCCTTGTCAGTGTTGCAGAAGTTCTTTTTATTTACCTGTTTGCTTAGCAACTCATAGGGCTTCATTACAAGTTAGCTGGTCCGGATTTAACAGTGCCGGTAAAACTGTACTGGCACCATTTTCCGGAACGTTAACTACGACTTCTGTGGCCGTGTGGTGTTACACCCGCGAGATCTGACCTGGCGGGCATCGCCACCGGCCACAGACGGACGTGGAAACACTGTCACCATTACTGCATGGTGCCGGTGTTTCCATGACCCCCATTCCCGTGGAGCCCTATGGGACCTATGGAGTCCTATGGGGAGTAACGGAATTCTGGCTCTGGAATTACCGGACCACCGGGGCTGTAATGCCCCGGTGAGTCCGGCAAGTCTGGAGATGGTAAATCCCTACGGGTCCGGCCTTAGCCTGCCGGTATTACTGTCACAGATGCCGCCAGACTCGTAATGAGGCCCATAGTCCCTTTAAAGGACCGTTCCCTTGGGCACCATATGACAAGCCTCTTCCTCCTTTTGGTTATATGGTGGGCATAGCCATGACATCGTCCCCACGCTACCTACGTGCCCAGCATCACATGGCTTGTGGTGTTAAGGGCCCCCCTTAGTGACCTCAACGTCCACCTTGATGGTCAAGCATAAAGCTCTAACAATGCTCTTTCCTGACTTGCAGTGTCCGCTAGAATCGCAGTTCCACGACATTCAAAACTCTCTTAAATATAAATGTGGCGCATCTCCTTTCTGTTCTGTTAACTCATGTTCCTCCTCCTAATAAGGTAGCGTAAGTGACATTGCATCTCCTCCAGAGGCCCCTGTAACCAGATCATTTACATGGGCGAATCATGCAAAGTGCTCCACGTTTTTTCTGGGGGGGTTTGTGTTGGAAAAAATGAGTTGGATAATAATTACGGCCGAGAGAATTTCCGCCTGCCCAGCCACATGTGCCAAACCCTCAGCTGGAATTCAGAGGAAATGTGAGATCTTGCTAGATTCGCTGGATGCCCAAAACTCAGAACTCTCACAGACCTCTCTCGTGACTTAGGTGTTATGCACGGGCTGGTTAGAATATTGGGGAGATTTAGGTGGCTCTGGAGAGCTTTACTGGTCATACAAGTGCCAGATCACTCTCCTTTTGGGGGGTTTGTTGGACTGTAAGAGCAGGAGTGTACAGTGCAGGCTCACCACATGTGCGTTAGAGGCGTTTTGGGAGCCTTTGGTGTTTGTTTGGCCTATGTATCAGGTTTAGTTCTTGATGTTTCTTACTTGCTACATTGTATCTGTCCATTTATTAGACCCCCTTTGTGTTTTTTCCTTTTTTATCATTACCTTTCCGTATTAAGGAAACACCAAAAAGGGTTCCCTTGCCTTTCTCTGTTTTCCCTTTTGTTTCACTTCAAAAGATTCAAAAAAGCAAAACATGTATTTTTTTACTTTTTTATATTCCTAATCCGATGTGGCTATGTGTTTGCCCTACTCGGCTTCGTATGATTCGTATGATGTCTTCGTTTAGTTTCCCTTACCTTGGCCTTTGTCCCAAAAATAAAAAAGGTGTATATATATGATTCCCTTTTGTAGTCTCGCTTGTTTTTGAAAGCTAAACACCTTCCCATATGTGTATGAACTGGAGAATCTTTCCTGTATTTGTACCATTGTGTGTCAGAGAACCCTTTCCAACTGTCTCTGTGAGCCTCTTGTAAATCCATTCGTTTGCCCTAATCAGTCATTTGATTTTTTCTCGTGTGTCCTTAGGAATTGAAGTGATGAAGTGGCAATAGGTATTGCATTCAGGGGGATAGGTGGCAGAATATGTGGAGATCACTTCTCAGAGAACAAGGATGTTAATTGCCTTGTCTTGAGGAGAAAGGTGTGTTTGCTGTGCTTGTTGGATTATGTGCCAGTCACCCACTGGCACATACGCATTGCCAGTGGTGGGATTCACTGGGGGATGGCTCAGGAAAAGGAGATGTGGCAGGACTGATGAAGGAGCAATGACGTCTGCCACTAGAGGAGGCGGTGGAAGAGACCGGGCTGGCAGAAGGTTGTCGTGCAGGGATGTCCTTGTGCCGGAGGTAGGAGAAGGACATGCTGAAGTGTCTGGGGAGAGGTAGGCGCTAAAAATAGCTAATATCATGGCAATGGATGGCCTACTAAAAGCCTTGCTCTACAGGAATTAGAACGTGTAGTGGTAACTCCGTAGTTAAAAGGTAGGGTAGGTATGAGAAGCATATGACAACACAGAGAAGGATGAAGGGTGGGGAGGTGTTTATGCTGCAGTAGACAAAAGAGCAACAGGTGGGGGAAACTGATGCGATGCCCAGAAGATGGCTCAAGATGAGGAAGAAACTGAAGTCTCAGCATTTTTTTGCCCTTGAACAGGTGGCAGGGAAGGCACAGGTGTCCTTTTCTCAAGTTTCAAGTTAGTCAGAAAACATCACCTAACTCATGACTGTGCTTATCTTGCCTGGGTCTGGGGCTACTTTAGCTTATCGGAGCGGAAGTGTGAGACTATGAAGAGCAACCTATGCAAGGTGCTAGTCCAGTGTAGCAGACGAGGGAAGGTTTGCAACCACAGCAATGCACAGCCATATTAAATAGTGGCTTCGTCTGGCTAGTCCTAGAGCATGCACGTTAACTACCACTGACCCCTATTCCACAGCACCCCCCATAAAAGGGGAATACAGGGCAGGAGTCTTTACACAGCCCTCTCATGAGGACAGACCTGATCATTTCTGGACTCACCGTCACAAGCAGCCCTCCATCCTCCCTCTCGCGAGTGTACCCAAGCGCTCCTCCTCCTGATATACTGTCAGTGGCACCATCCACCAGCAGGACTTCTTTTACCAAAATCTCTTGGGTTTACTATTGATTGGCACCTTTCCTTCAAAACACACATTGCCAATAAAAAATAAGTGGAATGCTACCAGCCTGCATTCCTCCACAAAGTCAAGCCTGTCATCCCTATTCCGAGTTTCAGAACAGTTGTCCAAGCCCTGGTCATCTTTCAACTGGACAGTGACAACACCTTATTGTCAGGAGTCCCAGATGTCAACTCAGCCTATCTGAAAGCCATGCAGCACAATCACAGGACTAAGAACTTTCAACCACATCATCCCATTCTAAGAACATTCAACCACATCACCCCATTCTACAGGAAGTGCACTTGATACCACTGTAAGAAAGATGGTGAACTTGCTTTGCTTGTGGATATAGGTACTAGTCTCTCACTTACAGGCAAAAGCACAACAGCCATAGTGGTAGGAGAATCACTGTGGGATGGCTCAAAAAGAGGAGGGGCGGCAGTGCTGACAGATGATGAAGATGGAAGATGTGTAAGTCTGCAGGGATGGTGGAGGGGGCCGTGCAGTGTTCTCTTGTGCCAGAGGTAATGTTCTTGGCTGCCTATGTTACCTACAAAGCAGTCACAACCAACACACCACTCTATTTGGCCGAGCAAATTGCTATCTCAGGTGGCCATTGCACAACTAGAAAATACACCACCACCAGGCTGGAAACAAAGAACTGCAAGAAGGAAACGGATAACAAACACGCCTTTTCCTGCTATGCACACTGTTTCTGGAGAAGCTACCAATGCAGATGTGACTGTCCCTTTACATCTTACACTTCAGGAAGTACCCGAAGACCCTTCTTTTCAAAGAACACATCACCAATTGCTGAACGCTCCATCCAACCCTACTTCTGCTCCACTGGAGCCTCCGCATGCTCTGCCCCCTAGCACCATCCCAGCTCCTCTGCTACCCTTGCACCTTTCTTGTATCCTCCTAGGTGCAGCTCTTTGAACGGAGCTCAGTTGCTTTCCAGCTAGGTTCAAGCTAGGTTCAAGCATTGTAAATTATATAGGTGCATACTTCCATTGGACTCAGAGCGATGGAACCCAAATATTGCCAGAGTGGTCTTTCAGTTGTGTGAGAGGTTCACAGTGAGAGTAAGTTGCAACATTGCTTTTAAATCCTATTGAGCTGACAGGTGCCCCTGTGTGGATGAGTCCACGAACGTACATTAGTGCCTCTGTCTCGGGCCCAATGACTATCAGCATTTGTCTTGTCCGGGTCTTGGTCTCCTCTTTGATGGTTTCACATGTTACTAGGGTTTAGAATTAAAGATTAGAAAACAAAAGGATCGAATGCAATACATTCGAGTCAAAACGACCGAAAAAAAAGACTTGATGCCTTTTAGTTATTTTATTTTTTTGGGGGGGGGTTCCCCTAGAAACCCTGTTTTTGGCCCCAAAAACATACATTTTACCTATACCAAAACACACACAAAAAAATATTTAAATAAAGGTATTCAGTCTTTTTTCTGTCCTTTTGACTCGCATGTACTGCATTTGGTCCTTTTGTTTTTGAATTAATGACTGGACACTGTTACAAGTACTAGTATGCATCAGACTTCCATATCCAGAGGTGTGAGGTCTATCATTCAAAAGGTTACAAGTACCACAATGCACCTGGGTCCAATGGATAAGACCTGCCGTGGAACAGGACGAATGGACTGGTACCCAAAATGAGTGGGATAGGCATCCCGTTCAGGAATTGAAGGAGAGACCAAATACCCATGACAGGTGGCCCAGACATGCCACAGGGAAGCAGCGGCTGTGTTAGACACAGCACAGCACGACAGTCCTAGTGGAAACCAGAGACATCTCCCCAAAACGTTTGTGGACATTAATGTTAACGCACTGAAAACTGGAGCGTGTCCGAGAGCAAACAAAACCGGAGACCGCATGGTTGGCTTGGCGGCAGTAGAAAATATGGTAGGGCTAAAGGACCTTATGAAGACCACCTGGGGAAAATGACAGGCCACTAATGCAGGAGATGGGAGACGTTATGAGTAGTTTAGCCAGAATATGGCCCACGGAAGCAGCTGAATCAAGTAGTCCATTGTAGAGAAGCTTCCAGACAGTAAAGGGTTGGATATAAAGGAACGGGTGGGTCAGTAGTCAGTAAGAGGTGTTTGCGTGGGGGTGGAGAAAGACCAAGATACCAGCATGGATTATGCAGCAGGCACATGTGGATTTGGAGGAGACTTGTTATGTGTTTGGCCAGAGTAAAGTGTTGGGACTGAGAGACTGGTACCAATTTGGTTGCATGTGAGTGGGAGAGTGGAGAAAACCTTTGAATTAGACTTGGAGAGCGATTGAGAGTAGGAGAGTGATTGAGAGTAGGGAAGAGTGTGAGAAACCGCGTGTGATCGGTAGAGAGAAGTGAGATGCAGTAGGATAGCATAGAGTAGAGGCAGGGGCAGTGTTTGGAGGAGTGATATTCAGAGGGAAGTGGATAAGATCAGGCAGAGGTGGAGATTAGAGACAGGAAAAGAGTGAGCAAGATCCAACTCCAGGAAATAGTGTTTAGGGAGAACAGAGCGCTGGAGGATGGAGATGGGAGAAGAGAGTGAGATTGATAAGATTAGGAAAGGGAGTATCGAGAGCGAGTGAGAGAGGAAGGGCGCCAGGGCAAAAAGATAACCCCATTAGCTCACCTAGGAAGTCCCTGAGGAAGCAAGATGGATAAAGCTACTGTCTTTAGGTCTCCGTACAATAGGCCTAGCCTATACATTAGCTGTCACAAGTCTTTTGAGAGAATGTTTGCTGTCTTCAGATCTGTTTGAGTAGGGAGACTGAACTAGGGTGGTGGGAATCCATAAGGAAGGAGGACTGGACACAAGGACCACCCCTACACTGGAAGCCCCAATTGTTTTTTCTCTCTCTTTCTGGCTCTCTCTCTCGTTCTCTCTCTTTCTCTTTCTCTCTCTCTCTCTGTAGTTCGAATTTTGTAGAAAAAGCAATAGAAACTTTAGTTGCACTCTAAGAAGTTCCACTTTCATCTGGCAGGAGTCTGAGTCAAACTGATGGTAGAATATCTTTATTGGCGCATCCACGAGCGGTTAAAATCAGAAGCCATACACATATGGCGTTCCCATGAAAAGTGAAAAACAAACGTTTGGCAGCATGACGCGTTTCGTGACTAGCACATCGCTTGGTCACGTATATATTGAGTGAAAAAACGTTGTTGAAGGGACGTTATGGTTACAAGTAAAACAAAAAAAAGAAATTTGCCAGTTATGGTAAGCTAAGCAACCATAACTCGTGCCCCCACCGTGCACTGCTAAGAATAACGCCCAGGACATCAAAGATGACATCACAAATGTCATTGATGACCTCACTGATGACATCACATATCTAGGCCAGTTGTTTTTGTGCACTTGACAGTCAGAATATGAAAATTCAAAATGTGCTATATATCTAGTCGTTAACATGGTCCGTACTTTCCTTAGGGTTTGGTCTCAGCTCATGGTGCACATACACAAGGCAATGAGCAGGCCTCAAACACATAATTAATTTGTATACATGAAGATGATTTTTAATGTTATTGACTTTTTCTGGTGATGTTTCTTTCTTCCTTACTTTAGATTACCTGTATGTCTGTCTGAATTGTATGCATTGTGGATCTTCATGTGTATTGTTTGTACTAACACAAGCGTGTATTAAGTCTTGAATTGTTAGCTATTTATTCCATGTTTAATATTATTCAAAAATCTAAATAGGTAGCATTCATTATTTTACTATCCAAAATTAGCAGATAAAAAATATAGTACTTCTGTGGTTCATGCTGCAGCCATTGCCTATGTGTATGTATGATTAGGTTCCTGTATTAACAATACTCTAATATAATGTTTTGTTTAGATGAGTACATTCTTTAATGCATTGAGTAGGTCTCCCGATCACCCGTGACATCTTGTTACCAACATTATAAACACAACCCCTTTTAGGGACTTATGTCATGACATCAGTGATGTCTTCAATGAGATTTGTGATGTCAACCTTGATGTCCTGGGTGTTCGTCTTAGCAGTGCACGGTGGTGGCAAAATTTATGGTTGCTTAGCTTCCCATAACTGGTCTATTTCTATCGGTTTTAGTTGTTTTTTAACTGAATATCATACGTTTTTATTTATTAGTGCAACCATAGCGTCCCTTTTTAACAATGTTTTTATGTGAATTTCATATGTTTTTAAGAGTGAAAATGTTTAATGATGTTACATCACTGTATATAAGTTATTAGTAATTCCTCTTTAAACATATAGGAAAGAACTGTAAACCTCCTTTAACAAACATATTTTTTGCAACGCATACTGATGTGCGTCGTTATCAGCAGCGCATGCTGAGAATGCTATTCATGGTTGAATTGCCTAGGGCATGAGGCTTGACCATGACCATAGCCCCACCAAACCACACCCATTATCCACTGCACATACCCTGTATCCTAGTTCAGTGTCCACTATACCCTCGTAATGTGACCAATGGCCAATGCTCATTGCTTGCAGCCATGGCCAGTCTCCACAATCCATGGGGCATGGGCTTCGGCCATGCCGCATTCCCTAAAAGCCAAATTGGAGTAGACATTTGTCCTTGCTGAGGGCCAGGCCCACTTGCCAGGCAGCAAAGTTATATCACAATTTGTTGTAGTTACATTTTGACACTTTAGAAAAAATAAAACACAGGACAGATTTGCAAAACCATGCTTTGAGGTCCTTGCTGTTGCTCCTCACGAATGTTTGCTGCAATACTGTCCAGCAGTTCGGGCTGTAGCCGCAAGCAGAATTTTTTTTCCCATTCAATTATATCCCGATTTCGAAAAACGTTACCAAATAGCCGGTCCCTGGTGGCCATGCCCACTTTAACCCCATTGCCGGTCCCTGGTGGCCATGGACAGTAACCAGATTGTCTGGGTCATGGTATTTGGCCATGACGCAGATAATCTGGCCACAGGCTACACCTCAGTCACCAACTGTATATCACTATTTTATGTACCTACATTATGACACTTTTCAAAAAATAAAATACGGACACATTTGCAAAACCATGCTTTCGGGTCCTTGCCAATGCCCTTGTGCAAGTTTGCTGCAAATCCATCCATGTTTTATTTTTTGAAAAGTGTCAAAATGTACGTACAAGAAATAGTCGTATAACCTAGCCCCCACTTGACATAATCCTTTCAGACTTTGCACAAATATTCAAGGTTGGGTCTATAATATTTCTGAAAACCTTTGTGCAGATTCGTCAAACTGCAACAAAGTTATAATCCATCTAAAAAGGTTGAGACTCCCCTCTAATTTTGCCCTTCTTGACAAAATCCCTCCAAACCTTGCAAGAACATGCAAATCTGGGTCTAAAATATGTTTGCAAACCTTTGTGCAGATTCGTCAAACGCCACCACTTTTATAAGCCTTTCGTATAATGTTGCGCCCTGTTGTCGAAACGGCACCAAACCTGCAGAACTATTCAGGGTCAGGTCTAAAATGATATTGCGAAATCCCATGCAGTTTCATTCAGTGGCACCACAGTTATAAGCCATCCAAAAACTTCTTTTCACCGACCCTGTAATGCAGAAATATGCATGGATGTCTTCGAACATCTGAGATGTTTGCGGACTTCGTTGAAGAAAGAAATAACGATTTTTGGCTATTCATGCTCATAACCCATCCCATCCTCCTCACCTCTCACCTCCCCAGAGATAGTTTCATTAGTTTGACAAGTACAATGCTGTGTTTTAATGTTTTTACTGCACTGTTTGTGGACTATGGGCACAGTTCGCAAATCCAACATGGAATCCAAATCCAAAGTTATTGACGCACCTCACGTTTTAAATTGACCAATCAGCAGGCGCGTATGATATCCACAAACGTCACACTGCTCTCTGATTGTTCCATAGGTGTCTGCAGACTCTGAATCAGGAAACTATTCCGCAGACCAGATATCACAAAAACATTTATGACCTACTTTTTGGCCGTTTTTCAAACTACTGGACGGATTCACGCTAACTTTTTTCCATTGTGTCTGAAGATTTCAAAAATGTTGGGACCACCCTATAACTTTGCCCCTGGGACAAAACTGCACCAAACTTGGCTAATAAAGGATTTGGCCACCTCGGAATGATTTCCTGAAGTATGGTGCTGCCCAAAAAGTGTTCTTTCTATTAGTAGAGCAACTTAACCATAAATACAGGGCCGCTTCACGCAGGCACTGTAAAATATATAGGCTGTTTTGCATATCCACAATGCCTTGCTGTTGTGGCACAGAACTGGAGGTGAACTTCCGGCAATGGCTACTAGGAGTGCTGTGGAGTGTATGACTCAGATCAAATGGATTTTCCTACGGTATCCACAGAAATAATTGAATCCAAAAATAGTTCATGAGAAATTACCAAATTTATTTGTTTGAATTTGTTAGGTTTTTCTCTAAAAATGTTAATATATATGTGGAGTAGGGTAAGGGTATACGTAAAAAACAATTTGACCCAAAAAATTCAGTCATTTCTCATTATGTATTTTTTTCCAGTAATTTAACGGTTATCCTTTTCCTACTTTCACATTTCAGGGGAAAGGTTTATAAAAAAAAAAAACTTTTTAAACCTACCATAATTTTCTTGGTGTTGTATGTATATGTCTGTGTGTGCATGTCTGTGTGTATATATGTACAAAACAAACACGTGCAAAACATTCAAATAAATTAGGCAACTTGTAGAGCATAATACAATATAATATGATTTATATTACAAATTTGACCATATATTCCTGGCATCAAGCGGATCATTGGGCACATTGCCTCTAAAGTTGTTATTGTGGGATTGTTTAAACCCCGACACAAGGTTCACCGGACAAGTGGAGAACAGGGCTACACAACTTCCCATGGGAAAAGGCAGGCAGCCATCCGGAAGCTGAACAAGTGGCTAGAGTGTCTCAGTTTAGGGACTCTATTCAGTGGGTCAGAGGGAAACCCTACTGAGATGGAAGACCCTGATCTCATCACATCAGACATCCCCCTCTCTGACCCTCTCACCACTCCTCTCTTCGACTGATCACTTTCTACTCTCCTCTCATCTGAAACTCTATCCCTCAGCCAAAGCCCCCCACCCCAGCACTGCCACCTACTGTCTCAGTCATTCAGCCAATGAAGCGTGTGTCAGTGGATGCCTTTGCCTCTAATTTCTCTGCTCCTCCTGCTACTGTGGCTGACTCGCACCCTGACACAGCCCTTTCTAATCTGCATCTTTCTATTTCAAACACCCTCGACATTCTTGTCAGAAAGCGGCTGAAGCGTACCTCTAACTGCAACTCTTGGTATGATTCCGATCTTGCCGTCGTGAAATCGAAGTGTAGAGTGGCTGGGAGGAAGTGGAGGGCTTCGGGTGCATCCTCTGACAAAATGGCCTGCCGCCTGCTCCAAAGGCTACACACTCTGTCCTGTCCAAGAAGAGAGCACACATTCAAGCCCACATCTCTGCGGCATCTAACACAGCCAAACTCTTTAACATCTTCAAGAACTGGCCAATCCTGTGTCAGTCTCTGCCTCTCCTGTTACCTCTGTAAGGAACTCATGCTGGCAACAGTACAGACAGACACAAGTGATTACAGTTCAAGAGTGTTTTATTAAACTGTATGCAGGTTGGAAAAACGCCTAATCTAAAACTAAATCTAAGATGGGAGCAAGCATCGACCATCACATGAAAATAAGGCAGTCATAGTGGCGTTGTGTCAAATCAAAGGGGCCTATACTAAGAAACCTATTGCCAAACCTTACAACAAATACAGAAAGTGTGTGGGATAGTTTTTAAGACACGAAAGAAGTGTTCACAAATAATATGTGAGGAGGCAGTAGCTTGGGTCTCCCTTTCCCACCCACGTTTTAAGCACGGGGTAAAGGTGAATCCTGGAGCACATTAGTCTCGAGCTTCTTCAGCACAAGGCTACAGTTCCACTTGCAGCTTCCAAGACCGTTGATGGCCAAATCTCGTTTCTCTTGCAAGTCTCTTGCCTTCGGAGGCCTGACGCATTCAGGTAATAAATCAAAAGATCCTTCAACACAATGAAGTTTGTTTCCTGATTTCACTTAGGGTGAGAATTCTTCCAGGCGCTGACCCCTCTTTACTTTCAGCCGCCCTCCACCAGGTTCACTATGGCTTTTCCTTGACGAATCTCAATGTCTTTTTAAACAGTTCCTGGACGTCCTTTGGCCAGGTTCACTTTTGTCAACACACTGTTTCTTGGGACTTTGGACCTTCTTGTCAGCATTCTCCTTCCTAGTTCACTCTTGCCAACTTCACATTCATATTTAGTTTCTATGTTTACATGATTCACTTCCCTTGCTTTCTTAAGTGGCCGGATTCACTTACCTTGCTTTATTTATAGTTCTTAGGTCGAAGGCTTTTAACTGTACAGAGATTTTGCTTGACCTCCTACATGACCACTTTGACCTATCTTGGTGGCTCTCCTATGGCCTAGTAACTGTAGTTTCACTCAGACTGGGACCGACCAGAGTTTCTCGGAGCAGCACCTACGTGGTGCCGATCCTCTTCTGCAGCTGATATTCGCTGTCTTTCTCCTCCTCTTGAACTGCCGGATCTGGCTAGCTGTCTCATCGTGCGGCATGCCTTGTGCGTACTGTGCTCTCTTGCTCCACCTTTTATCCCTGTGGGGAAGGGAAAGGGCCATCAGGTGTGTGAGATTCTTGTCAATTGCCTGACTTTACCTGACCGTTGTATTGGGACATGTCAGATAAACAGCTCTGGTGTTAGTCCGTTGTGCGAAATTGTTCGTGGTGGAAAAGGGGAGCAGTATTTTTGAATGTCCTACATGGTAGGATGGGGAAGAGGTATTGAAGGAAGGGGGACACCGCGTCTCACCTGTCGGTCTCCCACTCCCAGAGGACCCCCATCCAGGTGATCCTCCCCCAGGAAGTGGATCCAATAGCGATGGCAGTGTCCTGGCCACCTGAATCACAGATGCCCAGGGACTAGCTAGGGAGACACCTGCAGGCTTCTCACACCTCCCAGGCCCTCGGTACTGCTTTGGCCTCTCATTTCACTGCTAAATCTCAGGACATCCTGTCCTCTATCTCCTCTTCCTCTCCCGGCCCCCCTTTGGCCATCCCTCCCTCTCCTCCTCCTTTCTTCTTTTTCTCTCTGACAACACCTAACAAAGTTTCTAGACAAGTCAGATCTATGAAAGTGTCATCCAAACAGGTGCTCCCCTGCTCCTCCAGAACCATCAAGGACCATATTGACACCCTCCCTTCAACCATGACCGATTTCTGTAATCACTCTTTCACCACTGGAACTTCCCCTACCCCCTTAAGCACTCCCTTGTGCACCCCCTTCTCAAGAAGCCGTCTGCTGATCCTACCTGCTTGGCAAACTTTCGCACAATCTCCATTACCCCTTTCCTGGGCAAACTCTTGGAAAAGCTGGCCATTTCCCAACTTGCACTCCACACTGAATCTGTTGGTTGTCTCCAAGACTATCAGCCTGGCTTCAAAGCTGCCATGGCACAGAAACTGTTCTGCTGAACACCTGTGAAGATTTGCTCTCTAACCTTGATTCCAGCATTCCTTCTGTCCTCATCCTCCATGATCTTTCCTCTACTTTCGACATGGTCAACCAAGCCATCCTGATCAATCGACTCCATGATAACCTGGGCATTACAGATCAGGCCCTGGAATGGCTGACCTCCTTCCTCTTGGACCGCCCCTCCAATGTCCAACTTGGTCATTTTTCTCCCTGCCACCTCTCTCTACCTGTGGTGTTCCCCAGGGCTCTATCCTCTGACTCTAGTTTTTCAACCTCTACTTGGCCCCTTTGGCCCACCTGATCTCTACCTTCTCCTATAACTTTCAGTGTTATGCGGATGACACTCAGCTTTCCTTCAGGCTTCCCTTATCCTCCTCTCCTCTCTCGCTCATTCCTGACTTCCACGATTCAGGATCGGTGTGCCTCCAACTATCTCTGCCTTAATGCCAGTAAGACAGGGATCCTTCTCATTGGGACGCCTGCCCCTTCCTTTCCTCTCTCACTCTGGCCACCCACCTTGGGCTCTCTTCCTTTGCCTTTCTGTGAGGCAAAAAACCTTGGTGTCATCTTCGTCTGCACTCTTTTTCACTCCTCACATCTTGAACGTTGCCAAGAAGTCCCACTACCAGCTACACCTCCTCAAAGGGACTCTTCGCTTTCTCACTTTCCCCTAGAAGCTCACTGTCTCCAGAGCCCTGGTTCTCTCTAGGCTGAACTACTGCAACAGCCTTTTTCTCAATCTGATTTCCTTGACTCTCTGCCCTCTGCAACTAATCCAGAACAGGACTGCAAGACTTATCCTTGGCCTCAAGCACAGGGACTGTATCTCTCCAGTCCTGAAATCTTTCTACTGGCTCCAGGTGGCTGCAAGAATCAAGTTCAAGACCCTTTGCATTGCCCTCGAGGCTTTCTGGGGCCGGTGCCCTCACTATGCTCTCCAACGCTCTCTTCCAAAATACCTTCCTTCTCAAACCCTTCACTCAGCTAACTCCAATAAGGCTGAGACGCTTCTCCATGCAGAGAGTGGGGGGTAGATCTCTCTCCTCTGTAGGTGCCTCCCCCTGGAATAGCCTCCCTGCCCCTCTCAAGCTTTAACAGACCACCTGAAGTTCCGGAAGCAGCTCAAAACTTTCCTCTTCTCTTCTGCTTCCCCTCTCCCTCCCCTCCTGACCTACCTGACCTACCTGTCTACTGTACCGACTGGTTGCTTGGATACCCTCAGAGTGTCACTGGGTACCAGACTGTTTCTTCACCCTTGCACTGTCTCCGGGCCTACCATGCACTTAGGGACTGTAACGGTAACCCTACAGTTCCTTGTTCTCCTTGCACTGCCCAGAGCCGCGCTGCCCTGGCTGCACTTACTCAGAGCATTTCTGCGTGATTTTCCCCTCCCCTCTCCCTTGCACTCCCCCTCCCCCTTGCACTCCTCGTTCTTGCACTTGCACAATCTTTTAAAAAAATGTTTTATTAGTTTAAAGTGCAAAATTGGTTAATTAAAACCTTATACACTATAACATATAAAAATCAATTAAACACATACATTACAGAATCACAGTAATTAAAACATATATTTTATAGTCATAAAATTCATGAGTTATCCAACAACTTATGTAAAACAGGGAGATTAGATAATTCTTTCTGATAATTCTTTCTTTCAGATAATTACTGGCTGATCCCTGATGATCCTTCCAGTAAAAATAACCCCTAATCACATATTAAACCAGTGAATGTTGACAATTAAAAAAAAAATAATTGCTCTCTTCATATATAAAAGGCCACCCAAATATATACCATAATTTCCCCCTCATGAATGGTCGACCAAAACTGGTCAGAAGAGATCATATTAAACTCACTCACCAATTCACCATATCCTTTAAAATACCATTCATAGTTTTGTGCATTGAGTGAGTATATGTCTAGTGGTTTCTATCTCAATATTACAATGCCTACACCATCTTTCTCCCTGGGGGATCTTTGTCCAAGTCCCTATATATTCTTTACAAGGGAGAATATTAAAACTGAGTTGCATGATGAATCTTACAATCTCTTTTAACAGGTAGTTTCTCAGTGTGGCAGCTTTTAGCCCCTGTAGGCATATTCTCCATATCGTTTCTTAGTATAGAGGTAACACTGGTTTTTACACAGGTGCAAGATTTTTGTTTTTTTCTTTAGAGATTGGAATAACAAAGTAACATCTTTATTTTCAGTTGGAACACTCAAACCAATTTCTTTAAGGAAGGAGAGTACAGTGTCTTTTAGACTTGCCATATAGGTATTCATTTTTTCTTTCCCATTCCAGTTTTTCCCAATAAGTCTCATTAAGCTCTCTTCTTCCCCTTCCCACATCATAATCCTGAAATACAGTTTGCAACATCTTATTTTCCACAAGGTCTCCAATGAGGTTAAACCCAGTTCACACCTTATCACCTGTGTCGGTGTGGCCCCAGGGAGGTCTAACAGTGGTCTCCATAACTTGCCCTCTACTTTGCCTAGGTTAGTCAAACATTTTCCCTCCACTGTTCCAGTGCATAAAGTACCCCAGGATTGATGCAGCTTTTATACACCTCCAAATATCTTTCAATGGAATAACCACCCCTACTTGTCATATACCGTCGTACAACATTCCACTTCTTTGTCGCTTTGGATTCCACTACTTCATGGAAATAATTCTTAGGGGGGTTATTCATGATTGGGATACCCAAATAAGAATAGATATCCACCACTTCCAAAGTAACAGAATTGATATGCCAGTTAAAAATCTGTTTACCTCCACTCCTTTTAGCTGCCCCAAATACCATAACCTTCATATTATTGATATTGATACTTAAGTTATTTTCATTGGAGTGGAGATACAGCTCATTCAGCATCCTTTGTAGTCCCACAGGTGTTAATGGTATCATCTGCATACATAAGGCCACAAATAGCCCTACCTCCTACTTTAGGTGGAAAATTCTTAATAGTAACATACCTAGCCCATAAATCAGACACATACAGGTTGTATAACACTGATCATATATTTCCCCCTTACCCAAACGAACCACAACCCTATACATTTCCTCCGAATAAATGTAAAATGTTTCCTATCCCTCAATTTTCCAAAGAAGATCCCTATCAACACTGTCAAATTCTTTGGAGTAGTCAATGAAACGTGCGTACAACCTTGATCCTCTATTATCCATGGTATCGGAAATATTGTGATTTAGCATAGTCAGATTATCCAGGGTGCTATAATCTTTTCAGAACCCTGTTTGTACGATTGGGCAAAATGCTCTCTGCTATGCTCCATTTATTTATGCTGTTAACAAGCAGGGAGCAGAAAATCTTACAACTGCTGTCAGCCATTGCCAATAGTTGGTAGTTGTCAGGGATCTTTCTGTCCCCTTTTTAAAAAATTGGGACAACTACCGCTTTCCTTCAGCTTTCCAGGACTATACCCTTTTACCAAATCCCAGAAAAAAGTTGGAAAAGTAGCAATTCCCATTTCATAGGTTTGCGTTTTAATAACTATATTGGCCAGGCCATCGGGTCCAGGAGCTCGAGATGGATTCATTTTTTAAAAACATTTCTAGTATATCTGAGATTTCATATTCTGTTTCCCATATTCCCAACTAGTTTTATTAGGGTCCTCCTATTCTTTTGTCTACAAAAAAATGCTTAGAGATATATTGCACTCAGATTTCATGTCCCACATCATCATTATTTACACTATTTCCTTCTTCCAGTAGAAATTGGCGATAAAGATAACCATTTTTTGGAGTCGTGAGTTTTGCAGAGCACAAAAATGCTCCTCCCATTAGCATTATTGAAGCTGTGCTCATGTGTCTTCAGCCAGTTTTTATATATTGTCATGATATTTCTGGTGCATGCGCTTTTCTCCTCTTTACTTACCCCTTGCATCACTTTGAGCATCTTAATATCCTTCTTCACCTCTTTTTCTTTCTTGGATCTGGTGGTCAAATTTATTGACATGGGCTTTCCCCTGTTTATTTTTAACATGCATCTTACAGTTCTCTCTTTGGATCAAGCCCAGTAAATTTCCAATTATCTCCGATCCATTGAGCATCATCTCATGGCCGTCTGAAGGGGATTACATCAAATAGTCTATCGAATTTCTCTAAATTCTTCTCAGACCATATGATCCTATTCCCACGGTCAGAGGTTTGTATGTTCATTTTTTCCCCTACTTCCCAACTTTGTTGTGGAGTTTTAAACTTTTCCTTAAGTGCCTTATGGTCACCATCTGAACGACACAGGTCCTAGTAAGATCGTTTGTCTTGTGCTCCCTCTGTCCTCCCTCCCACCCTTGTCTTGTCATGCCTAGAAACACTTGTGCACAAGCATGTTATAAATGACTTATCATGTATTATCTGTGGAGCATACAACCGTGGCAGAGGATACAAAACCCACCCTCTTAAAACAAACCAGAGAATCCAATGAGCATCGCAGAGGAGTAGAAGGAAGTCTGGAGAGCAGGAATCCTCTCTATGCAGTCCCAGACATAGCTATCTTCCATTAGCAGACGGACACCAGCCTTGGTGACGAGGAGTAGGAGGAAGAGGTAGAGGTCCCATGGGAGAAGCTTGAGGCAAAGAAGAGCCGTAGCCTCAGGAAGACAGAACGTACCCCAACGGTATATGTGACCTGCTCAGGGTCTTAGTATATGGGAAACTGGTGATGAAGCAAGAACATCGGGAGACCCTGATGTCCCTTTGTGGTGTCCTAGCAGAGAGACCAGAGCATCCCTTAGTTCTCCAGAAACTGGGATGCACAGGTGACCCACAGCGTCCTTCATAAACTTTGAGAGAGTATCTGAGACAGCCTAATGGCCCAGGAGTTGTTGGGAGCACTACATAGCGCTCCTCCTTATTTGGGGAGGCTCAACAGGCTTTTCAGGCCTCGAACCCCAAATGAAAGCGAGGGCATAAGGATGAGAATTATCTTAGAGGGATGAGGTTATGTCCCGACAAAATCCCTAAACACATGTCCTACCGGATGAGAGATATCCTAAACAGATGATGGGGGGGGGGGGACCCAGACATTTGAAGAGGTAAAGGTAATAATGATCGGAGTCCCTAGTCCCATACCTTCAGAAGGCAGTACGTCAACTGCATGAGCCCACTCTGGAGGAAGCGGTCCAAATGGTCAATGCCTATCAAGTGCCAACTCATTGCAGGATCTCCCGATCAGTGCCAGAAGACCAGAGAAGATAATCTGTCGAAGTTGAAAAATGCTGACACTTAGCAATGGGCCCCTTGTGGTATTCAATGTTCTGTCATCGATGCAAGAAGTCACAATAGGTATTTGAAATGATGGAGACTTTCGGGAAATGCATGAAGCCCCCGATGAATCAAGTATTGATAACTGTAAACAATAAATAAGCCAAAATATTAACACTAAGAACTTGCTTGAGCTTCAAATTCGTGTTAATTCTCTGTAGTTGCCATCTTAGAATTGATGGGGTGATGGTCTGTTTTCTGAAGCAACTGTTTGGATGCTTGCAAGTTTGAGTGTACAAGAAAAGCCGTCCAAGCCATATAACCTGAAAATGCACACAGCAAATCATTGCATTTCGAACTTGCTGGAATGTAAAATTAGATAATGTTGCATGGTAACATATGACTGATTCATGGTGTATGATAACAAGCTGGCATGTCGCGCCACATAGAAATCGTGTGTGAACTTCGGACAAATTTGGTAGGTGTAGGAACTTGTATGCTTCCGGTTGTCATATAGCAGAACCCAGACATTTGCCTGGGCGACTGTCTGGCTTTTTGTGCATTAACCAATGTAAAAGAAATAGTAGAACTCCTGCATGGAATAGTAGTGCTAATGGCATCTCATGCTGTTCCAGCCAGTCACCAATGAGATCAATTATTAGAGCTACTGCACAGCATGAAAGATGTGTGGGTGAAGTGACTGGATACTGATGAGATGCAATAAGAGGGGTGATGGTTGGCATTTGCAGATGGGACTGGGCTCAGTTCAGATGGGCACAGCTGGATAGGAGTGAATTGGGGGTGTTTTGCCGAAGGCAAGTTCGTAGAGGTATCTTTTCAGTTTGACATGAAACTTGAGGAGAGATGGTGTTTTTGTCACAATTGAGGCTGTTCTAGAGCCGCTAGACCAACACTGACAATAAACCATATCCTCTGTGATTGGGTTTGCGGTGGTGGACAGACAGGATGTTGGCAATGGATGAGTGTGAAGGAGGTGGGGTGTCTCTGAATTGTGTCTCTGAGGTGTGTGTGGTTTCACATTCCATGGTTTTTATAGACCTGTGCATTGATTTTGAAATTGACGCTAGCATGACCTGAGAGCCAGTGTGCTGTGATGGGATGTCATGGTTTGTCATTCCTTGGGATCAGCGAAAGTTGGGATGAAGGATTTTGAACCACCATGCCAACCTGTGCATCCATGGACGACATGTAAACTGTTCAGTAGTGTCATTGCTAAAATAAGTCAATGATGTGCTTACTAGACCTACTTGAAAAACGATGTGCTCGCTACTTAAATTTTTTTTAAAAAGTATAATATACAAGTTATTTGGTGCTTTATAGTGTGTGGCAATGCAACTTTAATTTTTTGTAGGCTAAGGGAGCAATATAATTTAAGTGGCTTGCCTTTTTACAAAAAAGGCCAAAGATTTAGGAATATTGTTTGACATGGAGCATATATTAGTGTAGTGTCTTACGCTAATTACCTGCGCTCCACTCCTGTGTGAATGTTGTGTTAGAATGTAGCGTGTATGAGATATAGAATGTTGGTTTGTGACGTGATAGAATGTGTGTGAGGGGCTTGTGGAGTGAAAGTTGATGGTGGATGGCGGAGGGAGCGCAGGGTCGTTGGCAGGGGAGTTGCTAGGTCTAGAAAAGACCCGGGGCTACAACCAAAAGATCAGGGGCTATAGCCCCCTTAGCCCCCCCCCCCCCTAGCAACGCCACTGGTCGTTGGGACTGTTGAATAAAGGAGCATTAACACTGTGAATTGGCTCCTTGTGTAATTAAAGGCAAGATGCTACAATTAGCAAGTGAGCCCAATGATAGGTTCAGAATTTGCCTAATGAGGAGAATGGATCCTTAAGTCTTGAGCCACACCCTGCCATCACTGCTGAAATGGGGACATGCCTTCCTATTGAAATTGGAGACGTTGTCTCTTAGGCAGTGCAAGTGCTAGCAAGCCTGCAAGTTGCTAGTAGTATAAAGTTGCATTCTATGCTCACTTGCCCGTATAAGGGTATTTCTCTTCCTTGGGTAGATCCGTTCCTGACATAGGTCTTATGTATGGAGGTGATTTATACAGCAGACACTTAGCTGGTAAGCAATGGAGCACTACAAATAAGGGCTGCTGAGAGGAGAAGGGGTGGCCTGCATGTAGGTTGGTGACAATCATCCACATGAAACCAGCTAAGATGCAGGAAGCGTTTATTTCACATAAGACCCTCAAGACCACGCTGTGCAATCAGGAGCACCACGCTGTGCAATCAGGAGCTGGCAGGGTGCAGATCAGATCAAAATCATTCCACGGTGCCCCTGACAGCTACACCCCACAGGCGACAAATATGGCGGTTGATAACCGAGAGATGGAAAAGAATGCTCCACCAACTTCTCCATCAGTGATGGGGTGGAGGATGGCCGTACCCTAGAAATGGCCGTACCTTAGAGCAGAACTGAGATTTTGGTGCCCATGGGATCCTTAACCCTATAGACGTGCTGGATTATTTATTTTTTTCTCCAGGAGGATCGGACCGAGGTAGGAAACAGAATATAGGAAATACTTAAGAACTGATAACAGGGGTCCGTTTGCACAGCAAAGGTTTATAGAGCAATGTTTTCTTAGTTGAAGTATTGATGGGAATGTACGGATCCAGTAATCAAACTGCAAAATATCAATGAGAACACCTCTTTCTGTTATGTCAAGTTGGAGGGTAGACCCCCATTCTGGTACTCTCTGCACTTTATCAGCCCCCCTCCCAGGAAGCAATCTCAAGGATAACCATTTTGTGGTATACAGGTGGCTGATAATACTTACTGCAGTTCATTTTGGCTGTTTTTTCCTTTTGGCTGACTGTTTGTGAGAAAGGAATGTTGCCGACCTCTATGAGACATGCACTGGTGACTGTTTTGTTAAAGAAGGATAAATCTCCCACGAGGTGTGAAAATTACGGACCAATTAGTCTGCTAAATACCGATTGCAAATTGTTAGAAAAAATACTGGCTAAGAGATTGGAGAATTTTGTGCAAATACTGATACACAAGAATCAAGTTGGTTTCATAACTGGGAGATCTGTGGCAAACAACATGCAGAAATTACTTTTGACCATCGAAGAAGGTAGTAAGATGGAGGCTACAGTGGTAGCAATCTCACATGATGTGGAAAAGGCCTTCAATAGGATAGAATGGTTGTACCTATTTGAAAGTCTGAAGGCGATGGGATTTGGACCAACCTTTTTGGGTTGGGTGGGACTACTGTGTACGAGTCCAACTGCAAGTGTGCTCACTAATGGATAAGTCTGAGTCATTTCAGCTGAAAAGGGAGACACGTAAAGGTTGCCCGTTGTCAGGAGTGGAGCTCACCTGTATCTCGGTGTCTGATTCACTGGAGGATAATTCCAATCCGGGTAGTTCTGTTGTCTCTTTGGAATATCCTTTTTTAGAGAAGAGATAGGGTCTGTTTCGGGAATGCGCCACAATGGTTGCTAATAGAAAACAGACTGCAATAATATATGGCACCTTCCCTCTACAGCCCTATATGGGGAAAAAGCCAGCGGCATAAAAAACCCCAGTAGCATTCAATTCCGAAACCGAAAGAGGAGGAGTGTCCAAAGTCTTGGTCTTGAGATTCCGCAAACTGTACTTAAGCCAAGGCTGAGTCGGAGATTTCCTAGAATGTTCCGTAGTAGAGGCTGGGCAGGAGTTTCCCCAGTATGTAGACTGTATAACCAGGAGCGGAAGCACTCACAAACCACCCGGTATCCAGATGGAAGGTAAGCCAGTGACACAGGAAGCTAAGGAGGGGGGGGCTTCAGGTAGGCGAACAGACGGAGCGAAAATAACAGTGAAAATACGACAGTAAAAGAAAGAATAAGGAGGGAAATGGGCCAAGAGAAAGGATCCCCCAATCTCTACGGAAAAACTCACTGAGCCGTTAGATAGGTATGAACACCGGATATCGTGAATTACCAGGCGTAGGAGAAAGGGCAGGGGGGATGAATAGGAGACGGTAAGGCGGTAAAGATGGCAGAAAAATACCGGAAGCATAGAAAAGTTATAAGGTAGACCAAGCACCGGACAGGAATAAAACGGAAGGTAAACAGAGAAATACTAATGAAACGAAAGGAGCCGAAAGTCAGGAGGACAAAGTAGATAAGAATCAGAAGGGAAAGGCAATGCAGGAGGGAAGAGGAATCTGAGGCTGGAGAACGCTAGGAGCACTGAAGTATACGACTACAGTGGAGCGAGGAAACGAAGATTGTTGCAACGTACTGAGGGGGCGTGGCTAACCTCGTTATGAATGCTCCCAAAACGTAACTACTAGAACGGCGCTGGAGGTGCCGTAATGTGTAGTTTAATGTTGCTTCCATCGGGACCAAAGCTTCCAGCCTCCAGCCCTCATGACAGTATGCCTCCTTCTTGGGGTACCGACCCCAGGCTTACCCGGATAGAGGGCGTGAAACTGTCGTACACATCTGGGAGCTGAGAGATTAGACACAGGTTCCCAAGAATCCTCTGCTTGAGAATAACCTTTCCATCTCACTAGGTACTGGAGTCGACCTCTGTAGTATCTTGAATCCATTATCCTCTCCACTTCATATTCGTCTGCCTGGGGATTAGTGTCCTTTAAATGAAAGGTTCTTCTTTTCCTGTGGTGTGGGTCTGGGATGAACTTTTTTCAACAGAGAAGAGTGGAAGACTGGATGTATTCTGCTGAGCTGAGACGAGAGTTGCAATCGGAAAGCCACAGGATTAATGCGAGCAGTGATGGTATAAGGGCCCAGATATTTGGGAGAGAATTTAGAAGGATGTGTCCAACGAGGTAAGTATCTGGTTGAGAGCCAGACTCTATCACCTACTTGCCAGTCAGGATTCTGGATCCGATGTGTATCAGCTTGATGTTTAGATCGAGCTCTACTTTCCTGTAGGTTGATAAGAGAGTTCTTCTGTGTTCTGGTAATGTTTTCCAAGAGAGAGTCTATCGTGCGTAGACATGAAGCCTGGATATTATCCAAGGGAAAAGAACGGGGATGATGACCAAACACACAAAAAAAAGGTGTCATTTTAATAGCCGAGTGAAGGGTATTGTTATACGAAAACTCGGCCATTGGAAGAAGAGAGACCCAGTTATCTTGTTGTTCGTTAACAAAACAGCGAAGATACTGCTCCATAGTGGCGTTGAGACGTTCCGTCTGTCCATTCGATTGTGGATGGTAACCTGAAGTGAGGGCCCGTTCTATTCCCAGTAGATCACATAAGGTTTTCCAAAAGGTAGAAGTGAACCGGGAACCTCTGTCCGAAAGAATAGTTTCTGGGATACCATGGAGTCGGACAATGTCCTTTAGAAATACCTGCGCCATCTCCGGAGCAGAAGGCACTCCTTTCAGCGGTGAGAAATGGCCCATCTTACTGAAGCTGTCTATGGTTACCATGATTGCTGAGTATCCTTGAGACTTAGGGAGATCTACCACAAAGTCGGTAGAGACATGTGCCCACGGAGCTGTAGGAAGTTTAGGTTGGTGCAATAAACCAGCAGGTTTTGAAGTCAGACCCTTGCTCCTGGCGCAGATAGGACAAGAACCTACATATAAATGAATGTCAGACAGCATGTTAGGCCACCAGAACATTCGTCTGATCAGGTCGGAAGTAGCTGTTAAGCCCTTGTGACCAGCGATCCGTGATTCATGACCCCAATGAAGGACTCGTGACTGTAGCTTGGTGTTGGGAATGAAAAGCTTTCCTTTGTAGAACCACAGTCCTTCTTTCTTGCATAATTGCTCCTGAACCGGCTTGGAAAGAGGTAGTATAGCAACCTGAGTTGCTTCCTTGACGTCCTGTAGAAACCTTGAGATTGTATGGACGATTCGGACCTCAGGTAACAAAAGTTCCCCCTTAAAGGGTGGATTAACCCAACTGGAGGGGCTACGAGATAGACTATCCGCTAGGACATTCTTACTGCCCGGGAGGTAGGTAATAAAGAAATCATATTGGGCAAAGAAGTAAGCCCATCGGGCTTGTCGGGTATTCTTACACTCCATTTGTTGTAGTACTTTGAGGTTGCTATGATCTGTGCGAATCTCAAATGGATGTCTTGACCCTTGGAGAAGATGTCTCCAGTCTGAACATGCCTGCTTAATGGCCAGAAGCTCTTTCTCTATAACAGAGTAGTTGTTTTCGCTAGGCGTAAGCGTGCGAGAAAGATAGGCTATTGGGTGTTCCTTACCATCGTGTTCTTGTTTGAGAACAGCCCCTATTGCCCCTGAAGATGCATCAGTTTCAACCACGAAGGGCCTTCGTTGGTCTGGCTGTTTGAGAATCGGAGCCGAACAAAACGCCTTTTTTAATCCTAGGAACGCTTGTTCTGCGTTGTGATTCCAAATAAAGGGAACATCCTTCTTTAGTAGAGCTGTTATCGGAAGAACTTGCTCAGAAAAGTTGACGATAAATCGTCTGTAGAAATTTGAAAGACCCAAAAAGGCCTGTACCTCCCTTACCGAAGAGGGGGCTGGCCAGGAGAGAATAGCTGAGACCTTTTTGGGATCCATCTTAATACCATGTTCCGATAGGATAAAACCTAGATAGGGAACCGAAGTTACTGCAATCACACATTTTTCCGGTTTAGCCAAGAGTTGATGGCGTCTCAAGCGTTCCATAACTTCAGTGAGATGGCCCTGATGTTGAATAGGGTTACAAGAAAAGACCAGGATGTCGTCTAAGTATACTATGACTGAGACAAATAAGAGATCAGCAAAAAGACGATCCATAAACCTCTGAAAGGTTGCTGGGGCATTGACTAAGCCAAAGGGCATTACTCGATATTCATACAATCCAAAGGGTGTACGAAATGCCGTCTTCCATTCGTCCCCAGTCTTGACCCTTAAGAGATGATAAGCACCCCTAAGGTCTAGCTTGCTGAATATACATGATCCTTCAACTGCCTCCAAGATATCTTTTATCAAAGGCATCGGGTAGCGATCTCTCACTGTGATCTTGTTTAAGCCCCTATAGTCTATACATGGGCGTAGTTCACTCGTGTCCTTCTTGGCTATAAAGAATAAGGAAGCCCCTGCTGGAGACTTGGAAGGACGAATCAATCCGTTTTGGAGGTTTTGGTCTAGATATGTCCTCAATGCTTGTTTTTCTGGGAAGGTTAAAGAGAACATACGTCCAAAGGGTACAGTGGTACCCGGAACGAGATCGATAGCACAATCTTCGGACCGATGAGGGGGCAAGTCTTTGGGTATTCTATCTTCAAACACATCAGCAAACTCATGAAAAATGGGGTGAATGTTAAGAACTCGAAGGGAACCAGAAGTTCCTGATGGGCTAGAGATAACGGTTGCTTCCGTCTGTTTGGAAGAGCAGCAGTGTTGGAAGCAGAACTCAGATTCGAATTTTAAGGTGTTGAGGGACCAGTTAATATCAGGATTGTGTTTACGGAGCCAAGGGATTCCTAATATTATGGGAAAATGTGCTGCTCTTATCACATCAAAGGTGAGGGTTTCCTGATGAAGAGAGATGCATACCTTGATGTCGACTGCAGCTTGTACAATGGGTCCTGAACATAAGGGACGGCCATCCACCCCTTCCACCTTTTGTTCCTCTGTCTTATTTACCAGGTGAATACCTTCTTGTTTAGCCCAATTGATGTCTAAGAAATTACCAGCCGCCCCGCTGTCAATGAGGGCTAAGGCGTTCTTTTTTGGACAGTTCTTCCACTGGAGTGACACTTGAAGGACCATAAGTCGGGCGTCTTCACCTGACGTCTGAGCACAATGTGAGCCTTCCACTGAACCCCGGTAAGTGGCTCCTTCTAAGACCGGGGTCCGTCGTTTCCCCGACGTCTCGGGGGAACCTCCGGGCAATCCCTGAGGAAGTGTGTTTCTGACGCGCAGTACATACATAAGCCCTTTTCCTTCCGTCGGTTTCTTTCTGTGGTTGAAAGAGGACCCCTGGTCGTACCAATCTGCATGGGTTCTTCACCAGAGCGATGTAACCCCTGGGTGGAAACAGGTGACGGTCCAGGGATAGAAAGAGTTCGGGTTTTTCTTTTCTCAGATCGTCTTTCCATGAGTCGATAATCTATCTGCAGGACTAAAGTGTACAAGTCGGTTAATGTCGCCGGTCTAGGAACTCGTGCCAATTCGTCTTTCAGGTCGTCGTGCAGACCTCTTCTGAATGCGGTGTATTGCACTGTGTCTGGCCAGCCCGCTTCCGCCGCCAGCTTCTTGAAGGTAGAAATATAAGACATTAAGTCCATCGAACCTTGTTTAATATCAAACAAGGCTTCTCCAGCAGAGAATCCAATCTCTTGTCTTTCAAAGGTTTGGCGTAGCAGGGTTGTGAAGGCATTATAGTCTTGTAAGACAGGATTGTTGGACGTGACCAACGGAGTTGCCCACGCAAGGGCGTTTCCGATCATGTTGGATATGAGAAATCCTATCCGAGTGCGATCTAGAGTATAAGTAGTAGGTCTGAAGGTAAAGTATATCATGCAAGCATCCAGGAATTCCTTAACCTTTTTGGGTGAACCATCAAACTTTCCTGCTGCCAAGGACAAGGGTGGTAAATCCGTCTGGTGGGCTTCTCTGGCGACTGCCATTTGACGGAGAACAGCGTTCTCTGCCTTAACTCCCTGCAGTTCGAGGGAAAAGTTCTGTACAGCGTTTATTAGCTCCTGGACTTGTTCTGCCGTGGCCATTTTTAGGCGTTGCAATCTGTCAGGAGTGGGGCTCACCTGTATCTCGGTGTCTGATTCACTGGAGGATAATTCCAATCCGGGTAGTTCTGTTGTCTCTTTGGAATATCCTTTTTTAGAGAAGAGATAGGGTCTGTTTCGGGAATGCGCCACAATGGTTGCTAATAGAAAACAGACTGCAATAATATATGGCACCTTCCCTCTACAGCCCTATATGGGGAAAAAGCCAGCGGCATAAAAAACCCCAGTAGCATTCAATTCCGAAACCGAAAGAGGAGGAGTGTCCAAAGTCTTGGTCTTGAGATTCCGCAAACTGTACTTAAGCCAAGGCTGAGTCGGAGATTTCCTAGAATGTTCCGTAGTAGAGGCTGGGCAGGAGTTTCCCCAGTATGTAGACTGTATAACCAGGAGCGGAAGCACTCACAAACCACCCGGTATCCAGATGGAAGGTAAGCCAGTGACACAGGAAGCTAAGGAGGGGGGGGCTTCAGGTAGGCGAACAGACGGAGCGAAAATAACAGTGAAAATACGACAGTAAAAGAAAGAATAAGGAGGGAAATGGGCCAAGAGAAAGGATCCCCCAATCTCTACGGAAAAACTCACCGAGCCGTTAGATAGGTATGAACACCGGATATCGTGAATTACCAGGCGTAGGAGAAAGGGCAGGGGGGATGAATAGGAGACGGTAAGGCGGTAAAGATGGCAGAAAAATACCGGAAGCATAGAAAAGTTATAAGGTAGACCAAGCACCGGACAGGAATAAAACGGAAGGTAAACAGAGAAATACTAATGAAACGAAAGGAGCCGAAAGTCAGGAGGACAAAGTAGATAAGAATCAGAAGGGAAAGGCAATGCAGGAGGGAAGAGGAATCTGAGGCTGGAGAACGTTAGGAGCACTGAAGTATACGACTACAGTGGAGCGAGGAAACGAAGATTGTTGCAACGCACTGAGGGGGCGTGGCTAACCTCGTTATGAATGCTCCCAAAACGTAACTACTAGAACGGCGCTGGAGGTGCCGTAATGTGGAGTTTAATGGTGCTTCCATCGGGACCAAAGCTTCCAGCCTCCAGCCCTCATGACACCCGTTTTCTCCATTATAGTTTATCCTAGCAATGGAACCACTGGCGATAATGCTAAGGGCCAATGGGAATATACGTGGAATTGCAAACGTTGAAGGTTCCGGCAAGCTCTTGCATTATCCAGATGATCTATTGGTGGTTGTGCGTGACCCTGAATTGAGTATGTCCTATCTGATGAATGACTGGATAATCTCGGAATTTTTCGGATACAAGGTTA
The DNA here is from genome assembly GCF_040938575.1 of Ambystoma mexicanum. Lineage (NCBI taxonomy): Eukaryota > Metazoa > Chordata > Amphibia > Caudata > Ambystomatidae > Ambystoma > Ambystoma mexicanum. Next base: position 603,430,412 of record NC_090921.1, on the reverse strand, counting down.
ATTGGAGCAAGTCGGAGGTTCTTCCAATCTCCAGGTCATGCATGCATCATATGTTTGACAACATGGATTTTACTTGGTGTGCAGAACGGATAAAGTACTTGGGGGATTAGCCCTAAGGTGAAATCATTGCCCAGGATCAACTTCGATTGCCTAATATCGAAACTCAGAGCGGGTATTGACCGACGGTCACTTCTGAAAATTTCACTATGGGGTAAGGTAAATTGCATTAAGATGAACATGGCACTGAGAGTCAAATATGTCCTATCCATGCTTCCACTGAAAATATCAAAACATGTATTTAAGGATGCTTGATGCACTAATGCAGAAATTTATTTGGGATGGCAAAACATCCTAGACTCGCATTGAGGAAGATAAAGCTACCATTGAAGCAGGGTGGTATGAATTTGCCGGATTTTTTAAAATACCATCTAGCATTCACAATGAGACATTTGTGCCGCATGGTGTAGACTGAACTAGAAAGACAAGTGGACTGAATTATAATCCAACTGTGTGTTTCAACTGGAACCCTGGGCCTTGATATCTACAATGTCAAAGGGATCCTGGCAACTGAGTCCTCTTATTTTTGCGTGAATGCTGGCACTCTTTATCCAAACGCCTGGATTGCAACCCCTTTTTTTTTTCCCGCAGCATCCATTTGGCTGAATCCATCAATAACCAAACAAGGAAAAGTGATGTTCTGCCCATCCTGGTACCTGAGTGGAATTTGATACATCAAAGACCTTCTTGAAAATGGTCTACAGAGGGAGTTTGGTTTGATAGACTTCAGCTATGCCGAATATACAGAACTAAGTCTACTATCTGCTAAACCTGAGCTCACACCTCAGAATTGCAGGCAAAGCGCTGCCTGGTGAATGTTGGGACTCTTGTGCCCGAGCAAGTAATCCTGCTGCCACTGTGTACAATGTCCTTGCATCCAAATTAAAGGGGGTCTCAGAACTTGCAATCGTCTGGCCTGGTGAACTGGGTGAGGAAATTAGTCCTGAATGTTGGCAGAGATGCTGCAATAAATAATGCCCGCTTCTCAAGCATGGAGTGGGTGCTGAGGGCCTCAGACTAAACTGCTTTTTAGGGCATACTGGTCACTGGAAAGGATGTTTAAATGAAGTCTCTCAAATAATGACCAATACTGGAAGTGCAATTAATCAGTAGGCATTTTGAGTCACTTGCTTTGGTTTGCACCAAAACCAGAGATTCCTGGGAGGGAGTGGCTGCACAGATGGACCTGGTGCTGCAGTGTTCAATCCCGAGAAAGGCTTAACTTCTAATTCTTGGGGATGTCACCCTATTAAAAGGCCTGTCTTTTCCAAAGCAAATGTGGTTATTAAGAGGCTGCATGCTTGCTAAAAAGAAATTAGCCTGTGTGCGTGGAAATCACCCAACTGCTTCACCATTGATGACTGGGTGGAGAAACTGCTGACTGTCCATGTACGAGAAGGCGATTTTAAATACAGAGGAGAATCTGATACATTCGATTATCTCCGGGGCCTGTTCTGGATACCTATGGCTAAATGATGTGTTAATTAATTGCTTCATAAATTTTATAATTATTTATAATTTGAACGTTTCCTGAAGTGTCATTATGATTAGGTTGCATTGCTGTTTCTACACTAGTGTCCTGACTCTGGATACCTATGGCTAAATGGTGTGTTAATTAATTGCTTCATAAATGTTATAATTATTTATAATTTGAACGTCTCCTGAAGTGTATCGTCATTATGATTAGGTTGCATTGCTGTTTCTACACTAGTGTCCTGACCACAAATGCTTTCTGATACGAATAGCTTTTCCAGTAAGTTTGCATGGTTCTATTGTCAATATACTTTGTTTGTATTGCTTATGTATGCATATGTGCTCTTACCTATTGGTGTTAAAATAAAAATATTAAATTAGTAGTTTGCCTTCACTTTGAACTATCTTTCACTTCATGGTCTTTTATGAGTCTCCTTCATCTTGTGGCGGCATATCCCTATGCACATACCTTATCGCTTGCTTTGAGGATGTATTGATAATGGCCCTCACACTCTCTCTGCTGCTGTTCCTAGATTTAATCACGAATACCGACAATTCAGGCACATCACCAAGCGAGTTGGCTTCCACGAATCAGACTCCAGTAACTAGTGACCAACATAACCAATATTGCATTAGTCAACTCCGAGTGGGACGGGTATGCCAAGACATGGCCTTAAGCTTACCCTGCCTAGAGACCCAAGATAAACCTAACAGATGATGCCCAATAAGTGCAAATAAAGCCTGAGGTCACTTGTTGTCTCGTGCAGAAAGTATGTGAACTAGCAGTCCAGGCTGACACTGCCCCTGCCGGGGTGGGACCAAGTGCGATGTGCTTCTGGTACTTCCCCTTATGCAATGGTATGGCAGATTAAAAAACGATTGTCTGGAAGCTTTTTTGAAGCCTGTATCCATTCCACCAAATCACAGTGCAAGCGACTTCACAAACCCTTCGACCCACCCCAGTGAAATCTAATCATGGGACATTGGAAGACTTTAGACCATGATGACATTGAATGAAGGGGCCTCACACAATCTGTGGCTAATCATTTGCTAGAATATGTGTAGCAATAATAAAGAAATGCAACATTTCATCCAAACTTACAAAAAGCATGGAGAGAAGTGGGCCTACTTAATGACACCCCCTGATATCAGATGATTGTGATAGCGTGCATCTGCGATAGGGGGTGTACAAACATGCCCAAATCTCCTCTTTGAAGGGGACTAGTTACTTATGGGTTTTCTTGCCTTTAAGCTGAAAGGCCCATATTTTAAATCATAGGTGGTGTCCAGAAACCAAACAAACCACTCGGGAGACGCCTTAAATCTTAAATTACGTCCAGGCACCTCTTTGACTAACTCGGGTAGATGTCAACACAAGTGATTACTTTTCAGAACTGTTGCAGAAAGAAATTCATCCATTTATTTATTCTGTTCAGGCACCTGGAAAGATTTGTCTGGATCTGTTATGGAAACCGGGACACTGGAGGGAGTGGCAAAGAGGATAGGAGCCGATCCCAGGAGGGTGGCGACGACAAGCCTCCAGGTGTGCCAGCAAGGACTTGCAATGCCAGGCTGAGGCCCTCCAACACATGTGCCGCGCCCCGGTAATAATCCTGATTTTGCAGTGAACGGATAGCCCTGGGGTGTCACGGTTATCGGGGACACATAAACACGCGTGCAGGAAGTAAGAGAGGACCCCTCTAAAGCCTTTCCTCTCCAGAGGTAAGTTTTCAGAGCTCAAATACACACTTGTCATTCACTGGCACTCACAATGCTCCATTGATTTAAAAATAAGCAGCAAAGAAAAACTCTTGGAAAGCCCAGCGAGTTTGGTAACTCCACTGTTCACATTCCCCACTGATTGCGCATACATGTGGAATTTCTCATCCCGCCTTGTGATAGGCTGAACACTGTGGGCGTGAAGACGATGGTGAGGTTGATCGTCTGCTCGGAATTGGAGCAGCAAGAGAAACCGAGGGGCAAACGTGAGGAAATAGGACCATTTCTATCAATATGAAGACCTCGAGTAGCACAAGTAACAATCATTTAATACAAGTAAAACAGTTTTACATGGATTCGTTTTATTAGATTTACAGGCCGATTCATGGAATAATTAGCGGGGCGCAAGTGGGCAAAAACGTGTGAATCGCAGTGGAATAGCGAAAATCGCAGTGCAAGTGCGAAAATCGCACGAAAAGCAGCGCACATCGATTCATGGAGGGCCGTGCGCGAGAAAACCATCGGATGTGCGATAAAAAAGTGCGCGGCGCACGTTGGCGCACAGGCCATCTAACTGCGTGCGCCAGGTCACAGCGAAAATCGCACAGGCCACAGCGAAAATCGCACATAGCGCGGCGCACGCAACAAAGGTAGGCGGAACACGGGGCGTAACACTCGGAATGGGGAACAACTTGCCAAAACGTGGGCGTCACGGGGGAAGTACAGGGTACAAGTGCGCGGAACGCCCAAACGCTCGCCTACAACACGTATTCATGGAATAGAATAGGGCAAAAAAGCACACGCTCAAACCAGCGCACAGGCACAAACACGACCGCCACAAGAAAGCAGGCGGTAGCGCCTCTGCGCCTGGAAGAAATGTGCGCCAAAAGGTGCACCAACAAATAGCACCTATATACAGCCATGATGAATGTCCTATACTGTGGCCCTCCAGGACAAATGACGTGCAAAGGGGTACCCACAAACACGGACACCCGCTGACAAAAAATACGTGTGCGTGTATACCGGGGTGCGTGGGAAGTCTCACACGCGATTTCGGCAGGGTACGTGTATTTCAGGGGTGCGCGGGAAGTTCCACACGCGATTGGCCCAGTGCGAGCAGGGTACGTGTATTCCATGGGTGCGCGGGAACTTCCACACGCGATTTCAGCAGGGTACGTGTATTTCAGGGGTGCGCGGGAAGTTCCACACGCGATTTCAGCAGGGTATGTGTTTTCCAGGGGTGCGCGGGAAGTTCCACACGCGATTTCAGCAGGGTACGTGTATTTCAGGGGTGCGCGGGAAGTTCCACACGCGATTGGGCCAGTGCGAGCAGGGTACGTGTATTCCATGGGTGCGCGGGAAGTTCCACACGCGATTTCAGCAGGGTACGTGTATTTCAGGGGTGCGCGGGAAGTTCCACACGCGATTTCAGCAGGGTATGTGTATTCCAGGGGTGCGCGGGAAGTTCCACACGCGATTTCAGCAGGGTACGTGTATTTCAGGGGTGCGCGGGAAGTTCCAAACGTGATTGGCCCAGTGCGAGCAGGGTACGTGTATTCCATGGGTGCGCGGGAAGTTCCACACGCGATTTCAGCAGGGTACGTGTATTTCAGGGGTGCGCGGGAAGTCCCACACGCGATTTCAGCAGGGTATGTGTATTCCAGGGGTGCGCGGGAAGTTCCACACGCGATTTCAGCAGGGTACGTGTATTTCAGGGGTGCGCGGGAAGTTCCACACGCGATTACAGCAGGGTACGTGTATTTCAGGGGTGCGCGGGAAGTTCCACACGCGATTTCAGCAGGGTATGTGTATTTCAGGGGTTCTGGGGAGTACTACACGTGAATTGGCCGTGTGGGTCCTCCCAGGTGTACGCTCCACAACCTCCACGGCCCCTGCAGGCAGCCCACACCACGGGGGACTACCCTGCACCCCTGCTCATGTCCCGCAGGCAGCCCATCCACCATGGGCATGCCCCCCAGCCAACCCACATGTCACCTTGCACTACTGATCAACAATGCATGTCTCCCACCACACCACCCCCCAGCCACCATGGCCAGCCCCAACCAGGCCCCCACTCATGTCCCCTATCACCCCCACCCCCCAGCAGTGCAGGTGCAGCCTCCAACAGGCCCCCACTCATGTCTACCACCACCCCCACCCCCCAGCAGTGCAGGGGCACCCTCCACCAGGCCCCCACTCATGTCTCCCACCACCCCCACCCCCCAGCAGTGCAGGGGCACCCTCCACCAGTCCCCCACTCATGTCTCCCGCCACCCCCACCCCCCAGCAGTGCAGGGGCAGCCTCCACCAGGCCCCCACTCATGTCTACCCCCACCCCCACCCCCCAGCCACCATGGGCAGCCCCCACCAGGCCCCCACTCATGTCTCCCACCACCCCCACCCCCCAGCAGTGCAGGGGCACCCTCCACCAGGCCCCCACTCATGTCTACCACCACCCCCACCCCCCAGCCACCATGGGCAGCCCCCACCAGGCCCCCACTCATGTCTCCCACCACCCCCACCCCCCAGCAGTGCAGGGGCACCCTCCACCAGGCCCCCACTCATGTCTACCACCCACCCCCACCCCCCAGCCACCATGGGCAGCCCCCACCAGGCCCCCACTCATGTCTCCCACCACCCCCACCCCTCAGCAGTGCAGGGGCACCCTCCACCAGGCCCCCACTCATGTCTCCTACCACCCCCACCCCCCAGCAGTGCAGGGGCAGCCTCCACCAGGCCCCCACTCATGTCTACCACCACCCCCACCCCCCAGCCACCATGGGCAGCCCCCACCAGGCCCCCACTCAGGTCTCCCACCACCCCCACCAGTACAGGGGCACCCTCCACCAGGCCCCCACTCATGTCTCCCACCACCCCCACCCCCCAGCAGTGCAGGGGCACCCTCCACCAGGCCCCCACTCATGTCTCCCACCACCCCCACCCCCCAGCAGTGCAGGGGCACCCTCCACCAGGCCCCCACTCGTGTCTCCCACCACCCCCACCCCCCAGCAGTGCAGGGGCACCCTCCACCAGGCCCCCACCCATGTCTCCCAGCACCCCCACCCCCCAGCAGTGCAGGGGCAGCACCACCAGGCCCCCACTCATGTCCCCCTGCACCCCCACCCCCCAGCATCCAGGGGCACCCTTCACCAGGCCCCCACCCATGTCTCCCACCACCCCCACCCCCCAGCAGTGCAGGGGCAGCCTCCACCAGGCCCCCACTCATGTCTTCCACCACCCCCACCCCCCAGCAGTGCAGGGGCAGCCTCCACCAGGCCCCCACTCATGTCTACCACCACCCCCACCCCCCAGCCACCAGGGGCACCCTCCACCAGGCCCCCACTCATGTCTCCCACCACCCCCACCCCACAGCAGTGCAGGGGCAGCCTCCACCAGGCCCCCACTCATGTCTCCCACCACCCCCACCCCCCAGCAGTGCAGGGGCAGCCTCCACCAGGCCCCCACTCATGTCTCCCACCACCCCCACCCCCCAGCAGTGCAGGGGCAGCCTCCACCAGGCCCCCACTCATGTCTCCCACCACCCCCACCCCCCAGCAGTGCAGGGGCACCCTCCACCAGGCCCCCACTCATGTCTCCCACCACCCCCACCCCCCAGCAGTGCAGGGGCACCCTCCACCAGGCCCCCACTCATGTCTCCCACCACCCCCACCCCCCAGCAGTGCAGGGGCACCCTCCACCAGGCCCCCACCCATGTCTCCCAGCACCCCCACCCCCCAGCAGTGCAGGGGCAGCACCACCAGGCCCCCACTCATGTCCCCCTGCACCCCCACCCCCCAGCATCCAGGGGCACCCTTCACCAGGCCCCCACCCATGTCTCCCACCACCCCCACCCCCCAGCAGTGCAGGGGCAGCCTCCACCAGGCCCCCCCTCATGTCTACCACCCCCCCCCCAGCCACCATGGGCATGCCCCCCAGCCAACCCACATGTCACCTTGCACTACTGATCAACAATGCATGTCTCCCACCACCCCCACCCCCCAGCCACCATGGCCAGCCCCCACCAGGCCCCCACTCATGTCTCCCACCACCTCCACCCCCCAGCAGTGCAGGGGCACCCTCCACCAGGCCCCCACTCATGTCTCCCACCACCCCCACCCCCCAGCAGTGCAGGGGAAGCCTCCACCAGGCCCCCACTCATGTCTACCACCACCCCCAGCCACCATAGGCAGCCCCCACCAGGTCCTCACAATCCCCAATCATGTGCGTTATGGTCAGCCTCCACAGCCAAAAAGCCCTACCAAGTAACCCATTCACCCACATGGAAATGGAAATTACATGTTACATCCCCAATGTTCATGAAGCTAATGA